>NC_090922.1:1544807404-1546057404 GCF_040938575.1 Ambystoma mexicanum
TCTGTCCCTACCACTATTCAAAAAGACTCAAAGGGGTCCAGGAGAATGGCTCCCTTCTCCTGGGAAGGCCTCAACCAGTCTCTCTTGGGATGGCTTTTGCTGATATTCTGAATAAGTTCCTTTAGTTCTTCAAAGGGACGCTTGTCATCGGGGGCTTCCCCTTTTCTACTGTCGGCACAGTTCATTGTTTTGAAGACCAGGGTCTCTGGGCTTTCCTTTACTCCAAGTCTAGCAATGTCTCTATATGGTTTCCCAACTTCTGGTCTGCCTGGGGTCCTCCCTGGTCTGTTCGTTTAATTCCACAAATGATCCTTCTGCTACACAGGGAACATTTTTCAATTTCCACTCATTTTTTCTTTCCCACTTTCTTTTAGCTTTAAGCAAATATCTTCATGAGCTTGCCAACCTTCACTTATATATATACCTTGGTACTCTTTATTAGCATTTACACATGTACCTACACTGGGACGGGTATGATTGGTCCCTTGGTACTCTTCATTAGCATTTCCGCATTTCCCTATACTGGGACGGGTATGATTGGTCCCTTGGTACTCTTCATTAGCATTTCCGCATTTCCCTATACTGGGACGGGTATGTTTGGTCCCTTGGTACTCTTCATTAGCATTTCCGCATTTCCCTATACTGGGACGGGTATGTTTGGTCCCTTGGTACTCTTCATTAGCATTTCCGCATTTCCCTATACTGGGACGGGTATGATTGGTCCCTTGGTACACTTCATTAGCTTTTCCACATTTCCCTATACTGGGACGGGTATGATTGGTCCCTTGGTACTCTTCATTAGCATTTCCGCATTTCCCTATACTGGAACGGGTATGATTGGTCCCTTGGTACTCTTCATTAGCATTTCCATATTTACCTATACTGGGACAGGTATGATTGGTCCCTTGGTACTCTTCATTAGCATTTCCACATTTCCCTATACTGGGACGGGTATGTTTGGTCCCTTGGTACTCTTCATTAGCATTTCCATATTTACCTATACTGGGACGGGTATGATTGGTCCCTTGGTACTCTTCATTAGCATTTCCACATTTCCCTATACTGGGACGGGTATGTTTGGTCCCTTGGTACTCTTCATTAGCATTTCCATATTTACCTATACTGGGACGGGTATGATTGGTCCCTTGGTACTCTTCATTAGCATTTCCATATTTACCTATACTGGGACGGGTATGATTGGTCCCTTGGTACTCTTTATTAGCATTTACACATGTACCTACACTGGGACGGGTATGATTGGTCCCTTGGTACTCTTTATTAGCATTTACACATGTACCTACACTGGGACGGGTATGATTGGTCCCTTGGTACTGTTCATTAGCATTTCCATATTTACCTACACTGGGACGGGTATGATTGGTCCCTTGGTACTCTTCATTAGCATTTCCGCATTTCCCTACACTGGGACGGGTATGTTTGGTCCCTTGGTACTCTTCATTAGCATTTCCGCATTTCCCTATACTGGGACGGGTATGTTTGGTCCCTTGGTACTCTTCATTAGCATTTCCGCATTTCCCTATACTGGGACGGGTATGTTTGGTCCCTTGGTACTCTTCATTAGCATTTCCGCATTTCCCTATACTGGGACGGGTATGATTGGTCCCTTGGTACACTTCATTAGCTTTTCCACATTTCCCTATACTGGGACGGGTATGATTGGTCCCTTGGTACTCTTCATTAGCATTTCCGCATTTCCCTATACTGGGACGGGTATGATTGGTCCCTTGGTACTCTTCATTAGCATTTCCATATTTACCTATACTGGGACGGGTATGATTGGTCCCTTGGTACTCTTCATTAGCATTTCCACATTTCCCTATACTGGGACGGGTATGTTTGGTCCCTTGGTACTCTTCATTAGCATTTCCATATTTACCTTTACTGGGACGGGTATGATTGGTCCCTTGGTACTCTTCATTAGCATTTCCGCATTTCCCTATACTGGGACGGGTATGATTGGTCCCTTGGTACTCTTCATTAGCATTTCCATATTTACCTATACTGGGACAGGTATGATTGGTCCCTTGGTACTCTTCATTAGCATTTCCATATTTACCTATACTGGGACGGGTATGATTGGTCCCTTGGTACTCTTTATTAGCATTTACACATGTACCTACACTGGGACGGGTATGATTGGTCCCTTGGTACTGTTCATTAGCATTTCCATATTTACCTATACTGGGACGGGTATGATTGGTCCCTTGGTACTCTTCATTAGCATTTCCGCATTTCCCTATACTGGGACGGGTATGTTTGGTCCCTTGGTACTCTTCATTAGCATTTCCGCATTTCCCTATACTGGGACGGGTATGTTTGGTCCCTTGGTACTCTTCATTAGCATTTCCGCATTTCCCTATACTGGGACGGGTATGATTGGTCCCTTGGTACTCTTCATTAGCATTTCCGCATTTCCCTATACTGGGACGGGTATGATTGGTCCCTTGGTACTCTTCATTAGCATTTCCGCATTTCCCTATACTGGGACGGGTATGATTGGTCCCTTGGTACTCTTCATTAGCTTTTCCACATTTCCCTACACTGGGACGGGTATGATTGGTCCCTTGGTACTCTTCATTAGCATTTCCACATTTCCCTATACTGGATGGGTATGATTGGTCCCTTGGTACTCTTCATTAGCTTTTCCACATTTACCCATACTGGATGGGTATGATTGGTCCCTTGGTACTCTTCATTAGCATTTCCACATTTACCCATACTGGGACGGGTATGATTGGTCCCTTGGTACTCTTCATTAGCTTCTCCACATTTCCCTACACTGGGACAGGTATGATTGGTCCCTTGGTACTCTTCATTAGCTTTTCCACATTTCCCTACACTGGGACGGGTATGATTGGTCCCTTGGTACTCCTCATTAGCTTTTCCACATTTCCCTATACTGGGACAGGTATGATTGGTCCCTTGGTACTCTTTATTAGCATTTACACATGTACCTACACTGGGACGGGTATGATTGGTCCCTTGGTACTGTTCATTAGCATTTCCATATTTACCTATACTGGGACGGGTATGATTGGTCCCTTGGTACTCTTCATTAGCATTTCCGCATTTCCCTATACTGGGACGGGTATGTTTGGTCCCTTGGTACTCTTCATTAGCATTTCCGCATTTCCCTATACTGGGACGGGTATGTTTGGTCCCTTGGTACTCTTCATTAGCATTTCCGCATTTCCCTATACTGGGACGGGTATGATTGGTCCCTTGGTACTCTTCATTAGCATTTCCGCATTTCCCTATACTGGGACGGGTATGATTGGTCCCTTGGTACTCTTCATTAGCTTTTCCACATTTCCCTACACTGGGACGGGTATGATTGGTCCCTTGGTACTCTTCATTAGCATTTCCACATTTCCCTATACTGGATGGGTATGATTGGTCCCTTGGTACTCTTCATTAGCATTTCCACATTTCCCTATACTGGATGGGTATGATTGGTCCCTTGGTACTCTTCATTAGCATTTCCACATTTCCCTATACTGGGACGGGTATGATTGGTCCCTTGGTACTCTTCATTAGCTTTTCCACATTTACCCATACTGGATGGGTATGATTGGTCCCTTGGTACTCTTCATTAGCATTTCCACATTTACCTATACTGGGACGGGTATGATTGGTCCCTTGGTACTCTTCATTAGCTTTTCCACATTTCCCTACACTGGGACGGGTATGATTGGTCCCTTGGTACTCCTCATTAGCTTTTCCACATTTCCCTATACTGGGACGGGTATGATTGGTCCCTTGGTACTCTTCATTAGCTTTTCCACATTTCCCTATACTGGGACGGGTATGATTGGTCCGTTGGTACTCTTCATTAGCATTTCCACATTTCCTTATACTGGGACGGGTATGATTGGTCCCTTGGTACTCTTCATTAGCTTCTCCACATTTCCCTATACTGGGACGGGTATGATTGGTCCCTTGGTACTCTTCATTAGCTTTTCCACATTTCCCTACACTGGGACGGGTATGATTGGTCCCTTGGTACTCTTCATTAGCTTCTCCACATTTCCCTACACTGGGACGGGTATGATTGGTCCCTTGGTACTCTTCATTAGCTTCTCCACATTTCCCTATACTGGGACGGGTATGATTGGTCCCTTGGTACTCTTCATTAGCATTTCCACATTTACCTATACTGGGACGGGTATGATTGGTCCCTTGGTACTCTTCATTAGCATTTCCATATTTCCCCATACTGGATGGGTATGATTGGTCCCTTGGTACTCTTCATTAGCATTTCCATATTTCCCCATACTGGATGGGTATGATTGGTCCCTTGGTACTCTTCATTAGCATTTCCACATTTACCCATACTGGATGGGTATGATTGGTCCCTTGGTACTCTTCACTAGCATTTCCATATTTTCCTATACTGGGCAGGTATGTTTGGTTCCTTGGTACTCTTCATTAGCATTTCCACATTTACCTATACTGGGACGGGTATGTTTGGTCCCTTGGTACTCTTCATTAGCATTTCCATATTTACCTATACTGGGACGGGTATGTTTGGTCCCTTGGTACTCTTCATTAGCATTTCCACATTTACCTATACTGGGACGGGTATGATTGGTCCCTTGGTACTCTTCATTAGCATTTCCATATTTACCTATACTGGATGGGTATGATTGGTCCCTTGGTACTCTTCATTAGCTTCTCCACATTTACCTATACTGGGACGGGTATGTTTGGTCCCTTGGTACTCTTCATTAGCATTTCCACATTTATCCATACTGGATGGGTATGATTGGTCCCTTGGTACTCTTCATTAGCATTTCCATATTTACCTATACTGGGACGGGTATGATTGGTCCCTTGGTACTCTTCATTAGCATTTCCATATTTCCCTATACTGGGACGGGTATGATTGGTCCCTTGGTACTCTTCATTAGCATTTCCACATTTCCCTATACTGGATGGGTATGATTGGTCCCTTGGTACTCTTCATTAGCTTTTCCACATTTCCCTATACTGGGACGGATATGATTGGTCCCTTGGTACTCTTCATTAGCTTTTCGCCCCTTTCACCGCCTAGGTCTGCCGGCACTCCCGTTACTTCTCTTGTAGCGGCTGGTGTCAGCAGTTCTTCGCGTAAGGCCATGTTTGTCTGACAGACACAAACTGCGTGGGTTTCCGTTCCTTCCCCCTTCAGGTTGCAGCTCTGCAGAGCCTGTTGTAGTACGGTCTCAGCATTATTAGAGGACCACGAGGTCCACCCTCTCTGTGTCACATCACTCCCTCCAGGTCTTCTACCGGCACATAAGTCAAGCTCCAGTCTCCTCTGTCCTTCTTTCTTCTTCAGGTTCCGGGCATCTGTCCGGCAACAGCCCGCTCAGCGTCCCTCTGCTGCTTTTTCCACCTCGATCAAACTTCCCAGGCTCCGAAGACAAGAACATATTTCATTGGTCCTTTCTTAGTTTTTATGAGAAAGTGTTGGGACCTCCCTAGCGTAGGCACATAGAGGCAAATAACAATTACCACCAGCATTATTAACGGGCCCGTTGATAGCTCCCTCCCCATTCCCATTGAGCCCTATGGGGGCTAAAATGGGAATGGGAATGTGTTCCCTTAATGGGGAAATACTGGGTCCTCCAAGGTTGGAATGGCCTGGTATTTCCCCATTCAGGGACCACGGACCCGGACCGGAGTTTGGAGGCAGCCATGCCCTTGCTAAGGGCATGGCTGCCTCCAAACTCCTAATGAGGTCCTAAGTGTTGCTGAGCACCTGGATACATTCAGATTAAGCGCTGCTGAGAACCTGGATACATTCAGATTAAGTGCTGCTGAGAACCTGGATCCACTCAGATAAAGGGCTGCTGATCACCTGGATCCACTCAGATTAAGTGATGCTGAGCACCTGGATGCATTCAGATTAAGTGCTGCGGAGCACCTGGATACATTAAGATTAAGTGCTGCTGAGCACCTGGATCCATTCAGATTAAGGGCTGCTGAGCACCTGGATCCATTCAGATTAAGTGATGCTGAGCACCTGGATCCATTCAGATTAAGTGATGCTGAGCAGCTGGATCCATTCAGATTAAGGGCTGCTGAGCACCTGGATGCATTCAGATTAAGTGATGCTGAGCACCTGGATCCATTCAGATTAAGTGATGCTGAGCACCTGGATCCATTCAGATTAAGGGCTGCTGAGCACCTGGATCCATTCAGATTAAGTGATGCTGAGCACCTGGATCCATTAAGATTAAGTGCTGCTGAGCACCTGGATCCATTCAGATTAAGGGCTGCTGAGCACCTGGATCCATTCAGATTAAGTGATGCTGAGCACCTGGATCCATTCAGATTAAGTGATGCTGAGCACCTGGATCCATTCATATTAAGGGCTGCTGAGCACCTGGATCCATTCAGATTAAGTGATGCTGAGCACCTGGATCCATTCAGATTAAGTGCTGCTGAGCACCTGGATCCACTCAGATTAAGTGCTGCTGAGCACCTGGATCCATTCAGATTAAGTGCTGCTGAGCACCTGGATCCACTCAGATTAAGTGCTTCTGAGCACCTGGATCCATTCAGATTAAGTGCTGCTGAGCACCTGGATCCACTCAGATTAAGTGCTGCTGAGCACCTGTATCCACTCAGATTAAGTGATGCTGAGCACCTGGATGCATTCAGATTAAGTGCTGCTGAGCACCTGGATCCACTCAGATTAAGTGCTGCTGAGCACCTGGATCCATTCAGA
Organism: Ambystoma mexicanum; assembly: GCF_040938575.1. Lineage (NCBI taxonomy): Eukaryota > Metazoa > Chordata > Amphibia > Caudata > Ambystomatidae > Ambystoma > Ambystoma mexicanum. Next base: position 1,544,814,141 of record NC_090922.1, read on the forward strand.
TTAAGTGCTGCTGAGCACCTGGATCCACTCAGATTAAGTGCTGCTGAGCACCTGGATCCATTCAGATTAAGTGCTGCTGAGCACCTGGATCCACTCAGATTAAGTGCTGCTGAGCACCTGTATCCACTCAGATTAAGTGATGCTGAGCACCCGGATCCATTCAGATTAAGGGCTGCTGATCACCTGAATGGATTCAGCCATGTCATTTTCAGATGCCATTTAAAAGGGCCAGTAAGCAAAGGCTCCTGTCAGTAATTCGAGTGATTCAGGCAGAATCCCAGCACCACTTCTGCATGGTTATTAAGATGTGACCCTAGCTCATTTAAGAGTGCTAAATTATCCTTCATCTCCGTCTCCAGTGCCTGTGAGAGACCCCAACCCTCCCCCGGCCTCATTCTGTGTTTGGTTTTATTTTGCATTTTGTTCTACTGCTTTTCACTTCCAATCCTGTTCCCTCCCTCCCACTCCACCCGCCTTCCTTCCCACTCAACACCACTTGATTGGCCCAGAGGCACCTTTTAAGACACCCATTTAGGGCAGCCCCTGCCTGTGCAGGCGCTTCTGCCAAGGCCCCCCAAGGCAAAAGGCAGCTCCTGAAGAAGCTACTTTAGACCTTGTTTGCTCATGTTTACCTGGGAAGCCTGCAGCGCAGTCGTCAACCAGCAGTGACTGACAAGGTAAGCATGGTCCAGGAAGGGGACACAGCCATTACTGTCCCCCATTAAAATGTCCCACCACTCTTATACCTAATAGCTTGTAGTCTTATGTGCATAGGGCACAGTTTGATTGTGGCCATATCTGGCATCTAGGCCAATGATGATATGTTGATATGGCATAACACGCCTATACACAAGTGTTTCAAGGCACGAAACACTGTTGGCCTCATCAAGATTTGGGCGGTATCCCGGCATTATTACTGCCGGGATACTGCCAGGGCTATTACCGTTACCACCAAACAACCCAGCGCTATTAGCGCCGGATCACGGGTTTGGTGGAACGCTAATTCCCCATTGGGCCCATTCGGGGATTCCCCATTCCCCATTGGGCACAATGGGGAATTTTCGGTGCAATTACTGTCTGCGGTATTACCGTGCAGTAATTGCACCAAAAATCGGCAAATTCCCGGCGCATTTACCCCAGCTCAGAGCTGGGGGTAAATGCTGCCAAACCCATGCTTTGGTGGACCGTTAAATGCAGCGGTATTAGCATTACCGCCGCATTTAAGGGTTACTCCAAACTCATCATGACCCTGTGTGTGTTAGCCATATCTGGCATCTAGGCCAATTGTGTTAGCCATATCTTCCATTTATGCCAATTGTGTTAGTTAACCATATCTGGCATTTGGGTCTTTCTCGCTAGTTAGCCATATGTGGCCTCTAGTCAGGCGTTTCACCCTCTATCCAGGAACCTCTAATATAGGTGTTTTACATTCGCTGTTTTGTTTCCAATTTAGGCCTTTCTCCCTCTATCCAGGACTTGCGTATCTAGGTGTTTCAATTGCTGTTGTGTTTTCAAGTTAGGCATTTCTCCCTTTATTCAGGAATTTAGGCATTCACCCCTCCATCCAGCACCGTGTTCCAGCTCTGGGTGCTCCATCACCCCTGCTGGGTTCAGCTCTAGCCCCTCCCTAGCATTACAGCTATGCTCTGATTGTAAACAACAACTCCAGAACTTGATCACCGCACAGTATGAGGTCTCATCTTTAGGTGCTGCAGCACCTCCACTGTGATTAGAATCTAGAGTTTGCTAGGGGTAGCTATCAGAAAGTAGTAAGGTAGCCACGAACTCTCAATAGTCTAATAACCAGAGAAGTGTAAACTTCACATGGACAGCAAAAGGGATAAGGCCACCTAAGGCATGCACTCAGGAACCCCCACACCTCTGTCCCTTTGGCTCCCCCTCAACCAAATATGCTAGCCATCAGACTGTAAGATCCACTCCCTAGATTGTGAACCCCCTAACAATAACCACATACCAGTAAAACCACAAAGAAACAAAAAAAACCGAATAAACAAAAAACACCCAATAAAACTCAGAAATGAGTTGCACGTGGACAACAGCCTCTGCGTCCCAAATGCAATAACGCAAAGTCCATAAACTAGAAGACTTCAAAGGACCAGAATATGCCATGACACAAGAAAGGATTATGCAAGAGAAAACTGAGGCAAAGAATAAACCAAATGGAACCACAACACGCCAACAAGCACAGACACAGCAAAGGAACACACACCCATACATGTGAAAGAAAATAGAACAAACTCTAAAACAAGACAAACATATTTATACTTAAAACCATTGTTGTTGGATTTCATCTCCACACATTCATATTTTGAATACAATGGAGTATATTCCAATCAGTTCTCAGGCACGGCCACGGGAGCGACAATGGCACCAGTATATGCTAATAGCTTCATGTTTGATTTTGAAACCACTCATATCATTAATAATCCACAATGGAGTAAACAATTTAAGAAGTGGGTCCGATACATAGACGACGTCTTTGGAATCTGGACAGGGAGCAGAGATGAGGTAGATAACTTTCTAATCTTCGTAAACAGCATTGACAGTCGTTTGCAGTTTACAATGGAAATAGGCAATCCTAACGTACATTATCTGGATGTACAGATCATTGTCACGGATTTGAAGATCTCCACAATGGTATACACCAAGTCTACAGATAGAAATAATTTGCTTCACAGAATGAGTTTTCACCCGCCAAGCATTCTGCGAAACTTACTGTTAGGGCAAATGCTGCGCATTAAGAGAATTGTAAGTGACCCAGGGGAGTGTGATATGGAACTTAATAAGTTACATGAAAAACTTAAGGAAAGAGGGTATCCAGACGAAGATCTTCAAAGGGCAAGAGAAAAAACAGACACACGAGATTGTGCACAATTGTTAATTACCAAACGTAAGAAAGAGAGTCCAGACTTGGTATTTGTCACTAAGTACTCGATACAGAGCCGACAAATCAAGGACAGGATCCTGAAAAAGATGGAGTGTGTTGCAGAATGACAACAGAACCAAAGAGTTGTTTGAGAACCCACCTGTTTTTGCCTACCAAACGAGTAACAATCTAAGGAATTTACTAGTTGATACGCATGGGAAGCAAAAAGACAAACAGAGAATGCAAGATAAGCATCCGGGTACATACCCGTGTATGAGCTGTGGAAACTGCAATAACATAATGAAAGGACCACTCATATCCCACCCTCGAACAGGAGAGCAGATTAAGTTGAAATATCATGCAACATGCCAGTCAGAGAACGTTATATATGCCATCAAGTGCCCTTGTGCCCAGTATTATGTAGGAGAAACGGCACGCAAAGTACGGGTTCGCATTAATGAACATAAATCATGTATCAGACTCAACAACAGAGCATCATCAGTAGCAAGACATTTTCATGACAGTGGACACACTGTTGCTCAACTCAAGTTTGCAGTTCTGGAAGTTATACCAACCAAAGGCCAAAACAGAAACATGAAGAAATAGAGAGCCCAGAAAGAGGCGCAATGGATAGAAAGGATGGGGTCGATCGCTCCAGATGGAATGAACGAGGAGCTAGATCTGAGCTGTTTTTTATGAACAATTCTATTGTGTTTTATGGTTGAGTAACACTGAAATGTGAATATTTGGGCACATTAGTATGAATACAGGAAGGGAAATGTTTTTTGCATTTTGATGGATCTTTGAGCTTTATTTTCGTTTATTCTGTTTGGTTTTGATATTTATGTTCATTATTCATTTTTATTATTTATTTTTCATTATTATTATTTGTATTATTGTGGTTTTATTTTTATTAATTTTTGTTAATTTTTGACAATTTTTATTTTACCACAATTTGCAGCAAGTGGCATTTTTGTCCATAAGCATTATGTTACATCTTTTTAACGGATTGGAATGAATTCCGTTTTATTACAACATTAGGTTTCATCTATTACCACATCGTTCCAATATGGTTGCCTAACAAGCGAGAGGAAAGCTAGTCATTTGTTCGATTCTAAAATGGCCACTCTATGCAAAGCAATGGTTGCCTTAGCAACAGGTTGCTGCCACAACACTTTTCTACAGACATTGCCGAGAAAGCGTGTCAACGCGCTCAGCTCTGGCAGATTGCTGCTATTCTAGTTACAAGTAAGTGAAATGGAATAGGAATACGAATAGGATAGCACGCAGAATAACTTAAGTGTACTTATACGCGCTCGATCTCATTACAGAGACCGAGTTGCATGCGTTAGTCTCCTGCGGACATGACCGCATGGGAAAGTGGCAGGCATACAGTCGGACCAACCAGGTCCTGAAGAATATAGTTGGTTAACGAAATATGTAAGTAACTGGTGCACTTGAAGACATTGTATTGTTTTGAATTTGTAGCCGGAATGTATTAACTAACACGCGACCGTTCTCGTTACAGAGATGACTGCTGATCAGATATTCTTTCCGCACGGGTGGACGTGCTGGTTTTTCTTTGAGCTCTGACGTTTTGAAGGTTATTGATACCGTTTTGGCAGATGTATTGAGAGTTAAATATTGTTATGGATACATTGAGGTATACTGTGGACACCGCACTGATGATTACTTTCTTTTTTTCTTTATTATGATTTTACATTATTTTCGTTTTGTTATTATTTTTTTATTTTTTATTTTCAAAATTTTCCGACCTTGACATGGTTCATGGGATTTGCATCATCCGAATGGAAATGGGGTAATGTATTATTGCTACTGTGTTTTTTCTTCTTTGACATATGCATCTGATATGTTGATATGCAAATGTTTTATTGATGTTGGTGAATTATGATATTTGTGTTTGATTGTTTAATGCAATGTTGATTTGTTCGCAATATGGAATTATGTGAAGACAGTTGAGACCGAGTATTGTAAGAAAAGGTGTAATCACAGGCCCTGAAGAAGGGTTTTTAGACCCGAAATGCATTGGCCGCAGATGTGATGAATTCTGCCATTATAATTTATCTTTGATTTAAAGCAAGTGAATGAAGTTTGATTTATTAAAAATTTCTCTTTGAAAAAAGGAATCAATTCAAGAATTTTTTCTATGATTATTTTTGAACTACACCACTGAGTAGTGGAATAAGGGTGTGCAGCCCGCACCGCTGGCCACACGACCAAGGTCTTTTTCTTTCTAGTTCTTTCAGGTGCAGCATCACGGAAGCACCTTTTATAGTGGGTTTGCACCCGAAACTTATAATATAGAATTAACATTAATTACAATCGACTGTAAAAATAAGGAGTGCCCGACTCACCAACACCAATTATACCTAAGACCATACCTCACGACGAACCACCCACCAGAGCAACCTACGGCCACCAACAATGCCAGACACTCCAGCAACCAGGACCGCACAGGAAAAGAGCAGAAACACCCAGATGAAGAAAAGGGAAAACAACACTGTGGCCCTCATTACGATACCTGCGCTAAACCATGGCGCTATTAGCACCATGGTTGGTGCCGGTATCGTAACGTGTCCGCCATGGTGAAATGGGGAAATACCGCCCCATTCCAAGGTTGGCGGGCAGTATTTCTCCATTTCCCCATGGCCCTTCCCTATTCCCATTTTTGCCCCATTGGTAAATTGCGGTACCGTACTTACCGTGAAGGTCCCTTTGCGGGTCCCTATTTTAACGCTGGTCTAGACCAGCTGTTAAGGTCGGGTCCCGCAAAGGGACTTCCTAATTAGGCGCTAATCGGTTAACAGCGCCGCAGCCTTTTACGGCGCCATTAACCCATTAGCGCCAGGGTCGTAATGAGGCCCTGTCACTCTGTGTGTCACCAAAACTCTAGGGGACCGAAAGCTTCAGCAACGAGTTACAGAAGTGGAACCAGAAGAAGTCAGGAACCCAATACGAAACCTAGCGGATCTATTCAATGATGATCACACCGTATTGAACACGCCCCATATGCTGAGTATAACGAGGAAACTCACCAACAAGACCACCCCAAGACAAAACTAAGAAAAAAACAAGCTACTATGAAGAAAATAAATACACTGTCATCTAATCAACGCAAGATCAATGTCCAAAACACGCTATAGAGATCTACAATCCATTCTACGTCTGTGGAATCAACTTCTTAGTCATCACAGAAACCTGGTTAGATGACAACTACAAAGCCTTGCTACACATCCGTCTACCTGATAACTTCAAATGTACACAGGTAAACAAAAAAGGAAGAAGAAGAGGAGGACTTGTAGTAGCCTACCAAGAACACCTGAAAATAAAAGCAGCTGACACGCTGAACATCAGAAACTGTGGATCACTCGTCCTTCACCTGACAGCCGACCTATAAACTAATCTAACATTCATACTCACTTCTCTTGTGTATATGCGCTTTACAAATAAACAGTTACAATTACTCATCTATAGACCACTGACGTACAACGCTATCTTCGTAGACAACTTCAAAGAAGCCATCACGAACCTGGCCATCAAACAGGATCACCTGATAATCCGTGGGGACTTCAACATATGCAAACTCACATAAATCACTAATTAAGCAGCTTGAAACAATGAAATTATGACAGATGGTGAAAGGAGCAACTAACAAAGCAGGACATACTCTCGATGCGATATTCGCCAACACAAATCGGATCTCATCTGTGCCACCAATACGAATACTATGGAGCAACCATCTCATCACACCATTCGTGATTCAACTACCAGCTAAATTAACCAAACAGCCCCAAAATGTCCTCCCGATCTGGAAGTCCATCAAAAGCCGTAACTTAAAAGAACAACTGGAATCCTCAAAAACATTCACTGCAAACCTGGACGGAACTGACCTAGATGAAAAATCAAACGTAATCCAGAAATGGATCGCCGAAACAATATATAGCATCGCCCCGGAAAAACCCTTCATCCCATCACAAAAGAAAGCAGTGGCAAGATGGTTTACACCCCAACTCAATACAAATGGAAAATAACAAACCAGAAATGAACTAGAAAGGAGAAAAAACTACGACTAAGCCAAAAGAATAAAATATCAAAAACAAATCCAAGCATACAAAAAGGAAACTCTCAAAGCCAAAAAGAAATACTACAATGACAATGACAATGACAAAAAAAGCTACCAACACCCTGAAAGAACTATTCAACATCATAAATGAGATGAGAAATCCCCCAAAATGCAATAACTCACCGGTGCCTTCACAAAAACTATGTGATGATCTTGCAAACAACATTACAAATTAAATCAACAACATGCATCAGATCAAACAAAGTTGACCAATCAACCAGACCGTGCACCATTCTCTACCTACCCTGGAACCACAATTTAGGCTGCAAAACTTTGCCCTAACGTCAAAAGAGAAATTCCTCAAATTTGTGAAACAAAGCAATAAAGCAGGCTCCCCAATGGACCCCTACCCACGTGACATCTGTAAATCGATCTTTACACAGGGCACACGATCGAAATGCCACATAAACCTCTTGAACCTATCACTCTCAACAGGGAGAGTACCTCAGGCTTACACATCTGTGTACATCAAACCACTCCTCAAGGATACACAAGGTGATGTGGAAGACCTCTCTATCTAAAGACCGATATCAAACATTCCCTATCCGGAAAAACTATTAGAGACCTATGTCTACGAATAAACACTGGAACATGAAGAAAACCACCAACTATTGGACCAAGCACAAGTCGGCTTCAGACCCAGGAGACACCCACGAGAGGAACAGAGACGGCACTTCTCTCTTTTTGGGACAACCTAAAGACCAATGCAGACTCCAACACAAACTCGACACTGATACTATTCGACCTCTCCGCAGCGTTCAGCACAGTCAGACATAACATCCTTATGAAGAGACTGGAAAAATAGGGATCACTAATACAGTGCTGCTCTGTATCAAATCCTTCTTGTCTGAAAGAACAGAACCTGTAGGGATAAAACCATTGAAATCTGCACTGCGGGACACCACCTATGAGTACCACAAGGTTCCTCCCTATCCCCACTCCTCTTCAACATTTACGTGACTCCACTAATCAACCTCATTAAAGACATGGGGCCTCATTACGACTTTGGAGGGAAAGGGCATGGCTGCCTCCAAAATCGGGTCCGGGTTCCGTAAATGGAGAATTACCGGGCCATTCCGAGTTTGGAGGGCCCAGTAATTCCTCCTACAGGGAACCCAGGCCCGGACCTTCCCCATTCCCATTTTAGCCCCCATAGGGCTCAAAGTGAATGGGTGCGGGAGCTAACAACAGGCTGATTACGACGGGCCCATTGTTAGCTCCCTGGTCCCTTTGCGGGGCCCGCCCTGGACGTCTGGTAAAACCATACGTCCAGAGCGGGACCCCCGAGGGGACCTCGTAATATTGTGGAATGGTGTTAACGGCGCCGCCACCATTAGAGGCGCCCGTTAACCCATTCCACAATAGTCGTAATGAGGCCCATGGTTGCACTTGCTGCAACTACGCAGATGACACCCAAATCATCTACAAACTTTGAAGATGCACAAGAGGAGAACTCAACGCTAATAAGCTGTCTCAAAGATCTATGCGAATGGATGATCACTAACAGCCTCAAAGTCAAACTGGGCAAGATGGAAATTATGATTATATCCAAATACCAAGGAAGCAACCAGTACATCATCATGTCCCACAGAACTAGGAACAGCACCCACACCATCTAAAACTGTCAAAAACCTTGGTATCCTAATGGACAATGAGCTAACCCTAGAAGCACAAGCAAAAGTGATAATCAAGAAACGCTTCTTCCACAAACACATGATCAAAACGATTCTACCATTCCTCTTCTTCATGCACAAAACACTGGCCATCATCACCCTCCTCATGTCCAGCATAGACTACGACAACAGCCTTTACCCTGGAATGCCAGATTATTTACTGAAGAAACTGCAACGCATACAGAACACAGCTGACAGACTTCTTAAACTCTCACGAAGGGAACACATCACTCCAACACTTAAGATGATACATTGTCAGCTAGACAAAAAACTGATTATATTCAAAACAAAGTGCATAAAACAGAGCAATCCACGTCCAGGGAGCAGAATTCATTCAAAAGAAAATCACCATCTACCAACCAACCATACCACTCAGATCCAGTGACGACATCTGCCTAGAACCTAAACCATACATGAGGAAAACTCTTGGTGATTCAGCTTTCTCCTGTCTAGCCGCTAATCTTTGAAACTCCCTTCCCAGAGAAATAAGACCCATGAAGGACCATATAAAATTCAGAGAACTTCTAAAAACATGTCTCTTCAACACAGAATTGGCCGAAAACGAATGAACAACACCCACGCCTCATGGAATGAACACACAACTGGAAAAGGCAGTGGACTAGGATAGAGGGCATTAGAATTAAAAGGGGAGAGAACGGTGACTGAACAGATGGACCATGGGCACAGGGAAGAGGGGCCCGTGGAGGCGATGGTTGCTGCACACCGGGACGTGCCAGGGGGTAAAGTGATGTGAACAGCCATTAGTCTGAACACGGGGAAGAGTATCACCACTTAACAGCCTTCTTAACGACCCACCCTACTGCACAAAAAACAGGAGTGGGAATTGTAGCACACCAAAATGTAAGACATTGGCAAGGATATGTGGCAGCCACAACTGTGGGGTACGATGAGATATTGCCACTAACCAACCTCATCCCTCTGCATACACCTCTAAAACTCTGAACTAAACACAACCATACGTCTACAGCACAACATACTGCACGCCCTTCACTACACCGCAACAACAAACCACACATAGCCTCACACAACAGCACATGATGGATACTGATTGAAAATTCACACCTACGCTCCGTGAACAGTGTAAACCCAACCAAAGCTGTCAACAGCACATCACAGGTCCCATGCTCTTTTGTCCCGCTCAGTTCTACTAACTTTACTCCACACCTTACCCTCTTGCTTTACAGATCTGCCAGAGCGCCAAGGGACCACGCAGGTGGTGATAGTGCGTGGTATAAAAAATCCTTAACATAACAGACCAGCGGGTGTGAGCATGCAGGTGCATCTGGCCGTCATGTGTGTGGCAGCCCAACCTTCCGTCTGGTAGATTGGTGGGGAGGGGCAAGCAGAGGCAGAGGTCTCATGTAAACATGCAAAGAGCTTTCTCTGGTGTGCCATGCCTTCTTCAATTGAAATAGTTTAATTAATTGTACCAGAACTATGTATTTTTCTTCAGGGTTTAATTCACCTGCTGCAAACTATGCAATGTGATAAGACTAGCCCTGTAAAGAAGGGGCAGTAACCCCCATCAGCTGGTGGTGGGAGGCCCACCATGTATAATAAAGTCAGTGCTTCCCCTGCAGGGGATGGTTGCAGTGGAGAGTGCTCAACTTCCTGCCCCCGTCCCTTGTGCCAGCAGTACACCTCTTTTTCTCAAGCTATGCCTCAGAAGCACAAAACTTGCCAGTGGGCTGTTGTTTCTTGCAGAAACACCTTAGACAAACCAAACGAGACACCCAAACAAAAGCTATAATTGAGCGACCCGCCACCAACAGACTGCGACCTGACCTGCAGCATATGCTGGCAGCAGAAGAGCTGAGACAGAGAGAGCCACAGCGCTACATCTACATGCATGGCAGGGAAGCCCTACAGAGCATACAGGCAGCAAACATGCAACACTGCATAACACCTAAGACCACCATGGATGGCTACTGTTGACATTAACCACTATAAAACAAGGATTTACTTTGGGGGCAAGACCCGAATCATGAGCTGGAACATGAAACCTCCCAAACCGCCACTGTATGTTCTTCCACGGCGAGCCTATGCAGAAGAGGTGAGCAGCGTTTATCCCCATATTTGATGAGTATACAGATTGTAACACTTTGTCTCACAGAGAAACACTTGTGTACAGGCGCGTTATAAATGACAGGGAAGTAGTGTCAAGGAAGAAGTAGGAAAGCCAGAGAGTAAGTAGTAACATTTAAGGAGGAGACAATGAGTGATTGACATTGGAGGGAATCAAGGTGGGTGGCGATTTGGGAGGAGATTAGCAAGAGGACAAGAAAGAGGAGAGGAGAAGGTGAGTGTCTCCAATGAGCAATTGTTATGTTATGTTACATTGTCCCTCCCCCACACAACTACCACTGGTTAGAGTAGGGACAGTTAGGAAGTCCAGGAGGGAGTTTAGACGGAAACGGCTACAGGCCTTTAGGTTTTCTTTGCAGAGTATTTTGACTTTGGCATACTGCGGGAGAATCAATCGGTAGCAACTAACCTGTGGATTAAGCATATTAGGACTAGAGAGGAGGTGCTTGTAGCCGAGATCTTTGGGGGCAGCTCTATTGCTTGTTTGTTTTGTTTGTTTGTTTATTAATTTGTAGGGCACACCGAACCCTTAGGTAACTGGGTGGCAACAGAGTACAAAGGATACTTATAGATTAGTTACATAATAAAAGACAGGTAAGGTAGGGTACATACATACATTTTGAAATCAAGTGGTCAAGTGAGGTTCATATACACATAATTACAGAGTCGCGGTATAATACAGAGTGGAGCTAGGTACCGCTCTACCAGCAGATGCAAGTTCTGATGATGGTGCAAATAGGTTAGTCATAATGGTCGTTGGATCATAACCAGTTAAGGGTGAAGCTGTAGTAGGACAAATGTGTTCTAAGATCAAGTGGGAGTGCACCCCAATGCTGGGCAGCTTTAACTGGAAAGCTGTTACCACCTGTTTTTAACATGAATCTAGGTATTTGTAAGCAATGGGAGTTAGCCGCTCTAGAGGGGCGGGTTGATGTTCTTCTGACTATTCTTTTCATGTGATAAGGTGGGGCTGCGTTGTTTAGACATTTGGAAGTTAATGAGACTGTTTTGAGGAGGATCCTATCGCTAATTTTAAGCCAGTGATGGTCTCTTCTTGTATTGGATACATGTTCTCTGGTCGGTAAGTTTAAGGCCGTTCTAAGGGTATTATTTTGCAGTGTCTGGATTTTGTAGGTGATGTATTTATTGGCTCCTAGATATAGGGCGTTGCAATAAAAGGACAACCCCTTGAACCATTTCTGATGTGTGGAGTTATTTCTGTGACCATGAATAATCTGCAGCTTCCCGTTTCCAATTCCAGCAGATCCCAATTCATGTATGATAGCTAAAATGATCACTATGTGTACTTCACAGATCCCTCCAAGGTCCAATCACATAAAACAAACTGAGGGGATAATGTGCCTGCTGTAAAAAGCACATTCCGCCTGCAGGCCAAAGATTCTATAGCAAGTAGGGGATGTGTGCCTGCTTCAGAGATCTGTTGGTAAAATCCCAATACAGGTTATGTCTCCTGCAGAGCCAACCTTCATCCTTTTCATGATGGCAAAGGAGTCCCTTTCTTTTGACTAACAGTAACCACTGGTACTAAAAGCATTGGCTATTGCATAGCCTGAGAGGCTAAAAAATATATATAATTGTATTTTAACCAAAATGCCTGAGCTGTAACAGCAGAAATCATTCATCCCAACATTAACTGGTCAGTTACTTAAAAGATGGCTATTTGCATGAAAGGAGAGCATACTAGTTTGAAAATTAAATTCATAGGGCCACATGAATGCTGAGCTCCATGTTGGACCCTGACAACATTTCCATTAAACTAAGCCATTTAAAAATTGGGGACTTCAAGTCCCACAATGCCCAAAGCACTGGGACAAAGAAGAGAGATGCAGAGGCAGCAGACTGCAAGTTGCAGCCTAATAGTGTTAATCACCCACACCTGAGGAAGACTGGGAAGTATAAAAGGCCCCCTCAGGTGGAGGTCATAGAGAGAAGTAGTGGGAGATGCAGTGATTGCAGTGGTTCCATGTTGCAGTTGCTGCAGTAGTTGAAAGACTGCCAAGACGCCCTACCCACCATCGTTTGCCGATCAGATGCTGGTTCTGAGAGGGTCTCTGCCTTCAAAGACCCAGTAAGCATAGGTTGTGCAGTGGGAAGCATTTGTTTTGAAAGCTTTCCCCCTGAGGACTGTGAATGTAGATGGTCACGCTTCAGGAAGCATTAAGTTGCAAAACTTTCCACAATGTAAGTCAGGCACCAGTGGCAGGTGAGCACCAGAGTGTCCCTGGACCGAGGAACACTCCTTACCCGAACGGCGTGGGCCACGGGAGGTAGAGAAAAGCAGTTTGTCAAGTGGAGTGCAGCAGTTGGGTGGAGCACAGCAGAAGAAGCAGAAGACTTAACGGCAGCGCATTGAGTGGACGTGTATGCAGTACCCGGTGAGTTCAGTAGCATTGTGTGACCCAGGAACGATTGGTGATCGCCCGCTGGCCAGGTCTAATACTTCTCAATACCGAACTGATGTAAAGATCTTGGAGTGCCAGAATAATAATACTTTTAAATAACAATATTACACAAGGCTAATAAGAACTATCATTGCCAAAGCCAAAAGAGGGCAGTACCAAAACAAGTTAATAAGAACTGACACTGCCAAAGCCAAGAGAGGGCAAATACGAATCAAGTTGTTTGTAAAACCTATTGCCAGAGTGAGAAAGAAGCAATAGCTGTAACCAACCAAAACGAGCATTGTCCAAGCCAAAAAAGAGCAAGTGGGAGAACAAGCCATTATCAGCACTTGATTAAAATAAGAGTGGGAAAACAAGAGTGGCAGGACAGCTGCACTCCTGACAGATGTAGACAGGAGGAGAGGAGCTTAACCTGCATTGCATGTGGCAATCACAAGTGTGGAACATACAGCACCAAAGTGTTTCATGTTTTCCAGAAGAAGTAGTCAAATCGACTATTAGTTGTGAGAAGTAGAATTGTGCCACAGAAGTACTTGTAGTAGTATTAGAGGTTTTTATTGGTTCTGGCAGGCGAGTATACCAGGGCAAGGGACTTTTTAGTGTTAGACCTGGCAGGTGAGTGGACCAGGTATACACATAAATGTACTGTGTTCTGGTTAAATACTGTGAAGAAGAAGAGGTGGCAAGACCAATAAAGTATGTGTGGTGCAATCATCCTGGCAAATCCTTATTGATGATGCAAGTACATTGTGAACTGTTGTGGAATCATCGTGACAAATCAATATTTCTGATGCAAGTCTTTTGTGAATTGTTGCAGAATCATCCTGACAGAAGCATTTTTGTTGATACAGATGAACTGTGGGAGTATACTGGTTTTCCGAGAAGAGGTTTTGTTGAACTCTCTCTCTCTGCCACCAGTGTAGAAATAAAGACTGGGTCAATATTTTGAACTGTTTGCCAATTCCAAGTGAGAGACTTTTCAGAGCAAGAAAAACATTATCATTCGAACTTTGTTGCCAGGAAGAACTTTTCTATTATGAACTGTTGATTGCAAATCCTGTTTGACTCTGGAAAGGAGATTTCACCCAGGTTACAGGTTTATATGTTATGTTAATACTTCTTATATAGCGCACGGTTGCCCAGAGGCATCATGGAGTTGGAGAGAAGAGGAGAAGCCCAGAGAGCCTCCACCCGCTCTCAGACATCACAGTTAGAAAAGGTTGGTTTTAAGAGCCTTCCTAAAGCCCAAATGGTTAGATATTCTTCCAATATGACAGGCAGCTTGTTCCATAACTGTGCTGCCACAATAGAGAAAGCACTTCCTCCAATCCGGGAACGGCAAAAAGGTGGTACACAGAGCAGGCCAGCCGACTCCAATCTCAGGGAGCGCTTTGGAAAATAGCGTGAGAATTTACTACAGAGATACTCAGCACCCTGGTCATGCAGTGCACGATGCACAATACAAAGTGCCTTGAATTCGATGCGTTGGGCCACTGGCAGCCAATGCAAACGACGCAGGACCGTAGAAATATGGATGACATAAGGTGAACCTGTTGCCCGCGCAGCAGCGTTCTGAAGGCGCTGCAGTCGAAGGATCAAACCCTTAGGCTGTGCAAGATAGAGAGAACTGCAATAATCCAGTCAACTGGAAACCATTTCAGCCACAACCAGTGGCCGCAAGGGAGGAGGTGTCAGATGGAGGACCTGTTTCAGGATTTTCAGGTGGAAAAACCCAGTCTGACAGACAGATGATACCTGGGCATCCATAGACAGGGTGGCAGTCATGATTAATCCCAGATTCTTTACCTTCGACGTCGGAACATGAAGATTACCCAAGTAAGAAGGCCAGAAAGTCGAGATCCAGAGTGAAGAGTCAGGAGGAGAGCCTAAAACAAGCACCTCCGTTTTGTCCCCGTTCAATTTCAGCCAGTTAAGCTCCATCCACTCCTCCACAGCCATCAGGCACAGATGAAGGCACGACAACACCTCAGTCCGATCAAGATCTAACCAAATCAGTATCTGGGCATCGTCGGCATACGAATAGCACCCGACACTGAAGGAGCGGATGAGACACACTAAGGCCCAGATGTATATTTTAAAATGAATGAGGGACAAAGCAGAGCCCTGAGGCATACCACAAGTGAAGTAAGAAGGATTAGAAAGAAAAGGAGAGAGCAAGAGGGAATGAGATCTATCCATGAGAAAAGAGGAGAACCAAGCTAAGATTTGACCAGATATAGCGACTTGGGCCAGGCGGGATAAAAGGGGGGGGTGGTCAACCGTGTCGAAAGCCGCTGATAGGTCTAGTAAAATCAGGGCTCTGAAACCCCCACATCAACCAACCTTGCCATGTCATCCTTGACAGAAGCCAGGACGCTCTCGGTGCCCCTACCTGGCTGAAATCCAGACTGGGCTGGGTCAAGACAGTCAGAAAGTACAAGAAAAGAAGACAAAAGAGGGGAGACCAGTGATTCCAAGAGTTTCATAAGAGCAGGGAGAAAATAGATAAGCCAGAAATTAGATGGTAAAGAAGGATCCAGCAAAGTTATTTTAGGAGGGGGATTACCGTTGTGGCCTTTAACTCAGGTGGAATGAGCTCTGCTTGGCAGGAGGCATTAACAGCCTCCGTCATCACCCCTAAAAGATCAGATGAAATCTCCTTCAATATTATTAAAGGCACCACATCAGAAGGCGCGCTCGATTGAATCTGCTGAAGGGCCTTAAGAACCGACTCTTCAGAAAAGAGGGGGAAAGAGGACCAGCCTGATCGTGTAATGTCCAAGACAGAGTCACGGGAATGGTTGTCAGAGGTAGCAGCAATAACAGCCAGTACAGTGTTCACAGAGATGTTTGCGTGAATAATATCAATCTTTCTAATGAAAAACTGAGATACAGGGCCTCATTACACGGTAGGCGGTGAGCCATGGCGCTATTAGCGCCATGACTCATGCCGGTAAAATACCGGCACCGCCTTGGCGGAAAGGGGATTTACCGCCCCATTCCAAGGTTGGAGGGGCGGTAAATCCCCCTTCCGCCATTGCCCTTCCCCATTCTCATTTCTGCCCCATAGGGCTCTATGGGAATGGGGAAGGCGCTAATTACGGCACCGCAATTTTGCGGTGCCGTAATTAGCTCTGAGGTCCCTTAGCGGGTTGGATTTTACTGCCTGCAAAAAGCAGGCGTTTAATCCCCCAACCCGCAAAGGGACCTCGTAGTAAGGCAGTAGGGATTTACCGGTACCGGTATTTTACCGGTACCGGTAAATCCCTACCGCCATCCGTGTAATGAGGCCCACAGAGTCACACAGCTCCTGTGTAGGCTTAACAGTAGGTGTGCAATTTACTGAAGAGGATACATAACTGTTATTTCTGTTACATTTGAATTACCATACATTCCCTTCTTAAGTTTGTTGTATGTATAAGTGTGAGGGACAGATTCCTTTTGTTAGAGTGGTTCCTTTAGTTTAATTTGATAGGCAGGGGACCTTTGTCAGGGTAGGGATAGTGAGGTGTTAAGTTAATAAAATGGCATCTTATGCAAAATGTCTACCAAGTTGTCCACCTCACATTCCTGACCCCTCGCACTTCCCACAACCATACAACACCAAACTTTAAAAAGGACGTACTACCCACAACCTCAATATCACAACAAAAGAGTGTGAGGCAGCAGCCTGTCACAACCCACAACTACCTGCAACACCTCACTACAAAAGAGAATCTGCAGCCTGTCACTACACACAACTACCTGCAACACCTCACTACAAAAGAGAATCTGCAGCCTGTCACTACACACAAAACAGTATACAACACCTCATTACTTAAGGGTCCGGGACTGTAGCCTTACACTACCAACAGCCATATTACAACATCTCACTACAAAAGGGTCAGCCATTCTGTCACTACACAAAAGACATCGACATATTACTACAACAACTTACTACAACAGTGTCCTGTCACTACCCGCAGCATTCACTGCAAAGGCACCAGGGTCAGCAGCCACTACTTCTCCCTAAAAAAGTCATAGGCCCTCATTACAAGTTTGCCGTACCGGAATTAACGGTGCCAGTAAAACCATACCGGCACCGTTTTTTTGGGGACCAACAAACTACGAGTTCTGCGGCGGGGTGGTGTTACGCCCGCCAGATCTGACCTGACAGGCATAACACCAACCGCCCACAGACGGACATGGAAACACTGCCAACATTACCGCATGGTGCCAATGTTTCCACTTCCCCAATGGGGAATTACTGAAAGCAGGCTTCAGAATTACCGGATCACTAGGGCTGTAATGTCCCAGTAATTCATTCCAGGTCTGGCGGCAACCTGCCGTTTTTTCCGGCATGGTTACCGCCAGAGTTGGAATGAGCCCCATTGTCTTCCAATTATGTTAATTAGTACATGAGAATAACGTATTTCTTTTAAGATAGCTATTTTGAAGTTGTATTTTATATAGAAATATGTTTATTTTGTTCAATACTTTTAAGCGCATTTATTATATATTTTATTGCACATATGAAAACTTGATTGGGTTTGTTAGGTCACTCTGAATCATGTAGGTTCTACTTCTTTTAAAAGGCTTTTAGATTTGAGGGAGTGTCAGACCTTTTTTAGACCTCACCCCCAAACCAGTAGCGTACCGGATGAGCGGGTGGGTGGGGAGCTTGCCCCCCCAGCCCTCCCCGTTGGCTCTTTTGTAAGCAGGACCGGGATATTTTGGGCACAATGACTCATTGTCATTGATTCTCCTACCAGTGAGACACCTTTCCCGTTTGGCATCCTCATTGTCAATGTGGGTGCTGAATGGGAAAGGTGTCCCACTGTCACAATAAGAATGTTTATTTATTTATTTGCATTTATAAAGCGCACAGAACTGCCCTGGGGCATCGTGGCGCTGTTACAGCAGACTTAGTCATGAACACAAGCATAGGAATGTGTTTACAGATGTAAACCGAGTTACCGAGTACATTTCACATTGGTAATAAACATTGAGCTTAGAGGTTATGCTATGCTGTGGTTACAATGCAAGCATGAGAGTGCATGTGGAAGACTTTAGCGGAATAGGAGGGTTTTGAGGTTTTTACGGAAGGTATGGTATGATTTTTCGTTCCTTAGTGAGGTAGGTAAGGAGTTCCAGTTTTTAGGTGCGAGGTGTTGGAAGCTGGTTCCTCCCGCCCTGGATCTTTGAAACGTGGGGACATCAATCATGTTGGTGCGGTGAGCTCTGGTGGGTCTGATGGAGGCTTTCGGTGTGATTCTTTCTGCGAGATAGGGTGGGGCATCCAGGGATAGGCATCTATGTGTGATGGTCATGGCTTTGAAAAGTATGCGTTCCTTCACGGGTAGCCAGTGGGCATCTTTCCTTGCTTGCGAGATGTGTTCTCTTTTTGGAATGGACAGTGCTGCCCGGAGCGCATTGTTTTGCGTGATTTGGAGTTTTTTTAGGTTGTGGGCGGAGGTGCCTAGGAACAGGGCATTACAGTAGTCTAGTTTTGTACCTATAGTGGCTCTGGCGATGGACAGGCAATTTTTGGCGGAGAGAAAAGGCTTGACAGCATTTATCATCTTGGTGGTAAGTGCCGAGGAAGAGGCTATGGCGTTGACCTGGCGAGACATAGATAGTGAGGCATCTAGGTGAACGCCTAAGGTTTTAACAGTCTTGGAGACTGAGATGGTGGAGTTGTCGATGTTGAAGGATTTGTATTGGGGGGGGAGTTTGTTGAGAATTTCATTGGTCCCTACTATGAGGATTTCGGTTTTGTCCCCGTTTAGGCAGAGGCCGTTGGCCGCCATCCAGGTTTGGATGGCTGTGTAGATTTTGGTTAATGCTGTCGCATCTTCTTCGTAGGTCCCAGTTAGAGGGAGTAGTACCTGCGTATCGTCTGCGTAGTTGGTATACGCTATGTTACGACAGTCGAGGTCATTGAAGAGAGGAAGGGTGAATATATTGTAGAGAGTGGGGGCGGTGCAGGAGCCTTGTGGGACGCCGCAGTGGATGGTGGTAGGGGTTGCCGAGGCAGTGTCTGAGAAGACTTTCATGAGTCTGCCATTTAGGAATGAGGCCACCCATGCAATGGCTTCCGGGGAGAAGTGTGCTTCATTTTTTAGGTGCATGCCTAGGATATCGTGGTTGACAAGGTCAAAGGCGGCAGATAGATCCAGTAGGAGAAGGAGTGCCGGTTTGCCTTTATCCATAGTGTCAGCAAGCTGTATTTTCAGATCAAGTAGGGCTGACTCAGTTCCGTGACCTGGTCGGAAGCCTGACTGTCTTTTTCCTAGGATATGGTTGGTTTCGAGATAATCCTGGATTTGTGTGTAGGCCATTTTATCCAGTATCTTGAGCAGGAAAGGCACAGTGGTGATGGGCCTGTAGTTGGTAGCTACTTCAGGGTCGAGGGTGGTTTTTTTTAGAAGCGGGCGCACCCAGGCTTCTTTTAGACTGTCAGGGACAGTGTTGGTTTTGAAAGAGGCATTAATGAATGATTTAAGGAAAGGGGCGAGTGTTTCAGTGCAGTCTTTGATCAGGCTGGCGGGGCAGGGGTCTCCTTTACAATTGGATGGTTTGATCTTGTTCATTATCTCAATAACTTCGTGTTCTGTGACTTCCCTGAATTTGAACGGGGTAGTGGGGGCTTTGGTGGATGTGGTTCCCGAACTAGGGGTGGGCATGTGGCTCGTGGTGGTGGGAGATTTGAGGTGCAGTGATAGGTTTTTGTGGTGCTCCTTAATTTTTGTTTGTAGGAGTTCAATTTTATTTAACAAGGCAGATTGTATGGAGTTGCACCAGATTTGGTCTTTAACAATGTCTTGTGATTTGGTGGCCGGTGTGGTGAGTTCGTTGAAAATGGCGAAGAGTTCTTTGGATTCGGAGCTTGCATTAGCAATTCTATCATTATAAGAGACTGATTTAGCTGTGATTATGGCTTTTTTGTATTGGGCAGTGATTTTTTTGTAGGAGGATAGGGTGGCTGGGGAAGGCGATTTCTGCCAGGAGTTTAGAGCTTTTCTTTTCTGTGAGCGGAGTTCTTTGAGTTCAGTGGAGAACCAGGTATTTGAGTGTTTGATAGTTTTGGCTTTTTTGGTCTGCAAGGGGGCAATGGCGTCAATGGCGGTGCTTATGGTGCTCTTGTAGATATCTGCTAATTCTGACGGGTCAGATGACTTGAGGTCTGTGGAGAGGATGTGAAGGTGGGGTGTAATTTTATCTTTAGTGAGATTTTTTACACATCTTGCCAGTGCTGGGGGGATGGGGTTAGGTTTGTTTGTGTTAGATACAGCGGGAATAAAGAAGTGAATGAGGTGGTGATCTGACCAAGGAGTCGGGGTGATGGAGCTAATGTCGACGTGACAGTTGTGGTCAGCTATCCAGTCCAGGATACGGCCTTTGTTGTGTGTGGGTGAGGTTATTTTTTGGTCGAAGCCTAGTTCTTTTAAGGCTAGTGCAAGAGATTTAGCAGGCTTGTCCTTTTTATCGTTATACCCCAGGTTAAGGTCACCTAGAAGGATGCTTTTGGAGGTGAGTTTTAGGTTTTCTGTTAGGCGGTGTACAAGGTTCTCATGGAACTCTGTTAGGGGGCCGGGCGGGCGGTAGACTAGGTTGAAGGTGATGGTGGAGTTAGGGGAGAGGGCAATTTTTATAGCTAGAGAGTCTATGTTGTCACCTAGATTGGAGGTGATTTGTCTGGCCTCGAGGTGATCTTTCAGGATGAATGCTACCCCACCACCTACTGAGGAGAGGCGGTCTTGCCGGATAATGGCGTACCCCTGTGGGATAGTAAGGTTGAGGGCTGGCCCTGCAGCGCTGTGCAGCCATGTCTCGGTGATGGCTAAGATGTCGAGGTCCAAGCTAATTAGGAGTTCGTGAATTTCAATGGCATGGGCAGGGATGGATCTGGCGTTTATGAGGGCACACTGTAGGTTGTGTGTGTGTTGGGCCGAGGTAGGGGTGGTGTTGAGTGGTGTCGCCGGGATGGGGTGCGGCATGGTGGGTTTAGGTAAGGGTGTTTTGACTGTAAGGGATGGCGTGTTAGGCGTGTTAAGAGTGGTGGGAGGTGCTTGGTGGGTGAGTCTGGGGTATCTAGAACGGAGACCTAGGAGTTGGTTCCTGGTGTGGATGGGTCTGGTGTAGGAAGTTATGCTGGGTGGAGGATGACGTGCTGTGGGGATGCTTTCAGTGAAGAATGATGGTAGGAAGTAGGTGGGAGGAATGTTGGAGAGGAATGCCAGTGGGGCAGCTGGTGAGCTGGTGGATTGTTGAGGCATGGCGAGGGTATCGTTCAACATGGCACAACTAGAAACAGAATGCAATGTGGGCAGCAAAATCAGGGCACAGTATGCGACCATAAGGCACAACACAATAGTGTGGTCTAGATACGACCATAAGGCACAACACAATAGTGTGGTCTAGATATGACCATAAGGCACAACACAGTAGTGTGGTCACTATGCGACCATAAGGCACAACACAGTAGTGTGGTCTAGATACGACCATAAGGCACAACACAGTAGTGTGGTCTAGATACGACCATAAGGCACAACACAGTAGTGTGGTCACTATGCGACCATAAGGCACAACACAGTAGTGTGGTCTAGATACGACCATAAGGCACAACACAGTAGTGTGGTCTAGATACGACCATAAGGCACAACACAGTAGTGTGGTCTAGATACGACCATAAGGCACAACACAATAGTGTGGTCTAGATACGACCATAAGGCACAACACAGTAGTGTGGTCTAGATACGACCATAAGGCACAACACAGTAGTGTGGTCTAGATACGACCATAAGGCACAACACAATAGTGTGGTCTAGATACGACCATAAGGCACAACACAATAGTGTGGTCTAGATACGACCATAAGGCACAACACAGTAGTGTGGTCTAGATACGACCATAAGGCACAACACAATAGTGTGGTCTAGATACGACCATAAGGCACAACACAGTAGTGTGGTCTAGATACGACCATAAGGCACAACACAGTAGTGTGGTCACTATGCGACCATAAGGCACAACACAGTAGTGTGGTCTAGATACGACCATAAGGCACAACACAGTAGTGTGGTCTAGATACGACCATAAGGCACAACACAGTAGTGTGGTCTAGATACGACCATAAGGCACAACACAATAGTGTGGTCTAGATACGACCATAAGGCACAACACAGTAGTGTGGTCTAGATACGACCATAAGGCACAACACAGTAGTGTGGTCTAGATACGACCATAAGGCACAACACAGTAGTGTGGTCACTATGCGACCATAAGGCACAACACAGTAGTGTGGTCTAGATACGACCATAAGGCACAACACAATAGTGTGGTCTAGATACGACCATAAGGCACAACACAGTAGTGTGGTCACTATGCGACCATAAGGCACAACACAGTAGTGTGGTCACTATGCGACCATAAGGCACAACACAGTAGTGTGGTCTAGATACGACCATAAGGCACAACACAATAGTGTGGTCTAGATACGACCATAAGGCACAACACAGTAGTGTGGTCACTATGCGACCATAAGGCACAACACAGTAGTGTGGTCTAGATACGACCATAAGGCACAACACAGTAGTGTGGTCTAGATACGACCATAAGGCACAACACAATAGTGTGGTCTAGATACGACCATAAGGCACAACACAGTAGTGTGGTCACTATGCGACCATAAGGCACAACACAGTAGTGTGGTCTAGATACGACCATAAGGCACAACACAATAGTGTGGTCTAGATACGACCATAAGGCACAACACAGTAGTGTGGTCACTATGCGACCATAAGGCACAACACAGTAGTGTGGTCTAGATACGACCATAAGGCACAACACAGTAGTGTGGTCACTATGCGACCATAAGGCACAACACAGTAGTGTGGTCTAGATATGACCATCGGGCACAACACAGAGACTACACAGTATTACAGTGGTCGCTGGGCGACCGTGGTAACGGTGCTATTGTCAGATGGCAGCATATTGCAGAGCAAGGCAAGAGCATGGTTGGTTGGCTATGGATTGTGCATTAAGTATTTTGTTGCAGTTCAGAAGCACAACGGTGCATGTGGGACCTTGGGCGTAGCAATGTTAGGAGGTGCTAGGTCAGGGCTCTAGCTCGAGGGTCGGGAGTGGATAGTGGAGGAGGGGGGCAGTATGCTTACCCTGTAGGTGGACGGCAAGGGGTCCTGGCTCTAAGCTCGACTATGCACTCCACCTGGAGCAGCACGGGCAGAGTTTGTGGCCCCTGGCTCCTGATGCTCCAAACAGGCCCTCAACAGGCCTTAGAGTGGCCTTTGCGCTGGCCGCCGGCGTGATCCGCCTGCCGGCGGTTACAGCTGATTTTAGCGAGGCTCAGCCTCGGTTTCAGGCCGCGCTGCGCCCGGCATGCGTGGGTCAGGCGGCGTGTGGGGACAGGGTCAGGCAGGCCCTGTCCGTGCTCCTCGTCGTCTCGTGGTTTCGCCGCTGGGCTGGGGTGCTGGGGGGGCTCCTGCCCTCGCCCCACGGTGTGGAATGTTGAGCAGGAGCACACAGCAAACAGGTGTCGCACCCCGCTCCGGGCCACTGCAGCAGCCTGGCCACTGTGGGACACAGACACCAGACAGTGTTGCTGTGTGCTCTGCCTCCAGTCCTAAGCGCATTCACTGTGACTTTAGAAAAAAGTCTGATAATTTCTTTGTGGAGTAGGAGTGAATGCTCTCAGGACTAGAGGCAGAGGCTTAAGAAAGTAACCTAGTAGCAGCATGCTCCCTTCCACTAGAGCAGACTAGAGCAGACTTTGTGACCTAGTAGCAGCATGCTCCCTTCCACTAGAGCAGACTAGAGTAGACTTTGTGACCTAGTAGCAGCATGCTCCCTTCCACTAGAGCAGACTAGAGCAGACTTTGTGACCTAGTAGCAGCATGCTCCCTTCCACTAGAGCAGACTAGAGCAGACTTTGTGACCTAGTAGCAGCATGCTCCCTTCCACTAGAGCAGACTAGAGTAGACTTTGTGACCTAGTAGCAGCAAGCTCCCTTCCACTAGAGCAGACTTTGTGACCTAGTAGCAGCATGCTCCCTTCCACTAGAGCAGACTAGAGTAGACTTTGTGACCTCGCAGCAGCATGCTCCCTTCCACTAGAGCAGACTAGAGCAGACTTTGTGACCTAGTAGCAGCATGCTCCCTTCCACTAGAGCAGACTAGAGTAGACTTTGTGACCTAGTAGCAGCATGCTCCCTTCCACTAGAGCAGACTTTGTGACCTAGTAGCAGCATGCTCCCTTCCACTAGAGCAGACTAGAGCAGACTTTGTGACCTAGTAGCAGCATGCTCCCTTCCACTAGAGCAGACTTTGTGATCTAGTAGCAGCATGCTCCCTTCCACTAGAGCAGACTTTGTGACCTAGTAGCAGCATGCTCCCTTCCACTAGAGCAGACTTTGTGACCTAGTAGCAGCATGCTCCCTTCCACTAGAGCAGACTAGAGTAGACTGTGTGACCTAGTAGCAGCATGCTCCCTTCCACTAGAGCAGACTAGAGCAGACTTTGTGGCCTAGTAGCAGCATGCTCCCTTCCACTACAGCAGACTAGAGTAGACTTTGTGACCTAGTAGCAGCATGCTCCCTTCCACTAGAGCAGACTAGAGCAGACTCTGTGACCTAGTAGCAGCATGCTACCTTCCACTAGAACAGACTTTGTGTCGAACTCCGGCTCCACTGTGCTTGACAGGAAACTAGGAAGCTCTCTTGCTTCCCTGGTTCCGTAGTGGAGGCGGGAGACGGCTGAGCATGGAAGTCGGCAGGCATGCTGCTGTGTGGAGGCCAGGCCATCTTCCTGGTGAAGACGGAGCCGCACTGGACCATGTAAGGAAAAAAACGTTTTATATGTGCGTGTATGTGTATATATTTGTGATGATGTAATGCATGTTTATGATACATGTGTAGAGAGTGAATGTTGGGTGACTAGGTGGGTGTGTGCGTGTGCTGGGTTTGCAGCGGAAGAGCAGATTTTGGCGAGTGGGGTAAAGGGCGGTATGTCATAATGGACTTGCCAGAGTAAGAAAGGGCTAGACTGACTGCCCCCAAATGCTAGTCTAGCCAAGTTATAACGCATATCATTTTGGTGCAACCAGTCCAGCCATTTCTGACTGTGGCCTGACATTCTTTCTGGGCATCCATGATAATTTAAACCGAATATATTCTGTGTTATTACTTGCCTAGGGTGGCCTTTTGGGGCAGACAGTCTAGCCCATTCTTAACTGGAGCATGAATTGTTGTATGGGCATCCATTATAAATCAATAATAATGTCTGTTATTACTTGGCTTTACAGGCATTTTGGGGTCGCAAGTCTAGCCTGTTCTTATTGTGGCATAGCTTTTTTCTAGGCATCCTGTATGGAACAGCAGGCTTGCTGTGTGTTCCTGCTCAGCCTGGCTTCTTGCAGCGGGACACGGAAAGCAGTGTTGCTGTGTGATCCTGTTCTGCGCACTCCATGTATAATGTGGGGCATGGCAGAAGCACGCGTTGTGTCCCACTCCAGTCCATTGACTACACTGCAGGCCCAATAAGGGCAAAGCCAGATGCTGAGCAGAAGCACACAGCTCCATGCCCCACCCCAGGCCATTGACTGCCCTGCAGGCCCAATAAGGGCAAAGCCAGATGCCGAGCAGGAGCACACAGCTCCATGCCCCACTCCAGGCCGCTGACTGCACTGCAGGCCAAATAAGGGCAAAGCCAGATAATAATAATAATAATAATAATTTGGCATTTATATAGCGCTACGAACCCTCAGGTATCTGAGCGCTGCTGATTATTACCCACAGTGTGTGGTGCTCATTTATTGACCTTGGAAGGATGAAAGGCTGAGTTTGGCCTCGCCGGGATTCGAACCTGTGTTAGCAGACTCTGCACCGATGTCAAAGTGAGCGCTCTACTCGCTGTGCCACTTGACCGGCTAGATGCCGAGCAATAGCACACAGCTCCATGCCCCACTCCAGGCCATTGACTACACTGCAGGCCAGTAAGGGCACAGCCAGATGCTGAGCTGGAGTACACAGCTCCATACCCCACTCCATGCCACTGACTGCACTGAAGGCCCAATAAAGGCGAAGCCAGATGCCGAGCAGAAGTACACAGCTCCATACCCCACCCCAGGCTATTGACTTCACTACAGGCCCAATGAGGGGCAGATAATGCACTAGAGGGTATATCCCTACTCTGTCAAGGACCGGGAAATCACTAAACCACAAAACAAAAAAGTGTCCTGACAGGTTCACTAAATATATATATAAATTTAATTTATAATAAACTTCTCAATACCAGAAATATGGCACAAGCTATCTAAAGTATTTCCTAGGTATGTGTTTTACAGTTTTCTGTGTCCACCTAAGTTTTCATAGGGATACATTTTACAAAAATCACCATTTCGTACTTCTGTTTAAGCATTATACAGAAGTAACTTTTTATTATTTCAATTATTACTCATAAGCAAGGTCTGTCAATTACCAAGCACTATTAGCTCAACATAAATTCCAAATCAAGCACAATATGTACAAAAAAGAACCAATAAATATCCATGTTCATGTACACAGTATTTCATACAATGCAAAAGACAGTTATATACACACATTAGAAAAAAACATTTGAAAAAACGTTTTCTCAGAATAGTCAACACTATATAAATTTTGAAGTTGATAGGCCCCCACTCAGAGGTTGAAACCATATGTCTCTGGATTATAAATTTTCAGTTCCATTGGGGGCATTTTCAATTGGTTAGCTAAACTCAAGGTCTACTAGCTAAACTCGGGGTCTACGTGTGACACCAGGATAAATCTAGGTGTCATACTCGCACACGAATAAAACAGAAAGTGCGAGTAAACTACGTTTCGGCGGAGTGGGCCATTCCGCCTTCCTCAGGACCAGTAGAAGTCGTGACCCGTGTCTGGGGCTCAAGCTCAGATTCGTTCCTTCACGTTTACAAATTGACGTTACTTTAAATGGGAGAAGCTGTGCAGTAGTCGCTTGGCGTCTCTCTATAGATGCAGGGCACTAGGATGTTATTCGGGAAGCCTTGCACAATTCAAAAATGTGCCCGGCATGGACTGGAGCCTCCCGCTCCATTATGTTTGAAATCTTTGTGCTGAAACCGTGATGTGCAGGTTGTGCCTCTCTCTCTCAGAGCTAGAAACGAGTGTGTCAGAGAGTCTTGAGAGGGGCAGAGCCAGATGCAGAGCAGGAGCGCATGGCTCCATAACCCACTCCAGGCCGCTGACTGCACTGCAGGCCCAAGAAGGTCAAAACCAGATGCAGACCGGGAGCTTGCAGCTCCATGCCCCACTCCAGGCCAAGAAGGGCACAGCCAGATGCCCAGCAGGAGCACACAGCTCCATTCCCCACTCCAGGCCATTGACTACAATGCAGGCCAATAAAGCCACAGCCGGATGCCGAGCAGGAGCACACAGCTCCATGCCCCACTCGGGTCTGAATGGTACAGGGAGAGGGGCTGGGAACGATTGTGTGCCAGTTCCGCATTAATCGAATGCGAAACTGGGATCCGGCCAGTCAGCTGCCCATGCCCATGAACTGGGCAGGAAAACTTAAAAGAAAAAAGAAAGGAAATAAAAACGCCTGCGACCGCAGTATTGTCTTTTACCGCGACTTTGGCACTGGTGTGTAATGCGAGCATTGTGCATTACATACCAGTGTCAAAGCCGGCTGTAAAAGGCAATGCTGCCTTCGCAGGTGCTTTTTTTTCTTTTTTTCTTTTAAAGTATTCCAGCATTGCTGGATGTTCACTATGAGCCCTGCCCCCTCTAGATCAGGTCCCCTTGGGCACTGCCCCCCCGGGGCCCACCCCGGCACTTGTGTTGTGGGATCCCCAACCACACTTTCTCCATTTCCTCCACTGTGCATGAGCCTCTGGTGCCCTTTCAGTGAGCATGTCTGGAACAGTCCCCTTACCCCAGCAGGAACTGGTGAGTGGGGTGTTACTGGACATGAGCCGTTGCTGACACCTCACTGAGCATGTACAGAAACGTCTCCTTCACCCGGCAGGAACTGATGAGTGTGGGTGTTACTGGACATGAGCCGTTGCTGACTTCTCACTGAGCATGTACAGAAACGTCTCCTTCACCCGGCAGGAACTGGTGAGTGGGGGTGTTACTGGGCATGAGCCGTTGCTGCCTCCTCACTGAGCATGTACAGAAACGTCTCCTTCACCCGGCAGGAACTGGTGAGTGCGGGTGTTACTGGACATGAGCCGTTGCTGCCTCTTCACTGAGCATGTACAGAAACGCCTCCTTCACCCGGCAGGAACTGGTCAGTGCGGGTATTACTGGGCATAAGCCGTAGGCGCCTCCTCACTGATCCTGTGCAGAAACGTCTCCTTCACCCAGCAGGAACTGGTGAGTGCGGGTGATACTGGGCATGAGCCCTAGGCGCCTCCTCACTGAGCATGTACAGAAACGTCTCCTTCACCGGGCAGGAACTGGTGAGTGCGAGTGATACTGGGCATGAGCCGTAGGTGCCTCCTCACTGAGCATGTACAGAAACGTCTCCTTCACCCGGCTGGAACTGGTGAGTGCGGGTGATACTGGGCATGAGCCGTAGGTGCCTCCTCACTGAGCATGTACAGAAACGTCTCCTTCACCCGGCAGGAACTGGTGAGTGGGGGTGTTACTGGACATGAGCCGTCGCTGCCTCCTCACTGAGCCTGTACAGAAACGTCTCCTTCACCCGGCAGGAACTGGTGAGTGCGGGTGATACTGGGCATGAGCCGTCACTGCCTCCTCACTGAGCCTGTACAGAAACGTCTCCTTCACCCGGCAGGAACTGGTGAGTGCGGGTGATACTGGGCATGAGCCGTTGCTGCCTCCTCACTGAGCCTGTACAGAAACGTCTCCTTCACCCGTCAGGAACTGGTGAGTGGGGGTGTTACTGGGCATGAGCCGTTGCTGCCTCCTCACTGAGCATGTACAGAAACGTCTCCTTCACCCGGCAGGAACTGGCGAGTGTGGTTGATACTGGGCATGAGCCGTTGCTGCCTCCTCACTGAGCCTGTACAGAAACGTCTCCTTCACCCGGCAGGAACTGGTGAGTGCGGGTGATACTGGGCATGAGCCGTAGGTGCCTCCTCACTGAGCATGTACAGAAACGTCTCCTTCACCCGGCAGGAACTGGTCAGTGCGGGTGTTACTGGGCATGAGCCGTTGCTGCCTCCTCACTGAGCCTGTACAGAAACGTCTCCTTCACCCGGCAGGAACTGGTGAGTGCGGGTGATACTGGGCATGAGCCGTTGTTGCCTCCTCACTGAGCATGTACAGAAACATCTCCTCACCCGGCAGGAACTGGTGAGTGCGGGTGATACTGGGCATGAGCAGCAGGTGCCTCCTCACTGAGCATGTACAGAAACGTCTACTTCACCCGGCAGGAACTGGTGAGTGCGGGTGTTACTGGACATGAGCCGTAGGTGCCTCCTCACTGAGCCTGTACAGAAACGTCTCCTTCACCCGGCAGGAACTGGTGAGTGGGGGTGTTACTGGGCATGAGTTGTAGGTGCCTCCTCACTGAGCCTGTACAAAAACGTCTCCTTCACCCGGCAGGAACTGCGGTGATACTGGGCATGAGCCGTAGGTGCCTCCTCACTGAGCATGTACAGAAACGCCCCCTTCACCCGGCAGGAACTGGTCAGTGCGGGTATTACTGGGCATGAGCCGTAGGCGCCTCATCACTGAGCCTGTGCAGAAACGTCTCCTTCACCCGGCAGGAACTGGTGAGTGCGGGTGATACTGGGCATGAGCCGTAGGCGCCTCCTCACTGAGCATGTACAGAAACGTCTCCTTCACCCGGCAGGAACTGGTGAGTGCGGGTGATACTGGGCATGAGCCGTTGCTGCCTCCTCACTGAGCATGTACAGAAACGTCTCCTTCTCCCGGCAGGAACTGGTGAGTGGGGGTTTTACTGGACATGAGCCGTTGCTGCCTCCTCACTGAGCCTGTACAGAAACGTCTCCTTCACCCGGCAGGAACTGGTGAGTGCGGGTGATACTGGGCATGAGCCGTTGCTGCCTCCTCACTGAGCCTGTACAGAAACGTCTCCTTCACCCGGCAGGAACTGGTGAGTGCGGATGATACTGGGCATGAGCCGTTGCTGCCTCCTCACTGAGCCTGTACAGAAACGTCTCCTTCACCCAGCAGGAACTGGTGAGTGCGGTGATACTGGGCATGAGCCGTTGCTGCCTCCACACTGAGCCTGTACTGAAACGTCTCCTTCACCCAGCAGGAACTGGTGAGTGCGGGTGATACTGGGCATGAGCCGTTGCTGCCTCCTCACTGAGCCTGTACAGAAACGTCTCCTTCACCCAGCAGGAACTGGTGAGTGCGGGTGATACTGGGCATGAGCCGTTGCTGCCTCCTCACTGAGCCTGTACTGAAACGTCTCCTTCACCCAGCAGGAACTGGTGAGTGCGGGTGATACTGGGCATGAGCCGTTGCTGCCTCCTCACTGAG
Organism: Ambystoma mexicanum; assembly: GCF_040938575.1. Taxonomy (NCBI): domain Eukaryota; kingdom Metazoa; phylum Chordata; class Amphibia; order Caudata; family Ambystomatidae; genus Ambystoma; species Ambystoma mexicanum. The sequence goes on from NC_090922.1 coordinate 1,544,844,850, forward strand.
CCTGTACAGAAACGTCTCCTTCACCCGGCAGGAACTGGTGAGTGCGGGTATTACTGGGCATGAGCCGTAGGCGCCTCATCACTGAGCCTGTACAGAAACGTCTCCTTCACCCGGCAGGAACTGGTGAGAGCGGATGATACTGGGCATGAGCCGTTGCTGCCTCCTCACTGAGCCTGTACAGAAACGTCTCCTTCACCCAGCAGGAACTGGTGAGTGCGGTGATACTGGGCATGAGCCGTTGCTGCCTCCTCACTGAGCCTGTACTGAAACGTCTCCTTCACCCAGCGGGAACTGGTGAGTGCGGGTGATACTGGGCATGAGCCGTTGCTGCCTCCTCACTGAGCCTGTACAGAAACGTCTCCTTCACCCAGCAGGAACTGGTGAGTGCGGTGATACTGGGCATGAGCCGTAGGTGCCTCCTCACTGAGCATGTACAGAAACGTCTCCTTCACCCGGCAGGAACTGGTGAGTGCGGGTGATACTGGGCATGAGCCGTTGCTGCCTCCTCACTGAGCCTGTACAGAAACGTCTCCTTCACCCAGCAGGAACTGGTGAGTGCGGTGATACTGGGCATGAGCCGTTGCTGCCTCCACACTGAGCCTGTACTGAAACGTCTCCTTCACCCAGCAGGAACTGGTGAGTGCGGGTGATACTGGGCATGAGCCGTTGCTGCCTCCTCACTGAGCCTGTACAGAAACGTCTCCTTCACCCAGCAGGAACTGGTGAGTGCGGGTGATACTGGGCATGAGCCGTTGCTGCCTCCTCACTGAGCCTGTACTGAAACGTCTCCTTCACCCAGCAGGAACTGGTGAGTGCGGGTGATACTGGGCATGAGCCGTTGCTGCCTCCTCACTGAGCCTGTACAGAAACGTCTCCTTCACCCGGCAGGAACTGGTGAGTGCGGGTATTACTGGGCATGAGCCGTAGGCGCCTCATCACTGAGCCTGTACAGAAACGTCTCCTTCACCCGGCAGGAACTGGTGAGAGCGGATGATACTGGGCATGAGCCGTTGCTGCCTCCTCACTGAGCCTGTACAGAAACGTCTCCTTCACCCAGCAGGAACTGGTGAGTGCGGTGATACTGGGCATGAGCCGTTGCTGCCTCCTCACTGAGCCTGTACTGAAACGTCTCCTTCACCCAGCGGGAACTGGTGAGTGCGGGTGATACTGGGCATGAGCCGTTGCTGCCTCCTCACTGAGCCTGTACAGAAACGTCTCCTTCACCCAGCAGGAACTGGTGAGTGCGGTGATACTGGGCATGAGCCGTAGGTGCCTCCTCACTGAGCATGTACAGAAACGTCTCCTTCACCCGGCAGGAACTGGTGAGAGCGGATGATACTGGGCATGAGCCGTTGCTGCCTCCTCACTGAGCCTGTACAGAAACGTCTCCTTCACCCAGCAGGAACTGGTGAGTGCGGTGATACTGGGCATGAGCCGTTGCTGCCTCCTCACTGAGCCTGTACTGAAACGTCTCCTTCACCCAGCGGGAACTGGTGAGTGCGGGTGATACTGGGCATGAGCCGTTGCTGCCTCCTCACTGAGCCTGTACAGAAACGTCTCCTTCACCCAGCAGGAACTGGTGAGTGCGGTGATACTGGGCATGAGCCGTAGGTGCCTCCTCACTGAGCATGTACAGAAACGTCTCCTTCACCCGGCAGGAACTGGTGAGAGCGGATGATACTGGGCATGAGCCGTTGCTGCCTCCTCACTGAGCCTGTACAGAAACGTCTCCTTCACCCAGCAGGAACTGGTGAGTGCGGTGATACTGGGCATGAGCCGTTGCTGCCTCCTCACTGAGCCTGTACTGAAACGTCTCCTTCACCCAGCGGGAACTGGTGAGTGCGGGTGATACTGGGCATGAGCCGTTGCTGCCTCCTCACTGAGCCTGTACAGAAACGTCTCCTTCACCCAGCAGGAACTGGTGAGTGCGGGTGATACTGGGCATGAGCCGTAGGCGCCTACTGTGACCCGTGGGTCATTTTTAGAGTGAGCGAGAGAGCGAGGTGGGAAGGGTGGGAGAAAAGAGACGTATACAGTATTCCTTCTAAAAACAAGAGGAAAAGGAAACGCACATGACATCGCCATCCTGCCATGTCGTGATGTAACATGTTTAGGACAAGCTTAAAGGCTTGACATGACAACATGGTGTTTCCTTTAGGTACACAAACAGACAAGCCGGAATATAGTTAAATGTGAAGCGGGTTCAATAATAGCCTCCCTTATTGTCCTTTAAGGCCTGCAATTACACCTTTGTCTTCCTCCAGCCGCTCTGCCTTTTGAATATGCTTAGAAGGATCCCCACAGATCGTGTCCCATTAATGCCGAATGCCTGAACATATGCAGAAGAGAAAGCCCTTTATAGCAGGCTAGAGGTTTGTGACAGCCGCACCCGTGTAACTGGGCATGCCCCTCTTTGCACGCGCGCTCCTGATGCATCTTTTATCTGCGCATGTCCAGAAACCCCTCCCGGTCTACTGGGCATGCGCTCTAAGTTTCTCCCCTCTGAGCGCGTTAGTGTCCTCTCTCCACGCATGCGCTATAGGGCCATCTTTCGCTGAGCATTTCCGGAAACGTCTCCTCGCCCGGCGGGTCCCACAGGGACACGTTGTGTTACTGGGCATGCGCGCTGCGCGTCTCCTCTGCGCATGTGCTTTTAGGCATTTGTTGCAGTGTCTTCTCTCCACGCATGCGCTCCAGGGCCTCTTTTCTCCGAGCACGTCTGGAAGCGTCTCCTCGCCTGGAAAGACCTGCTACGTGCGGTTGTGTGTTATGGGGACATGCACTATTCCTATCCCCGCTGTGCGCATGCGCTACCGGGCACGCGTAGGTCGTGCCTCCTCTCTACGCATGCGTTTTAGCACCATCTTTTCTTTGCGCATGACCAGATGCGTCTCTGGGCATGCTCTGTGCAGAGCTTTTTCCTGCGCATGCGCTCTTAATGTTTATCTCCGCTCATGAGCGTTTGAACTATCGCGTCACCGCGCATGCGTTCTGATCCGCTCTGGCTCAAGGCACTGCTGATAGCTTGGGTGGTTCAGGCCCCTGCAGTCCCTCACACAGCGAGTCCCTCCCTCGCTGAAGGTGTCCTGGGAGCTGGCTGAGCTCCTGTTCATCGCTCAGAGTCGCCTCCTCTGCCTCCTGCTCAGTTAACGCCTAAAAAGTACATTTTGAAGCAGAGCAAAGCAGGACAAGTCATGAAGGAGTAATGGCAGCATCATTTTAACAAAGGTGAGTGACAAGCTTGCCTACATTCCAAAATGCAAAACCTGGAGATCTCCGTCACCTGATGCACCGCCCACAAGTTTGCAAGGTGTTAGGTAAAGATTTGGGGCAGTACCCTTAGGGTGCACTACAACAACCTTAGCCTCCTGGAAATAGGGACCCAGCATGCATTTGGTATAAGCCTGAACTACACAGGTTGGTAGTGTGGCTGAGCAGCCAGGCTTATCTCAAGAGGGGTCAATGTGAGCAGTAGGGTGGTTGCACAGAGATTCACAGTGACAAGTATTCAAACAAACACTGATACTCAAGGTTTCTTGATAAAACAATTAGTAATGTATTAACCCGTCATTTAAAGCAGCCTCTGTTAGGCAGAATCATATGCAGTACTCTTTAGGAACACCACACACAATTAAGACAAGTGACAGTACAATTTCACCATTGGTACAAGCCTGTACTACACAGTAAATTGGTAGCGATGGCTGAGCAGCCAGACTTATCTCAAGAGTAAGTGAGCAGTATCAAATAGTTACACAAAGGATAGCAATTACTAAGATTCAAACAAACACTGACTCAAGGTTTCTGAGTAAAAGAATATACATTTATTTACACATCATTTGTAAAACAATTCACTAAAGTAAAGCAGTAGAAAAATCACACTCTTAATATACTACACACCACCCATTAGATTCTGGACAAGTTAGGCACAAAATGAAGTGTGAGCAAAATGGCACTCCAGCAATTTAAAAGGGAGGGAAAGACAAGGTTAGACAAAAGTTGAGCAACACCAACAAGTAAGTAAGCAGGGCAATCTAGAAAAGGCTACTACGGTGAGGAAATCAAATCAAGAGGCTTGAGCCAAAGTCAATGGACCAGAGTCTTTGCAGAGGATCACACAGTTCAGAGTAGTTTGCGGTTAAGTCTTTGCCAAGAATTCGGAATGAAGTTGGTCGAAAGAAAAGTTACTTTAAAGAATAGAGAAAGACAAGCCCTCGGATTGGCGAAAGATTTCAAACACTTTCACCGCAGTCGGGCGGAATGAACAACCGGGTTTGAACAGTACCTTAAATGAAGAAGAAGGTTGTAGCTGAGGAAGAAGTTCCTGGCAGGTCCTGCAGGCTCACGGTTCCTGAAGCGACTGTTGGACTGACACGAAGTAGGAACACTGGAGGGTCCTGCACTGCCCAGGGAGGAAACCACCAGCAGAGCAAAGCAACGAATAAAAGGTGTGCTCCTGAAAACCCAAGTAGGTTCCGATCCTCCTGGCTATCCGGTTCACTGTAGCTGTGCACAGTAAATTAGAGCAGGGGAGGGAGACCTGGCTTGCAGTTTGGCAAACTGGTTGGTCCCACCAGCTCAAGGGCAGAATATTCCTTGCAGATCTTCCCTGTCATCGAAGTTTGGAGATTCGGACCTGCAGCAGGGCTTCACCGGGATGTTCAGTCGTGGTAGAGGTCCTTTTCTGTCAGCTTCTCTTCGGTTCTCTCGATCCAGTGGCGACTCTGCTTTCTCAGTCCCAGAGACCTGCTTTTTATGCAGTTTTCCCTGAATTCACACAGCCTGGCTGTCAATCACACAGCAGGGTGGCTGTCCCGGCGGGACAGTCACCACAACCAATCATACAGAGTGCGACATGGGTCTCCAAGGAGACCCTGTGCAGGGAGTCTCAAACCCCTCCCTCACATCCTGTCCCCCTCAGACATCCAGGCACCAAAGGAGGGTTCTGTGCCGAAGGACGGTGAACAAAGGAACCAAACCTGGTTTGGCGCATACAGTAAAACACGAGAAATACCTTTACAAAAAAAATGGCGAATAAACCCAGCCGGAACCAATTAAAAGTAAATAGGGTCCAGCGGATTTAAGTCCGAGGATACTAACTTAGCCTAAAACAGTACCAAGGCTATTTAAATAGACTGCGGTTGGAAAAATAGGGTAGATACCACTGCCACCAGCCAAATCTTAAAGAAAGGGGAACGAAATAATGTTCCATGAGAAACAGACAAAAAGGGATAACTATCAACCCTTTGCAGAACTCTATGTAAATTAGTTTGTACTGGGTCTGTTAATTTAAAAAGACTAATAAAGTCAATGGCAAATTTACATCTTCTGGGAGACAGTAGTCAGTCCCAGAAAATGGAGTTTGAAGTGAGAAGTCTGAAAAAGGCAACCCTGTGTCACTGCACTGAGGGTGCTGTGTGACACACAGTAAAAAAGATGTCGTCTATGGAGTAGGTGAGGCTCCACAGTCCATGAACACAAAAATGTTAAACACACACAGCAAAACACATGTAAGAGTGGGAAAAAAGGCTCACACTCTTACCAGGTGAAAAAAATAAATCCTAGAAATCCAGCAAAGCTGCTGAGGGACTCAGTAGGTAAGGGAAATTAGCCATTCTTGTAGAATACTCCCTAACACCTTCTTTAGCAGGGAGCAATATAAAGGCAACACTTAAACACACTTCAGAAATGCATACCCTTAGGTTGCTCTGAATCAGTAAAGACCCATTGGGGATGGCACACAGACACTTCCTACACCCTCAGATGACTTAAATATCTAGGACACTGTGGACATTTATATAATACTGTTGCATTCAGAGTAGGCAGAGAGTGTAAAAAGAAAGAGTTATTAGAACAAGCAAGAGATCATAAATATTCTTTAAGCAGATCACAAATATTCTTTAAGCAGGAACATACTTGTGGACTCCCCAATGTATAACAGTGGAGAGAAGAGTCATTCAGAGAACTAGGCCAAGCCAATGTCAATGGGCAAACGTCTATGTGGCAGAAGCACTTCTTGCAGGTGAGTAAAATTCTTTGCACAACGTTTTCCGAAGTCTTTAGTGAACAAGATGAATCAAATGTAAGGCCACAAGCCGGGAGACTTGTGAATTTGAAGCAAATCTACAATGAGAGGTAATCTCTCTCACACTTTACAGTACCTTTAGGTTGGAGTAAAATGCAGCAGATGACTTCTGTTCCTGTGCAGTTCTGCAGATCCTGCTGTTTCGGGGCCTCAGTTGTGGGGACAAGAGGGAGGACTTCTGGGGACTCCTGCACTACAACAGTATGGTCACCGACGGCAACCGGCAAACTTCAAACAAGTGGCACTTCGGTGTTTCAGCTCCTTGCGTCTACCGCAAACAGCAACACTGCAGTTCTTGGCTGTCAAGGTGGGCCTTCCTTGCATCTGGGGTCCCGCACTCTGTTGAAGGGGCTCTGGCTCGGTCAGTCCTGCTTCCTGGGAGTCCAGATGAACTTCCTGGAGCTCTTGGCCAACTTAAAAGCAACACACACAAACTGGTGTTCCTCTCCCTTGCTATTCGGTTCCAGCTCCGAGAAGGATGTCCAAGGCGGCTTACTTTAGAGCTGATTGGTCCCACCAACTCAACGGGAGAAGTCGTCCTTGCAGGGCTTCTTTGTCGATACAAATTTGGAGCTTCAGCACAGCAGCAGGGCTTCATCGTGCAAACCAATGGTCCAGGAGTTGCAGCAGGCGTCTCTTCCAAGTTCTTCTTTGGATTCCTTTGTTTAGTGGTCGACTCTCCCTTCCAAGCCAAAAAGCCTTGCCCTTTATGCAGGTTTCTCCCATTCATTCCTGCCTGGCTGTCGGTCACCCAGCAGAGTGGCTGACCTTGCTGGACAGCCAGCTGGCTAATCACCTTGGGGTGCATTCCTGTCTCCTAGGAGACTAAGCACAGAGAGTATTGGGCACCTCCCTCACTTCCTGCCCCCACCAGACACCCTGGAGCCAGATGCGGGCTTCACTCATGAATCACGTCAAAGACAATACGAACAAAGGCACCAAACCTGGTTTAAATCTCAAGAAGGGCCGAAACAACAACAAATGGCGAAAAAAGAAGACCGGGCCATTTTGACAGAAATGGCACCCATGTGTGCATTATTGTGGCTGCGAACGCAGATCGCAGTAAAAACACAACACGGTAGTAAAAAGTAACCACTGCCACCAGCCATTAATTGTGTAAAGGGTAACATAACATTGTTTACATGAAAAGCTAGACAAAGGGGCTTCTAAGTAACCCCTCCAGCACTCTATGGTAAGATAGTGTGTGCTGGGTCTAGAGAGTTACAATGTAAGTAAAGTCAATTTCACTTCACTGTTCTTGGAAACAGTCGTTGTCCAAGAGAAAGGTATTTAAACTTTTGGGGAAATCTGAAAGACTTCCCTGCGGCACTGCAATGAAGGTGCTGTGTGACACAATTTAAAAATATGCCTAGGAGTTTGGCAGTCTCCAAAAACCAAAAGAAACACAGAGTAAAAATCACATTAAAATACATGAGAGAGTGGGAAAAATGTCTCACTCTCTCCGGGTACAAAATTAAAAAGCCCCAGAGTCCAGCAAAAGTGCGGGGGGTCTCTAAGGTAGAGTGGAATTAGCACATTTCTGAGAATTCTCTCTAATACAAGGCCACGCTCTCACTGGCGTATAAGGATATTGGGGCTATGCACCGCAGTCATTCAGAGGCAGCACTGCACTCTCTCAGCCTCATTCTGACACTTTAACTTGGATTTTCTGGAAATCTGCACTCTGCAGATTCAGAAATGGGAAATTGCTCTTATAATGTGTCAGCGTATTCCTGATGTAAATGCTCATTTCCACTGCAATGTGCATAATGCTGAGCAGGCACACGTTACACAGAAAACGTGCCAAAGAACATCACCAACTCATGCCTGTCAGCATCTCCAGCTCCCCTACCTCAATAATTTCTAAAACGCATGAGTCTGAGACACGCTTCCAGTCCCCACTATCACAAAACACTACCTGCTCGCCTCAACAAATGCTTTCTTTCCATTGCTTCAAAACACTGTGCTTCCACTTAGAATACCGCTAGATGGCAGGAGAGATAGAGGAATGTAATTATTTTGTAGTTTCATGTTAACAGTCAACTTGAAAGGGATCCAAGGGCATCGGAGCACAATTGTGTGAACAAGGAGACGCTGGGACTGCTGGAAACCCGGAAACACCACGCCCTTCCCTGGAGACCCAGGGAAGAGCGTAAAAACCTGGAGTGTCCAGGGTAAACCCGGAGGTTAGGCAGGTATGGTGAGTGACCGGTACTAGAGGGGCACTAGCGCAGTGCACCGACAACCAGCGCCTTTACCTCCTTGTCCCATCTTACTCGTCGCAGTCCTATACCATAGTCTGATGCTCTGACCCTGAGTGGGCCTGGGCTGGCAGCCAAGGCGCACGTCGGAGGAGGATCAATGACTACGCACACACGGTCAATGTGGTTGTGGAGTGGAGAGTTCCTTCAAAGGCTTTCCCACTCCTGTTAATTTACTCCCCTGTCACGCAGTTTCTTCCTGCCACGGTCTCCCATGTCACATGATCATCACATCCCTCCCCAACTTGAATAACAAACAAAACACATTTTTGTCTTCAACACATAACTGCACACTTTAGACTTATGTCTCTACATTATTTCCTTCATCCATGGGACTTGCTGCTTCGATCTCCCGTGGCTTCTGGTGTGGGTTTCCTCCACACCCATCCGCTGGTAGATGCCATTCAGTATGAATCCTTGCAGCCGGGTGGAGGGTAATGGTTTCTGTTGGCGGGAGAATTGTTCTCCGCTTTCTCTTTCCGGGGTGGCTGGTCTGCCGGGGTTTGTTACCGTCTCTTCTGCCTCTGCTCCTTCTCTTGGTGGAGTCACTGGTGGTACTCTCTGGTTGTCTGCCTGCGTTGTGTGACTCCTTGTCGGAGTTGTTGTTCATGTGGGGGGTTTCCACCCCTTGGGTCTCTTGCCAGGTGGTGCTTGGTATCTTCCTGAAATGGGAAACATTCCTTGTGACAGTTTCTAACCCTCGGGATGCCGCCCCTAGTCCATGGTCTCGATCGGTGATGGTCCAGGGTAGTGATTTGTAAGGAAGAGCCATTTTGCTGGCGGGGGGGAGGAGGGTGCACTGTTTCTGATTAGTGTTGTGTCCCTCACTTGTAGGTGGCTTGGTGTCGCCCTCCTGTCGCTGTCTTCTTTTGCGTTGTGCTCTTGCCTCCTTTGTTCCATCCGCTCTATGTCTGCCTGCCGGGGACACAAAGAGTGGTATAGGGGAAGCCCGGTTTGGATTGGTACCTCGGTTTGGATTGACACCCTGAACATCAAAGCCGCTGGGCTTACTTGTGTGGCTGAGTGAGGGGTCTTTCGGTACGACCAGAGGAACCGGTATAGTTCTGGTAGCCATGGTCACCCTCTGTGCTTGGCGATTTGTACGCATTTGTTGATGGAGGGCATACATCTCTCTGCGTCTCCATTGGGTTAGTGCCAGTACGCTGTGATGTGGTGATGCCAAACTCCCATGTTGTCAATGTAATGGCAGAACTCTTTGCTCGTGAATGGAGGGCCGTTGTCACTTCTGAGCGATGAAGGTACACCATGGACAGCAAAAACAATTCCAGGGCCGTTGTGACTGATGCTGCATCAGTGGATTTGACTGGTTTGACCTCCGGGTGCCGCGTGTATTCGTCCACTGCCACAAGGAGATAAGCTCCATTCGCAATTGTGCCATCGGTTCTGGTGGTCCTAGCCGGCTGGTGGCGAGGCATGATGAACAGGTCTCTTCCAGGGCCATTAATTTCTGCTGGATGTTATGTTATGCTATGTTATGTTATGTTATTTGGCATTTATATAGCTCTCTATATGTCATTGGTATGACCTCAAAGCGCTGGTAGGTTAAACGCCCTTGGGGCCCATAGTCCAGGTCACAGAATAAGGTGTCGTAGGGTGCTTGGGTGCACCTATTATGTGTGCAGCTGGTATAATTGCCTGATGGTAGCTGCATCCTAGCATTTAGGTGTGGTGTTATTGATATCAGTTGAATGTGTGCAGTCTGGCGGGTGGACACCAAGACTGGGGTTTGGCTGTGTTAGGCCTGTAGGATGCTTATGTGTGCAGCTAGGCCAGTTTGTCATGGGATAAAGCTGCATTTTATTAGAATGATGAGGTGTTTATGGGATAATGTTCGTATGTGAGCAGCTAGGCCGAATTTGATCGAGGGGTATAGCTGTACTCTAAATGAGTGATGGTGTAGAGTAGAGAATCAGCACAGTGATATGGGGGTGAGAGTTTGGGTTGAGTTATGATCTAAAACATAGGTAAGTAACTTACAGAACTATCTCAGGCGGCCCTTTCTAGTTGTGAGTCGAGTGAGTGAGAGCAGTTCTAATTGTGTAGCACATGCAAGTGAGTCACAGTGCTATCTCAGGGGGTACTTTCAAGATGTGAGTTAAAGTAGCTTTCTAGAAGTGAATCAATCTAACCAGAACACTTCCTAACCGTGTTAATAAATGACAGTATCATAGTGTGCATCCTGTAGATTTGAATCAATGTAACAAGACCAATGTTACAAAGTGTGCGACGAAGACTAGGAAATACACTAGTTAGAAATACACTAGCATCCCCACGCGTGACTTGAGGAACGCTTGTGTCTTCACAACTCCCTGGTGTCCCTTGTGTGCCAATTGGAGCGCTCTCTCTTGCTGGCTTGAGGGTATCACAATGTGCTGTCCTTTGAGCATCAGGCCTTCTGAGGAGATGGATAGCTCATGCCTGATACCAAACAGTGCCTGCATCAGTTCCTGTGCTTGGAGTGTTCGATGAGCAATGGCTGTGATGAAGGTTTTCCAGTTGCCTGCCAGTATTGTCTCCTTTGTGATTTGGAGACACCTGTCCTTGTCAGGATCTGATGCTATCTCATGCGGCCTCATCGCTTTTGGTTTGGCACATGGTAAACAAAAGGGGTAGCCCTATGTACTGGGAAGGCCCAAAAAGGGCGCCAATAATTGGTGAACAAGTGGGGTCTGACCTTCCCATACAAATGTACTAACACACTTCTGATTCTAGTGCAATTACATAGACTGAGGGAGAGGCTTTCATCAAATTGGCCTCCAAAAACAACAAATGTTGAACCCAAAATAACTCTGGATCTTCAAATTCATTACCCATGGCTGACCCAATTGGAGTAAAAAGCACCAACAAGGGGATACAACTCTGATTAGCCACTATCAGATGTCGCTATGAGATTAGCCAATATCAGGAGCAAACTTGGAAACTGTAAAACATATATTGGCTGAGTGCCCCAAATTGGAGGCTGTTTATCGATCTCTGTACAGACAATACTATTATCAGTTTGATTTCATAGCCAGAGTGCATTTTTGGAATTACTGTATGAATACCTCCTCACAAGCCATGATAATCATTCTGTACAATGTTTGGTAAACTGCGTTACCTTTACTTAATGCTGTTGGTCGTGTTTAGAGATCCTATGGAAACTGTATAGCGATGTGTATATTTGTTATTTTGACACAGTGCTGCTGTTCTGTCCTTTGGAATTATTTAGTAATTTTAATATGAGATAAATGTTATGATGATTGTTAGTGTGTTCTTTGCTTAGGAGATTAATTGCACAATGAGATGAGGATTTTCTACTTTGATCATTTGAACGTGAATGTATGAATTTGTATCAAAAATAACAAAGAAAGTAGTTGATATTTTATTGAAGTATTCTGTTGTAAAAGTTTTAGATTAACTGAAAATAACAATTAAAAATAAAAATGTGCCGCTATTTGACTTTGTAGCCATTATTTAATCAAAACGTTTTGTGTGCTTTTTTTCAAAAGAAACACAATTCACACAGACAAATTCATACAATCATGAATAAAACAGAAAGCAAGGCAAAGACAATGCCCAAATCACAAATGTGGATTGCACCCGTGAACAGAATTTGCTAGAAAAATGCAAATGCAACAGCTATAAAGCAATAATTTTGTTCTACAAACATGTTAAGCAACAAAATAACATTCTTTTTAGCCTATATCATATGAAGTTCATCGAAAAAGTGAATTAACCACCCACGGGGCTCCAGCCTGCTAACATCATGTTGGTAGAAATTTTCAATGCTATCGCCTGAAAGATTACTTTTCTGTGGCTCTAAACCAGTTCAGAAGGAATTGTGTCCTGCTAGATAGGAGACCAATATATGGTTGCTTTGGGTATGTAGAGACCAATCCAAGGTCAATGTCGGAAAGTGGTTTCCTGGTGTTTTAAGAAGGACCGCAGGATGAATGCATGTTCAAGGACGTTTCGGCGGGCAGTGGAGGCTACCTTCATCTGGACCTACGGCTGTCGCTCTACAAGAGAAAGGCCCTCATTCCGAGTTAGGACTACGGCATGAAGTAAATAGCTCCATGGTTGGCAACCATGGAGCTATTTACTCCATGGAATACCGGCATGGTGAATGGAGTAATTTCCGGTCCATTCCAAGGTTGGATGGACTGGTAATTCCCCATTCACCATAGCCCTTCCCCATCCCCATTTCTGCCCCCATAGGGCTCAATGGGAATGGGGAAGGAGGTAATTACGGCACCGTAAATTACGGTGCCGTAATTTACTCCAAGGTCACTTTGCGGGTCCCATAATTTACTCCTGCTAAAAGCAGGAGGTAAAGAGGGACCCGCAAAGGGAACTCGGAATACGGAGGTAAGGGATTACCGCCATTGGTGCCCTTACAGGCGCCGGTAATCCCTTACCTCCAACCTCGGAATGACCCCCAAAGAGCGCGCAGTATTAGAACAAGCCCAGAGTTGAATAAATTGAAGAAAGGGTTCATATACACAATGGTAAAAACAATGGGCCTCATTACAAGTACGGCGGTAAGGGGTTAATGGTGCCGGTAAGGATGCCGGTGCCGTTAACCCCTTACCGCCGCTTTACGAGGTCCCTTAGGTTTTACCTGGCGGGCTGTCGGGCACCCGCGAGTGAAACTCGCAGATGCACCGGCACCGTTATTAATGGTGCCAGTGCATCCATACGCCCCATCCCCACTCTGCCCTATGGGGCAGAATGGGGATGGGGAGCCCGGTAATATCACCACCCGCAAATGGGCAATTACCGGCCCATTAAACTCGTAATGGGCCGGTAAATGCCCATTCGCAGGTGGCGGTGCCGGATGCGAGGTTGAGGGTAGCCGTGCTAGCCGTGCCTGTAAAACAGGCACGGCTACCACCAATCTCGTAATGAGGCCCATTGTGTTTAAACTGTAGAGTCATTTTGAAACATAATCTTGACGTGGAGCAAGGTTTAATTTAATGGAGCAGTTCCATCAGTCGTTGGTGTCGAGGCGTATCCACGTGACAACAACATGCAGTTTGTTAACATCCACTTTGACAATCTTTCAGAAGTTAAAAGGATATGGTGCTCAAACGCACAATTCCTTCTTTCCAAAGACATGTTTGTATCAGAAACCAATTCTCTCTGCGTCTTGCATAGGCAGTCCCTATTCACAAATCGCACGGTCTAACCCTAGATCAGGCATTGATTGACATTGGCAGCACAGTCTTTTAAGAAGGTATGAGTTATGCAGCAGTGTCACGTCTACATAGACTCAAAGGACTATTTATAGTCAATTTTGATACAAAGTCAAGGCTTGCATTCCTTGCATCATGGAGTAGAACAGACTATGTGCACTCTACACACCCCATCTCGATGTGTACCCTGTTCCTCCAAAAGGTAAACTTGTTAAAAGAAAAGGAATGGAAACAGAACGTATAAGAAATCTCCCAACAGCACCACCAAATAAACTGAAAGCAGCTGCTACTCCATCAAGTAGCACAACCACAAAACTATGTAGTGCAAACACAAGTCCACATCCAACAGCACAAAGACAAATATGTCTTCTAAAAAAACAAGAGGAGGTCCAGCAAATGACACAGGGACAGAACTCTCAGGTCCATTTAAATTTTCCAACACAACTGCTGTAAACTGCTATGCAAATGTAGCAATCAATCTTCTGTTCCAATTTCCATCAATTCTTCAAAACATTTACTTGAACGGCTCAGACCAGTTGTGTTTGCAAATGCTCCTCCTTCATAGAAGTGCAACAAATAATCCTGACAACATTTACAATGTCTCAGGAATAAGGCAAGAATTGGACTACTGTGCGGGAATGGTAATATTCACCATAAACACACAGGGAGATCCACAAGAATTTCTAATGTACTTACTGCAAGTACTAGAAAGCAGAAATATACCTATAAATTAACAGGCCGATTCATGGAATAAATGTGCGCCGAAAATCCCGGCGCAGAGGGGCCAATACGTGCGCTGCGCCTAAAATCAGCGCAAAGCGCAGGGAAACCAGCGCACGTCGATTCATGGAAGTCCCTGCGCAAGAAAAGCAGAGGACGTGCGCGGAAAAAACGCGCGGCGCAGGCCGGCGCACAGGTCAACCAACGTCGTGCGCCACGGCCACTGCGCCATCACTCCGAGCGCAGCGCACAGCTCTAAAGTAGGCGGGACACAGGGCGGGACACTCGGAATGGGGAATAAAATGGGGCACAACACTCGGAATGGGGAAGAATGTGGGCGGCACGGGGAAAGTTTAGGAGGCAAGTGCGCGGAACGCCCACACGCTCGCATACAACACGTATTCATGGAATAGAATAGGGCAAAAAAGCGCACGCTCAAAGCAGCGCACAGGCACAAACAGGCACAAACACGACCGCCACAAGAAAGCAGGCGGTAGCGTCTCTGCGCCTGCAAGAAATGTGCGCTAAAAGGTGCGCCAACAAATAGCACCTATATACAGACATGATCAATGTCCAATACTGTGGCCCTCCAGGACAAATGACGTACAAAGGGGTACCCACAAACACAGACACGCGCAGAGAGAAAAAATAAACGTGTGCGTGCATACCGGGGTGCGCGGTAAGTTGCACACGCGATATGGCCGGGTACGTGGATTTCAGGGGTGCGCGGGAAGTTCCACACGCGATATGGCAGGGTACGTGGATTACAGGGGTGCGCGGGAAGTTCAACACGCGATATGGCAGGGAACGTGGATTTCAGGGGTGCGCGGGAAGTTCCACACGCGATATGGCCGGCTACGTGGATTGCAGGGGTGCGCGGGAAGTTCCACACGTGATATGGCAGGGTACGTGGATTTCAGGGGTGCGCGGGAAGTTGCACACGCGAAATGGCCGGCTACGTGGATTTCAGGGGTGCGCGGGAAGTTCCACACGCGAAATGGCGGGCTATGTGGATTTCAGGGGTGCGCGGGAAGTTCCACACGCGATATGGCCGGCTACGTGGATTCCAGGGGTGCGCGGGAAGTTGCACACGCGATATGGCAGGGTACGTGGATTGCAGGGGTGCGCGGGAAGTTCCACACGCGATATGGCAGGGTACGTGGATTGCAGGGGTGCGCGGGAAGTTCCACACGCGATATGGCAGGGTACGTGGATTGCAGGGGTGCGCGGGAAGTTCCACACGCGAAATGGCCGGCTACGTGGATTACAGGGGTGCGCGGGAAGTTCAATACGCGATATGGCAGGGAACGTGGATTTCAGGGGTGCGCGGGAAGTTCCACACGCGATATGGACGGCTACGTGGATTGCAGGGGTGCGCGGGAAGTTCCACACGCGATATGGCAGGGTACGTGGATTTCAGGGGTGCGCGGGAAGTTGCACACGCGAAATGGCCGGCTACGTGGATTTCAGGGGTGCGCGGGAAGTTCCACACGCGAAATGGCGGGCTACGTGGATTTCAGGGGTGCGCGGGAAGTTCCACACGCGATATGGCCGGCTACGTGGATTCCAGGGGTGCGCGGGAAGTTGCACACGCGATATGGCAGGGTACGTGGATTGCAGGGGTGCGCGGGAAGTTCCACACGCGATATGGCAGGGTACGTGGATTGCAGGGGTGCGCGGGAAGTTCCACACGCGATATGGCAGGGTACGTGGATTGCAGGGGTGCGCGGGAAGTTCCACACGCGAAATGGCCGGCTACGTGGATTACAGGGGTGCGCGGGAAGTTCAACACGCGATATGGCAGGGAACGTGGATTTCAGGGGTGCGCGGGAAGTTCCACACGCGATATGGCCGGCTACGTGGATTGCAGGGGTGCGCGGGAAGTTCCACACGCGATATGGCAGGGTACGTGGATTTCAGGGGTGCGCGGGAAGTTGCACACGCGAAATGGCCGGCTACGTGGATTTCAGGGGTGCGCGGGAAGTTCCACACGCGAAATGGCGGGCTACGTGGATTTCAGGGGTGCGCGGGAAGTTCCACACGCGATATGGCCGGCTACGTGGATTCCAGGGGTGCGCGGGAAGTTGCACACGCGATATGGCAGGGTACGTGGATTTCAGGGGTGCGCGGGAAGTTCCACACGCGATATGGCAGGGTACGTGGATTGCAGGGGTGCGCGGGAAGTTCCACACGCGATATGGCAGGGTACGTGGATTGCAGGGGTGCGCGGGAAGTTCCACACGCGAAATGGCCGGCTACGTGGATTACAGGGGTGCGCGGGAAGTTCAACACGCGATATGGCAGGGAACGTGGATTTCAGGGGTGCGCAGGAAGTTCCACACGCGATATGGCCGGCTACGTGGATTGCAGGGGTGCGCGGGAAGTTCCACACGCGATATGGCAGGGTACGTGGATTTCAGGGGTGCGCGGGAAGTTGCACAAGCGAAATGGCCGGCTACGTGGATTTCAGGGGTGCGCGGGAAGTTCCACACGCGAAATGGCGGGCTACGTGGATTTCAGGGGTGCGCGGGAAGTTCCACACGCGATATGGCCGGCTACGTGGATTCCAGGGGTGCGCGGGAAGTTGCACACGCGATATGGCAGGGTACGTGGATTCCAGGGGTGCGCGGGAAGTTCCACACGCGATATGGCCGGCTACGTGGATTCCAGGGGTGCGCGGGAAGTACCACACGCGATATGGCCGGGTACGTGGATTGCAGGAGTGCGCGGGAAGTTCCACACGCGAATTGGCTGTGTGCTCCCAGGCATTACCTGTACACCCTCCACGGCCCCTGCAGGCAGCACACACAACAGGGAACTACCCTGCACACCTGCTCATGTCTCCCACCACCCCCACCCCCCATCCACCAGGGACACCCTCCACCAGGCCCCCACCCATGTCTCCCACCACCCCCACCCCCAGCACTGTGGGGAACCTGCCAGCAGGCCCCCACCCATGTCCAACCCATGTCTCCCACCACCCCCAACCCCCATCCACCAGGGACACCCTCCACCAGGCCCCCACCCATGTCTCCCACCACCCCCAACCCCCCATCCACCAGGGACACCCTCCACCAGGCCCCCACCCATGTCTCCCACCACCCCCACCCCCAGCACTGTGGGGAACCTGCAAGCAGACCCCCACCCATGTCCAACCCATGTCTCCCACCACCCCCAACCCCCCATCCACCAGGGACACCCTCCACCAGGCCCCCACCCATGTCTCCCACCACCCCCACCCCCAGCACTGTGGGGAACCTGCCAGCAGGCCCCCACCCATGTCCAACCCATGTCTCCCACCACCCCCAACCCCCCATCCACCAGGGACACCCTCCACCAGGCCCCCACCCATGTCTCCCACCACCCCCACCCCCAGCACTGTGGGGAACCTGCCAGCAGGCCCCCACCCATGTCCAACCCATGTCTCCCACCACCCCCAACCCCCCATCCACCAGGGGCACCCTCCACCAGGCCCCCACCCATGTCTCCCACCACCCCCACCCCCAGCACTGTGGGGAACCTGCCAGCAGGCCCCCACCCATGTCCAACCCATGTCTCCCACCACCCCCACCCCCCATCCACCAGGGACACCCTCCACCAGGCCCCCACCCATGTCTCCCACCACCCCAACCCCCCATCCACCAGGGACACCCTCCACCAGGCCCCCACCCATGTCTCCCACCACCCCCACCCCCACCACTGTGGGGAACCTGTCAGCAGGCCCCCACCCATGTCCAACCCATGTCTCCCACCACCCCCAACCCCCATCCACCAGGGACACCCTCCACCAGGCCCCCACCCATGTCCCCCTGGCCCCTGGTCCTGACGATGCACAATAATGGCAGTAATGGCCAGCATACCCAGCACAAACACCCAGGCAAGGATTGCATGCACCCACATAGTGAACGTTGTGTCATGTGATTACATGACACAACCCCAAAGGCAAGTATGCAAAAGAACACATGTCCGCCACACACACATACACAATGGGTGCAAGTGAATGTCAAAACCCATATCATGACATGTAAGAAACCAAAGAAAAAATGACACAAGTGTAAGATAATATAAAAATGTATTAAATAAAAAAATAAGTAAACTAATACAACTATCTGGCAAAGCAAATAAAAGGTCCATGTCCGGGAACAAAAATGAGAAACCAAAAAACAAAGGATAGAAAAATCAATAGATTTTGTCCAAAGCAAACACATGTAGCATGAAATCAAAGAAAAACCATTACGAAATGGTGTAAACAATATGAAATTAAAAAAATGTATCTCCCAAAAAATAACAATATATACAGGAATGTTCAAGGGTCCATGAGCCCAACACCACTAATGAAACCTAATACTAACTAAGTTAAAAAATATGTACAAAAAAGTGGCCATTGTCCAAGCGGTCCAAAATAATAAAAAGAAATAAAGGAAACCTAGCACTAACTAACTAAAAAACTATATACAAAGGCAGCGGGCTAGTCCTGCGGCTCACTTGGTGATGCTGGCCAGGGCATCCTCGAACTCCATGTCAATGTCCTGGAGGCAGGACTCAGTCCTGGCCCCGAGGTCTCGCAGGGACAACCCCATGTGCTCACCAAATTCCCTGCGAGCCTCCTCGAGGCACTCAGCCCGCCTCAATGCCTGATGCATGGAGATCTCCGCCCTGGCCATGGCGAGCCGCTCCTCTTCCGCCCGCTGCCGCTCCGCACCTATCCGCTGGCCAAACTCCTCCCACACGGAACACACCGCCATGCCAGGGTTGCCCTGCCCTCCGGCCGATGCCTGCCCCTCTGATATTGATGGCCCTGAGCCATCATGCCTCCCACGTCGAGCCCGCTGCTGCCTCCGACGCCACTGCCTCTGCCAGCACGACGGCATCCAGGCTGATGGTAACCACCGACGCCGTCGTGCACGTGCCCTGCCCGATGATGCCGGCACATCTTCCATCTGCTGGGGTCCACTTGCTGTGTCGTCCACCCCTGCTGGACCTCCGACTCCCAACTGCGGCAGGGATGGGATCCCCACCGAGCTGGCTGCATTGGTCGGGGCAGGTCCACAGGGGGCCATGGTGGCATCTGGGCCGGAAGACGGCAAGGAGAACGACCGGTGGATAGCCTGCACAGAGGAGGAGAGGGCCGTCAGATTGGCCAACACATGCAGGAACCCCCCGAACATGGCCGATCCCAATTGGGCCACGTCGGCACGGTGCACTTCGTGATGACGTGCGTGCTCCTCCCGGGAAGCACGCACGGCATCACGAATCACAGCCGTGCGCATCGCGACCCCAATCAGGACCTGCTCCACGCGGCCAGGGGTTCCCACGGCCGCACGTGGAGCAGGCACCTCCACGGTGACCTGTGCTGCCTCCTGCCCCTGGCCATGGACTGCACCACTTGCACCAGCAGGGATGCTCCCACCAGGCCCCATGTGTGCACCAGTGTCGGCCTCCTCCTCCTCTGTGCAAACCACCAACCTGGATGGCTCCTCACCGTCTCCCGCCGTAGCAGGCCCCTGTGGGGGCTCACCCACCCCTTCCGCTGCAGCCGTGGGGGCATCCCCGCCGCCTTGCTCCACAGCGCCGTCTCCGCCCTCTTCTTCACTAGCCGCTGCGTAGAGGGAGACAAAGGACACAAGCATCAGGCTACTGTACAATGGTCCCCTAGACAGGAAGCAATAGCAGATGAGCACCCCTGTCAAAGTACACTTCCATCATGTCCCTCCACAACACATGGGTCAGTCCAGGCAAAACGCACACAGTAACAGGCATGGTGCATGCCATGCACATTTCCATGCATGTCCAATTGACTCTTGAAACATTCAATGATATGTAACTCACATGCATCATGGCTCATGCATATCACATGCACACACTTCACCTCAGTCACATCCATCTGGCCCCAATCACACCGAACACAGGCAAAACAAGGGGAAGTTGGGTGCGTCACTGAATCTGTGCATTGTCACACACATGTGTCATGCATCCATGGCATGCACAAGTCACAGACATGCAGGTCAGGCACACAGACATGACTACCATATATGTACCTGGCATCAGCACCCATCCTTCACCCCCATCCATGTCCAGGTACAGAGACTGGCATGCTCTCATGTCCCAAATCTGCATAGTGCTCCCCATGCCGCATTTCAACACATGCAACAACCTTGTGGGTCACACATCACTGGTCGCACATGCATTACCATGATGTCCCAGCACACATACATGCATACATGGCCCATGGCACACATACAGGCAAGTATCATAGAACCAGCACACCGCAACATGCACTGTCTCACACAGTGATGCTTGGACACTTACCGCTCAACTCCAGACGGGTCTCCCTCTCAAGGATCTGGGCGTGGAGCGCTGGGCGTACGCGTTCCAGGACCCTCTTCTGGATGGAACTCATGTGGCCCCGGCCCCCCTCCACGAGGCGCCGGGCCTTCACAAGGGTCCTGGACCTCAAGTCCTCCCAGCGCTTCTTGATCTTCAAGACGTTGCGGGTTGCCACCCCCTCCGCGTTGATGGCAACCACACAGTCGGCCCAGATCCTCTCCCGTCCTTCCTTGCTGGCGCGGGACGATCCAAAGAGGGCATCATACTGCCCCAGGACATGCTCCACCAGGACACCAACTTCGGTGGCAGTGAAGCTGGTGCCCCTCTGCCCCTCTGGCCTGGGGTTGCCACTGGTGCCAGATGTAGAAGTGCCCGACATGGCAACCCCAGAGGCAGGTGTGGGTGGGCAACTGGGTCCTGGGGCTGGGCTGTGGAGCGATGTAATCCCAGTTGGGAGTCTTCAGTTCCAGCAGGGGTGGACACAGCAACTGGACCCCTGCAGATGGCTGATGTGCAGGCACCAAATGGCAGGGCACGGTGGCAGCAGGCAGGCAGGCAGGCAGCAGCAGATAGCACGTGGGAGGCTGCTCAGGGCACTGGGGGGGCAGTAACTCGGCCTTCGGGGCAGGAGCGTGGTGTTCCGTGTGTTTTCGGGTGGCCAGCTTGATACGGAGTGATTTGGCACGTGAAATTCCTGCACGTCAGCGTGAAATCCGAGGAAAGGCCCTTAGCGCGTAAGTGCGTCAGCACGCATACGCGATTCTATTGGACCAGAGTCCCTCATCGCGTAAGCGCGTCTGACGTGATCCGCACGGGCGTTCCCCACTCAGCACGTGAAGACGGAGCACACGCGGAAATACTGCACGTCAGAGTGTCATCGCGTGTAATTGGCCAAAAGTGCGCGTACACGCCATTGGCCTATGTACGTGTATTTCATTGCGTGTAATTGGCCAAAAGTGCGCGTACACGCCATTGGCCTATGTACGTGTATTTCATCGCGTGTAATTGGCCAAAAGTGCGCGTACACGCCATTGGCCTATGTACGTGTATTTCAGGGGTGCGCGGCCACTTACACAAGAAAGTACGTCAGCGCACCTGTATGCCTGCTGCGTGGGAATTTCCACACACGATTGGAGTGGGAACTCGATTCCAGGGGTGCGAGGCTCACACGCTCGCCTACAACACGCGCAAGGCATTATTTTGCGCACTTTTCAATAAACAAGCCAGATGCCAGGATGAACATACCGTTCCTAGCAGCAGTGGCAGTGGGCTACCAAAGGAGGAGGAGGAGGAGAGTCAGGGCCAGAATATTCACACCCAGAACCAGCCTATTCGGGATGCCTGATGACCAGGTGTATGGGAGGTACAGGTTTCCAGCACACATCATACTGGACCTGGTCAGTGAGTGGGAGGATGACCTCACATCACCCACCCTGTGCTCCCAAGCACTCAGCCCCCTGCAGAAGGTCCTGAATGTACTGCACTTCTTGGCCACTGGATCCTTTCAGCGGACAAGTGCCATAGTGGGTGGTGTGTCACAGGCCACGCAGTCACGCTGCCTACACCAGGTCTTGAACATCATCACTGCACGGCCATCAGTCCGCAGGCACATATATCTCCCCAGGACTCATGCAGAAAGGCGGACGTGCATCCAGGAATTCTATGGTGTGGCTCAATTCCCCAAAGTGCTTGGTGCAATTGACTGCACACATGTGGCTCTACGTCCACCCAGGGCAACAGAGCACATCTATAGAAACCGCAAGCACTGGCATTCCATCAACGTGCAAGTTGTATGCAATGCCAAGGGAATAATCACATCAGTATATGCCAACTATCCAGGGTCCACCCACGACAGCTTCATCTACAGAATGTCTACCCTATGCCGGGACCTAGAGGCTGGACAGCATGGAGATACATGGCTGCTTGGTGAGCATGAATGCCACTGCACATGCATGCATGTCAGATACTGGGTCATGACACAACACCACTAATGATACCCATCACCACCTCCACAGGGGACAGTGCCTACCCTATCAGCCCCCACATGATGACCCCAATCCGGAACCCCACCACGCCACCCCAGGTAAGGTACAACAGAGCCCACATTGCAACACGGGGCATAGTGGAGCGCACATTCGGAGTGCTCAAGTCACGCTTTCGCTCCCTTGACCGTTCTGGCGGGCAGCTGTTATATGCTCCCCGAATAGTGTGCAGGATCATAGTGGCAGCATGTGTCCTGCACAACGTTGCAACACGCCGGGGCCTGCCCGTGGACATGGTGGTGCCCCCACATCCACAACCACATGCACGCCCGCTGCGCATGGGAGGGGAAAGGGCACGGGGGGAGGCAGCCCGTACGCAACTGGTGGCCAACTTCTTCACCTAGGAATCACAGTGCTGGCTAGTGCACACTGCTCTGGCACATACCATCTGACAATCAATGATGACACTACCTGACAATGTCTGAAATTTACTTGACAATAAACTGTCAGATACACATCAGCCTGAGATTGTTAACATGGAAGTGTCAATATGTGTGCACCCCTAGCTACACATACACCAGCAATGCATCACAACGCAAAGACACAACTCCATCAATCTAATATGCATTGCCACAGGCGATTCACTACATGACAACATTGCCATGTCACCCATTCCCTTCACAGTCCCGCCACTGAGGACACCATGTCATGGTATGTGACAGCAAACAAACTGGCCATCACAACATGACACCAGTGTCACAAATAGCAGTGCCCCAAATGGAACATAGCCGCACTTGAGCAGCTAACGGACCTGGAGCCACTACTACACACCTGTGTAAGAGTAATTTCAATCAAATTACACACCAACCCACCCTGAAGCCCACCCAAACAAGACACAATGCATGTAATCAATGGTAGTCTCATTACCTGATTCTGCTGGTATGTCCTCACCGTCCAGATGTACAGTGATGGCGCCATGCAAAAGTGTCAGTGCACATCTACCGACATGTAGTCTGACTCCAGAGAGTATGCCCTTGTGAAGATCTGTGTGAAATACCTGCAAAACATGAGCAACATATGTAAGTAGAGGCACATATCAAACCATCATGCATAGTTAGGTGCAACAACAATGAACACTATGAATGTCTACACAGTATTGACTATGGACTGGCCAACAGCTCATGGGAGTCCAATGTCACCGTGTAATTTGATGTCACTTGGGCACACCCTTTGCAAGCCCATGGAAATGGAAGCAGGAGGGGTGTGGATGTCTGCTACCCAAGCATCGAAACCAAACTCAGGACAAGCCTGCATGTGCCCAGCCACAATACAGTGTATGCCCAGGTACCCACACAAGGCAACACTCTTGCAAAATAAAAATAAAATAGAGAAAAAATGGCCATGAAAGGGCCGGCGGGGGGGGGGGGCACCTATGAGGTCCGAGGACAGGATGCA
Organism: Ambystoma mexicanum; assembly: GCF_040938575.1. Lineage (NCBI taxonomy): Eukaryota > Metazoa > Chordata > Amphibia > Caudata > Ambystomatidae > Ambystoma > Ambystoma mexicanum. The sequence continues at coordinate 1,544,868,872 of NC_090922.1, forward strand.
CGCCACAATCCACCTGTGTGGATCATGGGAAACGAAAACACCCCATAGGCTCGTGGCCCACACGGCTACTCTGTTGTGGGAGATGAGTCGCTATGGCTCTGGCCAGACCCTGCAGCTGACTCTGGAGGTGGGGGAGCTGCCTCAGAAGATGGTGTGACAATGGGAGGCAGCCCACGCAAAGCACGAGTTTGCTCCTCCATGGCTGCAAGCAGGCGGGTCTGGTAGTTCTGGTTCTGGGTTATAATCATGCGGAGGTCCCCATGCAGTAACTCCCGGGATGACCTGACCTCCGCACGAGTTGCCTGCATCTCGGCCGAGAGCGTCCGTGTCAGACGCTCCAGCTGCTCCTCTGTCCTTCTATGGGATGAAGCCTCAAGCTCTAACAGGGTCGACCTGAGGTGACGGAGTTCTTCCCTCAGGCCTTCCCTGTGGCGCTGGGACTCCATGGAAAGTGATTCCCGCAGAGTCGCCAGTGCCGCCCGCCTGTCCATGTTGGACGCCAACATATCCTCCCTGTGTGCCTGGCAGATGGACTCTGTAGCCTGCTCCAGTCGCTCCATCAGCCTTTCTGGGGGGACAATGGAAGTGGCCACCCTATCCATGGCCTGTGCAATCATCTCGGATGATGCTGCCTGTTGGGTGGCCATACCGTAGATGGATTGCTCCCAAACGGTATTGCCAGGTGGCATACGGCCACCACGTTGACGGGCACCACACCTGCCTGGGGCAAGGCGGACTGCGCCTTGCTGTGCCGGCAAGGCCTCAGGCTGCAGGACTGCATTCCCTCTCTGATCTGCAGCCCCAGGAACAGGATCAGAGATTGGGTGGTGTGGCCCTGCATCCGTAACCACCGGAGGCTGATCTGCCGACACTGACATCCCCATTGAGGGCAATGGCCCGGCTGCAGGTGGGTCGGACAGAGGAGATTCTCTCCCAAGAACACTCACCTGCGACTGCACATAGGTGTCATCCTCCGAGTCTACACCTGAATACTGCTCGGGGGAGGAACCCCCAGAGACACCCCTCGACAGCACGACCTGCAGCACTTGTGGGTTTTCACCCACAAACACACCACGTCCCTCACTTGTGGTAGGTCGGCCCGGGTTGCCCTCCTGGGACGGCTCAACCACCACATCCCCAGCATCAACAAGTGCTTCGTCCCCTGCAAAGACATGAAAGAGAAAAATGGAAACAGGCATTAGCACCATGGCATGCAACAAGGGCTGATGAACAACAGAGGCAGTAGTTCTACGACACATGTCCCACATGACTGGGAGACCTCCTATGCATTCACCATCACTGGGTCTGTAGGGGAGGCTCAGGGCATACAATGTACAGATTGGAGAGCAACGCCTGCTCACCATGCTGCCTAGCACTGCCATCACACATTGGCCGGTGATTGCCATGTCAAAGGCACATGCCATCACACACATGGCATGTGACATAGCCACCAAGTGAAGAGGGAGAGGAGGGCGAGTTTTTTGGATTTCAACCACTCTGGTCCTGACATTGCATCGTCACTTCAATAAGTATACATGTTGTACATGGATCTGCTAGTCCAAATAGGCCACGATGCACAGTGCCTTGTCTACATCAACAAAATGCAGTAAACAATGTGATTCCACCTCCCCATCACCTGTAAAGGATTCATATTGCATTCGTGAAGCACCGGTCCAGAAATGTATGAAGGTACAGCGGAGCACTGAGGGGTGGTGGGGCAGAAGGGGATGCCAGTCAACAATCCTACTGGTGCTGGTGTCATTCATGTCACGCAAGTGCAGGGGTGGGTGGCACAATGAAGTGCAAGGGGAAGTGGCGGCTGGAAGTGCTGTACAAGGTAAGTAGGACTTGACGTCAAGGGCAGATGGTGTTAGGCGCAGACAAGTGCTGGGGGGGTGGCCTATAGGGGTACAGACTCAATCATGCAGTGCTGTGGGCTCGGAGGGGACAGGGGAGGTACACACTGCATCTGGCTCGGCAAGGTCCTTGCAGATTTCTATGTGTCCTGCAGAGTTGTCACATGCCGCAGATATGTGCCCTTGGATTGGGGATCTCATCTTGGTGAAAAGGGTGAGGCGCTATTGCCTTTGGAGCATGTGGCAGGCCAGTTTGCCAGAGGATGGCCATGATGCAGGACATTCCCTCTCTGCCACCCGGCACCTGTGGTTTGGGTTCACAAGATCCGAGTCATGCCAGGACTCTGCATTGGCATGGGGCTTCAGACAGGTGGTCATGACCGTGGCAAAGACATCCAGTGTACCTGACATGGAGTGGAGCATGGAGTGGGCCCTGTCAGGATGGGAGTGAGCCTAAGGGGGAGCTGGATGGGGGGGAGATTTTGGCAGCATGAGCCTCGACTGACACACACTTCATGGGTCGGAATACCAAGAAGGTGTGTGACAGTGGTGAGGGTGGCTTTGCCTGTGGGGTGGTGAGGGTGAGCTGGGAGGAGAGGAGAATGTGATCACTCCAGGAGAGAGGAGTGCAGAGATGGACGGAGAGGGGAAAGTCAGATGAGATCAGAGCATCAAGAGTGTGCCCTGCAGAATGAGTAGGGACAGACGGGAGTCTAGAGGGTGAGAGGGAGTTGCTGAGGTCACAGAAAGGTCACGTGGGGGCGTCAACAAGCATGCAGGTGGATGCGTACAGCACCAAGGATGAGGATTTCTGTGTCTGGGGACATGAGTGAGGAGGAGAGGTGAGGACACTCAGAAAGGAAGTAGTACATTTGACCAGTTTTCCCAGACACAGTACGCACTGTTTGAGAATGTCAAGGTGTGGTGGAGAGAGACGTCACACAAGCCATTCCAGAGTGGAGTAGGTCTAAGTAGGAGTGACAGTGGCAGGAATACCCTCAGGGAAGCCAAGGGCACACCCCCCCTGCACAGTAGTGGCGGGCCAAGGAGAGGGTCTCCTGAACATCAGGTAGGAGTGTGTGAAGGATGCAGACAGAGCTGGCCGTCAGACATGTTTCCATGAGACCAAGGATGTCAAGGTGCATAACCTCATGTAAGTGACAGATATCGGAGGAATGCCTGATGCAGCCGCAGTGAAAGGAGTGTAATTGTGGAGGAGGTTGACAGCCTTGTAGGACTTACGGGGAGTGCTAGAGATCAGGGGTGCAGCATGTGTAGGAGTTGGAGTGGGAGGCGGAGAAGGTTCATGGGAGGGTGCAGGGAGGCAGTGCAGGATTGATGAGGAGAGAGGAGGGGGGACAGCAGGAGAGGTAAGGAAGTTGATGAGATGTGGGTAGCATTTCTCAAGGAGATTGAGGTTGGCCTAAGGGCCTTGGACTGGGACGCTCCCATTACCATGCACATCAATAGTGGCCTCTGAGGATTGGAAGGAGGCCAGGAGTACACCCCAACGGGTCCCACCATTGATGGTGGAAGAGGAGCAAGGAGAGAGGACAGGGACCATGTGAAGGGTCTATGGGACAGGCAAAGGCATGTATGAGCAGATGTCAGTGAGACTTAGCTTTGAGTAGGCTCAGATGCACTGGTCAGCAATAGGGTGGGTCGCATTGGAGGGCAGGGTGCCCTCATTTGACTTTTGGCAAGCAGGTGTCGTGAGTAGGGCACGATGGTCTGAACTGTAGAAGTCATGGAAGATAGACCATGAAGAGCAGCATGGAGTGTGAGGGAATGGGGCTCGAAACCAGACGGTACCAAAGCCCACAGGTAGGAGGTGGATGTCAAGGCAACATCCACAGTATGACAGCATGTTGGTTGGCATTTATATACAGAGGACGCATTAGCATGTGGTATCATTGCATGTCAGGCATGTGAAGATGAAACTTGAATGGCTGGGGCAAAGTATAGGAATGGTATGTAAGACATCAGATGAATAGACAGGGGAGTATGAGCAACAATGTAGTGACAAAATGACAATTCAAGGGCAACTTCCATGGTGTCGGGCCATATGTGCACTGTTGCCAGTAGGGATAGTGCTGTGGGCAGATGGTGTTGCACTGAACATACTGGATGGGGCACATGGGTGCCACTATCAACTCTGCCACACACCCCCTTGACAGGCACCCAACATGAATGCTTCACACACACACCATGCACATGGATAATACACACATGCATGTGCACTCACCGGATGATGCCTCGTAATCAGGGAGGTCTCCCACACCTTGGAGTTGTCCCTCGGTGACGTAGGATCCAGCTACGGACTCGTGTGGTGTGAGTTCTATTTCCTGTGCTGGGGACCCACCTCCAGTCACCAAGGTTGCGGCATGACTTGAGGCCAGCTTATCCTTTGCCCTGCGCTTAAGGTCATTCCAGCGCTTCTGGCAATCACTAGCTGTGCGCCTCACTACTCCAAGGGCACTTATTCTGTCAGCAATGGTCTGCCAGTGTGCCTGGCGTCTGGCATGTGTGGTCTTGGACCCTGCAACGATGACCATTTCCCTATCATGATCTGACACATACTGAACAAGTGCATTCAGTTCGGCGTCTGTGAAGCTTGGCTTCCTTGATGGGCCGGACTGTGCAGCCGTGCCTGGTGCATCAGCCTGTGCCGGACGTGCACTCTTCCTCTTGCGCTTGGAAGGGGGTGGGGATCCAGAGTGTCCTACGCCGCTGTGGACACTAGGGGCAGGAGCCGTGGTGGACTCAGTACTGGGTGTGTGGGATTGCCCACTCAGCATGGGAGTAGGTGCAGGCATTGGGGGTAGTGGGATGGGGTCAGGCCTGATCTGAGGTGCATGAACTAGGACCGACACAGTCTTGGCAGGGTGTATGAGAGGTGGGGTGGATGGAGCCACACCCTGGCTACGGGGGCCAGCAGATGACCTATCTGGCATAGATGCGCGTGCCCTGATGACACCAATGTGCACCGGTGCACGTGCAGTGGACCTGCTGACCTGGATGTCAGCGATGGGATCACCCTCGGACAGGTCTGGTGCCACAATGGCCTGGTCCGACAAGGGCTGATCAGGGTTGGTATCAGCCACATGACTCTCAACTGGGGGGGGGGGCATGGGTGTCCCTGACTGGTCCTCCAGACTGGGGGGGACAGGGGCACCCTGCAAGTCACAACCACGTCCCCTAGTGGATCCTCCACGGCCACCACGTGTGGCTCGGCCACCTTTGCCACCCTTACGGCTTGCACGCCTCCCAACCATGGCACTGATGGTATTGTGCGTATGGGAGTCGGTGTGCACAATTGTCCTGGGCAATTGGGTGTCAAAGGGGTTGGGTACCAGATGGTATTCGTACCCTAGTGCAGTGGCAAGGCTATATGACACCCCTGGGGAAAGATGACGGGTCACGCAACGCACAGGCACCCCAAAAAAGTTAAGGAACGTGCACAATACCCCTCCTAGACCACGTGTGCTGATGGAAAACCCTGCACTACGCTGTGGCATCCAGTAACACAATGAACGTATGCGTGTCACACGCAGCCTAGAATGACCTCTGAAGGGGTAGGCTACACACGGGGCAAGCACAGAAGTTAGATACGTGCGTGACTCACCGTCTGCCAGGTAAAAGAGCGTGAAAAATGAGCGCGTTTGGTTGGCAACACCCCCGCCAAAAGAAGATGTGTACGCTGTCTGAGGAGACAGGACAACAGTAGAAGGGGACACTGTTTGAGGGAACAGGCCCAGGTAAACCAGTACTAGAGGAAAAAGAGAAAAAGCTGTCAGAGGTAACAGGGAGTACGAACTGGAAACGCCGTGAAGTCAATCGCGTGTGAAACGACAAGAAGTACAGAATTCACCCACTCGCTCTCCACGAAAAGCACGTACAAGGAAATGGTGTTCAACACTACCTTTTATACAGGCCCACACGTACAGCGTCACTTACGGCGTGTACGTGCTTGGCCCATGTTCACCAATCACACGCTTTGTCACTTCTGCGTGTGGATCCTTTTTCACCAATCACACGCTTTGACACTCCTGCGTGTAGCTCACTTTTCACCAATCACACGCTTTGTCACTCCTGCGTGTGGATCCTTTTTCACCAATCACACGCTTTGACACTCCTGCGTGTAGCTCACTTTTCACCAATCACACGCTTTGTCACTCCTGCGTGTAGATCCTTTTTCACCAATCACACGCTTTGACACTGCACGTGCAGGTAACTATTGACGCACATATGCTGGGGACGGCTTTTCGCGCGATTCGCTGAGTGTGGGGTTTTCACGTGCAAAATCACTCCCTATCAGGCTGTCCACGCGTTCAAACACGAAAGACCACGCTCCTGGCCAGGAGGCCAAATTAAAGTCCCCCAGAGCCCTGAGCACGCTCCCACCTGCCATCTGCTGCTGCCTGACTGCCTGCTGGCCACGTGCCCCACAGTGCTGGTGGGTGGGGGTGGTGGGAGACATGGGTGGGGGCCTGGTGGAGGGTGCCCCTGGTGGATGGGGGGTCGGGGTGGTGGGAGACATGGGTGGGGGCCTGATGGCAGGTGCCCCTGCACTGCTGGGGGGTGGGGGTGGTGGGAGACATGGGTGGGGGCCTGGTGGAGGGTGCCCCTGGTGGATGGGGGTGCAGGGGGACATGATCAGGTGTGCAGGGTAGTCCACTGTTTTGTGGGCTGCCTGCAGGGGCCGTGGAGGGTGTACAGGGTACACCTGTGAGGGCCCACCCAGCCTATTCGCGTGTGATAATTCCCGCGTACCCCTGTGATACACGTTCCCTGGCCTATCGCGTGTTCTACTTCACGCGTCCCCCTGTAATACACGTTCCCTGGCCAATCGCGTGTTGAACTTCCCGCTACCCCTGTAATACACGCACCCTGGCTGTTCGCGTGTGATAATTCCCGCGTACCCCTGTCATACACGTTCCCTGGCCTATCGCGTGTTCTACTTCACGCGTACCCCTGTAATACACGTACCCTGGCCAATCGCGTGTTGGACTTCCCGCTACCCCTGTGATACACGCACCCTGGCTGTTCGCGTGTGATAATTCCCGCGTACCCCTGTAATACACGTTCCCTGGCCTATCGCGTGTTCTACTTCACGCGTACCCCTGTAATACACGTACCCTGGCCAATCGCGTGTTGGACTTCCCGCTACCCCTGTGATACACGCACCCTGGCTGTTCGCGTGTGATGATTCCCGCGTACCCCTGTAATACACGTTCCCTGGCCTATCGCGTGTTCTACTTCACGCGTACCCCTGTAATACACGTACCCTGGCTGTTCGCGTGTGGTGATTCCCGCGTACCCCTGTAATACACGTTCCCTGGCCTATCGCGTGTTCTACTTCACGCGTACCCCTGTAATACACGCACCCTGGCTGTTCGCGTGTGGTGATTCCCGCGTACCCCTGTAATTCACATTCCCTGCCTAGTCGCGTGTAGTACTTCCCGCGTACTCATGATTTGAAGATTGCCCGCTTTGCTTTCCTTGTTTGCCTGCCCTGTGAAGTGGTCCAGGGTTAGCGCAGCCCTTAGCAATGATTTAGCGATTTTGATGGCTTTTCCTTGCGCGAGGGCGTTCTTGGGGGCGTTACTGGCGCTGCTGCAGGCTCGCTGCGATTCTCTGCGCCACGGCTGGTTTGGGAGCTTGAAATCCATGAATACGCTGTGCGCGGAAATCTGTTTTAGCGCACGTGCCTGGCGCAGACTATCGCAGGCGCACGCTGTGCGCCAGCCGCCTGCGCTACTTGTGCGCTGGATTCTATGAATTAGCCTGTAAATCTTCCAGATTTCATACGTGGAAACCTACATGCACTCTCTGCAACCATGTTGCACAGGAGCAAATCCCTAATGAGCGATTTGTGTATGTATCTATACCTAATTGTGAATCCATTCCATTTCATCAGCTGGTGCAAAATGCAAATCTTGGCATGTTATGTACTGTTTGCAATTCAGACAATTGTTCCGCCTTACACATAAACTCACATAGCCAATATGTAATAGTAATGCTTTTAAGGTAGAACGTAGATGGTACCAAAAACAACTACAAGCTTACTAGCTTCACACATGGACAAGTATTGCTTGGCAACACAACCTTCACAACAGTAGGCATAATCTACCACACTGGTCCCACAACCAGTGCAGTTCACTATACTGCATACATTACAAAAAGATGTGGTTGGTTTGAATGCAATGACACTTCCATTACTCTAAAACATAGATTACCAGCAAATCTAACAAATGCCTACTTAATATTCCTTAAACCTTAATTTAATCACTGACCTGTAAAACTATCCCAAGTTAGGCACGATAGACACCAACCGGTATCTAAGTGGTAAAAAGAAATACCCTTCTAACTGTAAAACTATAAAAAGTTAGCATACACCAACGGTTTTCTAACCACATCCATAGCACTACAATGCTGTTTGTGAAATGAAAAACTGTTTCAATATGGCAACAGATGTGCATGTTGTACATTTTTGAAAATGCTATACAGTATTTTCCCTAATGACCCAATGATTATGCACTCAGAAACAACTGCGCAAAACACACACTATTGTTGTTTCACACATAGTACTTAAAATGTACTGATTATGAGTGTCTACAAACTTTAGTCACTAACCTGTAAAACTATCAGCCGCAAGAATATGCCAACTGCTATCTAACTGCACCCATGACACTGCAATGTTACTTTCCAATAGTGAAATAGTTAGAATCCACCATCAGGAATGAAAGTGCTTCAGAACATACCCTACAAAATTATAAAAGTAGCATCAGTTAGAATATGCCAACTGGTATTTAACAGCACCCATAATACTTCAATATCACTTTCCAATAGTGGAACACTTAGAATCCACCAACATGATCCACCAACATGAATCAAACTGATCAACCCCTGGCCTGGCTGACCTCTTTCATCTCTGATCGACCCTCCCAAGTCCAACTTGGGTCCTTCCTATCATCTATCTTCCTCTCCACCTGTGGTGTTCCCCAGAGGCCTAACCTCTCCGCTGCCTTTTCAACCAATACCTGGCAACTCTCGCCCACTGCATTACCATTTTCTGCTCAAATTTCCAGTGCTATGCTGATGACACTCAACTCATTTTCAGGTTGGCCCCGGCCACCTCATCTTCCTCTCTCATCTCTGATTGCCTAACTGCCATTCAAGAATGGTGTGCCGCCGATGACCTTTGTCTGAATGCCAGCAAGACGGAGATCCTCCTCATCGGTACACCTTCACCATCCTTTCCCCTCACTCTCTGGTCGGCCTCCCTTGGCCCTCCTTCTACCCCCAGCTGCGAGGCTAAGAACCTCTGGGTCATCTTTTAACTCCACACTTTCCTTCTCCTCTCACATCTCTGATGTCTCTAAAAAGTCAAACTTCCTACTGCACCTCTTCAGAGGTACTCTGCCTTTCCTCTTCTTCCCCCAGAAGTTCATGGTCTCCCAAGCTCTGGTTCTTTCTAGGTTGGACTATTGTAACATCCTCTTTCTAAATCTACCTGCCTCTACTCTCTGCCCTCTGCAACTAATCCAGAACAGGACTGTGAGACTTGTCCTTGGCCTCAAGCCCTGTGATCGTATCTCCCCAGCTCTGAATCCCTCCATTGGCTCCCAGTGGATGCAAGGATTAACTTCAAAACCCTCTGCATTGTCCACAAGGCTTTCTGGTGCCTGGGTCCAAAATACCTTCAGCTATCCCTCCGGAAATACCTCCCCTCTCGAGGTCTTCGCTCCTCCACCTCGAACACCCTCAGGATCAGTCGTTTTTCAAAGAAATGAAGTGGGGGTAGATCTCTGTCTTCTGCTGGGGCCTCCCTCTGGAACAGCCTCCCTGCTACTCTAAAACTTGAGGAGAACCATCTCCGGTTTCGGAAGCACCTCAAGACCTTCCTCATTTCTTTTGCCTTTGCACCCCCTTTCCCCTGCTGATCTGCACTGTGCACCTGGCCACCTTCTGTCTCCTGGGCCCAGGTACCTGCTCACCCTGCCACCCTCCTGCACTGCCCCCGGGCCTCCCCTTGTACTGGGGTATGTATCTGTACCCATACAGCCCCCCCTTATTCTTCCTGCACTTATCAGGCCTACCCTGTCTGCTGCCTTAAACCTAGAACTTGCCAATTGCTGGCTGTACTACCACTGTTTGTTGACTTTATTATGTATTTACTATTTATCTGTTTCTCCTTTGCTTCGCACTTTCCACTTCTCCCCCCTTCCATACACCTTTCCCCTTTCCCTCTCCCATGCGCTTGCACTTTCTCAATGTCACTGGGCCTATTAAGATCGTTGTTTTGTTCTCCCCTGTTCCCCTCCCTTGCCTCGTCGCACTCTGAAACACTTGTGTACGAGCGCAATAGAAATACAATATCAATATCAATGAATGAAAGTGCTTCAAAACTGCAAAACTATAAACAGTTAGAATACGCCAACTGGTATCTAACTACAGCCATACCACCAGCACTTTCCAAAAGCAGAATACATACATCATTACAAATCTTCCTACTGCAACAGTGCTTGTAACAGCAAATGCACTTATTTGTGCACCTTAAACATTCCTTTAAGTACTGCACATTTCAAACAGACATAGGGCCTCATTACGAGTCCGGCAGTAGCCGTGCCCGTAAAACCAGCAGGCTGCCGCTGGACCCGTAGGGATTTACCAGCTCTGGACTTGCCGGAATTACCAGGGCATTACAGCCCTGGTGATCCGGTAATTCCGTAACGGCATTCCGTTACTCCCCATTCCAATGGAGTCTCCATGGAAATGGGGACCGCAGAAACACAGGCACCATGCGGTAATGGTGCCAGTGTTTCCGTGCCTGTCTGCTGCGGGTGGCGTTATGCTCACCACGTCAGACCTGGTGGGTGTAACGCCACCCACCCTTAGCACTTGTAGTTAGCCAGTCTGGAAAACAGTGCCGGTATGGTTTTACCGGCACCATTAATTCTGGACCGGCAAACTTAGAATGAGGCCCATAGTGTGACACGTTACGTCAAATAAATGTACTAGGTTTTATTAATCCTACATGGATTTCTTTTCCCCACAGACCCAATGATTATGCAACCAAATACAGCAACTGTGCAAAATGCACAGTAATGTTGTTTGAAGGATAGTAATCTGAATGTACAAATTATGAGTGTCTAAAAAGTACATGAATATGTGAGATTGTGTGCAATGCGAAATTGTGATATACCTTACCTAACATATTATGCTATGCTTTTTTCAAAGAGAAAGAAGCAACGATTTCACCTGCATTGCCATGAACAACAAAGTCAACCAGTGCCCCCAATGGTACATCAATAAAAAGTACCATTTCCACTTCAATGGTATTGTCACTGTGTTCCAAAAACTATACACGCTCTACACAGTATGCTTAATGACTATACACATATTATTGTAAAGGTTCTTTCCAATGGCCAAATTCCATTTCTGTGCACATATTATTACAGTGCTTGTAGCCAGTTGCCCTATGGGTCAAAAATGGGAATGGAGAAGGGCAATGGGGGAAGGGGGAATTACCGCCCCACCAACCTTGGAAAAGGGCGGTAATTCCCCTTTCCACCAAGGCGGTGCCGGTATTTTACCGGCATGGACCAAGGTGCTAATAGCACCTTGGTCCACCGCCGTCCGTGTAATGAGGCCCATGGTTTCCAAAGTGGTACTCCTGTTTGGGTAGTATGTGTCTAGTAAATTGTTTTTCAAAATGTCTTGGCTGTTGGGATCATTTTTGGCTATTGTTTCTATGTCCTCATATGATTTGAGAACTCTTTTTCTAGATTTAGCAGGACCAAGACTTAGACATACTATATTGTCAGATTTTCCATACTAGGCAGTACCGGTTAAACGGTCTGCAGCTTCATAGCAGCCACATTCTCTATGAGAGAGCATTTTTATGCCTAAGCTGTACAATTTCTGTGATATTGTTTTGTCAGATGATATGTCATCCCAGAGGTCCTGAAGCTCTGTTTTATCTGCTTTGGTTAAGTAGGCTGTGACATATCGTGTAACTGCAGTGGAATTGTCTGCAATGTACTGCACATCTATGTTTGCATTCCATAGGAGGGCAATGATTGCATTGTTATCATTGATGTATTTTGATTCTTCTGTTCTTTTTATGTAATGTGTTCTTAGGTGATTTACCTTTGACACTATGAGCCTCATTACATGGATGATGGTAAGGGATTACCGGCACTGGTAAGGGCACCGGTGCCAGTAATCCCTTTCCGCCTTACTACGAGGTCCCTCAGTGGTTCCCGCCCTTAACGTGTGGTCAGACCACACGTTAAGGATGGGACCTGCTGAGGGACTTCAGAGCAAATAACGGTACCACTAATTGCAGTACCGTTATTTGCTCCTTCCCCATTCCCATTGAGCCCTATTGGGGTTCAAATGGGGAAGGTCCATGGTGAATGGGGAATTACCGCCCCCACCAACCTTGGAATGGGGCGGTAATTCCGCCATTCACCATGCTGGACTCCGGCGGCAACCATGGCGCTACTAGCACCATGGTTACCGCCATCCGTGTAATGAGGCCCTATGTCTGACTGAAGACATGGGCCCTCATTACGATACCGGCGCTAAACCATGGCATTGGTGAAATGGGGAAATACCGCCCCATTCCAAGGTTGGTGGGGCGGTATTTCCCCATTTCCCCATGGCCCTTCCCCATTCCCATTTTTGCCCCATAGGGCGTCTAGACCAGCCGTTAAGGTCGGGTCCTGCAAAGGGACCTCGTAATTAGGCGCTAATGGGTTAGCGGCGCCGCACCCTTTTACGGCGCCGTTAACCCATTAGCGCCAGGGTTGTAATGACACCCATGAAATTGTTTACTTGACCTGTTGTTGAAACTGGTCTAGGGAAACCAAAGCGGCATTTGGTGTAGTATTTCCCTTTTTTTTATATTTGTGATGACAATATTTCCCACATTTGTGTCTTTGAAATTGTAAAATTTGTTCATGAAGGTCACTATGTGTTGTTGGGAAGGGATTTCACAAGTGACATATTTTTGGATGAACTGCAAAACAGTGGCATCACTGCACTGTCCTGACCAAATTTAGGAGCATCTTTAATCCATAAAAGCATGTGGATATGTGGTGCTCCTCTGGCTTGGTGTTCTTTTCTCCAAAAGAAGTGTTGAACTTCTCCGAGGGGAGGAACAGTCTTATTACACATAAAGTGTAGCATAGCAATGAAGCGATGATGGAAATATCTTGATACATTTACAGGATCCAGAGAGCAGAGTTCTCCTGGTGTTTTTATATCTATGTTTGTTTCATTTATGTTTGCTATGCGTAGGAAATCGTGTAACTCTTCTCATGCATATTCTGAACAACTTAATTTTACAAACCAAGTGGGTGGGCCAAGGTTTTTTATCATGCAGCGTACATCTCCGTGACATCGGAACCAGTATTCTTTTTTTACCATGCATGTTTGCTAAAAGATTTGTAATACTTGACTGTAAAACTTCATCTTTGTGAAAATGGGTACCTGATTTTAATGTGTGTGCAACTCCGTAGCATAGAGTTGCTAGTTCACTTTCAAAGAGAAGGTGGAATATTTATTCCACGTTCTGTCTGAATCTGGGGTCGTCAGAATACATTCGTAGAGAGCGATATTATGATGCTGTAATCCTTTTCCAGTAGGAAAGAGTAGTGGAAAGGCCTGTGCTTCTATACTTTTTTCCCATATACTGATTGGAGATCCTTTGGCTTGTTGCATTCGGTACGTTTCAAGTGCATCATTTATAGTGTCTTTAGAGTGTAAAGGATGAATTGTATAATATTCTAAAATATTGGATTCTGAAGAAGGATTTAGAATTTCAAATTGACCAGTTTCTGGTGACTCTTGAATTATTTCAATGGTTTCTCTCAGGTTTTCTTCAATATTAATTTCATTGTTGTTTTTTTAGATATTGCAGGGCTTGTCTAACTTTATGTAAGTCTACGAGTTGTTGCCAAATTTCTTTGTCTTTTGTAGGTACACCATTTACTAAGACAATTAAAGATTGATCTATTGGCTGTTGCACTCCTAGGGCCTCATTACGGCATGGCTGCCTCCAAAACTGGGCCCGGGTTCCCTGAATGGGGAATTACCGGGCCATTCTGAGTTTGTAGGGCCCAGTAATTCCTCCCTCAGGGAACCCGGGCCCGGACCTTCCCCATTCCCATTCGAGCCCCCATAGGGCTCAATGGGAATAGGTACAGGGAGCTATCAATGGGGCGATTACGACCGGCCCGTTGTTAGCTCCCTGGTGACCACCAGACGTCCTTACCGGGTCCCGCGAGGGGACCTCGTAATTTTGCAGGATGGAGGTAACGAGTCCACCTCCATTAGCGGCACCCGTTAACCCATTCTGCAAATCCTATAATGAGGCCCCTAGAGTGTGTACATTTTCTGTGAGATCTAATGGTAAATAAACTCCTTTGCTATGTATGCCTTTGACTAATGCAGAGGGAGGTATTTTTGCTGTTTTTGGTTGGAGGTGTATTATTGCTTGAAATGGGTGCACTGTTTGAATTATGATCCTCTCATATAAATGTAGTTGTTGCGGGGGTTTTGGTAGTGGGAATAATTCCAAGTTATTTGTGATAGCATGTGAATGCGTTTGGTTGTTGTCAAGGTTTGCAGTGCAGTAATTGCAAATTATTAAGGGGTCAGTAATGTCGTATTTGTTTTCTGCTATAAGGTAGAGAGCTAATTGAAGCCATTTCAAATCTTCATTGTCTTCTATTTTGTATGTTATGTCTATAGTTGATAAGAAGTCCTGCGGCAACACACGCACACATGGTTTGGTACTTCAGCGGAGGTACTTTTTAAACTTTAGTATTTCTTTTTTGTATGTGTTTAATAGAAGGTTGCTATTTGTACAGTAGTTGCTAGTTTGTTGTACATTTGTTTCATCTGTAAGTGGCTTTCAATTCCAAAATATTTTCTCTGGATATGGTTTATTTCTTTGAGTAGTTGTTTGGCTGTACCATGTAGAAGATTGTTATTTAAATTAGCTAGTGCTAAAGCAGGACTTTTAGCATAGTAGAGTTTTTGGACTAGATTTCTTATAGTTGAATGATGTGTTGATATCATTTTGATATGATGGAAGGTACTTTTGCAAATAGGTCCTGAAATGCTGGCTAATCAATATCCTTGTTGTCCTTGTAGTCCTGTGTATTTGCGCACTGGACAGGCGTCCATATTTTGTAGTAGTTTCATTTTGAATTTGTCTTTGCTTTTTACATACTGATTGAGGAACTGGCATAAAGATTTGGCAATGTTACATATTGATGTGCATGGCCATTTGTAGACTGGATGTTTTGGTTCAGTAGATTGGGGAGGTGATACTGAGTTTTCTGGGGATATTTCTGTAAGCAGTATTTCTTGTTGCCTTATGGTGTTATTAGGTTTTCCATACCATCGTCCACTGCGATGTATGGCAATGGGGTTTGTTTGCTTTTGTTTGTATGCTGAAGAAACTTAAGAACCTAAAGTACCTTAAGAAGAAACTTGGAGGCACCTCCTTCTACCTCTTAGCCACAAAAACCTGGAACGACATGCCAAAGGAAATAAGAAACTCCAAAGATCACCTAAAATTCCGGCTCTTCAACACCACAGACGAAAACTGAACACCGAAACAACAGAAAGGAAAGAAGAATGACTAAACTGAAAAGGACACTGACAAACTCCCAGAACCGACTGAGAAGCACCCACAGCACCTGGACTGGTGACGTCGGGTAGAATGGAACACAGGCGACACCCATAGAGACAGAGTTAACAACCCCAGCCAATCCCATCCAACATCTTCACTCGCCCCTTAGTTGCTAATAGGTACCACAGTGTTGTGGAATTATCGGGATATGCCAATCACCACACTACCTGAGTTATGGACACTGGCAGGTGCACTGGCCATTTAAGTGGGTAGGGAGAACAGGTGGGGTTGTGAGGGATGCTGGTGGAGGTGGGAGCGAGATCTGAAAGGGACATTGAATGCTGGATGGGCCCAGATCAGGACAGAGGCGCAGAGTGCCCCGTCCCATCTGGAGAGAATACGCTAGCCCAACACGCCAATTCAGGATAGAGATGCCAACTAACCAATTCCACTAACAATTCCCCCCTCTGCATAAACCTCTCAAACTCCAAACCAAACACAACCACAAACCTACAGCACAACAAACCGCACAAACTTCACTACACTGCAACAACAAAACAAACACACATAGACTAGCACAACAGTACACAATGGGCCTCATTACACGGTAGGCGGTGAGCCATGGTGCTATTAGCGCCATCGCTCATGCCGGTAAAATACCGGCACCGCCTTGGCGGAAAGGGGATTTACCGCCCCATTCCAAGGTTGGAGGGGCGGTAAATCCCCTTTCCGCCATTGCCCTTCCCCATTCCCATTTCTGCCCCATAGGGCTCTATGGAAATGGGGAAGGCGCTAATTACACCACCGCAATTTTGCGCTGCCGTAATTAGCTCCGAGGTCCCTTAGCGGGTTGGATTTTAACGCCTGCAAGAAGCAGGCGTTAAATCCTCCAACCCGCAAAGGGACCTCGTAGTACGGCGGTAAGGGTTAACGGTCACCGTTGCCATTAACGGTGACCGTTAACCCTTACCGCCGTCCGTGTAATGAGGCCCAATGACTACCGGACGCAAACACCCCAGGGCCAGCCAACGGACCCACCGGGCTGAGGCCGCCAACAGTACACCACTGCTTTCTTGCACTTTTCCAGCATCTTCCCACTAACTCACCCTCCCTTCCTTTTTCAGAGCTGCCAGAGCGCCAGGGGACCACTCCGGTGGTGATATTGCAGAGTACAAATGTCCTTTAACATTAACATTAACATTGCTTGTAGTAGAGACAAATTCCACTCCTGCTCTGCAATTATGTTTCCAACCCCTGGGCCCTCTGCCTCCCACTGATCTTATCGTGAACTTCGGAATTACAAATGTCAACCCATTCCTCAGGAGTGGTTCCAGCTGGGGCTGTCACACTTTCCCTCAGAGCTCAATGGGCGTCCATCCAAACACTCAGAGCAGCTGGGTACCTTGATTAATGCATCACGGCTAGTCTTCTCAAGAGCTGGGCCAGTTCTGTCCAGCTGTTGGATCATTCGTCTATAGTTGGGACCTCTCTGGAGCTAAGGAGTCCCCTCGAGCCTCCGTTCACTCCCCTGGATCTCAAACTGTGGAAACGGATTATTTTTTTGTGAGTGGGTGTCACATCCACCTACACAATAGGTGTGCTAGCTGCCTGCTCTGCTCCCCTCACAGATGATGAGTCCAGACATGCATTTATTAAGGCTTGACCCCTTACTTAGGTGCAAGGCCATCTTGAAGTTCCATATGATACGAGGGACATCCTTCTTTCCATCCTTGCTCCACCTCCTGGAACCAAAGAGGTGTTCCTGAATCACTCGGTGTGTAATCAGCACTTCTTGCCTATAAGGTTAGAAAAATTCCCAATTATCTGCAGCCTATCCTTCACATTTGACAGTTGTGGCGTTAGGAAATGTTATCATGTGGATTAGAGGGGGGAAAATAAAATTAATCGAATTTTTGAATGCGCTGCTGCTGGATCATGGGCACTTTCATGCATAAGCACTGTGGTGTGGAAGGGTAGGAAGCGAAGTCACGGCGATTATTGCTAGGAAATCAGAGCATTATTCTGCAGTCGATGACATAAAATAATACCTAAAACCTTTTTTGTTTTAACAGAGCGCAGAGCCGCTGGCAAAGCCAAGAGTCCAGAAATGGACATGAGGAGATGGCATATACATGGGAATATGAGAGCTACGAGAGGAGGTGGGCAACATCATTCCACTGAACCTGTAAAGAAATCTGTATCCTCTCGGGAGCGCCCGATGCCCTCCACATCTATGAGCATCCATACGAAGGTGAAGGCATTTCCCTGCAATGTCTGTGGCATGCGCTTCACTCGCAAGTCTAATCAAATCAAACACATAAGGACTCACACAGGTGAGAAACCCTATATGTGTACAGAGTGTGAGAAAGATTTCACACACACCTCAGCCCTGTGCAGACATCAGAAGATCTGTCGTGGGAAAACGCCCTACAATTGCACAGAGTGCAAGAAAAGCTTCAGTTATGCTTCTTCTCTGAGAAGCCATCAGAGGACCCACACTGGGGAGAAGACCTATGAGTGCACAGAGTGCAAGAAAAGCTTCAGTGACCCCTCAACTCTGAGAAGCCATCAGAGGATCCATACAGGTGAGAAGCCCTATGAGTGCACAGAGTGCAAGAAAAGCTTCAGTGACCCCTCAACTCTGAGAAGCCATCAGAGGATCCATACAGGTGAAAAGCCTTATGAGTGCACAGAATGCAAGGAAAGTTTCAGTCAGTCCTCAAGTCTGAGAAGCCATCAAAGAATTCATACAGGTGGGAAGCCCTACCAATGCACAGAGTGCATGAAATGCTTTAGTCAGTCTTCAAGTCTGATAAGCCATCAGAGGATTCATACAGGTGAGAAGCCCTACCAGTGCACAGAGTGCAAGAAAAGCTTCCGTAAATCTTCGACTCTGAGACGCCATCAGATGATTCATACAGGCGAGAAGCCCTTCCGGTGCACAGAGTGCAAGGAACGCTTTAGTCAGTACTCAGCTCTGAGTAGCCATCAGAGGATTCATACAGGTGAGAAGCCTTACCAGTGCACAGAGTGCATGAAATGCTTCAGTCAGTCCTCAAATATGAAGAACCATCAAAGGATCCATACAGGTGAGAAGCCCTACCAGTGCACAGAGTGCATGAAACGCTTCAGTAAATCCTCGCATTTGAAAAGCCATCAAAGGATCCATACAGGTGAGAAGCCCTACCAGTGCACAAAGTGCAAGAAAAGCTTCTGTCAATCCTCAGCTCTGAGAATCCATCAGAGGATTCATATAGGTGGAAAGCCCTACACGTGCACAGAATGCAAGAAAAGCTTCAGTCATTCCTCGGCGCTGAGAATCCACCAGAGGACCCATACTGGGGGGAAGCTCAACGAGTGCACAGAGTGCAAGAAAATCTTCAGGGACCCCTCATCTCTGAGAAGCCATCAAAGGATCCATACAGGTGAGAAGCCCTACGCATGCACAGGGTGCAGGAAAAGCTTCAGTGACCGCTCAACTCTGAGAAACCATCAGAGGATCCATACAGGTGTGAAGCCCTACTCATGCACAGAGTGCAAGGAAAGCTTCAGTCAGTCCTCAAGTCTGATTAGCCATCAGAGGATTCATACAGGTGAGAAGCCCTATGCATGCACAAAGTGCAAGAAAAGCTTCAGTGACCCCTCAACTCTGAGAAACCATCAGAGTATCCATACAGGTGGGAAGCCCTACGCATGCACAGAGTGCAAGGAAAGCTTCAGTCAGTCCTCAAGTCTGATTAACCATCAGAGGATTCATACAGGTGAGGAGCCCTACCAGTGCACAGATTCTCTGCTTGCCGACCCCAAATGATGTGCCTCAGCCCCCCCTGGCACCCTCCTGTGCATTGCGATCTGCCCCAACATCAGGGGATTGAGGTCCATCAAGGTGGCAGCCGCTGCGACACACCACATTTCCTGCCTCTGTTTCACCCCAGAAGAAGCACCTTGCAGTTCACTGCGTCCTGACTGGGTGAGCCCAGCATCAATTTGAATTCCGGCACTGAGCCGGGAGGCGTAGCCCGTCCCTGCATGAAGACCCTGATCGAAGGCTGCAGCCCTGTCTTTCCCGGTCTATCCCTGGATTCCGGTCCGACCGCCGCCACAGAGAGGCATCTTAAGGACTGGGATATTCCCTGTTTAGCCCTGTCCAGGCCTGGGATGCCTCGATGGACCTACCTTCAATTCCTGCTTGATCTGGCCATCCTCAGCTATGCTGAGGCGCTCCTGTACTCTTTTACCTTCTACATGCTGCTTAAGGTAAGAGTGCCAGGTGTGTCATCCTATACACCCATGACCTTGGTCTTGCGGCCTCTCTCCCCTCCTTTTGATCCATGATGGCGGCACACGCCCTCCCTGGGTGGAATCCTGTGCCTTCCTTCACTGCAACCCACGTTCTGTACCCTTCCGGCGCTGACACCCTTGTGATCGTTGCCTACCCTGGTCTCCTTGCCTTCATATTGTATTCGGGTTTTGGTGTACCATACATTGCTGCATCCTCTCCTAGCTGGATTCCCATTCTGCCCGGTACCGGTACCCTTGTCAGTACCATCCTGAACCTATATCATGGTGGTCGATCGCCTTCCCTGGTCTCCTGGCTTCCCATGGCTCAATTCTGGCTCTCTGTATTCCGATGTTTTACATCTCTGCACCCTCCAGTTTGCAGTGTGTCTTTGTGCTTTCTGGACATTCGAATTTGGTGTGTTTTCATCTCTGCAATGATGCTCTAGCCACCGGACGCCTAGTCCCCAACTCTCTCATGCTGATGGAGCTGTGCAATAGCCTTTTCTCTGCTCTTCTTCTACACCTCTCTCATGCTGATGGAGCTGTGCAATAGCCATTTCTCTGCTGTTCTTCTACACTTCTATACTGACTTTCCTGCATGTGTGTGGCTGTTTGGGCAATTCGAATCTAGGTGTGTTTAACAACGGTGCCCCCATTTTTGCATTACAATTGTATGCATTTTTGTGATATTCGAATCGTGGTGACTCTACATCTCTGCATCCACCATCTTGTATCGCACATGTATGCTCTCACTCATCTTTCACTACCCTCTTCTAGCTCTCTAGCCTGTCCTCGCATACCCCTCTCCTCCCTCCTCCCCCTCTTTCTTCCTTTTACATCACAGCACTTGCACACTCCCTCTTGTCTGGCTGCCCCCCTCTCTCCCTCATTTTATGTCGCAGCACTTGCACTATCTGAAATGTCATCAGGCCTACGATAGTTTGTCCTATATTCTGTCTGTTTGTTTTGTATTTCAGCATGTGTTGTTCCGTATTTGTACCGTTATAACGTTTATAGCATTTGCCCATTCTGAATGCCTCAAGGCCTAGTAAGAATGTTCTTTGACTACATTTTCCCCTTGTTCCCTCCCCTGCCTTGAAGCACTTTGAAACACTGTTTCCATGTGTATAGGAGGTATACAAATAACGAATAACATGAAACGCTTCAGTAAATTCTCAAATTTGAAAAACAATCAAAGTACATATTGGTGATAAGCCCAACAAGTGCACTGAATGCAAGAAAAGCTTCAGTCAATCCTCAAACCTGAGACGCCATCTCATGATCCACACTGGATTGAAGCCCTACAAGTGTACAGAGTGCAGGAAAAGCTTCAGTCAATCCTCAAACCTGAGACGCCATCTCATGATCCACACTGGAGAGAAGCCCTACAAGTGCACAGAATGCAAGAAAAGCTTCTATAGTCCCTCACACCTGAGAAGCCATCTCATGATCCACACTGGATTGAAGCCCTACAAGTGTACAGAGTGCAGGAAAAGCTTCAGTCAATCCTCAAACCTGAGACGCATCTCATGATCCACACTGGATTGAAGCCCTACAAGTGTACAGAGTGCAGGAAAAGCTTCAGTCAATCCTCAAACCTGAGACGCCATCTCATGATCCACACTGGAGGGAAGCACTACAAGTGCACAGAGTGCAAGAAAAGCTTCAGTAAATCCTCAGCTCTGAGAAGGCATCAGATAATCCCTACAGGGTAAAAGCCTTACCAAGAAAAGCTTTAGTCAAGCTACAGCTCTAGGAATCCATCAGAGGAGCACGCAGTAATGATTGAAAACCCTACTGTTCCAATAGATGCTAAGTGGAGAGATATTGTGATTGTGTCCATGAATAGTACTGAGAAATCCGTAGGCAGTCACTATAACAAAATATGCCATTCTTAGGAGAAGACAAGTGCTGTACATTTAGAAACACTGACAACTGAATAACATAAATACAATCACAGCATCTAGTGTGACCCAGCAGAATATGATGAATGAGACAATTTAACTCATGAGTAGGAATTTCAACATTCAATTTCAACATTCCAATTTCAACATTCAGGTATTTTATCCCTGTAGTGCTGTTGTGCTGCACAATCTGGTGCAGGCCCTCATCTCTGGCCTTATCGTGTTAGGCAATACGAGGGCACAATATCTCCAAGATGGCGGCCGTGCAAATCCGGCATCCTCCCTTCTTTTGAAAAAGCCAGCCACACCAGCATTGCAATTGGATTGGCTGAAGCTTCTTACTTGCATCGCCCCTATTCGCCGATAGGCAAGAAGCCGGCACGTCTCCAAAGGCATAGCTCACAAGGCTCCTGTCCCGAGCCTCTTACTAGAAGCAGCAGCCTAGGAGCAGGAGCTCACTCCCTATCCCACTGCAGGAGCAGGCTGCACACCATCTTCAGGCTGCAATTCCTGATACAGACAAGCCTGTGGGCTTTATAGAGCAGACCTTTCCGCCAACATCCACTTTTTGGATGAAGTGCATACCGCGTGCTATTTGGACGGCACGCTTCAACGGTTTATAGTGATAATACCGAAATACAAAATCTCGAAAAAAAAAATCTCGAGTTCAAAATCTCGAAAAAAAAAATCTAGAATTTGTTTTTTAATACGTTTTTATCTCGAAATGGGGGGGTTCCCCCCCAACCCCCCTTTTTTCTATTTTTTTTTTATTTTAACCTTTTTTTTACTTACCTGACCCCAAAAACACATATAACTAAATAAATAAATAATTCGAGATTTTTGTTTTTCGAGATTTTGGATTCGATATTTTTGCAGTTTGAGATTTTGTTTTCGGTTTTTTGACCGACCACCCGCTTCAACATTCAGGTATTCTATCCCTGTAGCACTGTTGTGCTGCACAGCCTGGTGCAGGCCCTCATCTCTGGCCCGATCATGTTAGTCAATATGAGGGCACAATATCTCCAAGTTGGCGCCTGTGTAAATCTGGCCTCTTCTCTTCTTTTGGAAAAGCCAGCCACACCGGCATTCCAATCGGACTGGCTGAAGCTTCTTACTTGCATCGCCCCTATTCGCCGGCAGGCGAGAATCCGGCACACCTCCAAAGGCACACCTCACAAGGCTCCTGTCCCAAGCCTGTCGAAGCCGGGTGGGACACAGGGACACTATCGCCTCAGCCTTCACTTGTCCATTAAAACTGTGAGTAACATGCGATTGCGACATACATAAGACTCTGCACGAAGGTTTGTAACATGCCAATGTGAATATGCTACTACGGAATATATCAGACTGGCCCACCAACATTAGCCATAGCCCTTACCCTCCCTTCATTATTGTTGATATTTGCCTTAATCTCATTCACCAAACACTATTTGCTTAATCAATGTTTAATCTGGTTAAAACCACGGTATCCCTGGGGAGGATTAACGGCACACGCTGCCACCAGCCCGCTACAGTTAAGCAGAATATAGCATGCATTACTGTTATTGTCTGAATGAATGATCAGCCTCCCAACAAGTCCATAAATACTTGAACAATGTGTTGCCCGCGCTGCTTCATTGTGACCACCCTGCATGCAGAGTCAAAGAACACTCTGAACACAGTTTCACTAGCACGCCTGTCTCAGATGCCGTCAATAAAATGCTTGAGATGCCGTTAAATGCTCATTGTGCATCTGCCTTCTCAATTGTTTGAAAATTGTACTAGCTACTGTCATTGCATTAGCTGATGCTAATGTCTAAATGTGAACCGTGTATTTGCCTCATCGACTGATTGCAAATTGTAGTAGCTGATGCTAATTTCTAAATGTGCACCATGTATTTGCCTCATCAATTGAATGCAAATTTCATTAGCTGCTTTAACTAAACTAAACGCTGTTAATCTATATACACAGCTCGCATTATATTAGTGCTGCTAATTGCTTTATTTTAACGCACAGCACCAGCCAGCCATACATATTCCTCCTAAGAATTGCCTTACTATGATTGCGGGGCGTACTCCATTTAATGTGAATGCCCATTTGCTTCCGACATCAGAACCCATCTTAGACCCTTCCGTTAGGGTCATAGGAAACACACGCCAAATGCATTTTAGACTAGCCAAAGCTTTAAGTATAACATTTTGTGCTCTCTTATACCTATCATTATTACATTCATATGGCAAACAACAAACCCAGCCTTCCAGAAAGACTGTAATAACCATACTTTACCACCAATTTACCATGCCAACAACACCCTAGACGTCGCACCATGGTCAAAGGGTGCATTCATCCCACTAGGTTCAGGCCTAGCACGCTTACACTGCCCCAGACACCACCCCCTACCATGCCACACACCATTTCTGCCAACCACTCCAGCATTCACTATGATACCACCCATGGCACTGCCATCACATCCCTCTATGCCTCTCCTAGGCATAGCCCGTTTGTCCAGGCTCTCCTCCAGAACATATACCACTCATACACTCAAGACCCATACTAGGAATCTCAAGAAAAATAATTCTCTCCTCCCGTACCATCAAGAACAGAACAGTTTCCCATTCCTTTGCCACTGCTGACAATAACAAAGAGTCTGGCAGAGTCTGAGGAGTGGAAGGAGTGAGTCTGCTTTCCCTGCTGCTGCTGCTGTTGCTACTGTGTCAGTAGCTCTACTGTGTCTCCTTTTCCTGGGAGTGTCCAAACTTCAAAATCTTCTCTCCCCCGCAGAGCGGGTGCAGAGTCTGGCAGAGTCTGAGGAGTCCGAGGAAGTCCGTGGAATCCTGGACTATCCCCGACTCCTCCTCTGTTCGCCCCTTCAGCGACCCATTACTGGAGCCATGCGTGATGCTACGAAGACTACCTCCTTCGCGAAGACTTGCGCTCAACGGAAGCTGGACTCCGCAAAGCTTAGTCACCCGGACGTGCACTCTGTGCTCCCAGCTGTGTCGCCTGTCTCGCCTGAGGCATCGACGCCCGTGACTTCATTGCCGCCTTTGCTCCAAGTAAGTGCTAATATGCCCAGTGTTACAAATGCGAGAACCCAGGAGTTTGTTAATTTTTCCGAGACACAAATGAACAGTGTAAATATCATATTCCGAACTGTACCCGCTGAAGTTTATACAAAGATGGGAGGGACGTCCCCATTGGAAACGCCCGCCACAATGTGTTTGACCGCGGCCTCGACGGCGTGCTGTGGAGCCTGGGTCGAGAAATCACGTAACGGTCTCACGCCTGCTGTCTCCCTGCCTGGAATGATTGTCCCCCTGTGAGAGCTGGTGTGGCGTACGCTGACCGAATGCGAACCAACACTTGTAAACAACGCCTGTCTGGGGGCGTTCTCGGATTGTGCAGATGTGGCCCATGACAAAGTTACAACAATAAGTCGCCCCAATGGAGGCATGAGCGAGAGTGGCGAGACTAGTCTGGGGTCCCCCTGCCCTAGATTTTACAGTGCCCTTGAGAAACTAGGTCCCTCCCCGTTGCATAACTTGGAAGCAGCAACAGCACCTGACAACGAAAACAACGTATTTTTCCCCACATTTGATGACATGGAGGTGGGTGGCCTGCTGGCTCACGACGTGTCGTGACCCCAGCAGCCATCCCCAGCAGTTAATGTAAACTTGTTTCATTATGAAAATCAACGAAATTCCCTGGACATCGTTAATAAACTTCTCACAGATCTGACTCAGCTAAACAAAGAAAGAATGCATAAATAAATAAATAACACTGTACCCGAGGAATTGGGCACACCCATCGAGCCCCCTATCACTGTCAACCTCTCTTGTTCTAAAAAAACAAACTAGCCAAACTACTCACATAAGGAGTCTCTCTAAACGAAGGAGAGCTGATTCGATTATTTTGCCAAGTATTAGATGCTCCCAAATGAAGAAACTTAAAATGTCAAATAACATGTCTAAAACCAACTTGGACTGTTCAAATGATGACCTGCCCCTAAATGGAGAGGCGCCAGACGCTTACTGCTCATCAGTTGATTCCTCATCAGACTTCCCTTCTAATTCCTCTTTAATGGAACGCCCCTTTCCAAAAATTAGACGGCTGCCATACCGTCGAAGGTGCCGCATACGACAAGAAGTTGCTGAGGATAAGGCAGTTGGACATGAGCAAAACACGAAAGATCTTCAAGCTATCATAATGTCATTGATGACACTGGCATTTGCCCCTTTTTAAAAAATGTATGAACATTTGAATGACAATACGAAAGACCTCTTTAGTCTGCTTAACTCAATGAAATTCAAGCTCGCGAATATTGAAAATGCACACAGCTCATATAAACAGTCATTGCGTGGTACCCAAAAGAGGACCGAGCTGGCCCTGGACTCTTTAGCTGAGTGTACTAAAAATGCCAATTTGGACAAAAAACTCCTGGCAGAGGTGGCGAAAGAAGCCTTAAACCTTTTTAAAAAAAAAAATGAAACACAACCCGTGGTGAAACAAAACTTTGAAAGGTGTACTGCCGGAGTCCCATTTGACTGCGAGACTTCCTCGAGCAGTTGTATGCGTCCAATTTCAACCAAAAATGCTTCAGACAACTTGGGTGCTTTAATTACAAATACTGTACCAATTGATGTCATACGACAAGGAGTTGCCCCAGCTATCGAGACTACATCTGACTCAAGTGTGCGGCTCCCTGAGGGTGAACTACCGGATGTGATCTTCGACAAGGAAGTGTGTGCTAGTTCACCTTCACAAGTACACATCATACACTCTAAAGAGAAGGCACTGCCCACGCAGTTTGTCGACATCCTACCGAAAGCCAATCCTTAGGAAACTTGGCTCTCTTAGATCCCCAAACGGCTTCCACTTCCAATCTGGGAATTCAGTCTCAACTTGTTGGCGAGGACGCAACACTGGGACCCTCTGATGTTCATGCTAACGCTTCAGAGCTCTATGATATATTCAAGAAGCCTACGAACACGCATGGATCACTCATGGACAAAAATAAACCTAAAGGTACCTGTGTGAAAAAAACTGAAAAACCAACCTATTAAAAAAACGAAACGAGGGAATGATTCACGTAAGTTCTTAAGAAACATTAAAACCGTCAATGTGACAGTAAATAGAACTATCGTAAAAGGAAAAAGTCGTGAAACAAAAGCCTCCCTAAAAGATGTAACAACTGCATTGGATGAGGCCTTAGAGTCGCCATTAGGTCTCAGTACTGTATTTGAAGATCTATTGAATTTGTCAACTTATGAGGAAGTCGTCGATCAGGAACTGAGCGAGCTTGACGCTGCGGCACTGGTTGACTGTCAACCAGCACTTATTATGCCAAGATGTGTTATGGCAGAACAACCGAAAGAGGGTGTGATAAACATGGTTCCAAAACGTGCTCAATCTTCTGATTCGCCTGCCATGATTGAATCTGTAGTGAAAGTACAGATGGCCTCTGAAATGTCTGGAAAAGAACTCCATGTGAAGAAAAAAGCTCAATTCAATGCAACAAAGTACCAAGAAGCTGCCAAGTCATGCAACAATCTACTTCTCCTCAAGATTGTCCGTTAAAATCCCTGTCCACTTTCATGACACTGGACGAGAAACGTATGAAATTGGCGGCCTTGTCGCTAAATACAAATGGCCTACGGAGAACATTAGAGACTCAAAAGAACGTTGCTAGTTACAATGTGCCCCAATCTGCGGTTTCTTCAAAACCCTATGCGCAGAAGAATATGCAACCTGAGCGCATATCTGGCGTGCCGCAGCTTCACATTTCTGATGCCTCTATAAAACACAAGCCAAACACGACAGAAAATAGCAAGAACCCTCCTCAACCCACAAAGGATGAACAAGCCAAAAGCATTGTACCGAAATCGCAGGCCCTACACCAAGTGCTCTTGGAGTGCATAGAATCTTCGGATGATTTAATCTTAAATCGTCACAACGTTTTATGGCTGTGCCATCTCGTGCCAAGCCTCAGAGCAATTGAATCCGGAGACCTGAAAATGGTTGAATTCTTTAACGAAAACAAAAATGACGCGGCCATACTTCATCTACAATCAAAACTCATAGTAGGCATTCTATTGGAAGCGGGACCAGTGCTAATGTCTCTAGGGTTTGACATATCAGCAGTAGTAAATCACTCTGTGGCTGGACCTTTGGAAAACAGCCCAGGTAGAGTGCCTGTCAGCAGAGCTATCCAACTGGATGCTCATTTTACAACTGCTATCCAGCCTCAAACGGCACAACTACAAACGTGCGTCCAACAATCTTACTCGATAGGTAAAATACCAATAAATGACCTCATAAGGATAACAATTCAAGGAGCTGTAAGTGGACCAACTATTGGCGGTGATATAGAAGTTGCCAACTTGGCCGCTAACGTCAACGATTGGTCTTGGCTTGCCGGCACCTTAAACAGCGAAGTGGACAAGTAATGCCATGCCCAAGGGGAACGCCAAAACTGCACAATGGGATCATGGAATACAAAAGGTGTTACGCATCTGTTTACCACTCCTTGGGCCCTTGATCTGGATCTCATCTGCCTGCAGGAAACATGGCTTAATGAAACTCCTATCTTTGAAGGCTTTGAAAGTGCGCTTAACCCGGCCATCAAACAGCTCAAGGGTAGACCTATGGCTGGGCTTTTAGTGGCAGCAAAGAGAGAGTCTGGTCTCAAGATTGATAAATCTTTCAATCCATCTCCATTTATTCAAGTAGTGGTGATTAGTTCCTCAGCGGGAAGAAACGCTCATGTACCTAAACTACATATCATAAATCTATATTGGAACCACTTGGCTGCTGGTTCAGAGACTTTCGTCGACCAAGTTACGACTACAATTGACGTTCTAACAGAAAAGGAGAACTCGATCGACCTAATTATCTGTGGAGATCTTAACATCGACTGCATCACACATCGAAATCTACCTGGCGGCAAAAAGACAACTAACACCCACCAAGAGAAGATAATAAATCAATGGTGCACGGAAATGGATCTACGTGGGCTGACTATGTTAAATGGTCAAACAGCAGGCGATATTCCTGCCCAACCGACCTGGAGAAGATGTGACCAGAGCTCGACTCTTGACTACATATTTGTCTGCGGAAACTTACACATGAGGTCCACTCGCCTGGAGATCACCAAAATGACCCATAGTGATCATGATATGGTCACCCTAAGTTTTAATAACACTATCCAGTGCGACAACACGATGTGGCCGCATGTAGTGAGAACTGGAGCGTGTAGAATCCGGCTATATCTCAAACTGCGGAGCTAACTCACATCACCTCTGAATTTCAAAAAAACTCTGAGAACCTTGAATACTACCATCTGTTGTCGCAATTTGAGGAACGAAAACACAAATTAAAACATGTTGACCTTTCACCTAAACATAGATTAGACCTTGAAATTCTTCAACGGAAAAGAGCATTACGTCGTGAACTCCGAAATGCACAAAGACTAAACCACGCTAATGTTAACAATGAAAAAAGAACAATAAGACAAGCATACAAGAACTGGCTTAAGTCCCACAAGGTCATTATGTTACAAAACGATGCTGAGCTTATGCTGTCCAAAATGGCGAGTAAAAACTGCAGAGAATACTGGAGACTAATAAACACCAACTTAGCTCCACAACATGCTCTCCAAGCAAACCTGGTCTCAGAAGCAGAGTGGACGTCCTTTTACACTGATCTTTTTTGCAAGGATGTGACAACCACAGAATGGGTTGCTCCGACTCTCACCCACTGGGAGATTGTGTTCCCTAGAGAAGACATCCTGCAAGCAATTAAGAATGTGCACGATTCCAGAGCCCCGGGCCCAGATGGCCTGACCAATTTTTCCATCAAACGACATCCGGATGAATGGACAGACTTTTGTACAATCTTGTTCCACAGGATTGTCAAATGTTGCAGTACACCAAGATCGTGGAAGTCTGCTGTGATTGTCCCAATTTTCAAAAAGGGCGACAGATGCAATCCCAAAAATTATAGACCTATTGCGCTACTGGACGTGCTGGGAAAAATCTATGCCACCCTCTTGCAACAGAAACTACTAAAGTGGTCTATTGTCTCCAATCACGTAGATCCAAAACAAGTAGGTTTTGTCAAGGGGGTAGGTTGTGGAGTGAACCTCTTGCTGATAAACCTGCTGAAGATGGAAGTACATCGATCTACTTCCAAAGTTTATATGGCCTTAATAGATCTATCCCATGCTTTCGATAGCATAAATAGAGACTTGCTTTGGGAAAAACTGAGCGTGTGGAATTGCCCACCTAGCTTGCTGGCTGCCAGCTGCGAGCTACACACAAACACCTCAATTAAAATCAGATTAAATCTAAAAGGTTCACTATCCCCCTATAAACACACATAGAGGGGTTAAACAAGGGTGCTCTCTAGCAGCCATCATTTTTAACTTGTTCATATCGGACATCAAGGAGATCTTCAATGACCTAGCCACTTTCCCACCGAAAATCAATGGTACGCACATCGATTACCTTGTATACGCGGATGATCTTATCCTCATGGACTCCACGCCAATAGGTCTCCAGCGTAAACTTACCATTCTTGAAAGGTATTTATTAGCAAATGGTCTACTAATAAATAAACAAAAATGCGAGATCTTGATCTTTGAAAAACTACTGGGCAACAATGGAAAAGTGAAAACATGTAACTGGTATTTTGACAAAGAACCGATCAAGATAGTGAAGAACACCACAAATCTAGGTATGAAAATCAGTGCTAGCAGAAATGATGCACCCTTGGTCGAGGAGACTAAAAATAAATGTCGTCAGTTGGCTTGTCAGGCTTCCTTGATTAACAGAAAATTCGGTAAATTTTCCTTGAAACCAACTATCACCTTTTTTCAACAAAAAGTGGTGCCTGCACTCACATATGGCCGAGAAAATGCTTTTGGATGTGGACACAAGTTGTGGAACTCATTGGAAAGTACCTTCTGGTCCAAAGTGTTACGCCTACCAAAAGGGACCTCCACGGCCTGCATAAGATTCGAACTTGGCTACATCTCGATCCAAGCACTAGTTGCCTGGAACCTAGTAAGTTTGTTCAGGAAAACGAGGCAAAAAGATCTGTTGCCTCAAATTCGTATACTACAGACATCGGAAACAGAAAAACCTGAAACAATTTTATTCCAATGGAACACACTTGTCTTGAGGTGTTAGAAATGTTCGACATTCCGACACAGATCCTGATGGATAACCCAGACCAGGCTAAGAAGAAGATGTGGAGAATGGACTGGATCAATACATGCACTGCAAGAACTGAATCGAAAACAATGAAGGATGTCCCCGGAGAAAACCGAGCATATGGGCAGTTGCAAAATTACCTAAACTGCTTTCCAGACCAACATACCAGAGCCTTGTATATGCATTTTAGGCTCAACATACTGTCAACTAAGGAACGTCTAAGTTTTTGGTCACAACATGCTGACTTGGACTTAAAGTGTCGTTTTTGTCACACTGATAACGAGACGTTAAAACACTTGACGATGTCATGCTCTGGGTTTGTTCATCAAAAAACAAACATTTTTGGTGCAATAACTTGCAAATACCAAACCTTGACGACTGACGATTGGTGGAGAGTACTATTTGACGGCTCTAACTGACCTGCCTTATACGCTCTAGTGGCGTTTCTCCGTGTTTTAAAGGACGGTCTAGATGCTGTGACCATAAAGCCGAAGCCCAGTCACAGTTAAAGTCCAATGTGGATTAATCCTTGCATGTCAGAGCTGAAATCTATGTACTAAACTGGAGAACGATTTGATCAGATGATGAGGAAATGGAAATTGTGAAAACATTATTATTTTTTTTTTTTTACATGTTGTTTTGTCTTTGTGTTTTTTTTAAAGGGTTGTATAAACCAATACAAATATTAAAAAATAAATAAATAACAAAGTGGCCAGCACTGACAAAACCACCAATCTCAACACACTATCACCCACCAAAACCAAGAATAAGCTCCTAAAATATCAAGGTACCACCTCATCTCCGCCACCAGCAGGAGCTCCCTGCAGCATGACACCCACTGGCCCTGTCCCAGCCCCGACATTCAGTGCCTCACCACCGAATACATACACTACGAAAAACTAAAGGAGCTCAACTCATCTCCCCCACCAGCATGCATGACCCAATCACTCTGTTCCTCCTCAGGCACAGAACCCTTAAAGGGCACATTACTCAACGTAAGATCCTTAGGCGCACACGCCATTGACGTCCACGACCTTATTCTTGAATACAAACTAGATTTCTTAGTAATAACAGAAACCTGGCTCCACCCAGCATCAGGACCATTGATTGCACTAGCCATACCTCCTGACTATACACTACTCAGAGCAGACCGCGTCGAGTCCACTGGAGGAGGAGTTGCCATCATCTCCAAAACCACTCTCCTGTTTAGAGAATTCAAAACAGAAACCTTACTAGGCTAATAACCTTAAGCTCTCAAATTAACCACTAAGCCCAAAACAACCATCAATGTCTTAGTAGTCTATAGAGCACCAAGCCCCTCTAACAACCCAGACACCGAACTACCTCTGCTCATCACCCCTATCATCAAACCTGATGCCAAATTCATCTTACTAGGAGACATTATTCTGGCGTTTAATGACCTCTATGATCGCAAAGCTACCGCCTTCCATAATGCATTCCTCGAAATTCAATTCAAACAAATTGTTAACGTCCCAACCCACACCAAAGGTCGAATCCTAGACTGGGGTCTAACACTGAACACTACAGTCCTCCTAGAAGACATCATAGAAATGTCCTGGACCGACCACTCTCTCATCAGGTTCAATATTATCACAACGAGAGACTCCACCCCAGATGCCACCCAAATGACCATTCTCATGAGAAACTCCAGGGGCCTCATTACGGCTTTGGTGGCAGCCATGCCCTTAATAAGGGCATGGCTGCCACCAAAACTGGGTCCTGGTTCCCTGAATGGGGAATTACCGGGCCATTCCGAGTTTGGAGGGCCCAGTAATTCCTCCCTCCGGGAACCCGGGCCCGGACCTTACACATTCCCATTGAGCCCCCATAGGGCTCAATGGGATTGGGCGCGGGAGCTAACAACGGGCCAATTACGACCGGCCCGTTGTTAGCTCCCCGGTCCCCTCGCGGGACCCGGTAAGGACGTCTGGTAAAACCAGACGTCCGCGCGGGGACCTCGTAATATTGCGGAATGGGATTAACGGGTCCGCCACCATTAGCGGCACCCGTTAACCCATTCCGCAATTGTCGTAATGAGGCCCCAGGAAACCCTTGCTGAACAAGTTAATCAATACACAAGCACCAGCTGATAACAACCCTGACACTATCTCATTACACTATCATACCTGCTTGAAGTCAGCCATCGATGAAATAGTTCCTCTCAAACCCAAACTGCTCAAACAGAAGCATAGCAACATATGGTTCAATGATGACCTCATTGAATTTAGATGAAAAAAAGAGCACTAGAACACCTCTCTAGAAAAAAAATACTGAAGCATCTAAAAGAAAACTACAGCTAATATTTAAATCCTATAAATTAAAGTAAAGTATATACCCAGAAAGCCAACTCCCTTAACTTACATATCACTAACGCCACCTCTTATAGCAAAGAGCTGTTCACCCATCTCTCCTCCCAGCAGAGTCAAAGTCAACAAAGTGTGGTGTACCACCATCCAGGACACACTAGCCTCCAAAATAAATACCCTTCAAAATAAAATTGCCTCACAAAGAAAACTGCTAACAGCCTCTATAGAGCCAACTCCACTTCCATCTACAGTTAGTAGAACTAATATACCTGAATTCCAGTTTACCCCAGTAACCAAGGAACAGGTACTAAACCCATAGCCTCACTTAAACCATCCAATTGCAAAGGGGATAACTTTCCTGCCAAACTAGTTGAGGACTGCGCCCCAATTTTAGCACCTACCATCACTAATTTCGTCAATGCCTCATTCAACACCAATACCATCCCATCTAGTATCAAAGAAGCATGGGTAAACCCCCTCCTTAAAACACCCACCATAGACCCCACCACCCCCACCAATTATAGACCCATCACTACAGTCCCCTTCCTCCTCAAAATCATAGACAGAATCGCTTATACTCAAGTCCAAACCCACCTTGAAAATAACCAATTACTAGGGGATAGACAATCAGGCTTCCGTCCCAGACATAGCACTGAGACAGCCCTGCTGGATCTCAAAAGCCAGATGGACTCCATCAGGGACTCGGGGAAACTATGTATTCTATTATTACTCAACCTGTCCGCGGCATTTGATTTTGTAGACCACAATAAACAGTGCCTAACACTAGCCAATAACTTTCATTTTTCCAAGGAAGCCACAGCCTAGATCAAATCTTTCCTTGCAGACCGAACATCCAGAGTAGCCATAGGTGACGTAGCAGCAGACCCCATATCAGTTCCACTGGAAGTCCCCCAATGATTCTGCCTTTCCCCTGCGCTCTATAATGTGTGCACTAAATTACTATTCGCAGCGCTAGATGCAATGGGAGTCATTTATACCAATTTGGCAGACGACACTCAAATACTTATCCCAATGACAGGCAATCACGAACAGGACACCATCCTTATAAATAAAATGTATTCTATCATCCAGAATTGGATGGCAGTAAATAGCCTGTGTCTAAACAGAGAAAAAACTGAGATCCTCATAGTAGGCTCCCCCGTCAAACTAGACAGGCTATCCTCACACTACACAGCCATAGTCATAGATGGCACCCCTATTAAAATCTCCAATCAAGTTAAAACCTTAGGGGTCTACCTGGGCTCTAGCCTTACCCTGTGCAAACACATCAGTGCACTCGCCTCATCCACAGCTTACACAGCTAAACTTATTTCCCTGAGTCGACCTTTTCTTACTCCTTAAAACAGCATCACGCTCTCCAGAGCCCTTATTCTAGCCAAGATTGACTACTGTAATATACTCTTATTAGGAACTTCCAAAAAAATATAAACAACATGCAACGACTACAGAATAAAGCATTAAGAGCAGCACTAGGTATAAAAGAAAGAGATCACATATCTCAACATAGGAGAGAGGCAAACAGGCTCCCTATTCAAGCCAGGATAATTCACAAAACCCTCACTATAACATACAAGTGTTTTTCGGGTAATACCCCAGCTATCTCAACCAAAGTCTTGCCCGTAAAACCAGAACCAGAACACTCAGATCCAAATCGGACACGCACCTACTTATCCCCTGGTTCAGGAACGCAAGAACGGGCAGCGCCAGCTTCCCGGTAGCAGCCCCCAGAATCTGGAACTCACTCCCAGCTAATATGTGTAATGAGCCTTCCCTTGTCAAGTTTAAAAAAACCACTAAAAATATGTCTCTTTAACAAATACTAATGCCACCACAGAGACACAACATGACACCCACTGGCCTGGTCCCAGCCCCGACATCCAGTACCTCAACTCCGAATACGTACACTACGAAATACTAAAGGCACCCACTATGTAAATAATTCTGTGTGTAAATGTGATGACTGTATGTTCTTAATATGTGTTTACCAAGGAATCATTAAGAATGTACACCTTTACGACGCTGTACCAATGTTAAGCTACTACTATTATGTAACGTAATTTACTGCTTAGCAATGAGACTTTACCATTGTAAACATGTAACAACTAAGCCCAAGTATACTTGTAAACTTATGCTGTGATACCCCAGGGTTTGGCGAGTACAACAAATGCAATAAATAAATAAATAAATAAGGCGCCTTTGAAATTGCTTTTGAAAGCCTGAAGACTTGAAGAAGCAAGACGTAAAATCTCACCCTCCTGGAAACACAGATACTCAATAAAGACGTGCCACGTGAAGATATGTGGCACTGTGTGAAGTATCTCTGACAAAACGAAGCTCCCTGGGCCTAGAACACCCAGGACTCTGCATGAAAGTCTGGGGCCATCTGCCGCACTGTGATTGTATCCCAGAGGAACAGGTGACGCACTGCCCTATTCATTCTCCCCTGGTTGTCCAGCCCAGGTGTCTGCAGCTGTGGCACCAAAGCTGCAAAGGGCAACTCCCTGTTGGGGCCTAAAAAGGGCCCAGACCCACAACCCCTGCTCAAATCAAGACTTCACCAAGCCCATGCTATACCTGAGTTCTGCTTCCATTCAAAGGGACCCTTTCACCCATTGACTATCCATTCACCACAGAGCTTCTGTTATATCGCTGGACAAAGGAAGATTGCTGTTACCCGTGTCCCAAGTGAGATGTAGCATGCATGATTTCCCTAAGTAGCTCCGCCCCTTGCTGGAGGGTGGGCTATGTATACCCAGTCTGAAGCATTTGCTGCACGCGTTTTCTGGTGCCCCTCAGAGGCCCTCATTCTGAGGTCGTGGTAAATGTCACGTAACAATAGGACATTCCTCCCACCTGCATTCCGAGGGTGATAGGAGGAGAGGAGGAGAGATGAGGTGGAAGTGGGCGAGAAGATTAATGTTAAACGTGTGTAGTGGAGGCGCTGCAGCCTTACCGTGCCCAGAGTGCCTGCAGCCCCAATGCAGACTTCGAAGGCACCTTTCTCCATGACCAAAGGTGTATATTAATGTGGCCCACACATCAGAAGGGCACACATGCTTTCTTAGGACATGGTGCTTACATGTGTCTGTGTTACAGTAACATTCATTCCATTACTGATTGTCTAGGTAGGCCTTCCCCTGTATCCTACTGTGCCTCCCAGCAGGGTCACGAATCCTATGTGATTATATTAGCGTGTGCATGATGCGTGCCATGCCATCTGCTTCAGGGCGGCTCATGTTGCCATCTACTGGCCGCTCTGCTTCTTTTTTATTTCTCTGTTTTCGATGGATGGAGCAGGGCTGTCTGCCCCATTGGCACAGGGGTCATTAGAGTTATGGCTTCTTGTGGGGAAGCTCACAGGATCGTGGCTTGTGCTATGCAGGACAGTATTTCAGAATCTTTCTGGGTTGCGCTGTCGGTGGTTTCTGTGCCTTCTGACCCCATGCATTGAATGAGCCAAATTCTCCACTTTAGAAGTTAGAAGATGTAAGTTTGGGGACTTCAGCCACACCACTCAGAGTGTGCCTGTTCCTGTCTGGTGGAACTGCCTCTGAAGTACATGGACTATTGCTTTATTGGTGATAGATTTTTGTTGGCATAGGAGTTTCTATCTCCCTATTTAGTTGGTCTCCTCGTGCCCAGATTATCCCTATAGCACTGTGTTTTGAATGGTCTATGGTTGCTAGATCATAAGGTATTGTCCATGCCGCGAGGCACAGCCGTGCCGCGCGCCATGGAACGTTGCCATAAAACGTTGGACGCAGGAAGTGGCTTGAGTGGCAGTTGGGCTGGTGTTTTATTGATGGCGGTGGCTGTTGCATGAGCAGGTGTGCGGGCCCTAATAAAGGTGTTGTTACTTGCACACCAGAGTCTGTCGTTCACACTGTGACTTAGTGGCAATGGGGGAGCACGTGGTGTGTGGTTCAGTACGGTTGCTGCTGAGCTGAGCGACAGGTGACGCGTGAGTGGAGCTGGTGGTCGGTGGAAGGGCTGAGAATCAATAAGGAAGCCGGAGTGGGCGGTGCTGGTGCTTAGCAGAAGGAGAAAGCATTGGAGCACTTAATGTCCATGTTAACCTCACAACGGCTTGTGGGGTTCATAGGAGTGTTTTGAGGGAAATAAATAAATTTAGTGGAGGCCAGAGGA
This sequence comes from Ambystoma mexicanum, assembly GCF_040938575.1. Classification (NCBI taxonomy): domain Eukaryota; kingdom Metazoa; phylum Chordata; class Amphibia; order Caudata; family Ambystomatidae; genus Ambystoma; species Ambystoma mexicanum. Next base: position 1,544,906,253 of record NC_090922.1, read on the forward strand.
GGGTTGGACACACAAGGGCACCAGCAGGCCACTGAATGACATGTTCAAGACTAATTATAACACAGCACACCAGGGCAGCAGTGGGCAGGAGGAAGCCATTTATGCAGGATTTTCAAGCATTGCGAGTCAAGATGGCCAGCTATGAGCAGGCTCAGCCGCCGCCACACCCGACAAGCTTCCTGCGCAGCGGGGGCTGTGGATCAGAGCTTTTGAGGCGTATCTCACAGGCCTGGGAAGAAAGCAGCCCTGCTGGGGAATGCATTGGGTTTGGAAGGACACACCGTGTTTCAGCAACTGTTCCAAGGCTGAGGAAGCACCAGGATATGCAGACGTGTTATTTTGGAAAGACACCAGTTTCGCATTCGGCATCAGGAAGTATGTAGCTGCATTGGCAGCAGATTGTGAATTTGGTCAATTCATTGGTCAGCACTTACGAGGCCAGATCGTTTGTGCACTGCAATCATAAAAGCATGTAATGAGAGACTATTGTGCTGCAGGGATCTGACAGTGGGGCATGCAATTTACTTTTTTATTTGTGTAAATTAGTTACAAAAACCGTTAACACTATAAATCACAAAGGAAGAAAAATATGTTAACATTAATTTCATCATCATATAAAATCAATTCGGAATTCATAAATTCATAAAACTTCACCTAATTCATATATATCTTCTCATACTATTCCATTCAGTAATTTTCCAACCTCCACCCATAGATAGTACATTGCATAGTTCAATATGTCCCGGGAGGATAGCTCAGCAGCAACGTGCTCGCCTTCGAAGCAAAATGACACAAAGCAACACAGGTTCGATCCCCGTGACCGCGCTTAGATAAATAACCCATCATATCATATAATACTGGGCTGCTACCTGTGTAAAGGAAAGCCCACGTCTGCAGTGTGTTTAGTGTCTCCAAAGGAAACGTGATGTTAGTATAACCCCTAACAAAGCGATGTTTAATAGCAGAACATTGGGTTAACACAGGTCTCAGGGTTTCTAAATAAAATTTACACGGTCTGCATCCAAAGGGCCTTTTTTTCCAGGCCCCCAATCTCGATAGTGTGGGTAGAAGCTCTAGTCGGTGTAATAAAATAAAGTGACATACTTTACTATTGGGGGTACCCTACAAGTAACTTAAAGAACCCCTATTAGCGAAACCCTGAAAGACGCACCTCTTATATTAACTCTTCGAGGATAGCCATGCAAAAATATTATCTGTATCCCGCGTATAGGGTCTCTCTTTCATTTCTTTCGTTGCTAGGGTTATGTTATTAGACCTATCTATCTCGAAACCAATATTATCTAAAAAACATAAAACTTCTTTCTTCTTTCGTCCATACAGCAATAGGGCAATTAAACAAAGTAACTTTAAAAAACGGGTTAACATCACTATACATTGAATCCACATAATTCTCTTCCATTCGCATTTTTAAATAAATAATGGCGCTGAATATCTTTTTTAAAAAGCTTAGTGCAGAAAGGACACGTTTGCTCCAACTGGGGTGCATTGAGGCTTCTCCAAATCTTTGCTTCCAAAGCTGTGATCCACATAGTTTCCTTATCAGTGCGAATTTCAAGTCTATATACTGTCCGTGTTACAATGCTGGCATTGGAGAATTTCAATAATCCTTCAAATGAAACCCTCCTTCATATGATCTTTTAACTAATCCAGTATCCCTTTTGCTGATATTATACATAGTAAAAACCGTCCTCATATAGAGGAGAGTAAAATATCCTGTCCTCTCATCACCTTCTCCAAGATTTGCGCGGCTCTGGGCTATGGGTTCCCCTTGCTTCACAGTATATGGTTGCCTCCCTGCATTATGATCTGGACTACTCCCCTATAGTCTTTATCTATGACCCCAGCTGCTACATCCGGGGAGTGTTACCAGGCCAGTCCTGATTTTGTGGCCAATCTCAAGTAGCTGCCTTGGGGAAGAGGATGGCCAGACCTGTAGAAACCAACTATCTCTCTTGGATGGGTATGTCAATGTCTTTCAGGCTAAAGAGGTCAAAGCCAATAGATTGTGTGGTCGCCCTGTCGGGTAGATGTATATCTCGTCCCAACCTTATATCAAGCGGCCACGGCAGGTTAGCGTACAGCACAAAGTCTATCTGACATTTAGAAATCCTAATTGAGCCTGAACATGGTCCTACCACCACAAAGGAAAAACAATACAATCCAGCACATTATCATGCAATGCCTTTTGCCCAATTGTCTGGTTTCTGACTCACCCTGGACTATCCAAGTTTAGGGAAGTGCATCTTGCCCTAAGCAGGATTCCAGACTTGCCACCAGCCAATGTCTCTGGGCCATTTGTCTGATTCACAGTTCCAACAAAACAACTCAGTAGGTTTCCTTGTGGCTTCCTGCCCGGGATGCAAAGGAATAATTGGAGTACCTTGCCCCCCGGCATGCTATTATGGTTTAATGTTCAGTAAAGAAAAAGTCCTTGCAAAGGGGCTCTCTAACCCCTTTGTCTCCTTCCCATCCTTGCCGTCTCGGGTTGTAAACCCCCTCTTGGGATTTCTGTACTCTCAGCTGTGCTTGGGCTGTTCAGTCTTTTAACTCCTCTCAGGCTATCTGTCTTCTCACGCCCGCTTTGGATAAATGGGGCCGCCCCATGATTTGGGTTATTTGATGATTCCGCTCTTTTCCTTCTCACCCCGGCTTGGGGTATCTGCAGGTCTGCCCACCCTCCTCCCAGTTCTGTGAACACACAGCATACCTGGATTGCAACGGTGGCATTCCTCCCTCTTTTGTGATCCTATGTGGGCTTTGGCATTGTCTCCAACCTGCGCCGGTTGACCATGGTTTGTGCGGATGCGTATTCGTTTGTGTCGGCAGGGCTGAGCTCCACCGGATCCAGGCCTGGCGGCAGGGAACAGCGTTCGGTTGGCTTTCTCCCTCCTCTGTGTTCCACGTCGTCTGTGTGGGAGTGCTTCCTGACTCTGCCTCGAAGTGGGATGAACCCTCCTGCATCTCGGCTCCACAGGCTTGCATGTCTCTCTCCTGGTCTCTTGCTCTTGGTCTGTTTCACTTACTCTATATGTGAGACGCCAGAACAGTTCATTCTTCTGCATTCTACATAATGAGGACAACATTTAAGCAATAAGCTCCGAGCAGGGAGGGGAATTACCACCTCAGGTAATTACCCGGGGCCCATAGTTACAGGCCTGAGTGAATGGGTTTCGGAACAGAAATTAAAAGTAACAAAAATGGCCACGGGGCAAGGGAAAGTTAAGTCTACGAAGTCTGTATTCCCTTAACAAGGCAGCCATTGAAAACAATAAAAGAGTAAACAAACAAAATGGCTGGCACAGAAAGGGAGAAGGGACTGCATTCAGTCTCTTCTCCCTTTCCATGGAAAACAAAAATGGCCACCATGAGTTAGGCAGAGTTATATGTAGGACCCTTTGGGAACACCACACACATTTAAGACTACAAGTGACAGTACAAATTCACCTTTGGTACAAGTCTGTACTACACAGTAAAAGTGGTAGCGATGGCTGAGCAGCCAGACTTATCTCAAGAGCAAGTGAGCGGTATCAGAACTTACACAAAGGACAGCAATGACTATGATTCAAACAAACACTGACTCAATGTTTCTGAGTAAAAGAATATACATTTATTTACACATCAGTTGTATAACATTTCACTAAAGTAAAGCAGTTTAAAAATCACACTCTTAATACACCACACCACTCCCAATAGGTTCCAGACAAGTCAAGCTCACAAATGAAGTGGGAGAAAAATGGCACTCCAGTAATTTAAAAGGGAGGGAAAGACAAAGTTAGGCTGAAATTGACCAGCACCAACAGGTAAGTAAGCAGGGCAATCTAGAAAGAGGAACTACAGTGATGGAATCAAATCAAAAAGGCTTAGGGCCAAAGTCAATAGGACAAAAGTCTTTCGCTCAAGATCACACAGCTCAGGGTAGTTCGCGGTTAAGTCTTTGCCGAGAGTTCAGGATGAAGTTGGTCGGCAGAAAAGTTAGTTTAAAGAGTAGAGAAGGACAAGCCCTCGGATTGGAGAAAGATTTCACACACTTTCACCACGGCTGAATGAAACGAACAACTGGATTTGCACAGTACCTTTAAAGGAAGAAGAAGCTGTAGCTGAGGCGAACGTTCCTGGCAGTTCCTGCAGGCTCATGGTTCCTGAAGAGACTGTTGGACTGACACGAAGTAGGAAGACTGGAGGGTCCTGCACTGCCTAGGGAAGAAACCAGCAGCAGAGCAAAGTATTGAATAAAAGGTGCGCTCCTTAAAACGCGAGCAGGTCCGTTCCTCCTATCTATCCATTTCACTGTAGCTCTGTACAGCAAATTCGACCAGAGAAGGGAGCCTTGCTTGGAGTTTGGGTGAACTGGTTGGTCCACCAGCTCAAAGGGAGAAGATTCTTTGCAGATATTCCCTGTCGTTGGAGTATGAAGATTCGGACCTGCAGCAGGGCTTCACCGGCGGTTCAGTGTTGTAGGTGTCCTCTTCTGTCAGCTACTCTTCGGTTCTCTCGTTCCAGTGGCGACTCTGCCTTTCCAGACCCAGAGACCTGCTTTTTATGCAATTTTCCTCATTCATACAGCCTGGCTGTCAATCACACAGCAGGGTGGCTGTCCCGCGGGGACAGTCACCACAGCCAATCATACAGAGTGCGACATGGGTCTCCAAGGAGACCCTGTGCAGGGAGTCTCAAACCCCTCCCTCACATCCTGTCCCCCTCAGACATCCAGGCGCCAAAGGAGGGTTCTGTGCAGAAGGACGGTGAACAAAGCTATGGAACGAGATCACTCCTTTTTCTTGGAGAGAAACAAAAAGAAATGCCTTCAAATGCACCTTCCTTAACCTGCTACATGGAGAATGAACTAGCGCTGACATGTAGTTCCGCTGCGATCTGGAAGAATTAGTAACATAAGCTATATTTTTTAAAATAACTTTAATGAGTTTCTTTTTTTTTTAAAGAAAGGTAAAAACTGTACTAATTGTGGATTCCTCTTTGAGGGGCGCTTGTGTTCAGTGGGGCTGCATTGAGACCAGATTCGAATTTCCCAAAAGTACTGCTATATGGTCATTGGGGCACAACGAGAAATTGGAAGCCTCGTCTTACCAGAACTTCTTTGCACAGCTGCAGTCCCTAGACTTTTCATAAAGGCCTTGTTCCACTACTACACACCCTCCCTGTGCAAGACTTGCTACAGCTTGCAGTGTTCCATACGAGGAAGTATGGACACTTACAGGCCCACTGTCATTACCATTCATCCGTTTCTCTCCTGGGTGTTAGGGAGAATTCTCTGTTTAGGCTGAATTTCCTAACATAGTGAGTCCCCCAGCAGCTTTGCTGGATTTTTGGGGTTTAATTTTTTCTCCTGCCAAGAGTGAGACTCTTTTACCCTCACTCTTGGACATGATTTGAGTGTGTTCCTTTGACTCTAGAGGTGTTTAATGGGCTATGGGGGCTTTTACTCCATAGGGCTGCATGTGTTTTTGTGATGTGTGTTACACAGCACCCTCAGTGCAGTAACACAGGGGTGTCATAGTGACCCCCCCCCCCCCCAGTATAGACTCCATACTCTGGGACCGACTACTGTCTCCCAGGGCATGTAAAGTCACCATTGACTTTATTAGTCTTGAATTCTGAACAGAACCAGTACAAACCATCATATTGTGGACGTACTGGCTGGGGCAATTCGATTTCCCCGGGGTCTGTTAGTCGAGGGGGCACGTCTCCGTCCCCCCTGATTGAGTTTTGGCTGGTGGCAGTGGATACTACTTTTTATATTGAACCGCAAATATTTCTCTATGGGATTTTCCCATTGTTCGAGGCTACTATCTTTATTTATTTAATTACGATAGCCTCGAACATACCGCCGGTTGATTTAATTATTATTAATTCTCCGGTTGGTATTTTTTGCCAAAACTTGGTTCTAAATTGGCGTTTGTGTTCTCTTCTGTGACTCCAACCCAAGTCGAGCCCTTTGTTCCACTTTTTGGTGGGCTTCTCCACGGAAGCCCTCCAAAGTGGTGCCACTCTGTCTGGGGTACTTAGGAGGGGTAGAGGGGGATTTAGGCACCCTGGACTGAGTTGCCTAGGCAACTCAAGTCGCACTCCGTCCTGATTGGCCCACCGGCTCACCACTTAGCATGTTTGAGTGACAGCTAGGCTGAGTGAATGGGGGTTTTCTGCATAAAAACAGGGCTTTGGGGACTGGAACTTCAGAAGTCGCCACAGGACCTAAGACTCCTACGAGGGAGAAGCTGAGCCGACCTGCCACGACGACACCACGGTGGCGCCCTGCTGGACCGTCTCACCACTTTTCCCGACGACAAAGGAGATCTCCCGCCGGAGAGTCTTCTTCCTTTGACTGGTGGGGATAACCAGTTTCACCTTCCCGACGCATCTCGTGGCCGCCTTGCCTGTGCCAAGCACCCCGGCAACCGGAATACCACGTTTTACCACGACCGCGAAATAAAGGGTAATACCTTTAACCGGAAAACTCCGCGGCTGGTTTCTTCCCTGGCAGTGCAACGACCTTCAGCTTTCCTCCAAGTCGAGATCTTCTCTTCCACTGGACGACGCCGAGACTTGTACCCGCTGCCAGGAACAACTGCCACCGCTGGAGGATCCTTCCCACTTAAGGTACTGTGTTCCGCCTGGCTTCCCTTGCCACCAACTGTACAGGGTAGATTGGGTTAGCCTGGGACACCCTGGCTAAACTTTTCTGAGCCTCTCTAAACTCTTTTCGAAACTCCCTGCAAGACTTTCAAAGCCTAGTGTAACTGTGTGATCTTGGGCGCATTTGTGCTCTGCTCTCTCTAAGAGTGGGCCCAGCCTATGGACTTTGGCTCACACGTGATTTCTGCTCTTCTGCCTTGCTAAAAGTGTTCCTAAATCTTAGAGTGGTGTATCTTTCCATATTCTGTCTTTTCCCTCCCTTCTTCATGAAGTTATTGGAGTGCCATCTATAGTTAAGCGCTCACCTCTGTCTGGAAATAAGTGGTGTTAACTAAGACTTGTCTGATAAGGAATAAGGGGTGTATATATTATAATAGTAACTGTGTTTAGAGTGTTTTACTATAAGAGTGCTGGAGTGTTTCAAACAGTGTGTTTTTAAATAAATAATTATATACTTTGATACCAAAGCTCTGGTCAGTGTTTGCTTGTATTATTGCATCTGAGTGCCTATTGTGAATACTCTGTATACTGCCTAACTCTTCTTGAGGGAAGTCTGACTGCTCAGCCACAGCTACCAGGTAAATCTGGGTGGTACAGACTGCTACCAAGTGGGTTTACTGCTAACACCTGTAGTCCTAAATCTTTTGCAGTGTTCCCAAAGGGAACTGCATAGGTTTCTGCCTAACACTGGGTACTGTGTGCCATACTCTGAAGTCTTGGCAATTATGTGAATCCTACAACTTTATAGACAAATTGTAGTGCAACATTTTCGGTGCCAGGATTTACGGGGGGATGTATGTGGAAAGACACCCATGCCACCAAAAATACTCTGGGGAGGGTTTGGTGTATGTGTAAAGTCGAATATGGATGGTTATTTACAAACCATCTGTTTGAAAACAGAAACCCCTTGGCTGGGACTAGAGGCAGGATAGGGAGCTATTAGAGAGGCTTCTGGGATTAATCCTTCATCTAGTGGCTGAGCAAATTTGCCCCTGTTGGGGAACAGGGGCGAGACTCCCTGTGACCCTTTTTTGTTATTACCTTCATTTACATGTGCACTGCCGAATCTTGGACATGATGGAACTTCTGTCAATTGGCCCAGCACCCCCAGGTGAATCCAGAGTAATCAGAAGGACATTCAATCTTATCCAACGGAAAAAGCCTCCACACATGTTAATGTTAGTGTTAAAGGACATTTGTACCGCGCACTATCACCACCGGAGTGGTCCCCTGGCGCTCTGGCGGGTCTGAAAGAGGAGGGGAGGTTGAGTTAGTGGGAGGAAGCAGGAAAAGTGCAAGAGAGCAGTGATGTGCTGTTGGCGGCCTCAGCCTGGTGGGTCCGTTGGCTGGGCCTGGGGTGTTTGCGGCCGGTAGTCGTCGTGTACTGTTGTGCAAGGCTATGTGTGTTTTTGTTTTGTTGATGCATTGTAGTGAAGTTTGTGCGGTTTGTTGTGTTGTAGGTTTTGGTTGTGTTTGGTTTGGAGTTTGAGAGGTGTATGCAGAAAGGGAAATTGTTAGTAGGGTTGGTTAGTTTGCGTCTCTATCCTGAATTGAAGCGCTCGGCTTGTGTAGTCTCCCTGTTGCGGCTCTGTCCTGATCTGGGTCTGACTGGCATACAGGTTCCATACTCCTCTAGTCCCTGCCTCTAACATGCTCTCTGATAGCTCCCCTTATCCTCCATTTAGACTCCAGTGGCCAGTGCATCTGCCAATGACATGCTAACATTCACAATTCCATCTAGATGCGACGGAGGCTAGTGTTCACAATTCTATTTAAGTGTGGACATGCGAGTATTAACGGTTCTATCTATGTGCAGACATGCTAACTTCACAAATCTATCCAGACGCGACGTAGGCTAATGTTCGCAGTTCTATCTAAGTGTGGACATGCTAGTATTCACAGTTCTATCTAAGTGTGGACATGCTAACATTCACAATTCCATCTAGACGCGATGCAGGCTAATGTTCACAATTCTATCTAAGTGTGGACATGCTAGTATTCACAGTTCTATCTAAGTGTGGACATGCTAGTATTCACAGTTCTATCTAGGTGTGGACATGCTAATATTCACAATTCTATCTAGGTGTGGACATGCTAATATTCACAATTCTATCTAGGTGTGGACATGCTGACATTCACAATTCCATCTAGACGCGACGCAGGCTAATGTTCACAATTCTATCGAAGTGTGGACATGCTAACATTCACAATTCCATCTAGATGCGACGCAGGCTAATATTCCCATTTCTATCTAAGTGTGGACATGCTAACATTCACAATTCCATCTAGAAGCGACGCAGGCTAATGTTCACAATTCTATCTAAGTGTGAACATGCTACCATTCACAATTCCATCTAAATGCGACACAGGCTAATGTTCACAATTCTATCTAGGTGTGGACATGCTAGTATTCACAGTTCTATCTAAGTGTGTACATGCTAATATTCACAATTCTATCTAGGTGTGGACATGCTAATATTCACAATTCTATCTAGTTGTGGACATGCTAACATTCACAATTCCATCTAGACGCGACGCAGGCTAATGTTCACAATTCTATCTAAGTGTGGACATGCTAGTATTCACAGTTCTATCTAAGTGTGGACATGCTAGTATTCACAATTCCATCTAGACGCGACGCAGGCTAATGTTCACAATTCTATCTAGGTGTGGACATGCTAATATTCACAATTCTATCTAGTTGTGGACATGTTAACATTCACAATTCCATCCAGATGCGACACAGGCAAATGTCCACAATTCTATCTAAGTGTGGACAGGCTAGTATTCACAATTCTATCTAGGTGTGGACATGCTAACATTCACAATTCCATCTAGACGCGACGCAGGCTAATGTTCACAATTCTATCTAGGTGTGGACATGCTAATATTCACAATTCTATCTAGTTGTGGACATGTTAACATTCACAATTCCATCTAGACGCGACGCAGGCTAATGTTCACAATTCTATCTAAGTGTGGACATGCTAACATTCACAATTCTATCTAGTTGTGGACATGCTAACATTCACAATTCCATCTAGACGCGACACAGGCTAATGTTCACAATTCTATCTAAGTGTGGACATGCTAACATTCACAATTCCATCTAGACGCCACGCAGGCTAATGTTCACAATTCTATCTAAGTGTGGAGATGCTAACATTCACAATTCTATCTAGTTGTGGACATGCTAACATTCACAATTCCATCTAGACGCGATGCAGGCTAATTTTCACAATTCTATCTAAGTGTGGACATGCTAGTATTCACAGTTCTATCTAAGTGTGGACATGCTAGTATTCACAATTCTATCTAAGTGTGGACATGCTAGTATTCACAATTCTATCCAAGTGTGGACATGCTAACATTCACAATTCCATCCAGATGCGACACAGGCAAATGTCCACAATTCTATCTACGTGTGGACAGGCTAGTATTCACAATTCTATCTAGGTGTGGACATGCTAACATTCACAATTCCATCTAGACGCGACGCAGGCTAATGTTCACAATTCTATCTAGGTGTGGACATGCTAATATTCACAATTCTATCTAGTTGTGGACATGCTAACATTCACAATTCCATCTAGACGCGACGCAGGCTAATGTTCACAATTCTATCTAAGTGTGGACATGCTAACATTCACAATTCCATCTAGACGCGACGCAGGCTAATGTTCACAATTCTATCTAGGTGTGGACATGCTAATATTCACAATTCTATCTAGTTGTGGACATGCTAACATTCACAATTCCATCTAGACGCGACGCAGGCTAATGTTCACAATTCTATCTAAGTGTGGACATGCTAACATTCACAATTCCATCTAGATGCGACGCAGGCTAATGTTCACAATTCTATCTAACTGTGGACATGCTAGTATTTACAATTCTATCTAAGTGTGGACATGCTAGTATTCACAATTCTATCTAAGTGTGGACATGCTAGTATTCACAATTCTATCCAAGTGTGGACATGCTAACATTCACAATTCCATCCAGATGTGACGCAGGCAAATGTCCACAATTCTATCTAAGTGTGGACAGGCTAATGTTCGCAGTTCTATCTAAGTGTGGACATGCTAGTATTCACAGTTCTATCTAAGTGTGGACATGCTAGTATTCACAGTTCTATCTAAGTGTGGACATGCTAACATTCACAATTCCATCTAGACGCGACGCAGGCTAATGTTCACAATTCTATCTAATTGTGGGCATGCTAACATTCACAATTCCATCTAGATGCGACGCAGGCTAATGTTCACAATTCTATCTAACTGTGGACATGCTAGTATTCACAATTCTATCTAAGTGTGGACATGCTAGTATTCACAATTCTATCCAAGTGTGGACATGCTAACATTCACAATTCCATCCAGATGTGACGCAGGCAAATGTCCACAATTCTATCTAAGTGTGGACAGGCTAATGTTCGCAGTTCTATCTAAGTGTGGACATGCTAGTATTCACAGTTCTATCTAAGTGTGGACATGCTAGTATTCACAGTTCTATCTAAGTGTGGACATGCTAGTATTCACAATTCTATCTAAGTGTGGATATGCTAGTATTCACAATTCTATCCAAGTGTGGACATGCTAACATTCACAATTCCATCCAGATGCGACACAGGCAAATGTCCACAATTCTATCTAAGTGTGGACAGGCTAGTATTCACAATTCTATCTAGGTGTGGACATGCTAACATTCACAATTCCATCTAGACCTTACGCAGGCTAATGTTCACAATTCTATCTAGGTGTGGACATGCTAATATTCACAATTCTATCTAGTTGTGGACATGCTAACATTCACAATTCCATCTAGACGCGACGCAGGCTAATGTTCACAATTCTATCTAAGTGTGGACATGCTAACATTCACAATTCCATCTAGACGCGACGCAGGCTAATGTTCACAATTCTATCTAGGTGTGGACATGCTAATATTCACAATTCTATCTAGTTGTGGACATGCTAACATTCACAATTCCATCTAGACGCGACGCAGGCTAATGTTCACAATTCTATCTAAGTGTGGACATGCTAACATTCACAATTCCATCTAGATGCGACGCAGGCTAATGTTCACAATTCTATCTAACTGTGGACATGCTAGTATTCACAATTCTATCTAAGTGTGGACATGCTAGTATTCACAATTCTATCTAAGTGTGGACATGCTAGTATTCACAATTCTATCCAAGTGTGGACATGCTAACATTCACAATTCCATCCAGATGTGACGCAGGCAAATGTCCACAATTCTATCTAAGTGTGGACAGGCTAATGTTCGCAGTTCTATCTAAGTGTGGACATGCTAGTATTCACAGTTCTATCTAAGTGTGGACATGCTAGTATTCACAGTTCTATCTAAGTGTGGACATGCTAACATTCACAATTCCATCTAGACGCGACGCAGGCTAATGTTCACAATTCTATCTAAGTGTGGACATGCTAACATTCACAATTCCATCTAGATGCGACGCAGGCTAATGTTCACAATTCTATCTAACTGTGGACATGCTAGTATTCACAATTCTATCTAAGTGTGGACATGCTAGTATTCACAATTCTATCCAAGTGTGGACATGCTAACATTCACAATTCCATCCAGATGTGACGCAGGCACATGTCCACAATTCTATCTAAGTGTGGACAGGCTAATGTTCGCAGTTCTATCTAAGTGTGGACATGCTAGTATTCACAGTTCTATCTAAGTGTGGACATGCTAGTATTCACAGTTCTATCTAGGTGTGGACATGCTAATATTCACAATTCTATCTAGGTGTGGACATGCTAATATTCACAATTCTATCTAGGTGTGGACATGCTGACATTCACAATTCCATCTAGAAGCGACACAGGCTAATGTTCACAATTCTATCTAAGTGTGAACATGCTAACATTCACAATTCCATCTAAATGCGACGCAGGCTAATGTTCACAATTCTATCTAAGTGTGGACATGCTAGTATTCACAGTTCCCAAGGGTGTTGTGGAGCCTTTGTATGAGGATGGAGTGGTTGACTGTGTCAAAGGCAAAGGAGAGATCTGCACTCCCATCCAGGCTACTTCTGCACTGGTCACTTCTGCACTCTCATGCTGTTCACACCTACACTCTCAAGCTGGTTACTTCTGCACTCTCTTGCTTGTCACATCTGCACTCTCAACCTGGACACTTCTGCATTCTCATGCTGGTCACTTCTACACTCTCATACAGGTCACTTCTGCACCTCCATGCATGCCACTTCTGGAGTCTCATGCTTGTCATTTCTGCACTCTCATGTTGGTCACTTCTGCACACTCATGCTGGTCACTTCTGCCCTCTCATGTATTTCACTTCTGCACTCTCGTGTATGTCACTGATGCACTCTCATGCTGGTCACTTCTGCTCTCTCATGCTGGTCACTTCTGCACTCTCATGCTGGTCACTTCTGCGCTCTCATGCAGGTCACTTGTGCACTCTCATCTGGTCACTTTTGCGCTCTCATGCTGGTCACTTCTGCACTCTGTTGCAGGTCAGAGGAAACTCTAACAGAGCACTGTCTCATTCTGAGCTCCTAAAGCCTTGTGCCCCTTCCTCTGTATTCTGTGCTTAGTTTCCCCCAGGGCTTGGGCCCTGGAAAAGAGTCCAGGGTGGGACATCGCCCCTCCCCCCGTATCTGAAGTGGTCTCTACCCAATGTTAATCACGAGCCGAGCCCGAGCTCTCCTTAGCACCTTCTCAAGCTCAGGCCCTTATCTAACCCTCATTTAGAGGGTCTTGCCACACCCTGCTGCCCCCCTGAGGAAGAACCCCCCCCATGCAAGGCATTTCGATGAATAGGGCACGTGAGAGGGTGGGGGCTGTGCAGTCAGACGGCTGTAACACACTCCACGGAAAGCGACTGAGAGAACTAAAGCGCGTCCGTTTGACCACATTCTGTGGCATGATGGCGGGGGGGGAGGGAGCTGCACCCACCACAGGATGTGCCTGTGAGTACAGGAAGGGGGAGGGCTGCTGCAGTCTCAAGAGGAAGTTACAGAGCATGCACAGTGCTCGGCTGTGGGGGGAGTCTCATGAGAGCCATCACCCCCAAAGCTGCAGGCCTGGGGCACCCCCCGTGTGACCTGTGCGGACATTCCAGCGCCCCCCAGAGGTAGGACTTGCTGTGTGTTTGCCTGCGTGGGGCGAAGTTCAGAGCTGGGATTGGCTGAACACCTGCTCCTCTAGCAGGAGGCCATGGGTGTGTCAGACATGGGGAGAGCAGATAAGAACACGTGTGTGCATGTGTGTCCTCCAGCAGGGAGCTGAAACGCTAAATGCCACGGAAAAGCTACACATCTTTCCTTGTCAGCCAGTGGCTGATGTGGAGGGAGCGGCGTGAAAAGGCAAAGATGTGATGCCTCTGTTTGACCCGAGGGGAGTGAGGGCTGGAGGGGCTCCATCCCCTCCTCCCCCCAGCTCATAAGGCAGGCGCACATGTGAAGCCCCAGAGCTACAGTGCAATAGAATGGACTATATTGCTGTGCTGTGAGACTGCTGCCTGGCAGCCTGGGGCACCTCCCCGCCCCCAGCCTCGAGGCCCCTCCCGGCCCTGCACCGCCCCCCCCCTTGAAATCCACACCCATGCCGAATCTCTCAAATATCGAGGCTCATAACATCAAGCGCCTAGAGGGGGTTATTACAGCGCTCACATGTCTGTTATTGGCTTTAAAAGAGCTGATGCAAACAGGCGCAATTCAGTAAAGTAAAGCAGTTTAAAAATCACACTCTTAATACACCACGCCACTTCCAATAGATTCCAGACAAGTTAAGCTCACAAATGAAGTGGGACTGTAGCTCAAAATGGCACTCCAGAAATTTAAAAGGGAGGGAAAGACAAAAATAGGCAGAAATTGAACAGTACCAACAGGTAAGAAAGCAGGGCAATCTAGAAAGAGGAACTACAGCGATGGAATCATATCAAAAAGGCTTAGGGCCAAAGTCAATAGGACAAAAGTCTTTTGGTCAAGATCACACAGCTCAGGGTAGTTCGCAGTTAAGTCTTTGCCACCGGATTGGAGAAAGATTTCACACACTTACACTGCAGCTGAATGAAACGAACAACTGGATTTGCACAGTACCTTTAAATGGAGAAGAAGCTGTAGCTGAGGCGGATGTTCCTGGCAGTTCCTGCAGGCTCAAAGTTCCTGAAGCGACTGTCAGATTGACATGAAGTAGGAAGACTGGAGGGTCCTGCACTGCCCAGGGAAGAAACCAGCAGCAGAGCAAAGCAACAAATAAAAGGTGCGCTCCTTAAAACCCAAGCAGGGTCCGACCTTCCTGGCTATCCGGCCCACTGTAGCTCGGTACAGCAATTCGACCAGAGGAGTGAGTCCTGGCTTGCAGTTTGGGCCAACTGGGTGGTCCCATCAGCTCACGGGAAGAAGATTCCTGGAGGATCTTCTCTGTCGTTGGAGTTCGAGGATTCGGACCTGCAGCAGGGCTTCAGTGAGCGGTTCAGTTGTGGTAGGGGTCCTCTTCCGTCAGCTCCTCATCAGTTCTTTCGTTGCAGTGGCGACTCTGCCTTTCCAGTCCCAGAGACCTGCTTTGTATGCAGTTTTCCCCCATTCCCCCATTCCCACAGCCTGGCTGTCAATCACACAGCAGGGTGGCTGTCCTGCCCGAACTGTCACCACTGCCATTCAGTTCAGAGTGCGACATGGGTCTCCAAGGAGACACTGTGCAGGGAGGCCTAAACCCCTCCCTCACATCCTGTCCCCTCCAGACATACATGAGCCTAAGCAGGGCTTCTGTGTAGAAGCCTGCGAAAAAGACGGTGAACAAAGGAACCAAACCTGGTTTGGCACACAGAGTAAAACACGAGAAAGACATGTTCAAAAAGAAATGGCGAATAAACCCAACCGGAACCGAAATAAAACATATATGGTCAAGCGGGTTTAAGTTCGATGCTACCAAGATAGCCTAAAACAATACCAAGTTTATTTAAAATAACCGCGGTAGCAAAAATGGGGTAGTTACCACTGCCACCAGCAAAATCTTGATGAAAAGGGAGCGAAACAATGCTCCAAGAGAAACAGACAAAAAGGGATAAGTATTAACCCTTTCCAGTACTCTATGTAAGATAGGGTGTACTAGGTCTGTGGTTTTACAGAAGCTAATAAAGTTAATGGCAACTTTATATATTCTGGGAGACAGTAGTCAGTTCCAGAAAATGGAGTCTGAGTTGGGGAAGTCTAAAAGACAACCCTGTGTCACTGCACTGAGGGTGCTGTGTAACACACAGTAAAAAGATGATGCCTGTGGAGTAGGTGAGGCTCCACAGTCTATGAACACAAAAATGTTAAACACACACAGCAAAACACATGTAAGAGTTGGAAAAAAGGCTCACAGTCTTACCAGGTGACAAAAATAAATCCCAGAAATCCAACAAGGCTGCTTAGGGACTCAGTAGGTAAAGGCAATTAGCCATTCTGGAGAATTCTCCCCAACACATGGCTATCCTTCACCATGCATGCATCTATCATGACTATCCTTCCCATTACGTGCAGCTATCATGGCTATCCAGCCCCAGGCACGCATCTATCATGGCTCTCCTTCACCATGCACACATCTATCATGGCTATCCTACCCCATGCGTGCGTCTATCATGGCTCTCCTTCCCCACACATGCATCTATCATGGCTATCCTTCCCCACGTGCATATCTACCATGGCTCTCCTTCCCCATGCGTGCATCTATCATGTCTATCCTTCCCCATGCGTGCATTTATCATGGCTATCCTTCCCCATGCGTGCATCTATCATGTCTATCCTTCCCCATGCGTGCATCTATCATGGCAAGCCATCCCCACGTGTGCATTTATCATGGCTATCCTTCCCCATGCGTACATCTATCATGGCTATCCTTCCCCATGCATGCATCTATCATGGCTATCCTTCCCCATGCACGCTCCTATCATGGCATTCCTTCCCTATGTGTGCATCTTTCATGGCTTTCCTTCCCCATGCGCGCTCCTATCATGGCTATCCTTCCCCATGAGTGCATCTATGATGACTAGCCTTCCCCATGTGTGCACCTATCATGGCCATGCTTCCCCATGCGTGCATCTATCATGGATATCCTTCCCCATGCATGCATCTATCATGGCTATCAATCCCCATGCGTGCATCTATCATGGCAGCCGTCCCCATGCGTGCATTTATCATGGCTATCCTTCCCCATGCGTGCATCTATCATATCTATCCTTCCACATGCGTGCACCTATCATGGCTAGCCGTCCCCATGCATGCATTTATCATGGCTATCCTTCCCCATCCGTGCATCTATCATGACTATTCTTCCCCATGCGTGCATCTATCATGTCTATCCTTCCACATGCGTGCATCTATCATGGCTGTCCTTCCCCATGCGCGCTCCTATCAAGGCTATCCTTCACCATGCATGCATCTATCATGACTATCCTTCCCATTACGTGCAGCTATCATGGCTATCCAGCCCCAGGCACGCATCTATCATGGCTCTCCTTCACCATGCACACATCTATCATGGCTATCCTTCCACATGCGTGCGTCTATCATGGCTCTCCTTCCCCACACATGCATCTATCATGGCTATCCTTCCCCACGTGCACATCTACCATGGCTCTCCTTCCCCACGCATGCATCTATCATGGCTATCCTTCCCCATGCGCACATCTATCATGGCTACCCTTCCCCATGCGTGCATCTATCATGTCTATCCTTCCCCATGCGTGCATTTATCATGGCTATCCTTCCCCATGCGTGCATCTATCATGGCTATCTTTCCCCATGCGTGCATTTATCATGGCTATCCTTCTCCATGCGTGCATCTATCATGGCTAGCCATCCCCACGTGTGCATCTATCATGTCTATCCTTCCCCATGCGTGCATCTATCATGGCTAGCCATCCCCACGTGTGCATTTATCATGGCTATCCTTCCCCATGCGTGCATCTATCATGGCTATCCTTCCCCATGCATGCATCTATCATGGCTATCCTTCCCCATGCACGCTCCTATCATGGCATTCCTTCCCTATGCATGCATCTATCATGGCTTTCCTTCCCCATGCGCGCTCCTATCATGGCTATCCTTCCCCATGAGTGCATCTATCATGGCTAGCCATCCCCACGTGTGCATCTATCATATCTATCCTTCCACATGTGTGCACCTATCATGGCTAGCCGTCCCCATGTGTGCACCTATCATGGCCATGCTTCCCCATGCGTGCATCTATCATGGATATCCTTCCCCATGCATGCATCTATCATGGCTATCAATCCCGATGCGTGCATCTATCATGGCAGCCGTCCCCATGCGTGCATTTATCATGGCTATCCTTCCCCATGCCTGCATCTATCATGGCTAGCCGTCCCCATGCATGCATTTATCATGGCTCTCCTTCCCCATCCGTGCATCTATCATGACTATCCTTCTCCATGCGTGCATCTATCATGTCTATCCTTCCACATGCGTGCATCTATCATGTCTATCCTTCCCCATGCGTGCATCTATCATGGCTAGCCATCCCCACGTGTGCATTTATCATGGCTATCCTTCCCCATGCGTGCATCTATCATGGCTATCCTTCCCCATGCATGCATCTATCATGGCTATCCTTCCCCATGCACGCTCCTATCATGGCATTCCTTCCCTATGCATGCATCTATCATGGCTTTCCTTCCCCATGCGCGCTCCTATCATGGCTATCCTTCCCCATGAGTGCATCTATCATGGCTAGCCATCCCCACGTGTGCATCTATCATATCTATCCTTCCACATGTGTGCACCTATCATGGCTAGCCGTCCCCATGTGTGCACCTATCATGGCCATGCTTCCCCATGCGTGCATCTATCATGGATATCCTTCCCCATGCATGCATCTATCATGGCTATCAATCCCGATGCGTGCATCTATCATGGCAGCCGTCCCCATGCGTGCATTTATCATGGCTATCCTTCCCCATGCCTGCATCTATCATGGCTAGCCGTCCCCATGCATGCATTTATCATGGCTCTCCTTCCCCATCCGTGCATCTATCATGACTATCCTTCTCCATGCGTGCATCTATCATGTCTATCCTTCCACATGCGTGCATCTATCATGGCTGTCCTTCACCTTGTGTGCATCTATCATGGCTGTCCTTCACCTTGTGTGCATCTATCATGACTATCCTTCCCCACACGCACACATATATCATGGCTATCGATCCCCACGCGTGAATCTATCTTGGCTATCCTGCCCCAGGCACGCTTCTATCATGGCTATCCTTCCCCACGAATGCATCTAACATGGCTATCCTTCCCCATTCGTGAATCTATAATGGCAATCCTTCCCCATGCACGCATCTATCATGGCTATCCTTCCCAATGCATGCATCTATCATGGCTATCCTTCCCATGCGTGCATCTATCATGGCTATCCTTCCCAATACGTGCATCTATCATGGCTATCCTTCCCCATGCATGCATCTACCATGGCTATCCTTCCCCATACGTGCATCTATCATGGCTATCCTTCCCCATGCATGCATCTATCATGGCTATCCTTCCCCATGCGTGCATCTATCATGGCTATCCTTCCCATGCGTGCATCTATCATGGCTATCCTTCCCCATGAATGCATCTATCATGGCTATCCTTCCCCATGCATGCATCTATCATGGCTATCCTTCCCCATACGTGCATCTATCATGGCTATCCTTCCCCATGCATGCATCTATCATGGCTATCCTTCCCCATGCATGCATCTATCATGGCTATCCTTCCCATGCGTGCATCTATCATGGCTATCCTTCCCCATGCGTGCATCTATCATGGCTATCCTTCCCCATACGTGCATCTATCATGGTTATCCTTCCCCATGCATGCATCTATCATGGCTATCCTTCCCATGCGTGCATCTATCATGGCTATCCTTCCCCATGCGTACATCTATCATGGCTATCCTTCACCATGTGTGCATCTATCATGGCTATCCTTCCCATGCATGCATCTATCATGGCTATTCTTCCCCATATGTGCATCTATCATGACTATCCTTCCCCATCCCTGCATCTATCATGGTTCTCCTTCCCCATGTGTGCATCTATCATGGCTATCCTTCCCCATCCCTGCATCTATCATGGTTCTCCTTCTCCATGCGTGCGTCTATCATGGCTAGTCCATCCCCATGCCTGTATCTATCATGGCTATCCTTCCCCATGCATGCATCTATCATGGCTATCCTTCCCCATGCGTGCATCTATGATGGCTATCCTTTCCCATGCGTGCATCTATCATGGCTCTCCTTCCCCATACGCGCATCTATCATGACTATCCTTTCCCATGCGTGCATCTATCGTGGCTATCCTTCCCCATGCGTGCATCTATCATGGCTATCCTTCCCCATGCGTGCATCTATCATGGCTATCCTTCCCCACACATGCATCTATAATGGCTATCCTTCCCCACGCATGCATCTATCATGGCTATCCTTCCCCATATGTGCATCTATCATGACTATACTTCCCCACGCGTGCATCTATCATGGCTATCCTTCCCCATGCGTGCATCTATCATGACTATCCTTCCCCATGCGTGCATCTATCATGACTATCCTTCCCCATGCGTGCATCTATCATGGCTATCCTTCCCCATGCGTGCATCTATGATGGCTATCCTTCCCCATGCGTGCATCTATCATGGCTATCCTTCCCTGCGCGTGCATCTATCATGGCTATCCTTCCCTGCTTGTGCATCTATCATGGCTTTCCTTCCCAATGTGCACATATATCATGGCTGTCCTTCCCCATGCGTGCATCTATCATGGCTATCCGTCCCCATGCGTGCATCTATCATGGCTATCCTTCCCTGCGCGTGCATCTATCATGGCTATCCTTCCCTGCTTGTGCATCTATCATGGCTGTCCTTCCCTGCGTGTGCATCTATCATGGCTATCCTTCCCAATGTGTGCATCTATCATGGCTATCCTTCCCCATGCGTGCATCTATCATGGCTATCCTTCCCCATGTGCGCATCTATCATGGCTCTCGTTCCCCATACGTGCATCTATAATGGCTCTCCTTCCCCACGTGTGCATCTATAATGGCTTTTCTTCCCACATGCGTGCTTCCAGCATGGCTATCTTTCCCCATGTGCACATCTGTCATGGTTATCCTTCCCCATGCGTGCATCTATCATGGCTGTCCTTCCCCATGCGTGCATCTATCATGGCTAGTCCATCTCCATCCGTGCATCTATCATGACTATCCTTCCCCATGCATGAATCTATCATGGCAGTCCTTCCCCTTGTGTGCATCTATCATGGCTATCCTTCCCCACACGCACACATATATCATAGCTATACTTCCCCATGCGTGAATCTATCATGGCTGTCCTTCCCCATGCGTAAATCTATCATGGCTATCCTTCCCCATACATGCATCTATCATGGCTATCCTTCCCCATGCATGCATCTATCATGGCTATCCTTCCCCATGCGTGCATCTATCATGGCTATACTTCCCCATGCATACATCTATCATGGCTATCCTTCCCCATGCATGCATCTATCATGGCTATCCGTCCCCATGCATGCATCTATCATGGCTTTCCTTCCCCATGCGCGCTCCTGTCATGGCTATCCTTCCACATGCGTGCATCTATTAAGGTTATCCTTCCCGATGCGTGCATCTATCGTGGCTGTCCTTCCCCTTGTGTGCCTCTATCATGGCTATCCTTTCCACACACACACATAATAATCATAGCTATACTTCCCCATGTGTACATCCATCATGGCTATCCTTCCACATGCATCTATCATGGCTCTCCTTCCCTGCGTGTGCATCTTTCATGGCTATCCTTCCCTGCGTGTGCATCTATCATGGCTATCCTTCCCCATGCATGCATCTATCATGGCTTTCCTTCCGCATGAGCGCTCCTGTCATGGCTGTCCTTCCCCTTGTGTGCATCTATCATGGCTATCCTTCTCCACACGCACACATATGTCATAGGTATACTTCCCCATGCGTACATCCATCATGGCTATCTTTCCTCATGCATGCATCTATCCTGGCTATCCTTCCGCATGCAGGCATCTATCATCGCTCTCATTACCCCTGCACGCTCCTGTCATGGCTATCCTTCCACATGCGTGCATCTATCAAGGTTATCCTTCCCCACGCATGCATCTATCAT
Source organism: Ambystoma mexicanum (assembly GCF_040938575.1). NCBI lineage: Eukaryota > Metazoa > Chordata > Amphibia > Caudata > Ambystomatidae > Ambystoma > Ambystoma mexicanum. Next base: position 1,544,928,109 of record NC_090922.1, read on the forward strand.
GGTTATCCTTCCCCATGCGTGCATCTATCATGGCTATCCTTCCCCATGCGTGCATCTATCATGGCTATCCTTCCCCACGCATGCATCTATCATGGTTATCCTTCCCCATACGTGCATCTATCATGGCTATCCTTCCCCACGCATGCATCTATCATGGTTATCCTTTCCCTTTTGTGCATCTATCATGGCTATCCTTCCCCATACGTACATCTATCATGGCTGTCCTTCCCCATGCGTGCATCTATAATGGCTTTCCTTCCCAATGCATGCATCTATCATGGCTATCCCTTCCCATGCGTGGATCTATCATGGCTATCCTTCCCCGTGCACGCTCCTATCATGGCTATCCTTCCCCATGCGTGCATCTATCATGGCTATCCTTCCCCGTGCACGCTCCTATCATGGCTATCCTTCCCCATGCGTGCATCTATCATGGCTATCCCTTCCCATGCGTGGATCTATCATGGCTATCCTTCCCCGTGCACGCTCCTATCATGGCTATCCTTCCCCATGCATGCATCTGTCATGGCTATCCTTCCCCGTGTGTGCATCTATCATGGCTGTCATTCCCCTTATGTGCATCTATCATGGCTTTCCTTCCCCGTGTGCGCACCTATCATGGCTATCCTTCCCCATGTGTGAATCTATCATGGCTCTCATTCCCCCTGCGTTCATCTATCATGGCTATCCTTCTCCATGCACGCTCCTATCAAGGCTATCCTTCCCCATGCGTGCATCTATCATGGCTATCCTTCCCCATGCATACATGTATCATGGCTAAGCTTCCCCATGCATGCATCTGTCATGGCTTTCCTTCACCGTGCACGCTCCTATCATGGCTATCCTTCCCCGTGTGTGCATCTATCATGGCTGTCCTTCCCCTTGTGTGCATCTATCATGGCTTTCCTTCCCCGCGTGCGCTCCTATCATGGCTATCCTTCCCCATGTGTGCATCTATCATGGCTCTCATTCCCCCTGCGTTCATCTATCATATCTCTCTTTACCCATGCATGGATCTATGATGGCTATCCTTCCCCGTGCGTACATCTATCATGGCTATCCTTTCCCATGCATGCATCTATCATGGCTAGCCCATCCACATTCATGCATCTATCATGGCTATCCTTCACCATGCGTGCATCTATCATGGCTAACCCGTCCCCATGCATGCATCTATCATGGCTAGTCCATTCCCAAATGTGCAACTATCATGGATATCATTCCCCATGCATGCATCTATCATGGCTAATCCATCCCCATCCGTGCATCTATCATGGCTATCCTTCCCCATACGTGCATCTATCATGGCTATCCTTCCCCACACGTGCATCTATCATGGCTAGTCCATCCCCATGTGTGCAACTATCATGGCTAGTCCATCCCCATCCGTGCATCTATCATGGCTAGTCCATCCCAATCCGTGCATATATCATGGCTATCCTTCCCCACACGTGCATCTATCATGGCTATTCCATCCCCATGTGTGCAACTATCATGGCTAGTCCATCCACATCCGTGCATCTATCATGGCTAGTCCATCCCAATCCGTGCATCTATCATGGCTATCCTTCCCCACACGTGCATCTATCATGGCTATTCCATCCCCATCCGTGCATCTATCATGGTTCTCCTTCCCCATGCGTGCATCTATCATGGCTATCCTTCCCCATACGTGCATCTATCATGGTTCTCCTTCCCCATGCGTGCATCTATCATGGCTATCCTTCCCCATGCGTGCATCTATCATGGCTATCCTTCCCCATATGTGCATCTATCATGACTATCGTTCCCCATACGTGCATCTATCATAGTTCTCCTTCCCCATGCGTGCATCTATCATGGCTATCCTTCCCCAAAGTGTGCATCTATCGTGGCTAGTCCATCCCCATCCATGCACTTATCATGGCTATCCTTCCCCATGCGTGCATCTATCATGGCTATCCTTACCCTTGCTTGCATCTATCATGGCTAGCCCCTCCCCATGCGTGCATCTATGATGGCTATCCTTCCCCATGCGTGCATCTATCATGGCTATCCTTCACCGTGCGTGCATCTATCATGGCTATCCTTCCCCATGCATGCATCTATCATGGCTATCCTTCCCCTTGCTTGCATCTATCATGGATAGCCCGTCCCCATGCATGCATCTATCATGACTATCCTTCCCCATGCGTGCATCTATCATGTCTATCCTTCCCCATGCGTGCATCTATGATGGCTATCCTTTCCCATGCGTGCATCTATCATGACTGTCCTTCCACACGCGTGCATTTATCATGTCTATTCTTCCCCATGCATGCATCTATCATGGCTATCCTTCCCCATGCATGCATCTATCATGGCTATCCTTCCCCATGCACGCATCTATCATGGCTATCCTTCCCCATGCGCTCATCTGTCATGTCTATCCTTCCCCATGCATGCATCTATCATGGATATCCTTCCCCATGCGTGCATCTATCATGGCTATCCTTCCCCATGCGTGCATCTATCATATCTATCCTTCCACATGGGGGCACCTATCATGGCTAGCCGTCCCCATGCATGCATTTATCATGGCTATCCTTCCACATGCGTGCATCTATCATGTCTATCCTTCAACATGCGTGCATCTATCATGGCTGTCCTTCCCCATGCGCGCTCCTATCATGGCTATCCTTCCCTATGCATGCATCTATCATGGCTTTCCTTCCCCATGCGCGCTCCTATCATGGGTATCCTTCACCATGCGTGCATCTATCATGGCTATCCTTCCCCATGCGTGCATCTATCATGGCTATCCTTCCCCATGCATGCATCTATCATGGCTATCGATCCCCACTCGTGAATCTATATTGGCTGTCCTGCCCCAGGCACGCATCTATCATGGCTATCCTTCCCCACGAATGCATCTATCGTGGCTATCCTTCCCCATGCGTGCATCTATCATGGCTATCCTTCCCCATGCGTGCATCTATCATGGCTATCCTTCCCCATGTGCGCATCTATCATGGCTCTCGTTCCCCATACGTGCATCTATAATGGCTATCCTTCCCCACGCGTGCATCTATCATGGCTTTCCTTCCCCATGCGTGCATCCATCATGGCTATCCTTCCCCACGCGTGCATCTATCATGGCTTTCCTTCCCCATGCGTGCATCCATCATGGCTATCTTTCCCCATGTGCACATCTGTCATGGCTATCCTTCCACATGTGCGCATCTATCATGGTTATCCTTCCCCATGCGTGCATCTATCATGGCTTTCCTTCCCCATGCGTGCATCTATCATGGCTACCCTTCCCCATGCGTGCATCTATCATGGCAGTCCTTCCCCTTGTGTGCATCTATCATGGCTATCCTTCCCCATGTGTGCATCTATCATGGCTCTCCTTCCCCATGTGTGCATCTATCATGGCTATCCTTCCCCACACGCACACATGTATCATAGCTATACTTCCCCGTGCGTGCATCTATCATGGCTGTCCTTCCCCATGTGTGCATCTATCATGGCTATCCTTCCCCATGTGTGCATCTATCTTGGCTATCATTACCCATGTGTGCATCTATGATGGCTATCCTTTCCCATGCATACATCTGTCATGGCTATCCTTCCCCATGTGTGCATCTATGATAGCTATCCTTCCCCATGCATGCATCTATCATGGCTCTCATTCCCCCTGCGTTCATCTATCATGGCTATCCTTCCCCATGCACGCTCCTATCATGGCTATCCATCCCCATGCATACATCTATCATGGCTATGCTTCCCCATGCATGCATGTGTCATGGCTTTCCTTCACCGTGCGCGCTCCTATCATGGCTATCCTTCCCCGTGTGTGCATCTATCATGGCTGTCCTTCCTCTTGTGTGCATCTATCATGGCTTTCCTTCCCCGTCTGCGCTCCTATGATGGCTATCCTTCCCCGTGCGTGCGTCTATCTTGGCCATCCTTCCCCATATGTGCATCTATCATGGCTATCCTTCCCCATATGTGCATCTATCATGACTATCCTTCCCCATGCACACATCTATCATGGCTATCCTTCCCCATATGTGCATCTATCATGACTATCCTTCCCCATATGTGCATCTATCATGGCTATCCTTCCCCATAGGTGCATCTATCATGGCTATCCTTCCCCATGCGTGCATCTATCATGGCTATCCTTCCCCATGCGTGCATCTATCATGTCTAACCTTCCCCATGCGTGCATCTATCATGGCTATCCTTCCACATGCGTCCATCTATCATGGCTATCCTTCCCCATGCGTTCATCTATCATGGCTATCCTTCCCCATGCGTGCATCTATCATGGCTATCCTTCCACATGCGTGCATCTATCATGGCTATCCTTCCCCATGCGTTCATCTATCATGGCTATCTTCCCCACGCGTGCATCTATCATGGCTATCCTTCCCCACACATACATCTATCATGGCTATCCTTCCCATGCATGCATCTATCATGGCTATCCTTCCCCCTGCGTGCGTCTATCATAATTGTCCTTCCCAATGTCTGCATCTATCATGGCTATCCTTCCCCATGCATGCATCTATCATGGCTATCCTTCCCCATGCATGCATCTATTATGGCTATCCTTCCCCATGCGTGCATCTATCATGGCTATCCTTTCCCCCACGTGCATATATCATGGCTAGCCCTTCCCCATGCACTATACAAGTAAATAAAACAAACAAACAGGCCACTTCCTCATGTATGCTACTTCTGCACTGGTCTCTTCTGCACACTCATGCAGGTCACATCTGCAATCTTATGCCGGTCACTTCAGCACTCTCCTGCAGGCCAAATCTGCACTGTCATGTATGTCACATCTGCACACTCATGCTAGTCACTTCTGCACTCTCATCCAGGCAACCTCTGCACTGGTCACTTTTGCACTCTCATGCAGGTCACTTCTGCACTCCCACGCTGGTCACTTCTGCAATTTCATGCTTGTCCTGCACACTCATGCGGGTCACTTCTGCACACTCATGCGGGTCACTTCTGCACACTCATGCTGGTCATTTCTGCACTCTCATACAGGTCACTTCTGCACTCTCATGCAAGCCACTTCTGCATTCTCATGTATGCCACTTCTGCACTCTCATGCAAGTCACTTATTCACTCTTATCCAGGCCACTTCTGCACTAGTCACTTCTAAACTCTCATGCAGGTCACATCTGCACTGTCAAGCTGGCCACTTCTGCACTTCCATGCTGGTATGATATGATATGATACAGCATTTATAACGCACCTATACACAAGTGTTTCAAGGTACGACGAGGCAATCGAGGGGAACAGAGGGAAGACAGAGACAACAATCTTACTAGGCCAGGTGACATTGAGATTGCGCAAGTGCAGACGAGGGGGCAAGGGGGAAGGGGGACGGAAAGTGCAGTTTATAGGATAAACAGTAAATAAATAAAAACAATAAATAAGAACAATAAATAAGAAGTGCGGCCAGCTGGTGGCAGGTGCAGGGATAAGTGCAGACATTTCGTGTCAAGTACTGGTAGGGGGCTGTGGGGATACAGAAACAACCCCAGAGTGCAAGGGTTGCCAAGGGGGCAGCGGAGGTGTGCAACTGGCGGGGAGGGGACCTGGGCCCAAGAACAGAGGGTAGCCAGGTGACCAGTGTATTTTCAGCCATGAGTTCAGCGGGGGAGAGCAAGCAGAATCAAAGAGGAAGGTTTTGAGGTGCTTCCGGAACCAGAGATGGTTCTCAATTTTCAGAGAGGCAGGGAGGCTGTTCCAGATGGAGGGCCCAGCTGAAGAAAGAGATCTACCACCCACTCGTTCCTTGGAGAAGCGACTGACCCTGAGGGAGCTGGAGACGGATGAGTGAAGAGCTCAAGAAGGAAGATATTTAGGATGAGAGAGTTGAAGGTATTGAGGCCTCAGGCCCCAGAAGGCCTTGTGGACACTGCAGAGGGGTTTGAACTTAATCCTCGTGCTCACTGGGAGCCAGTGCAGAGATTTCAGTCCTAGAGAGATATGATCCCTGGGCTTGAGGCCAAGGACGAGTCTCGCAGTCCAGTTTTGGATGAATTGCAGAGGGCAGAGAGTAGAGGCAGGCAGATTTAGAAAGAGGCTGTTGCAGTAATCCAGCCTAGAGAGAACCAGAGCTCTGGAGACAGTGAGCGTCTGGGGGAAGGAGAGTAAAGGAAGAATACCTCTGAGGAGGTGCAGCTGGTAGTTTGACTTCTTAGAGACATCATAGATGTGAGGAGAGAAGGAGAGTATGGAGTCGAAGATGACCCCAAGGTTTTTATCCTCACAGGTGGTACCAGTAAGAGGACCGAGAGAGGCCGGCCAGAGAGAGACAGGACAGGAGGGAGCGGGTGTGCCAATGAGGAGAATCTCAGTCTTACTGGCATTAAGGCAGAGATCATTGGTGGCACACCACTCCTGGATAGCAGACAGTCAGAGATGAGAGGAGAAGAGGTGGCTGAGGGAAGCCTGAAAGTGAGCGCAGTTTCATCCGCATAGCACTGGAAGTTGGGGCAGAGAGAAGCAATGCAGTGGGCAAGAAGTGTCAGTTATTGGTTGAACAGCCAGGGAGAGAGGTTAGACCCCTGGGGAACACCACAGGTAGAGATAGAGATAGAGGAGAGGAAAGACCCAAGTTGGACCTGGGAGGGTCGATCGGAAAGGAAAGAAGTCAGCCAAATCAGGGCCTGATCGGTGATACCCCAGTTATCACGGAGACGGTTGAGCAGGATGGCATGGTTGACTTGGTCAGGATGGCATGGTTGGCATAGTCACTTCTGCACTATCACACTGGTCACCTCTGCACTCTCACATTGGTCACTTCTGCACTTCATGCTGGTCACTTCTGCACTTTCATGCAGGCCACTTCTGCACTCTCATACAGGTCACTTCTGCATTTTCATGCATGCCACTTCTGGACTCTCATGTGTGTCACTTCTACACTCTCATGCTTTTCATTTCTGCACTATCATGTTGGTCACTTCTGCACTGTCAAGCTGTTCACACCTGAACTCTCAAACTGGACACTTCTGCACTCTCATGCAGGTCACATATGCACTCTCATACAGGTCACTTCTGCACTTTCATGCATGCCACTTCTAGACTCTCATGTATGTCACTTTTGCGCTCTCATGCTTGTCATTTCTGCACTCTCATGTTGGTCACTTCAGCACACTCAAGCTGGTCCCTAATGCTTACTCACGCTGGTCACTGCTGCACTCTCACGCTGGTCACTTCTGCACTCACACTCTGGTCACTTCTGTACTCTCCTGCGGATCCATTCTGCACACTCCTGCTGGCCACTTCTACATGCTGATGCAGTTAACTTCTGTGCTCTCATGTATTTCACTTCTGCGCTTTCATGTATGTCACTTCTGCTCTCTCGTGTATGTCACTTTGCACTCTCATGCTGGTCACTTTTGCGTTCTCATGTATGTCACTTTGCACTCTCATGCTGGTCACTTCTGCACTCCCATATATGTCACTTCTGCACTCTCATGCTCGTGACTTCTGCTCTCTCATGCTGGTCACTTCTGCACTCTCATGCTGGTCACTTCTGCGCTCTCATGCAGGTCACTTCTGCACTCTCATCTGGTCACTACTGCGCTCTCATGCTGGTCACTGATGCGCTCTCATGCTGGTCACTTCTGCCCTCTCATGTTTTTCACTTTTGCACTCTCGTGTATGTCACTGATGAACTCTCATGCTGGTCACTTCTGCCCACTTATGCTGGTCACTTCTGCACTCTCATGCTGGTCACTTCTGCACTCTGTTGCAGGTCAGAGGAAACTCTTAACAGCACGGTCTCACTCTTGAGCTCCTAAAGCCTTGTTCCCCTTCCTCTGTATTCTGTGCTTATTTTTTCCCCCAGGGCTTGCGCACTGGAGAAGAGTCCAGGGTGGGACATCGCCCCTCCCCCCGTATCTGAAGTGGTCTCTACCCAATGTTAATCACGAACCTTCTCAAGCTCAGGCCCTTATCTAACCCTCATTTAGAGGGTCTTGCCACACCCTGCTGCCCCCCTGAGGAAGAACCCCCCCCCATGCAAGGCATTTCGATGAATAGGGCACGTGAGAGGGTGGGGGCTGTGCAGTCAGACGGCTGTAACACACTCTACGGAAAGCGACTGAGAGAACTAAAGCGCGTCCGTTTGACCACATTCTGTGGCATGATGGCGGGAGGGGGGGGGGTCTGCACCCACCACAGGATGTGCCTGTGAGCACAGGAAGGGGGAGGGCTGCTGCAGTCTCGAGAGGAAGTTACAGAGCATGCACAGAGCTCGGCTGTGGGGAGAGTCTCATGAGAGCCATCGCCCCCAAAGCTGCAGGCCTGGGGCACCCCCCGTGTGACCTGTGCGGACATTCCAGAGCCCCCCAGAGGTAGGACTTGCTGTGTGTTTGCCTGCGTGGGGCGAAGTTCAGAGCTGGGATTGGCTGAACACCTGCTCCTCTAGCAGGAGGCCATGGGTGTGTCAGACATGGGGAGAGCAGATAAGAACACGTGTGTGCATGTGTGTCCTCCAGCAGGGAGCTGACACGCTAAATGCCACGGAAAAGCTACACATCTTTCCTTGTCAGCCAGTGGCTGATGTTGAGGGAGCAGCGTGAAAAGGCAAAGATGTGACCTGTTGTGTAATTTGGCTGGTGCTGCACTCCTGTGCCTGATGGCAGCTTCCTTCCTGGCCCATGCCGCCACACCTGAGTGGGTGCCCGGCCACTCGGGCCTCCCCAAAAGAACTCTCTCCTCCTATTTCCCTCCCTTCTCTGCCCGGGCAGGAGGGTCCCTGGGCGATATATCTCCATCTCTTTCACTGTTAAATGTACCCCGTCTGCCAATGATGTGCCCCTCCCCCCCGCCCCCGTCTAAGGAAGCTCCCCCCGAGGAATGCACCACTCCTCGGCCCCTTTGTGTAGCTTTGTCCTCGATGCGTCAGTGGCTTTGCTATATAAGGCGCTACTTCAAAGTGTACTAATTCGTTAGCCCCCACGCGCGCATCTATCATGGCTATCCTTCCCCATGCCTGTAGCTATCATGGCTATCCTTCCCCATGCATTCATCTATCATGGCTATCCTTCCCCATGCGTGCATCTATCATGGCTATCCTTCCCCTTGCGCGCATCTATCATGGCTATCCTTCCCCATGCCTGTAGCTATCATGGCTATCCTTCCCCATGCATTCATCTATCATGGCTATCCTTCCCCATGCGTGCATCTATCATGGCTATCCTTCCCCATGCGTGCATCTATCATGGCTCTCCTTCCCCCTGCGTATATCTATCATGGCTATCCTTCCTCATGCATTCATCTATCATGGCTATCCTTCCCCATGCATTCATCTATCATGGCTATCCTTCCCCATGCGTGCATCTATCATGGCTCTCCTTCCCCATGCGTGCATCTATGATGGCTATCCTTCCCCATGCATTCATCTATCATGGCTATCCTTCCCCAGGCGTGCATCTATCATGGCTCTCCTTCCCCCTGCGTATATCTATCATGGCTATCCTTCCTCATGCATTCATCTATCATGGCTATCCTTCCCTATGCATGCATCTATCATGGCTATCCTTCCCCATGCATGCATCTATCGTGGCTATCCTTCCCCACGCGTGCATCTATCATGGCTATCCTTCCCTTTGCATGCATCTATCATGGCTATCCTTCCCCATGCGTGCATCTATCGTGGCTATCCTTCCCCACGCGTGCATCTATCATGGCTATCCTTCCCTTTGCATGCATCTATTGTGGCTATCCTTCCCCAAATGTGCATCTATCGTGGCTATCCTTCCCCATGCATGCATCTATCATGGCTATCCTTCCCCACGCATGCATCTATCATGGCTATCCTTCCCCACACGTGCATCTGTCATGGCTATCCTTCCCCATGCGTGCATCTATCATGGCTATCCTTCCCCACGCATGCATCTATCATGGCTATCCTTCCCCACGCATGCATCTATCATGGCTATCCTTCCCCACACGTGCATCTGCCATGGCTATCCTTCCCCACGCGTGCATCTATCATGGCTATCCGTCCCCATGCGTGCATCTATGATGGCTATCCTTTCCCATGCATGCATCTATCATGGCTATCCTTCACCATGTGTGCATCTATCATGGCTATCCTTCCCCACGCGTGCATCTATCATGGCTATCCTTCCCCAAGCATGCATCTATCATGGCTATCCTTCCCCATGCATGCATCTATCATATCTGTCCTTCCCCATGCATGCATCTATCATGGCTATCCTTCACCATGCATGCATCTATCATGACTATCCTTCCCCACGCGTACATCTATCATGGCTATCCTTCCCCATGCATGCATCTATAATGTCTATCCTTCCCCATGCATGCATCTATCATGGCTATCCTTCACCATGCATGCATCTATCATGACTATCCTTCCCCACGCGTGCATCTATCATGGCTATCCGTCCCCATGCGTGCATCTATGATGGATATCCTTCCCCATGCATGCGTCTATCATGGCTATCCTTCACCATGTGTGCATCTATCATGGCTATCCTTCCCATGCATGCATCTATCATGGCTAATCCATCCCCATCCGTGCATCTATCATGGCTATCCTTCCCCATGCGTGCAAATATCATGGTTCTCCTTCCCCATGCGTGCATCTATTATGTCTATCCTTCCCACGTGCGCATCTATCATGGCTATCCTTCCCCATGCACGCATATATCATGGCTATCCTTCCCCATGCATGCATCTATCATGGCTATCCCTCTCCATGCGTGCATCTATCATGACTATCCTTCCCCATGTGTGGATCTGTCATGGCTATCCCTCTCCATGCGTGCATCTAACATGACTATCCTTCCCCATGTGTGCACCTTTCAGGGCTATCCTCCCCCACTCGTGCATCTATCATGGCGCTCCTTCCCCATGCATGTGTCTATCATGGCTCTCCTTCCCCACGTCTGCATCTATCATTACTCTCCTTCCCCATGCGTGTATCTATCATGGCTCTCCTTCCCCATGCATGCATCTATCATGGCTATCCTTCCCCATGTGTGCATCTATCATTACTCTCCTTCCCCTTTGAGTGCATTTATAATGGCCATCCTTCTCCACGCGTGCATCTATCACGGATCTTCTTCCCCATGCGTGCGTCTATCATGGCTATCCTTCCCCATGCGCTCATCTATCATGGATATCCTTCCCCATGTGTGCATCTATCATGGCTATCCTTCCCCATGTGTGAATCTATCATGGCTATCCTTCCCCATGTATGCATCTATCATGGCTATACTTCCCCACATCTGCATCTATCATTACTCTCCTTCCCCATGCGTGTATCTATCATGGCTATCCTTCCCCATGTGTGCATCTATCATGGCTATCCTTCCCCATGCGTGCATCTATCATGGCTATCCTTCCCCACGTCTGCATCTATCATTACTCTCCTTCCCCATGCATGCATCTATCATGGCGATCCTTCCCCACGCATGCCTCTATCATGGCTATCCTTCCCCACGCATGCATCTATCATGGCTATCCTTCCCCATGCGTGCATCTATCATGGCTTCCCTTCCCATGCGTGCATCTATCATGGCTATCCTTCCCCATGCGCGCATCTATCATGTCTATCCTTCCAATGTGCGCATCTATCATGGCTATCCTTCCCCATGTGCGCATCTATCATGACTATCCTTCCCCATGCATGCATCTATCATGGCTATCCTTCCCCACGCATGCATCTATCATGGCTATCCTTCCCCACGCATGCATCTATCATGGCTATCCTTCCCCATGCGTGCATCTATCATGGCTATCCTTCCCATGCGCGCATCTATCAGGGCTATCCTTCCCATGCGTGCATCTATCATGGCTATCCTTCCCATGTGTGCATCTATCATGTCTATCCTTCCCTTTGCATGCATCTATCATGGCTATCCTTCCCCACACATGCATCTATCATGGCTATCCTTCCCAATGCGTGCATCTATCATGGCTATCCTTCCCATGTGCGCATCTATCATGGCTATCCTTCCCATGCGTGCATCTATCATGTCTATCCTTCCCTTTGCATGCATCTATCATGGCTATCCTTCCCCATGTGTGCATCTATCATGGATATCCTTCCCCATGCGTGCGTCTATCATGGCTATCCTTCCCAGGCATGCTTCTATCATGGCTCTACTTCCCCATGCGTGCATCTAACATGACTATCCTTCCCCATGTGTGCACCTTTCAGGGCTATCCTCCCCCACTCGTGCATCTATCATGGCGCTCCTTCCCCATGCATGTGTCTATCATGGCTCTCCTTCCCCACGTCTGCATCTATCATTACTCTCCTTCCCCATGCGTGTATCTATCATGGCTCTCCTTCCCCATGCATGCATCTATCACGGCTATCCTTCCCCATGTGTGCATATATCATTACTCTCCTTCCCCTTTGAGTGCATTTATAATGGCCATCCTTCTCCACGCGTGCATCTATCACGGATCTTCTTCCCCATGCGTGCGTCTATCATGGCTATCCTTCCCCATGCGCTCATCTATCATGGATATCCTTCCCCATGTGTGCATCTATCATGGCTATCCTTCCCCATGTGTGCATCTATCATGGCTATCCTTCCCCATGTATGCATCTATCATGGCTATACTTCCCCACATCTGCATCTATCATTACTCTCCTTCCCCATGCGTGTATCTATCATGGCTATCCTTCCCCATGTGTGCATCTATCATGGCTATCCTTCCCCATGCGTGCATCTATCATGGCTATCCTTCCCCACGTCTGCATCTATCATTACTCTCCTTCCCCATGCATGCATCTATCATGGCTATCCTTCCCCATGCGTGCATCTATCATGGCTATCCTTCCCCACGTCTGCATCTATCATTACTCTCCTTCCCCATGCATGCATCTATCATGGCGATCCTTCCCCACGCATGCCTCTATCATGGCTATCCTTCCCCACGCATGCATCTATCATGGCTATCCTTCCCCATGCGTGCATCTATCATGGCTTCCCTTCCCATGCTTGCATCTATCATGGCTATCCTTCCCCATGCGCGCATCTATCATGTCTATCCTTCCAATGTGCGCATCTATCATGGCTATCCTTCCCCATGTGCGCATCTATCATGACTATCCTTCCCCATGCATGCATCTATCATGGCTATCCTTCCCCACGCATGCATCTATCATGGCTATCCTTCCCCACGCATGCATCTATCATGGCTATCCTTCCCCATGCGTGCATCTATCATGTCTATCCTTCCCCATGCATGCATCTATCATGTCTACCCTTCCCCACGCATGCATCTATCATGGCTATCCTTCCCCACGCATGCATCTATCATGGCTATCCTTCCCCATGCGTGCATCTATCATGGCTATCCTTCCCATGCGTGCATCTATCAGGGCTATCCTTCCCATGCGTGCATCTATCATGGCTATCCTTCCCATGTGTGCATCTATCATGTCTATCCTTCCCTTTGCATGCATCTATCATGGCTATCCTTCCCCACACATGCATCTATCATGGCTATCCTTCCCAATGCGTGCATCTATCATGGCTATCCTTCCCATGTGCGCATCTATCATGGCTATCCTTCCCATGCGTGCATCTATCATGTCTATCCTTCCCTTTGCATGCACCTATCATGGCTATCCTTCCCCATGTGTGCATCTATCATGGATATCCTTCCCCATGCGTGCGTCTATCATGGCTATCCTTCCCAGGCATGCATCTATCATGGCTCTACTTCCCCATGTGTGCATCTATCATGGCTATCCTTCCCCATGCGCGCATCTATCATGGCTATCCTTCCTCATGTGTGCGTCTATCATGGCTATACTTCCCATGCGTGCATCTATCATGGTTCTCGTTCCCCATGCGTGCATCTATCATGGCTATCCTTCCCCATGTGCACATCTATCATGGCTATCCTTCCCCATGTGTGCATCTATCATGACTCTCCTTCCCCTTTGAGTGCATTTATCATGGCCATCCTTCTCCACGCATGCATCTGTCACGGATCTCCTTCCCCGCACGTGCATCTATCATGGCTATCCTTCCCCATGCGCTCATCTATCATGGATATCCTTCCCCATGCGTGCATCTATCATGGCTATTCTTCCCCACATGTGCATTTATCATGGCTAACCTTCCCCATGTGCGCATCTATCATGGCCATCCTTCCCCATGCGCGCATCTATCATGGCGCTCCTTCCCCATGCGTGCATCTATCATGGATATCCTTCCCCATGCGTGCGTCTATCATGGCTATCCTTCCCCACGTCTGCATCTATCATTACTCTCCTTCCCCATGCGTGTATCTTTCATGGCTCTCCTTCCCCATGCATGCATCTATCATGGCTATCCTTCCCCATGCATGCATCTATCATAGCTATCCTTCCCCATGCGTGCATCTATGATGGCTATCCTTTCCCATGCGTGCATCTATCATGGCTCTCCTTCCCCATACGCGCATCTATCATGACTATCCTTCCCCATGCGTGCATCTATGATGGCTATCCTTTCCCATGCGTGCATCTATCGTGGCTATCCTTCCCCATGCGTGCATCTATCATGGCTATCCTCCCCATGCGTGCATCTATCATGGCTATCCTTCCCCACACATGCATCTATAATGGCTATCCTTCCCCACGCATGCATCTATCATGGCTATCCTTCCCCATATGTGCATCTATCATGACTATACTTCCCCATGCGTGCATCTATCATGGCTATCCTTCCCCATGCGTGCATCTATCATGGCTATCCTTCCCCATGCGTGCATCTATGATGGCTATCCTTTCCCATGCGTGCATCTATCATGGCTATCCTTCCCCATGAGTGCATCTATCATGGCTTTCCTTCCCAATGTGCACATATATCATGGCTGTCCTTCCCCATGCGTGCATCTATCATGGCTATCCGTCCCCATGCGTGCATCTATCATGGCTGTCCTTCCCTGCGTGTGCATCTATCATGGCTATCCTTCCCAATGTGTGCATCTATCATGGCTATCCTTCCCCATGCGTGCATCTATCATGGCTATCCTTCCCCATGTGCGCATCTATCATGGCTCTCGTTCCCCATACGTGCATCTATAATGGCTCTCCTTCCCCACGTGTGCATCTATAATGGCTTTTCTTCCCACATGCGTGCTTCCAGCATGGCTATCTTTCCCCATGTGCACATCTGTCATGGTTATCCTTCCCCATGCGTGCATCTATCATGGCTGTCCTTCCCCATGCGTGCATCTATCATGGCTAGTCCATCTCCATCCGTGCATCTATCATGACTATCCTTCCCCATGCATGAATCTATCATGGCAGTCCTTCCCCTTGTGTGCATCTATCATGGCTATCCTTCCCCACACGCACACATATATCATAGCTATCCTTCCCCATGCGTGAATCTATCATGGCTGTCCTTCCCCATACGTAAATGTATCATGGCTATCCTTCCCCATGCATGCATCTATCATGGCTATCCTTCCCCATGCATGCATCTATCATGGCTATCCTTCCCCATGCGTGCATCTATCATGGCTATACTTCCCCATGCATACATCTATCATGGCTATCCTTCCCCATGCATGCATCTATCATGGCTATCCGTCCCCATGCATGCATCTATCATGGCTTTCCTTCCCCATGCACGCTCCTGTCATGGCTTTCCTTCCACATGCGTGCATCTATCAATGTTATCCTTCCCGATGCGTGCATCTATCGTGGCTGTCCTTCCCCTTGTGTGCCTCTATCATGGCTATCCTTCCCCATGCGTGCATCTATCATGGCTATCCTTCCCCATGCATCTATCATGGCTCTCCTTCCCTGCGTGTGCATCTTTCATGGCTATCCTTCCCTGCGTGTGCATCTATCATGGCTATCCCTCCCCATGCATGCATCTATCATGGCTATCCTTCCCCATGCATGCATCTATCATGGCTTTCCTTCCGCATGAGCGCTCCTGTCATGGCTGTCCTTCCCCTTGTGTGCATCTATCATGGCTATCCTTCTCCACACGCACACATATTTCATAGGTATACTTCCCCATGTGTACATCCATCATGGCTATCTTTCCTCATGCATGCATCTATCCTGGCTATCCTTCCGCATGCAGGCATCTATCATCACTCTCATTACCCATGCACGCTCCTGTCATGGCTATCCTTCCACATGCGTGCATCTATCAAGGTTATCCTTCCCCATGCGTGCATCTATCATGGCTATCCTTCCCCACGCATGCATCTATCATGGTTATCCTTCCCCATGCGTGCATCTATCATGGATATCCTTCCCCATGCGTGCATCTATCATGGCTATCCTTCCCCACGCATGCATCTATCATGGTTATCCTTCCCCATACGTGCATCTATCATGGCTATCCTTCCACATGCGTGCATCTATCATGGCTATCCTTC
Organism: Ambystoma mexicanum; assembly: GCF_040938575.1. Taxonomy (NCBI): domain Eukaryota; kingdom Metazoa; phylum Chordata; class Amphibia; order Caudata; family Ambystomatidae; genus Ambystoma; species Ambystoma mexicanum. The sequence goes on from NC_090922.1 coordinate 1,544,944,489, forward strand.
CCCACGCATGCATCTATCATGGTTATCCTTCCCCTTTTGTGCATCTATCATGGCTATCCTTCCCCATACGTACATCTATCATGGCTGTCCTTCCCCATGCGTGCATCTATAATGGCTTTCCTTCCCAATGCATGCATCTATCATGGCTATCCCTTCCCATGCGTGGATCTATCATGGCTATCCTTCACCGTGCACGCTCCTATCATGGCTATCCTTCCCCATGCGTGCATCTATCATGGCTATCCTTCCCCGTGCACGCTCCTATCATGGCTATCCTTCCCCATGCGTGCATCTATCATGGCTATCCCTTCCCATGCATGGATCTATCATGGCTATCATTACCCATGTGTGCATCTATCATGGCTCTCATTCCCCCTGCGTTCATCTATCATGGCTATCCTTCTCCATGCACTCTCCTATCAATGCTATCCTTCCCCATGCGTGCATCTATCATGGCTATCCTTCCCCATGCATACATCTATCATGGCTATGCTTCCCCATGCATGCATCTGTCATGGCTTTCCTTCACCGTGCACGCTCCTATCATGGCTATCCTTCCCCGTGTGTGCATCTATCATGGCTGTCCTTCCCCGTGTGTGCATCTATCATGGCTATCCTTCCCCATGTGCGCTCCTATCATGGCTATCCTTCCCCATGCGTGCATCTATCATGGCTATCCCTTCCCATGCGTGGATCTATCATGGCTATCATTACCCATGTGTGCATCTATCATGGCTCTCATTCCCCCTGCGTTCATCTATCATGGCTATCCTTCTCCATGCACTCTCCTATCAATGCTATCCTTCCCCATGCGTGCATCTATCATGGCTATCCTTCCCCATGCATACATCTATCATGGCTATCCTTCCCCATGCATACATCTATCATGGCTATGCTTCCCCATGCATGCATCTGTCATGGCTTTCCTTCACCGTGCACGCTCCTATCATGGCTATCCTTCCCCGTGCGTGCGTCTATCATGGTTGTTCTTTCCTATGCGTACATCTATCATGGCTATCCTTTCCCATGCATGCATCTATCATGGCTAGCCCGTCCCCATGCATGCATCTATCATGGCTATCCTTCACCATGCGTGCATCTATCATGGCTAACCCGTCCCCATGCATGCATCTATCATGGCTAGTCCATCCCCAAATGTGCAACTATCATGGCTATCATTCCCCATGCATGCATCTATCATGGCTAATCCATCCCCATCCGTGCATCTATCATGGCTATCCTTCCCCATACGTGCATCTATCATGGCTATCCTTCCCCACACATGCATCTATCATGGCTAGTCCATCCCCATGTGTGCAACTATCATGGCTAGTCCATCCCCATCCGTGCATCTATCATGGCTAGTCCATCCCAATCCGTGCATCTATCATGGCTATCCTTCCCCACACGTGCATCTATCATGGCTAGTCCATCCCCATCCGTGCATCTATCATGGTTCTCCTTCCCCATGCGTGCATCTATCATGGCTATCCTTCCCCATACGTGCATCTATCATGGTTCTCCTTCCCCATGCGTGCATCTATCATGGCTATCCTTCCCCATGCGTGCATCTATCATGGCTATCCTTCCCCATATGTGCATCTATCATGACTATCGTTCCCCATACGTGCATCTATCATAGTTCTCCTTCCCCATGCGTGCATCTATCATGGCTATCCTTCCCCAAAGTGTGCATCTATCGTGGCTAGTCCATCCCCATCCATGCATCTATCATGGCTATCCTTCCCCATGCGTGCATCTATCATGGCTATCCTTCCCCTTGCTTGCATCTATCATGGCTAGCCCGTCCCCATGCGTGCATCTATGATGGCTATCCTTCCCCATGCGTGCATCTATCATGGCTATCCTTCACCGTGCGTGCATCTATCATGGTTCTCCTTCCCCATGCGTGCATCTATCATGGCTATCCTTCCCCATACGTGCATCTATCATGGTTCTCCTTCCCCATGCGTGCATCTATGATGGCTATCCTTTCCCATGCGTGCATCTATCATGACTGTCCTTCCACACGCGTGCATCTATCATGTCTATTCTTCCCCATGCATGCATCTATCATGGCTATCCTTCCCCATGTGTGCATCTATCATGGCTATCCTTCCCCATGCGTGCATCTATCATGGCTATCCTTCCCCACGTCTGCATCTATCATTACTCTCCTTCCCCATGCATGCATCTATCATGGCTATCCTTCCCCATGCGTGCATCTATCATGGCTATCCTTCCCCACGTCTGCATCTATCATTACTCTCCTTCCCCATGCATGCATCTATCATGGCGATCCTTCCCCACGCATGCCTCTATCATGGCTATCCTTCCCCACGCATGCATCTATCATGGCTATCCTTCCCCATGCGTGCATCTATCATGGCTTCCCTTCCCATGCTTGCATCTATCATGGCTATCCTTCCCCATGCGCGCATCTATCATGTCTATCCTTCCAATGTGCGCATCTATCATGGCTATCCTTCCCCATGTGCGCATCTATCATGACTATCCTTCCCCATGCATGCATCTATCATGGCTATCCTTCCCCACGCATGCATCTATCATGGCTATCCTTCCCCACGCATGCATCTATCATGGCTATCCTTCCCCATGCGTGCATCTATCATGTCTATCCTTCCCCATGCATGCATCTATCATGTCTACCCTTCCCCACGCATGCATCTATCATGGCTATCCTTCCCCACGCATGCATCTATCATGGCTATCCTTCCCCATGCGTGCATCTATCATGGCTATCCTTCCCATGCGTGCATCTATCAGGGCTATCCTTCCCATGCGTGCATCTATCATGGCTATCCTTCCCATGTGTGCATCTATCATGTCTATCCTTCCCTTTGCATGCATCTATCATGGCTATCCTTCCCCACACATGCATCTATCATGGCTATCCTTCCCAATGCGTGCATCTATCATGGCTATCCTTCCCATGTGCGCATCTATCATGGCTATCCTTCCCATGCGTGCATCTATCATGTCTATCCTTCCCTTTGCATGCACCTATCATGGCTATCCTTCCCCATGTGTGCATCTATCATGGATATCCTTCCCCATGCGTGCGTCTATCATGGCTATCCTTCCCAGGCATGCATCTATCATGGCTCTACTTCCCCATGTGTGCATCTATCATGGCTATCCTTCCCCATGCGCGCATCTATCATGGCTATCCTTCCTCATGTGTGCGTCTATCATGGCTATACTTCCCATGCGTGCATCTATCATGGTTCTCGTTCCCCATGCGTGCATCTATCATGGCTATCCTTCCCCATGTGCACATCTATCATGGCTATCCTTCCCCATGTGTGCATCTATCATGACTCTCCTTCCCCTTTGAGTGCATTTATCATGGCCATCCTTCTCCACGCATGCATCTGTCACGGATCTCCTTCCCCGCACGTGCATCTATCATGGCTATCCTTCCCCATGCGCTCATCTATCATGGATATCCTTCCCCATGCGTGCATCTATCATGGCTATTCTTCCCCACATGTGCATTTATCATGGCTAACCTTCCCCATGTGCGCATCTATCATGGCCATCCTTCCCCATGCGCGCATCTATCATGGCGCTCCTTCCCCATGCGTGCATCTATCATGGATATCCTTCCCCATGCGTGCGTCTATCATGGCTATCCTTCCCCACGTCTGCATCTATCATTACTCTCCTTCCCCATGCGTGTATCTTTCATGGCTCTCCTTCCCCATGCATGCATCTATCATGGCTATCCTTCCCCATGCATGCATCTATCATAGCTATCCTTCCCCATGCGTGCATCTATGATGGCTATCCTTTCCCATGCGTGCATCTATCATGGCTCTCCTTCCCCATACGCGCATCTATCATGACTATCCTTCCCCATGCGTGCATCTATGATGGCTATCCTTTCCCATGCGTGCATCTATCGTGGCTATCCTTCCCCATGCGTGCATCTATCATGGCTATCCTCCCCATGTGTGCATCTATCATGGCTATCCTTCCCCACACATGCATCTATAATGGCTATCCTTCCCCACGCATGCATCTATCATGGCTATCCTTCCCCATATGTGCATCTATCATGACTATACTTCCCCATGCGTGCATCTATCATGGCTATCCTTCCCCATGCGTGCATCTATCATGGCTATCCTTCCCCATGCGTGCATCTATCATGGCTATCCTTCCCCATGAGTGCATCTATCATGGCTTTCCTTCCCAATGTGCACATATATCATGGCTGTCCTTCCCCATGCGTGCATCTATCATGGCTATCCGTCCCCATGCGTGCATCTATCATGGCTGTCCTTCCCTGCGTGTGCATCTATCATGGCTATCCTTCCCAATGTGTGCATCTATCATGGCTATCCTTCCCCATGCGTGCATCTATCATGGCTATCCTTCCCCATGTGCGCATCTATCATGGCTCTCGTTCCCCATACGTGCATCTATAATGGCTCTCCTTCCCCACGTGTGCATCTATAATGGCTTTTCTTCCCACATGCGTGCTTCCAGCATGGCTATCTTTCCCCATGTGCACATCTGTCATGGTTATCCTTCCCCATGCGTGCATCTATCATGGCTGTCCTTCCCCATGCGTGCATCTATCATGGCTAGTCCATCTCCATCCGTGCATCTATCATGACTATCCTTCCCCATGCATGAATCTATCATGGCAGTCCTTCCCCTTGTGTGCATCTATCATGGCTATCCTTCCCCACACGCACACATATATCATAGCTATCCTTCCCCATGCGTGAATCTATCATGGCTGTCCTTCCCCATACGTAAATGTATCATGGCTATCCTTCCCCATGCATGCATCTATCATGGCTATCCTTCCCCATGCATGCATCTATCATGGCTATCCTTCCCCATGCGTGCATCTATCATGGCTATACTTCCCCATGCATACATCTATCATGGCTATCCTTCCCCATGCATGCATCTATCATGGCTATCCGTCCCCATGCATGCATCTATCATGGCTTTCCTTCCCCATGCACGCTCCTGTCATGGCTTTCCTTCCACATGCGTGCATCTATCAATGTTATCCTTCCCGATGCGTGCATCTATCGTGGCTGTCCTTCCCCTTGTGTGCCTCTATCATGGCTATCCTTCCCCATGCGTGCATCTATCATGGCTATCCTTCCCCATGCATCTATCATGGCTCTCCTTCCCTGCGTGTGCATCTTTCATGGCTATCCTTCCCTGCGTGTGCATCTATCATGGCTATCCCTCCCCATGCATGCATCTATCATGGCTATCCTTCCCCATGCATGCATCTATCATGGCTTTCCTTCCGCATGAGCGCTCCTGTCATGGCTGTCCTTCCCCTTGTGTGCATCTATCATGGCTATCCTTCTCCACACGCACACATATGTCATAGGTATACTTCCCCATGTGTACATCCATCATGGCTATCTTTCCTCATGCATGCATCTATCCTGGCTATCCTTCCGCATGCAGGCATCTATCATCACTCTCATTACCCATGCACGCTCCTGTCATGGCTATCCTTCCACATGCGTGCATCTATCAAGGTTATCCTTCCCCATGCGTGCATCTATCATGGCTATCCTTCCCCACGCATGCATCTATCATGGTTATCCTTCCCCATGCGTGCATCTATCATGGCTATCCTTCCCCATGCGTGCATCTATCATGGCTATCCTTCCCCACGCATGCATCTATCATGGTTATCCTTCCCCATACGTGCATCTATCATGGCTATCCTTCCACATGCGTGCATCTATCATGGCTATCCTTCCCCACGCATGCATCTATCATGGTTATCCTTCCCCTTTTGTGCATCTATCATGGCTATCCTTCCCCATACGTACATCTATCATGGCTGTCCTTCCCCATGCGTGCATCTATAATGGCTTTCCTTCCCAATGCATGCATCTATCATGGCTATCCCTTCCCATGCGTGGATCTATCATGGCTATCCTTCACCGTGCACGCTCCTATCATGGCTATCCTTCCCCATGCGTGCATCTATCATGGCTATCCTTCCCCGTGCACGCTCCTATCATGGCTATCCTTCCCCATGCGTGCATCTATCATGGCTATCCCTTCCCATGCATGGATCTATCATGGCTATCATTACCCATGTGTGCATCTATCATGGCTCTCATTCCCCCTGCGTTCATCTATCATGGCTATCCTTCTCCATGCACTCTCCTATCAATGCTATCCTTCCCCATGCGTGCATCTATCATGGCTATCCTTCCCCATGCATACATCTATCATGGCTATGCTTCCCCATGCATGCATCTGTCATGGCTTTCCTTCACCGTGCACGCTCCTATCATGGCTATCCTTCCCCGTGTGTGCATCTATCATGGCTGTCCTTCCCCGTGTGTGCATCTATCATGGCTATCCTTCCCCATGTGCGCTCCTATCATGGCTATCCTTCCCCATGCGTGCATCTATCATGGCTATCCCTTCCCATGCGTGGATCTATCATGGCTATCATTACCCATGTGTGCATCTATCATGGCTCTCATTCCCCCTGCGTTCATCTATCATGGCTATCCTTCTCCATGCACTCTCCTATCAATGGTATCCTTCCCCATGCGTGCATCTATCATGGCTATCCTTCCCCATGCATACATCTATCATGGCTATCCTTCCCCATGCATACATCTATCATGGCTATGCTTCCCCATGCATGCATCTGTCATGGCTTTCCTTCACCGTGCACGCTCCTATCATGGCTATCCTTCCCCGTGCGTGCGTCTATCATGGTTGTTCTTTCCTATGCGTACATCTATCATGGCTATCCTTTCCCATGCATGCATCTATCATGGCTAGCCCGTCCCCATGCATGCATCTATCATGGCTATCCTTCACCATGCGTGCATCTATCATGGCTAACCCGTCCCCATGCATGCATCTATCATGGCTAGTCCATCCCCAAATGTGCAACTATCATGGCTATCATTCCCCATGCATGCATCTATCATGGCTAATCCATCCCCATCCGTGCATCTATCATGGCTATCCTTCCCCATACGTGCATCTATCATGGCTATCCTTCCCCACACATGCATCTATCATGGCTAGTCCATCCCCATGTGTGCAACTATCATGGCTAGTCCATCCCCATCCGTGCATCTATCATGGCTAGACCATCCCAATCCGTGCATATATCATGGCTATCCTTCCCCACACGTGCATCTATCATGGCTATTCCATCCCCATGTGTGCAACTATCATGGCTAGTCCATCCCCATCCGTGCATCTATCATGGCTAGTCCATCCCAATCCGTGCATCTATCATGGCTATCCTTCCCCACACGTGCATCTATCATGGCTAGTCCATCCCCATCCGTGCATCTATCATGGTTCTCCTTCCCCATGCGTGCATCTATCATGGCTATCCTTCCCCATACGTGCATCTATCATGGTTCTCCTTCCCCATGCGTGCATCTATCATGGCTATCCTTCCCCATGCGTGCATCTATCATGGCTATCCTTCCCCATATGTGCATCTATCATGACTATCGTTCCCCATACGTGCATCTATCATAGTTCTCCTTCCCCATGCGTGCATCTATCATGGCTATCCTTCCCCAAAGTGTGCATCTATCGTGGCTAGTCCATCCCCATCCATGCATCTATCATGGCTATCCTTCCCCATGCGTGCATCTATCATGGCTATCCTTCCCCTTGCTTGCATCTATCATGGCTAGCCCGTCCCCATGCGTGCATCTATGATGGCTATCCTTCCCCATGCGTGCATCTATCATGGCTATCCTTCACCGTGCGTGCATCTATCATGGTTCTCCTTCCCCATGCGTGCATCTATCATGGCTATCCTTCCCCATACGTGCATCTATCATGGTTCTCCTTCCCCATGCGTGCATCTATGATGGCTATCCTTTCCCATGCGTGCATCTATCATGACTGTCCTTCCACACGCGTGCATCTATCATGTCTATTCTTCCCCATGCATGCATCTATCATGGCTATCCTTCCCCATGCATGCATCTATCATGGCTATCCTTCCCATGCGCGCATCTATCATGACTATCCTTCCCCATGCGCTCATCCGTCATGTCTATCCTTCCCCATGCATACATCTATCATGGCTATCCTTCCCCATGCGTGCATCTATCATGGCTATCCTTCCCCATGCGTGCATCTATCATATCTATCCTTCCACATGGGGGCACCTATCATGGCTAGCCGTCCCCATGCATGCATTTATCATGGCTATCCTTCCCCATGCGTGCATCTATCATGTCTATCCTTCCACATGCGTGCATCTATCATGGCTGTCCTTCCCCATGCGTGCTCCTATCATGTCTATCCTTCCCTATGCATGCATCTATCATGGCTTTCCTTCCCCATGCGCGCTCCTATCATGGGTATCCTTCCCCATGCGTGCATCTATCATGGCTGTCCTTCCCCTTGTGTGCATCTATCATGGCTATCCTTCCCCATGCATGCATCTATCATGGCTATCGATCCCCACGCGTGAATCTATATTGGCTGTCCTGCCCCAGGCACGCATCTATCATGGCTATCCTTCCCCACAAATGCATCTATCATGGCTATCCTTCCCCACAAATGCATCTATCATGGCTATCCTTCCCCATGCGTGCATCTATCATGGTTATCCTTCCCCATGCGTGCATCTATCATGGTTATCCTTCCCCATGCGTGCATCTATCATGGCTATCCTTCCCCATGCGTGCATCTATCATGGCTATCCTTCCCCATGTGCGCATCTATCATGGCTCTCGTTCCCCATACGTGCATCTATAATGGCTATCCTTCCCCACGCGTGCATCTATCATGGCTTTCCTTCCCCATGCGTGCATCCATCATGGCTATCCTTCCCCACGCGTGCATCTATCATGGCTTTCCTTCCCCATGCGTGCATCCATCATGGCTATCTTTCCCCATGTGCACATCTGTCATGGCTATCCTTCCACATGTGCGCATCTATCATGGTTATCCTTCCCCATGCGTGCATCTATCATGGCTTTCCTTCCCCATGCGTGCATCTATCATGGCTACCCTTCCCCATGCGTGCATCTATCATGGCAGTCCTTCCCCTTGTGTGCATCTATCATGGCTATCCTTCCCCATGCGTGCATCTATCATGGCTCTCCTTCCCCATGTGTGCATCTATCATGGCTATCCTTCCCCACACGCACACATGTATCATAGCTATCCTTCCCCATGCGTACATCTATCATGACTGTCCTTCCCCATGCGTTCATCTATAATGGGGTTCCTTCCCCATGCATGCATCTATCATGGCTATCCTTTCCCATGCGTGGATCTATCATGGCTATCCTTCCCCGTGCACGCTCCTATCATGGCTATCCTTCCCCATGCGTGCATCTATCATGGCTATCCTTCCCCATGCATACATCTATCATGGCTATCCTTCCCCGTGTGTGCATCTATCATGGCTATCCTTCCCCTTATGTACATCTATCATGGCTGTCCTTCCCCATGCGTACATCTATAATGGCTTTCCTTCCCCATGCATGCATCTGTCATGGCTATCCTTCCCCGTGTGTGCATCTATCACGGCTGTCCTTCCTCTTGTGTGCATCTATCATGGCTTTCCTTCCCCGTGTGCGCTCCTATGATGGCTATCCTTCCCCGTGCGTGCGTCTATCTTGGCCATCCTTCCCCATATGTGCATCTATCATGGCTATCCTTCCCCATATGTGCATCTATCATGACTATCCTTCCCCATGCACACATCTATCATGACTATCCTTCCCCATATGTGCATCTATCATGACTATCCTTCCCCATATGTGCATCTATCATGGCTATCCTTCCCCATATGTGCATCTATCATGGCTATCCTTCCCCATGCGTGCATCTATCATGGCTATCCTTCCCCATGCGTGCATCTATCATGTCTATCCTTCCCCATGCGTGCATCTATCATGACTGTCCTTCCCCATGCGTTCATCTATAATGGCTTTCCTTCCCCATGCATGCATCTATCATGGCTATCCTTCCCCATGCGTGCATCTATCATGGCTATCCTTCCCCATGCATACATCTATCATGGCTATCCTTCCCCGTGTGTGCATCTATCATGGCTATCCTTCCCCATGCATGCATCTATCATGGCTATCGTTCCCCATGCGTGCATCTATCATGGCTATCCTTCCCCATGCATACATCTATCATGGCTATCCTTCCCCGTGTGTGCATCTATCATGGCTATCCTTCCCCTTATGTACATCTATCATGGCTGTCCTTCCCCATGCGTGCATCTATAATGGCTTTCCTTCCCCATGCGTGCATCTGTCATGGCTATCCTTCCCCATGTGTGCATCTATCATGGCTTTCCTTCCCCACGCGTGCATCTATCATGGCTTTCCTTCCCCATGCGTGCATCCATCATGGCTATCTTTCCCCATGTGCACATCTGTCATGGCTATCGTTCCACATGTGCGCATCTATCATGGTTATCCTTCCCCATGCGTGCATCTATCATGGCTTTCCTTCCCCATGCGTGCATCTATCATGGCTACCCTTCCCCATGCGTGCATCCATCATGGCAGTCCTTCCCCTTGTGTGCATCTATCATGGCTATCCTTCCCCATGCGTGCATCTATCATGGCTATCCTTCCACATGTGCGCATCTATCATGGTTATCCTTCCCCATGCGTGCATCTATCATGGCTTTCCTTCCCCATGCGTGCATCTATCATGGCTACCCTTCCCCATGCGTGCATCTATCATGGCAGTCCTTCCCCTTGTGTGCATCTATCATGGCTATCCTTCCCCATGCGTGCATCTATCATGGCTCTCCTTCCCCATGTGTGCATCTATCATGGCTATCCTTCCCCACACGCACACATGTATCATAGCTATACTTCCCCATGCGTGCATCTATCATGGCTGTCCTTCCCCATGCGTAAATCTATCATGGCTATCCTTCCCCATGCATGCATCTATCATGGCTGTCCTTCCCCTTGTGTGCATCTATCCTTCCCCACACGCACACATGTATCATAGCTATCCTTCCCCATGCGTACATCTATCATGACTGTCCTTCCCCATGCGTTCATCTATAATGGCTTTCCTTCCCCATGCATGCATCTATCATGGCTATCCTTTCCCATGCGTGGATCTATCATGGCTATCCTTCCCCGTGCACGCTCCCCGTGCACGCTCCTTGCACGCATGGAGAAGGGTAGCCATGATAGATGCACGCATGGGGAAGGAAAGCCATGATAGATGCACGCATGGGGAAGGATAACCATGATAGATGCGCACATCTATCATGGCTATCCTTCCCCATGCATACATCTATCATGGCTATCCTTCCCCGTGTGTGCATCTATCATGGCTATCCTTCCCCTTATGTACATCTATCATGGCTGTCCTTCCCCATGCGTGCATCTATAATGGCTTTCCTTCCCCATGCATGCATCTGTCATGGCTATCCTTCCCCATGTGTGCATCTATGATGGCTATCCTTCCCCATGCATGCATCTATCATGGCTCTCATTCCCCCTGCGTTCATCTATCATGGCTATCCTTCCCCATGCACGCTCCTATCATGGCTATCCATCCCCATGCATACATCTATCATGGCTATGCTTCCCCATGCATGCATGTGTCATGGCTTTCCTTCACCGTGCGCGCTCCTATCATGGCTATCCTTCCTCGTGTGTGCATCTATCACGGCTGTCCTTCCTCTTGTGTGCATCTATCATGGCTTTCCTTCCCCGTGTGCGCTCCTATGATGGCTATCCTTCCCCGTGCGTGCGTCTATCTTGGCCATCCTTCCCCATATGTGCATTTATCATGGCTATCCTTCCCCATATGTGCATCTATCATGACTATCCTTCCCCATGCACACATCTATCATGACTATCCTTCCCCATATGTGCATCTATCATGACTATCCTTCCCCATATGTGCATCTATCATGGCTATCCTTCCCCATATGTGCATCTATCATGGCTATCCTTCCCCATGCGTGCATCTATCATGGCTATCCTTCCCCATGCGTGCATCTATCATGGCTATCCTTCCCCATGCGTGCATCTATCATGTCTATCCTTCCCCATGCGTGCATCTATCATGGCTATCCTTCCACATGCGTGCATCTATCATGGCTATCCTTCCCCATGCGTTCATCTATCATGGCTGTCCTTCCCCATGCTTGCATCTATCATGGCTATCCTTCCACATGCGTGCATCTATCATGGCTATCCTTCCCCATGCGTTCATCTATCATGGCTATCCTTCCCCACGCGTGCATCTATCATGGCTATCCTTCCCCACACATACATCTATCATGGCTAGTCCATCCCCAAATGTGCAACTATCATGGCTATCATTCCCCATGCATGCATCTATCATGGCTAATCCATCCCCATCTGTGCATCTATCATGGCTATCCTTCCCCATACGTGCATCTATCATGGCTATCCTTCCCCACACGTGCATCTATCATGGCTAGTTCATCCCCATGTGTGCAACTATCATGGCTAGTCCATCCCCATCCGTGCATCTATCATGGCTAGACCATCCCAATCCGTGCATATATCATGGCTATCCTTCCCCACACGTGCATCTATCATGGCTATTCCATCCCCATGTGTGCAACTATCATGGCTAGTCCATCCCCATCCGTGCATCTATCATGGCTAGTCCATCCCAATCCGTGCATCTATCATGGCTATCCTTCCCCACACGTGGATCTATCATGGCTAGTCCATCCCCATCCGTGCATCTATCATGGTTCTCCTTCCCCATGCGTGCATCTATCATGGCTATCCTTCCCCATACGTGCATCTATCATGGTTCTCCTTCCCCATGCGTGCATCTATCATGGCTATCCTTCCCCATGCGTGGAGCTATCATGTCTATCCTTCCCCATATGTGCATCTATCATGACTATTGTTCCCCATACGTGCATCTATCATAGTTCTCCTTCCCCATGCGTGCATCTATCATGGCTATCCTTCCCCAAAGTGTGCATCTATCGTGGCTAGTCCATCCCCATCCATGCATCTATCATGGCTATCCTTCCCCATGCGTGCATCTATCATGGCTATCCTTCCCCTTGCTTGCATCTATCATGGCTAGCCCGTGCCCATGCGTGCATCTATGATGGCTATCCTTCCCCATGCGAGCATCTATCATGGCTATCTTTCACCGTGCGTGCATCTATCATGGTTCTCCTTCCCCATGCGTGCATCTATCATGGCTATCCTTCCCCATACGTGCATCTATCATGGTTCTCCTTCCCCATGCGTGCATCTATGATGGCTATCCTTTCCCATGCGTGCATCTATCATGACTGTCCTTCCACACGCGTGCATCTATCATGTCTATTCTTCCCCATGCATGCATCTATCATGGCTATCCTTCCCCATGCATGCATCTATCATGGCTATCCTTCCCATGCGCGCATCTATCATGACTATCCTTCCCCATGCGCTCATCTGTCATGTCTATCCTTCCCCATGCATGCATCTATCATGGCTATCCTTCCCCATGCGTGCATCTATCATGGCTATCCTTCCCCATGCGTGCATCTATCATATCTATCCTTCCACATGGGGGCACCTATCATGGCTAGCCGTCCCCATGCATGCATTTATCATGGCTATCCTTCCCCATGCGTGCATCTATCATGTCTATCCTTCCACATGCGTGCATCTATCATGGCTGTCCTTCCCCATGCGCGCTCCTATCATGTCTATCCTTCCCTATGCATGCATCTATCATGGCTTTCCTTCCCCATGCGCGCTCCTATCATGGGTATCCTTCCCCATGCGTGCATCTATTATGGCTGTCCTTCCCCTTGTGTGCATCTATCATGGCTATCCTTCCCCATGCATGCATCTATCATGGCTATCCTTCCCCACAAATGCATCTATCATGGCTATCCTTCCCCATGCGTGCATCTATCATGGTTATCCTTCCCCATGCGTGCATCTATCATGGTTATCCTTCCCCATGCGTGCCTCTATCATGGCTATCCTTCCCCATGCGTGCATCTATAATGGCTATCCTTCCCCACGCGTGCATCTATCATGGCTTTCCTTCCCCATGCGTGCATCCATCATGTCTATCCTTCCCTATGCATGCATCTATCATGGCTTTCCTTCCCCATGCGCGCTCCTATCATGGGTATCCTTCCCCATGCGTGCATCTATTATGGCTGTCCTTCCCCTTGTGTGCATCTATCATGGCTATCCTTCCCCATGCATGCATCTATCATGGCTATCCTTCCCCACAAATGCATCTATCATGGCTATCCTTCCCCATGCGTGCACCTATCATGGCTAGCCGTCCCCATGCATGCATTTATCATGGCTATCCTTCCCCATGCGTGCATCTATCATGTCTATCCTTCCACATGCGTGCATCTATCATGGCTGTCCTTCCCCATGCGCGCTCCTATCATGTCTATCCTTCCCTATGCATGCATCTATCATGGCTTTCCTTCCCCATGCGCGCTCCTATCATGGCTATCGATCCCCACGCGTGAATCTATATTGGCTGTCCTGCCCCAGGCACGCATCTATCATGGCTATCCTTCCCCACAAATGCATCTATCATGGCTATCCTTCCCCACAAATGCATCTATCATGGCTATCCTTCCCCATGCGTGCATCTATCATGGTTATCCTTCCCCATGCGTGCATCTATCATGGTTATCCTTCCCCATGCGTGCCTCTATCATGGCTATCCTTCCCCATGCGTGCATCTATAATGGCTATCCTTCCCCACGCGTGCATCTATCATGGCTTTCCTTCCCCATGCGTGCATCCATCATGGCTATCCTTCCCCACGCGTGCATCTATCATGGCTTTCCTTCCCCATGCGTGCATCCATCATGGCTATCTTTCCCCATGTGCACATCTGTCATGGCTATCCTTCCACATGTGCGCATCTATCATGGTTATCCTTCCCCATGCGTGCATCTATCATGGCTTTCCTTCCCCATGCGTGCATCTATCATGGCTACCCTTCCCCATGCGTGCATCTATCATGGCAGTCCTTCCCCTTGTGTGCATCTATCATGGCTATCCTTCCCCATGCGTGCATCTATCATGGCTCTCCTTCCCCATGTGTGCATCTATCATGGCTATCCTTCCCCACACGCACACATGTATCATAGCTATACTTCCCCATGCGTGCATCTATCATGGCTGTCCTTCCCCATGCGTAAATCTATCATGGCTATCCTTCCCCATGCATGCATCTATCATGGCTGTCCTTCCCCTTGTGTGCATCTATCATGGCTATCCTTCCCCACACGCACACATGTATCATAGCTATCCTTCCCCATGCGTACATCCTTCATGACTGTCCTTCCCCATGCGTTCATCTATAATGGCTTTCCTTCCCCATGCATGCATCTATCATGGCTATCCTTTCCCATGCGTGGATCTATCATGGCTATCCTTCCCCGTGCACGCTCCTATCATGGCTATCCTTCCCCATGCGTGCATCTATCATGGCTATCCTTCCCCATGCATACATCTATCATGGCTATCCTTCCCCATGTGTGCATCTATCATGGCTATCCTTCCCCTTATGTACATCTATCATGGCTGTCCTTCCCCATGCGTGCATCTATAATGGCTTTCCTTCCCCATGCATGCATCTGTCATGGCTATCCTTCCCCATGTGTGCATCTATGATGGCTATCCTTCCCCATGCATGCATCTATCATGGCTCTCATTCCCCCTGCGTTCATCTATCATGGCTATCCTTCCCCATGCACGCTCCTATCATGGCTATCCATCCCCATGCATACATCTATCATGGCTATGCTTCCCCATGCATGCATGTGTCATGGCTTTCCTTCACCGTGCGCGCTCCTATCATGGCTATCCTTCCCCGTGTGTGCATCTATCATGGCTGTCCTTCCTCTTGTGTGCATCTATCATGGCTTTCCTTCCCCGTGTGCGCTCCTATGATGGCTATCCTTCCCCGTGCGTGCGTCTATCTTGGCCATCCTTCCCCATATGTGCATCTATCATGGCTATCCTTCCCCATATGTGCATCTATCATGACTATCCTTCCCCATGCACACATCTATCATGACTATCCTTCCCCATATGTGCATCTATCATGACTATCCTTCCCCATATGTGCATCTATCATGGCTATCCTTCCCCATAGGTGCATCTATCATGGCTATCCTTCCCCATGCGTGCATCTATCATGGCTATCCTTCCCCATGCGTGCATCTATCATGGCTATCCTTCCCCATGCATGCATCTATCATGTCTATCCTTCCCCATGCGTGCATCTATCATGGCTATCCTTCCACATGCGTGCATCTATCATGGCTATCCTTCCCCATGCGTTCATCTATCATGGCTATCCTTCCCCATGCGTGCATCTATCATGGCTATCCTTCCACATGCGTGCATCTATCATGGCTATCCTTCCCCATGCGTTCATCTATCATGGCTATCCTTCCCCACGCGTGCATCTATCATGGCTATCCTTCCCCACACATACATCTATCATGGCTATCCTTCCCATGCATGCATCTATCATGGCTATCCTTCCCCGTGCGTGCGTCTATCATAGTTGTCCTTCCCAATGTCTGCATCTATCATGGCTATCCTTCCCCATGCATGCATCTATCATGGCTATCCTTCCCCATGCATGCATCTATTATGGCTATCCTTCCCCATGCGTGCATCTATCATGGCTATCCTTTCCCCCACGTACATATATCATGGCTAGCCCTTCCCCATGCACTATACAAGTAAATAAAACAAACAAACAGGCCACTTCCTCATGTATGCTACTTCTGCACTGGTCTCTTCTGCACACTCATGCAGGTCACATCTGCAATCTTATGCCGGTCACTTCAGCACTCTCCTGCAGGCCAAATCTGCACTGTCATGTATGTCACATCTGCACACTCATGCTAGTCACTTCTGCACTCTCATCCAGGCAACCTCTGCACTGGTCACTTTTGCACTCTCATGCAGGTCACTTCTGCACTCCCACGCTGGTCACTTCTGCAATTTCATGCTTGTCCTGCACACTCATGCGGGTCACTTCTGCACACTCATGCTGGTCATTTCTGCACTCTCATACAGGTCACTTCTGCACTCTCATACAGGTCACTTCTGCACTCTCATGCAAGCCACTTCTGCATTCTCATGTATGCCACTTCTGCACTCTCATGCAAGTCACTTATTCACTCTTATCCAGGCCACTTCTGCACTAGTCACTTCTAAACTCTCATGCAGGTCACATCTGCACTGTCAAGCTAGCCACTTCTGCACTTCCACGCTGGTATGATATGATACAGCATTTATAACGCACCTATACACAAGTGTTTCAAGGTACGACGAGGCAATCGAGGGGAACAGAGGGAAGACAGAGACAACAATCTTACTAGGCCAGGTGACATTGAGATTTTGCAAGTGCAGACGAGGGGGCAAGGGGGAAAGGGGGACGGAAAGTGCAGTTTATAGGATAAACAGTAAATAAATAAAAACAATAAATAAGAACAATAAATAAGAAGTGCGGCCAGCTGGTGGCAGGTGCAGGGATAAGTGCAGACATTTCGTGTCAAGTACTGGTAGGGGGCTGTGAGGATACAGAAACAACCCCAGAGTGCAAGGGTTGCCAAGGGGGCAGCGGAGGTGTGCAACTGGCGGGGAGGGGACCTGGGCCCAAGAACAGAGGGTAGCCAGGTGACCAGTGTATTTTCAGCCATGAGTTCAGCGGGGGAGAGCAAGCAGAATCAAAGAGGAAGGTTTTGAGGTGCTTCCGGAACCAGAGATGGTTCTCAATTTTCAGAGAGGCAGGGAGGCTGTTCCAGATGGAGGGCCCAGCTGAAGAAAGAGATCTACCACCCACTCGTTCCTTGGAGAAGCGACTGACCCTGAGAGAGCTGGAGACGGATGAGTGAAGAGCTCAAGAAGGAAGATATTTAGGATGAGAGAGTTGAAGGTATTGAGGCCTCAGGCCCCAGAAGGCCTTGTGGACACTGCAGAGGGGTTTGAACTTAATCCTCGTGCTCACTGGGAGCCAGTGCAGAGATTTCAGTCCTAGAGAGATATGATCCCTGGGCTTGAGGCCAAGGACGAGTCTCGCAGTCCAGTTTTGGATGAATTGCAGAGGGCAGAGAGTAGAGGCAGGCAGATTTAGAAAGAGGCTGTTGCAGTAATCCAGCCTAGAGAGAACCAGAGCTCTGGAGACAGTGAGCGTCTGGGGGAAGGAGAGTAAAGGAAGAATACCTCTGAGGAGGTGCAGCTGGTAGTTTGACTTCTTAGAGACATCATAGATGTGAGGAGAGAAGGAGAGTATGGAGTCGAAGATGACCCCAAGGTTTTTATCCTCACAGGTGGTACCAGTAAGAGGACCGAGAGAGGCCGGCCAGAGAGAGACAGGACAGGAGGGAGCGGGTGTGCCAATGAGGAGAATCTCAGTCTTACTGGCATTAAGGCAGAGATCATTGGTGGCACACCACTCCTGGATAGCAGACAGTCAGAGATGAGAGGAGAAGAGGTGGCTGAGGGAAGCCTGAAAGTGAGCTGAGTTTCATCCGCATAGCACTGGAAGTTGGGGCAGAGAGAAGCAATGCAGTGGGCAAGAAGTGTCAGTTATTGGTTGAACAGCCAGGGAGAGAGGTTAGACCCCTGGGGAACACCACAGGTAGAGATAGAGATAGAGGAGAGGAAAGACCCAAGTTGGACCTGGGAGGGTCGATCGGAAAGGAAAGAAGACAGCCAAATCACGGCCTGATCGGTGATACCCCAGTTATCACGGAGATGGTTGAGCAGGATGGCATGGTTGACTTGGTCAGGATGGCATGGTTGGCATAGTCACTTCTGCACTATCACACTGGTCACCTCTGCACTCTCACATTGGTCACTTCTGCACTTCATGCTGGTCACTTCTGC
This sequence comes from Ambystoma mexicanum, assembly GCF_040938575.1. NCBI lineage: Eukaryota > Metazoa > Chordata > Amphibia > Caudata > Ambystomatidae > Ambystoma > Ambystoma mexicanum. Next base: position 1,544,963,391 of record NC_090922.1, read on the forward strand.
ACTTTCATGCAGGCCACTTCTGCACTCTCATACAGGTCACTTCTGCATTTTCATGCATGCCACTTCTGGACTCTCATGTGTGTCACTTCTACACTCTCATGCTTTTCATTTCTGCACTCTCATGTTGGTCACTTCTGCACTGTCAAGCTGTTCACACCTGAACTCTCAAACTGGACACTTCTGCACTCTCATGCAGGTCACATATGCACTCTCATACAGGTCACTTCTGCACTTTCATGCATGCCACTTCTAGACTCTCATGTATGTCACTTTCACGCTCTCATGCTTTACATTTCTGCACTCTCATGTTGGTGTCTTCAGCACACTCAAGCTGGTCCCTAATGCTTTCTCACGCTGGTCACTGCTGCACTCTCACGCTGGTCACTTCTGCACTCACACTCTGGTCACTTCTGTACTCTCCTGCGGATCCATTCTGCACACTCCTGCTGGCCACTTCTACATGCTGATGCAGTTAACTTCTGTGCTCTCATGTATTTCACTTCTGCGCTTTCATGTATGTCACTTCTGCTCTCTCGTGTATGTCACTTTGCACTCTCATGCTAGTCACTTTTGCGTTCTCATGTATGTCACTTTCCACTCTCATGCTGGTCACTTCTGCACTCTCATATATGTCACTTCTGCACTCTCATGCTCGTGACTTCTACTCTCTCATTCTGGTCACTTCTGCACTCTCATGCTGGTCACTTCTGCGCTCTCATGCAGGTCACTTCTGCACTCTCATCTGGTCACTTCTGCGCTCTCATGCTGGTCACTGATGCGCTCTCATGCTGGTCACTTCTGCCCTCTCATGTATTTCACTTCTGCACTCCCGTGTATGTCACTGATGAACTCTCATGCTGGTCACTTCTGCCCACTTATGCTGGTCACTTCTGCACTCTCATGCTGGTCACTTCTGCACTCTGTTGCAGGTCAGAGGAAACTCTTAACAGCACGGTCTCACTCTTGAGCTCCTAAAGCCTTGTTCCCCTTCCTCTGTATTCTGTGCTTATTTTCCCCCCCAGGGCTTGCGCCCTGGAGAAGAGTCCGGGGTGGGACATCGCCCCTCCCCCCGTATCTGAAGTGGTCTCTACCCAATGTTAATCACGAGCCGAGCCCGAGCTCTCCTTAACACCTTCTCAAGCTCAGGCCCTTATCTAACCCTCATTTAGAGGTTCTTGCCACACCCAGCTGCCCCCCTGAGGAAGAACGCCCCCATGCAAGACATTTGGATGAATAGGGCACGTGAGAGGGTGGGGGCTGTGCAGTCAGACTGCTGTAACACACTCTACGGAAAGCGACTGAGAGAACTAAAGCGCGTCCGTTTGACCACATTCTGTGGCATGATGGCGGGAGGGGGGGGGGTCTGCACCCACCACAGGATGTGCCTGTGAGCACAGGAAGGGGGAGGGCTGCTGCAGTCTCGAGAGGAAGTTACAGAGCATGCACAGAGTTCGGCTGTGGGGAGAGTCTCATGAGATCCATCACCCCCAAAGCTGCAGGCCTGGGGCACCCCCTGTGTGACCTGTGCGGACATTCCAGCGCCCCCCAGAGGTAGGACTTTCTGTGTGTTTGCCTGCGTGGGGCGAAGTTCAGAGCTGGGATTGGCTGAACACCTGCTCCTCTAGCAGGAGGCCATGGGTGTGTCAGACATGGGGAGAGCAGATAAGAACACGTGCGTGTATGTGTGTCCTCCAGCAGGGAGCTGACACGCTAAATGCCACGGAAAAGCTACACATCTTTCCTTGTTAGCCAGTGGCTGATGTTGAGGGAGCAGCGTGAAAAGGCAAAGATGTGACCTGTTGTGTAATTTGGCTGGTGCTGCACTCCTGTGCCTGATGGCAGCTTCCTTCCTGGCCCATGCCGCCACACCTGAGTGGGTGCCCGGCCACTCGGGCCTCCCCAAAAGAACTCTCTCCTCCTATTTCCCTCCCTTCTCTGCCCGGGCAGGAGGGTCCCTGGGCAATATATCTCCATCCCTTTCACTGTTAGATGTACCCCGTCTGCCAATGATGTGCCCCTCCTCCCCACCCCCCGTCTAAGGAAGCTCCCCCCGGGGAATGCACCACTCCTCGGCCCCTTTGTGTAGCTTTGTCCTCGATGCATCACTGGCTTTGCGATATAAGGCGATACTTCAAAGTGTACTAATTCGTTAGCCCCCACGCGCGCATCTATCATGGCTATCCTTCCCCATGCATGCATCTATCATGGCTATCCTTCCCCATGCGTGCATCTATCATGGCTATCCTTCCCCATGAATTCATCTATCATGGCTATCCTTCCCCATGCGTGCATCTATCATGGCTCTCCTTCCCCATGCGTGCATCTATCATGGCTATCCTTCCCCATGAATTCATCTATCATGGCTATCCTTCCCCATGCGTGCATCTATCATGGCTCTCCTTCCCCATGCGTGCATCTATCATGGCTATCCTTCCCCATGCATTCATCTATCATGGCTATCCTTCCCCATGCGTGCATCTATCATGGCTCTCCTTCCCCATGCGTATATCTATCATGGCTATCCTTCCCCATGCATTCATCTATCATGGCTCTCCTTCCCCATGCATGCATCTATCATGGCTCTCCTTCCCCATGCATTCATCTATCATGGCTATCCTTCCCCATGCGTGCATCTATCATGGCTCTCCTTCCCCATGCGTGCATCTATCATGGCTATCCTTCCCCATGCGTGCATCTATCGTGGCTATCCTTCCCCACGCGTGCATCTATCATGGCTATCCTTCCCTTTGCATGCATCTATCATGGCTATCCTTCCCCATGCGTGCATCTATCGTGGCTATCCTTCCCCACGCGTGCATCTATCATGGCTATCCTTCCCTTTGCATGCATCTATCGTGGCTATCCTTCCCCAAATGTGTATCTATCGTGGCTATCCTTCCCCATGCATGCATCTATCATGGCTATCCTTCCCCACGCATGCATCTATCATGGCTATCCTTCCCCACGCATGCATCTATCATGGCTATCCTTCCCCATGCGTGCATCTATCATGGCTATCTTCCCCACGCGTGCATCTGTCATGGCTATCCTTTCCCACGCGTGCATCTGTCATGGCTATCCTTTCCCACGCGTGCATCTATCATGGCTATCCTTCCCCATGCGTGCATCTATCATGGCTATCCTTCCCCACGCGTGCATCTATCATGGCTATCCGTCCCCATGCGTGCATCTATGATGGCTATCCTTTCCCATGCATGCATCTATCATGGCTATCCTTCACCATGTGTGCATCTATCATGGCTATCCTTCCCCACGCGTGCATCTATCATGGCTATCCTTCCCCAAGCGTGCATCTCTCATGGCTATCCTTCCCCATGCATGCATCTATCATGTCTGTCCTTCCCCACGCATGCATCTATCATGGCTATACTTCCCCACGCGTACATCTATCATGGCTATCCTTCCCCATGCATGCATCTATAATGTCTAACCTTCCCCATGCATGCGTCTATCATGGCTATCCTTCACCATGTGTGCATCTATCATGGCTATCCTTCCCATGCATGCATCTATCATGGCTAATCCATCCCCATCCGTGCATCTATCATGGCTATACTTCCCCATGCGTGCACATATCATGGTTCTCCTTCCCCATGCGTGCATCTATTATGTCTATCCTTCCCACGCGTGCATCTATCATGGCTATCCTTCCCCATGCACGCATCTATCATGGCTATCCTTCCCCATGCATGCATCTATCATGGCTATCCCTCTCCATGCGTGCATCTATTATGACTATCCTTCCCCATGTGTGGATCTGTCATGGCTATCCCTCTCCATGCGTGCATCTAACATGACTATCCTTCCCCATGTGTGCACCTTTCAGGGCTATCCTCCCCCACTCGTGCATCTATCATGGCGCTCCTTCCTCATGCATGTGTCTATCATGGCTCTCCTTCCCCACGTCTGCATCTATCATTACTCTCCTTCCCCATGCGTGTATCTATCATGGCTCTCCTTCCCCATGCATGCATCTATCATGGCTATCCTTCCCCATGTGTGCATCTATCATTACTCTCCTTCCCCTTTGAGTGCATTTATAATGGCCATCCTTCTCCACGCGTGCATCTATCACGGATCTTCTTCCCCATGCGTGCGTCTATCATGGCTATCCTTCCCCATGCGCTCATCTATCATGGATATCCTTCCCCATGCGCATCTATCATGGCTATCCTTCCCCATGTGTGCATCTATCATGGCTATCCTTCCCCATGCGTGCATCTATCATGGCTATCCTTCCCCACATCTGCATCTATCATTACTCTCCTTCCCCATGCATGTATCTATCATGGCTATCCTTCCCCATGTGTGCATCTATCATGGCTATCCTTCCCCATGCGTGCATCTATCATGGCTATCCTTCCCCACGTCTGCATTTATCATTACTCTCCATCCCCATGCATGCATCTATCATGGCTATCCTTCCCCAGGCGTGCATCTATCATGGCTATCCTTCCCCACGTTTGCATCTATCATTACTCTCCTTCCCCATGCATGCATCTATCATGGCTATCCTTCCCCATGCATGCATCTATCATGTCTATCCTTCCCCACGCATGCATCTATCATGGCGATCCTTCCCCACGCATGCCTCTATCATGGCTATCCTTCCCCACGCATGCATCTATCATGGCTATCCTTCCCCATGCGTGCATCTATCATGGCTTCCCTTCCCATGCGTGCATCTATCATGGCTATCCTTCCCCATGCGCGCATCTATCATGTCTATCCTTCCAATGTGCGCATCTATCATGGCTATCCTTCCCCATGCGCGCATCTATCATGACTATCCTTCCCCATGCATGCATCTATCATGGCTATCCTTCCCCATGCATGCATCTATCATGGCTATCCTTCCCCATGCGTGCATCTATCATGTCTATCCTTCCCCATGCATGCATCTATCATGTCTATCCTTCCCCACGCATGCATCTATCATGGCTATCCTTCCCCACGCATGCATCTATCATGGCTATCCTTCCCCATGCGTGCATCTATCATGGCTATCCTTCCCATGCGCGCATCTATCATGGCTATCCTTCCCATGTGTGCATCTATCATGTCTACCCTTCCCCACACATGCATCTATCATGGCTATCCTTCCCATGCGTGCATCTATCATGGCTATCCTTCCCCACGTCTGCATCTATCATTACTCTCCTTCCCTTTGCATGCATCTATCATGGCTATCCTTCCCCACACATGCATCTATCATGGCTATCCTTCCCAATGCGTGCATCTATCATGGCTATCCTTCCCATGTGCGCATCTATCATGGCTATCCTTCCCATGCGTGCATCTATCATGTCTATCCTTCCCTTTGCATGCATCTATCATGGCTATCCTTCCCCATGTGTGCATCTATCATGGATATCCTTCCCCATGCGTGCGTCTATCATGGCTATCCTTCCCAGGCATGCATCTATCATGGCTCTACTTCCCCATGTGTGCATCTATCATGGCTATCCTTCCCCATGCGCGCATCTATCATGGCTATCCTTCCTCATGTGTGCGTCTATCATGGCTATACTTCCCCATGTGCGCATCTATCATGGCTATCCTTCCCCATGTGTGCATCTATCATGACTCTCCTTCCCCTTTGAGTGCATTTATCATGGCCATCCTTCTCCACGCGTGCATCTATCACGGATCTCCTTCCCCGCACGTGCATCTATCATGGCTATCCTTCCCCATGCTCTCATCTATCATGGATATCCTTCCCCATGCGCGCATCTATCATGTCTATCCTTCCCCATGCGTGCATCTATCATGGCTATCCTTCCCCATACGTGCATCTATCATGGCTATCCTTCCCCATGCGTGCATCTATCATGGCTATCCTTCCCCATGCGTGCATCTATCATGGCTATCCTTCCCCACGTCTGCATCTATCATTACTCTCCTTCCCCATGCGTGTATCTATCATGGATATCCTTCCCCATGCATGCATCTATCATGGCTATCCTTCCCCATGTGTGCATCTATCATGACTCTCCTTCCCCTTTGAGTGCATTTATCATGGCCATCCTTCTCCACGCGTGCATCTATCACGGATCTCCTTCCCCGCACGTGCATCTATCATGGATATCCTTCCCCATGCGCGCATCTATCATGGCTATCCTTCCCCATACGTGCATCTATCATTGTTCTCCTTCCCATGCATGCATCTATCATGGCTATCCTTCCCTATGCGTGCATCTATCATGGCTATCCTTCCCCACATGTGCATTTATCATGGCTAACCTTCCCCATGTGCGCATCTATCATGGCCATCCTTCCCCATGCGCGCATCTATCATGACGCTCCTTCCCCATGCGTGCATCTATCATGGATATCCTTCCCTATGCCTGCGTCTATCATGGCTATCCTTCCCAGTCATGCATCTATCATGGTTCTCCTTCCCATGCATGTATCTATCATGGCTATCCTTCCCCACGTGTGCACCCATCATGGCAATCCTTCCCCTTGTGTACATCTATCATGGCTATTCTTCCCCTTGTGTACATCTATCATGGCTAGTCCATCCCCATGTCTGTATCTATCATGGTTCTCCTTCCCCATGCCTGCATCTATCATGGTTCTCCTTCCCCATGCATGAATCTATCATGGCTCTCCTTCCCCATGCATGCATGTATCATGGTTAGCCCGTCCCCATGTGTGCATCTATCATGGCTGTCCTTCCCCGCGCGCACATCTATCATTGATATCCTTCCCCATGAATGCATCTATCATGGCCATCCTTCCCCATGCCCGCATCTATCATGGCTCTCCTTCCACATTCAGGAGGCCTTCTCGTTGTGTGGGCTCTGCCATATCTTGAGCCCCTCTGCGAGGATATGCTGTCGCCCTAATATTGCACCCATTCCTTCCGCCTGCAGCTGCGGACTGCTGGTGGCTTCCTTGATATTCGCATTGCCATCCTTCTACTCCTTGTGGTGTTCCTGGAAAGTCTTATCACAGCCTTTACCACGTGTCCTCACACTTCTGCTCTCCCTGCTCCATCCCTGCTTTATACCAAGCGGCAGAAGGTTTCTTCTACCAAGGCCCGGATGGACAGGAAAGAAAAACGAAAGCTTTTCAGTGTGCACTGAGAACGTGTTGTACTACGTTCAGAGTGTGGACTCTGCCAGTCCTGGCCGAGGATCTTGGGCCCACGCATTTGGCTGGCCCAGGCGGTGTTATAGGGCAATCAGCCGTGCTGCCACAAATAACACAGAGCCTTGGATTAGTTTACCTTGCCTTTAACCTCTCTTAACATTATCTGATTTCCCTTTACCTTGACCCTCTCCTTTCTCCCCACTCACCCATACCCTCCCTTCATCACATGGCTTGCCCTTAAAGGGCCCATTCATTTCTTCTCTGCAACACCTCCCCCTTACGTATCATGGGAGTTCTTGGGCTTCCATTTGTTCAATTAGTCGTGATGGCCTCTTCACTTCCTGTTGTGGTCTTCTGGGAGATTCATGAGTCTCGCTCGGTCTCTCCTCGGTCTCCTGTTGACTATCCTCGGGTTGGTCACCATTGTCTTTCAGTTCTCTCTCTCCTCGTGATGGCCTCTTCACTACCTGTTGTGGTCTTCCGGGTGATTCATGAGTCTCGCTCGGCTCTCCTCGGTCTCCTGTTGACTATCCTCAGGTTGGTCACCTTTGTCTTTCAGTTCTTTCTCTCCTTGTGACGTACCAGGGGTTTCAGGTTCAGTCTGGTGCAGTTGGTGGAAGAAGGAGACATTCCAAGGTTATTTCTCGCTCGTCTCCTGTCGTTATGACCATTGATCCTTTGACATTGGTCACGAGAAATAGCTCAGGGCTGTATCGAAGGTCTGTCTTTCTTTGTTGACTTTGTCGTACCAGGACGAGTTCCCCAACCTTTAGTTGTGGTTCTTTTGCTCCTCTTCACTGGTCTGCCCATTCCTTGCCATTCCTTTACCCTTCGGTGTCTCTTTCCTGTATTCCCACATCTTGGTCCACCGTGTAGTCCTCCAGTAATAGCAAGCGCATTTGGGGCTTATATCTTATCATGATCTCCATAGGCGTCTTGCCGGTAGCTTCGTTTGGTGTGTTCCGATAGCTTTTCTAGCATTTGGCACACTTCTTGAGTGGGGGAGTGTCTGGCCTAGGAGGGCCTTTTGTCTGGTCTCTGTTGATGGGGGCCATAAACTGCTCCACCATCCCGTTGGCTTCCAGCCACCGCAGTGTGATTTTTTGATGGTGGAACCCTAGGTGTGCTGCTAGCTTCTGAAATTCTTGTCCTTGGAATGGTGGCCTGTTGTCCATCTTCACGACATTTGGTATCCCCCACTCGCTGAATAGTTCTTCTATCAATCCTACCACATGATGGAATGCTGTGGACTGTACCTGTTTTACTACTGGGAATCGTGAGTATTCATCCATTGCCACGAGTAGGAGGCCCCCTTCTTTGTGGGGTCCATAGAAATCCATGGCTATTTGCTGCCCTGGTCCTTCAGGTAGTGGTACTATCTTTATGGGGTATGGGGCTGTGTTTGCAGCTGCTCTTTGACTCGCTTGACAATGGGTCAGTATGTCCTCAACTACTCCGTCCATATATGGGAGCCACACTTCGTTGCGTAGTATCTTTTTTGTATTTGCTATTCCTCTATGCCATTTGTGTGCTATATTTACCATTATTTTCCTGAGGCAATGGGGACTACCAATCGGTTTTCATCTCAGTAGGATGCCTTGTTCCATGGTGTCTTGTTCTCTTTGTCTTTTGGCCATCCTTTCTATCTCTTTTCTATCCACCTCCCCGTTCTGAAACAGTTCCTTGCAGTAGTTCTTTCACCTGTTTGTGTTGGTCAGGTGCACCGCAGCTTGGATAGTGTGATCAGCTTTGCTCTTGTCAGTGAATAACGTGATGGTAATCGTAGGGGGAAGTGCATTCTCCGATAGGTACATGATGTAGTGTTCCCTCTCCTGTTCTAGTGCCTCTTTTCCTTGCCCTTCTGGGTGTATAGATATATAGTCTGTTGGGTTTGCATCCCCTCCTGGTTTGTGGATGTTGCAGTAATCATATTCTTGGAGCCTGATGCCCCATCTTTCGTTTCATGGATTAATTTTGCTTTTCGGGTTTCCCTATATGTAGACGAGTGCTTGGTGTTCGTGAATCTCCTTCCGATGACAAAATGATGGAACTTCTCGCAGGCCCACACTGCTGCCAGGCTTTCTCTCTCGGCTTGGGAGTAAGCTCGCTCTGTGGGTGATAAGGCTCTGCTGGCGTACGCAATGATGTGCTGCGTTCGTTGGCCATTTGGTTCAGTTTTGGTAACGATAGCCCCTATTCCCACGCGGCTGGCATCAACAGTTATCTCTGTGTCCCATTCAGGGTTGAAGTAGGCCAGTCTGCTGCTGTTAGTAAGCTCTGTCTGTATGACTTGAATGGCGTTCTGGCATGCCTTGCCCCATTCAAACAGGGTGTCATTTTTGAGCAGCCGTCTGAGGGGGTCTGCGAGTGTGGCATAATTGCAAAGGTAGCAAGCACAATAGCCCGCCATGCCGGGAATGACCGGAGTTCAGCTACTCCTGCTGGGGGAGTCAGGTTGACGATTGCTCTTATCTTCTCAGCGTCTGCTGTTATTCCTTGGTCCAAGAAGATGTGCCCGACGAATCTTAAGCTGGGCCTGTTGATGGCCCAGCTTAAGCTTAAGATACAGCTGGCCTCACCCTAATTCGATCCCGTTTAGGGTGAGGCCAGCTGTATGTAGGATTTCACCCACTCTTAGTAGGGCTTTGCCATGTTGATCTCGAGACGTGCAGAACACCAGTATGTCATCACTGTAGTTCAGTGCATTAGGCAATGGCGCTATTAGTCTGCAAAAGGTTTCCTGGAATATTTCCACTGCTGAAGGTATTCCAAAGTTATGTCACTTGTAGCAAAACAATCCTTCATGCGTTGCAAACGTGGTGATGGGTCTCGACTCGGGGTGGATGACCAACTGCTGGTACCCCTGGGTGGATGACCAACTGGTGGTACCCCTGGGTGGATTACCAACTGGTGGTACCCATGGATGGATGACCAACTGCTGGTACCCCTGGGTGGATGACCAACTGGTGGTACCCCTGGGTGGATGACCAACTGCTAGTAGCCCTGGGTGGATGACCAACTGCTGGTACCCGTGGTTGAGGTCTACTCTAGTCTGACCATCATGTCCTTTATGTTTGGGGGGGTGTGCCTCTCTCTTTGGATTGCAGGGTTTGGTAAGCGCATTTCAACACAGAGGCATAAGCAGGTGTTTTCCTTCTGGATGATGACAAATGGTGATACCCAGGTGGTTGGGCCACTCACTCTTTCAATAATGTCATTGTTTAAAAGGAGTTGCAGCTCTTGTGTCACTTGTGCTTACAAATGGAAGCCTACCCGGAGTGGATGTTGGGGTACTAGGACGGCTCTAGGGTCGATGTGAATGGAGATTACAGAGTCTTTAAGCATACCCACTGCTACGAACAGGGCGGGCAACTAAGCTTTGGTTGTATCTAGGGTAATCTCCTGGCGGGACAATGCATTCAATTTGAGAGCTCTTATCTGGAGGTCATGAACGACCTCTGATTGGTCGTAGTGTATGTCTATTGGGGCGAGTGCTCATGCTGTGCAGTAGCTTAGTAGGCACCGACCTGCCATGGGGCTTTGTATGACATGGATTGTCGTGGATACTCTTTGGCCTTTGTGGTGTAGATTGCATTGAAACTGGCTTGTTGACTGGAGTGGGTGTGCTGTGCCCCATTGGAATATGCAAGCTGGGACAGGCTTAATACGTAAATGTCTTTTAATGCTTGGTATAGTGATTCGTTCAGGACATTTACGGTTGCGCCCGTGTCTACGATGAATTGATGATTCAGCCCTCCTATCTGAACAGTGACCTTTGGGATGGCACTGTCATCCGTCTCTTCACTGATTAGTCTCAGATACTCTTTGCTATATCGGTCCCGATGGCCATAGTCTTGTGCTTCATCTTCTTGATCTGTGGGTGGGTTTTCATATGGGTCTTTGGCGTATCCTGCATATGGGTTCAGTCTGTAGTTGGTGTTGGGGTGCTCTGGCTGGTAGGCGTAGCTTAAATGCTGCATATGGGTTTAGTCGGTAGTTGGTGTTGGGGTGCTCCGGCTGGTAGGCGTAGCGCTCTGTTAGGTTTGGTAGGTGACTATATTCATCTGGGCATTGCAATGGTGGTTGTAGGTCTAGGTCCTCCATTGCTCTAACTATACCTGTTTGAGTTTGAAATTCAGGTGGGTTCCTTCACGGGCGTGTCACTCGGGCATTCTGATTATCGTAAATCTTGTATCTGAATCCCTGTATTTGTGTCTTGTCTCAGGTTCCCTCTGGGCATTGCCGACTTATAGTTTTTGGGAGTTGGGGCTTTTTCTCTACACGTTGCTTGTAAATGATTGTCCTGGCTACACCTCGTGCACATTTGTCCTATGGCTGGGCATTGTCCTCTGTGGGGGTATTCACACCTGCATCTGCGACACCTCGTGCACATTTGTCCTATGGCTGGGCATTGTCCTCTGCGGGGGTATTCACACCTGCATCTGTGACACCTCGTGCACATTTGTCCTATGGCTGGGCATTGTCCTCTGCGGGGGTATTCACACCTGCATCTGTGACACCTCGTGCACATTTGTCCTATGGCTGGGCATTGTCCTCTGCGGGGGTATTCACACCTGCATCTGTGACACCTCCTGCACATTTGTCCTATGGCTGGACACCTTGTGCACATTTGTCCTATGGCTGGGCATTGTCCTCTGTGGGGGTATTCACACCTGCATCTGTGACACCTCGTGCACATTTGTCCTATGGATGTGCAGTGTCCTCTGTGGGGGTAGTCACACCTGCATCTGTGACACCTCACACACATTTTTTTCCTATGGCTGGGCATTGTCCTCTGTGGGGGTATTCACACCTGCATCTGTGACACCTTGTGCACATTTGTCCTATGGCTGGGCCTTGTCCTCTGCGGGGGTATTCACACCTGCATCTGTGACACCTCGTGCACATTTGTCCTATGGCTGGGCATTATTCCCTGCAGGGGTATTCACACCTGCATCTGTGACACCTCGTGCACATTTGTCCTATGGCTGGGCATTGTCCTCTGCGGGGGTATTCACACCTGCATCTGTGACACCTCCTGCACATTTGTCCTATGGCTGGACACCTTGTGCACATTTGTCCTATGGCTGGGCATTGTCCTCTGTGGGGGTATTCACACCTGCATCTGTGACACCTCGTGCACATTTGTCCTATGGATGTGCAGTGTCCTCTGTGGGGGTAGTCACACCTGCATCTGTGACACCTCACACACATTTTTTTCCTATGGCTGGGCATTGTCCTCTGTGGGGGTATTCACACCTGCATCTGTGACACCTTGTGCACATTTGTCCTATGGCTGGGCCTTGTCCTCTGCGGGGGTATTCACACCTGCATCTGTGACACCTCGTGCACATTTGTCCTATGGCTGGGCATTGTCCTCTGCGGGGGTATTCACACCTGCATCTTTGACACCTCGTGCACATTTGTCCTATGGCTGGGCATTGTCCTCTGCGGGGGTATTCGCACCTGCATCTGTGACACCTCCTGCACATTTTCCTATGGCTGGACACCTTGTGCACATTTGTCCTATGGCTGGGCATTGTCCTCTGCGGGGGTATTCACACCTGCATCTGTGACACCGCGTGCACATTTGTCCTAAGGCTGGGCATTGTCCTCTGCGGGGGTATTCACACCTGCATCTGTGACACCGCGTGCACTTTTGTCCTATGGCTGGGCATTGTCCTCTGCGGGGGTATTCACACCTGCATCTGTGACACCTCGTGCACATTTGTCCTATAGCTGGGCATTGTCCTCTGCGGGGGTATTCACACCTGCATCTGTGACACCTCGTGCACATTTGTCCTATGGCTGGGCATTGTCCTCTGCGGGGGTATTCACACCTGCATCTTTGACACCTCGTGCACATTTGTCCTATGGCTGGGCATTGTCCTCTGCGGGGGTATTCACACCTGCATCTGTGACATCTCGTGCACATTTGTCCTATGGCTGGGCATTGTCCTCTGCGGGGGTATTCACACCTGCATCTGTGACACCTTGTGCACATTTGTCCTATGGCTGGGCATTGTCCTCTGCGGGGGTATTCACACCTGCATCTGTGACATTGCTTGGCTCCTTGGGGCCTTTGGTGTGGGTATCTTGACCCCGGTATGAATGGTGCCCCTTGGTTTCTGGCATTGACGTTCAGCATGTTCTACATTTCCGCGATACTGTCGCCTTTTCTTGGGTTTCAATGGCTGCTGCTTGCATGTCTACTCTCTCGTAAACACTGGCTATGTTTATGATTTCTTGCCTTGAAAGTGGCTTCTTCAGCAGGTGTTTCCTGAATGCTGAGGATGTGAATCCTTAAATTATTCTGAGTCGGATCGCTTCCTCATCGGAGAAGTTTGTGAAATCGCTGTGAGTTATCTTTTCTTTGGAGTCTTATCACAAACTCACCAATGGTCTCATGCTGGGCGCGCTGGTTAAAGGAGTATCTTTTGCAGTCTCTATTTGGCAATATGACCAGTTTTCTGTTGACGGCTGCTATCACTAGTGCATATGTGGACTTTTCTTATGTAGGGATTGTCTTTAAGGTGCATCTTTTTTCTTTTCCACCTAGGTTAGTAAATATCTCTGCTTTATTCAGTGTGTTTTTTTATCTCCCATGGCCCTTAAGAAGTCTTGCAATTCTTCCATCCATTCTTCCCATCCTTGTCCTTGGTCCTGGTGTGGTTGCAGTGACAAGGGATTGGGCCGTCTCAGAAACGTTGCTCTTGATGCGGCTTCTATTATAGGATTTGCAGGTATTCCTGCCTCTGTGCCTGCTTCTACAGCCCCTTGTGTGTTGTCCACCATGGTGCCCCTTGTTGCAGGCTTGTGGGTTGTTGTTATGGTGTCTGTCCCTTCTCTCATGTGCAACCGAAACTACAGGCACATATCCCTATTAGACGAACTATATTCACCAGAATCATATACGAGCACCTTCAAGCATGGGTTTTACGGCCTTGTAGACCTCTAAATGCAGGATTTCTAAACCACAGGTACCCCTTTACTCTGAATGCTCTGCAGAATAATGTCTCAGCCCTGCGTTTGTGTGTTCCTCAGCTCTGCAGCCCGGGCTGGTATCTCAGCCCTCCTCAGTCCCTCTGCGAGGCTCTGCCGATGGAGGATGTGCTCCTTCCGCTGCCTTCCCTGGTGTTAGGCAGAATCCTGTAGGTGACAATACAAGTTCACCTTTGGTACAAGCCTGTACTACACAGTTAGAGTGGTAGCAGTAGCGGAGCAGCCAGACTTATCTCAAGAGCAAATGGGCAGTAGTAGAGATTACACAAAGGACTTCAATTACTGTGACTCAAGCAAACACTGACTCAAGGTTTTTGGTTAAAAAGTAAAAGTACATTTATTTCTAAACCATCTCTTTACAAAACACTTCACTTCTATTAAATTAAAACCACACTTCAAATACACTACATACAACCAATTCCCCTTGTGCAGAACAATTCAAGGTAAGTATCTTTGGATTTGACGGACTGGTGTTATGAACAAAAGACGTTACCAGGGGTACATATGCGATCACTTTTTGACAGTAATGACAGTTCGCTCTTACTAAAGATAAGCGTACCCGCGGGAAGAAATGTTACCGGAATTAAAACACACTTAGCACATGAATCAACACAAGAGAGTTGGGGATAAAAATCATAGGCAATACTTTTGTCAAGGCAGATAGAATCAGAGGACACTTTCCTACAAGTGAATAAAAGTCAATAGGCCTGCGCCAATGTCAAGTGGAACAGGGTTCCTGTTGCCGAGGATCACACGGTTAGTACAGTTCACGATTCGGGATTGCCAGGAGTACTTAGATATTGTCAGAAGGGGAAGCAAACGTTATAAGAGGGAAGGAAGATAATGACATGCCTTTGGTGAGGAGAAAAGGGGTTCACCCTAGTTCCTCGAAGTCAAACACAGTACCTTATTCGTATGATGAAGAGCTGGTACTACGGCAGTTGTTCCTAGTAGTTTCCTGCAGACTAACGGTTCCTGAAGCTTCAGTCGTGGGGACAAGAAGGAGGACGTATGGAGCGATCTGCACTACTCAGGGATGAAGCCAGCAGCAGCAAAGCAACGGTGAATAAAAGTTGCGCTCCTTTAAAACAGGAGAGGCTCTTTGGATGGCTATCCAGACCACTAAAGCTGTGTGCAGCAATTTCGACCAAGAAGAGGATCCTCTGTCTGTGGAAGATGAGCTGGTTGATGCCACCAGGATCAAGGGAAGAAGACTCCGGACTGGATCTTCTCTTGTCGTTGAAGGGTATATAGCTCAAGACTGCAGCAGGACTTCACTGGGACTTGGTAGTTGCAGCAGCAACTTCTCAGCTTCTCTTCAGTTCCTTGCAGTTCCAGTGGTGACTCTGACTTCCAGCCCAAGAGTCCTGCCTTTTATGTGAAAATCCCCCATTCACACAGCCTGGCTGTCAATCACACAGCAGGGGGGTTGTCCAGCTTGGACAACCCCTCCAGCCAATGGACATAAAGTGTGACTTGGGTCTCAAAGGAGACCCTGTGCATGGGGTGACTACACCCCTCCCTCACATTTAGCCCACCTAGACACCCAGGCGCCAAAAGGAGGGCTTCTTCATAGAAGCCTGCCAAAAGACGGTGAACAAAGAAGGCAAACCTGGTTTGCCGTGCAAAGTAAAACACAAGAAGGACTTTAACAAAAAGAAATGGTGAATAAACCTGGCCGGAGCCAAGAGAAAGAGTATTTTATCAAGCGGGTTTATGTTCGAGGCTAATATAATAGCCTAAAACAGTACCACGTTTATATAGTATAATCGCGGTAGAAAAGTTAGGGTAGATACCACTGCCACCAGCCAAGTTTAAATGTTAAGAGAGCAAAAGAAAGCTCAGAGAGGCACAGACAGAAAGGGGTAGGAATGAACCCTTTCCAGTACTCCATGTAAGATAGGGTGTACTGGGTCTGTAATTTAAAGTGACTATATAAAGTTAATGGCAACTTTACATGTTTCTGGGGGACAGTAGTCAGCCCCAGAAAAATTGAGTCATTGGGAAGTATTAGAGACAACCCTGTGTCACTGCACTGAGAGTGCTGTGTAACAAACACCAAAAAGGTGGGCTCATGGAGTGGTGTAGCTCCACAGCCCAAGATCACACAAACAGTAGAAATACACATGGCAAAACACATGTAAGAGTGGTTAAAAAGGCTCACACTCTTACCAGGTGGAAGAATAAACTCCTTAAATCCAACAAATCTGCCGAGGGGCTCACTAGGTGAGGGAAATTAGCCATAAATGAGAATTCTCCCTAACACCTGGGATGGCAGCTCAGCCCAGCTTCCAAAAATCGACAGGTAAAGACACAGTAATTTTAACATTAAAGCGGAAGTTGTGATTCATGTCTGTCCGCCTGCTTCATTAGGCTTGCATACGTAGTTTTATATATTTTTTTATTGTAAAACTGTTTAATCTATTTTAAATACAGTATCCCTGCTAGATACAATTATTGCCCTGATTAGGAAGTTATAGGCGAATCCGTGGTGCTAGTGAGCAGTTTATTTGCTTTGCTTGCTGCAGGAGTACTAGTTGTTTAAAAACTACAACTCCCAGAACTCTTGTAGTTCTTTCCCCTACATGATACGAAGTCAGCCGCGTCCAGCGCCGTCGCGTCATAGCCGGTTTACTCCGGTTTAGCTCAGGGAGAGCTCCGCTCCACTACTCCCTTTTCGACTTACAGTAAAGGTCAATATTTTCTTGTTACTGGATTTTTTCTCGTGTTTACACGTCATCATGATCGCTAAGCTACAAGCATCATGCACACGCAGGACAGGGTCAGTAGTGCTCTTGAGACACACGAGATACATCAGAGCACCCAAACACCCGGTAAAGCTCATTCCACATTAAAGATAGGCTTGCTAAACACACGATCGTTGGTAAAACATGCACACAACATAAATGATTTAATTCTGGAACACAACCTAGACATATGTTGCGTGACTGAAACTTGGTTAAAAGACCCCATTGGCCCCACATGTGAGGCAGCGGTTCCAACCGGATACATCATATATAACGCCAATAGAGAAGGAGCAGTAGGTGGGGGAGTCGCCATCATAGCAAAAGAGACGCTTAAATTATTTAAGGCCTCCTTTAGCTGTGAAGGATGTGAAACAATCCACATGAAACCTACTTTCACCCTCATAACTGCCTCAATATTATAGTCATATATAGACCCCCCTCACTGAGTTCAGACTTCTCCAATGAACTATGCTCCCAATTAGCCATGCTTACATCTACCAATGTATCCAACTTAGTGGTGGGAGACATTAATCTTTGGCGGGGAAACAAAAAGGATAAGGAAGCCATCTTTTTAGAGAAACAATTAACAAATATGGATTTTAGTATTATAAATGAGGGCCCAACAACACCACAAGGTAATCAGCTGGATTGGATTATAGCTAACAACCTCAAATTCTCTAGTTGCAAGACAGAGCCTTGCATATGGAGTGATCATTACTTGGTCACCCAAAATATTAAACTTCAGGCACCAGGCCCCCACTCGAAGGCCACCAGTAGAAATTTTAAAAAATCACCATTGACCACATTTGTCCATGCATAGATAAAATACTTACCTCTTTTCAGGAGAAAGACAGCTGTGAGGAAATGCTTAAGGTATATAATGCACAAATACAACTTCTAGTAGATGAGATCGCACCCCTCAAAACTAAGCTTATTAGAAAAAATAGTAACCATAAGAAATGGTTCAACTCAGACATAGAGGCAATTAAAGTACAGAAGGGAGCCCTTGAGAAGAAATGGCTCGAAGACAAAACCACTGAAAATAAAGAACGGTGGAAAGTAGCTTATAAGAAATACAAAGAAAAAATCAAACTAGCTAAAGCTGACCACTTTAATAAGGAAATTGAGTCAGCAGACAACAAAACAAGCAAACTCTTTAAAATTTTAAAGAGCGTGGAAAAACCGACAACTCTCACACCATCATTAGCTCCTTCTAAAGAAGACTGTAACACTGTTCAAAAGGCATTTACAGCAAAAATAGCCAAAGCCAGACAAAACATCATTTTAGCCCGACAAAAAAGGGATGACAGCACCTATGAGTGTAATAAGAAACAGTGTCAGGAAACGTTTATGTTTACACCTATAACGGAACCAGAATTACTAAAACGGCTTGATCTTATGAAACCTACATCGTGCGCTGAAAATGTCCTACCCCCTGACATTATTTTGCAACACAAGGAGCATTTTGCCCTTATACTACTTAAGATCATCAATGCATCATTCAAAGAAGGCACCGTTCCGGAAGAAATTAAAAAGGTGAAAATCACACCCTTAGTAAAGAAGGTGGGGCTAGATCCAAAGGACCTAGGGAATCACCATCGGCAATCTGGCTTCAGAGCTGCTCATAGCACGGGATCAGCCATGTTGGGCCTTCAAAATCATATGCTGGGCCTCATGGACAAAGGGAAAATGGGTATCCTGATGTTATTAGACTTAAGTGCGGCCTTCGACCTGGTGGACCACGACCTGCTGGTCAGAGCACTCAGAGACAACGTAGGCTGTTCGGACCTGGCCTTGAAGTGGTTGGTTTCCTTTCTTACCAACCGTCAAGCCAGAGTTCACTGGGGTGACAACTTCTCAGACCCCACCCAAATTCTGTTTGGGGTGCCACAGGGCGCGAGCCTTTCACCCATGCTTTTCAACCTATGCATGCGAGCACTGTGTGACCTACTGACAGAACTGGAAGTGTTCTTCTGCAATTATGCAGATGACACACAACTTATAATAGAGATAGAGGGATCACACCAGAAAGACAGCGAGAAAATAGGCGCAATATATAGCAAAATTGATGAATGGATGCAATCCAACTGGATGTGCCTAAATGACTCAAAAACGGAGCTGATGCTCTTTGGCTCCAGCCGTCAATTGGAAAAATTGGGTGGGGAATATAAAACTTTCCAGATTAAAAAAGCCATCATTACAGTCTCCAGTCAAGTAAAGACGCTGGGTATGATGATGAATTCCTCGGTTAATTCAGAGGCCCAGGCGAATCTCTTACCTAAGAGCACTGCCTATTATCTGCAATTAATGAGGGCCATCAGACCGTTCTTGAATGACAACAACATGGCTACCATTGCCAGGGCAGTAGTGCTATCCAGGCTGGACTATGGCAATGCTCTATTGATAGGGGGAAGCGCCAAAGACATACATACTTGTCAAGTCATATAAAATGACGCGGTCAGGATTGTAAAACAATTGGCTAGAAGAGACCATGTTAACACAGCGAGAGAATCTCTCCACTGGCTTAGAGTCAAAGACAGGATTGAATTTAAAGCCCTCACCTTGGTACATAAATGCCTTTTGGCAAAGCACCCCAATATTTGAAGAAAAATATAGAATTTTACACACCCAAGAGACATCTTCGCTCAGTTGGTAAGAACCTATTAGTCGAACAGAAATACAAGCTCAAATCCGGTATGGGCAGATCGTTCACAGTAAAGGCGGCTCAGATATGGAATGCCCTTCCGATAACTCTGAGAAGCCAAGAAAATCACCTCCAATTTCGAAAACTCCTGGAAACCCACCTATTTAAATAGTCCTCCGATATCCACCGGAACCAGAGATCTGGATGTCTAAATCACCATGTACTTATTGTGTGTCTCAGTGCCCTGTAGCCTGCGCGTTTGCGACGCTATAGAAGCATATATACATAAAAAAAATAATAAAAGCCCTCCTCAGTTCCTCTGCGAGGCTCTGCTGATGGTGGATGTGCTCCTGCCACTGCCTTCCCTGCCTTGTCCTCATGTACATCCCAAATGCTGAATATTGCAATGGGAGGCGCTTCACAGAGGATGAGGCAGTAATTATGGGATAATTCACTGCAGGTGAGGCCACACTCTTCTCTTTTCAGGAGAGATGTCGCCTCGGCTCTGCTTCTCCTTCACAAACCTCCTGCCAGGCCTCTCTCCCGTGCATGCTGTGCATGGAATGGGGATGGGAACCTGCTGCCAGGCCTCTCTCCCGTGCATGTGATGGGGGTAGGAACCTCCTGCCAGGCCTCTCTCCCATGCATGGGATGGAGGTGGGCACCTCCTGCCAGGCCTCTCTCCCGTGCATGTGATGGGGGTGGGAACCTCCTGCCAGGCCTCTCTCCCGGGCACGTGATGGGGGGGGGACCTCCTGCCAGGCCTCTCTCCCGGGCATGTGATGGGGGTGGGAACCTCCTGCCTGGCCTCTCTCCCGTGCACGTGATGGGGGTAGGAACCTCCTTCCTGGCCTCTCTCCCGTGCACGTGATGGGGGTAGGAACCTCCTGCCAGGCCTCTCTCCCGTGCACGTGATGGGGGTGGGGACCTCCTGCCAGGCCTCTC
Source organism: Ambystoma mexicanum (assembly GCF_040938575.1). Lineage (NCBI taxonomy): Eukaryota > Metazoa > Chordata > Amphibia > Caudata > Ambystomatidae > Ambystoma > Ambystoma mexicanum. The sequence goes on from NC_090922.1 coordinate 1,544,983,848, forward strand.
TCCCGTGCACGTGATGGGTGTGGGAACCTCTTGCCAGGCCTCTCTCCCGTGCATGTGATGGGGGTGGGGACCTCCTGCCAGGCCTCTCTCCTGTGCATGTGATGGGGGTGGGGACCTCCTGCCAGGCCTCTCTCCTGTGCATGTGATGCGGGAGGGGACCTCCTGCCAGGCCTCTCTCCTGTGCATGTGATGGGGGTGGGGACCTCCTGCCAGGCCTCTCTCCTGTGCATGTGATGGGGGTGGGGACCTCCTGCCAGGCCTCTCTCCCGGGCACGTGATGGGGGTGGGGACCTCCTGCCAGGCCTCTCTCCTGTGCATGTGATGGGAACCTCCTGCCAGGCCTCTCTCCCGGGCACGTGATGGGGGGGGACCTCCTGCCAGGCCTCTCTCCCGGGCACGTGATGAGGGGGGAACCTCCTGCCAGGCCTCTCTCCCGGGCACGTGATGAGGGGGGAACCTCCTGCCAGGCCTCTCTCCCGGGCACGTGATGAGGGGGGAACCTCCTGCCAGACCTCTCTCCCGTGCATGTGATGGGGGTGGGGACCTCCTGCCAGGCTTCTCTCCCGTGCATGTGATGGGGGTGGGAACCTCCTGCCTTGCCTCTCTCCCGGGCATGTGATGGGGGTGGGAGCCTCCTGCCAGGCCTGTCTCCTGTGCATGTGATGGGGGTGGGGACCTCCTGCCAGGCCTCTCTCCCGTGCATGTGATTGGGTGGGAACCTCCTGCCAGGCCTCTCTCCCATGCATGTGATGGGGGTGGGCACCTCCTGCCAGGCCTCTCTCCCGTGCATGTGATGGGGGTGGGGACCTCCTGCCAGGCCTGTCTCCCGTGCATGTGATGGGGGTGGGGACCTCCTGCCAGGCCTCTCTCCCGGGCACGTGATGGGGGGGGCCTCCTGCCAGGCCACTCTCCCGGGCATGTGATGGGGGGGAGGGGTGGGAACCTCCTGCCAGGAACTCTCCCGGGCACGTGATGGGGGGGGACCTCCTGCCAGGCCTCTCTCCCGTGCATGTGATGGGGGTGGGGACCTCCTGCCAGGCCTGTCTCCCGTGCATGTGATGGGGGTGGGGACCTCCAGCCGGGCCTCTCTCCCGTGCATGTGATGAGGGTGGGAACTTCCCGCCTCTCTCCCATGCATGTGATGGGGGGTAGGAACCCCCTGCCGGGCCTCTCTCCCGTGCATGTGATGGGGGTGGGAACCTCCTGCCGGGCCTCTCTCCCGTGCATGTGATGGGGGTGGGAACCTCCTGCCGGGCCTCTCTCCCGTGCATGTGATGGGGGTGGGGACCTCCTGCCTGGCCTCTCTCCCGTGCATGTGATGGGGGTGGGGACCTCCTGCCAGGCCTGTCTCCCGTGCATGTGATGGGGGTGGGGACCACCTGCCTGGCCTCTCTCCCGTGCATGTGATGGGGGTGGGGACCTCCTGCCTGGCCTCTCTCCCGTGCATGTGATGGGGGTGGGAACCTCCTGCCAGGCCTCTCTCCCGTGCATGTGATGGGGGTGGGGACCTCCTGCCTGGCCTCTCTCCCGTGCATGTGATGGGGGTGGGGACCTCCTGCCAGGCCTGTCTCCCGTGCATGTGATGGGGGTGGGGACCTCCTGCCGGGCCTCTCTCCCGTGCATGTGATGAGGGTGGGAACTTCCCGCCTCTCTCCCATGCATGTGATGGGGGGTAGGAACCCCCTGCCGGGCCTCTCTCCCGTGCATGTGATGGGGGTGGGAACCTCCTGCCGGGCCTCTCTCCCGTGCATGTGATGGGGGTGGGAACCTCCTGCCGGGCCTCTCTCCCGTGCATGTGATGGGGGTGGGGACCTCCTGCCTGGCCTCTCTCCCGTGCATGTGATGGGGGTGGGGACCTCCTGCCAGGCCTGTCTCCCGTGCATGTGATGGGGGTGGGGACCACCTGCCTGGCCTCTCTCCCGTGCATGTGATGGGGGTGGGGACCTCCTGCCTGGCCTCTCTCCCGTGCATGTGATGGGGGTGGGAACCTCCTGCCAGGCCTCTCTCCCGTGCATGTGATGGGGGTGGGGACCTCCTGCCTGGCCTCTCTCCCGTGCATGTGATGGGGGTGGGGACCTCCTGCCGGGCCTTTCTCCCGTGCATGTGATGGGGTGGGAACCTCCTGCCGGGCTTCTCTCCCGTGCATGTGATGGGGGTGGGGACCTCCTGCCTGGCCTCTCTCCCGTGCATGTGATAGGGGGTGGGAACCGGCTGCCAGGCCTCTCTCCCTTGCATGTGATGGGGGTGGGGACCTCCTGCCAGGCCTCTCTCCCATGCATGTGATGGGAGGTGGGAACCTCCTGCCAGGCCTCTCTCCCGTGCATGTGATGGGGTGGGGACCTCCTGCCAGGCCTCTCTCCCGTGCATGTGATGGGGGTGGGGACCTCCTGCCGGGCCTCTCTCCCGTGCATGTGATGGGGGTGGGGACCTCCTGCCGGGCCTGTCTCCCGTGCATGTGATGGGGGTGGGGACCTCCTGCCTGGCCTCTCTCCCGTGCATGTGATAGGGGTGGGAACCTCCTGCCGGGCCTCTCTCCCGTGCAAGTGATGGGGGTGGGAACCTCCTGCCGGGCCTCTCTCCTGTGCATGTGATGAGGGTGGGAACTTCCCGCCTCTCTCCCGTGCATGTGATGGGGGGTAGGAACCTCCTGCCAGGCCTCTCTCCCGGGCATGTGATGGGGGTGGGAACCTCCTGCCAAGCCTCTCTCCCGTGCATGTGATAGGGGTGGGAACCTCCTGCCACGCCTCTCTCCCGTACATGTGATAGGGGTGGGAACCTCCTGCCAGGCCTCTCTCCCGTGCATGTGATGGGGTGGGAACCTCCTGCCAGGCCTCTCTCCCTTGCATGTGATGGGGGTGGGCACCTCCTGCCAGGCCTCTCCCCCGTGCATGTGATGGGGTGGGAACCTCCTGCCAGGCCTCTCTCCCGTGCATGTGATGGCGGGTGGGAACCTCCTGCCAGGCCTCTCTCCCATGCATGTGATGGGGTTGGGGACCTCCTGCCGGGCCTGTCTCCCGTGCATGTGATGGAGGTGGGGACCTCCTGCCTGGCCTCTCTCCCGTGCATGTGATAGGGGTGGGAACCTCCTGCCGGGCCTCTCTCCCGTGCATGTGATGGGGGTGGGGACCTCCTGCCTAGCCTCTCTCCCGTGCATGTGATAGGGGTGGGAACCTCCTGCCAGGCCTCTCTCCCGTACATGTGATAGGGGTGGGAACCTCCTGCCAGGCCTCTCTCCCTTGCATGTGATGGGGGTGGGCACCTCCTGCCAGGCCTCTCTCCCGTGCATGTGATGGGGTGGGAACCTCCTGCCAGGCCTCTCTCCCGTGCATGTGATGGGGGGTGGGAACCTCCTGCCAGACCTCTCTCCCGTGCATGTGATGCTGGTGGGCACCTCCTGCTAGGCCTCTCTCCCGTGCATGTGATGGGGCGGGAACCTCCTGCCAGGCCTCTCTCCCGTGCATGTGATGGAGGTGGGACCCTCCTGCCAGGCCTGTCTCCCATGCATGTGATGGGGGTGGGAACCTCCCGCCAGGCTTCTCTCCCGTGCATGTGATACGGGTGGGAACCTCCTGCCAGCCCTCTCTCCCGTGCATGTGATGGGGGTGGGAACCTCCTGCCAGGCCTTTCTCCTGTGCATGTGATGGGGGTGGGAACCTCCTGTCAGGCCTTTCTCCTGTGCATGTGATGGGGGTGGGAACCTCATGCCAGGCCTCTCCTGTGCATGTGATGGAGGTGGGAACCTCCTGCCAGGCCTCTCCTGTGCATGTGATGGAGGTGGGAACCTCTTGCCAGGCCTCTCCTGTGCATGTGATGGGGGTGGGAACCTCCTGCCAGGCCTCTCTCCCGGGCATGTGATGGGGGGTGGGAACCTCCTGCCAGGCCTCTCTCCCGTGCATGTGATGGGGTGGGAACCTTCTGCCAGGCCTCTCTCCGGTGCATGTGATGGGGTGGGAACCTCCTGCCAGGCCTCTCTCCCATGCATGTGATGGGGTGGGAACCTCCTGCCAGGCCTCTCTCCCGTGCATGTGATGGGGTGGGAGCCTCCTGCCAAGCCTCTCTCCGGGGCATGTGATGGGGGTGGGAACTTCCTGCCAGGCCTCTCTCCCGTGCAAGTGATAGTGGTGGGATCCTCCTGCCAGGCCTCTCTCCCGTGCATGTGATGGAGGTGGGAACCTCCTGCCAGGCCTCTTTTCTGTGCATGTGATGTGGGTGGGAACCTCCTCCCAGGCCTCTCTCCTGTGCATGTGATGGGGGGGGTGGGAACCTCCTGCCAGGCCTCTCTCCCATACATGTGATGGGGGTGGGAACCTCCTGCCAGACCTCTCTCCCGTGCATGTGATGGGGGGTAGGAACCGCCTGCCAGGCCTCTCTCCCGTGCAAGTGATAGGGGTGGGAACCTCCTGCCAGGCCTCTCTCCCGTGCATGTGATGGAGGTGGGAACCTCCTGCCAGGCCTCTCTCCCGTGCATGTGATGGGGGTGGGAGCCTCCTGCCAGGCCTTTCTCCCGTGCATGTGATGGGGGTGGTAAACTCCTTCCAGGACTCTCTCCCGTGCATGTGATGGGGGTGGGGACCGCCTGCCAGGCCTCTCTCCCGTGCAAGTGATGGGGGTGGGAACCTCCTGCCAGGCTTCTCTCCCGTGCATGTGCTGGGGGTGGGAACCTCCTGCCAGGCCTCTCTCCCGGGCATGTGATGTGGGGGGGGAACCTCCTGCCATGCCTCTCTCCTATGCATGTGATGGGGGTGGGAACCTCTTGCCAGGCTTTTCTCCCGTGCATGTGATGGGGTGGGGCCTTCTGCCTGGCCTTTCTCCTGTGCATGTGATGGGGGTGGGAACTTCCTGCCAGGCCTCTCTCCTGCGCATGTGCTCGGGGTGGGAACCTCCTGCCAGGCCTCTCTCCCGTGCATGTGATGAGGGGCGAATCTCCTGCCAGGCCACTCTCCTGTGCATGTGATGGGGGTGGGGACCTCCTGCCAGGACTCTCTCCCGTGCATGCGATAGGGGTGGGAACCTCCTGCCAGGCCTCTCTCCCGTGCATGTGATGGGGGCGGGAACCTCCTGCCAGGCCTCTCTCACGTGCATGAGATGGGGGTGGGGACTTCCTGCCAGGCCTCTCTCCCGTGCATGCGATAGGGGTGGGAACCTCTTACCAGGCCTCTCTCCCGTGCATGTGATGGGAGGTGGGAACCTCCTGCCAGTCCTCTCTCCCGTGCATGCGATAGGGGTGGGAACCTTCTGCCAGGCCTCTCTCCCGTGTATGTGATGGGGTGTGGGAACCTCCTGCCAGGCCTCTCTCCCGTGCATGTGATGGGGGTGGGGACCTCCTGCCTGGCCTTTCTCCTGTGCATGTGATGGGGGTGGGAACCTCCTGCCAGGCCTCTCTCCCGTGCATGTGATGGGGGAGGTGGGAACCTCCTGCCAGGCCTCTCTCCCGTGCATGTGATGGGGGTGGGAACCTCCTGCCAGGCCTCTCTCCCGTGCATGTGATGGAGATGGGCACCTCCTGCCAGGCCTCTCTCCCATGCATGTGATGGGGGTGGGAACCTCTTGCCAGGCCTCTCCTGCGCATGTGCTGGGGGTGGGAACCTCCTGCCAGGCCTCTCTCCCGTGCATGTGATGGGGGTGTGGACCTCCTGCCTGGCCTTTTTCCTGTGCATGTGATGGGGGTGGGAACCTCCTGCCTGGCCTCTCTCCTGTGCATGTGATGGGCATGGGGACCTCCTGCCCGGCCTTTCTCCCGTGCATGTGATGGGGGTGGGCACCTCCTGCCAGGCCTCTCTCCCGTGCATGTGATGGGGGTGGGCACCTCCTGCCAGGCCTCTCTCCCGTGCATGTGATGGAGATGGGCACCTCCTGCCAGGCCTCTCTCCCGTGCATGTGATGGGGGTGGGCACCTCTTGCCAGGCCTCTCTTCCGTGCATGTGATGAAGGTGGGGGCGGAGGTGGGATTGGCAGCTCCCTCTTTGGTGATTTACATGATATATTTTCTCTGAATGTCATGTGAATGCTTTGAGTATTTAATTCAGATCATACTTATTGTGGATTAATCTTATGATGTTTGCTTCCTCCAGACCTGAATACTTTATTGGTGTGTCCTCGTGTTCAGAAAAGGTCAGGATCACAGACCACACATGGTAAGTAACTGCTGTGATCTATGTCTGCCTCTCTGCACAGGGTGCTCTTTGCTTCTGGCAACCGACCTGTGTACCCCCCTATGATGCCCCCCCCACACACTCCCCCCTCTTGCCTTTCTCTTTTTCCTCCTGTGGTGCACAGAGGTGGAGTAGGAACCAAAGGTGGCCTGTAAGTGGCCCCATGTCACGTGGAGCAAAGGAGGATAATGAGCAAACCCCCTCCCCCACAGAGAGCTTGGATGAGGGCAAATGTTTGCCTTCTATAGTATGTTTATCTGTAAACAGTGATTAAAAAGTCATTTAAAAAAACCTTTTCAACATGTTTAGGGGCCCTCTGCAGACAAATTTGTCTTTTCACCCAAACAAAATAAATGTAGAAATCCAACACTCTCTGTGACCCCTCCCCCTTCACACCTCTCACCACCCATTGCTTGATGAGTTGACCTTCCAGCCATCACCACCAGCTCCCTGGACGTCCCCTGGAAGCAGAATAAAGACATCCAGCAAAAAGGAACCAGGATAAGACTATCAGATTGGTAGCTGTGGTTAGAACATTTCTAGTTAGTTAACCTTCCATTGCTTCGTGTAACATTAGTAGGAGGTCCCGTTGTTTTTCTTTGGACTGTCTGAAGGGTGACGTCCTACTTGATGGAGTCATTCGCTGCGTTGGTCGCTTGACACTATTCACACAGGGGATTGACACTAGTAGGCCACAGATCAATCATTTCACTTTAGGCTGATGTCTCATCCTAGGTGAAGATCCCCCTCCCCCACTAACCCAGTCCTGATTATAGAGGAGGTGACAGCATTTGCAGATACAACACAGTCAAGGAGGGCAACAATCCCTTGCTACCTAGCCAGACGTGCACAAGGCTAAGAAAATGTGCACAGTATGTGTCCCGTTGAGGATGTTGAAAGGAATTTTGAGTATGTTTACTATAGGATAAATACAATTTGATGAGACCCAATTGTAATTTGGGATCCACGATTTGTATTTTTGTATCATAGATTTTTGGGAACACAGGAATCCACATGGGGAGATGAAAACAAACACCTCGCGACGAGGAGTTTTCATAATGTGCATGCGAGGAAGGGGCCTGGTCGCAGAAGACCCACTGTAAAGAAGAGAGAATATTAGAATAAACATGCATGCACATTGAGATACATACACAGGGAATGTATAGATCTACACGTAGTGGGCTTTTATAAATGTATTAAACTCTGCAGTCAGGAGTTTGCAAGGAGAATTTTAAGTGACTTGGAAAATCTAGTCCTGAAGAGTTGGAGGCCAGAGGAGGAGTAATGATTAACAGAGCAGATGGGCATTGAGCAAATTGGCCAAGGATTTATGGCCTGGTTGTTTCAGAGAAAGCAGATGTGGTCTCTTTTGAGTGCATGGGAGCTTGCAGAGGGGTCCATCAATTTGGTTTTGACCACAATACATTTTCAGTGATGTGACGCTTGAGGCCTGAGAGACCGATACTCCCGGTGTTTCAAATGTTTTCTCAGAATGTGGTCAGAGGCCACGAGTGTTGAATTGGTAGTCGTTTCAATTAGTATTTTCCAATGACTCCAGAAAGCCGGGGTGGGTGAGATGGTTATCAACAGTTCAAAGAGAACCTGTTTTTTCTGCTCTTTCTCATGTTGTTTGAAGTAGTCATGCAAAGCATTTGCAATTACATTTAGGGATGAGAGGTCTCAGACCAGCCCGGACTTGTAATGAATTATGCTTGTATGTGAATGTGTAATTGTGTGATGATGTCATGACCTGCCACGGACACATCCTAAAAAAAGGGGTGTTCTGTGAATAGGATCTAAACATGCTAGTTAAGATAACAGTGACCAATGGAAATGGAGGAATTGGATAAAGATTGGATTTCTTTGTATAGGTTCTGACCAGTCATGTATGGAGGGTGGATTGTAATAAAATATATGGGCCCTCATTACAACACCGGCGCTAAACCATGTCGCTATTAACATCATGGTTGCTGCCGGTATTGTAACGAGTCCGCCATGGTGAAATGGGGAAGTACCACCCCATTCCATTGTTGGCGGGGCGGTACTTCCCCATTTCACCATGGCCCTTCCCCATTCCCATTTTTGCCCCATAGGGCATAATGGGAATGGGGAAAGGCGGTAATTACGGTACCGCAAATTGAGGTACCGTAATTATCGCCAGGGTCCCTTTGCGGGTCACTGCGATAATGGCTGGTTCCAGCCGCCGTTATGGGGATTGGGCGCTAAGGGATTACCGGTACCCTTACCAGTACCGGTAATCCCTTAGCGCCAGGGTCATAATGACCCTCATAGTGTTTTAACTGTTACAAAAATGTATTGTGGGGAAGTCCAGACCAGAGTGCCTGGAGCCTTCCCAGCCCGGCCCGAAACTGGTATGAATGCAGTGTGCAGTGCTGAATGGCATGGTACTTGTCCGAATCCACATTCCTTGTTGTGAGTGTCTGGATGGAGAAGAATGGCCTGAATGCACCGTGAGCCTAATCGCCTGCCTGCCTGCTGAATGCCCCGATGAACGGTTGGCTGGCTGAGCCTGGCTCAACAGTGTAAATGAGAGTCAGAACAGTATATATGGGCACCTCTCATTGACTAGAATCGTTCAGAAGCTGAAGACGAAACTTGATGCATACCTTGAAGCCCAGCTAGAAGAAGGTTTTGCTGCTGCTTTCCTTTGACGCAATCCGAAAGCTGTCGTATCTCCAGGAACTGATCCAAGAGAGGACCTGGCTAGGAGACCTCTTCCTGAGCTACGAGGGTCGATCATGCACCCGCTAACCTTCCACAAGGCTCCCTGGAAGTCAGTCCTTGAAAGGCTGCAGACCGGAGACGGGGATCACCGATGAATCTGAAGCGAGGCACCCGGACATTGAAGTCCATCACCGTTGATGACCATCATTGTCGACTGGAGCTGAAATGCTCCATTGCCTAACACACTTGAATCAAGGACTCCCTTGATCATCACCGTCGACCCCTTTGACCCGCTGACGAAAGTCAACGTCACTGGCGAACAGATAAGAATCTGCTGGTGGGTTTCCCGCCACCCGAAGCCCTCAAAGACGCTGACAAAGTTCCAAAAGCCAGCCGTGGTCGAGTCCCTTTCAACGACTCCAAACGAAGGTGACCCGATGACCTTGCTGGGTATACATTCTTCGATGACTCTGTGTGGTAGCGAACTCTCATCATCGAGGTGTACCGCACGCCTCATCTTCGCAGGAAGTCCACAACCAATCATCGACGAGCAACGCAGGGACCAAAGCTTCTGCTCCGATGACATTTTTCACCTTTTCCTTGAGGAATCTCGACGATCCATAGCTCCTGCCTTGAAGGGAGTTCACTCAAGAAGGGTCCGTCGATGAACCATGAAAGAACTCTGCCAAACCAGTAGAAGAACATTTTTAGAAGGGAACAAGACTCTGCTAAACAATATATGGACGGGGCTTGTCAAATCTACTTTATTTACAGGTTGTTCAGGTGGGAGGATCGTCACACAGAACTGTGCCTGGGTAGCAGGACAAAGTATTCTACCAATTGTTTTACCACTTGTTTTCCTCCTATGTTAGGTGTTGGTTCACATTTTTATTAGACTTGTATGTCATTTACAACTGTCAGCAGTTGGTGCATTTTAAAGGAGTCAAGCATCAAATGTGGTGCCACATAGATATTGTACATTATAATATTGCCTGAGCACAAAGTGTGATATTGTGTGTGTACATATTCTGAACCTTATTTATATAAAGAACTGTGTTATTACTAACATAGTGTGTGGACATTCCTTTGTGGGGGTTTGGGGACAACACTGTACATAAGAACCAGCCTGTATCACACCCTGAGAATTTAAATTAAACCTTGATTGCTCGCCCAATGTTGTCTGGGGTGCTTTTGAGGTTTAGTTGTGTACTAGATAACTACATTACAAGCAATGGAATCTATTGCAAATGGTAATTTGACTAGGATGAGCTTAGAGGTTCTCCAGAGTGCTTGTGAAGCCAGGGAGTTAGACTTTGAAGATAAGTCTAGGGCTGAGCTGATAGCTGCCCTGGTGGACTACCAGACTGATTGTGAAGCTCTTGAAGGAGGGGGTGGGGTGCAACCCTTGAGGACCCTGCCCCTGGAGATGTTATTGAATCTGTTTCTGGGATGCCACCACTCCTGCTGCCTCTATTCCGAAAACCCAGTAATGTTTCTTCAGGGAATTCCTTGGAACTTTAATTATTGAGGATGAAAATGGCCTTTGAATATAAACAGTTGGAAACCGAAGCTGAACTTAAGAAAGAGGAGTTGTCACAGCAAGTGATACTCAAAGATAGGGACACTGAATGTCAAAGAATCCAGTTGTAAAAAGCTAGAGTGGAGACTTCAGCCAAACCCGTTGAGAGTGTCAGGTCCCCAGGCACCAAGTTTATGAGAGATTTGGTTGGTGTGTTTGTGGAGGGTTCAGATATCCTCCAGTGGATTGAAGCATTCAAAATGTCTTGTGGAATCCATGATGTTGATAAGAGAGATTGGGCTAAGTGTTTGTTAAACAGAGTGCCTCAGACTGGGTATGACTGTATTCTGAAACTAAGTGTAGAAGAAAGGGGTCAGTATGGTCGCCATTACAGAGACATGGCTCCACGATGCGTCCGGTCCAGCCATCTCTCTAGCCCTCCCAAACAGGGTACTCCATTCTCCGTCAAGACAGACTGACATCTAAGGGAGGAGGCATAGCCCTCATCACCAAAGATGCTCTCTCCATCAGACTCTGCATTTACCCTTGGGAAGGCAACTCTGACCTACTCTCTGCCAAACTATCTCTGTCCCCCAACTGCACCATCAACATACACCTAGTTACCCGTACCCCGGGCACAGCGCCTGAGATCTCAGGGCATTGCCTCCACGTACTTCGTAAGAACATCAAAAGCTCATCCAAATCTCTCCTACTCAGCCCTAGCCAAAGAACTTAAAGACTTAGGATTCTTATAAACAATTACAAGCCCTACCTACTGCAAAGGTTGCACTCTCAACTGGTTGGCAGACCATAACTGCTCTACCCCACTCATCTCCAACTCTGCCTACCCATGGACAGACTACTACTGCATCCAATGCACCATTCCCACCACTCCCACCACTATAGTTCTCACCTAGGCCCCCCCAGCAAAGGTCAGAAGCTGAAAAAAACGAACAAAAGACAACCTCCTTCCTTTCCTGGAAATCGCTGAACTTAAGCCCCCGGTCTCAAGTGACCCCAACATACTCGCAGACATCTACACCAATATACTAACCAGAGCCCCAATTGAATCCAAAAAAGAAAAAAATCTATGCACAACAACTCCTGGTTCTCAGATTAATTACTTGCCCTACGCACAGGCAAACGTACCGCCCTACCCAATTGGCACGCTAAGCCTAGCATTTCCACTAAGGAAGAATTCAACAAAATATCCTCTCAATATAAATAATTGATATATATATATATATATATATATATATATATATATATATATATATAATGAAGCCATATTCAAAGCTAAATCTAATTATTTCAACCTTAGAATTTCCAAGGCCAATTCACACTCCAAAGAAATGTTCTCCGTATTCAAAGACTTCATCACCCCGCCTGCCAGCCCTGATGAAATCATCAAGGATGAAGCATGGTACGCCAGCATACAGGTGGATATGCTTGAGAAAATCGAGATACCCCAAATAAAATACAAGCTCAATTCAATGCCCTACCCAGGACTGATGAACCCCCAGATCCCCTTCCCAATCTCTCCCCCTAACCCTGTCTTCTCATTTCATGACATCTCAGAACCTGAAGTCCTTGAACTCCTCCAACAACTTAGACCATCGACATGCAAAGGAGACATCTGTCCCCCCAACATCATCAAAGAATGTGCCGACTCCCTTGCGCCTCTCATCAATGCATTCAATACATGTACTGTCCCTTCCAGCCTCAAAGAAGCATGGGCCCACCCTCTTCTAAAGAAAACGTCCCTAGAGCCATCTTCCCCAAACAACGACCGCCCCATCACCACTGTTCCATTTCTCCTCAAACGACTTGATAAAGCAGCTCACAACCAGATCCAACATTTCCTAGAAACCAACTCCATCCTCAGTAAAAGGCAATCAGGCTTATGCAAAGGTCATGGCACAGAAACCGCCCTCTTGGACCATGAAACTCAAACAACTACAATCATGGACAAAGGAAAACCTGCACTCCTCCTACTCTTGGACCTCTCAGCCGCCTTTGACCTTGTGTATTATAACACCCTCACCTCCCACCTCACTCATGCTCCTCATTTCACCAATAAAGCCTCCTGCTGGATCACATCCTTCCTTGAAGGCAGAGCCATGAAATTCTTCTCAGACTTGGCGAATGCAGCTCCTTCCACCATCCAATGTGGAGTTCCCCAAGGTTCCTGCACAGCCCCCACCTTTTACAACCTGTTCACAAAACCGCTCTTTGACAGACTAGACTCTCGCGGCATCGCTTATACCAACTATGCCGATGATATAGAGGTCCTCCTACCCCTCTCAGGCATTTATGCGCAGTACGCTGCAGCCCTCCTCCAGATCTACACGACCATCCAAGCATGGATGGCAGCTAATGGGCTGTGTCTCAATGGAGACAAAACTGAGATTATCATCATGGGCCCCAAAGAAACACAAGCCAAACTCAGCCAACAATAGCGCAACTTTACTATCGATAGCTCCATTATCCCAGTATCACCAGCAGTCAAGACTCTACTCACTATCGCTTCGATATCCAACCACACCACTAAGCTCATTAACATAGGCAGACCGTTCCTCTCTAACCAGAATTGCCTATCAATTGCTAGAGCCACCGTTGGAGCAAAACTAGATTACTGCAACGCCCTCCCTGCTGGAACCTCCGCAAAAAACCTGAATAGACTCCAAATAGTACAAAATAATGGTCTTAGAGCAGCCCTAGCGATACCTAAAAGAGACCACATCACACAAGCCAGGGGAGGTGCCCACTGGCTTCTAGTAAAAGATAGGATACACCTTCAAGACCCTCATTCTAACACACAAATGTTTAAGCCTCTCTGGCCCCCCCTTAAGTATCAGAAGTGGTTTGCAGAGACACCTCATCTCGCCCCAAAAGAACCTGCCACGCCAATAAACTATGCATCCCTCCTATCAAAAGAGCCAAAGAAGGCGGGATTGTATTCCCACACCTAGCACCCAAACTGTGGGACACCATGCGGAACACACTCAGAGCTGAAACTTCGCTTACAGCCTTCCGCAAGAAGCTCAACAGCACTCTTCAACTAACACAGCGTCCTCTGCCCCCCACCACCCACCCTCCTTTCTGTTTGCAACTAAGTATGTACAGTGCCATCTTCTGTATTCTATGTGATAACTATGTCTGTAACAGCGCAACGATGCCTCCGGGCTAATGCACGCTTTATAAATGTTAATAATAAATAGAAAAATTAATAAGAGTGCATGAAATGTGCTTTGATTGCCTAGTTTGGCAAGACACCTACCCAATACCTTAAAAGGCTCAGGGATTATAAGAAAAAAGAGAATGTGTTTTGGATTGACTGGGTGTGTGCTTCACATATGAACATGATGGGGTGGATTGATGGATACAAGGTGAAAACTTTTGTTGAATGTCCCACCTTTTGTTTTTTGAGAATTTCTCGGAAGCCTGTTCACCAGAGCTGTGTCAAGATGTTGCTGACCAGAACATTTAAGATCCCTTTAAACTGGCCAGGCTGCCTGACAAGTGGGTCTCCACGGGGTGTCCCCTAAGGAACCCAGTGGGAAGGACAAGGGTAAAGAAAAAAAAGGGGCCCTCTGAGAAGTCAGAGGAGTCCCAAAAGCAGTCACAGTCGGGTAAATCTAAACCTTCCTCTCCTAAGACCCATAAATCTAGTGCGGATAAGTCATCTGTGGGTAGGAATAAGAGTAGTGGTCCACCTGCTGCAAAGCAGGCTCCCAGTGGCTCTAGTACGCATTCCTGGCACTTGTTGGGATGTGGGGCACTGGATCACAAGAAGGGTGACCCCAAGTGTAAAGGTAAGGCACTTTAAGTCCAGGCTGTCAGCCTGACCTCCGCTTACTTCATGCCTGAGGTGGAGGCCACTGTCCTCCCCTCCTCTGCAGGAATCACATTTGGTGCTCCTGCAGAGATTTCCCTAGTGTCCCTTGGGCCCTGGGACCAGTATGCAGAAGTACTGGCTATAATCCCACAGAACACCCGCCGATTTTTGAGAAGTGGCCTCCTAAATGACCAGGCTTCTACTGGTTTGAGAGACATTGTGGCAAGCATGGCAGTGGTGGACAGGACCCTGCTCATGCCAGAGGACTATGTAGATGCTCCTCTGAGAACTACCGGGTTATCTGGTGGACCTCCCATATTATCTCCTGTAGCCTTAGTCACCATCATGATTGCGGACAAGACAGCAAAGCTTCCCGTCCTGGTTCAGGACAATGTACCTGATAACATTTTGTTAGGCAATGGGGGTTGATCTCTGATGGTCTCCCCCTGACTGCTGCTGCAGTCACTATGTCACAGGTTGCACGGGGTCTGACTGCCAGTCAGGTATCCAAGCCAAAGGGGAGACCCACGTCAAGAAGAAAGAGCAAGAGTGCCACCTCTGCGAAGGGCCCCCTTCTCTTCCTGCTGCATCAGCAGCACCCACTGGGATTCATGCTCTGGACGGGCTGGCTCCAGTAATAGACCGAGACTCATCTCCTGAGGGAGAAGAGCCAGAAGACCCTCCTACGGGAGAGGTATTCAACCCAGAGGATCACCCCAACCTTCAATGCTTGCTGACAGAAGGCCCCCCTCAAGGGGCAACTTCTGTAAGGGACAGAGAGAGTGCCACGCTCTTGAGGGTCTGTGTCATGAAACACCCATGGAGCCTGTGGAAGAGATGGAAACAATGGAAGAAGGACTGAGTTCCTCCTTTACCTGGACGTTACGTTCTAGCCTCGCTGGAACAGAGGCTATAATTAACTGTCAGGTGTGGCAACCGGTGCGTTGCAACTGATTTCTTTCCCAACGCTAGTTGACAGTGCTCTTGTCTCGTGCTACTCCTTGTTTTTCTGCCCATTTGCCTTTCCATTGTTTGTCTGCCTGCCTTTTATCGTACATTTTTGCCACCACGCTTCCTGTGGGGAATATTTCTTCTTTATTTTGGACCTTTCCCTGCCCGCACTTTCTTGTTAATTTCCCAGCGTGTGTGTTTGTTATTTTGCTGGAGTCAGCAGACACCTGCGTTCGCTCTGGGGCTTTTTTTACTCAGCGAGCGGGGACTTGCTATCTGCAGTTCTTTTCAACACACGCTTTTCCAAGCAGCTGTCACTTCAACTCGTGCCCCCTGAGTTGTGTGCTTCCTCTGACCTGTGTAACCTCTCCTTCTGTTTATTTTACTTAACCTTGCTCACGGAGTTCTTGGAATCTTTTCCAAAGCTTAGACATTGCACCCAAGTGCATTCTGGTAAATGTAGTACTCTAAAGAAGTGGGATTCCAAGAAGGATTGCGAATTACCCATTCGCTGAGCTGTATTCCAAGAAGGATTGCGAATACTTATTTGAACAGACCAACTCACCCGAAACTACCCAGGGTTTTTCTGCTGCGGCTTTTCCCTGATTTGGGGTGGGCTCCCCGGAGTCCCCGCTGCCGGGCATATAGCCTTACTGGCAAAGTGGCCTCCGGGGGAGCTCGGCCCTATCTCTTCAAACAAAAGGGCAACCCAAGAGCCTGGAGAGAGAAACCTGTGGAGACTACTTCAGACGAGCCTTCTGAAGCCAACTCAGAAACCGCAGGTGAGGAGTGGGAGAGTGATACGGGTACAATTGTAGACACTAAACAGCACGAACCTGAGAGTCTGAGCAAGCGGGCCCTGTCCCAGGCACATGGTGAAGTGCCTAGGTCTTTCTGGATTTATTAGAAGGGTGAACTCCTTTGTAGTGAGCCCACTAAGCCTGAACCTGGTGCCCTCAAGAGGTTAGGGGTACCCCAGGTGTTCATGCCCTTCCTACTGCAGTTGGCTCATGAGGTGCCCTTAGCTGGTCATCTTGGTACCAAGAAGACTAAGCAGAGGCTTTCTGCACATTTCAACTGGCCCCGGATGGGAGTAGAAGTGGAGTCCTACTGCAGGACCTGCCCCACTTGTCAGTTGTCTGGCAAGACTGGAGGCAGTGTCATTGGCCCACTGCCACAGTTGCCAGTGGTTGGCACACCGTTTGAGAGGGTGGGCATCAACATTACCAGTCCCCTTGACCCACCCACTTCAGGTAGACATCGGTTCATCCTTGTCTTGGTTGATCATGCCACCAGGTACCCTGAGGGTATAGCCCCTTCGGATTGTTACTGCCAAGGTGGTTGCCAGGGCTCTCCTGATCATTTTCACCAGACCTGGATTCCCTAAAGAGGTGGTCTCTGACAGAGGATCCAACTTCACGTCGAGTTACATGAAAGCGATGTGGAAAGAGTAAAAAGCAACCAACAAGTTCTCTACCTCCTACCATCCCCAGACTAATGGCCTGGTTGAGAAATTTAATAAAATGCTCAAGGGCATTCTTGTGATGGAGCCTACCAAGCCTAGGGCTTTGCCAGATAAGTGGACTGGACCCTTCAGGATAATCTCCAAGATGGGTGAAGTCAACTATCTGGTTGACATAAGAGTCCCTCGGGCAGCCCCTCAGGTATTCCATGTTAACAGGCTCAAGCCTTTCCACAGGCGAGCAGAAGTCTCATGTCTCTTGCTGGCTTCAGAGCAAGAAGAGGATGAGAGTGAGCTCCTTCCTGATTTGCTATATAGCAACCCTCAGGATGGCTCAGTGGAGGGGGTGCAGCTCTCTCCAGATCTGACACCAGAGCAGCAGGGCTTTGCTCTGGCAGTATGCCCCTCTATTTTCACTGACGCCAGGCCTCACCCCATGGTGCAGGTACGAAATTGGCACTGGTGACAGTGTACCTGTCAGAAGCAGGTACTACCGAATGTCAGACACGGTTAAGAACCACATCCAGGCTGAGGTCGCGAGGATGTTGGATCTGGGTGTTATTGAACGCTCAACCAGTCCCTGGTCCAGTCCATTGGTCCTTGTCCCAGAGGCAAGTTCCCAGGCAGGTACCAAGGATTGGCGGTTCTATGTAGACTACAGAGGGGTCAATGCTGTCACCAAGACTGACGTGCACCCATTGCCCAGGGCTGATAAGCTCGTGGACACCATAGGTGCTGCCAAATATGTGAGCACCTTTGACCTTACCTCAGGCAATTGGCAAATAGCTCTGATGGACCATGCC
Organism: Ambystoma mexicanum; assembly: GCF_040938575.1. Taxonomy (NCBI): domain Eukaryota; kingdom Metazoa; phylum Chordata; class Amphibia; order Caudata; family Ambystomatidae; genus Ambystoma; species Ambystoma mexicanum. The sequence continues at coordinate 1,545,001,258 of NC_090922.1, forward strand.
AAGGAAAAGACGGCGTTCTCAACACCTGAGGGGCTCTACCAGTTTAGATTCATGCCTTTTGGGTTGAAAAACGCACCTGCCACCTTCCAGAGCTTAGTCAATCATGCGCTCAGTGGGCTGGAGGCCTTTTGTGTGGCCTACTTAGACGACATCGCCGTCTACAGTTCCACCTGGGAAGAGCATTTGACTCATTTGGATAAGGTGTTGCAGGCCTTGAAAAGGGCGAACCTCACTATCAAGGCTACCAAGTGCCAGATAGTTCAGGGGAAAGTCTCACCTTTATGGCGTCATCACAGTACGAATACTTCCCCGCTCCCCTGGGGGCCGTAGACGTTGACACTAGGGTACAATGATCAGAATCCACAAAGAAGATGGCATCTAGAACAGGTTACGGGGTATTTACAAGTGATAGTACCATTTACACTCATACTCTCCTAAACACAATACCAAGTGGTTTATTTTCAAGAGGTCAATACAAGCGAAAAGTAACTATAGTACGCGGCAAGTAAGAATTTGTATAAACAATAAGGATGGAGAATGGGATGATAGTTGAGAGTTGGAGGAAGTCCCCCATAAAACTTTGCCTCATTGCCATTTTATTGGTCTCTGACACAAGCTTGTTCTTTATGTCAATGCTGGGGAATATTAATGTGTTTGGAGATTATTTATGTTTAAAGTTAATGTTTGAATGTAGTGCCATGCTCCCTGTGGAGAGAGACTGGCGTTTCAGCCCTCAATTCTTAAAGAGTGCAGTTGCTTATATATTTATGTTTGGGGCAGGCTCCATGTGTGCAAAGGTAATGATGTCATCATTAATAACATAATAGACTGGCCAAACGAGGTGTCGGATTGGGGATAAAGCTGCTTATCTAGTGTAAAATAATAAAAATAATTCTAATAAACACCTGTCTGTATCGTTTCTATATGAAAATGGGAAGCTTTCGTGCAGTAGATTGGGTTTTTTTCTGAAGAAATAAAATGGTTGGACACACATTGTTGGTCCTGATGATTAAAATATCCACATAAAATGATTTGTTCGCCCGGCCTGTTATCTGCTTTTCCTCATGCTCTTGAATACTTAATGGTTTTAATAAAAAAGAATAACACTATTTCACCTTTAACACTAGAGCACCAGTACTTGGTCACCTCTTACGGTGCCTTCTCCCCATAGATAACCTTCAAAGTCTGGTGATTTACTGCATGAGTTAATGATCGCATCACTACTACTGAGACTAGTCTACCGTTATATGTGACGCCTGTGATTCACAACATATTGAAACTAATAAGGTGCTTCCCCTTTTTATTTCAACAGGTGATTGACGCCTCAGAAATGCAGCAATAGTGATTGTTACATTATCTGGACGTATGCATTGAAAGCTTCATTGATACAAATGTTATTTCAGCAGGTGATTGGCACCTCAGATATTCAGCAACTGTGATTGTTACATTCTCTGGACTGATGCATTGAAAGCCTAATGGATACAATGTGCAATTTCCTAACATCTTACAAGTGTTCAGGTTCAAGGTCGAGTTGTCATTATTCAGGTACTGGGATTGTGAATCCTGTAGAATACAGGATGGATTTCATCCATTCAACACATTTGTGGTAGCAGCCAGCAACACAAAGCTACAATATAGATCCAGCATTACAGACTAATGGTAACAACATGTTGATGTGAAGCAAGAAAATAATGTTTGCCTATTAGTCCGCAGGGAACACATGTAAGTGCTATTTTAGATACATTTTGAATGTAAGGGTTCTTTGTTTAAAAGATTTTTTAAATACTTTTAAATGTTAACTGAGAAATATCCATGCCCTGACGATTTTAAATGCTTCATTTAGAATAATAATCTTATTTGTCACCAGTTCTGACCTACACATGATAGAGCATATCTACACTCTGAATTTGGTGAAAGGTTTATTAGAAAGAGGCCTCTTAGTAAGGATCTAACTGGTGAGAAAACTACCAATGGCAGAATGTGGAAAAAGGTGGGAATCTAATGACAATGCTGATTGCCCAGATGAGAGCAAAGGTGAAAAACGTTATCTGTGCACTGAATTTGGCAGTAGCTTCTATCTGCCCGGTATACTTAACTGCCGCCAGACGACACATACAGGTGTAAAACCTCATGAGTGCACTGAATGTGGGAAAGGGTTTGCTCAGAAGGGATGTCTTACTCTCCACCAGAGAATACATACAGGCGTGCAACCTTATAAGTGCACTGAATGTGGAAAGAGCTTCTATTGTAAGGGAAATCTTACTGTCCACCAGAGAACACATACAGGTGAGAAACCATATCACTGCACCAAATGTGGAAAAGGATTTTCCCAAAAGGGAGACCTTACATACCACCAGAAAACACATACAGGTGAGAAACCTTATCAGTGCACTGAATGTGGGAAAGGGTTTGCTAGAAAAGGACTGCTTACCTGCCACCAGAGAATACATACAGGTGAGAAACCTCATGTCTGCCCTGAATGTAGGAAACGGTTTTCTCAGAAGGGAAGGCTTACTCTCCACCAGAGAACACACACAGGTGAGAAACCTCATGTGTGCACTGAATGTGGGAAAGGATTTGCTGAGAAGGGACATCTTACACTCCACCTGAGAACACATACAGGTGAGAAGCCTCATGTGTGCACTGAATGTGGAAAAGGATTTACTCAGAAAGCCAGGCTAACTTACCACCAGAGAATACATACAGGTGAGAAACCTTATAAGTGCACTGAATGTGGAAAGAGCTTCTATTTGAAGGGAAATCTTACTCTCCACCAGAGAAGGCATACAGGTGAGAAACCATATCAATGCACTGAATGTGGAAAAGGATTTTCTCAAAAGGGACAGCTTACATACCACCAGAAAACAAATACAGGTGAAAAACCTCATGAGTGCACTGTATGTGGGAAAGGGTTTGTTCGTATGGGAGCCCTTACTATCCACCAGAGAACACATACAGGCGAGAAACCTCATGTGTGCACTGAATGTGGGAAAGGATTTGCTGAGAAGGGAAAGCTTACACTCCACCTGAGAACACATACAGGTGAGAAACCTCATGTGTGCACTGAATGTGGGAAAGGATTTGCTGTGAAGGGAAACCTTACACTCCATCTGAGAACACATACAGGTGAGAAACCTCATGTGTGCACTGAATGTGGTAAAGGATTTGCTGTGAAGGGAAACCTTACACTCCACCTGGGAACACATACAGGTGAGAAACCTCATGAGTGCACTGAATGTAGGAAACGGTTTACTCAGAAGGGATGGCTTACTCTTCACCAGAGAATACATACAGGCATGAAACCTTATACGTGCATTGAATGTGGAAAGAGCTTCTATTTTAAGGGAACTCTTATTCGCCACCAGAGAACACATAAAGTTTAGAAACTAGATCACTGCACTGAATGTGGAAAAGGATTTTCTCCAAAGGGACAGGTTACATACCACCAGAAAACAAATACAGGTGAGAAACCTCATGTGTGCACTGAATGTGGGAAAGGATTTGCTGAGAAGGGAACGCTTACTCTCCACCAGAGACCACATACAGGTGCGAAACCTTATGAGTGCACTGAATGCGGGAAAGGGTTTGCTAGGAAGGGAGAGCTTACTCTTAAAGAACACATACAGGTGAGAAACCTCATTAGTGCACTGAATGTGGGAAAGGGTTTGCTAGGAAGGGAGTGCTTACTCTCCATCAGAGAACACACACACTTGAGAAACCTCATGAGTGCTCTCAATGTAGGAAATGGTTTGCTCAGAAGGCACTGCTTACTCTTCACCTGAGAATACACACAGGTCAGAAACCTCATGATTGCACTGAATGTGGGAAAAGCTTCTTTTTCAAGGGGCATTTTATTTCCCATCAACGGACACATACAGGTGAGAAAATGTATAAGTGTAAATAATGTGGAAAATGTTTCAGTGGGAATCAGGCATCAGACAGAACCTGCACATGAGGGTCCGTTTCAGTGTAGTGAATGTTCTTATATGTCAGGAGTGAGGACATGCCTGTGGTAAAATATCCACTACAGTTGAATCTTAGGAGAGGAGAACGCATGTTTTCAGTGCTACTGTTTAGTGAAACTGTGGCAAACCCGTCAGCAAAACTGTTCACAGTCACACCTCACTGTCCTCGTTCTTCCGCTATTGCTGTATTTGGTATTTAGTTACTGTTTTCATATCATATATAGCAAGCGATGCCAGCTGAACCTAAGTTAGGAAATTTAGTAACCGCAATGCCTAACTGCAGCTTAGAAGCCACATGTTGCAAGACGCCATTGCCATTCTGCAAACTGTCTGGTAGCGCCCACCTGGATTTGGGCCAATGTCGCATTGTGTTATTGGTCTGTCTATATAAGCTGATGTTTCTGTAAATGGTCAGAGTTGGCCATGGCCATTCTGTAAGACTTGCTGTCACACTCTCTCCAAATCTCATCTGTGTCTAATAATACACGAGTATCACTCAGCCCCGTTCAGTGTCCGTCTCATTATTTTTCATTTTCCCTTCACACACCGTTATCCTGTTTCACATATAAGAGCAGGCAGTGAAAGAAGAAATGCTTGGTCACATTAGGGTGATGATTGCAGCATACCTCTGGGATTTGCATTTCATTATCAGAGATGTTTCGTCTTCCCTCAATCTGACCAAATTCACATTTTAGATTCTTGATTCTATAATCTTGGATGAGCACACATTTAGTGATGCATACCCCCTCTCGATCATTTGAGGCACGATCGGTTTGTGTGAATAGATGGCAACCATTGTTTCATCTAATGGAAATGAACCTTGAGTTTGTGCTTTCCTGCTCATGTGCGAGAGGTACTTAGAATTCAGGATTTTGTCCAGGACCTCTATAGACTGGGTTGGCACAGCAAAAGCGACCTGCAGTCAGGAAGTAGAAACAGCTGAATCAATTACACCCTTTGAGTCCAACAAGAGGAGGTGGTGAAAGCAGGAGCTAAAGTGGAGTGGGTGAGCAAAGGATTGAGGAGGTGTTTAGAAGGGGACGTGGTGATGTTGAGACAGAGGAAGACCAGGCAAGAAGTGTATGGAGAGAGATATATGCCGAATGCAGAAGCCTAGAAGAGTGTTGGGATCCGGTTCATACTGAAATAGAAGAACAGATGCCAGGGAAAGATCCCTTAGGAACAAGGCATACAAGAGGGTGATGCGATGGCACTCTGGGCAGCAGGGAGGATGTGAGGATTCCTAGGCCCAGCCTATGAACTTCAAAGCAAGCCTCCTCTGGTGCAGGTTCTGGGCCCTGTGGAATCTGTGCCCCCTCATTAAAGAGCTGGGAGCTTTGCCCCTCCCCGGAAGTCTTTCAAAGACCACAACCTTCTGCATATTGCCACTCTCAACTGTCGCTCAGCTGTCAAACACTCCTCTGACATCTGCCACCTCCTTGAAGAACTTGACTTTGATGTCCTCTGTCTCACCGAGGTAATAATACAGGGTGCCTGGATAGGTCCTGATATGCCCTGGAGGGTGAATTTATATTCAAACAAAAAATCAGACCCGTATCTGGAACTGGGCTCTACAGATGGCGGTAGCGTCTAGCTAGACACTTCTGCTCCCGTAACCAATTGCTGGCACCATTGATTGACGCTACCGCCATCTGTAGACCCCAGTTCCAGATACAGTTCTTTGGACTAATTCCATCAACAACAGTGGCCACTGGGCCACCGTCTTCACCTGACTTCCCGCATGGTTGAAGACACTCAGAAGCCCTTACCGCCGCACTGCTTGTCGGTTCACGATACCCCACGGACAGTGTTTCATTCCTTCACCTCCATCCTGAAGAAGGCCATCCCAGTCACCTACGTCCAGTCTTCGTACCCTTTGGCTGAAACACTACAGTGTCGATCTATGATACAACTCCACCCCTTGCATACTTGTACACACCTGTTGTTGTGTTTTTTTTCCCTATGACAATACCCATGGAATAACTGAGGTCCTGGGCTGCATTCACTCCTGTGTTGTAAACCCTTGTTAACTGTGTATCCTAGAGTTCTTGCACCATCAGAAGGCGTGCACCCTCCACACTCTTGAGGGTGGTACCTAGTGGTACACCTACATATCAAAATTACAACTGTGCGTCTGTCTGTTATTATGCTAACAATTGATGTATTATATGTGTCATCACCAAAATTCAGAGATTAAATTAAATTATCCTGAATCTCAAAAGTGTGTGTCTCCCATCCTGATTTTTTGTTTGAATATACTCTGTCTCACCGAGACATGGTTCACTGCCAGCTCTGTCACGAGCTTTGACATTCTCCTCCCTGACGGCTACAACATTCTCACCACGCCCAGGTCCAATTGTGCCGGAGGGGGTGTAGCCCTGATCTTCTCTGATTGGATTCCTGGCTCTGTCATTGATTTGCAGGCCTACTCCCTCCTCTTTCAAATGCCTCGTCTGCCGGCTCTCTCTCTCTCCTAGCCATTCCCTCACTGTGGCTACTATCTATCGGCCACCTGGTCAGATCTCCTCCTTCCTCTCTGAGTGCGTGGACCTCTCCTCTACCCTCCTGGTCTCGACCACTCAACTCCTCCTTCTTGGAGACTTTAACATCCACCTGGATGCTTCCTGTCCTTCTTCTGGACTCTTTCGCGACCTCTGCAACTCTCTCCCACTCTCTATCCTCCCCTCTGGCCTCACTCAGCAGGACACACTCTGGATACTCTGATCTCTACAGACATTCCCTTTTCTATCCCTCTCACCAGTCCTCACTTCCTCCTTACATCCAAGCTCACTCTATCCACCCCTCAGGCTGAGCCAACTCCAGCACTGTCACCAACCTTCTTGGTTATCCAACCCAAAAAAGAGTGTGTCAGTTGAGGCTGTTGCCACCACCTTCTCTTCTCCCCTCCCCCTTCGGCTGACTCACACCCTGACACAGCCCTTTCTATTCTCCAATCTGCTACATATGATACTCTTGATGTTCTTGCCCCTGTCATAAGTATCCACTTGAAGCCCAAAACCAAGTGCAACTCCTGGTACGACTCAGACCTTGTCAACCTTAAATGCAAGTGCAGGGTGGCTGAGAGGAAATAGCGTGATTCCTGTACTGACAAACTGGCCTGCCGCCTGCTCCAAAGGCAATGCCAGCTCTCTGTCCACACCAAAATGAGAGCCCCCATCAAAGCCTGCGTCTCTGCGGCATCTAACAACTCGGATGAATGCTATAAAATCTGCAAGGAGCTGGCCAATCCTGCTGCAGTCTCTACCTCTCCTGTCCCCTCCCAGGCCTCTGCACAGCCCTGGCTTCTCATTTCATCTAAAAAACTCAGGACATCCTGTCCTCTCTCTCTTCCTCTCCTCCTCGTCCCTCTACTCCCCGCTCTTGCTCTGGCCCTTCTGTGGCCACCTCTCCTCCCTCCTTCTCTACCTTTTCCCTGTTCTACCCAGACAAGGTTTCTAGACAAGTCAGATCTACGAAAGTCTCATCAAAACAGATTCTCCCCTTTTTCCCAAATACCATCAAGGACCACATTGACACCGTGGCTCCTGCTTTTGATGACTTCTGCAACCACTCCTGCGCCACTGGAGTCTTCCCTTCCCCCCTGAAGAACTGCCTTGTGCACCCTCTTCTTAAGAAACCCTCAGCTGACCCCGCCTGCCCGGCTAACTACCACTCAACCTACATCATTCCTTTCCTGGGCAAACTCCCAGAAAAGCTGGCCATCCCTCAGCTTAATCTTCACACTGAATCGGTTGGTTGTCTCCATGACCATCAGTCTGGCTTCAGAGCTGCCAGAAGCATGGAAACTGCTCTCCTCAACATCCATGAATACCTGCTCTCCAACCTTGATTCCAATAACCCCTGTTTCGAGGGGATTGGGTCCTCCGACGTATTCCATATCTATGACAGGTAATGTCCACAGCTGTGCTGCTTCGGAAAATCTTTGGCGTCTGCGTCCTGCGTCGATGACGTCGATGCGCCGTCCCCGAGGACCTCCTCCGACGGCCGACGTCACCCGATGTGATAAGTAGGACGCACGATGCCCATAGCCTCAGTTCCGTTTTTTCCACGAACATGTTCGCTTCGTGAATCTCGGTACACCTCGACTCGTTGGAGTTTGCTGTTTTCAATTCTCGGTTCGCTGAACCTGTTCGGTTTGTTGTGTAGACCTGTTCGTGGCGATGTGTTCTTCGTCTTCAACCCCGCGTCCGGGCTTCAAGAAATGCGGGGGCTGTGGGTCCAAGATGTCGGTCACGGACTCGCACGACGCCTGCCTCTGGTGCCTCGGGGAGGCCCATGATACAGACGACTGTGTCGACTGCCAGTCGCTCACGGCAAAGGCCTTCCGGGAACACAAGAAGAAGCTGTCGGTAGGCCGGGTGTCTAAGCCCTGGAAGTCAAGGTCTGCGGGGCTTTCGACGGATGACTCGAGGGTCGACTCTCTGCGTCAACGTCGAAAGTCCAGTGGGTCTCCTTCCAGGAGTCAGTCTCGCCACTCCTCTGCCTCTTCGAGGCATTCCCGGAAGCGCCGGCATAGGTCGCCTTCCCCGTCCTCTTCTGAGGACTCCGCCCGTCGGCGGTCGCTTATCCCTCCATGCAAGCGACACCAGAGGAATGGGCTTCCTTCGGGAAGCAGATGCTAGCGATTCTTGAATCGCAGGGCACCGGTCCGTCCGCGCCTCCGAGTGGGGTCGGTCGGCACCGGTCGAGAGACACTGCTCGTATGGCTTCGGGCTCGGCTGGTCGGCACGGCTCGCGGGAGAGGTCCCGCTCGGACAAGGGTAGCCGTTCTCGCCATGCCCATTCCAGGTCCTGGTCCTCGACACGCTCGAGACCGCGTGATCCTGTGCCGTCTTCGAAGAAGACATCGACGCCTGTGGCGCCGAGGTCGTCAGCGATTTCTCTTGAGGCTCCGCCTCCAAGGGGGTCATCGACACTGTCGGCGCCTAGGTCGTCAAGAGACACGCTCGGAGCTCCGGCTTGGAGGCCTGTGTTGACACCGCCGATGCTGGTGGCGCTGCAGCTGACATCGACGCCGATTTGCTCGACGTCGATGCCTTTTCTGTCGACGCCGGCGCCGACTCGTTCGGCGCCCTCGACGCCTTTCGAGGCGGTGGTGTCGGAGGGGCCCCGTGGCACGGGGTTTGCCCCTAGAAAGGCTCTGGCTAATGTCAGGCACTGCTTTGGTCCCCAGAGGTCTTCCTCTCCCCGCCTGGAGTACATTTCAGAGGGTGATGAAGGCTCTGATGGCGGCTTGGTTCCGGTTACGGTTCCCGATGAACTTATTTCGGGCCATAGCCAGTTTGATGACCTGCGGCAATCGCTGCATGATGCCAGTGGACTGGACATCTCTCTGGAGGTGGAGTTTTGTAGGCCGGAGCCTGGCACTCATGTCGATTCTTCATATCGGCGCCTTATGTCTCGGGTCACCGAGTACTTGGATTGGTCAGCTCCCCCAGGGGAGTTCGTTCAGGATGATCTCACGGACATCCTTGATCTCGGTTCCCCCACTGACCCGGTTTTGCCTTTTCATATGGCTCTGCAGAGAAGGGTGGCGGCGGCTTGGACTGCTCCGGAGAGTCTCCCGGCAGTGAGCAAGTCTTTGTCGCGAAAATACCCTCCAGCCAGTAGCGACCCCTGCTACTTGTCTAGGCACCCCACTCCAGAGAGTTTGGTGGTGCAGGCGGCTACGGCCCCGGCAAAGCAGGCGTCGTATCCTACCATCCCTCCGGATAGGGACGACAAATGTTTTGACGGCTGGGCGAAGAAAGTGTTTTCTTCGGGGGGTATGGCGCTTCAGGCGGCCAACTCCATATGTGCCTTGTCTCGTTTCACACACACTCTGTGGAACTGTGTTGCATCAGCGGCTGAACATATTCCCGAAGGGGACGAACGGGATGGTTTCCTTGCTATGGTTGAGGATGGCAAGGATGCCATGTGCGAGGCCGTTCAGTCGGGTTTGGACTTGGCGGATTGTGTCAGCCGGTCCATGCCGACGAGCACCGTAATGCGCAGGTTTGCGTGGTTGCGGAAGTCTGGGTTCGCTCCTGATGTGCAGTCCCGGCTCCTCAACATGCCCTTTGATGGTGAACACCTTTTTGGCAGCAAGGCTGATGAGAGCCTTGAGAGGTTGCAGACCTCCAAAGCTGCAGCGAAGTCGTTGGGCGCTGCAGTTCACCAACCTCCGCCTTTTCGTCCTAGGGGACAGCAATGGAGGGGAGGTTCCTTTCGCTATTACTCGTCCTTCAGTTAAGTGAGGGGAGCTAGCAGTCAAAGAGGCCATCGTAAGAGTGCCAGAGGTGGAAATAAAGGTACTCGAGGTGTCAAGGCCACTCGGGCAGTTGCCTCTTTGCCCTCGGGCAACGCCGCAGCTGCTACCACTCAGTCATGAGGCCAGGTCCCATGGTTCACCGGTTGGGGGAAGGCTGGTGCAGCATCTTGTAGAGTGGCAAGCCATTACTTCGGATGTGTGGGTTCTGGAGATCATAACCCACAGCTACTGTCTTCCTTTTCGGCAGATGCCTCACGACAATCCACCAGGGAGCCTCTCTTTGAAAAGTCCGGATCCGCTCATTGCGCAGGAAATTCAAGCCCTGCTGTAGAAAGGCGCCATAGAACTGGTGCCTGTAGTGGAGAGGAACAAGGGATGCTATTCCCCTTATTTTTTGATATCGAAGAAAGACGGGGGAGTGAGACCCATCATGGACTTGTGCGGTTTGAACAAACTCCTCAGGAAGGACAAGTTCAAGATGGTGACTCTTTCTCAAGTCCTCCAGGCCCTTCAACTTCAGGACTGGTTGGTGTCTCTCGACCTCAAGGATGCTTACTTCCATGGGCCGATCCATCCCAAGCACAAAAAGTACCTGAGATTCGCGGTTGGTGACTCGAACTTTCAGTTTCGGGTCCTGCCGTTCGGATTTACCTCCGCCCCGAGGGTTTTCACCAAGCTCATGGTGTTGGTGGCAGCGCATCTCAGGAAAGGGGGGATTCACGTCTACCCCTACCTGGACGATTGGTTGATCAGGGGGAGCTCTCCCGAGCAAGTCCTGGATCATCTGTCCGTCACCTGCCACTCCCTTCACAAGCTAAGCTTCTCCCTCAATTTAAAGAAGTCCCATTTGACACCAACGCAGCGGCTCCAGTATATCGGAGCAGTGCTCGACACGTCTCTGGGGCAGTGTTTTCCTCCTGAGGTGAGGGCTCTTCACATTCAGCAGATGGTGCCCAAGTTTAATTTTGCCCAGAATCTCCCAGTGTCCGAGTTCTTGAGACTGCTCGGCCTCATGGCATCCTGCATTCTTCTGGTGCCAGAGGCTCGTCTGCGGATGATATCTTTGCAGTGGGCACTCAAGCTCCAGTGGTCTCAGTCCTCCGGCAGGCTGTCGGACCCTGTTCAGGTGCCGCCCTCGGTAGCCCGGGACCTTCTGTGGTGGGCCGTTGAGGGCAATCTGATGAAGGCGGCCCCATTTTGGCTGCCCTGGCCAGAGGTGACGATCGTGACCGACGCATCCCTCACAGGATGGGGAGCTCATGCCAACGAGTTGACAGTCAGCGGTCATTGGTCTCCGTCGGAGTCCAGACTTCATATCAATCTGTTGGAGCTGAGGGCCGTCAGGCTAGCCCTAAAGGCTTTTCTGCCGACTGCGCGCGGAAAGAGTGTCCTGATTCTAACGAACAACACGGTGGCCATGCACTACCTCAACAAAAAGGGGGGGCAGGATCACTTCCGCTGTGCAGGGAGGCGATGCAGCTCAAATTCTGGGCCATCCAGCAGGAAGTTTCAATCTCGGCTGTTCATCTGGCCGGAGACGACAACGAGACGGCGGACATTCTGAGCAGGCAGAGCTCGATCTCTCACGAGTGGGAGCTGGCTCAGGAGATTCTCCTGGAGATCTTCGCCCTTTGGGGGACCCCTCAAGTGGATCTCTTCGCCTCCAGTGTCACCCAGAAGTGCGAAAGGTTTTGCTCGCAGGAATTTCCTCCAAAAGAAGCCCTAGGAGACGCATTTGTGGTGTAGTAGTCATTGCCACTGCTGTACGCGTTTCCTCCAGTCCCCGTCATCCCGCAAGTGCTGCGGAGGTTCGGTTCCCGGATGATCCTCATTGCTCCAGCGTGGGCCCGGAGGACGTGGTACCAAGACCTTCTAGACTTGTCCATCTGCCCTCCACGTCGTCTTCCCTACCGAGACGATCTGCTCTCACGGGAGGGGGGTCAGGTTCTCCATCCAGAGGTCAGATCCCTCAATCTTCACGCTTGGCTTCTGAAAGGTTGAGGTAGAAGGATTGGGACCTCCCTGAAGACGTGATGGAGGTGTTGATCTCGGCCAGGCGGCCGGCAACTAAGTCTCTGTACCGTTGCCGTTGGAGAAAGTTCTGCAACTGGTGCAGAGTTCAAAATGTGGATCCTTTTGAATGTGACATTCCCATGGTTCTGTCTTTTTTGCTTTCTTTGGCCCACAGGGGCTTGCAAGTGGGGACCATTAAAGGTTACCTGGCGGCGCTGTCCATATTTAAGCGCTCGTCTGAAGAGTGTTCCTATAAAGGGCTCACTAATGTGTTCCCTCCGTCACCTTTTCTGGTGCCAGGTTGGGATTTGAACCTTGTTCTTAAGTTTCTTATGGGTGCTTCATTTGAGCCTTTACGTTCTTGCCCTTTGAGGCTGTTAACTCTGAAAACTGTGTGGTTGCGGTTACTTCCGCTCGCAGAGTGAGTGAGTTACAGGCACTTTCAGTTAAGCCACCCTTCACTGTGTTTCATAAGGACAGGGTTGTCCTTAGAGTTCGTCCTTCTTTTCCTCCGAAGGTGGTTTCGGAATTTCATTTGAGCCAGAAGGTTGTTCTTCCGGCGTTCTATCCTCCTCCACATCCTGGTAAGGAAGAGGAGAGGCTCCATAGGCTTGATCCTAGGAGAGCGTTGAGCTTTTATATTTCGCGCATGTCCTGGGTCAGAGTAGATGATCAACTTTTCATTGGTTACGCTGGAAAGCGTTTGGGACAAGCTGTGACGAAATGGACTTTGTCTCGTTGGATTATTTTAGCTATCTCCGAGTGTTACCGCTTGGCGAGTAAGGATCCTCCGGCTGGCTTGTGGGCCTATTCTACCAGGGGAGTGGCTGCGTCTACTGCTCTGCAGAGGGGAGTTCCTATTCGTCACATCTGTGATGCAGCCACCTGGGCTTCGGTACATACTTTTGTACGTCACTACTCCCTCGATTCCGTCAGAGGGCAAGATCTGGCCTTTGGCAAGGCTTTTCTCTATTCCGCAATTTGATTGGGCATGCTAAATGTGTATTCTAAATTCTTTCCCACCTCCTTGCTTGGTACTGCTTTGGGAGTCTGTCATAGATATGGAATACGTCGGAGGACCCAATCCCCTCGAAGAACAAGTTACTTTCTTACCTGGTAACGTTCTTTAGATGGGATGGTCCGACGACGTATTCCATATCACTCCCTCCCTGCCTTCCCCGCTGCAGAATTTCTTTTGCGATTACAGCTTGCGTTCCGCAAGGCCTTGTGTGTCTGACAGGCAGAAAACTGGTGGCACACGTTCTGGGAAAAAAACTATAACTGAGGCTATGGGCGTCGTGCGTCCTACTTATCACATCGGGTGACGTCAGCCGTCGGAGGAGGTCCTCGGGGACGGCGCATCGACGTCATTGACGCAGGATGCAGACGTCAAAGATTTTCCAAAGCAGCCAAGCTGTGGACATTACCTGTCATAGATATGGAATACGTCGTCGAACCATCCCATCGAAAGAACGTTACCAGGTAAGAAAGTAACTTGTTCGTCCTCATCTTACTTGATCTCTCTCCTGCCTTTGACACGGTCAACCATGCCATCTTGCTCAACCATCTCCGTGATAAACTGGGTATCACCGATCAGGCCCTGGCTTGGTTATCCTCTTTTCTCTACGATCGACCCTCCCAGATCCAACTTGAGTCCTTCCTTTCCTCTATCTCACTCTCTGCCTGTGGTGTTCCCCAGGGGTCTAACCTCTCTCCCTGGCTTTTCAACCAATACCTGGCACTTCTTGCCCATCACATTGCTGCTCTCTGCCCCGAATGTCATTGCTGATCCCACCTGTGAGGCTAAAAACCTCAGGATCATCTTTGACTCCACACTCTCCTTCTCTAATGACATCTCTGACATCTCTAAGAAGTCACTCTACCAGCTGCACCTCCTCAGAGGTATTCTTCCTTTCATCTCCTTTCCCCAGAAGCTCACTGTCTCCAGAGCTCTGGTTCTCTCTAGACTGGACTACTACAACAGCCTCTTTCTAAATCTGCCTGCTTCTACTCCCCGTCCTCTGCAACTCATCGAGAACCGGCCTGCGAGAATTGTCCTTGGCCTCAAGCCCAGGGATCGTATCTCTCCAGGACTGAAATATCTGCACTGGATCCCAGTGGCTGTTTGGATTAAGTTCAAAACACTCTGTATTGTCCACAAGGCCTTTTAGAGCCTGGGCCCTCAATACCTTAAACTCTATCTTCCTAAATATCTTCCTTCTCAAGCTCTCCGCTTGTCTGTCTCCAACTCCCTCATGGAAAGTCGCTTCTCCAAGCAACCAGTTGGTGGTAGATCTCTATCTTCGGCTGGGGCCTCCCTCTGGAACAGCCTCCCTGCTTCCCTGAAACTTGAAGAGAACCATCTCCATTTCCGGAAGCACCTCAAGACCTTCCTCTTTGCTGAACTCCTGACTGCAACTGCACTGATCACCTGGCCACCCTCTGATCTCAGGCCCATGTCCCCTCCCCCACCAGTTACACAGCTGCACAGCCTCCCGGGCATCTCCTGCACTTGGGGGCTGTTGCTGTATCCCTACAGTCCCCACCAGCTCCTGACACCGGATGTCTGCACTTACCCCTACACTTGCCACAAGCTGGCCGCACTTTTTAATTGTTGTTCTTATTTTTTTTTTTTTACTGTTGATCCTACGTATTGCACTGCCCCCTCACCCTTTGCCCCGCTCTTTCCCTTTCCCCCCTCCCCTGCACAATGTCACTTGGCCTAGTAAGATCATTGTCTTTGTCCTCCCTCTGTTCCCCCTCCCTTGCCTTGTCACGCCTTGAAACACTTGTGTATAGCCGCGTCATAAATACGATATCATATCACTAAGATAGATAGATAGATAGATAGATAGACAGAAAGAGAAAGACAGACAGACAGATAGACAGATAGATAGATAGATAGATAGATAGATAGATAGATAGATAGATAGATAGATAGATAGATAGATAGAGCCAAAGAGGTGACAGAGTGTGGAGGCAGAGGAGCCGGAGAAGGGAAAGAAATGACAGTAGGAGAAGAAATGAAGTTGATGAGGCGCACGAAGCGTCTATCAAAAAGGAGGAGGTTGGCCTGAGAGCCTTGGACCAAGACAGTGCCATTTAGGTAAACATTATTAAAGTTCTTAGAGGAGTGGCAGTGGGCCAGCAGGGCCTCCCACCGGGTGCCACCATTAATGGGAGCGGAGGAAAAAGGAGAGAGCACAGAGACCTTTCGAGTCCATAGGTCTGGCGAAGGAACGACAAAGAGGATGTCAGAAAGAGTCTGTCTGGAGGAAGCGCTGGTGTAGGTATCAGCAATAGGGAGGCCTGGGTTGGATACCAGGATATTCCTTTTGAACTTCTTCCTCCCAGACTTAGTAAGAAGGACAGGATAGTAAATAGAGAAGCAGTTAGAGAAGACAGGAGAGACAGAGAGCACAATAGAGGATGCAGAGGGAAGGGAGAGGAGGAAAAGGGAGAGAGCGAGAGGCGGGGAAATGAGAGGTGGGGTACCGAAGGTGGAGGAGGAGACACTAGCAGGTGGGCACAAGAGGAAGGGTGCAAGCAGATGAGATGAGACAAGAACAAGGCAGCAAGAACACATTGACGGGGCAAAAAGCAAGAGCAGTCATGTGAGTAACAAACTGGAGATATTTGCAATGTAGAAGAGTGATCATTCTTTACTGAAAATGACTTGGGGGTGTGGAACCAAAAACTGGAGGTAACACACGGCGCAAACAGGTTGCGTATGAAGCCATATAATGTGAGCTCTTTGTAAGTAAAGTACAAGACCTCCCTTGGAGAATTACAATCGAGATTAAATGATGTATTGCGTGAGTTTGTGGAAGTTATTAAAGATCAGGATTAATCTGACTTTCAACACAAGCCTGTGCATGACAAGGAGATTGTAGAGGCTAAAAAACAACTGTGAAAGGATATTAGAAAAATAATCCAAGATCAGATGGGACCAGGTGAAGGGGTTTTGAGAAAAAGAAAACAACAGTGCAAAGATTGGGTAACTCACAATAAAGCACAAATGACGCAACATGGGGTGGAACACATGTTAAAAGCCACCTGTAACAAAAATACAGCTCAAATTTGGCATCTAACTGATTATAGAAGCACCCCCAGCTGGCACTTCAGTCTAACGTAGTTCCAGAGGAGCGGTGGCATGCTTATTTTGGACTTTTGCTGGTGCCACTTAAGAGTAGCTTTAACTCTCCTGGAATTGAGTCTATTATGATTGATATTGATGTTATCGAAGCCCTTATTGAAAGGGCCAGCTCTTCCAGAGCACCTGGTCCTGACGGCCTTACTAATATCATGATTAAACAAGCACCTGCTCACGGGGCTGTGTTTATTGTGGATCTCTCTGAGCAGGTGATGAAGGTTAGAGATGTGCCAAAATCCTGGAAATCTGCGACAATAGCCCCTATTTTCAAAAAGGGCAATAGGGTGGGTCCTAGAAACTACCAGCCCATTGCCCTCGAGGATGTTTTGGGCAACCTATTTGCTTCATTGATTTTGGGCAACCGAACGGAATGGGTGGTAAAAGTGGGTCTTTATGACCCCTGCAGACAGGTTTCGTTAAGGGAGTGTGAACCAGTTAAACATGTTTCTACTGAATGTACGAACGTTGAAAGCAACTCGAAGTGGAGGCAAAATATGCCTACTATTGATTGATATGGCTCAAAGTTTCAATGGTGTTGATAGAGAACTTCTGTGGGGGAAATTAGCATCTTGAGACTGCCCCCTTGACGTCCCCCAGCTGATTAAGGTGATTTACTCTAACACTACAGTGTTAGAGTCCCCCCTCCCTCGCTAGTTGCAACTGTAACACTTCATACACTTGCACTAGGAGAAATGCTGTCAGGCCTAGTATGCTAATTTTTCTGTTAGATCATTCGGAAACTTAAAGGCCTAAGAATGATTACTGTATTCCCTTGTTCCCTTCCCCCTTGAAGCGGTTTGAAGCACTCCACCTGTGTAAAAGCACTGTATAAATAAACAATTACCCAAATAACTTCAGGCAACAACAAAGACATCGATCACTAGCGATGATCATGCCAGCTGGTTGCAGTCCACCAATGTGGGAAACAGCGATACCTGGAAACAATAGGCACACATCAATAATGGAAACAATCAACACCGAAGTTCAAATGGCAGCAATGAGTTTAGGATTAGCCATGGCTGTGGGGGTAAGGAGCACATGGCGGCAACAGTAAAGAAGGTCACAAGTGACCACAGTTCAAGGGTGTTTATTAAACTGTATATGCGGGCTGGAAAAATGCCTAATCTAAACCTAAATCTAAAATGAGAATAAGCTGAGACCATCAAATAATAATAAGGCAGTCCTAGTGGCGTCTTGTCAAAACAAAAGGGCCTATACCAAGAAAACCCTAATGTTAATCCTTACAACTAAATACAAAAGACTGTGGGATAGTGTACACAAGAAAGAAAGAAGTATTCACAAATGATAAGTCAGGATGTGGTAGCCGGGGATCTCCCTTCCCCACGTTCTGAGCACAGGACAAGGTGGAACTCCTGAGCACAGCACACTATCAAGCCTTGCCAGTGTGAGACGACAGTTCAGTTTCTCAGATATCAGGACCTTTGTTGGTAAAGTCTCTTATCTACAAAATGTTTCTTGGCTTCGAGAACCGGATGTGTACAAAATAATAAACAAAATTTCATTTCTGCTTGCACGTTGGGTGATGCCTTTTCACCCCTGGTTCCCCCTCTTCCAGTTTCAGACCATTCTGGAATGTTAGCCTCCTTCTGTTGCGTTCACTACGGCTTTCCTCAAAAACACTTTCACCTGTTGTATTCACAAGTCTTAATGTCCTTTTAAATGGTCCACTGTGGACATCCCTCACTCTTGCCAACCACACAGTTCCTTGTCATGGTCATGAAGTCAGGGGCACAGGCATGCAGGGGTCGCCTGCACAGGAGACCTGGGTGGAAATGTCCTGGCGCCTTTGGCTCCAGGCTCATGAACAAAATTAAACAAGAACATCCATTTAACATCGAAAAACTTTTATTATGGACATAGCACTTTAGATGCATTAACCTTGAACATTCCATCCATTAAGCAGCCCCAAGTGTATTCTTGGGTGTGGCTGCTAATGGATTGCCTTTGCACATGCTCACTCTCTAGGAGTGGCAGGGTGTGGCTGGTAAATCGACCCTAATGGGCATTCCCACGATCCAAGCTATATAAGCTGCCCCGATCCTCAAGACAGATGCTTTGCGTTATTCTGCACTTGCAAGCAGCGTAACGCTCACCGTCGCCTGAGGTCGGACTTACCTTTGAAGATCCTGCATCCTGGACATCCTGCTTCCTGCCAGCATACTTACCAACTGGGGGAAGCTGTTCTTACCTGTGCATCTCTTCGGCAAACCGAGTAATCATCTTTACACTTTCCAGAACGCCGTAATCTTCATTTTGGCACCGCAGCACAACACGCTCCATCGTCGACAGCAGCGCCTGCAAGGAAAAACAGAAGACAAGGTTAGACATTGAAAAAACAGTCAGTTTAAGGTTGCCCTTCGCCATACTTCGCGCTTTTCCTTAAACCATCACTTACCTGCTGTCGAACGTTGTGGTAGCATCCATCTTCCATCCGGCCGCGTCTCGCGTCTTACAGCTGCATTGAGGCCGTATTTCCATTTAAGGGAAGAAAACAGAAGAGAGAGATTATCGCGGGCATAAGGAGCAACATATAAAGACATTAAACAGAACGAACAGAATCACAAGAGCTCAAGAAAGACTTACCAATCATAAGGAGAAGCATAGTCGCAGCTGAAATGGACTAATCCTTATCAGGGATCAGTGAAGGAACTAGAACCCATTTGATGTGCCCCTGCCAGAAGTAGCAAATCGGAGAGCTTATCTTCCATAATTCACAGGTGAGCTTTAAGGGCCGGCGTATGCTCACAGAAACCGTACTTTGGAGTTAAGGGTCCGAGAAGTACAACAATCACAGATTGGCACACTCACACACTCTTATCTCCACGCCGGAGCAGTATCACCACATACCACTGCTCACAGCTTTTCTACTGAAGGAAAGACCTGAATGGGTGATTCAAGTTCAGGGAGGGCTGCAACAGTGCCCCAACGCCTCTGCAGAGACCAGGTGAGCGTAATAGAACGCAAAGCCTCTAATACTCTCTGCCTGGGCGTTATGGAACTTCAGAAACATATCAGTTAGCCCTTAATTGGGGAATAACGGGCTGCAGTACATGCTTCAAGACAGGAAACCAATGCATTACGGAGGGATCTTATTGTAACTCGAGAAAGAACTGACGAATTGGCAAGACAAATGCTACAAGCACAAGCAGGACAGGTTCCACTGCATGGAGTGACCCATTCTTCTCATTCTTCCACACCACAACAATCAACACTGGATCAGGTGGTTCTTCCAGGAGCAGTGCCTCCAGCCCCTCCCGAAGGCTTCATCAGCGACCCAAACAAGCTTGCTGTATTTATGAACCAATGTCGCCTTTGTTTCTTGTGCAGACCAGGAGCCTTTCCTAATGACAAAGCCAAAGTGGTGTTTGTACTCTCGTATTTAGGAGTTAGTGCGGCGGACTGGTCTATACCTTTGGTAAATCAAGATGACCCTTTTCTCCGGAACTTTGGGAATTTCCAACATGAGATGGAGAAATTGTTTGACTGTCATACTCAAGGACAAGCTCTGGACGAGTTGTTGTCACTTAGAAAAGCGAGTCAAGATCTATTAACCTATATTGCAACCTTGAATCATCTTGTAGCCCAGACGAACTGGCCAGAAGAGAAGAGGACTACACTCTTTTACCAAGGGTTATGTGGAGAACTTAAGGATGTGTTGGCGCAAGTGGTGAATCCCCCTGAGAGGTGTGCGTTCTACATAGACCTGACGGTGCAACTCGATCATAGGTTGCAGAATAGGAAAATGGATCGAGCTAGATCAGAGGGATGGTCAGTTTACGTACGACCTCGTGAGAATCAGACTAAACCACATGAACAGTCTGAGCCAATGCAAATTGGTGGATTACAAAGTCCCCTTACCAAAGCAGAAAGGGAAAAAAGAAGACAACAACAGCTTTGCTTATATTGTGGACAAGCAGGTCACTTAATTTGTGACTGCCCGGTAAAACCACCCACGAAAACGGTTGGGGCAACAGATAAAACTGATGAAGAAGAAGAACAGAACTCGGGAAATGCCAATGCCCGGCAAGTGTAGGGGTCTGCTTGTCGAGCATGAAAAAGGAATCCGTACAGACCTCACATCGAGTCCTTCCAGTGCTTTTGGTGAATCACAAGCAACCATCAAAAATACATGCCTTGGAGGCATATATTGGTTGTGGAGCTGTGGGTAACTACTTTGACCAAGATATGGCTCTCCGAATAGGCCTTCCTCTCCGACAGAAGCAGAAATCGGAAAACGTCACTGCTGTGGATGGTTCTCAGCTATCATCCGGCCCGGTGACACAATACACCGAGAAAGTCAAGCTTCTGTGTCAGGACGAGCATCAAGAGGACATTACTTTCTATCTCATCGGTGCTGCTCAGTTCCTGATGACATTGGGAATTCCCTGGCTGGAGACCCACAATCCCAGGATCGACCGGCAAAAACGAGTTCTGACATTTCCTCATGATTGTGCCGACACATGTTACAAAAAAGATGACACCAATCTGAAACCGAAGAAAGGAGTCGTGTTGGGCCTCATCAGCTCCTTACCGCTTGAATACCAAGATTACCAGGATGTCTTCAAAAAAGAGCAAGCCAACATTCTGCCCCCACACAGACCCTACGATTGTCAAATAGATCTTGTACCCAGAGCCCAGATCCTTTGCAGCCGAATTTACGCTCTGACAGAACAGAAAAATTATCATCTTAGAACTTACCTGGATCAGTACCTTGCGAACAGTTTCATTCGCCCGTCCAAGTCACCTGCCCACTCGCCCTTATTCTTTGTGCCTAAAAAGGAGAGGGACTTAAGAACTTGCATCGACTATAGAGCAATCAATCTGATCACAGTAAAAAATCGATATCCTTTACCACTTATACCAGCGCTCTTGGACCAAGTGAAACATGCTCAAATCTACACAAAACTGGATCTAAGAGGAGCATACCATCTTGTAAGAGTAAAAGAGGGAGATGAGTGGAAAACGGACTTCGGCACGAAGTACGGCCTCTTTGAATACCCGATCATACTCTTTGGGCTATGCAATGCTCCCGCAGCATTCCAATTCTTTATGAATGATGTACTATGTGATGTACTGGACGTTTGCGCTCTTGTTTACATTCACAACATTCTTATCTACTCGTATTCCATGGAAGAACATGTAGGCCATGTCCGGGCAGTCTTAGAGAAGCTTCGACAACAATTGTATGCCAAGTTGGAAAAATGTTTTTTCCATGTAACTGAGGTCGAGTTTCTCGGTTTCATGCTCACACCACAAGGCAAACATATGGATACATGAAAGGTGGATGCAATCCTCCAATGGCCTTCACCAACATCCACGGAAGGAGTGCAAAGCGTGCTGGGATTTGCCAACTTTTACTGTCGATTTATACCTGGGTTTTCACAAATCACATCACATCCAATTACCTCCTTGTTAAAGAAAAATCAAAAGTTCCATTGGTCGACAGAAGCTGAAAAAGCCTTCCAGAAGTTGAAACTAGCATTCACTACAGCACCAGTCCTTCGACATCCATGACCAGACCAACCTTACATAGTTGAGACAGATGCTTCAAAAATAGCTATGGGAGCAGTATTGTCACAACGAGACCCTGAAACAGGACAACTACACCCCGTTGCATTCTGGTCCCGCAAATTTTCAGCCCCCAAATTGAACTACGCAATCACAGATAGAGAATTACTGGTGATTAGAGCAGCATTCACGGCCTGGAGACATTACCTTCTTGGGGCGAGACATATGGTCACTGTCATCACGGACCACCGTAACTTGCAATACTTGAAAACCGCCAAAGCACAATCCTTGCGTCAACTTCGTTGGGCTCTCTTTTTCGCGGAATACGATTTTATTATAACTTATATACATGGAGTACGCAATGGGAAAGCAGATGCTCTATCACGCATGAGTGAAGAAAAAGAGGCTTTTACAGCATCCGACCCCGTGGCCATAATTCCTGTGGAAAGGATTCAAACCAGAATAGCTGCCACCACGTGTGTGGATGACCAAAGTACCAGTTTGCAATCCCCGATGGATCAATCAACGCAACAGGAATGGTTGTTAAAAGGTGACCAGTACACCATTGAAGACAATCTACCGTATTTCCAAGGATGATTATATGTCCAAGACCAAGAACTGCAAAAGCAAATCATCACAAATTACCACAAATCATTAGTGGAAGGACACCCAGGAATAGCCAAAACCCAGGCTAAGCTAAAACAGAACTACTGGTGGCCAACCTGGCGAAAAGACATTGCCCAATTTATTGAAACCTGCGGTGTCTGTGCACAACACAAGTCTCAGAAACAGAACCCTGCTGGTTTACTACATCCCCTAACAGTACCGCCAGCACCTTGGCATACCCTGTCGATGGACTTCATCAAAGATCTTCCACCCTGCAATGGATACAACACCATATTAGTCGTTGTGAATTTATTCTCTAAAACGGCCCATTTCATCCCTCTGAAGAGACTCCCAAATGCTCAACTCTCGCTTCTGTATTCCTAGAGCAGATTGTTCGATTGCATGGATTTTCATCAATATTAGTATCTGACCGTGGAACTCAATTTGTTTCTGCCTTTTGGAGAAAGTGTTGTACGATTGCCAAAATCGATCTCCGGTTGTCCACAAGCCATCACCCTCAAACTGATGGGCAAACTGAATAAACCAACCAAACTTTAGAGCAATATCTCAGGTGTATGTTGCAACAGTCCGAGGATTCTTGGAAAAATATACTCTGGATATCTGAGTATGCTTACGACAACTCAGTTCACACAAGCACAGGGCAAACTCCATTCTACACTGTGCACGTAAGAAATCCGAGGACATCAGTATTTGATCCACCCGATACCCTGGAAATGCCAGCCATAAAAAACTTGCATGAAACCATCACTCAGGTTCTTAAGGAGGCGACGGAGCATCTGACCAAGGCTAAGGAAAGACACAAACTGTTTGCTTATCGACATTGGAAGGAAGCTCCCGCCTACCAGATTGGAGAAAAGGGGTGGTTAGCATCCAAATATATTCCCCTGAAGGGGCCAAGAGCTTTCCGCCCAAGATACCTGGGCCCCTATACCATAAAGTCCATAATCAATCCTGTCGCCATGAAATTGGAGATACCATCTCACATGAAAAATCACCCTGTATTTCATGTCTCTCTCCTCAAACCTATGAAACCCAATAAACGGCTTAGTTCTCCGCCAGATCCCGAAGTAATAGATGGAGAACCAGAATATGAAGTCAAATCCATCCTGGACTCCAAGGTGGTTCGATCAAAATTGTATTACCTAATTGACTAGAAAGGATACGGACCTCAAGACCGAACTTGGGAACCCAGTGAACATGTCCATGCTCCGTGTTTAATCAGACAGTTCCATCGCAATAATCCCACCAAACCAGGACCAGGAGGAGAACCACCCTTGAGAGGGGCCTTGAAGGGGAATGCTGTCATGGTCATGATGTCAGGGGCACAGGCATGCCGGGGTCGCATGCACAGGAGACCTGGGAAGGCGCAAGGCTCGCGAACAAAAGTAAACAAGAACATCCATTTAACACCAAAAAACTTTTATTATGGACATAGCACTTTAGATGCAATAACCTTGAACATTCCATCCATTAAGCAGGATGCATCAACCTTGAACATTCCATCCATTAAGCAGCCCCAAGTGCATTCTTGGTTGTGACTGCTAATGGATTGTCTTCACACGTGCTCACTCTCTAGGAGTGGCAGGGTGTGGCTGGTAAGCCGGCCCTAATGGGTGTGCCCACAATCTCAGCTATATAAGCTGCCCCGATCCTCAAGACAGATGCTTCGCGTTATTCTGCACTTGCAAGCAGCGTAACGCTCACCGTCGCCTGAGGTCAGACTTACCTTTGAAGATCCTGCTTCCTGGACATCCTGCTTCCTGCCAGCATACTTACCAACTAGGGGAAGCTGTTCTTACCTGTACATCTCTTCGGCGAACCAAGTATTCATCTTTACACTTACCGGAACGCAGAAATCTTCATCTTGGCACCGCAGCACGACACGCTCCATCGTCGTCAGCAGCGCCTGCAAGGAAAAACAGAAGACAAGGTTAGACATCGAAAAAACAGTCAGTTTAAGGTTGCGCTTCGCCATACTTTGCGCTTTCCTTAAACCATCACTTACCTGCTATTGAACGTTGCGGTATCATCCATCTTCCATCCAGCCGCGTCTCGCTTCTCACAGCTGCATTGAGGCCACATTTTCATCTAAAGGAAGAATACAGAAGAGAGACATTATTGCAGGCATAAATAGGAGCAACATATAAAGACATTAAACAGAACGAACAGCATCACAAGAGCTCAAGAAAGACTTATTAATCATAAGGAGAAGCATAGTCGCAGCTGGACTGGACTAATCCTTATCAGGGATCAGTGTAGGAACTAGATCCCATTCGATGCGCCCCTGCCAGAAGTAGCAGGATGGAGAGCTTATCATCCATAATTCACAGGTGAGCTTTATGGGCCGGCGTATGCTCACAGATACCGTACTTTGGGGTGAAGGGTTCGAGAGATACAACAATCACAGATTGGTGCACTCACACACTCTTATCTCCATGCAGAAGCAGTATCACCACGTACCATCACTCACAGCTTTTCTACTGAGGCAGAGGCCTGAAGGGGGTGATTCAAGTTCAGGGAGGCCTGCAAGCATGACCCAATGCCTCCTCAGAGTCCAGGTGAGCGTAACATTGCTTCTACTTTCTTACGATGCGGGATTCACTTCCTTTATCTTTCCAATCAAATGCCAGCCAAAGACTTTCGACTGTACAGAGGATTTTGCTAGAACCCTTTATGACCATGTTGACCTTTTCCTCATGCCTTTCCCAAGTCCTTCTGATAAAAGTAGTTTCAACAATAGGGTAATCTGTAGCTGACTTTCCCCTCTCCTATTAACAGTTCTCTGTATTTTGCTCAATTAGCCGTTTGCAAATTTTGTTGAAAACAGTTCGTTTTCTTATTGACT
The DNA here is from genome assembly GCF_040938575.1 of Ambystoma mexicanum. Classification (NCBI taxonomy): domain Eukaryota; kingdom Metazoa; phylum Chordata; class Amphibia; order Caudata; family Ambystomatidae; genus Ambystoma; species Ambystoma mexicanum. Next base: position 1,545,026,661 of record NC_090922.1, read on the forward strand.
CTCCCTTTGACTCACTGGCTGTGATGAACCGCTTGGCTTTTCCTGTCTCTGGAGTTAAGGAAGGTACCACGGTAGCAGGTGTCTCTCCCTGGCTTGGTTATCAGAGGAGGAGGGCCCTGTGTACCATTGATATCTGCTGCAACACTGTTAGGGAGAATTCTCATAAATGTGCTAATTTCCCTGACATTTTGAGACCCCCAGCAACTTTGCTGGATTTCTAGGACTTTAATTTTTATCTGGGAATAGTGTGAGCCTTTTCTCCCACTCTTTCATGTCTTTTGATGTGTGTTTTACTTTCGTGTTTATTAAATATGGAGTTTTAGACAAGACCATAGACATCATCTTTTGTTATGTGTCACACAGCACCTTCAGTGCAGTGGCACAGGGGTGGCTTTCAGATTCCCCAAGGTTTAAATACCCTCTCTGGGATTGACTACTATCTCCCAGTGAATGTAAAGTTAAATTGAAATTGCTAGTCTTTTTAAATTGCTAGACCCAGCACACACTGCCTCATAGCAAAGTGTTGGAGGGAATACCTAGTGTTTCCTATGCCTAGAAAACTCAGGTAGCCCTGAAAAGCTACCCTTTCCTCTCAGAATGGCTGGTGGCAGTGGTATTACCATGATTTTCCCGACCGCGAGCCGATTAAACACTCTGGGGGCTAAAACCCACCGGAGCCATGTTTTTCAAGATGGTGTCTGAGCCCCTGCTGTAAAAACAGGTTCCGATTGACTTTTTTCACCATTTCTTTTTGGAAAGGTCCTTCTTGTGTTTGTCTCTCCGCGCCAAACCAGGTTTGGTCCTTTTTTTTATTTGCCTTTGGTGGGCTTCAGTGCTGAATACCGCCTCTGGTGTCTGAGTGACTGGGGTGGACAAGTAGTGAGGGAGGTGCCCGAAACTCCCTATGCTTAGTCTCCTAGGAGACCTGAATGCACTATGGCGTGATTGGCTGGCTGACTGTCCGGCAATGGCAACCACCCTGCTGGGTGAGTGCCAGCTAGGCTGGAATGAATGGGAGCAAATTGTTTAAAAGCAGGTCTCTGGGACTTGTAAGGCAGAGTCGACCTCTGGAACGAAAGAACCGAAGCTGAGCTGAAGGAAGATGACTGCTGCAACTCCTGGAACGTTGGTTTGCCCAGTGAAGCCCTGCTGCAGGTCGGAAATTGCCAGAAACTCCCTCGGCAGAAAAGCCCCTTCAATGATGACTTCCTCCCTTGAGCTGGTGGGAACAACAAACTTGCAAGTCGCCTGGACACTGTCTCTACTCAAATTTTCTATAGAGTGCTGTTGAAAACAGGGCTGCGTATAGAGGGTCATAATTTGCTTTTTACCTTAATTTGATCCCAAGTAGCTAAGGGATCACCACTGTTATTGGCATCTGAGTATTCTGCTCCCCAACCCAAGGAGGTTTTTCTTCTTACCCCCCCCGTGTTTCTGTTAAACTGTCATTAATACTCTTCTCTTGTATAGTTTCCTATCACCATAATAACAGGCCGGCCTAGTATGGCCGACAACTTAACCTTGAGCTATGATGATGATCAGATTAGAGACATACTTCGTGGCCCCTCACCTTTTGACCCTATGGGCTTAGATGAGACAGGCACTAGCCCAAACACTGCTAATGACTTACTTAAATTAAAAAAGAAAAATGTTTGTACCACGCTCCATGGTCATTTCCTTAAGGAGTACCTTAAAAAGAATACCATTCCGGCCGGACTCATTGTCCGAAATGAACCGTGTGTATTTTTAGATGACCAAGAATACAAGAATAACTTCAGCTATATTGCGACAAAATGTAGCCGGGATCTAATGGTGCTAACTATTTCAACAGCCCAAAGATTAGGTGTTATTGTCCAGCAGGAATTAGATACAGCGGAACAACTGTTTATTAATGATCCCTCAATCACAAATGCTAAGGACAAACTAGCAGAAATTAATAAAACCTTCCAGGAGTTTAAAGACACTACCTTGGCAAAGAAAACAAAGAAATTGGCTAAAGACATTGCAGAATTTAAAACTGAGGTGATATATCCATATCTTGACCCTAACTACACATCTATCACTGCAAACCAAAGGAACCAAGCAGGGGGTGCACAGCAAAGACGCCAAGTAACGTTCTCGGGTAGCAGTAGTTCATCAGGGTCGGATAGTGACTTCTATTATCCTCACTTCTATAACCCTTTTCAAGGACCCCCTCAACCTTTTTTAGGGGCAGGTCCATCACGAGGCCCCGGCCCAGGTTGGTTCCCTCCCCAATTTCAACCATGGGGACAAACCCAGAGACGGCCACGCTTCCGCAGGAGGAGCAATCGACCAGCAACGAACCAGTAAACTTACCAGCATTTAACTTATCACAAGTACCGCTTACAGCGATGGAACTTCAAGTTCTCTCCAAAGGTCTTTCATTTATTCTAACACATCCTACTGCTTGGTTCAGTGTGCACTCCGAGATCAAAAGATTCTTTAGGTCAGTTAGACTCAAGATCTTTTTTCAGATAACCAGGGTGCATCGGATGAAAGTGAAACAGGGTTACACCCACCCTCTACATTCATCCCGGAAGACAGCACTATGCCAGCTGAACTCCTTACATTTGAGAAATGTATTCCAAGAGACCTTAACCAGCTACAAAAACAGCATAGGACTGTTCGCTACAATCTAACACAAGCAGAGAGACTAGCCTTAAAATCCCTCATCAGTAACTCAAAAATTGTCATCAAACCTGCGGATAAGGGTGGTGGCATAGTAATACTAAATCAGTCTCAATACCATACTATGGTACAAGACCTTCTCAGTGTACCAGGCAGTTACCGCCCCCTTCGCAAGGATCCAATTAAAGACATCCAGAAGATGATTTCAGAAATTACAGATTATGCCTTACTACACTCCTGGATCACTCCAAAAGAAGCACAATTTCTTAACAAACCCGACTGTTCCATCCCTAAATTTTATGCCATTCCTAAAATCCATAAAGACTTGGCTAAACCACCGGGGCGGCCTAGATTAGCAGGCTGTGGTACCGTTTTGGAACCAGTCTGCCAATTCATTGACAAATATTTACAACCTATTAGCCAACAAACAGATACATATCTAAGAGATAGTACTGCAGTAATTTCTCTGTTTGAAGGCAAGACCTTTGACCCAGCTACCAGCCTTCTGGTCACACTAGATATCACGGCATTGTATACTAACATCCCACACGATGAGGCTATGGACTTTATCAGGAACAATCTGACCCATTCTGCATCAAGTTTCAAAGCTCCCACTGAATTTCTCATGGAATTACTCTCCCTGGCACTTACCAGGAACTACTTTGTATATCAAAATCAATTTTATCAGCAAACCCAAGGCACTGCAATGGGTGCGGCCTTCACCCCCAGCCTGGCCATCATTTTTATGGCTGATTTTGAGTCCAAATTAATTTTTTCTGACATTAATCCATATCGCCAATATATTGAGAGCTGGAGGTGCTATATAGACGACATAATCTTCATCTGGCACGGCACCTCCCAGGAACTTGACTCCTTTCTTCTCTGGTTGAACTCTTGCCACCGGACGATTAAATTTACTCATGATATGAGCAATATCAAAATCCCTTTTCTTGATTTACTCATTCAACATAAGGCCAACCAACTGGTCTGTTCTCTTTTTACCAAGCCTACAGATCGTAATACATTACTGCATTACGACAGTTACCACCCACGCACTCTGAAAGAAAATGTACCCTATTCCCAGTTTCTACACATTAGACGGAACTGTACATCCATAGCAGATTATGTCCAACATGCTACTAACCTGACCACTAAGTTCTGCCAGCGAGGGTACCCCAAAAAATTGATTACCAATTCTAATAAACGAGCAAGATTCACCCCTCGGGACACCCGGCTACTACCTAAAAATGTGGAGCCACAGGACAAACTAGTATGTGCCCTTACCTATAGTCCCCATTCCTTTCTCATTAAAAAAGCAATCAAGAAGCATTGGTCAGTGGCACAATTAGCTTTACCAGCTGAACCATTGCCGATCTTCGCCATGAAGAGACAAAAGAATCTCAAGGACCAACTAGTCCATGCCTCCTCTTCACTAAAATCTTCTAGATCCACTACGACCAGTTGGGACCTTCGCCCACTGACGGGTAACTTTCCCTGCGGGTCCTGCTCTATTTGTAAATTTGCGATGAAGACAAAAACAGTCCTGGTGCATGGCAAACTTTGGGAACTGAGACACTATTCAAATTGCAAGACTGCCTGGGCTATCTATTGCATTGAATGCCCGTGTGGGCTTAAATATATTGGAAAAACTACACGGCCAGTACACACTAGAATCACGGAGCACCGCTCCAGGATTCGATGTAAGACAATTAACTCACTACTAGTGAGCCATTACATGTAATACGGCCACTCTACAGAGGATCTGCGCTGGTGCGTGATTGATGTTGTCAAAAACTCTTCCAACCCCTCTCAAACTCTGTCCACAAAGGAGGCTCGTTGGATTTTCCAATTGGACACCATTTCCAATGGTCTTAATGAGCTATCTCCGCTTTGGCACTAAGGCAATATGTATTTAATTAATTTTTTAACTAGTCCTCTTCAAAAAAACTTTTTTACAATTTTTTCATAATTTTTGCATTTATGCATTTCTATATGTTTCTTTTTACCAATGTTTATCATTGGTTGGTTTTCAATTTTCTTTCATGCAGTTTCGAATTTGGTAGAATTAACACTCCATATGCTTTGGGGTGTGCTGCCCCTTTTCGCTTTGTAATGTTTTTTTCCCTAGGATTAGTACCCTTTGCATATAGCACATAATGCCTGACTTCACTAAAGTTTCAGCAAGCCTGCAATGTTAGTGTTAGTCCCCTGTCTATGTCCGGTCATTCATTCATAGGATTAGTACCCCTTGCATATAGTAAATAATGCCTGGCTTCACTAACGTCTCAGCAAGCCTGTAATGTTAGTGTTAGTCCCTTGTTTGTGTTCGGTCATTCATGGAAGGGCTCCATTTTGCTTTCCATTCACTTTGTTAGTCCAAGTCCCCTATCTTTGTCTGCCTTTTTAATTCAGTGTTACCAATTCACTTTGTTAGTCCCAGTCCTCTTTCTTTGTCTACCTTTTCCATTCAGTGTTACATGCCTTCCAGTTGAGTGCTACTACACCCCACTGGCTGCCTTTTTCTTCACTGTGAAGAATAGCGGTTACACGCAGCATTTTCCAGAAGCAAGCCGCAGCTTTCTTTAGAAGCAAGTCATCTGCTGCTTCTACGTGGTAGAAGTCAACAGTAAGTTCCACTTTACTTACTTTTCTCACTAAGCCATGACTGACCCACGCGCTGGGCGTTTTACTTACACTGCCTAACTCACATGTTGGGCTTGTCATTTTTTACTATTATGCAGCACTGCCATACTCATCAACCCATAGCCTGATACCACCAGCCCCAGGCTAGGAGTTTTTGTGTCCTGCGCAAAATACGAAGCGCTCCATGGGCATTCACATATTCATATGGTGAGTTCTTGTTACCTTTACCATACCTGCACACCAGCCGTATTAAATTACCGCTGCACATAAACTATCGCCACCTTTATGTCTTTGTTCTCCTCCTCTTTCACTTTAGGTGAAAATTCCAGATTCAGTTCGTTTTCTAATTGCTAAACCCAAATAATGTGCTGAATGCAGGACATCTTGCATGGTGAGCACATGATGTGCCCTCTGAGGTACGTTCCGCCATGTTTTGATTTATGTGCCTTTCTTTTGCACAACATTTTTTGCATTCTATCACACACATTTTTCACCATATGATCACATCTTTCACTTATTTTTCTCACGAGGTGACTTAGTTTTTGGGCACGCTCTTTTCACTTTAAGGGCGCCTTTCTGGTAACCTTCAAGTTTTCTGTCTGGGGGTACTGCCAACTTGGTTCTGGGGCACTGAGGCCTGATGCCTTCACCATATATTGGTATATTCTCTAGTTCTCTTCCCATTTAAAGTTAAACCTTTTGAATTCACAAAATGTCCCCTGTTACTACCTTTTCAGGAGGACCCCCTACATTAAGGCTGTCTGTATTAAGGCTGAATGTGAAGATCCCAGTACCTGAGGAAGGTGGTTGCTACCCATCAATATACCACCGAAACGCCAACTAGTCCTATGTAATGGTCGCAGGAACTACATTTTCCTGCGGTTTGGAATCATGGACATACACGCTTTATAGCGGTAGGCGTAGTACACCCCCTTTCAGCCTGTGACAGCACAGCAGATAAATGACTGTTTGGGTGACATTGTCGAAATTTTATTCAGCCAAAATCTGGCTTAACACACAGCCCTGTGTGACATTGTCTACATGGTTAGCCAAAATTAGGCTTAGCAAACAATATTCTGTGTGATATATATTTTTTTTGTTGTAGCCATAATCAGGTTCTGGTCGGCGCATGTACTGTGCCATTTTCACGAAATTGTTTAATCTGAGCCTTTAGACAAGTAAGGGTCAGCTAGGGATAGTTTAAGTTTTATTAGCTATCTCGGAAAACTCTTATGATTTAAAATGTATTCACTGTTTTGCTAACACCAAATCATTTTTTGTCAGTTCCCATATATTGGGTTCCCATGTTATTTCCAAGTGGGGTTGTACCCCTACTTCTGTGTACCTTTGCATAAAATCTGCTCGCATTGATTGTATGGACTAAATAGTCCTGTTTTTTTTTTTCTCTTTGTAAATTGCATTGTTTTTGTATGTTTTTCATGTTGTATGTACTTATTAAATTGACACATTGTCTTGTTACAAACTAACAATTAAAGCAAGTTTATAATTTTTTTATGCCAATGTACATTTTTTCCCCCTTTTTTTTGCTCATAAAGGTTACTTTGACTGGTGAGATACCAGTACATTTTTAATTTGATTTAATCTATTGTTTAGGCTACCAGGAGAATGATACTGTTAGCTCCACAAATGATATTTTTTGACTTTGTATGTTCAGGCACACCCTTGTGTTTATAGTTGAAAACCGGATAGCCAGTGAGAAGGAAACCAGATTGTGGTCTTTAAGGCACTCACACCTTAAAGTGCGGAATTTGCCAAGCTTGTGGATCAGGAATTGTGCAGTGCAGAAGCCTCCCAACATCCTCCCTCTTGTCCCCACAACTGAAGCCCAGGAACAATGAGATCTGCAGGACCTGCCAGGAAAACCACCTCTTCTGCTGCGTTTTCTTCATTGACAAGGTACTGTGCAATGTGGTGGAGAAATCCTTTCTGCCACGGTGAAAGTTCGTACAACATTCCCAACTTTGGAGTCGTGTTCGCTCCTAAACCGACATCGAACTTTTTTTGTGCAAACTACTTCTAACAACTTTGGCAAAGACTTAACCGTTTACTACCAGAACTGTGCTGTCCTATCCAAGACACTGATCCATTGACTTTGGCCCAGGCGTATGGAATTAAACTGCCTCTAAAAGTGAACTGAACTCTTTGCCCTGCCTAAAGGGCAATCTGCAATAATCATCCTCAAAAATTATTTAAAACCATTGCCGATTTTGTTAACCCAAGTACACATGCACCAGTGAAGACCTCACCTGTGAATCATGCCAGTGGTCTAAATAATTTCTTTAGAGATAACATTTTGAATATTCAAGAAAATATCAGGTCTCACAGAAAGCAAGATATAATCCCGGAACTTGTGGCTGCTAGCTCTATTACAGACTATGTGGGACAGGAGATCCAGTTTGATTTTAGGCAAGTTTTAGCTGAGGATATTACACCACTCTTATCCGAGCTCAAACCCACAAACGATTCTCTTTTCCCACTGCCAGCTTTGGTTGCCAAACGACTTTGTCTGGAACTTACACCTTGTATGACTAAGTTCGTCAACCTTTCACTTGTCCAGGGATTAGTCCCAGATGCTTTAAAAACCTGGATTGTTACTCCCCTGCTGAAAAAAACTGGACTGGATCTGGAAGACGATGGCAATTATCGCCCTATTGCGGGTCTTCCTTGGCCAGGCAAAATCCTGGAGAAAGTAGTGACTAAACAGTTACAGGACTTTGTTGAGGATCACTGCCTACTCCATCCTTTACAGTCTGGTTTCCGCCCATTACATGGGACAGAGACTGCACTTACGGCAGTCTGGGATGACATGTTGCAGACAGGAGATGCTGGGAAACACTCCCTGCTTGTGATGCTCGATCTCTCAGCCGTATTTGATACGGTGGATCATAGTATTTTGCTAGATCGCCTAACAAATCTGATCAATGTGGGTCCTGGGGCACTTCAATGGTTTACATCTTTTCTTACCGATCGTCAGCAAAGTGTTCAAGTGGGGGGATTTCTTTCAGAAATACTCTCTCAGTGCTGTGGTGTGCCTCAGGGATCGGCTCTCTCAAAGGTAAGTGTAACACTTACCTTCGTGCCTTGATGAATATCCTGGAAAAATATCATCTCAGGTTTCATTCCTACGCTGATGATGTAGAAGATGCTCTTGCTTTGGTTACCCGATGCCTAGACGAGATAGGTACCTGGATGGAGGAAAATTGGCTGCAACTGAATCCAAACAAAACGGAGGTGATACTGTTTGGGCCTAAGCATATGCTTGAAGTAGGAAAATGCCCCCCTCCTCCTCAGCTTCTGGGAGATAGCCTTAAATATTCCACCAAGGTAAAAAATCTGGGCTGCATCTGGCAGAGTGACCTGGTGTGTAATGCCCAGGTCTCAGCCAAGGTGCAGTCCGTATTCTATAACATTCGCCTCCTGCGCCAAGCTCTACCCTATGTGCCTAAAGCAGATTGTGCTGTAGTGGTGGGGGCTTTGGTCAACTCAACCCTTGATTACTGCAACGGATTTCTTCCCGGAGCACCGAGTAATCAAATCCATCGTCTCCAGAAAGCACAAAATGCCGGAGTCAGATTGGTGTTTGGTGTGTCCAAAAATACCCACATATCCATTCTCCGCCAATCACTACATTGGCTGACAGTCGAAGATCAGGTTAAATTTAAGATTGGTTGCCTGGTTTATCGATGCTCACATGATATGGCACCAGCATATTTAACAAATAAATTGAAACAATACCAACATACTCGTACTCTTAGGTCAGAGGATCAATTCCTCCTTGTAATTCCTAGGATGAAGTACAGGTCTAGAGGAGATCAGTGTTTCTCAGTGATTGGCCCAGATTGTGGAACAGTCTTCCACTATTTTTGCAACAAGGTAACTCCTTGATGACTTTCAGAGCAGGTCTTAAAACTCATCTCTTTAAATAAACGTATGACTCTGGATTACTCTTTGTCTGTATGGTCCCGTCTTTCCCAGTTGGTCCTCCTGGCCTTTTGAGCTTTATTGTTCTGTTCCATCTGCGCCAGGATATGATTTGGTTCGTTTTGTGCGCGTTTACAAGTGCCTCAAAACTCAAACTCAAACTCTTAAAGAATGTATTTGTGCTATATTCTTTTAACCTATGTCTTTTACTCCCATTTGAAAGTTACTGAAGTGCCATTTTGCTCCCACCTCTGTGGAGCCTAACTTGTTCAGATACTTATGGGTCTAGTACTGGAGTATATTATAGTATGAAATTGAGTTGCTTATTATAGTGTAATGTTTTAATAAACTAGTGTGTAAATAAATTAATATTGTTTTAACAAGAAACCTTGAGTAAGTGTTTGTTTGATCCACTGTGATTGCAAGTCCTTTGTGTAATACCCACATCCCTCTTGAGATAAGCCTGGCTGCTCAGCCCGGCTACCAACGTACTGTGTGGTACAGACTTATACCAAAGGATGAGATTGTGCTTACACTTGTAGTCTTAATTGTGTGTAGTGTTCCCAAAGGGTAATGCATGTAATTCTGCCTAACAAACACACATTGGCTATTGTTTGCGGTCTTATGATTCCTTCCATGAAGGCTTTGTGAGCCTGGTTTGGAAAGGGCAATGTTGCTTCTCTCCTTGTCACACTTTCGTTTTTCGCCGCCTTTCTCCTCCTCTTGAACTGCCATATTTGGATAGCTGTGTCGTCATGCGGTCTGCGTTGCTCGTATTGTACTCTCATGCTCCTCCTACTCTCCCTGTGAGAAAGGGAAAGGGCCATGTGTGTGATTCTCGTCAATTGCCTGACTTTGCCAGACCCTTGTGTTGGGACATGTCAGGTAAACGACTCTAGTGTTAGTCCATTGTCTTTTGTGGTGTGTGAAAGTGTTTGTGTCTGAAAAAGGGGATAGAGTGTTTAGTATCCTACATGGTAGGATGGGGAAAAGGTGTTATAAGAAGGGGGATACTGGGTCTCACCCGTCAGTGTCCCACTTCCACTCCCCGAGGACCCCCTATCCAGATGTTCCTCCCTCACTGGTTCACCCTCAGGAACTGGATCCAATAGTGATGGCCGTGTCCTGCCCACCCGGATAACAGATCCCTGTGGACTAGTCAGGGAGACACCTTCAGGTTTCACACATACCCTTCCTCCGTACAAAGTAGCCACATTTGTTTCACAGGGGAACTGGGAAAGAAAATCTACAATTCTCTGGTGTTTTCCTTTTCGGTGCTCCACAGTGAAACAATAGGGTTGTAGGTCTAGAAACCATTGCATGACCCTAGGGTTGGAATCTTTGCATTGGTTAATCCAAACTAGGGGTGAGTGATCTGTAACGAGTGGTAATTTCCATCCTAATAAGTGATATCTCAGATGGATAATGGCCAGTTTGATGGCCATGGCCTCTAATTCCAATCCAGAGTTATTTTATTCACGTGGGAATAGTTTGTGACTATTGAATGATATGGGGTATTCCAATCTGTCGCATGCCTGGAACAGGACGGCTCCTAACCCTCTAAGGGAGGCATCCGTCTGCAATACAAACTCTTTAGATAAGTCGACTACCTTCAGAATTGGATTCTGGCACAGAGTTTGTTTCAAGATCCTTGTCATTCCAATGAAGTTTCTGGGGCTCGACATTCTTAAGTTTATTTGTTAGCTGGGCGGTTTTGTCTGAAAGGTTAGGAATAAATCTACGGTAATATCCTATTAACCCGGGAACAGCTCTAAGATCTCTTTTGGTGATGGGAGTTGGTGTATCTAAAACAGCTTTTACCTTCTCATGTTGGGTTGTACATTGCTATTCCCTACGAAAAAGACAAAGGGCCTCATTACACGGTAGGCGGTAAGGGTTTACCGGTACCGGTAAGGGCACCGGTACCGGTAAACCCTTACCGCCGTAGTGCGAGTTCCCTTTGCGGGACCCGACCTTAACGGCTGGTTTTACCAGCCGTTAAAGTAGGGTGCCGCAAAGGGACCTTGGTGCTAATTACGGTACCGCAATTTGCGGTACCGTAATTAGCGCCTTCCCCATTCCCATTATGCCCTATGGGGGCAAAAATGGGAATGGGGAAGTGCCTTGGTGAATGGGGAATTACCGCCCCCGCTCACCTTGGAGTAGGGCGGTAATTCCGCCATCCACCAAGGCGGACACAGTAAAATACAGGTGGCAACCATGGCGCTAATAGCGCCATGGTTACCGCCTACCGTGTAATGAGGCCCAAAGTATTTTACGGCTGACTGGGCCAATATGCATTTAGCTGGATTAGCAGTTAGGCCAGTATTTCTGAGGACTTTCATGATGGTATAAAGATGGATGAGATGGTTCTCCCAAGTCTTGCTTTAAATGACAAGATTGTCAATATAAGCTCCACAGAAATCAGAATAATGTTGTAGGATTTGATCCATGAGGCGTTGGAAAGTGGCTGGTGTGCTGTGTAAGCCAAAAGGCAGGACTTTAATTTGAAATAGTCCTAGAGGCATTGAAAATGCTGTCTTTTCCTTATCTGGCCCATATAGGGGAACTTGCCAACACCCTTTGGTTAAATCTAGGGTAGATAGAAAGGTGGCTGCTCCGAGTTTGTCAATTAGGTCATCGATGCATGGCATGGGATATTCATCGATGTCCGAGATGGCATTAACTTGACGGAAGTCTATGCAGAATCTCCAGGAACGGTCAGGTTTAGTGATCAACGCGATAGGAGAGGCCCATGGGCTTGAAGATGGCTCAATAATATTGACCATTAGCATTTTGTTAACTTCCTCGATCACTATCTGTTCACAGGCTTCTGGGAGTCTATAAGGTTTTAAATTAACCACTTTACCTTTAGGTGTTCTAATATAGTGGTATGTGCCTTTTACTCTTCCTGGTTTAATACATCAGGAAATGAGACCACTATATCTTTTAAATCTTCTTGTTGTTTAATAGATAGCTCGGGAGGAATTAAATCAAAATTATCTATCTCTTCGGAAACCAGACAAGCTAGTACTTTTTGTCCTATGGAGTATGAACTTAAATTCACTTTTTTGTCACAAGTGGACGTTTGTTGGCTCTGGGCTTTCTCCATATGCGTACAAACTAAGTCTCGAACTAATTTCATATGTTCTTGCATTCTGGGGGTGGTTTGCGAGATGGGAACGGGGGCCTCCTCTCGTTTTTCCCAGGTTTCCTGGAGCATGTCCAGGACATCTCTGGGCTCTCTACCATATAGTAGTTCAAAGGAGAGTAACCTCGGGAAGCCTGGGGGGTTTTCCTCACTGTAAATAGTGTCCACAGGATCATTCGATCCCAGCCTCTCCTGTCCTTGTCTACCAATTTCCGGGTTTATTTCAGGGTTTTATGGAATCTTTCTACCAGGCCATCGGTTTGCAGATGGTACACAGAAGTTTGTAAAGTGGTAATGTGGAGTAGCTCTTTGACTTCGGCCATAAAGTTACTCATAAAATTCGCACACTGGTCCGTTAATATTTCCTAGGGAAAGCCGACCTTGGAGAAATGCGGTAGAAAGTGTTTAACAATCTGCTGGTTGGTATTATTTCGCATTGGGAAAGCCTCAGGATATCGGGTCGCATGATCACACAATCACAAGGACATATTTATTACCTAATCTGGATGTCTCTAGAGGTCCAATTAGGTCCATACTGATTCTTGAAAAGGAGACTTCTATTATTGGCAACGGGTTCAGAGGGGCAGGTAATGGGATATGCGTGCTGGTCTTTTGACATATTTTGCACATCTGGATGGATGATTTTATATCGACGGGGATACCTGGCCAGTAAAACTTCCCACTAATATGTGCCTGGGTTTTCGATTGTCCCAAATGACACCCCGGTAAAATGGGAATGCGCGATCTCCAGTACAACCTTTTTGGTGGCACTTGGGTATTTCGGTTTATAGTCAAAATATCGAAAACAAAATAGTCGAAAGTCAAAATATTGAGAAAAAAAATGTCGAAAAAAAAAGTCGAATTTCTTTTTTATTATGTTTTTTTTTCGAAATGGGGTGGTTCTCCCCCAACCCCTCTTTTTTTTTTTTACCTTTTTTTTACACGTGAGAGCCAAAAAATAAATATAAATAAAAAAATACAAAATGTTTCGATTTTTTTGGTCTTTCGACTTTTGTTTCCGATATTTTGACTGCACACCGGGTATTACCAACTGTGTTTTTACTAAACCTTCCATAGATGGCTCTCTTCTATAAAGCAATCCTTGTTTTAAGAAGAAAAAGGGACTTCCCTTCTCTAAGCCTTCTCTTTTCGGGATTGCTCGTAGAAAAGCTTCAACACCAAGTCTGTAGGAATCATTCCTCTTTTCCCAGGGGGGATAATAGCTTCCCTACTACTATAGATAGCAAACCCTGGAGATTCCTTAGTGGCAATGGAAGGGCTAGAGGGTCTCTGACAATGTTTTTGAAATTGTAGGGTACCCCAATTAGTTTCAATTGAATCACATCCCATTCCTAACACTATATGTAAGTAACTCATGGTGGCAAAAGTAAAGACAGACACAAGTGATCATAGTTCAAGGGTATTTATTAAAGTGTATATGCGGGTTGGAAAAAGGCCTTATCTAAACCTAAATCTAAGATGGGAGCAAGCTACGACCATCAAAAAATAATAATGCAGTCCTAGTGGTGTCTTGTCAAAATAAAAGGGCCTATACTAAGAAAAATCTATTGCCAATTCTTACAACTAAATACAAAATAGTGTGGGATAGTATCCACAAGAAATAAAGACGTGTTTACAAATGAAAAGTCAGGATGTGGTAGCTGGATTCTCCCTTCTGTGCGTTTTGAGCATGGTACAAGGCAGGACTCCTGAGAACAGAACACTCTCGAGACTTCCCTGCACGAGGCGACAGTTCTGTTTCTCAGATATCAGGACCTTCAGTGGTTCAGACTCTTTTTTACAAAAAGTCTCTTGCCTTTTGAGGACCGGATGAGTTCAGACCTTTCTCGAATGATAGCCTCCCTCCGTCGGGTTCACTACGGCTTTCTTTAAAAACACTTTCACCTGTTGTATTCACAAGTCTTAATGTCCTTTTAAACCATCCACTGTGGACATTGCTATGTCGGGTTAACTCTTGTCAACACAATGATCATCGAGGCATCATACTTTGCCCCGTTCTGCCGGCATCCCTCCGAAGGGTTCACTCTTGCCAACCACACAGTTCCTTCTACTTTCTGATGATGTGGGATTAACTTCCCTTAGCTTTCCAATCATCTGACGGTCAAAGACTTTCGACTGTACAGAGGGTTTTTCTAGACCCCTGTATGACCACTTTGCTCTTTTCCTCGCGCCTTTCCCAAGGCTTTCTTGTATCGGAAGTCTCAACAATAGGGTAATAACCCAGAGTTTCTTGAGTGAGTACCCACGTGGTGCGGAACTCCTATGTAGCTGTTAAGTCCCTCTCGTATTAACGGTTCTTTATATTATCCTTAATTAGCCATTTGCAACTTTTGTTCAACACTGTTCGGTTTTTTAACTTCTCTCCCCTCGACCCACCGGCTGTGATGAACCACTTGGCTTCTCTTGTCTCTGGAGTCAAGGACGGTACCACTGTAGCAGGCATTTCTCCCTGTTTATTTGTTTATTCATTTCTAATGCGCACCAGTCCCAGAGGTATCAGGGCGCAGTAGTTTGAGCAGATGCAAGGCTTAAATTACAGAGTTACAGGATATAGACAAGAATAAAACATATATACAGGTTATAAGCAGGAGAGATACATATATACAACAAGCATGTGTCAAGAAATACGTATTGGGAATAAACAGATGCATTACCGAGGTATAAATAGCACAGCAATCAAGCCTACAGATCCGTGGATTTTAGCAAGTTAATGCATCTAAAATTCAGGTAATGATATGATATGATATGATATGATATGGTATTTGTAACGCGCCTATACACAAGTGTTTCAAGGCGGGACGAGGCAGGGCGGGAGGGAAACAAGGGGAAAGACAGACAAACGATCCTACTAGGCCAGGTGTCATTCAGATCGCGCAAGTGCAGAGGTAAGGGGAAAAGGAGAAAGTGCAGGGGGAGGAGGTGGGGGTAAAGTGCAGTACACGGTAAGTAGCGTAATAAAATAGTAATTAATAAATAATAAATAAAAGGACCAGCTGGTGGCAAGTACGAGGTAAGTGCAGAGCAAGTGCTGGGAAGGGGGGCTGTAGGGATACAGTGACAGTCCCACAGTGCAGGGGGAGCCAGGGAGGCAGTGCAAGTGGAGAGTGGCTGGGCCCTGGACCGAGGTCGCTGAGAGTGGCCAAGATGCAGGTTTAGTGCAGAATTCAGAGGGGAGTTAAGCAGGTTTAGCAAGGTTGATCTTCTCTAAGAGAGTGTGGCAAGGAATTCCAGAGTTTGGCTGATTTCACGGGAAAGCTACCACCTACCTTAGCGAGCCTAAATCTGGGAATAGTGAGGCAATTGGCATTGCCAAGTCTCATATGTCTGGTGGATGTTCTACTATGGAGTCTATCCGTGAGATAGCTGGGGGCATCATTGTTTAGTGCTTTGTGGGTGAGGGAAGCAGTTTTTGAAAGGATTTTGTTATGGGTCGAGAGCCAGTTATTTTGGGGCCTAGTCACTGAGATATGTGATCCTATGGTCACACCAAGTGCAGCTCTTATGGCGTTGTTTTGGAGGATTTATATCCTCTGAATAATGGCTTTATTGGCGCTGATGTAGAGGGCATTGCAATAGTCTAGCCTAGAGAGTATTAAAGCTCTGGCCAGGATCATGCAGTTGTCATTCGACAAAAAGGGTTTGCCAGTCCTAATGAGCTTACAAGTGTCAGCAGTGGCGGAGGCCATTGATTTCACTTGTTTGTCGAAGGAGAGGGTGAAATCAAGCTAGAAGCCAAGGGTCTTTACCTCCTTGGCTACCTTAATGAGGTTCCCATCAATGGTAAATGATGAGTATTCCTGGCCTAATTTCTTAAGGTTGGTATGGGTGCCCAGGATGATAAGCTCAGTCTTGTCATCATTCAGGCATAGACAATGGGTGGCCATCCATGCCTGGATGATGAGATACACTCTATTCACCAACGCCAAATCCTTGTCGTAATCCCCAGAAAGTAGGAGGAGAATCTGAGTATCATAGTTAATGTAGGTGAAGGTCTAGATCATCGAACAGGGGCTTTGTGAATATATTGTATAATGTAGGGAGACACAAGAGCACTGGGGGACACCACACGTGATAGGAATAAGGCCAACTGCTGCTGAGGGAGAGAAAACCCTCATGGTTCTGTCGCTCAGGAATGATTCTAACGACCTAATGGCCTCTGTGGAGAAGTGGGCCGCTGAGTCCAGCTGGCCACATAAAACCTTGTGATCCATGAGGTTGAATGCGGCCGAAAGGTCAAGCAATAAGAGGAGAGCTGTTTTGCCTTTGTCTCTTAGCTCATCAACCTGAGTTTTCAAGTCAATGAGGGCGGTTTCCGTCCCATGTTGGGGGCGGAATCCTGATTGTCTTGCTCCCAGGAGTTTATGGAGTTCCAAGTATTTTTGGATCTGAGTATATGCAAACTTATCAAGTATCTTGAGCAGCAAGGGTACTGTCGTGATGGGACGGTAATTAGTAGGAATTAATGGATCCAGGGTTTGCTTCATTAACAGTGGGAGCGCCCAGGATTACTTCAGGTTAGTGGGAATGATGCCAGATGAGAAAGAGGCATTAATAAGTTTGGAAATAAAAGGGGCAATATCTCTTTCGGCATCTTTTATAATCTATGCTGGGCATAGGTTGCCTTGGCAGTTGGAAGGCTTGAGTGAGAGAATTACTTTTTCTACCTTGAGTATGGATGCTTTAGTGAAGTGGAATCTGGCGGGACGGTCAGGTGATGTTTCGCTAGGGGGGAGGTCTAAATTGATCAGTTGTGATAGCGAGTTAAGGAGGCTTTTATTTTTTTGGCTATTTTATTCTGGGTGGTGGTTACTTTGTTGGAAAGTGCCTTTTCAATATCTGAGCACCATGTTTTATTTTTGATGCAGTTATCAGATCTGGGGATAGGAGACTCTAATTCTTTTAACATAGTGAATAATTCCTTCATGCTGGAATTGGCGTTAGTGATACGTTCATTGTAGGAATTGCATTTAGCCAGGCAGATTTCATTTTTATATTGGGAAGAGATTTTAGTTAGTTTGGACTTGTCTTCTGAAGGGAGTAATCTCCAGGCGGTTTCACATCTCCTCTTTAGGAGTCGTAAGTCCCTTAGCTGAGGGGTGAACCACTTGTTTAGGTGGGCTTTAGGCTTGCTGGGTCTGAGTTTAAGTGGAGCAATTTTGTCCAGTGCAGTTAGCTTTTTTTTTAAAAACTTGATTTATTGTTTTTTTACATGAAAAGACAAACAGGCCATGCACCGGCCAAAGCAAAGTCCCCAAAATCCCCACCCCTCACCCACCTCTCTTCATCTCTGTAGCTAGATCTGTGTCCAAATTTCTGGGCTACCACCAAGGTCCGGTGTTCTCACTGGTTTCTTCTCGTTATGGAGGAGAGCGCCGATTTGTACCTGGGGACGAAGTCTGTGAAGAAGATGTGTCTGCATTGGATATCAGGTATGACATGTAGGGTCCCCAGATGTCCGGGGGGCGGGCATGCAGAAGGAGTGTCTTTATAAAGCACGTTTCTACATCTTGACTGTAAATCACACCGTTTAGCCAAGGCTGTAGGCTCGGCAGGGGCCCTCGCCCCCGATTGATTGTGATCCTTCTGCGTGCTAGGACTAGTAGAAGGTTTGCCAGTCTTCGATCAGCTTCTGGCAGGTGTTTGGTTAGGCCTAGAAGTGCTAGGATGGGTTTGGGTTCCAGTTGCATTCCTATAATGGCATACATGCCAACATTCTGTGACCAAAAATCTGTAGGAATCTTTAAGTTTCAAAAATAAGGGCACGTCAGCAGCCCACTGTCATTGAATGAGCCTGCCGCCGCGGGTGCATTCAATGACAATGAGGTGCCAGCCACGCCTTCTGCCACCACGCCGCTCATGGGAGCCCTTGAAAGACTCCCCCGAGCTCGCGTGGTGGGGGCTAATAGCGCCTTTGTCAAAGGCACCCACGGCAGAGGGGTGCATTTAGCCCACCGCCGTGGGTGCCTTTTACATCAAAATCCTGCATGCTGCGTCTTCTCCCACTACGCCAGCTCGGGGGGAGCCCTTGAAAGACTCGCCTGAGCTGGCGTGGACAAAAAAAAACGTTTACATTTTTTTTAAAAAACAAAATCGGTATTTGTTGCCACTAAATCGGTAGGCGGTAGGACTGCGTAAAAAGCGGTATCCCACCGCCTAAATCGGTAGGGTTGGCAAGTATGTAATGGCCGAGATTTTCCCAAGTATCAGGTTCCAAAATGACGAGATGCTCGGGCATGCCCACGCTAGGTGTATGAAATCTG
This sequence comes from Ambystoma mexicanum, assembly GCF_040938575.1. Lineage (NCBI taxonomy): Eukaryota > Metazoa > Chordata > Amphibia > Caudata > Ambystomatidae > Ambystoma > Ambystoma mexicanum. Next base: position 1,545,045,327 of record NC_090922.1, read on the forward strand.
CATCTGGGGACCCGCAGCGGCTACAGGCTACCGATATTGTCGGGTGTTGGGCGTGTAGTTTCGCCGGTGTGTGGTACACTTTGTGGAGATAATTGAAGTGGATTTGTTTCCATCTTGTTTTGATAGCTACTTTCTGGGTAAGTCGCAATATGTAGTTCCAGTCGTCATCTGCTATTGGGGTGTCTAGGGTTTTTTCCCATCTCTTTCTGGGGTTTGCAGGTGGCAGTGTCGTTTCGGTCAGGAGCGATTTGTAGATTTTGGAGCCCAGTCGTCCATCACTGTGAGATTGTATCACCCCGTGGAGAAGCTGCCATGTGGGTGGTTGTCGAGGGAAAGTGGCAAGGTTCGTTTGGGGAGCGTGACTTAGCCTAAAGTAGATGAACATGTCCAGGATGTTGTCGCCGCCCTTGTCGCGAGCTTGTTGCAGTGTCAGTAATGTGCCTTCGGTGAAGAGGTTGTTTAGTGTTTTTATTTGCAGTTTGTCTGTCCATTGTAGGTAGATTCTTTCTGTGGTTAGCGGTATTCCCGGTATGAACCTTGCTGGGATAAGAGGAGAGAATCTGACTTGCATGCTACTCTTTAGAGCAATCTTTTTCCAAATGGTGTATGTGGTAAAGACAATGTTCATTGGTGTGTGGGGCGCCTGTAGTTGGCCGAAGACGACGGCTCTGAGGAGGTAGGGGGTCGCCAGGGCTCTTTCAATCTGGACGTGGGGGTCTGATAAAGTTTGTGGTGTACCAATGGCTGAGGAATTGGGCTTGTGCTGCCCAGTAGTAGCTCTCTAGGTCTGGGAGAGCGAGTCCACCTTCTGTTACGGTTGGATCAGTGTAGTGTAGGGTACTCTTGCTACTTTGCCTGCCTATAGTAGGTCAAGGATCAGGCTTCTGATGCGCTGAAGAAACTGCTGTGTTAGCAGTTGTGGGATATTCGAAAACAGGTATAGGAATTTGTGTAGGGTGACCATTTTGACCAGGGAGACCCTTCCCGAGACCGTGAGCGGGACGAGCTTCCACCTGTTTACCTTGCAGTTATCGTGCATGATATCTCGGTTGGACCTGGACAGGAAAATGCCCAGGAATCTGACTTTCAACTGTTGCCACTGGAAGACAAAGTCATCCATGAATTCTTGAGTGAGGGCGGTCAAGTGAAAAATGATGGATTTCGAGTGATTCATTTTCAGTCCCGAGAAGTTGCCGCACTTGAGCATTGCGTGCATCACTGGGTTCAAGTTCTCTGCGGGATTGTGAAGGAAGAGGGCAATGTCGTCGGCGTATAGGGATATGATCAGCTTGTGTGGGCCCAGGGAGGTCAGAGGCTACGGGTTCCATTACTAGTGCAAATAGTATTTCTGACAGTAGGCAGCCTGGTCGTGTCCCTCTTTGTAGGCAGATGTCAGTAGATCGTGAGTTACCCAGGATGATGTTGGACATGAGGTGTTCTTATAGGGGGGCAATTAGTTTGATGAAGCATTTGCCTGTGCTCATGCGTTCCGGATGGTGAAGAGGAAGGGGGATTCGACAGAGTCGAAGGCTTTTTCAGCATCGAGCAATACCGCTATCGCTAGGCACTCCGGGTCGAGGGCTTCCATAACCACAAACATCCTTCTTATGCAGAACGATGTGTTCCTGCCTGGTATAAAGCCTGCTTGGTCGGCTGGTACCATGGCAGGCATTAGGGGGAGCAGCCTTGTTGTCACGATCTTCGCCATTATCTTATTGTCTAGGTTAATTAAAGAGATGGGTCTGTATGAGGCACATTCTTCTTCTAGTTTACCGGATTTGTGTAGAAGGATTATATTGGCCATACAGAGAGTTGGTGGAAGCTTTCCGGTAGTTAGGGCCTCTTCATATACTTATTGTAGGAGTGGGGCCAGTAGTTGTGCAAAGGTTTTGTAGAATTTGCCTATTAGGCCGTCTGGGCCAGGAGCCTTAGTATTGGGTAGCTCTTTGATTGCTCTGAGGATTTCTTCTAGGGTGATAGGCTTGTTGAGTGGTTCACGGAGTTCGGCGCTCGTCCAGTAGAGTTTGATGTTGTCTAGGTATCGGGCCAGGTCGATTGCATCGGCGGTGTAGTAGATATTGTAAAGCGTTTGATAGAATTTGTGAAAGGTTTCAACTATTTCTTCTTCGGTGTACACCAAATTGCGGTTTGGGCCGCAAATCCTTTTGACCAGGGTAGGTTTTCTTTCGGCTGCCACAAGTCTTGCCAGGAGGGCTCCGGGTTTCTGTCCTTCGCCGTACTGGCGTATTTTGTAGTTTCTGGTCAGGAATTTCACTTCTCTCTCAGCTGTGACTCTGAAAGTTTACTAGTTTTGTGGACCCATGAATGATAGGTATATTTGCGGGTCTCCCAGTGTTTATGCCTCCAGATGTCGCTGAGGTCATAGGCATCACATATTTCTGTGATTTTCAGACTGGCTTTGGAGTGAGGGGTCTTTGAGTCATGGGATGTATCTTTTTTGGGGTCTAATGGTGTGTTTAAATCGCCTCCCCAGATGATTGTGGTCGATCCCGCTGTTTCTAGGTGTGTCATCACCCAGTCATAGTTATTTGGTCCATCGGTGTTTGGACCATAGGAGTTGACCAGGAGGACATCTTTGTCTTCTATGATCCCTCGTACTAGAAGTGTCTTTTGTCGATTAAGATGGCAACCTCTCAGGCGTAGGATGAGTAGGAGGCGAAATATCTATGGCAGCCCCAGTCCCAGGTCCAGTTATTTTCGGAACTAGGGAGAAGGTGTGTTTCCTGAATCAGGGCCACGTCAATTGTGTGCCTTCACAGGAATTGTGTAATTTTACGTGTCTTGGTTGGCTGATTGCCACCCTTAGTGTTCCATGTGGCAAAATTGAATTTGTCGGTTGATCCTTATCCCCTTGTTGGAGTTTCTGGTACCTTCTGTGTCTGTGCTTGTGATGTGATATCTCCTTATTGTCTGTCGGTTGATGGCTCTTTGGCGACTTGATGTGGCGTGTAACAGAGATTTAGGTGGTGTCAGGTTTCGGGAAACCGGGCCACGATTGGTGCATCTTTAAATTCGTAAGTCCTCCTTGCCTGGGCAACCCCCAACTCACCCTTATCTGGCAGTCTCTGAACTCCCTCCCTTGGGTGGGCAACCTCCAACTTGGCCATAGTTAGTATCCCTCCCTGTTAGTGAAACCATTAACAGTGCTGCACCTGGGGCGCTAGTAGCCTTCCAAGCTGAGAGGCTACATTGTTAATACAGGAATGTGATTCTCTTGTGGTTTCGTCATCCTTTGTTGCGCTTAGTTATGTGCCTGTATGTCGTTTCATGGTGGGTTCCTCCTCGCCCGGTCCCTTTGTGGCGGCCTTGGGTTGTTGTTGGGGGGCTTGCAGCCGACTCTGTCGAGGAACGAGTTTGCTTCCTCGAGTGAGTTGAAAAATTGGACCTTCCCATCATGTTGGACACGTAGCTTAGCGGGAAATAGCATTCAATAGGTCATCTGATTATCTTGTAGGCAGTGTTTTATGCCCGCGAAGGACCTCCTTTGTGCCTGAATGGCCGGAGAGAAATCTGGGTAGAATTCAATGCTATCCCCATCAAATTGAAGTTCATCCCTGCCTCTGGCAAGTCTCAGGATGGTGTCACGGTCCTTGTAATTAAGCAATTTAGCTATGATGGGGTGCGGGGTTGCCCCTGGAATCGGTCGCGTGGTCGGAATCCTGTGAGCTCTCTCCACGACAAACAAGCGGGACAGCGCCTCGGCTCCAAAGAGTTCCATGCATATTTTTTCGATGTGGTCTTCCGTTCTCATCTGTAGTTGCTGTTCCCTTATCCCGACCAGCCTTATGTTATTTCTCTGGGAGCGACCTTCTAGGTCTTCATTCTTTGCAATTGTCATTTTCATTTGGCCCTCCAGAGTCAACACTTTAGCCTTTAGTGTTGCTGTGGTATCGTCCAAATCAGAGACCCTTTGTTCTACTGTATCAAGCCTGTCTGCATGTCGAGGCGGTGCTGTAATTGATCCACCTTGGAGGACAGTGCATCCATCTTGCAGTCAAGGCTTCCGATCCCGGCTTTCAAGTCGAGGAGGATCTCTCTAATGTCCAGCGCTTGAGGGGGTTCATCCTCATGTATTTCTTCTTGCGTGGGTGACCCCAGTTTGCTGGTGGGCCTAGGTGGCCTGGCCGCAGCTCCAGGCTCAAAGTTTAGTTTACGCTGGGATGTGTCGGATTTTCCCATGGTGAGACCTGTGAAACTAGACCGTGGGAGGCACTGGAGATATGGCGGCGTGTGGTGCACTTAAGGCTGGGTGGGATTCTCGGCTCCTCTGTTAGGGAGAATTGTCATGTAATGGCTAATTTCTCTTACCTAGTGAGTCCCTCAGCAGCTTTAATGGATCTCTGGAGTTATTTCCTTCCACTTGGTAAGAGTGTAGGCTTTTCCCCACTCTTACCCATGTTTTGCTATGTGTCTTTTTCTCTGTTTTCTGTGATTGTGGGCTCTGAAGAACACCACTTCAGTAGCCCCCTTCTTTTGTGTGTTACCCAGCACCTTCAGTGCAGTGGCACAGGGTTGTCGTTCAGACTTCCCACCGGCTCCATTTCTGAGGCTGACACCTGTCCCCCAGAAAAGGGAAAAGTTGCCATTAACTTTACTTAGTCCATTTTAACCACAGATCCAGTACACCCCATCTTACATGGAGTACTGGAAGGGGTTAATCCTTAGCCTTTTTTATCTGTACCTCCTAGAGCACTGTTTCTCTCTTTTAACATTTAGACATGGATGGTGGCAGCGGTCTCTACCCTAATTTTTCTACTGCGATTATCTTATATAAACGTGGTAATATTGTAGGCTATTGTGTTAGCCTCGAACTTAAACCCGCTTGACCAAATGCTTTTTCTTTTGGCTCTGGTACGGTTTATTCGCCATTTCTTTTTGTTAAACTCCTTCTTGTGTTTTACTTTGCACGGCAAACCAGGTTTGCCTTCTTTGTTCACTGTCTTTTGGCAGGCTTCTGCCAAGAAGCCCTCCTCTAGGCACCTGGGTGTCTAGGTGGGCTGAATGTGAGGGAGGGGTGTAGTCACCCCCTGCACTAAACCCCTCCCTCACCCCCTGGAAACTCAAGTCACACTTTACCATGATTGGCTGAGGTGGTTGTCCGGGCTGGACAACACCCCTGCTGTGTGATTGACAGCCAGGCTGTGCGAATGGGGGATTTTCGCATAAAAGGCAGGTCTCTTGGGCTGGAAGTCAGAGAGTCGCCACTGGAACTACAAGGAACCGAAGAGAAGTGGAGGAAAGGTCGACTGCTGCAACTATCCTGTCCTGTTGAAGCCCTGCTGCAGTCCTGAGCTATCTACCCTTCAACGAATAAGAGAAGATCCAGTCCGGAGTCTTCTTCCCTTCAGCCCGGTGGGGATAACCAGCTCGTCTTCCACAGCCAGAGGATTTCCTTCGTGGTCGAAATCGCTGCACACTGCTGTAGTGGTCCGGATAGCCACCTGAAGAGCCTCTCCTGTTTTTAAGGAGCGCACCTTTTATTCATCATCGCTGCTGCCGGGCTCATCCCTGTGTTGTGCAGACCCCCCTCATCATCCTTCTTCTTGCTGAAGCTTCAGGAATCGTGGGTCTGAGGGAAACTACCAGGAACAACTGCCGTGGCACCAGCTTCTTCATTGAGAAAGGTACTGTGTCCTGCTTGAGGAATTTGGGTGAATCCCTATTTCTCGTTCTACAAGGCTTGTCCTTATTTTCCTTCCTTCTTATAACTTTTGCTTCCGAACATTGACAATATCTAAGTACTCTTGGCTACGTGGAATCGTGAACTGTCCGACTGTGGGATCCTCGACAACAGGAACCTGGTTCCACTTGACACTGGCTCTGGCCTATTGACCCTTGAATTTCTGTCTATGAGTGTTCTTCGATTCTGTCTGCCTGAAAAAAGTATTGCCTATGATTTTTGCCTCCAACTCTCTCTGGGTATCTCAGGTGCTAAGTGTGTTTTTGCCCCGGTAGCATTTCTTTCCGCGGATACGCGTTTATTTAGTAGACCGAACTGTCAAAAGGTGATCGCAATCGTATTCATTGTAATGTGTTTTGTTTAAAAATACCGGCCCGTTCAAACACAGGGTACTTACCTTGATTTATACCGTACAAATTGAATTGGATAGTTGTAGTATATTTTACGTGTGGTTTTAAAATTTAATAGAAGTGTTGTGTTTATAACAAATGGTTTAAAAAATAAATGTACTTACATTTTTTACCTGAAACCTTGAGTCAGTGTTTGCTTGAGTGACAGTAATTGTGGTCCCTTTGTGTAATCTCTGCTGCTGCTCATATACTCTTGAGATAAACCTGGCTGCTCCGCTACTGCTACCACTCTAACATAGTAGTACGGGCTTGTACCAAAGGTAAAACTTGTATTGCCACCTGTAGTCTTAATTGTGTGTAGTGGTCCCTAAGGGCACTGCACAGGATTCTGCCTAACATCCTCCGCGGTAGAATAGGATAGCTGGTTGGTCAAAGTTGGTTGGTACTGGATTGCCAGTGGAGTGTTCGGCAGTGTGGATGCGTTGGTCGCTACTGTTGGAGGTCTATGGATTTTTAGGCGGATGCCGGTTCTTCAGTGACACAGGGCATCAGCTGGGCATCAGAATCTATATACCACGGCTAGGTATTCCTGTTTATGATGTGGCCGTGAGACGCGGGAATTTGAACGGTAAATTGCTGCTGCCCAGTATGGTTGTTGGCCCCTCTTATCTATGGGCTGGTGACTGGAGCTCAGGATGTGGGGGTGGGCAAACAGCAGTCATAGTCCACTGCGGGCACGGTTGGCAGCTATGTTGATCACTTTCCTCCCCCGTTTCTTCTCCCTCTTGATTTTGTGTTGCCTTGGTCTCTCGTGAGCTGTGTATGCCTGTGGGGGGGCACTCTCCTCTCGAACTGGGGGGTCACCCGCCGCTGCTTGGAGGTTGTTGTTGGGAGGCGGGGGGAGGCCAGGCTGCCGATGCCCATGGTCCCCCACCAGCCCGGCTTGGAGGGGAGGAGCAGGTGGGGGGGCCTTCGCTGTATACTGCTCACGCATGGTAGTCCTTACTGGCTGCTTCGTTCGTTGTCCCCGTGGTCACCAGTCTTCCGTGCGATAATCGCGCTGGCGCCTGCCCCGGGCGTCTGGACTCCCCGGGGCCGTGGCTCTGGAGTTGGGCGGAACCTCTCTGCCACCAGCGGCATCGCTCATGCCGGATTTGCCCGTAGTCTGCCATCACCTGGGCTCTTCGTCAGGCGGCTGGGCCTGCGATGCCTTCGGGAGTCCCATCTAGGGGGAGCCGGGCGAGCCCTCTACGTTGCCTGCTACTGGCCACCTGACGATTTACAGAGGTGGTAGCGGCTTTGCAGCGACACTACCGCTCCCCCTCTCGTGGGTGATGCAATCTGCTGCCGTTACCTTCCTTGTTCGCTACGTCTGGATGATCGGTCTGGGTGCGGGAATGCACCCAAGGCCCTGCTGTGCCCGAGTTCTGTATTCACGTGGGTCCACAGGTGTAGGAGGGGTCGCCAGTATTGATTTTAGCCTTAAAGCATGCGCCTTCGCTTGATGACATTTTCTGTTAGTGGAACGGGCTGTTTACCCATCAGAGAAGCAGTGATTGCTCAGGATACATTAGGAGCCTCGCAGGAGCTCACAGGGAAGCTCACAGGGGTGCCGCCATCTTGGTCGGCTCTCTAGCACCCTCTGATCAGTGCATTTAGCATAGTTTTATTGTACCAATGTGCCTGGAACCAGGTTGTCAGCCAATGAATTAAGGGTTGGGAGAATGGCAGGGATCACTTTGTCCACTGTGATGTTCTTTTTATTCCTTGTTAAACAAGGTGGGGCAATTAGTGTGACCAACGAGAGTGGTCTAGTAGTAGACAGTGTGAAAGACACGAGGAAGTGGTCTGTCACCAATTGCGGGCAGATGGAGGTGATGTTGGCAGTACAATTGTAGTCTGCTACCTAATCTAGAGTTGTCCCTTTATTGTAGGTGGGTTTGTTCATTTTTTGGGCCAGGCCAAGATCGAACAGGATATTTGCTGTATTTAAGGCGTGATTATCTGACGGGTCATTGAATCCTAAATTAAAGTCGCCTAGTAATAACAGTTGGGTGGTGGTTTTAATGGTTGTTAGATAGCAAAGTGTAGAGGTCCTCCTCAAATGTTCCAAGTGGACCAGGGGGTCTGTAGATTAAGTGGATAGTGAGGGTCTGAGAGTTGATTAGAGGGAGTTTAACGGTGAGGACTTCACAAGATTGCGTGATTTGTGGGGGAGCTGGTCTCAGAGAGAGGCTTGTTTTGGATATAATGGCAATACCTCCGCCTTTTATTTTATCTCTGTTCTGTCTAAATATTGTATAACCGTCTGGGACAACTAGCGTGAGCAGTGGTCCTGCTGCATCATGTAACCATGATTCAGAGATGGCAAGGAAGTCCAAGTTGTCTGCCAGTATCAGATCAGAGATGTCCGTTGCATGAGCAACCAGGGACCTAGCATTTATAAGGGCTCCTTTAAGTAGGTGGGCCTCACTTGTGGCTATGGCATGAATAGGAGTAGTCGGTATTAAGTCAACTATCTTGGGTTTATGCACAGTATGCTGCCTAGTGGTGGCATACGGGTGGGGCGGGATAGTGGCATGGTTGGCCTTGTTGAACTTCTCACTGGTATGGTAGTGTGTTTTCTTGTTTGTCGAGGGCAGTGATCTTGTGAGGGGTTCGTAAAGTTTGGTTAGTCTGGGGCGGGCTCTGGAGTTCCTGTATTTTAATGAGCAAGTGTTACTTGCGAGTGAACTCGATATGGTCGAGTAGCCAGGTTGGCCGGTGATAGGAGGGCTATATACTGACATTTTGGTCAGGTTAGGGGGGCTTGCACACCAAAGGGAGGGAGCCAGTCGCAGTGCACTAGCAGCCTGGTTATAAAAAGTGTACCGACAACGTAAAGGCTATGGGTATTGGTGTGCATGTTGTGGAGGGAGATTTGATGATGGTTAGGGCACTACAAACAGCACACAATAGGTAGGCAGTAGACTAGTTCAATGTGCACAAAATGAGCAATAGGCTAGTTCCATGGGCACAAAATGAGTAATAGGCTCCTTCAATGGGCACATAATGAGCAGTAGGCTAGTTAAATGGGCACAAGATGGGCACAAAATAAGCAATAGGCTAGTTCAATGGGCACATAATGAGCAGTAGGCTAGTTCAATAGGCACAAGATGGGCACAAAATAAGCAGTAGCCTAGTTCAATGGGCATAAAATGAGCAATAGGCTAGTTCAATGGGCACAAAATGAGCAGTAGGCTAGTTCACTTGGCACAAAATGGACACAAAATGAGCAATAGGCTAGTTCAATAGGCACAACATGAGCAGTAGGCTAGTTCAATGGGCACAAGATGGGCAGTAGGCTAGTTCAATGGGCACAAGATGGGCACATAATGAGCAGTAGGCTAGTTCAATGGGCACAAAATGAGCAGTAGGCTAGTTCAATGGGCACAATATGGGCACAAAGTGAGCAGTAGGTTAGTTCAATGGGCACAAGATGGGCAGTAGGCTAGTTCAGTGGGCACAAAATTATCAGTAGGCTAGTTCAATGGGCACAAGATGGGCACAATAGAAACCCAAGAGAATAGGCAGCTAACAGTGGGTAAAGGTGGACAGCGCTACAGTCTGCATTCAAACAATATTTATCTTCCAGAGGGTGGCAGATTGGCATGAAATGTGACTTCTATTGGCAGTGTTAATTTCCGGCATAGTCAACATGAGAGCAATAGCAGTGGTCAATGCAGAGTATCGTTGGGCCTTAGAAGACAGCACGGAGGTGCAAAATGTTCTGGCAGTTGAGTACGTGCATTTAAGGAATGACTGCAGCAAGATGACCTGGATGATTTGTAAGAGGAAGGTGTGATCAGGAGGAGTGTGTACCTTTGTCGAGCGGATGGGCGGTATACGCGTCTGTCGGCGAACAGGCAGCAAAAAGGAAGCCTTTTTCCTTGGGCCTTCTTCCGCAAGGCCGGCTTCCGCCTGACGGAGGCGGGGGTTAGCAGATATGGCACACTGTTGCCTAGAAACCGAGTGTAGCCTCGGTTTCATCATGCATCGTGCCAGCCATTTTGTGGTCAGACGTCGATGCACGCATCATCAAAGGACGATGGAAACAGCTGCTTCAGGTAGATTTAGCTCGTGGATCAGGCAGCATGGGCATATAAGTGGCACACAGCCAGAAGGGGTAACACTGCCAAATGGATGAACAGAGAAGGGTGCTTGCAGAAAATACCATAGATAATGCAGGTGAGGCGGCTCGGTGAACTGCTCCTGCAGTTTAGACAAGAAGGGCTCCAGCACTCTCACGGTCGGCGATGTCTACTAATAACCCTATTTGGTTATCAGCGGAGGAGGGCCCTGTGTACAGTTGACATCTGCTGCAACACACACTGGGTATTGTTTGCGGTCTTACTTTTCCTTCCACGGAGGGTTCGCGGGTCTGGCCAGAAAGGGCAAGGTTGCTTCTCTCCTTGTCACCCTTTCGGTTCTCACTGCCTTTGTCCTCCTCTTGAACTGCCTTACTTGTATAGCTGTTTTGTCGTGCCTTCTGCCTTGCTCGTATTGTGCTCTAGTGCTCCACCTTTATCGCTGTGGGGAAGGGAAAGGGCCGTAAGGTGTGTGTGATTCTGGTCAATTGCCTGACTTTGCCTGACCCTTGGGTTAGGACATGTCAGCTAAACGGCTCTGGTATTGGTCTGTTGTCTTTCATGGTGTCCAAAAGTGTTCATGTCTAAAAAGGTGGGGATAGAGTGTTTGAGTATCCTACGAGGTAGGATGGGAAAAAAGGTTTTATAAGAAGGGGGAATACCACATTGCATCCGTCGGTGTCCCACTTTCACTCCCCGATTACAGATCCCTGCGGACTAGTCAGGGAGACACCTTCAGGTTTCTCACACGAGGAACTGAAGGGACATTGATGCCACTCCCAGGATAACATGATGCATGCAGACTGGCTTTTCTTCCCAATGAACAAGAGAGGAGACTCCAAGCTGCAGACACAGGGCCTCATCACAGGTTCAGCGGTAGCCCTTAAAAGTGGCTGTAACTGAATAAGCACCGACACATACTGCTCTGCTGGATCACGAGCTGGCGCTAATAACCACCAACTGTAAGATCAGCCGGCACTATTACAGCCGGCGCTATTAAAGCCTACCACACGAGGCGCAAGTACAGCTGCATCACAAGTCCATGTCCGGTGCTAGTAGTGCCAAAAACCGGCACTAATACTGCCAAAAACACAGTGCAGTTACCTCCAGCTTCCAGTGGAGCTAAATGAACACAGGTGCCTGAAATGAAGCCACAGGTGATCCCAATATGTCCCAGAGGGCTACGAAAAGCACACCTCTACCCCAAACACTGTTTCCAACACCATGCTGCCACTAGCCATTGTGAGCCTGGACAGGCAGCTGCACATGCTGCGCATGAAGGAAGAGAGGCTGGACAACCAGGACACAGCACAGGGAGTACGGGTGGTGGGCAGGAGGAGGAGGAGACCACAAGCACGGTGTGCCCCAATCCACAGGGTCAGGCCCTCACCTTGGACCCTCACTGACAGCCACTTGGTCACCCTGTACTACAGGGAGACCATATGAGAGCTGCTCAAAACAATACGGGATGGCGTAGGGATCAGGATCAACATCAGGACAGCTCTGCCCGCACTGCTGAAACTAGTGTTCATCCCACAATTCCTGGGAACTGGTACCTTCCAGCACTCCGTGCCCATGATGCACGGCATGGCACAGCCCACATTCTGTGCAGTTCTGGCCCAGGTGCTTGAAACCCTTCTGCTGCAAGTACAACACCACATGTCACTGCCCACGATCCCAGTACAGGTCAATGCCATGAAGTCACTGTTTTATGCCGTTGCCCAAATGCCAAATGTGATAGCTGCCCTTGACTGTACCCATGTTGTGCTGGTGGGTCCCCAGGCCCACAAAGCAGTGCACTGAAATTACTTGCACTACCACTCCCTGAATGTGCAGGTGGCCTGCAACCCCAAACTCATCATCACCCACTGCTCTGCCTGCTACCCTGGTTCCACCCACAATGTCATGGTCCTACAGAACAGCACACTGCCAGGATGCATGGAGAGGCACATAGGACAGCGCACCTAGATAGTGGGTGAGTAGGAAAGCTAGCACACATGAGCTGCGGGTCTCATGCCCAAAAGTGGGCGGGGGTTATGAATAACCACATAAAGGATGTCATGACAAGTTAATGTGCAATCTGCACTGTAACACCCCCCGCAGATACATCACAATGCAGACCAGGGAGCATGCACATGTCGGACTTACCTGCACAAGAGAAGCAGTAGTACACATCCATTATCATGCAATTACACACACATGACTACAGGTACCACAATGCAACATGCACCCACCAAAGCAATGCAGAGAAATGGCTAAATTGCCACACCGAACCACATCCCTGCCAGTGTCATGGCCATGCACCAATGCATCCATGGGTGGTCAGCCCACAATGTCCACCCATAGCCACCAGATGTCCAGGGAGGGTCCATGGAGAACCCAGTGTAAGACAGTCCAGAGGACCAGGGGTTTGCAGCACAAATCAAAGCTTAGCCCAGTGCCCAATCAACCCCTTCCCTTGCAATGATGGAGGACTCAGCCGTGGGGCAAGTTGGCACTGTGTTTTATTTTCCTACAGCCAGGGATCATACAGGAAATAATAGCATCTCCAGCAATCACAGCTCCTGAGCCCGTATCACGAGCTTCTATCCCGTAATGATGTCACAATCTCCAACCCTTCCCCAAAAATCTAAGAGCCAGCTCTATTGGGTAGCTCAGGTAATAACACCTATAGATGTCCCCTATATGAGTTGTCTAACTGGTCCATCCATGTCAGGTGGGTTCGCCTGAGACTTCCCCAAAAACGATCAATTACTTTCTTGTAGAGTCACAGGGCTACCATTGGCCCTTGCCCCATTACACACCACCCCAAGATCTGAGCATCGTGATTGGCTGGAGTGGGTCTCCCCAGGCCTGGAACCCTGTTCTATTCACAGCGCTCAGTGTTCCTTTTCAAGGTAATGAGAAAGACTGTGTGTCCCCTTTGTTGCCCCTGGTGTAGCCACCTAGCCTGGTAGAGTTCCTGCAGGTCACAATGTTTGGTGGACAACACTTGTAACAATTCAGTCTGTGTTTGCTGGGAACCGCTCCTCTTCCCACCGCAGGTAAATAGCCATTGATCGGCTTGGCTGAGTCACGTGGTTGAGGACCGCAAAACTGAGCTTTTCGGTCTGCAATTAGTGAGAATTTGTTCTGTTATTTTTCCCCAGGAGCCAGGTGTTCCGCCCGCCCTTGTCCTTGGCTGTGAGCACTGGCTCTGTGCCTAGTCCATATTGCAGCCAAGGTTTTTCACTATATCGGTGGTAGGATGGGGGATGCCAAGGGAGGGGAGCCATGGGAGTGCTTGCGGGAGAAGGGCAGTATTGCCGTACACCATGGTCTTAGTTTTATTTGGGTTCAGAGGGAGGTGGTTTCTTGTCATCGATCGGTCAATATCTCTGAGGCGGGCTTCAAGGTCGGGAGGTAGGGTAGAGCTTGTTTTGGGAAATCTCAGGATAATTAGGGTATTGTCAGCATAGTTGTAGCAGGTGAGATGTGCGTGCGGATGATCCCTGGTAGAGTAGTCAGATAGAGGTTGAAAAGGAGAGCAGAGACGCAGGCCCCTTGTCTCTAATCCAGAGTTCACAGTGCGAGCGGTTGAGACAAAAGCGGAGAGGAAGGTGATTTGTTTCCTGTTGTTGAGGAAGGAGGCAATCCATTTGAGTGCCGAGCTTCGGATTCCCATGGAGTGGAGTCCGGCAAGGAGGGTAGAATGGTAAACGGTGTCAAAGGCTGCTGACAGGTCAAGGGTGCCAGGGCTGCCCAACCCTCCAAGTCTTCAGAGACCTTGAGATTGTCCCAGATTGAGATCAGGGTGGTTTCTGTTCCATGGCGTGGCCTGAAGCCTGATTGAGCGGGGTTGAGTAGTTTGTTGGTTTCTACGAAGCGGCTGAGTTGAGAGTACGCAGCGCGGTCAATGAGTTCCACCAGGAATCGGGTCTTGGATATCGGCCTGTAATTCTTAGGGTCAAGGGGGTCGAGAGGTGCCTTCTTTAGAAGCGGTTTGACATGCGCTATTTTAAAGTCGTCTGGAAAGATGCCAGCGGTGAGGCAGGTGTCTAGTATGGACCTTGCTTGATCTAGCGGAGAATATTTCTTTCAGAAGAGGGGTGGGGCGGGGGTCAAGGGGCGATCTGGAGGGTCTGCTGCCAGATAGTAGATCAAGGAGCTGGTCTCTCGAGATGGAATCGGTTCACAATGTACACTATTAAAAATAGATCACTCATTGTTTACTAGACTAGTGTAGCAGTGACAAAACCAAAGACATATTAGTTGTTTCCAAATGTGTGGGGTCCTCCTGAGGATGGGAGTTAGGGGTGGTGGGGCGCCAGGGGATGTTCATCTTAGGTTTATTGGCTGGATCAGGTGTTGTGGGACCCTATATCACATGATGTCCCCTGGCACTTCCCAATATTCTGGTAATTCCACATCACTGTCTGAGCCGCACCAATACATGTATGAAGTTGCCACTTATTAACTTTGGTGTCTGACCCTCTGCACGCGCACTGCCTAAATAAATACTGCAAGATTGTCCTTGTTTCAATCAAATTGGAAAAAGTCAAACTTAAATTGGCTGCAGTATTCAGAGGGGCCCTCGTGGAGCGCAAAGGCCTCTGCAGTACCCACTTGCTTGTGTTGCTCAGCATAGCATGACATCTTATGATGTTATGATGACATATCACACGCCAGCTAGGGTGCTCACAGGTCACTGGCTCATGGCTAGTGTGATTTCTCTGCTGGGCCAGAGAGCTTGGGCTTCACTAGGCTCTCCTGTCCTTTCCTATGACCTGTCCTTATGCATCTTTCTGCTCACAGAATGTTGGCCAGTATGCGTCTGCACGCCCGTGCAGGTCACTTCTGCACGCACATGCAGGTCACTTCTGCACGCTCATGCTGGTCACTTCTGCACTTCTGTATATCACAGGTGACACGAGCACGCACATGCAGGTCACTTCTGCACGCACATGCAGGTCACTTCTGCACGCACGTGCAGGTCACTTCTGCACGCACATGCAGGTCACTTCTGCACGCACATGCAGGTCACTTCTGCACTTCTGTATATCACAGGTGACGTGAGCACGCACATGCAGGTCACTTCTGCACGCACATGCAGGTCACTTCTGCACACTCCTGCTGGTCACTTCTTCCCTCATGTATGTCACTTCTGCAGGCACACGCAGGTCACTTCTGCACGCACATGCAGGTCACTTCTGCACACTCATGCTGGTCACTTCTGCACTTCTGTATATCACAGGTGACGCGAGCACGCACATGCAGGTCACTTCTGCACGCACATGCAGGTCACTTCTCCACGCCCGTGCAGGTCACTTCTGCACTTCTGTATATCACAGGTGACGTGAGCACGCACATGCAGGTCACTTCTGCACGCACATGCAGGTCACTTCTGCACGCTCATGCTGGTCACTTCTGCACACTCCTGCTGGTCACTTCTTCCCTCATGTATGTCACTTCTGCAGGCACACGCAGGTCACTTCTGCACGCACATGCAGGTCACTTCTGCACACTCATGCAGGTAACTTCTGCTCTCATGTATGTCACTTCTGTACGCACATGCAGGTCACTTCTGTACACTCATGCTGGTCACTTTTGCACACTCGTGCTAGTCACTTCTGCACACTCATGCTGGTCACTTCTGCACACTCATGCTAGTCACTTCTGCACACTCATGCTGGTCATTTCTGCTCTCATGTATGTCACTTCTGCACGCTCATGCAGGTCACGTCAGCACGCACACACAGGTCACTTCTGCGCTTTCATGTATGTCACTACTTCACTCTCATGTAGGTCACTTCTGCACACCCATGTTTGTGACTTCTGCGCTCTCATGCTGGTCACTTCTGCACTCTGTTGCATGTCACTTCTGCATACCCATGTAGGTCACTTCCGCACGCACATGCTGGTCACTTCTGCGCTCTCATGTATGTCACTTCTGCAATCTCATGTAGGTCCCTTCTGCACGCTCATGTAGGTCATTTCTGCACTCTCATGCTGGTGACTTCTGCACTCTGTTGCAGGTCAGAGGAAACTCTAACAGAGCACTGTCTCATTCAGAGCTCCTAAAGCCTTGTGCCCCCTCCTCTGTATTCTGTGCTTAGTTTTCCCCCCAGGGCTTGTGCCCTGGAGAAGAGTCCAGGGTGGGACATCGCCCCTCCCCCCGTATCTGAAGTGGTCTCTACCCAATGTTAATCACAAGCCGAGCCCTGGGCTGAAGGAGCCGTGCTCTCCTTAGCACCTTCTCAAGCTCAGGCCCTTATCTAACCCTCATTTAGAGGGTCTTGCCACACCCTGCTGCCCCCCTGAGGAAGAACCCCCCCATGCAAGGCATTTCGATGAATAGGGCACGTGAGAGGGTGGGGGCTGTGCAGTCAGACGGCTGTAACACACTCCACGGAAAGCGACTGAGAGAACTAAAGCGCGTCCGTTTGACCACATTCTGTGGCATGATGGCGGGAGGGGCTGGGGGGCGAAGGGGTCACCCCACCCAGCACAGGATGTGCCTGTGAGCACAGGAAGGGGGAGGGCTGCTGCAGTCTCGAGAGGAAGTTACAGAGCATGCACAGAGCTCGGCTGTGGGGAGAGTCTCATGAGAGCCATCACCCCCAAAGCTGCAGGCCTGGGGCACCCCCCGTGTGACCTGTGCGGACATTCCAGCCCCCCCCCCCAGAGGTAGGACTTGCTGTGTGTGTGCCTGCGTGGGGCAAAGTTCAGAGCTGGGATTGGCTGAACACCTGCTCCTCTAGCAGGAGGCCATGGGTGTGTCAGACATGGGGAGAGCAGATAAGAACACGTGTGTGCATGTGTGTCCTCCGGCAGGGAGCTGAAACGCTGAATGCCACGGAAAAGCTACACATCTTTCCTTGTCAGCCAGTGGCTGATGTGGAGGGAGCGGCGTGAAAAGGCAAAGATGTGACGCCTCTGCGTGACCCGAGGGGAGTGAGGGCTGGAGGGGCTCCATCCCCTCCTCCCCCCAGCTCATAAGGCAGGCGCACATGTGAAGCCCCAGAGCTACAGTGCAATAGAATGGAATATATTGCTGTGCTGTGAGACTGCTGCCTGGCAGCCTGGGGCACCTCCCCGCCCCCAGCCTCGAGGCCCCTCCCGGCCCTGCACCGCCCCCCCCCCTGAAATCCACACCCATGCCGAATCTCTCAAATATCGAGGCTCATAACATCAAGCGCCTAGAGGGGGTTATTACAGCGCTCACATGTCTGTTATTGGCTTTAAAAGAGGTGATGCAAACAGGCGCAATGCAAATAAACTCTGACTGTGTTGCAATCCCTGGGTCAGGCAAGATGACATGAGCTGGGGAGAAGCTGCAGCGGCTGCACAGCGCTAAGTCACATGTCATGCAATAATCCTTACCCAGAGGAAGATTGCAGGCTTTATTTAGACATAACATGAGTTATGCGCACTCCCACTAGCAGGTGGCGGTGTCGTTTTGGGCACTTGGGCCAGAAAGGGAAGAATGGCATTTGCCCATAGTGTGCCACCAGTGTGACGACAGTCCTTTATACCCTTCCCCAGGTCCCTGCCACTGGGACCTGTTGTGACCCTTCTCCAGGTCCCTGCCACTGGGACCTGTTGTGACCCTTCCCCAGGTCCCTGCCAATGGGACCTGTTGTGACCCTTCTGCAGGTCCCTGTCACTGGGACCTGTTGTGATCTTTCTCCAGGTCCCTGCCACTGGGACCTGTAGACCCTTATCCAGGTCCCTGCCACTGGGACCTCACTGGGACCTGTTGTGACCCTTCTCCAGGTCCCTGCCACTGGGACTTGTTGTGATCCTTCTCCAGGTCCCTGCTACTGCAACCTGTTCTGATCCTTCTCCAGGTCCCTGCCAATGGGACCTGTTTGATCCTTCTCCAGGTTCGTGCCACTGGGACCTGTAGACCCTCCTCCAGGTCTGTGCCAGTGGGACCTGTTGTGACCCTTCTCCAGGTCCGTGCCCCTGGGGCCTGTTGTGATCCTTCTCCCGGTCCATGCCACTGGGACCTGTTGTGATCCTTCTCCAGGTCCCTGCCACTGGGACCTGTTGTGATCCTTCTCCAGGTCCCTGCCACAGGGACCTGTTGTGATCCTTCCCCAGGTCCCTGCCACTGGGACCTGTTGTGATCGTTCCCCAGGTCCCTGCCACTGGGACCTGTTGTGATATTCTCCAGGTCCTTGCCACTGGGACCTATTGTGATCCTTCTCCAGGTCCTTGCCACTGGGACCTGTTGTGATCCTTCTCCAGGTCCCTGCAACCGGGAACTGTTGTGATCCTTCTCCAGGTCCCTGCCACTGGGACCTGTGGAGATCCTTCTCCAGGTGTGTGCCACTGGGACCTGTTGTGATCTTTCCCTGGGTCCCTGCCACTGGGACCTGTTGTGATCCTTCTCCAGGTCCTTGCCACTGGGACCTGTTGTGATCCTTCTCCAGGTCCCTGCCACTGGGACCTGTTGTGATCGTTCCCCAGGTCCCTGCCACTGGGAACTGTTGTGATCCTTCTCCAGGTCCCTGCCACTGGGACCTGTTGTGATCCTTCCCCAGGTCCCTGTCACTGGGACCTGTTGTGATCCTTCTCCAGGTCCCTGCCACTGGGACCTGTTTTGATCCTTCCCCAGTCCCTGTCACTGGGACCTGTTGTGATCCTTCTCCAGATCCCTGCCACTGGGACCTGTTGTGATCCTTCTCCAGGTCCCTGCCACTGGGACCTGTTGTGATCCTTCCCCAGTCCCTGTCACTGGGACCTGTTGTGATCCTTCTCCAGGTCCCTGCCACTGGGACCTGTTGTGATCGTTCCCCAGGTCCCTGCCATTGGGACCTGTTGTGATCCTTCTCCAGGTCCCTGCCACTGGGACCTGTGGAGATCCTTCTCCAGGTCTGTGCCACTGGGACCTGTTGTGATCCTTCTCCAGGTCCCTGCCACTGGGACCTGTTGTGATCCTTCTCCAGGTCCTTGCCACTGGGACCTGTTGTGATCCTTCTCCAGGTCCCTGCCACTGGGACCTGTTGTGATCGTTCCCCAGGTCCCTGCCACTGGGACCTGTTGTGATCCTTCCCCAGTCCCTGTCACTGGGACCTGTTGTGATCCTTCTCCAGGTCCCTGCCACTGGGACCTATTGTGATCCTTCCCCAGTCCCTGCCACTGGGACCTTTTGTGTAATTTGGCTGGTGCTTCGCTCCTGTGCCTGATGGCAGCTTCTTTCCGGGCCCATGCCGCTACACCTGAGTAGGTGCCCGACCACTCAGCCTCCCCCAAAAGAACTCTCTCCTCCTATTTCCATCCCTTCTCTGCCCGGGCAGGAGGGTCTCTGTGTGGGCTATCTCCATCCCTGTCACCGAAAGATGTACCCCGTCTGCCAATGCTGTGCTCACCCCCGGGCTTATGCATCACTCCTCAACCCCTTTGAGTAGCTTCGTCCTCGCTGCGCCACTGGCTTTGCTAGATAAGGCACCGCTCAAAAGTGTTCTGGGTAGAATCTCCAACATGAACATCTCAGTGCTTTTCCAGCAGTGTAGTCCGCCCTCCAAAGATGAGCATATGTCATGAACTAACCGTGTTCTCCCTAAATGTACTAATTCCTTACCCCCCAGGTGCATTAGTAGGTATCTTGGGGGTCTCTGAAACCCACTGGGTCTGCTAGTCTGTCATGTATTCCTCCCGATCTCATGCCGGGTCCTCCCCTCCCCCAGAGGTGACAGTGTTTCGGAAAGGAAGTTCTTCCCTTCTTGGCGATCGCTCTCTTCATGACTGCCTGGAATTGTTCCCCGGATATGGGAGGGACGAAGAATTATTAGTGACACACATTGGACAAATGTCCTTACCGCCTATGCCAAAACGGGCGATCATTCTGCCTTTCCCATCTTGGTCTGTCTTTCATTTGGTTATCATGATTGTCATGCTATCATGCATGCATCTATCATGGCTATCCTTCCCCATGCGTGCATCTATCATGGCTATCCTTCCCCATGCATGCATCTATCATGGCTATCCTTCCCCATGCGTGCATCTATCATGTCTATCCTTCCCCATGCGTGCATCTATCATGGCTATCCTTCCCCATGCGTTCATCTATCATGGCTATCCTTCCACACGCGTGCATCTATCATGGCTATCCTTCCCCACGCGTGCATCTATCATGGCTATCCTTCCCCACGCGTGCATCTATCATGGCTATCCTTCCCATGCGTGCATCTATCATGGCTATCCTTCCCCATGCGTGCATCTATCATGTATGTCCTTCCCCATGCATGCATCTATCATGGCTGTCCTTCCCCATGCGTGCATCTATCATGGCTATCCTTCCCCATGCGTGCATCTATCATGGCTGTCCTTCCCCATGCGTGCATCTATCATGGCTATCCTTCCCCATGCGTGCATCTATCATGGCTATCCTTCCCCACGCGTGCATCTATCATGTCTATCCTTCCCCACGCGTGCATCTATCATGGCTATCCTTCCCCACGCATGCATCTATCATGGCTATCCTTCCCCAGGCGTGCATCTATCATGGCTATCCTTCCCCATGCGTGCATCTATCATGGCTATCCTTCCCATGCGTGCATCTATCATGGCTATCCTTCCCCATGCATGCATCTATCATGGCTATCCTTCCCCATGCGTGCATCTTTCATGGCTATCCTTCCCCACACATGCATCTATCATGGCTATCCTTCCCCACGCGTGCATCTATCATGGCTATCCTTCCCCACGCGTGCATCTATCATGGCTATCCTTCCCATGCGTGCATCTATCATGGCTATCCTTCCCCATGCGTGCATCTATCATGTATGTCCTTCCCCATGCATGCATCTATCATGGCTGTCCTTCCCCATGCGTGCATCTATCATGGCTATCCTTCCCCATGCGTGCATCTATCATGGCTGTCCTTCCCCATGCGTGCATCTATCATGGCTATCCTTCCCCATGCGTGCATCTATCATGGCTATCCTTCCCCACGCGTGCATCTATCATGTCTATCCTTCCCCACGCGTGCATCTATCATGGCTATCCTTCCCCACGCATGCATCTATCATGGCTATCCTTCCCCAGGCGTGCATCTATCATGGCTATCCTTCCCCATGCGTGCATCTATCATGGCTATCCTTCCCATGCGTGCATCTATCATGGCTATCCTTCCCCATGCATGCATCTATCATGGCTATCCTTCCCCATGCGTGCATCTATCATGGCTATCCTTCCCCATGCGTGCATCTATCATGGCTATCCTTCCCCATGCGTGCATCTATCATGGCTATCCTTCCCCATGCGTTCATCTATCATGGCTATCCTTCCCCACACGTGCATCTATCATGGCTATCCTTCCCATGTGTGCATCTATCATGGCTATCCTTCCCATGCGTGCATCTATCATGGCTATCCTTCCCCATGCATGCATCTATCATGGCTATCCTTTCCCATTCATGCATCTATCATGGCTATCCTTCCCCATGCGTGCATCTATCATGGCTATCCTTCCCCATGCGTTCATCTATCATGGCTATCCTTCCCCACGCGTGCATCTATCATGGCTATCCTTCCCCACGCATGCATCTATCATGGCTATCCTTCCCCCTGCGTGCATCTATCACGGCTTCCCTTCCCATGCGTGCATCTATCATGGCTATCCTTCCCCATGCATGCATCTATCATGGCTATCCTTCCCCATGCGTGCATCTATCATGTCTATCCTTCCCCATGCATGCATCTATCATGGCTATCCTTCCCCATGCATGCATCTATCACGTCTATCCTTCCCCACGCATGCATCTGTCATGGCGATCCTTCCCCACGCATGCCTCTATCATGGCTATCCTTCCCCACGCATGCATCTATCATGGCTATCCTTCCCCATGCGTGCATCTATCATGGCTTCCCTTCCCATGCGTGCATCTATCATGGCTATCCTTCCCCATGCGCGCATCTATCATGTCTATCCTTCCAATGTGCGCATCTATCATGGCTATCCTTCCCCATGCGCGCATCTATCATGGCTATCCTTCCCATGCGTGCATCTATCATGTCTATCCTTCCCTTTGCATGCATCTATCATGGCTATCCTTCCCCACGCATGCATCTATCATGGCTATCCTTCCCCACGCATGCATCTATCATGGCTATCCTTCCCCATGCGTGCATCTATCATGGCTATCTTTCCCATGAGCGCATCTATCATGGCTATCCTTCCCATGCGTGCATCTATCATGGCTATCCTTCCCCATGCGTGCATCTATCATGGCTATCCTTCCCCATGCGCGCATCTATCATGTCTATCCTTCCAATGTGCGCATCTATCATGGCTATCCTTCCCCATGCGCGCATCTATCATGGCTATCCTTCCCATGCGTGCATCTATCATGTCTATCCTTCCCTTTGCATGCATCTATCATGGCTATCCTTCCCCACGCATGCATCTATCATGGCTATCCTTCCCCACGCATGCATCTATCATGGCTATCCTTCCCCATGCGTGCATCTATCATGGCTATCCTTCCCATGAGCGCATCTATCATGGCTATCCTTCCCATGCGTGCATCTATCATGGCTATCCTTCCCCATGCGTGCATCTATCATGGCTATCCTTCCCCATGCGTGCATCTATCATGGCTATCCTTCCCCATGCATGCATCTATCATGGCTATCCTTCCCCACGCATGCATCTATCATGGCTATCCTTCCCCATGCATGCATCTATCATGGCTATCCTTCCCATGAGCGCATCTATCATGGCTATCCTTCCCCACTCGTGCATCTATCATGGCTATCCTTCCCCATGCGTGCATCTATCATGGCTATCCTTCCCATGTGCGCATCTATCATGGCTATCCTTCCCATGCGTGCATCTATCATGGCTATCCTTCCCATGAGCGCATCTATCATGGCTATCCTTTCCATGCGTGCATCTATCATGGCTATCCTTCCCCATGCGTGCATCTATCATGTATGTCCTTCCCCATGCATGCATCTATCATGGCTGTCCTTCCCCATGCGTGCATCTATCATGGCTATCCTTCCCCATGCGTGCATCTATCATGGCTGTCCTTCCCCATGCGTGCATCTATCATGGCTATCCTTCCCCCTGCGTGCATCTATCACGGCTTCCCTTCCCATGCGTGCATCTATCATGGCTATCCTTCCCCATGCATGCATCTATCATGGCTATCCTTCCCCATGCGTGCATCTATCATGTCTATCCTTCCCCATGCGTGCATCTATCATGGCTATCCTTCCCCATGCGTTCATCTATCATGGCTATCCTTCCACACGCGTGCATCTATCATGTCTATCCTTCCCCACGCGTGCATCTATCACGGCTATCCTTCCCATGCGTGCATCTATCATGGCTATCCTTCCCCATGCATGCATCTATCATGTCTATCCTTCCCCATGCGTGCATCTATCATGTCTATCCTTCCCCACGCGTGCATCTATCATGGCTATCCTTCCCCACGCGTGCATCTTTCATGGCTATCCTTCCCCACACATGCATCTATCATGGCTATCCTTCCCCACGCGTGCATCTATCATGGCTATCCTTCCCCACGCGTGCATCTATCATGGCTATCCTTCCCATGCGTGCATCTATCATGGCTATCCTTCCCCATGCGTGCATCTATCATGTATGTCCTTCCCCATGCATGCATCTATCATGGCTGTCCTTCCCCATGCGTGCATCTATCATGGCTATCCTTCCCCATGCGTGCATCTATCATGGCTGTCCTTCCCCATGCGTCCATCTATCATGGCTATCCTTCCCCATGCGTGCATCTATCATGGCTATCCTTCCCCATGCGTGCATCTATCATGTCTATCCTTCCCCACGCGTGCATCTATCATGTCTATCCTTCCCCACGCGTGCATCTATCATGGCTATCCTTCCCCACGCATGCATCTATCATGGCTATCCTTCCCCAGGCGTGCATCTATCATGGCTATCCTTCCCCATGCGTGCATCTATCATGGCTATCCTTCCCATGCGTGCATCTATCATGGCTATCCTTCCCCATGCATGCATCTATCATGGCTATCCTTCCCCATGCGTGCATCTATCATGGCTATCCTTCCCCATGCGTGCATCTATCATGGCTATCCTTCCCCATGCGTGCATCTATCATGGCTATCCTTCCCCATGCGTTCATCTATCATGGCTATCCTTCCCCACGCGTGCATCTATCATGGCTATCCTTCCCCACACGTGCATCTATCATGGCTATCCTTCCCATGTGTGCATCTATCATGGCTATCCTTCCCATGCGTGCATCTATCATGGCTATCCTTCCCCATGCATGCATCTATCATGGCTATCCTTTCCCATTCATGCATCTATCATGGCTATCCTTCCCCATGCGTGCATCTATCATGGCTATCCTTCCCCATGCGTTCATCTATCATGGCTATCCTTCCCCACGCGTGCATCTATCATGGCTATCCTTCCCCACGCATGCATCTATCATGGCTATCCTTCCCCCTGCGTGCATCTATCACGGCTTCCCTTCCCATGCGTGCATCTATCATGGCTATCCTTCCCCATGCATGCATCTATCATGGCTATCCTTCCCCATGCGTGCATCTATCATGTCTATCCTTCCCCATGCATGCATCTATCATGGCTATCCTTCCCCATGCATGCATCTATCACGTCTATCCTTCCCCACGCATGCATCTGTCATGGCGATCCTTCCCCACGCATGCCTCTATCATGGCTATCCTTCCCCACGCATGCATCTATCATGGCTATCCTTCCCCATGCGTGCATCTATCATGGCTTCCCTTCCCATGCGTGCATCTATCATGGCTATCCTTCCCCATGCGCGCATCTATCATGTCTATCCTTCCAATGTGCGCATCTATCATGTCTATCCTTCCAATGTGCGCATCTATCATGGCTATCCTTCCCCATGCGTGCATCTATCATGGCTATCCTTCCCCACGCATGCATCTATCATGGCTATCCTTCCCCACGCATGCATCTATCATGGCTATCCTTCCCCATGCATGCATCTATCATGGCTATCCTTCCCATGAGCGCATCTATCATGGCTATCCTTCCCATGCGTGCATCTATCATGGCTATCCTTCCCCATGCGTGCATCTATCATGGCTATCCTTCCCCATGCGCGCATCTATCATGTCTATCCTTCCAATGTGCGCATCTATCATGGCTATCCTTCCCCATGCGCGCATCTATCATGGCTATCCTTCCCATGCGTGCATCTATCATGTCTATCCTTCCCTTTGCATGCATCTATCATGGCTATCCTTCCCCACGCATGCATCTATCATGGCTATCCTTCCCCACGCATGCATCTATCATGGCTATCCTTCCCCATGCGTGCATCTATCATGGCTATCCTTCCCATGAGCGCATCTATCATGGCTATCCTTCCCATGCGTGCATCTATCATGGCTATCCTTCCCCATGCGTGCATCTATCATGGCTATCCTTCCCCATGCGTGCATCTATCATGGCTATCCTTCCCCATGCATGCATCTATCATGGCTATCCTTCCCCACGCATGCATCTATCATGGCTATCCTTCCCCATGCGTGCATCTATCATGGCTATCCTTCCCATGAGCGCATCTATCATGGCTATCCTTCCCCACGCGTGCATCTATCATGGCTATCCTTCCCCATGCGTGCATCTATCATGGCTATCCTTCCCATGTGCGCATCTATCATGGCTATCCTTCCCATGCGTGCATCTATCATGTCTATCCTTCCCTTTGCATGCATCTATCATGGCTATCCTTCCCCACGCATGCATCTATCATGGCTATCCTTCCCCACGCATGCATCTATCATGGCTATCCTTCCTCATGTGTGCATCTATCATGGCTCTACTTCCCCATGTGTGCATCTATCATGGCTATCCTTCCCCATGCGCGCATCTATCATGGCTATCCTTCCCATGCATGCATCTATCATGGCTATCCTTCCTCATGTGTGCATCTATCATGGATATCCTTCCCCATGCGTGCATCTATCATGTCTATCCTTCCCCATGCGTGCATCTATCATGTCTATCCTTCCCCACGCGTGCATCTATCATGGCTATCCTTCCCCACGCGTGCATCTTTCATGGCTATCCTTCCCCACACATGCATCTATCATGGCTATCCTTCCCCACGCGTGCATCTATCATGGCTATCCTAACCATGCGTGCATCTATCATGGCTATCCTTCCCCATGCGTGCATCTATCATGGCTATCCTTCCCCATGCGTGCATCTATCATGGCTATCCTTCCCCATGCGTGCATCTATCATGGCTATCCTTCCCCATGCATGCATCTATCATGTATATCCTTCCCCATGCGTGCATCTATGATGGCTATCCTTTCCCATGCATGCATCTATCATGTCTATCCTTCCCCATGCGTGCATCTATCATGGCTATCCTTCCCCACGGCTATCCTTCCCCACGCATGCATCTATCATGGCTATCCTTCCCCACGCGTGCATCTATCATGGCTATCCTTCCCCACGCGTGCATCTATCATGGCTATCCTTCCCATGCGTGCATCTATCATGGCTATCCTTCCCCATGCGTGCATCTATCATGTATGTCCTTCCCCATGCATGCATCTATCATGGCTGTCCTTCCCCATGCGTGCATCTATCATGGCTATCCTTCCCCATGCGTGCATCTATCATGGCTGTCCTTCCCCATGCGTGCATCTATCATGGCTATCCTTCCCCATGCGTGCATCTATCATGGCTATCCTTCCCCATGCGTGCATCTATCATGGCTATCCTTCCCCATGCGTGCATCTATCATGTCTATCCTTCCCCACGCGTGCATCTATCATGTCTATCCTTCCCCACGCGTGCATCTATCATGGCTATCCTTCCCCACGCATGCATCTATCATGGCTATCCTTCCCCAGGCGTGCATCTATCATGGCTATCCTTCCCCATGCGTGCATCTATCATGGCTATCCTTCCCATGCGTGCATCTATCATGGCTATCCTTCCCCATGCATGCATCTATCATGGCTATCCTTCCCCATGCGTGCATCTATCATGGCTATCCTTCCCCATGCGTGCATCTATCATGGCTATCCTTCCCCATGCGTGCATCTATCATGGCTATCCTTCCCCATGCGTTCATCTATCATGGCTATCCTTCCCCACGCGTGCATCTATCATGGCTATCCTTCCCCACACGTGCATCTATCATGGCTATCCTTCCCATGTGTGCATCTATCATGGCTATCCTTCCCATGCGTGCATCTATCATGGCTATCCTTCCCCATGCATGCATCTATCATGGCTATCCTTTCCCATTCATGCATCTATCATGGCTATCCTTCCCCATGCGTGCATCTATCATGGCTATCCTTCCCCATGCGTTCATCTATCATGGCTATCCTTCCCCACGCGTGCATCTATCATGGCTATCCTTCCCCACGCATGCATCTATCAAGGCTATCCTTCCCCCTGCGTGCATCTATCACGGCTTCCCTTCCCATGCGTGCATCTATCATGGCTATCCTTCCCCATGCATGCATCTATCATGGCTATCCTTCCCCATGCGTGCATCTATCATGTCTATCCTTCCCCATGCATGCATCTATCATGGCTATCCTTCCCCATGCATGCATCTATCACGTCTATCCTTCCCCACGCATGCATCTGTCATGGCGATCCTTCCCCACGCATGCCTCTATCATGGCTATCCTTCCCCACGCATGCATCTATCATGGCTATCCTTCCCCATGCGTGCATCTATCATGGCTTCCCTTCCCATGCGTGCATCTATCATGGCTATCCTTCCCCATGCGCGCATCTATCATGTCTATCCTTCCAATGTGCGCATCTATCATGGCTATCCTTCCCCATGCGCGCATCTATCATGGCTATCCTTCCCCATGCATGCATCTATCATGTCTATCCTTCCCCATGCATGCATCTATCATGTCTATCCTTCCCCATACGTGCATCTATCATGGCTATCCTTCCCCATGCGTGCATCTATCATGGCTATCCTTCCCCACGCATGCATCTATCATGGCTATCCTTCCCCATGCGTGCATCTATCATGGCTATCCTTCCCATGAGCGCATCTATCATGGCTATCCTTCCAATGTGTGCATCTATCATGGCTATCCTTACCCATGCATGCATCTATCATGGCTATCCTTCCCCATGCATGCATCTATCATGGCTATCCTTCCCCATGCGTGCATCTATCATGGCTATCCTTCCCCATGCGTTCATCTATCATGGCTATCCTTCCCCATGCGTTCATCTATCATGGCTATCCTTCCCCACGCGTGCATCTATCATGGCTATCCTTCCCCATGCGTGCATCTATCATGGCTATCCTTCCCCACGCATGCATCTATCATGGCTATCCTTCCCCACGCATGCATCTATCATGGCTATCCTTCCCCACGCATGCATCTATCATGGCTATCCTTCCTCATGTGTGCATCTATCATGGCTATCCTTCCCCATGCATGCATCTATCATGGCTATCCTTCCCATGTGCGCATCTATCATGGCTATCCTTCCCCATGCATGCATCTATCATGGCTATCCTTCCCCACGCATGCATCTATCATGGCTATCCTTCCCCACGCATGCATCTATCATGGCTATCCTTCCTCATGTGTGCATCTATCATGGCTCTACTTCCCCATGTGTGCATCTATCATGGCTATCCTTCCCCATGCGCGCATCTATCATGGCGCTCCTTCCCATGCATGCATCTATCATGGCTATCCTTCCTCATGTGTGCATCTATCATGGATATCCTTCCCCATGCGTGCGTCTATCATGGCTATACTTCCCCATGCGTGCATCTATCATGGTTCTCGTTCCCCATGCGTGCATCTATCATGGCTATCCTTCCCCATGTGCCCATCTATAATGGCTGTCCTTCCCCATGCGTGCATCTATCATGGCTATCCTTCCCCATGCGTGCATCTATCATGGCTATCCTTCCCCACGCGTGCATCTATCATGGCTATCCTTCCCCACGCGTGCATCTATCATGGCTATCCTTCCCATGCGTGCATCTATCATGGCTATCCTTCCCTATGCGTGCATCTATCATGTCTGTCCTTCCCCATGCATGCATCTATCATGGCTATCCTTCCCTATGCGTGCATCTATCATGTCTGTCCTTCCCCATGCATGCATCTATCATGGCTGTCCTTCCCATGTGTGCATCTATCATGGCTATCCTTCCCATGCGTGCATCTATCATGTCTATCCTTCCCCATGCGTGCATCTATCATGGCTATCCTTCCCATGCGTGCATCTATCATGGCTATCCTTCCCATGTGCGCATCTATCATGGTTCTACTTCCCCATGAGTGTATCTATCATGGCTATCCTTCCCATGCGTGCATCTATCATGGCTATCCTTCCCCATGCGTGCATCTATCATGGCTATCCTTCCCTACACGTGCATCTATCATTGCTATCCTTCCCCACGCATGCATCTATCATGGCTATCCTTCCCCACGCATGCATCTATCATGGCTATCCTTCCCCACGCATGCATCTATCATGGCTATCCTTCCCCATGCGTGCATCTATCATGGCTATCCTTCCCATGCGTGCATCTATCATGGCTATCCTTCCCCATGCATGCATCTATCATGGCTATCCTTCCCCATGCATGCATCTATCATGGCTATACTTCCCCATGCGTGCATCTATCATGGCTATCCTTCCCCTTGCGTGCATCTATCATGGCTATCCTTCCCCACGCGTGCATCTATCATGGCTATCCTTCCCCACGCGTGCATCTATCATGGCTATCCTTCCCATGCGTGCATCTATCATGGCTATCCTTCCCATGCGTGCATCTATCATGGCTATCCTTCCCTTGCGTGCATCTATCATGGCTATCCTTCCCCATGCATGCATCTATCATGGCTATCCTTCCCCATGCATGCATCTATCATGGCTATCCTTCCCCATGCGTGCATCTATCATGGCTATCCTTCCCCATGCGTTCATCTATCATGGCTATCCTTCCCCATGCGTTCATCTATCATGGCTATCCTTCCCCACGCGTGCATCTATCATGGCTATCCTTCCCCACGCGTGCATCTATCATGGCTATCCTTGCCCATGCGTGCATCTATCATGGCTATCCTTCCCCATGCGTTCATCTAACATGGCTATCCTTCCCCACGCGTGCATCTATCATGGCTATCCTTCCCCACGCGTGCATCTATCATGGCTATCCTTCCCATGCGTGCATCTATCATGGCTATCCTTCCCATGCGTGCATCTATCATGGCTATCCTTCCCATGCGTGCATCTATCATGGCTATCCTTCCCCATGCATGCATCTATCATGGCTATCCTTCCCCATGCGTGCATCTATCATGGCTATCCTTCCCCATGCGTGCATCTATCATGGCTATCCTTCCCCATGCGTGCATCTATCATGGCTATCCTTCCCCACGCATGCATCCATCATGGCTATTCTTCCCCATGCATGCATCTATCATGGCTATCCTTCCCATGCGTGCATCTATCATGGCTATCCTTCCCCACGCATGCATCCATCATGGCTATCCTTCCCCATGCGTGCATCTATCATGTCTATCCTTCCCCATGCGTGCATCTATCATGGCTATCCTTCCCCACACATGCATCTATCATGGCTATCCTTCCCCACGCATGCCTCTATCATGGCTATCCTTCCCCACGCATGCATCTATCATGGCTATCCTTCCCCATGCGTGCATCTATCATGGCTTCCCTTCCCATGCGTGCATCTATCATGGCTATCCTTCCCCATGCGCGCATCTATCATGTCTATCCTTCCAATGTGCGCATCTATCATGGCTATCCTTCCCCATGCGCGCATCTATCATGGCTATCCTTCCCCATGCATGCATCTATCATGGCTATCCTTCCCATGCATGCATCTATCATGTCTATCATTCCCCATGCATGCATCTATCATGGCTATCCTTCCCCACGCATGCATCTATCATGGCTATCCTTCCCTTTGCATGCATCTATCATGGCTATCCTTCCCCACACATGCATCTATCATGGCTATCCTTCCCCATGCGTGCATCTATCATGGCTATCCTTCCCATGTGCGCATCTATCATGGCTATCCTTCCCATGCGTGCATCTATCATGTCTATCATGTCTATCCTTCCCTTTGCATGCATCTATCATGGCTATCCTTCCCCACGCATGCATCTATCATGGCTATCCTTCCCCATGTGTGCATCTATCATGGATATCCTTCCCCATGCATGCGTCTATCATGGCTATCCTTCCCAGGCATGCATCTATCATGGCTCTACTTCCCCATGTGTGCATCTATCATGGCTATCCTTCCCCATGCGCGCATCTATCATGGCTATCCTTCCCATGCATGCATCTATCATGGCTATCCTATCTCATGTGTGCATCTATCATGGATATCCTTCCCCATGCGTGCGTCTATCATGGCTATACTTCCCCATGCGTGCATCTATCATGGTTCTCGTTCCCCATGCGTGCATCTATCATGGCTATCCTTCCCCATGTGCGCATCTATCATGGCTGTCCTTCCCCATGCGTGCATCTATCATGGCTATCCTTCCCCATGCGTGCATCTATCATGGCTATCCTTCCCCACGCGTGCATCTATCATGGCTATGCTTCCCCATGCGTGCATCTATCATGGCTATCCTTCCCATGTGTGCATCTATCATGGCTATCCTTCCCCATGCGTGCATCTATCATGGCTATCCTTCCCATGCGTGCATCTATCATGGCTATCCTTCCCTATGCGTGCATCTATCATGTCTGTCCTTCCCCATGCATGAATCTATCATGGCTGTCCTTCCCCATGCGTGCATCTATCATGGCTATTCTTCCCCATGCGTGCATCTATCATGGCTGTCCTTCCCCATGCGTGCATCTATCATGGCTGTCCTTCCCCATGCGTGCATCTATCATGGCTATTCTTCCCCATGAGTGCATCTATCATGGCTATCCTTCCACATGCGTGCATCTATCATGGCTGTCCTTCCCCATGCGCGCATCTGTCATGGCTATCCTTCCCCATACGTGCATCTATCATGGTTCTACTTCCCCATGCGCGCATCTGTCATGGCTATCCTTCTCCATGCGCGCATATATCTTGGCTATCCTTCCATATGCACGCATCTATCATGGCTCTACTTCCCCACGTGTGCATCTATCATGGCTATCCTTCCCCACGCGTGCATCTATCATGGCTATCCTTCCCCACGCGTGCATCTATCATGGCTATCCTTCCAACGCGTGCATCTATCATGGCTATCCTTCCCCATGCGTGCATCTATCATGTCTGTCCTTCCCCATGCGTGCATCTATCATGGCTGTCCTTCCCCATGCGTGCATCTATCATGGCTATCCTTCCCCATGCGTGCATCTATCATGGCTATCCTTCCCCACGCGTGCATCTATCATGTCTATCCTTCCCCACGCGTGCATCTATCATGTCTATCCTTCCCCACGCGTGCATCTATCATGGCTATCCTTCCCCACGCATCTATCTATCATGGCTATCCTTCCCCATGCATGCATCTATCATGGCTATCCTTCCCCATGCGTGCATCTATCATGGCTATCCTTCCCATGCGTGCATCTATCATGGCTATCCTTCCCCATGCGTGCATCTATCATGTCTATCCTTCCCCATGCGTGCATCTATCATGTCTATCCTTCCCC
Organism: Ambystoma mexicanum; assembly: GCF_040938575.1. NCBI lineage: Eukaryota > Metazoa > Chordata > Amphibia > Caudata > Ambystomatidae > Ambystoma > Ambystoma mexicanum. The sequence continues at coordinate 1,545,078,174 of NC_090922.1, forward strand.
AATGCGTGCATCTATCATGTCTATCCTTCCCCATACATGCATCTATCATGGCTGTCCTTCCCCGTGCGTGCATCTATCATGGCTGTCCTTCCCCATGCGTGCATCTATCATGGCTGTCCTTCCCCATGCGCGCATCTATCATGGCTACCCTTCCCCATGCGCTCATTGATCTTGGCTAACCTTCCCCATACGTGCATCTGTCATGGCTTTCCTTCCCCATGCGTGCATCTATCATGGCTATCCTTCCCCATGTGTGCATCTATCATGGCTGTCCTTCCCCATGCACACACATATAATATCATGGCTATCCTTCCCAGGCATGCATCTATCATGGCTCTACTTCCCCATGTGTGCATCTATCATGGCTATCATTCCCCATGCATGCATCTATCATGGCTATCCTCCCTATGCATGCATCTATCATGGCTATCCTTCCCCATACGTGCATCTATCATGGCTGTCCTTCCCCATGCGCACACATATAATATCATGGCTATCCTTCCCAGGCATGCATCTATCATGGCTCTACTTCCCCATGTGTGCATCTATCATGGCTCTCCTTCCCCATGCGCGCTCCTATCATGGCTATCCTCCCCATGCATGCATCTATCATGGCTATCCTTCCCCATACGTGCATCTATCATGGTTCTCCTTCCTAGGCATGCATCTATCATGGCCATCCTTCCCCATGTGTGCATCTATCATGGATATCCTTCCCCATGCGTGCATCTATCATGGTTCTCCTTCCCCATGCATGCATCTATCATGGCTATCCTTCGCCATGCGCACACATATAATATCATGGCTATCCTTCCCAGGCATGTATCTATCATGGCTATCCTGCCCCATACGTGCATCTATCATGGCTACCCTTCCCCATACGTGCATCTATCATGGTTCTCCTTCCCAGGCATGCATCTATCATGGCCATCCTTCCCCATGTGTGCATCTATCATGGATATCCTTCCCCATGCGTGCATCTATCATGGTTCTCCTTCCCCATGCATGCATCTATCATAGCTATCCTTCCCCATGCGCGCTCCTATCATGGCTACCCTCCCCATGCATGCATCTATCATGGCTATCCTTCCCCATGCGCGCATCTATCATGGCTACCCTACCCATGCGTGCGTCTATCATGGCTATCCTACCCATGTGTGCGTCTATCATGGCTATCCTTCCCCATACGTGCATCTATCATGGTTCTCCTTCCCAGGCATGCATCTATCATGGCTATCCTTCCCCATGCGTGCATCTATCATGGCTATCCTTCCCCATGCGTGCATCTATCATGGCTATCCTTCCCCATGCGTGCATCTATCATGGCTATCCTTCCCCATGTGTGCATCTATCATCGCTATCCTTCCCCATACGTGCATCTATCATGGTTCTCCTTCCCAGGCATGCATCTATCATGGCTATCCTTCCCCATGCGTGCATCTATCATGGCTATCCTTCCCCATGTGTGCATCTATCATGGATATCCTTCCCCATGCATGCATCTATCATGGTTCTCCTTCCCCATGCATGCATCTATCATGGCTATCCTTCCCCATGCGCACACATATAATATCATGGCTATCCTTCCCATGCATGCATCTATCATGGCTCTACTTCCCCATGTGTGCATCTATCATGGCAATCCTACCCATGTGTGCGTCTATCATGGCTAGTCCATCCCCAAATGTGCAACTATCATGGCTATCCTTCCCATGTGTGCATCTATCATGGCTATCCTTCCCCATGCGTGCATCTATCATGGCTGTCCTTCCCCATGCACACACATATAATATCATGGCTATCCTTCCCAGGCATGCATCTATCATGGCTCTACTTCCCCATGTGTGCATCTATCATGGCTATCATTCCCCATGCATGCATCTATCATGGCTATCCTCCCTATGCATGCATCTATCATGGCTATCCTTCCCCATACGTGCATCTATCATGGCTGTCCTTCCCCATGCGCACACATATAATATCATGGCTATCCTTCCCAGGCATGCATCTATCATGGCTCTACTTCCCCATGTGTGCATCTATCATGGCTCTCCTTCCCCATGCGCGCTCCTATCATGGCTATCCTCCCCATGCATGCATCTATCATGGCTATCCTTCCCCATACGTGCATCTATCATGGTTCTCCTTCCCAGGCATGCATCTATCATGGCCATCCTTCCCCATGTGTGCATCTATCATGGATATCCTTCCCCATGCGTGCATCTATCATGGTTCTCCTTCCCCATGCATGCATCTATCATGGCTATCCTTCGCCATGCGCACACATATAATATCATGGCTATCCTTCCCAGGCATGTATCTATCATGGCTATCCTGCCCCATACGTGCATCTATCATGGCTACCCTTCCCCATACGTGCATCTATCATGGTTCTCCTTCCCAGGCATGCATCTATCATGGCCATCCTTCCCCATGTGTGCATCTATCATGGACATCCTTCCCCATGCGTGCATCTATCATGGTTCTCCTTCCCCATGCATGCATCTATCATAGCTATCCTTCCCCATGCGCGCTCCTATCATGGCTACCCTCCCCATGCATGCATCTATCATGGCTATCCTTCCCCATGCGCGCATCTATCATGGCTACCCTACCCATGTGTGCGTCTATCATGGCTATCCTACCCATGTGTGCGTCTATCATGGCTATCCTTCCCCATACGTGCATCTATCATGGTTCTCCTTCCCAGGCATGCATCTATCATGGCTATCCTTCCCCATGCGTGCATCTATCATGGCTATCCTTCCCCATGTGTGCATCTATCATGGCTATCCTTCCCCATGCGTGCATCTATCATGGCTATCCTTCCCCATGTGTGCATCTATCATCGCTATCCTTCCCCATACGTGCATCTATCATGGTTCTCCTTCCCAGGCATGCATCTATCATGGCTATCCTTCCCCATGCGTGCATCTATCATGGCTATCCTTCCCCATGTGTGCATCTATCATGGATATCCTTCCCCATGCATGCATCTATCATGGTTCTCCTTCCCCATGCATGCATCTATCATGGCTATCCTTCCCCATGCGCACACATATAATATCATGGCTATCCTTCCCATGCATGCATCTATCATGGCTCTACTTCCCCATGTGTGCATCTATCATGGCAATCCTACCCATGTGTGCGTCTATCATGGCTAGTCCATCCCCACATGTGCAACTATCATGGCTATCCTTCCCATGTGTGCATCTATCATGGCTATCCTTCCCCATGCGTGCATCTCTCATGGCTATCCTTCCCCATGCGTTCATCTATCATGGCTATCCTTCCCCATGCGTGCATCTATCATGGCTATCCTTCCCCATATGTGCATCTATCATGGCTATCCTTCCCCATGCGCACACATATAATATCATGGCTATCCTTCCCAGGCATGCATCTATCATGGCTCTACTTCCCCATGTGTGCGTCTATCATGGCTAGTCCATCCCCAAATGTGCAACTATCATGGCTATCCTTCCTCATGCGTGCATCTATCATGGCTATCCATCCCCATGCGTGCATCTATCATGGCTATCCTTCCCCATGTGTGCATCTATCATGGCTATCCTTCCCCATGCGTGCATCTATCATGGTTCTCCTTCCCCATTCATGCATCTATCATGGCTATCCTTCCCCATGCGTGCATCTATCATGGCTATCCTTCCCCATGCGTGCATCTATCATGGCTACCCTTCCCCATACGTGCATCTATCATGGTTCTCCTTCCCCATGCGTGCATCTATCATGGCTATCCTTCCCCATACGTGCATCTATCATGGTTCTCCTTCCCCATGCGTGCATCTATCATGGCTATCCTTCCCCATGCGTGCATCTATCATGGCTATCCTTCCCCACGCGTGCATCTATCATGGCTATCCTTCCCCATGCGTGCATCTATCATGGCTATCCTTCCCCATGCGTGCATCTATCATGGCTATCCTTCCCCATGCATGGATCTATCATGGCTATCCTTCCCATGCGTGCATCTATCTTGGCTATCCTTCCCCATGTGTGCATCTATCATGGCTATCCTTCCCCATGCGCTCATCTGTCATATCTATCCTTCCGCATGCATGCATCTATCATGGCTATCCTTCCCCATGCGTGCATCTATCATGGTTCACCTTCCCCATGCGTGCATCTATCATGGCTATCCTTCCCCATGCGTGCATCTATCATGGTTCTCCTTCCCCATGCGTGCATCTATTATGGCTCTCCTTCCCCATGCGTGCATCTATCATGACTATCGTTGCCCATACGTGCATCTATCATGGTTCTCCTTCCCCATGTGTGCATCTATCATGGCTATCCTTCCCCATACGTGCATCTATCATGGCTATCCTTCCCCATGCGTGCACCTATCATGGCTATCCTTCCCCATGCGTGCATCTATCATGGTTCTCCTTCCCCATGTGTGCACCTATCATGGTTCTCCTTCCCCATGCGTGCACCTATCATGGTTCTCCTTCCCCATGCGTGCATCTATCATGGCTATCCTTCCCCATGCGTGCATCTATCATGGCTATCCTTCCCCATGCGTGCACCTATCATGGTTCTCCTTCCCCATGCGTGCATCTATCATGGCTATCCTTCCCCATGCGTGCATCTATCATGGCTATCCTTCCCCATGCGTTCATCTATCATGGCTATCCTTCCCCACGCATGCATCTATCATGGCTATCCTTCCCCATGCATGCATCTATCATGGTTCTCCTTCCCCATGCATGCATCTATCATGGCTATCCTTCCCCATGCGTGCATCTATCATGGCTATCCTTCCCATGCGTGCATCTATCATGGCTACCCTTCCCCATACGTGCATCGATCATGGCTCTCCTTCCCATGTGTGCATCTATCATGGCTCTCCTTCCCCATGCATGCATCTATCATGGCTATCCTTCCCCATGCGTGCATCTATCATGGCTCTCCTTCCCCATGCGTGCATCTATCATGACTATCGTTGCCCATACGTGCATCTATCATGGTTCTCCTTCCCCATGTGTGCATCTATCATGGCTATCCTTCCCCATACGTGCACCTATCATGGCTATCCTTCCCCATGCGGGCACCTATCATGGTTCTCCTTCCCCATGCGTGCACCTATCATGGTTCTCCTTCCCCATGCGTGCACCTATCATGGTTCTCCTTCCCCATGCGTGCATCTATCATGGCTATCCTTCCCCATGTGTGCATCTATCATGGCTATCCTTCCCCATGCATGCATCTATCATGGCTATCCTTCCCCATGTGTGCATCTATCATGGTTCTCCTTCCCCATGTGTGCATCTATCATGGCTATCCTTCCCCATGCATGCATCTATCATGGCTATCCTTCCCCATGCGTGCATCTATCATGGCTATCCTTCCCATGCGTGCATCTATCATGGCTATCCTTCCCATGCATGCATCTATCATGGCTATCCTTCCCCATGCGTGCATCTATCATGGCTATCCTTCCCATGCGTGCATCTATAATGGCTTTCCTTCCCCATGCATGCATCTATCATGGTTCTCCTTCCCCAGGTGTGCATCTCTCATGGCTATCCTTCCCCATGCCTGCATCTCTCATGGCTATCCTTCCCCATGCGTGCATCTATCATGGCTATCCTTCCCCATGCGTGCATCTATCATGGCTATCCTTCCCCATGCCTGCATCTATCATGGCTATCCTTCCCCATGCCTGCATCTCTCATGGCTATCCTTCCCCATGCGTGCATCTATCATGGCTATCCTTCCCATGCCTGCATCTATCATGGTTCTCCTTTCCCATGCGTGCATCTCTCATGGCTATCCTTCCCCATGTCTGCATCTCTCATGGCTATTCTTCCCCATGCGTGCATCTATCATGGCTATCCTTCCCCATGCGTGCATCTCTCATGGCTATCCTTCCCCATGCCTGCATCTCTCATGGCTATCCTTCCCCATGCCTGCATCTCTCATGGCTATCCTTCCCCATGCGTGCATCTATCATGTCTATCCTTCCCCATGCGTGCATCTATCATGGCTATCCTTCCCCATGCGTGCATCTATCATGGCTATCCTTCCCCATGCGTGCATCTATCATGGTTCTCCTTCCCCATGCGTGCACCTATCATGGTTCTCCTTCCCCATGCATGCATCTATCATGGCTATCCTTCCAGTGCAAAAGCTGCGTGTGTGAATATGTCGCCCAGTGATGCTATTAATTCTTGCAGTTGAATGAAATTCAGGGTGCGTCTTCTGCCTTTTCATGGCCTTCTAGCCTCTCCTACACAGGTTTTCGGCATACTTTGCAAGAGTGCTGTCTAGGGGATCCATTCCCCCCCACCTCCCCATCTTTACTAAATGGGCCACTACTAACAGGCGTGACTTTTCTTAGGATTTTTTCTTCCACAAACTTGTTCACATCATTTTCACTTGTATCTCTTGTGTGTTCAACATTTGCTATTTGTTTCACCGTAGCCAATGCAACGCCTTGTGTGCCGGCTCCATCAAAACACTCGAGCATGCCTCTGGCTGCCTGACAGGGGGAAGGGAGGGGGTTATTTTGGTGGCACCTGTAACTCGGGTGCGTTTGTCTGCTGTGCTGTCCTCTTGGCCCCCGCCGTTGGGTGTTGACCTCCTAGCATGACTTTCCAAACCTCCTCTGGCACCTTTGGCCTACACTGATCTGCATCCGGTCTGAGGTGTCGGAAAGGTTTCCACTGTAAGCGAGACAAAGCATCTGTAATCTCATTTTCTTTGCCCGCAATGTGTCTTGCCTTTATTCCTACATTGGAAAGAGATATTGGTTACTACCCTTAGGACCTTCAGAACTAGCTGGCATGACGTACTTATGGTACTTATGTTGATGAATCTAATGACTGCCATGTTGTCAGACTAGACCATCAGCTCCTTGACCCATAGCCACAAGGCAATCCATATGGGGGTGATCAAAATGCTCCCAAAGGCGGTATATACGATGTAAGGTGTCTGGACTCTTCCTCTAATACAACCTGGTGGTATGCAGAAGACAAGTCTAGCGTAGTGAAAAACTTTGCTGGTTCCAGGGTGGTGAGCATTTCTCCAATATTCGGTAGGGGATGGCGATCAACCCAAATATTATTGTTAAGATCTCTCAGGTCAACACACATTCTAATCGACCCTTACGGTTTTCTTACTATAACAATAGGAGATAGCCATTCAGAGCTCTCTATTGGTTCAATGATGTCTTGTGAACATAACTTCTCCAATTCTCTCTGCAATGCTTCACGAGTGCCAATCGGAATGTTCCTTACTTTATGCATCACCGGTTTTGCACCCCTCTTAAGTATTGTGCAATGCTTGAATCCTTTAAGGGCACCAATGTTATCGTTGAAAACCTTGGGAAAACTTCTTCACAGAATCACAACTATTGTTCATTATACTCAAAATTGGTACATTCTCGCCAGGGTGTATTCTAATCTTCAATGATGCCTGTTCCCACCAGCCAACTATTGAAAAACCATCTTCAGCCACATACAATTTGCAATATGTTTTCCTTCCTTCAAAGTCCAAATGCACCCAGGTATATCCTACAATATGGATTGGTGTCTTACCATAACCGGTTGCCCTAACTTTAGTCATTTGCAAGTCATCCATTTTCTTTTTTAACACATTCAAATACGTCTCCATATCCACCATTGTATATGGCGACCCTGTATTGACCATCACTTGCAATGTTATGCCATTGATGGCCATGGCCACACATGGGCCAACTGTGCTTTCAGTTGGAGTAAGAGACAATATCTGTACTTCCTCCTCGAAGCCACTCGTGATCGCCACCAAGTCATTTGACCTATCAACTTCTTCCAACGCTCTTATACTTGTCGTGGCTCCTCTTCCAAAATGGCTGTTATTCCTTGTTGCATTATAGCGTGAATTCAATCTGCCCCTTCCCCTAACGTTACGACAGACCTTACCAAAATGGCCCACCTGGCCACATTTATATTTATTTATTTTATTTATTTATTTGGATTTATTTAAAGCGCACGTCAGCCCGGGGGCATCGTGGTGCTGTTACATGAGGACATACATAATCTGGTTACTGTGGAAGGAAGATGGTTACAAAGCAGTTTTCATTACAAGGCACATTTCTGATCAGACACATTTCGTAACAGACGTATGCGAGCTGGTGTGGGTGAAGGAAGGATGGAGTTAGTTGAATAGAGTGGTTTTGAGAGATTTGCGAAAGGAGTACAGAGAAGGTTCTGCTCTGAGTGAGTTAGGGAGGGCATTCCAGAGCTTAGGAGCTATGTGTGGGAAGCCTATGCCGCCGGCTTTGGCTCTTTTTACAGTGGGTACTCGGAGTTGGTTGGCGTGATGGCTTCTTCTGGGACGGATGGAAGAGTTCTTAGTTATAGTTTCAGATAGGTAGAGGGGTGCTGTGTGATTGATGCACTTGTGTGTGAGAGTGAGGATTTTAAAGTTGATTCTTTCCTTGACTGGGAGCCAGTGGACAAGTCTTCTGGCCTGTGAAATATGGTCAGTTTTGGGGATGTGTAGTGCAGCGCGGAGGGCATTGTTTTGCACTATTTGGAGCCTGCTTAGGTTTTTAGACGATGTGCCTGCCAGGAGGGCGTTGCAGTAGTCCAATCTGGCTCCTATAGTAGCTCTAGCTATGGAGAGGCAGTTAGGCGTGGTGAGGTAAGGTTTGATGGCGTAAATGAGTTTGGTGGTCAGAGCAGACGCTGAGGCGATGGCGCTGGTTTGTCTAGTCATTGAGAGTGTGGCGTCAATGTAGACTCCTAAGGTCTTGACGGCAGAGGAGACAGGTATGCTAATACTGTCGATGATCATGTGAGAATAGTTGGGGCTGAGTTTGGTTAGTGTTTCGTTGGGGGCTAGGATGATGATTTCGGTTTTGTCTCCGTTTAGGCAGAGACCATTGATAGCCATCCAAGTTTGGATAGTCGAGTAGATTTTGAAGAGGGCTTCTGAGTCTAGGTCGTAGTCTCCGGAGAGGGGGAGGAGAACTTGCGTGTCATCTGCGTAGTTTGTGTACGCTATGTTGAGGGAGTCCAGTAAGTCAAAGAGGGGTTTGGTGAATAGGTTGTAAAGGGTTGGTGCAGTGCAGGACCCTTGTGGGACTCCACAATTTATAGTGGTGGGGGGGCGCTGTCCTGGTCGGAGTACACTTTCATGGCCCTACCTTCAAGGAAGGATGTGATCCAGGTGGTAGCCTTGTGAGAGAAGTGTGCAGCATTGAAGAGGTGAGATGTGAGAATGCTGTGGTCGACCAGGTCAAATGCTGCAGAGAGGTCGAGCAGGAGGAGGAGAGCAGATTTGCCTGTGTCCATTATTTTGGTAATTTGATTTTTTAAATCTAGAAGGGCAGTTTCAGTCCCATGGCCTTTGCGGAAGCTTGATTGTCTTTTGCCTAGGATGGTGTTGGTTTCCAGGTAGTGTTGGATTTGATTGTGTGCGGCTTTGTCTAGGATTTTTAGGAGAAAGGGGACGGTGGTGATGGGGCGATAGTTGTTAGGGGAGGAAGGATCGAGAGAGGGTTTTTTTAGGAGCGGGCGGACCCAGGCTTCTTTTAGGCATTGTGGTACAGTTCCAGATGCGAAGGAGGCATTGATGAAAGCTGTAATGATGGGGGTGAGGGATTCTGAGCACTCTTTGATTAATGAGGGTGGGCAGATATCCCCTTTGCAGGTGGAAGGTTTGATTTTTTTGAGGAGGTCCTTGACTTCCGTCTCTGAGACTTCTCTAAAAGCAAAAAGGGGTGTTTGTGAGAGAGAGTTGTTGGTGGAAGGTGTGGGCGAGCAAGTAGGGGTGTTGAGAGCTTTGCGTTGTGAGGCTATTTTGTCTTGGAGAGTTTTAACTTTGTTGAGGAGGGCAGCCTGGATGCCTGTGCACCAGGCTTCATCCTTGATGATTTCAACTGGGCCGGGGGCAGGTGTGTTGAGTTCTTTGAATATGGAGAATATTTCTCTTGATTTGGAGCTGGCATTTGTAATTCTCTGATTGTAGGATTCGGATTTGGCGTGGAATATGGCTTTTTTGTAGGTCAAAGAGATCTCTTTAAAATCTTTAAGCGAGGATTGATTAGGCGCTGCTTGCCATCTGGATAGGGCTTTGCGTTTCTTGGTGCGAAGGTCAGATAGTTCTTCAGTGAACCAGGAGTTGCAGTGCATTGATTTTTTCCCTTTTTTTTCTTCTAGAGGGGCAATGAGATCGATGGCTTGAGTGAGCGTGCTGGAGTAGATGTTGGCTAGAGAGGTAGGGTCATGGATGAAAGGAGGCTTGAGTTCAGGGATATCGAGGAGAGGGGCGAGGTTGGAAGCAGTGAGTTTTTTGGAGCTTCTTACTCTAGCGGGTGGGGCATGAGTTAAGGTTTTATGAGTGGGCGTGGTAGGAATGGAGAATTGAATGAGGTAATGGTCTGTCCATGGGAGGGCCGAGATGGAGGTAATTGCAGATGAGCAGTTGTGATCAGCTAGCCAGTCAATGGATCTGCCTTTGTTATGAGTGGGGGCAGTAATTTTGTGTTCGAACCCCATGTTTGATAGTTCTTTGGCTAAATTTGCGGCTGCTTTGTCCTTTGGGTCAGTTAAACCAAGGTTAATGTCCCCTAGAAGGATGCTTTTGGTGGTGCTTTTGAGGTTGTTGCCTATGTTTTGGAGGAGTTGCTTTTGGTAGTCGAAGGGTGATCCTGGTGGTCTGTAGGTGATAAAGAAGTTTATGGTGCAGTTAGGTGAGAGGGCTAGTTTAGCAGTGAGGAGATCAGCGTTGTTGTCCCATTGTTGATTACACATTCTTATGGAGAGGGTGTCTTTAAAGATGAGGGCGACGCCGCCACCACCTTTGGAGTTTTTACGGTCCTGTCTGAGAATGGTATAGTTTTGAGGGAGAGCGAGGTGGATGGATGGACTGGAAGCTTCATGGAGCCAGGTTTCGGATATGGCAAGTAGGTCAAGATTGTGGGTGGTGATAAGGTCATTGATTTCAATGGCATGGGCATGGACAGAGCGTGCATTGATGAGAGCGCATCTTAAGTCTGGTCGTAGAGTGTGTGTGTTGGCGTTGGTGGTGTTGGAGGTGGGCGATGCGTATTTGGGTGAGTGAGGCTGGGGCGTGATAGATGCAGCGTGATGGGTGCTAGGGTAGTGAGTGTGGTCAGAGAGGTAAGTCTGGGCGGCTGATGTATGGGTGCGAGAGCTGAGTCTGTTGTTCCTAAGGAGTGTGGAGTGAGGAGTGCTGCGGAGAGTTAGGAGGTGTTTGGTGCGTGTTCTTAGTCTACGGAGCCTGAGGTGGAGTGGGTGATGTCCGATCGGGTTGGTGTGGTGGTTGAGTGTAGAATGGAGTGCAGACGACGCTGTGCTGTGTATGAGGTCAGATGGTGGGGTAAGGCATGGGTGGGCATGCAGGTCTGGGTGCGCAAGCGGCATGCTGCAGATGGCCAGAAGGGAGAGGGATGTGAAGAAGATGGATAAAGAGGAAGGGAGGTGTGTAGGCGCTTTGGGGTGTGTGCCAAGGGGCTGCATTTGTAGATACAGTAGGTCAGGGCCGCTAGGGGCATGCAATAACACAATTGAGCAGGGCCGCTAGGGGCAGGCAGTTAACACAGTAGATCAAGGCCGCTAAGGGCAGGCTAGAATCGAATGGCAGGGTATCACATCAAAATGGCTAGATTCGAATGGCAGAGTATCACATCAAAATGGCTAGATTCGAATGGCAGAGTATCACATCAAAATGGCTAGATTCGAATGGCAGAGTATCACATCAAAATGGCTAGATTCGAATGGCAGAGTATCACATCAAAATGGCTAGATTCGAATGGCAGAGTTTCACATCAAAATGGCTAAATTCGAATGGCAGAGTATCACATCAAAATGGCTAGATTCGAATGGCAGAGTATCACATCAAAATGGCTAGATTCGAATGGCAGAGTATCACATCAAAATGGCTAGATTCGAATGGCAGAGTATCACATCAAAATGGCTAGATTCGAATGGCAGAGTATCACATCAAAATGGCTAAATTCGAATGGCAGAGTATCACATCAAAATGGCTAGATTCGAATGGCAGAGTATCACATCAAAATGGCTAGATTCGAATGGCAGAGTATCACATCAAAATGGCTAGATTCGAATGGCAGAGTATCACATCAAAATGGCTAGATTCGAATGGCAGAGTATCACATCAAAATGGCTAGATTCGAATGGCAGAGTATCACATCAAAATGGCTAGATTCGAATGGCAGAGTATCACATCAAAATGGCTAGATTCGAATGGCAGAGTATCACATCAAAATGGCTAAATTCGAATGGCAGAGTATCACATCAAAATGGCTAGATTCGAATGGCAGAGTATCACATCAAAATGGCTAGATTCGAATGGCAGAGTATCACATCAAAATGGCTAGATTCGAATGGCAGAGTATCACATCAAAATGGCTAGATTCGAATGGCAGAGTATCACATCAAAATGGCTAGATTCGAATGGCAGAGTATCACATCGAAATGGCTAGATTCGAATGGCAGAGTATCACATCAAAATGGCTAGATTCGAATGGCAGAGTATCACATCGAAATGGCTAGATTCGAATGGCAGAGTATCACATCAAAATGGCTAAATTCGAATGGCAGAGTATCACATCAAAATGGCTAGATTCGAATGGCAGAGTATCACATCAAAATGGCTAGATTCGAATGGCAGAGTATCACATCAAAATGGCTAGATTCGAATGGCAGAGTATCACATCAAAATGGCTAGATTCGAATGGCAGAGTATCACATCAAAATGGCTAGATTCGAATTTGTATGGGCACACTATGGAATGAAGGCTGATTTGTTTGAGATGGGGTAGGCATACACTTTTTTAGTGGCATAGACTGGGCAGGACAAGGGGTGGCTAGCAAAGGTACATATGCATTGAGTGCGTAGCTAATAGTAGGACTATGGCATTTTGGGCGGCACATATGGAAGTAACATGCATGTCTGGGGATAGTGCAAGGGGTAGATAAAGCCCGCAGGCTTACCTTATATGACAAAGGTCAAAGGACAGGGTGTCTCTGTGTTGCTCCTGCAGTGCGGGTTGCTGTGGGGGAGCTCCTGCTCTGACCCTGGTGCGTAACGGTGTGGGGTAGCAGTGCAGAGCATTAAGGGTGGGAGTAGTCAGTGTCCGAGCAAGTAGTTGTGGCTAGTGGAAGCTGGTCGAACATATGTGGCCGCAGGTCAAGATCTGAGATCTTGGGTCTAATATATAGGAAGAGTCATCTAAACAGTGGACTGAGGATGCCTCTGACATGGACCTTTGGAAGCCCATTGCAGGAAGCTGCTACATTTCTCAAAGAAAGCCCAGGAAATTGTGCAAACCACGGGGAGGCATTTGTCAATGAAGAATTGGTTTTCAAACTGATACCATAGCCAGATGTGTGAGTCATGGCGCACTGGTAGAAGCCGGAAGGAGGCTTCAATGTCCACCTTGCCTGGTACTGCCCCTGTACCTGCTTTCTTCACTAGCCTGATGGCTTCCTGAAAGCGGGTGTATGGCAGTGCTGCTTCTAGTTCAGAAATGCCACCATGCACTGCCATGCCGGTGGGAGTGACAGGTGCTGTATCAGCCTGTGCTTCGCCTGTTCCGGAACACATACATATGTGGAATGGAGGCCCCTCCCAGGGCCCACTTATCCTCCCCAGTTGCATTTCTTTTTCTATTTTTGGGGGATCTCACTATTTCTGATCTAAGGTTTTGGGGGGTATTAGTTGAGCTTTTCCTTTGAAAGGGGTGGTGAAGCCCTTTGTGCACCCCTCGTGATGAAAGTGCGGGTTTGTTTATCTGGGTATGTGGCCAGCCGCCTCAGTGCACCCCTTGTGATGAAAGTGTGGCTTTGTTTATCCGGGTATGTGACCAGCCGCCTCAGTGAACCCCTTGTGATGAAAGTGTGGCTTTGTTTATCCGGGTATGTGACCAGCCGCCTCAGTGAACCCCTCATGATGAAAGTGCGGGTTTGTTTATCCGGGTTTGTGGCCAGCCGCCTCAGTGCACCCCTCGTGATGAAAGTGCGGGTTTGTTTATCCGGGTATGTGGCCAGCCGCCTCAGTGAACCCCTCGTGATGAAAGTGCGGGTTTGTTTATCTGGGTATGTGGCCAGCCGCCTCAGTGCACCCCTTGTTATGAAAGTGCGGGTTTGTTTATACGGTTATGTGACCAGCCGCCTCAGTGCACCCCTTGTTATGAAAGTGCATGTTTGTTTATCTGAGTATGTGGCCAGCTGCCTCAGTGCACCCCTCGTGATGAAAGTGCAGCTTTGTTTATCTGGGTATGTGGCCAGCCGCCTCAGTGCACCCCTTGTTATGAAAGTGCATGTTTGTTTATCTGAGTATGTGGCCAGCTGCCTCAGTGCACCCCTCGTGATGAAAGTGCAGCTTTGTTTATCTGGGTATGTGGCCAGCCACCTCAGTGAACCCCTCGTGATGAAAGTGCGGGTTTGTTTATCCGGGTTTGTGGCCAGCCGCCTCAGTGCACCCCTCGTGATGAAAGTGCGGGTTTGTTTATCCGGGTATGTGGCCAGCCACCTCAGTGAACCCCTCGTGATGAAAGTGCGGGTTTGTTTATCTGGGTATGTGGCCAGCCGCCTCAGTGCAACCCTTGTTATGAAAGTGCGGGTTTGTTTATACGGATATGTGACCAGCCGCCTCAGTGCACCCCTTGTTATGAAAGTGCAGGTTTTTTTTATACGGGTATGTGGCCAGCCGCCTCAGTGCAACCCTTGTTATGAAAGTGCATGTTTGTTTATCTGGGTATGTGGCCAGCTGCCTCAGTGCACCCCTCGTGATGAAAGTGCAGGTTTGTTTATCTGGGTATGTGGCCAGCCGCCTCAGTGAACCCCTCGTGATGAAAGTGCGTGTTTGTTTATCTGGGTATGTGGCCAGCCGCCTCAGTGAACCCGCCGCCTCAGTGAACCCCTCGTGATGAAAGTGCAGGTTTGTTTATCCGGGTATGTGGCCAGCCGCCTCAGTGCACCCCTCGTGATGAAAGTGCGGGTTTGTTTATCTGGGTATGTGGCCAGTCGCCTCAGTGAACCCCTCGTGATGAAAGTGCGGGTTTGTTTATCTGGGTATGTGGCCAGCCGCCTCAGTGCACCCCTTGTGATGAAAGTGTGGCTTTGTTTATACAGGTATATGACCAGCCGCTCAGTGCACCCCTTGTTATGAAAGTGCGGGTTTGTTTATCTGGGTATGTGGCCAGCCGCCTCAATGCACCCCTCGTGATGAAAGTGCGGGTTTGTTTATCTGGGTATGTGGCCAGCCGCCTCAGTGCACCCCTTGTGATGAAAGTGCAGGTTTGTTTATCTGGGTATGTGGCCAGCTGCCTCAGTGCACCCCTCGTGATGAAAGTGCAGGTTTGTTTATCTGGGTATGTGGCCAGCCGCCTCAATGCACCCCTCGTGATGAAAGTGCGGGTTTGTTTATCTGGGTATGTGGCCAGCCGCCTCAGTGCACCCCTTGTGATGAAAGTGCGGGTTTGTTTATCTGGGTATGTGGCCAGCCACCTCAGTGAACCCCTCGTGATGAAAGTGCGGGTTTGTTTATCTGGGTATGTTGCCAGCCACCTCAGTGAACCCCTCGTGATGAAAGTGCGGGTTTGTTTATCTGGGTTTGTGGCCAGCCACCTCAGTGAACCCCTCGTGATGAAAGTGCGGGTTTGTTTATCTGGGTATGTGGCCAGTCGCCTCAATGCACCCCTCGTGATGAAAGTGCGGGTTTGTTTATCTGGGTATGTGGCCAGCCGCCTCAGTGAACCCCTGGTGATGAAAGTGCGGGTTTGTTTATCTGGGTTTGTGGCCAGCCAGCTCAGTGAACCCCTCGTGATGAAAGTGCGGGTTTGTTTATCTGGGTATGTGGCCAGCCGCCTCATCATTGCTTGGACTTTTATTCAGGATCTGCGTGTGTGTTCTCTGTTCTTTGGCTGTGATGCTCCTGGATATGTTTCTTGTGCATTGTGTACTGCTGTGCCCCCACCCCCTCCTCACATCTACTGCATTGGTGTTTGTATCTGCACTCTTTCCCCAGGAGCAGAAACCTTTCTGAACTTGCTGTGGGTCCATTATGGGGGGCTCTAGTATAATGGCTGCCAGCATGTGAGAAGCCCCTACCCAGTTCCTGAAGCTCTGCTGCATTGGTCTTTTCTTTGTTGAAGTTTCATCCTCCTCTTTCTTCTCTTCCTTAGTTACATCATACCCCCTTATTTGAATTCTAGCAGTGTGAATATTTCTCTGAATTCCTTCCTCCATATTCCCCTTTTTACTTTTGTCTCTATGCCTCAGGCTAATGTTCTGTGCTTCATTTCATGCAGTTGGCCCCCCAAACTGTGTCTGAAAAGTTCCATTGCCGGTTGCATCGGTTGTTGTGTGTGTGTGTCCCTTGTCTGCGTCTTAAGTGGGCCCTTTCTTCATCCACTGTGTCTGTGTCAGTCTCACCCTTCTTGCCTTTCTTTCTTAGCTTCCCTAATTCTGCAGCTCTGTTTCCATCTTCTCCAACATCTCTGTCTCTTGTGGTTTATGCTCTAATAACTCTTTTTTACACTGTTCCCCCATGTCTGCCCCCTTTTTACCTGCGTTCTTCTTTTCGGTGTGCTTTTTCCTCCTGCTGCTGCTTTTTGAGCCTCAGGATTTCGATGCTCTTTCCCCTTTATCTTTCCCAGCCATCTTGCTTGCTGGTTCCTCCTCTCTGTTGGGGCTTGTGCCATCTTGGTGCCATGATGTTTCACGGTGCAGTCTTTTGCTCACGCAGTCTATGCCACCTTTCTTGTCAGCTGCTGCAGCCCACGCTACCAGGGGGCCTTCTCGTTGTGTGCGCCCTGCCACATCTTGAGCCCCTCTGCGAAGGTGTGCTGTTGCCCTAATATTGCACCCGTTCCTTCTGCCTGCAGCAGCAGACTGCTGGTGGCTTCCCTGCTAGTCACACCGCCGTCCTTCTGCTCCTTGTGGTGTTCCTGGAAAATCTTATCACAGCCTTTACCACGTGACCTCGCACTACTGGGCTCCATGCTCCATCCCCGCTTTATACCAAGCAGCAGAAGGTTTCTACTACCAAGGCCTGGACGGACAGGAAAGAAAAAAGAAAGCTTTTCAGTATGCTCTGGCACAGGCGGTGTTATAGGGCAATCAGCCATACTACCATAAATAACACAGAGTCATGGATCAGTTTACCTTGTCGTGTATCACTCTTAACATTATCTGATTTCCCTTTACCTTGCCCATCCCCTTCCTCGCACCCACGCATGCCCTACCTTCATCACGTGGCTTGCCCTTAAAGGGCCCATTTGTTTCTTCTCTGCAACATCTTCCCCTTACTTGCCATGAGAGTTCTTGGGCTTTTCAATTAGTCGTGATCGCCTCTTCAATACCTGTTGTAATTCACGAGCCTTACGCGGTCTCTCCTCGGTCTCCTGTTGACTATCCTTGGGTTGGTCACCTTTGTCTTTCAGTTCTTTCCTTGTGATGGCCTCTTCACTACCTGTTGTGGTCTTCCGGGTGATTCACGAGTCTCGCCCGGTCTCTCCTCGGTCTCCTGTCGACTATCCTCGGGTTGGTCACCTTTGTCTTTCAGTCCTTTCTCTCCTCGTGATGGCCTCTTCACTACCTGATGTGGTCTTCTGGGTGATTCACGAGTCTCGCCCGGTCTCTCCTCGGTCTCCTGTTGACTATCCTCAGGTTGGTCACCTTTGACTTTCAGTTCTTTCTCTCCTCGTGATGGCCTCTTCACTACCTGATGTGGTCTTCTGGGTGATTCACGAGTCTCGCCCGGTCTCTCCTCGGTCTCTTGTTGACTATCCTCGGGTTGATCACCTTTGACTTTCAGTTATTTCTCTCCTTGTGACGGCTCAGGGGTTTCAGGTTCAGTCTGGTGCAGTCGGTGGAAGAAGGAGACATTCCAAGGTTATTTCTCGCTCGTCTCCTGTCGCTGTGGCCATTAATCCTTTGACATTGGTCACGAGCAATGGCTCAGGGCTGTATCGAGGGTCCGTCTTTCTTTGTTGTCTATGCCATACCAGGACGAGTTCCCCAACCTTAATTGGGGTTCTTTTGCTCCTCTTCACTGGTCTGCCCATTCCTTGCCATTCCTTTTCCCTTCAGTGTCTCTTTCCTGTATTTCTGCATCTTGATCCACTGTGTAGTCCTCCAGTTGTAGCAAGCGCGTTCGTGGCTTATATCACATCATGATCTCAATAGGCATCTTGCTGGTAGCTTTGTGTGGTGTGTTCTGGTAGCTTCGCAGCATTTCGCACACTGCTTGAGGGGGGCATATTTCGTCTAGGAGGGCCTTTTGTCTGGTCCCTGTTGATGGTGGCCATAAACAGCTTCACCATCCTGTTGGCTGGTTGTTTGATGGTGGAACCCTAGGAGCCTGATTCACAGAGCATTTTCCTATGGGACTGCACCATTATAAAATGCTTCTGTGAATCAGGCCCTAGGTGTGCTGCTAGTTTCTAAAATTCTTGTCCTTGGAATGGGGGCCCGTTGTCCCTCTTCACGACATTTGGTATCCCCCACTCGCTGAATAGTTCTTTTATTACTCCTACCACATGATAGAATGCCGTGGACTGTACCTGTTTTACTACTGGGTATCGTGAGTATTCATCCATTGCCACGAGTAGGTGGCCCTCTTCTTCGAGGGGTCCATAGAAATCCATGCTACTTGCTGCCCTGGTCCTTCAGGTAGTGTTACTATCTTTAGGGGGCACATGGCTGTGTTCGCAGCTGCTCTTTGACTCGCTTGACAGTGGGTCAGTATGTCCTCAACTACTGTGTCCATATATGGGAACCATACTTGGCTGCGTAGTATCTTTTTCATATTTAATATTCCTCAATGCGATTTGTGTGCTAAATTTACCATCGTTTTACTGAGGCCCTCGGGACTACCAATCGGTTTCCTCTCAGTAGGATGCCTTGTTCCATGGTGTCTTGTTCTCTTTGTGCTTTGGCCATCCTCTCTATCTCTTTTCTGTCCACCTCCCCGTTCTCAAACAGTTCCTTGTGGCAGTTCTTCCACCTGTTTGTGTTGGTCAGGTGCACCGCAGCTTGGATAGTGTGATCAGTAGGTAATCGTAGGTGGAAGTGCATTCCCTGATAGGTACATGATGTTGTGTTCTGCCTCCTGTTCTAGTGCCTCTTTTCTTTGCCCTTCTGGGTGTATAGATATATAGTCCGTTGGGTTTGCATCCCCTCCTGGTTTGTGGATGATGCAGTAGTCATATTCCTGGAGCCTTTCGCTTCATGGAGTCATTTTGGTTTTCGGGTTCCCAAATAAGTAGAGGAGTACTTGGTGTTCCGTTATGAGTGTGAATCTCCTTCCGATGACGAAATGATGGAACTTCTCGCAGGCCCACACTGCTGCCAGGCTTTCTCTCTCGGCTTGGGAGTAAGCTCGCTCTGTGGGTGATAAGGCTCTGCTGGCGTACACGCTGGTGTGTTGCGTTCGATGTCCATTTGGTTCAGTTTGGGTAAGGATAGTCCCTAGTCCCACAGGGCTGGCATTGACAGTTATCTCTGTGTCCCAGTCAGGGTGGAAGTAGGCCAGTCTGCTGTTGTTAGTAAGCTCTGTCTTTATGACTTGAATGGCGTTCTGGCATGCTTTGTTCCAATCAAACATGGTGTCATTTTTGAGCAGCCGTCTGAGGGGGTCTGCGAGTGTGGCATAATTGAAAAGGTAGCAAGCACAATAGCCCGCCATGCCGGGAATGACCGGAGTTCAGCTACTCCTGCTGGGGGAGTCAGGTTGACGATTGCTCTTATCTTCTCTGAGTCTGCTGTTATTCCTTGGTCTCATGCGTAAGCTGAGCGCACTTGGTCGTGGTGTGGTTACAGTGAAAAGGGATTGGGCCGTCTCAGAAACATTATGCAGCTCCTATTATAGGATTTGCTGGTATTCCTGCGTCTGCTTCTACAGCCCCTTGTGTGTTGTCCACCATGGTGCCCCTTGTTGCAGGCTTGTGGGTTGTTGTTATGGTGTCTGTCCCTTCTCTCCTGTGCGACCTAAATTACAGGCACATATCCCTACTAGATGATCTAGGAAGGATATTCACCAGAATCCTAGTGTTCTCTGTGCCCCTTCCCCCACTCCTTCCCACTCCCTTCCTCTTCTCCTCTCCCTACCTACTCTATGGTGCTCTCTGTCTCCCCTATCTTTCTAACTGCTTCTCTATCGACTATCCTGTTCTCCTCACTAAATCTGGTAGGGAGAAGTTTAAAAAGGACATCTTGGTCTACAACTCAGGCCTCCCTATCGCTGACACCTACATCCTCTTTGTTGTTCCCTAGCCTGACCTATGGACGCTACAAATGGTCTCTGTGCTTTCTCCTTTCTCATCCTTTCCCCATTAATGGTGGCACACAGTGGGAAGCCCTCCTGGCCTCCTTCCATTCCTCTAAGGTCATCATAAATGTTTACCTAAATGGTACCATCTTGGTTCAAGGCCCTCAAGCGAACCTTCTCCTCTTTGATATATACTTCCCATGCCAAATCAATTTCATGTGTTCTCCTGCTGTCCCCTCGGTTCCCTCCACCGCTTCCTTACCTCCCACAGCTGTCTCCTCCTTGGCTACCTTGTCCTCTCCTCCTTCCTTCCTCTTCTGCCCCCCATTGGGGGGCTCATTCTGCAACCTTCTCCATATTGCCACTCTAAACACTCGCTCAGCTGTCAAACACTCATCTGACATCTGCCACCTCCTAGAGCAACTGGACCTGGATGTCCTCGGTCTCACTGAGACATGGTTCAAGGCCAGCTCCGTCACAATCTTTGACACTCACCTCCCTGATGGTTACAAGAACCTCTCCGTGCCTAGACCCAACCATTCCAGTGGGGGTGTAGCCCTGATCTTCCCTGAATGTATTCCTACGCAGGCCTACTCATCTTTCAAATGCCTCGTCTGCAGGCTCTCTCTCTCTCCTGGCCATTCCCTTACTGTGGCTACCATCTATCGACCACCTGGTCAGATCTCCTCCTTCCTCTCTGAGTGGGCTGACCTCTCCTCTTCCCTCCTAGTCTCAACCACTCAACCCCTCTTTCTTGGACCTCAACATCCACTTGATGCCTTCTGTCATTCCTCTGGACTCTTTCGCGACCTCTGCAACTCTCTTTCACTGTCTATTCTCCCCTCTGGCCTGACTCACTCTGCAGAGCACACTTTGGATGTTCTGATCACCTCAGACCTTCCCGTTTCTATCCCTCTCACCACTCCTCTCTTCTGGAGCGATCACTTTCTCCTTTCCTTCCTGCTCACCCCTCAGGCCAAGCCAACTCCAGCACTGCCACATACCTTCTCGGTTATCCGACCCATGAAGCGTGTGTCAGTTGAGGCTTTCACTGCCACTTTCTCACCCCATCCTCCCCCCGTGGCTGACTCACACCCTGACACAACCCTCTCCATGCTCCACTCGGCTATATCTGATACTCTCGATATTCTTGCCCTTGTCATGAAGATCCGCCTGAAGCTCAAAGCCGAGTGCAACTCTTGGTACGACTCTGACCTCGTCACCATTAAACGTTAGTGCAGGGTGGCTGAGAGGAAATGGCGTGCTTCAGGTACATCCTCTGACAAACTGGCCTGCCGCCTGCTCCAAAGGTAATACTGGCTCTCTGTCCACACCAAGAAGAGAGCCCACATCCAAGCCCGCGTCTCTGCGGCATTTAACAACACGGCTGACCTCTTTAAAATCTGCAAGGAACTGGCCATTCCTGCTGCTGTCTCTACATCTCCTGTCCCCTCCCAGACCCTATGCATGGCCCTGGCTTCTCATTTCATCTCTAAAACTCAGGACATCCTGTCCACCCTCACGCCCTCTCCACTTCTTCCCGCTTCTCTCTCTGCTACCTCTGGCCTCCCTGCGGCCGCCTCTCCTCCTCTTTCTATTCCTTTCCTCTCTTCTCCCCCTCCTCCCTCTACTCCCTGCGCTTCCCATGGCCCTTCTTCGGGCACCTCTCCTCCCTCCTTCTCTGACTTTCCTCTGTTCTCCCCAGACTAGGTTTCAAGACATGTCTGATCTATGAAAGTCTTGTTAAAACAGGTTCACCCCTGTTCCTCCAAAACCATCAAGGACCACATTGACACCCTGGCTCCTGATCTGGATGACTTCTGCAACCACTCATTTGCCACTGGAGTCTTCCCTTCCCCCCTGAAGCACTCCCTTGTTTGTTTGTTTGTTTGTTTGTTTGTTTGTTTATTATTTGTAATGCGCCAGAATACCCTAAGGTAACAGGGCGCAGCAGTTACATGGATTTGCGAAACTTAGTTACATCAACGATAATATGTACATACACATGAGCACAAGAAAATGGCAGGAATATATACACATATACAAATTAACACAGGTAAATACAACATATACAAATGGCAATGGATATGCAAGATCTAAGGACTCTGAGTATTAGATGGCTTGCGTCTTCAGCCAAGAGATAGTCTTGGTACGGAGGTTTTGGTAAGGTAAGTCCATTCTGAGAGTTGGTGGTAGGGAGTTCCACAATTTGGCCGCTTTCACTGGGAAGCTGTTGCCTCCTATGGTAGAGCGTTTATAGTTAGGGACAGAGAGGCAGTCTCTATATACTGATCTTGTGGGTCTCAGAGACATCTGTCTGTGAAATCTGTCGATTAGGTAGATAGGAGCAGCATTATTGAGGGACTTGTGGGTAAGTGAAGCGGTTTTAAGGAGAATTTTACCCTTGATGGATATCCAATTGTTCTGTTGGCTGTATACTGTGATATGGTCCCTTCTAGAGATGCCTAGCGCCGCTCTAAGAGCGTTATTCTGGAGAATTTGTAATTTACCAGTGGTAGCATGTGAGGACCCAAGTTAAAGAGCGTTACAGTAGTCCAGACGGGAAAATATAAGAGCTCTGGCAAGGGTCTGGCAGCTGGAGTCAGATAGAAAGGGTTTGGCTGCACGTATCAATTTGCACTTGTAAGCCGTGTAGGATGCTAATGAATTCACCTGTCTATTGCAGGAGAAGTTGGAATCTAAGTAGAAGCCCAAAGTTTTAACTTTATGTCCTACCCTGATAGTGTTGCCATCGATCACGAACGATGGATAGGCAGGGCTTAGTTTCTTTAGGCTAGCCGTAGTGCCCAGGGTGATGAGTTCGGTTTTATCATCATTCAGGCATAGTCCATGTGTGGCCATCCATGCCTGGATGATGATGTACACCCTATTCACCAAGGCCAAATCCTTCCCATAATCTCCAGAAAGCGGAAAGAGGATCTGGGTATCATTTGCATAGTTAGTGTAGGTGACACCGAGATGATCCAGATCATCGAAAAGGGGCTTAGTAAATATATTGTACAGTGTGGGGGAGACACAGGATGCCTGAGGTACGCCACAAGTGATGGTTATGGGGTCTGCTGCATCTGTGGGCGAAAAAACCCTCATGGTTCTGCCGTTAAGGAATGATCTAATCCATGTGAAGGCCTCGGCAGAGAAGTGAGCTGATGTGTGTAGGTGTGTGCAGAGGACAGAGTGGTCGACCAAGTCAAATACTGCAGAGAGGTCGAGGAGGAGGAGTAGGGCAGCTTGGTCATTATCTCTGAGCATGTCGATCTGTGTTTTAAGGTCACTAAGAGCCGTCTCAGTCCCATGTTGGGGACGGAAGCCTGATTGTCTGACTCCTAGCAGGTGTTGTTCTTCCAGGTGCTTCTGTATCTGTACATAGGGGACATTGTCCAGGATTATTAGCAGAAATGGTACAGTCATTATGGGTCTATAATTTGTGGGAGTGGCTGGGTTGACTGTGTTTTTTTTAGAAGAGGCAGTACCCAGGATTGTTTTAGATTGGTTGGGATAGATCCGGTAGAAAAGGAGGCGTTGATTAGCTTTGTGATGATGGGGAGAGGTCGCGGGCAGCATCTTTGATAAACTGTGCCGGGCACAAGTCTCCCTTGCAGTTGGAGGGTTTCAGAGACAGGATGGTTTTTTCAACTTCAAGTACGGTCACCTTAGTGAAGTTTAAACGGGTGGTATCTCTTGAAGTCTGCTTTTCAGTTGGTTCGGCCTGGTAGGGGTTATTCAAGGATGTTTTTTTACAGGAGATTTTGTTTTGTAGAGTAGCAATTTTATTGGCTAGAGCCTTTTGGATTTCTGAACACCAATTCTTATCTTTAATGCATGTATCTGGTGGTGCTATGTGGGCTTCTACCTCTTTTAGGATAGAGAATAATTCCTTCATGTTTGATTTGGCTTGGGAGATACGGGAGTCGAAGGAGGTACGTTTTGCTAGGAAGATTTCTTTTTTGTACAAGGCCGCTAATTTAGTGAGTTTGATTTTATTGGCTGCTGAAGGGACTTTTTTCCAAGTAGCCTCGCAGTTTCTTTTTTGTTGTCTTAAGTTTTTAAGGAATGGTGTATACAATTTATTCAGATGCATTTTGGGCTTACTTGGTCTGAGTTTAAGAGGGGCGATTAAGTCCAGTGAAGTGGACATAATTTTGTTATATTCCTCAACCAAAGTCTCAGGGTCCAAGTTGTCAGGGAGTGTGTTGAGTGTAGGGAGTAAATTCGGGATAAGTCGCTCCACAGTGATACTCTTTTTATTTCTCGTGAGTGTGGATGGAGCCCTACTGGTCGGCATAGGCGGAGGTCTAGTGGTGGAGACCGAGAACGATACCAGGTGGTGGTCAGTCCAAGCAAGAGGTGAGATGTCGGTTATGTTAGCTAGACAGTTAAAGTCCGCCACCCAATAGAGTATTCTACCTTTGGTATGGGTAGGTTTTGTGCTTCTTTGAGTGAATCCTAGTTCGGTAAGCGTATTAAGTATGGTGATGGCAGGTTGGTCTTCTGGGTCATTGAAACCCATGTTAAAGTCTCCAAGGGTGAGTACCTGGGTGGAATTTTTAAAGTTGGTGGAGAGGATGGTATTAATGTCCTTGTCAAAAGTGCCTATTGGGCCTGGAGGGCGGTAGATCACATGAATGTGAGAGTTTGGGCATTGTTAATGGGAACTTTGACTGAGAGTAATTCGCAAGAGGGGACATTGATGGTGGTAGCCAATCTCATAGTAAGACTACATTTATGGATGATGGCCACACCTCCTCCTCTAGCGTTTGGTCGGTCTTGTCTCAGTATGGAGTAGTTTTCTGGGACTGCAAGCATGCGCATAGGGCCAGCTGCCGGATGGAGCCAAGTCTCCGTGATAGCAAGGAGGTCCAGGTCTTCTATAAGAATCAAGTCTGCAATTTCAGTTGCGTGAGCTACTAACGATCTAGCGTTAATCAGGGCTCCCTTGATTTGGGGGCTCGCTGTAGTTGTGGCAGTTGAGGTGGGAGTAGATTCCTGTATTATTTTAGTACTGCTCAGAGTGGTGGGACTGTGAGGGGGTTTAGGGTGGTAATTCTGAGATGAGTTAGGTTTAGGGGTGTATAGGCTAGTAGTCGTGGATCTTAGTCTTTGAGGCATTAAACGGGCAAGTGGCTCGTGGATTTTAGCTAGTCTAGCTCTGAGTCTTGAGTACCTGTCTCTGGTGAGGCAGGGGCGGCTATTAGGTAGCACTGGAAGTGAGTCACCATGTATATCTGGAGGAGAGCTACTGGTGGATTTAATGTT
Source organism: Ambystoma mexicanum (assembly GCF_040938575.1). NCBI lineage: Eukaryota > Metazoa > Chordata > Amphibia > Caudata > Ambystomatidae > Ambystoma > Ambystoma mexicanum. The sequence continues at coordinate 1,545,103,721 of NC_090922.1, forward strand.
AGGTATAGTCGAATACATAGTGAGTGGATGTTGGGGTGGCATGCTAAATAGTACTGTAATATTTATAAGGAGCAAGGAGCTGGCAGACAGGAAAATAAACAGGGGAGACATGCTAAGAAGTTATAGCAAATATGTTCATGGAGGGTAATTAGTCTGGTGCTTGGGAGAGAGACTTGGACTAGGGTCGATGGAAGGATATGTCTCTTGGACTGTGTAATGGCAATGGACGTGTCACAGGGCAGGGAGAGGAGCTGATCTCAGTTAAGGGAGTGGGTAGTCTCAGTGCTCTTGAGGCGTGTATCTCTTGCACAGGCAGTGACAGAGCATCAGTGGGCACTATAAAGGAGCTGACCATGCATTGGCAGTGCTATGCCACCATGAGAGGCTCACATTATTTGGAAGAAAGCGGATTTTTTGGGGTGCACATAGGTGGCACTTGGAAGTAGTCTGGGAACACTGGAGGCTAGCAAGCAGTAATGACCTGTAGGCAGGATATGCATGCATTATGAGCCATGCTAGCAAGCAGTAATGAGCTGTGGGCAGGATATGCATGCATTGTGAGCCATGCTAGCAAGCAGTAATGAGCTGCGGGCAGGATATGCATGCATTGTGAGCCATGCTAGCAAGCAGTAATGACCTGCGGGCAGGATATGCATGCATTATGAGCCATGCTAGCAAGCAGTAATGACCTGCCGGCAGGATATGCATGCATTATGAGCCATGCTAGCAAGCAGTAATGACCTGCGGGCAGGATATGCATGCATTATGAGCCATGCTAGCAAGCAGTAATGACCTGCGGGCAGGATATGCATGCATTATGAGCCATGCTAGCAAGCAGTAATGACCTGCGGGCAGGATATGCATGCATTATGAGCCATGCTAGCAAGCAGTAATGACCTGCGGGCAGGATATGCATGCATTATGAGCCATGCTAGCAAGCAGTAATGACCTGCGGGCAGGATATGCGTGCATTATGAGCCATGCTAGCAAGCAGTAATGACCTGCAGGCAGGATATGCGTGCATTATGAGCCATGCTAGCAAGCAGTAATGACCTGCAGGCAGGATATGCGTGCATTATGAGCCATGCTAGCAAGCAGTAATGACCTGCGGGCAGGATATGCGTGCATTATGAGCCATGCTAGCAAGCAGTAATGAGCTGCGGGCAGGATATGCGTGCATTATGAGCCATGCTAGCAAGCAGTAATGACCTGCGGGCAGGATATGCGTGCATTATGAGCCATGCTAGCAAGCAGTAATGACCTGCGGGCAGGATATGCGTGCATTATGAGCCATGCTAGCAAGCAGTAATGACCTGCGGGCAGGATATGCGTGCATTATGAGCCATGCTAGCAAGCAGTAATGAGCTGCGGGCAGGATATGCGTGCATTATGAGCCATGCTAGCAAGCAGTAATGACCTGCGGGCAGGATATGCATGCATTATGAGCCATGCTAGCAAGCAGTAATGAGCTGCGGGCAGGATATGCATGCATTATGAGCCATGCTAGCAAGCAGTAATGAGCTGCGGGCAGGATATGCATGCATTATGAGCCATGCTAGCAAGCAGTAATGAGCTGCGGGCAGGATATGCATGCATTATGAGCCATGCTAGCAAGCAGTAATGAGCTGCAGGCAGGATATGCATGCATTATGAGCCATGCTAGCAAGCAGTAATGAGCTGCAGGCAGGATATGCATGCATTATGAGCCATGCTAGCAAGCAGTAATGAGCTGCAGGCAGGATATGCATGCATTATGAGCCAACAGAAATCTAGATAAGGCAATAGGGCAGTCTGGCATGAGCAATATGTAGAGTCAAGACTGGGTTAAGGTGACGTGTAAACAGATGCAAATCAAACACTACAGGTTCACCTAAAAGCACTAGATCCCACTAGGGTAGAAATGGCAGGTACCAATTGAACAGTATGCGTTCACCAACATTCGAAAATTACAAGAGAGGTTAAAGTGGCAAATGCTAACTTTGGCATGTGCAAGCAACAGCTGTTGAGCAATGTGAAGTCACCTAGCTTTGCAGCGTTATTAGGGACTTGGTTATAATATACAGACAGAAGGTGCCGATTGACACGAGGGTGCACCTAGGGTCATGTTCAAAGACGGGTAACCAAGAGGTGCTATAGTGTTCCGTGACAATGGCGTATTTTTTTTTTTTTACAGACACTCAGAGGAGAGTGTTACTGGTGATATGTGAGCAGTATAAGAGTTATGTGGAGCGATGAGTGGCTAGATAGTACTACCGTTAGGGAGCGTGTTATTACACTTACCATATCGTAGATGAGTTCCAAACTTATTCGGCTTGCGATGTGATGTTCAAGGATCAGGGGTTCCGGCCTAGCCTCTAGCCATGCTCGTGACAGGCTCAGGACAGGTCCTGCTCCTTTGTGTGTGCTCCTTCGTGGGCTGTTCCAGCGTTCGCCTTCCAGCGCCTGATTGGTTGCTATAAAGGAGTGTGGGCCAATGGGTGATCCAGCCAGGATCAGGAAGCAGGGGCAGGTCAGGCAGCTGCACGGCAAAGCCCGGCGGCCATTTTTCATTGGGGCAACCTTGTGTGTGGCAGTGGTAGCTCGGAGTATGTGCTCAGCTGGATCCTTTGGGACATTTTCTGGCCGCGAAAATGATTTAGCATGCCTGGGTGTCACATGCAGAGAATTGTAGGGCGATGTTTTGGATTTTCAAAAAAACGCTGATTCGAGCGCAAGGTATGGCATAAGTGCCACAAAGCCTACCTTGCACTGGAACTGGAATCCCCAGCTCTATTCCGAAGCGGGGTCACTGCTCCTGCAGTGAAGGAGCTCCTGCTCCATAGGAAGGGGTCGAATGGTGTACCCTCTTCTTAAGAAACCCTCTGCCGAGCCCTCCTGCCTGGCTAACTATCGCCCAATCTCCATCACTTCTTTCCTGGGTAAACTCCTGCAAAAGCTGCCCATCGACCAGCTTAATCTTCACACCAAATCTGTTGGTTGTCTCCAGGACCATCAGTCTGGCTTCAGAGCTGCCAGAAGCACAGAAACTGCTCTCCTAAACATCCATGAAGACCTGCTCTCCAACCTTGATTCTAACACCCCATGTGTCCTCTTCTTACTTGATCTCTCTTCTGTCTTTGATACTGTCAACCATGACATCCTGCTCAACCGTCCCCGTGATAACCTGGGTATCACCGATCAGGCCCTGGCTTGGCTGACTTCTTTCCTCTCTGATGGACCCTCCCAAGTCCAACTTGGGTCCTTCCTCTCCTCTGTCTCTATCTCTTCCTGTGGTGTTCCCCAGGGGTCTAACCAATCTTCCTGGCTGTTCAACCAATACCAGTCACTTCTTGCCCCCTGCATTACCGCTCTCTGCCCCAACTTTCAGTGCTATGCAGATGAGACTCAACTCATTATCAGGCTCCCTTCTGCCACCTCTTCTCCTCTCATCTCTGACTGTCTGTCTGCTATCCAGGAGTGGTATGCCGCCAATGATCTCTGCCTTAATGCCAGTAAGACTGAGATTCTCCTCATTGGCACACCTGCTCCCCCCTTTCCTGTCAATCTCTGGCCAGCCCTTCTTGGCCCTCTTCCTTCTCCCACCTGTGAGCCTAAAAGCCTCGGGGTCATCTTCGAATCCACACTTTCCTTCTCTCCTCACATCTCTGATGTCTCTAAGAAGTCACACTACCAGCTGCACCTCCCCAGAGGTATTCTTCCTTTTCTCTCCTTCACCCAGAAGCTCACTGTTTCCAGAGCTCTGGTTCTCTATAGGCTGGGCTACTGCAACAGCCTCTTTCTAAATCTGCCTGCCTCTACTCTCTGCCCTCTGCAACTCATCCAAAACAGGACTGCGAAACTTGTCCTTGGCCTCAAGCCCAGGGATATTATCTCTCCAGGACTGAAATCTCTGCACTGTCTCCCAGTGGCGGTGAGGATTAAGTTCAAACCCCTCTACATTGTCCACAAGGCCTTCCGGGGCATGGGGCCTCAATACCTCCAACTCTCTCTTCCTAAGTATCTTCCTTCTAGAGCTCTTCGCTCATCCGCCTCCAACTCTCTCAGGGTCAGTTGCTTCTGCAAGCAACGAATTGGTGGTAGATCTCTTTCTTCTGCTGGGCCGTGCCTCTGGAACAACCTCCCTGCCTCTCTGAAACTTGAAGAGAACTATCTCTGATTCCTCTTTGCTTCTGATTCCTCTCCTCCTCTCCCCTGCTGATCTCCTGGCTGAAAGTGCACTGGTTACCTGGCTACTCTCTGATCTCGGGCCCAGGTCCCCTCCTGTTGCCAGTTGCACAACTGCACTGCCCTCCTGGCAACCCTTGCACTCAGGGTCTGTTTCTGTATCACTACAGCCCCTTACCAGCACTTGACACCTGTTGTCTGCACTTACCCTTGCACTTGCCACCAGCGGGCCGCACTTTTTATTTATTGTCTTTATTTATTTTACTGTTATCCTATGTATTGCACTTCTCCCTCCCCTTCCCCTCACACTTTTTCACCTCCCCTCTCCCCTGCACTTGTGCGATCTAAATGTCACCTGGCCTAGTATGATCGCTGTCTCTGTATTCCCTCTGTTCTCTCTCCCTTGCCTCATCATGCCTTGAAACACTTGTGTATAGGCTCGTTACAAATGCCATATCATATCATATCATATCATCATACGAGCACCTTCAAGCATGGGTTGTACAGAAGAGCCTGGTAGAACATCTACAGGCGAGATTTCTAAACTACAGGCCCATATCCCCACTAGATGGGGTAGGAAAGATATTGACCAGAGTCATATACGAGCACCTTCAAGCATGTGATGTACAGGAGGGCCTTGTGGAACATCTACAGGCAGGATTTCTAAACTACAGGTACCCCTTTTCTCTGCATGCTCTGCGGATCCGTGTTTCGGCACTGCACATACTCTGCGGAATAATATCTGGGCACTGCGCATGTCTGTCCCTGGCTCTGCGGCCCGGGTTGGCAGCTCAGCCCTACTCAATCCCCTGCGAGGCTCTGATGATGGTGGATGATAGGCAGAATCCTGTGCACTTCCTTTGGGGAACACTGCAAAAAGATTAAGACTACAGGAGTAAGCAGTAACCCCAATTGGTAGCAGTCTGCACCACCCAGATTTACCTGGTAGCTGAGGCTGAGCAGTCAGACTTCTTTCAAGAAGAGTAGGGCAGTATATAGAGTATACACAATAGGGCTAAAAACACAGTAGAGCAAACAAACACTGATCAGAGCTTTGTATAAAAAGTATATAATTATTTATTTAAAACACACTTTAGGCACTATACTAGCACTCTAAATAAAAAGCAAGTTAAAACACAGTCAGGTAAAGTATACACACCTCCCTGAATAACTATTAGACAAGTCAGAATTAAAACACCACGATTTGTTAAACAGATGTGAGCGCATAACCTGATGGCACTCCAATAGTTCAGTTAAAGGGAGGGAAAAAGGCAGAGCATAGCAATAAAACAGGTCCCAACACTTTTAGGAGTTCTCAGCAAGGGAATAAAGGCAGTATATACTGTAGAGCCAAAGTTCATAGGCCAGGCCCACTTAAAAGGGAGCAAAGCAAAATATGCCCAAGATCACACGGTTTAAAATGCACTAAATGTCTTTGCAGAATGTTCAAAAGAGGTTGGGGCGATTCAAGAAGGTAAAGTTAGGAGGTCTGGGGCCAACCCAGTTGGCGAGCCAAGGATTTAAGGGTCACCTTGGGCAAACTGAAGAAAGGGAGGCCAGGCAGGACACAGTACCTTAAACAGAGAAGAAGCTCCAGCAGTGGCAGTTGTTCCTGGCAGTGGTTGCAGTTCATTGTTTCGACCAGGGGAAGAGAGGATCTCATCGAGGAGGAAACGTGGAGTCGTTGCACTGCACAGGGATGAAACCAGCCGCGGAGTTCGTCAATAAAAGGAGCGGTCCTTTTATTCGCGGTCAAAGTGGTGAAGCTTGGCTATTCGGCCTCCGGGGTGCTTGGCACGGGTGATTCGACCAAGAGACGTCTTTGGAAGGTGAAAAGGGCGAACTGGTTGGTCCCACCAGCTCAGAGGAAGAAGACTCGTCCAGTAGAAGATCTTCTCTTGTCGCTGGGAAAGTGGTGAGTTTGTTGCAGCAGGGCTCCACCGGTGGTGTCGTTGGGTTGCAGGTGGCTCAGCTTCTTCCTCGTCGGATTCTTAGGTCCTGTGGCGACTTCTGAAATTCCAGTCCCAAAGGCCCTGCTTTTATGCAGAAAAAAACCCATTCATCAGCCTAGCTGTCAATCACACATGCTAAGTGGTAAGCTGGGCGGCTCACCACTGGGCCAATCATAGTAGAGCGCGACTTGGTTTGCAGAGGCAACGCAGTCCATGGTGCCTATTCCCCCCTCCACCCCTCCTATGGAACCCAGATAGAGTGGCACCACTTGGAGGGCTTCTGTGGAGAAGCCCGCCAAAATAGTGGAACAAAGGGCTCGACCTTGGTCAGAGTTACAGAGACGGACACGAACGCCATTTTAGAAAAGAGTTCTGGCAAAAAGACCCAACCGTGAATTTAATATTAAATAAATAAACCGCCGGTATCTTTAGCATTGCACCAAAAAGTGGTGCATTTAAAATCAATGGGAAAATCCCATAGAGAATATTCCGGTGGAATATTTTGCGTGGTAACCACTGCCACCAGCCAGAAACTCAACAAGGGGGGACTGGACAGTGCCCCCTTAAAAACAGACCCAGGGGCAATATAATTAACCCCTTCCAGTACTTCCACAATATGATGGTTTGTACTGGTTCTGTTCACAATTTAGGACTAGTAAAGTCAATGGTGACTTTACATGCCCTTGGAGACAGTAGTCAGTCCCAGGGTATGGAGTCTATGTTTGGGGGTCACTATGACACCCCTGTGTTACTGCACTGAGGGTGCTGTGTAACACACACATAAATAAATAGATGATACCCTATGGAGTAAAAAGAAAACCCCATAGCCCATAAGCACACAAAGAGTCAAAGACATACCTCAAATCATGCCTAAGAGTGGCAGGAAAAGAGTCTCACTCTTAGCAGGAGAAAAAAACAAACCCCAAAAATCCAGCAAAGCTGCTGGGGGACTCACTAGGTTTGGGAAATGAGCCTTATAAGAGAATTCTCCCTAACAGTGGGCACGCTCCTGCCGCAGTCCCCTCCCCTGCGTTGCCCTCATTTGTACCCCAAATGCTGAATATTTCAATGGGAGGTGCTTCACAAAGGATGAAGCAGTGATTATGGGATAATTCCCTGCAGGTGAGGGGGGGCGAGGCCCACACTCTTCTCTTTTTGCTTCGCTGCTCCTTCATAAACGTCCTGTCTGGCCTCTCTCCCGTGCATGTGATGGGGGTGGGCACCTCTTGCCAGGCCTCTCTCCTGTGCATGTGATGGGGGTGGGGACCTCCTGACCGGCCTTTCTCCCGTGCATGTGATGGGGGTGGGGACCTCCAGCACAGCCTTTCTCCCGTGCAAGTGATGGGGGTGGGGACCTCCTGCCTGGCCTCTCTCCCGTGCATGTGATGGAGGGCGGGGACGGCTGGGTGGGGGAATCGGCAGCTCCTTCTTTGGTGATTTACATGATATATTTTCTCTGAATGTCATGTGAATGCTTCAAGTTTTTAATTCAGATCATTCTTATTGTGGATTAATCTTATGATGTTTGCTTCCTCCAGACCTGAATACTTTATTGGTGTGTCCTCGTGTTCAGAAAAGGTCAGGATCACAGAGCACACATGGTAAGTAACTGCTGTGATCTATGTCTGCCTCTCTGCACAGGGTGCTCTTTGCTTCTGGCAACCGACCTGTGTACCCCCCTATGATGCCCCCCCCACACACTCTCCCCCCTCTTGCCTTTCTCTTTTTCCTCCTGTGGTGCACAGAGGTGGAGTAGGAACCAAAGGTGGCCTTTAAGTGGCCCCATGTCACGTGGAGCAAAGACGGATAATGAGCAAACCCCCTCCCCCACAGAGAGCTTGGATGAGGGCAAATGTCTGCCTTTTATAGTATGTTTATCTGTAAACAGTGATTAAAAAGTCATTTAAAAAAACCTTTTCAACATGTTTAGGGGCCCTCTGCAGACAAATTTGTCTTTTCACCCAAACAAAATAAATGTAGAAATCCAACACTCTCTGTGACCCCTCCACCTTCACACCTCTCACCACCCATTGCTTGATGGGTTGACCTTCCAGCCATCACCACCAGCTCCCTGGACGTCCCCTGGAAGCAGAATAAAGACATCCAGCAAAAAGGAACCAGGATAAGACTATCAGATTGGGAGCTGTGGTTAGAACATTTCTAGTTAGTTAAGCTTCCATTGCTTCGTGTAACATTAGTAGGAGGTCCCGTTGTTTTTCTTTGGACTGCATCACTTTCACTTTAGGCTGATGTCTCATCCTAGGTGAAGATCCCCCTCCCCCACTAACCCAGCCCTGATTACACAGGAGGTGACAGCATTTGAGGGCTATGGGCACTTTGCAAAAATTGGGATTATGTTTCATTATAAAAAAGGAACCATTTCACAATTTAATTACAAACAATAATACAACGACGAAGATAAGAAAAGAAAAAGAATGAAACTGGGCACAACATGACAACAGTAATATATTATAAAAAAACAGCGTTCAGCTTCACCTACGATTTAACTCATCAAATAAAATGAAAGGTCACTCGGTCTATTCAATCGCAAGTGAGGAATATATCGAGTTCCTCCCGTTTCCCGCAGGGGCAGATGGCAGCCAGTGACCATGCAGCTCCAAGTACACAAACACCCCAAACTGGAGACCCCCCTGCATTCCAAATCCCCCTGAGTCTTAAATGACAGAATCTGCCGGATGGAGGATTATGAACAGCTTTTGTCATGATCGCCTGTGGTCAAGCCTGACCCTTGAACCTTCTTTTTTTGTTTTGTTTTATTTGTTCATGGTTCAATTATAAAATGCAGAACCTTTACAAAATTATTACCAACAGACGAACATATATTTACATTTAGATTTACATTAAAATGTACATTTGCATTAGTTCCTAAAATCCTACAACAAAACTTAATCTTAATAACATTAAATCTTTAGAGATTTAGAAGAAAGGAAAGAAAACAGAAAAGGAAAGAAAAACAGACAAAAAAACAGGAAAACGGAAAATTAAATTTCTATTAAAAGAACCCTCCATCTCAACGAGGGTAAGGCTCTTATCTAACCTAATTCAGGATAAGCAGTGAGAAATTCAAGAATAAAAAATGAAAAGAATCAAAGAGATCAATTATAAAATCCTTAACATCTTAAAATATTTTCAACTTCTTAAAACAGACAAAATACCGATTGAGCAGTTAATATTCATTGATTGTCAAAGATAGCAAGTTCTTTTTCTATGTGTTTACAAAGGCTTACTAGTTTGTATATTAATGGTTTGTGAGAGCCTTGCATCATTCTTGCCCATAAAAATTGCAGACAATCTTCATACTCGATATTTACAAATTTCATTAGTCGATTTGTTCTCGTAGACTTAAAATGGGGGCAATGAAGTATAAGATGTTTCATGGTTTCGTAAGGTTCATTGCATAGAGGAAAGCAACATTTAATTTGATTTATTTCCCTTTTTCATTCCAATTCATGGTCCTTTCCCTAGTATGGTATACGTTAAATCTATACCATATATATGCTTTTATAGTATGATTGCAAGGGAATAACATAATGTGATTGTATCTTGGAACGCGCTGTTTAACCAATGGACCATATTCTTTGTACAATTTATAGGTTGCTATTCGATCTATGGTTAAACACCAATCCCTTTCAAAAAGCTTTGTTTTGGCATAATCTGGGCGATGATAAACATCATCGACGGTGATATGCAGAACATTCAGTATTTGTTGCATTTTCAATGTCATGAAGTCAATCATAGGTATTAACGAAAATTTACAATATTTCACAAAGATCCTTTTTAGTTGAGACAGAAGTGGTTCAGTCTTACATTTGATTAACTCAGTCCATGCTTTAATTGAGTTTTGTTCTGAGAGAATTGTATCCGAGATAAATTGTATTAGTAATACAAGAAACTTGGGTTTTCATTATCTGCCATTGGTACCCTCCGTGTTTATGCTTTGTGCCAAATTTCAAGATGGCAGTTTTTGCCGGATTTGGTGTTAAATTGTGAGCAATTGCAAATTCCTCAGCAAGTTGTAATTTTGTTTGAAGCCCTGCTGGAGTAGGTTCAGAAATAATAATATGATCCGCAAAGACCACCCATTTGAGGCGAATAGTACCAACTTTAACAGTAAACAAATTCTTATGATCCCAATTCTTATCTAGGTCAGACAAATATAAATTAAAGAATGTAGCCGCAAGGTTCCAACCTTGTTTGAGACCTATCGATGTACTAATTGGCATAGTGGTTCTTCCTTCGGCTGAAATATTTATTTTATATGAGGTATTGGTGTGTAATTTGATAAACCAATAAAGTAATGCAGTTGGGATTCCCATATTCATCATTTTTTTCCAAAGGAGGTTACGTACCAGATTATCAAAGGCCGAAGTCATATCGATCAGAGCAATGTACACAGGATATGAGTTCCTTTCTTTTGTTCCCGCTATTACATTTGCAATGATTACGGCATTAAGGGAGGTACTCATGCCCTTCCTGAAACCCGTTTGATATTTAGAATAAAGGCTTTTCTTGTCAATAACCTTCTCAAGGTCGTATAGAAGCAGAATCGCAAACAGTTTAGCATCTGTGTCAATTAAAGAAATAGGCCGGTAATTCTGTGTTAAGGTAGGATCCCTCTTTTAAATATGGGGACAATATTCGCGGTTAACCATGATGATGGAATGATTCCCGAATTAATGATGGCTTCAAATTTCGTTTTTAGAATTACTGCCCAAAGCTATGGATCTGCTTTATAAAGACATGGAGGAAATCCATCTGGCCCTGCTGATTTAGAATAAGATAGTCTGGATATGGCCCATTTAATGTTGTGTATTGTCCATTTCAGACGGGTGATCGCGCTATATCACAGAAATACTCCCGGTTCAGTCTTAAACTTCAATGGAAGCTGATATTTAGCTGTTATATAGTCTTGCCATACTTGTTCGGTCATGCAGTTGGGCATAGCCAATGCAACACTTTTGTTGTTGCTTTTAATTGTATGCCAAATTCTACATGTGTGTCATGCAATGTTATGGCTCTCACTAATGCACAATTCTCTCTATTATACTGCAGAATGCGGGCATGCCTGAGATTCTGCTTATATACATGCAGGATTTGTTTCCTCAAAATTCAAAAATGTTCTACTCCTAGAATTTTTTTCTTGAGTTGTCTCAGTGCCTTTTTTTTGTCCCTTTTCAACAAGTTACAAGAGGGATCATAGGGATGTAAGTGATTCTTTTTGCTATGTTTTTTTCTAAAAAACGTTAGTTCAGTGTTAATCAATTCGGAGTACTGACTAGCTGTTGGCGTTTCTGATTTTCTATTTTCGTGTCCGAACAACTCCATTTGTAGTGATATATACCTGACAAATTGGTTACACAATCCCTGACTCCACCTAATGGACGATTGGGGGCAATCTATTTCTACTAGAGCTAAAGCTGAATCGATCTTAAGCAGTTGGCACTCCAATTTCAGATTAGTAGATATTTGAGCATGGTCACTTGATAGTATCTGACTGATTTCGAGTGGTGCAGTGAGTAGTGATAGGTTATGGGTGACATATATCAAATCTATCATGGAGTTTTTTAATCCTCGTGCCCATGTGATTTTTGATTTCATATCATTAGTCTCTACCATATCCATATCCCATTCTCTTAAAGGTTCTCTGAATGTAGCTCCTCTAATGCGAGCCAAGGAGAAGGATTTTAATGTTCCCATATCACTGACATTTCTACAATCAGAGTTAAAATCCCTGCCGAGGAAAATTTCCAGGGCTTAATGTTTGCTTGATATAGTTTCTAGGCAAGTGTCGAGTTCGTCTAGCATAACGTCAATTGCGATAGACACTGGATTCCAATATAAAGTAACTCTGAGAATCGGAGGGTATTTAAGCATGTTTATATTCAGAAGTATACCTAATAAACTCACCGATTCCCATACCTGCTTAGATTGGAATTTAAAAGAGTTGTTGATTGCAATGGCAAGACCTCCAGAGGGTCGACTTTGTGGAGATCTTTTTGCCGGAGAGCAGTACATGGAGAAGCCAGGCATCGTAAAAGGATCAGTTTTCATTGATTCCTGCAGTAATATTATCGTTGGCTGATTAACAAGCGGGAGTGTCGAGTGCCATTTCATAAGATTAGAGTGACCACATGAGTTCCAAGATAGGACCTTTAATTTGATGCAGTTAGAATGCTATGATACAAGAATCAGTGTTTTAGACCTAAGAATTGTGGAAAGCATTGGTTCAAGCCAGGGCATACCTTTTATGTTGGCTACTAAATTCAATAGCTCATGAATTGCACGATCTACACCAAATTCAGACTTTTGTTCAAGCTCTCCTATCGCCAAAGTTTCAACAACAGAAGGACTGAGATATGCAAGAAAGGCGTTTGTGTTTGCTTCAAATTCAAAGCTGGTTAGAGTGAGTCCTTCATTTTTTATTTCATCACAGTTAAACCAGAAAAATTTCATTATGGCCTCAGAACTCAGGTAACATATGGCCCTGAAGTTGTTAGTCCTAGCCATAGAGACTCTCAGAATATCCTCTGATTTAACCATTCTTAGTTGTGGTATTCTTGAAAATAAGGCAAGGATAAAGGATCGATAAATACGCATAGTGGCCGTAGTAATCTTGTCCTCCTCGAAGCCAATAATGTAGAGTTTTTTTGTCTACAGATGGTTGTAACTCGGATATTTTCTCTTCAAGAGGAGGTGCTGGCACAAAATCGGTCCCTGCCATCTGTGGTGGTTGTGGTAATATCACCTTAGGTAACTTTTCAGCATTCACAGAACCGTCATATAGGGCTTTTCTCAGTATTTCTAGTGTTTCGTGGTGAGTGTTCAATGGATCTTTACTGTTATTGGTTTCAGGTAGGGACCGGCTTAACGCCAGACCATGTATTGAAATACGGTTGGGGGCGAGTGTAGTTTCTGCAGAACCAATGTCAGATATAGCTTTAGTCGTGGGACATCCAATGGATGCCGGGAGGACATTATTGGATAATTTTTGTTATTTTGCCCCTACCATTTACCATGATCGAAGTTTTTGTACTACTCAAGTCATTTTCATTTGAACCTGAATCTTTTCAACTGGGTGCCTCAAGACATGTTGAATTATATGATTTTCTTAGAGACATGGTTGGATCATTAATATTCAAAGGGTCAGCAATGGTGTCATCTCTTCTTGTCGTGCAACCTCTACCGGAAATCGGAAAGTAATTATTCAAATTTGTTTTTACTCTTGGAGTAGTATCGACTTCATACGTAATCCTCCGGTTCCCTTAGCCCGTATTTCAATGGTAACTGGTGGAATTGTGAGTATTTTAGACATAGAGTCAGGCTCACAGTTGTCAGGTTTGTTCACTTTGATTTTAGACAAGGCTTTTGGTTTAGGTTTGGGAGTTGGTATAAGTGCCTCTTGACTTTCTTTGGTCAATTGCTGTAAGTCTATATGTTCTTCATCAGAGATTTCTATCACTGCTTCTGAGTGTGCGGCCTGAGCGCACTCTGTTGCAAGAACCTCCGAGTTATTAACTTCATTATTACGGATCTTTTCACCTTTATGCGTATCTTCTTAGCTTGACGCAACAGAAAGGAAAAACGATCATCGGAATGCGAGCACTCTTTTTCCTCCTGTTGCTGCTGATTAAGAGCTTTTAGTAAGGCCGAAGGACTGTCAGGAGAACCCACAGATTGTGCCAATTGTGGTGTTTATCGCCTCATCTGAAGCGTTAAGCTCGTTCAGTTCAATGTTACAGTTGCAAGACAAGAGAGCAAGGGCTGTATAACATGTTCCAATGCATCAGAGCAATGTTGAGAACTTTTTTCAAGTCGGACTGGGGAGGTATTTGTGGTATGGTTTGATGGGGGTCGCAGTTAATGGATCTTAAAGTGTCTGCAGCCATTATAAACCCTTCGATTTTATCCATCTTTGAACATATGTAATACAGGATAGCTTTTATTTCCTTCAATTCCAAATGGGGCAAATCGTGTCCCTTATCAAATAGATCTAATATTTTGATAATCACCGGAAAGGTGCCTGGGGAGTGCGGGTCATTTTCATCGACGAGACTAGATCTCCCTAAGAATCCAGCTTGGGAAGGCGTGATGTGTACATCAGCCGAATCAGAGGAGTATGATAGGCGGGCGGTGGCAATTCCTGATTTATGTCTACAGCTAAGTCCTCGCTAAGTCCTTGTTTGCATGTCTGTGATTACTTGGTGATTGTAGATCTAACAAGTTGTTCCTTTTCGTGGAACCAAAAGCTAGGGCCGTCAGCATGCCGATTGAGCGGCTCACCTGTTCATCAAGAGCAGCCATGTTTCTCATGGTAATATGAAACTGTTCTTTAGGTGGTAGGTTAGCCGGTGGTGATTCCGAGCAACTGCCTAATACTTTGGCAGGTTGCCGCCCATCGGGGCTAGCCGCATTCCTTTGTGTGAAAGAATCCGAAAACATGGAGGTAGACGGATAAATCGGTTCTGTAGCATGAATTAACGCTACATGAGAGGCAATACTCGTGCAGCTCGTAGTTTCTTTAGGAGTGCCCACGATTATTGCATCTAATGTAGCAGTATACGAAGCACGACCATGGCAGACCAGCGAATCAATACTGGTAGATGTTAGGACGGTTGATGCACTCCGCAGACCACTGGCCATATTCGTAATACCTGGGGCGACAGCGGGAGAGGTAGAACGGCGGACTAGTAAATTGCAACAAGTTCGATCAGTGTTTTAAATTAAATAAAGGTGCGCCAATAGCCATAGTATGTTCGCAAGGCATGGGGAGTAGAGAGGAGACGACTCACCTTTGTTGGAGAGAACGGGAAGCACCTCCTTTGGTTAACCAATTATGAAAATGAGACAAGCTTTCAGTTTAACCAGACATGCCAGACGAGCCAGTGAACAGCAAACAGCGCTACTTAGAGCGCATACTTGATGCGCGCACGCAGATGCGCACGCAGCTCAAGTAATATGGACGTCTGAGTGGGGGGGCAGAGCCACCTAAACAAGTGTAAATATATGCTATATTAGTGCCATATATATTTAACAATGCAATTCCTTAAATCCATATAGTCCATATAATGAGTAGGTCCATTAAGTACCATGTAAATTTCACTTGAAAGCAGGTAAGAGCAGGTGAGGGGTTCACACGGCGTCACACGGTGTCCTGGAGCAGCGTCCTCTGTCAGCAAACAGCGCTTACTTAGAGCGCGCACTTGATGCGTGCGTGCAGATGCGCGCACAGCTCAAGTAATATGGACTTCTGAGTGGGGGGGTGGAGCCACCATGCAAATCCACTTGAAAGCAGGTAAGAGCAGGTGAGGGGTTCACACGGTGTCCTGGAGCAGCGTCCTCTGTCAGCAAACAGCGCTACTTACTCGACCTAAGTGGAGGCTGTGAAAAGTGGACATGAGGTCAGTAGTTGTGCTCATGATAAATGCACACCCCATGCGGGGGCGTAGCGCTTGGAGGCAGCTTGCCTGAGTGTTTGTGCCTATCGTCATGATTAAACTAAAACAGACAGGAAAATGCGTGAAGCTCTTAGACTCAAAGACACACCATTCTAATGTATTACTCTGAATTCTGCACTTGACACTGGGGTATTAGGTTACTATTTTTAATATCACACCTATCTTTTACACGCTCTAATTTGCATTATGCTTTCCAAAACAGAAGAACATATAAAATAACATATCATCACGCTTCTGAGTAAAACGGCTATATGAGCAGAGAGCATGGTTGCATTAATGGAGAACAGCACAAGTGGTCATTTTAGTTTAACAGCTTGAGTGACCTGGGAGTTATGCTATGTTGAACTATGCTATGTTTTAAGATAATACATGCCTTGTAGTCTGAAAAGGCACCAGAAAGGTCTGACATTTAACTCACGCTTTAGAGCAGAATGTGCTGCGCCTGAACCAGCGGCTTCCATGGTCCGGCAAGGTTGTAATCAGCCCTGTATATCCCCATTGCCAGGGGCCGGACAAAGAAACAAGTTTGGCGGCAGCCTGCCGATTTTACCAGCAAGGCTACCCTCTGCACTGAGGCCCACTGTGTTTGTTGATCTTATGGTATTCTATATGCATACTATAAAAACAGGTGTCTGTGTTCAGTGACTCTCTCCATTGCATTCAATGATCTTTGGTTTATCGAAGGGCTGAGGCCTGTCATCTGCTTCTTGCGCTAGTCGTATTTCCTGTTCTTGACCCTTGTCAGATGTAAGGGCAGTTCTTGCACCTGCTGTGTGCAGTTTAACACAGGAAGCTGTCACTTGTGGTTAGGTTCCCTGCTAGAACAGGAAGGCACAATGGCTTTCACCTTTCGCTGAAGCAAGTGTATACATCTGCTCTCTGTTGAAAAGCGTGTACATTATATTTAACGAACACATGCAGCTTCTTGCCCTTCGCAATGAACCATTCCTTTTCGCCATTGATTGTTTCACCTGCCAATCGCTTGATGTCGGGTTTCAGCATGTAAAGTACTGAATGTCCCGGAATAGGGGCAGGCTGGCGATTTCATCGTCCTTTCTTTATGTTCACACCCCTTGCCACGGTGTGTGGTTTGGGCGCGCACAATTCCAGGACCCTGAAAAGTAGGCTCCACCAGCAGGGCGAGCGGGGTTGCCGATGAGGTGATTCCACCACAGGTGCTGAGGGAGCTCCCCTGCTAGTCGGCGGGAATGGTAGCGCCGATCGGGCATTTTAGCCAGAGGCAGTATCGCAGAGGGAGCGCCAGGAGAGAAGGAAGACCAGGCGGAGGTCCAGACTTCTCCCAAGGGCACCAACACCCTCTGTCGAGTCAGGGACTCCCTCCCTATTGACCATAGGCCGACCGCCTATCGGTGCTGGCTACTCCCCTTCTCCCCACCCGGGGTTGAAACAGCGAGCCGGAGTAGTGCCAGGCAGCACTTGGCTGAAACGGCAGCCGGGGCCATCCAGGTAGGAGAGAAGTGAAGTTCAGTGAGGATACCAGGCCCCACATGTGATGGTGTGGTGTTACCAGCGGGCCATAGTTTTTCATGTAAAGTACTTGAGAGACTTGGCCACCGTTCCGGACGGGCGACTCTGTGTTGGTTCCCGCAGTTGGCGCAGAAGTAGTGGGTCCTGAGCAGTAAGTCCCCATACGGCCCTTAAACTTGCTCACTGATTTTATGTATTAATCAATGTTGAAAGCGTTCAGTCACACGAGAGAGGCCAGTGACAGCACCAGTTATTTAGCAAATGAAAGACAATCCTTCTCAGGGGATACCTGTGATTGGAAATGTTACGTATTTATCAAAGGTGAAAGCGTTCAGTCACAAGAAAGGTTGGTGACAGGGAAGCTTATCCATTCCGCAACTGAGAGGGGGTTTATCCTCCAGGAATACCTGTGACAGGAAAAGGTATACATGTAGCAAATGAAGTAATGTTTATTTTCAAGGGAAGCCTGTGATTGAAAAGGATTTACTGATCAAATGTATAACTGCTAATCACCACGGGATGCATAAAGTAGTGAGGGCTCGAGTATTTACCACATGTGACATTTTAGCTTTCCAGTGGGACCTAGGAGAAGCCTTTTGTGTTTTATGTGACAGTGTTATCCAATGTATGTGATGGGAGCAACTGTCGGGGGCCTATTGGTGTTTTACAGACTCAGTGATTGTATTTTGTGATTTAACCCTCTGTCTTGATATAAAGCAAAAGTGAGCCTTGCTCCACCAAAACAAAAAAGTCTGCGCTTCTTTATTTGGTCTGGTAAACCCTGCTGCTGTGGGCTGGCAGGGCAAACCCCTTTCCCCAACTTTTAGAGTCCTCCCGGGTTACCCCCCTTCTGGCAGCCATCTCCCCCCTTGGGCTATTCAATACTCTGGCACATGTGTGCAGTAACGTGTAACACGCCTATACTCAGGTCTCCTATAGGTAGCTGAGCACTCACTTTAACAGAAAGAGAGAAAACCATATGAAACCACAGGGAGAAACACCTTACACATACATTTTAGAGTTATTATTATACTTTCATTTCTCTATTTCCATTATAAATTCAGTTTTTGCGAGGGAATTTGTGAAAGTGTTCTCTCCTCATGGCAGTTAAGGCATCACATTAACGGCCTGATTCTATGGGATTGCGTCATTATAACATTCTATTGTGAATCAGACCCTTAAGTGTTCGAGGGTTTCCTGTTGGTTTTCGGGATTGCAGAATCTACAATCAGCTGGTAGCTCTTGGTGGTTGTTTCTCCTTCCTAATACCAGCGATCAAAGCGTAATCTGATTATTTGATTTCGATATATATTATCTGGAAATCTTAGGTATTTTGGTATTTGATAAAGCATTTTGGGGATGGAAATGCTGTATTTAAATACTATATTTTCCTACATTTTGTCTCTGTCGAGGCCCAGTCATAGTACAAACATTTTAGTTTAGCACGTTCAAGGTTCTGTAGTAAAGTCTTTTCATCAATGTCATCTTCGATCATATTTATTTTGCATTTTCGTACCATGTATTTAACAGATTTTTGTTTGAGCAGTCGAGGTTCTCTGCAATTATTGGGATTACGGTTTGTTCAAATGAGTCTTGCATCCAACATTTTCTATATAATGATATTGCATTCCTTGTTTTTTTTTTTTATTGTGTAGACAGTTTTGAACAAAAGAAAGCAAACAAAACTTGTATACATTAAATAAATACATCTTCCCATTTCTACCCGGATGGCCTCTATAGGGGTGTAATTACTCATTCCCAGGATTCTTCGCCATATACAGCCTTCAATCTTATTAGCCCATACTGTCCAATCTCTATAGGATGCCTCTTATTTGCCTGTAGGGGTCCCTTATGCCCAATTTTATTTGACTCAATTTCCTGGCCTAGATATTTATACGAGTCCACCCTTCTAATAACACCAATATACAATGGATAGTGGTTTTATTACATCTCTTTGTCCCAAAGGCCATACATTTTGTCTTATTAATGTTCACTATTAGCCCGTTCTTTTGAGCATAGGAAGAAACTGCTTTTGCACTGTTGCAGATACCATTGTATGTGTTGTCAAATATAACAATGTCATCCGCATAACAGATCCATCCCATCTTATGCGTACCAATACGTGGAAAGGCATTCATCCCCTCAACAAAGATCTCACCAAAGTCTGCATAGAAAAGATAGAAGAACATGGGAGCCAGGGAGCATCCCTGTCTCACCCCTAGTCTGACTGAAATGGGATCTGACATAAGTCCCGTGTTACTCAATCTCACATTAGTGGTGTTATTCTCAAACATAAGTCTACAGATGTATAACAGAAGCGTGGGCATTCGTTCACATTTCTCCCACAACAACTGCCGATTGACCATATCAAACGCAGAGGAGAAATCTACATATATAATATATAGAGGTAGTTCCTTAGAGGTTTTTGCCTGTTCAATAAGTGTATTAACCATGAGTATGTTGTCAATTGTAGAGTGTGCTTTTCAAAAGCCTGTTTGGGCGTTGTTAAGAATGTTTCTACTTGCCGCCCAGGCATTAATTTCTTTAAGGGCTAGCATACAGAAGGTCTTGCTGGGTACAGTGCCAGTAGGCGATCGTTGCCTGCATGATTTCTGTTCTCACTTTTAAAGATAGGTATCGTTATAGAGGTTTTCCAGGAGTTGGGAATGACACCAGATCTCAGAATTATTTGATACATAATCATCAAAATATCTATCCAAAAGTCAATGTTCTGTTTTATGACTGCATTGCAAAGCCCATCAGGGCCAGGAGCCCTAGAGGTGTTACGTTTTTTTATGATGTCAACAATATCCTCACCTAAGATCTCATAGTGCATTATCGGTTGTTTTTCCAATGGTACAAAAACCCCTTTAAATGTATCCTCCAGATAAGCAGCCCGAGTATATTTATCTATACAGCACAATAATGACTGACTTCCATTGTCATTTAACACTCTATAGCCTGCCCACATTCTTTTTGTATCACCAGACAATAGAATTTTAACCTTTGATTGCCAGCTTACATTTTGTCTTGATTTCTTAAATCTATAAAGCCAGTTTCTATACTTATTCTTTATTTTTCTTTTCAGCAAAGGAAATCAGTTACATTACTGCTGGTATACTTCCCAATTCTTATGGCTCTTCTCATCTTTTTCTTCTCTTTGTTTATGATTTTGTCATTGGGAACAGTGTATTGTTGTTTTCCAGATAGCAGCGTTAGTTTACCTCCCATAGCATATTTGCATATTGTCCATATTTCTCTCATGCTACTCACTAATTTCATCTGCTGTCATATCAGTAAGGTTTTTGTTAGAGTTACACTTGTACCACAATCTTGCTTTGGTGAGGTTCTTATCTGACCACCCCAACCGATTTCCTTTACACAATAGCTTCACTTCCCCAATATTATCAATTCTTGGTTGTTCTATGGTATTCATTTCAAGACTACATGATATAATTGAGTGGTCGCTATAAGAAGTAGCCTGGACATCAAATTGGTTCATCATGTCAAATAAACAGCTACTAAGGTAGATATAGTCAATAGTCGAGGAATTAATACCATTTGTCCAGGTGACTTCAACTCTATGATTCTTCTTCCCAAAGTCATTGGTCATAGACAGGTCAGCCTCACATAAAGAGAGATTTAGTGACACCTTCATAAGAAATTCTACTATCACCTTCATTACCATTCACATCATATAAGTGGGGGGCATTTAAATCCCAACCCAAGACAACGTGAGCCTCACCTTCATTTGCATAAATGTCAGTCAAACAGGAGAATCTACGCAGTTGTATAGCCAATGTAAGATCATAGACATTCACAAGTATAATCTTGAGACCAGATAAATTGATCTCAGCAATAAGCATGTTGTCATCAGCATCTATTCCAACATATTCAGAAGACTTTATACCATTACGAATCAGGATGGCAGGTCCTCCTTATGGTCTACCCTTCATACCCCTATTTGACTTCCTGAAGTAAGTAGGGTACCCCTCAAAGACAGGAGATGTAGGATCCATGTTTCTTGCATGAAAATAACATCATTTGTCCTCAGTAGCTTAAAGGAGCCATTCTCATGGAATAAATGGCTATGTCCCCGAGCATTCCATGATACCACTGCGCTCAGAGATATTAAACCTAATTCATGTCGTAGAACAGCGATCAGGAAGCTTTTCCGGACCGGCAGCTCAGCTTTCTAGAATAGACCTTCGAGGTAGTTCAATTTGGGTGAGACTCAGGACTTTTAGTCTGGGCACCATAAGTTAGAGTTGGTATAGCTTTTTGCTTGTAATACATCAGTAGGGGAGTGTAAGAAAATGTGCCATATTTATGGTGAATCACTTTGGCCTGAGAGCATAGTGATTGCATGTTATGCTTTGTTTCCATTGTATAAGATATCTCAATGTTGTTGTTATTGATATTTAAGCCCAGATATTTATATTCATGGATGATTGATAGAATGCTCATACCAATCGTCCAGGTTAAGTTAATCTAGTGGTTTTATTTTTTCCTTTATTATTCGGAAATTATCAATATATTTGTTTTACTGGCACTAATGCTTAGGCTATTGAAGCATTCAAGGTCAGCCATTTGTCTCTGGAGACCGATTGGCGTTTAAGTGATCAAGATCAGATCATCAGCGTATAACAACCAATTTATCAAATGTTTACCCAGTTTGGGAGGAAAGGCTCTGACAGGGGCTATAAATGTACAAATGTCTTTAATGTCAACATTAAAAAGGATACATCCTCGTCTTAATCCACGGTCTGTCTTTGTGAGGCTCGATCGTAGGCCTTGTTGGTTTAATTTCACACGAAAACAGCCGGATTGAAAAACCTTTTTGTTTATGGTTAGTAAGATTTCAGACCAATGTTTGGGATGTTCGTTAAGATCGCTATTTGTTATTCTGTGAGGGCCATGAGCTCTAGACGTGCTTAGTTTTTGGATTTGCAGGAGGGTGTCATCTATATCGAATTTCAATTCAGCAGCATGGTTGATGAACGTTCCGCTAATAATTGAGGAGTTAGTCGGGTCTGCAAATAGTTTTGAAAAGTGGTTTGTCCATTCTAATTCTCCTATTGCATTCAGTAATAGCGATGAAGTACCTGAATTTGCACCTTCTTTGAGGATATTCCAAATGTGTGCGCTAGACCTAGTAGTAAGGGCAGTGAGCATTTTTTCATTATCTTTTTGTCTTTTTATTACTTTATGTTGTGCTAGGAAATTCTTATAGGAGGTTCAAATTTGTTTGAACTTTTTCTTGTACTCCTGATCAGATAGAGCTTTAGTATTTCTTATCTCAAATCTCATCCTTTGTTTTTTCTCACTGATTTCAGGATCGTAAATATGTGTCTGTCGATATATAGGATGTGTTGTATAGCAAGTTTTTGTGTGGATTATGGCTAGGGTATTAGTATATGAGTTTAACATAGTAGTAGGGTTAAAGTTTTCTTCATTAGTTTTATCTTCTTGTAGTTATCTAATTTCCGTTTTTTGTCCATTTTATGCGCTGTCGGCCCTCTGTTAGTTGGATTTTAGATGCATAATATTGTCGAAGCTGGCTATTGTTAGGAATGCAGATAGTTTCTAGTATATTATGATTGCTTTCTGTTGTAGAGATTATGGAACTGTTGCAACTTGATTTATTGCCTGAGCAGGGACGAAGACATAATCTCGGATGGCCGAAGATCTATTTCTTTTCCATCTGCTATTGGGTGGGATGTCACCCACAATTGCACCATGTAATAGGATTACATTTCTTTCAGCCATGAGCTTCATCCATGTGGAGGCTTTAGATGTGAGTGGAGTATCGACGTATGGGATGCATATTATATTTAAATCTCCGACTAATAGTGTGGTATGCATATTTGTCCTGTTGGCAATGATATCAAGCATGCATGTTATAATTCTCATGAATTCAACATCAGAGATAATTGCAGAATACCAATAAACATTTAGGATAGCGGAATTTGGGGCCAGGGAGTGCCCGGGATTGTCGAATTCTAATTTTAATAGCTATATGCAGGGGTGGAGGGAATGCCAAGTTGATATGTTTCCCCGTGCATCGATTCTCAGAGCTGCAAGTAGGCCTGCCATGGGTCTCCCTTTGGATTGGTTCATCGCAGGGATTCAGCACGCCTCATAGTTTGGCCATGATGGTTGCTCTGTAATCCAAGTTTAGATCATATTTATATGACAGGTCGTTGTTAGGAATGTTCATGAGGTGGGATCGATTGTCTGTTTACACAATATTCTTCCTTCCAGTTTTTAGATTCTCTGATGGTTTATTTAAGCCACAACCATGTATTCTCTTGAGGGGTTTGCACATTTTCCTCAGAATAAAATTGACAACTAGTTGTGTTGGTTTTTCATGATATGGCAAGTTCATTGTGGCAAAGGTTGTTTGATATGTGCTCTTTTTTGGCTGATCATCATGAGTTTTTATATTTATGGTGAATCCTTTCTGATGTATATAGTCTCTTTCATCCCACATTATCTGTTTCACGATTTGAAGTGTCCATCTTTCGGGAATTGTGTATATGCAGGGATTGGATGTCAGAGGTTTCAATAGACTTTAATTTAGGTATTATTTTGAATAGCATGAGTATTGTTGATCGGTTTGGATAGCGGTCTCTACTTAGCTTGATAGTCCCTGAGACGAAGCTCTTCACTGTATGGTCCGGTTCTCTGGGATCAATACTGCCTTCAGAAGTAACACTGAAATGAGAGAAATCACTCTGGATGCTGCTCTGTCTGGGCCCCACTTCCTCATTGGGTCTCCCGTGCTCCCCATTACCTGTACTTGCAGCGGGGCACGTCACCAGTTTCTCTTGCGCTCGTTGGCCTCTGCAGCAACGACCAGGATCCTGCACTCATTCTTCTCGTGTTCTCCGGTGGCTCCGCTGGCTTCGCTGCAGTTCAGTGGCATAAATGCAGTTGGTGGACCACCTGGTCCACCTCGGTAAAGTCACGCCACCATCTTCACTTTTCCAGCGTGCGGCCAAGCCTTCTCCAGCTTCACCTGATGAGGACTCTTACAATCTGATGCCGGCGTCCTTCGTAAGGCTGTTAGCTCCGCTCACTTGTTCTTTCCTCCCAGTTTGAAGTTCCCGGCTCTCCAGGATGTGCGCCTGTTTCCCCTTCCTGGGCTCTCTACGATGCACACCTGTTTCCCCTTGACGTAAGTGCCTTCCCACTTTTTATATGTTGGGGCAGGATCTCTTCCAGCCTATTCTGATTGTCCTTTGTTGTTGTCCATCGGGTAATTTGTATTCCTCTGTGGGGCCACCTCTTCCCAGTACCAGGCAAGGTATTCTTCATTCCTCTGCAACTACTCTTCTTTATGGTACTCTCAGGATGACGGTCAGTATTATCCAAGATAAAGGACGTTTCCGTTCCCACAGCCCTTATGGTTAGGGAGTTCCATTCAAGGACATGAGTCCTTATCTCTAGGAGGGGAGTCTTCCCTTGTGAGGTCCCGCTTACCCCAACCCCCAGGGGGAATATTGGGTGGTGTCCTCACCACCCTAGCCTCACAGGGTAGTTCTCCCTCCTGGGCAGATGTGATCTCCCATGAATCATCACAGTGTCTACCCATTCTAAAGCGTAACCCGCCTCCAATTCGCCTTCTCCTTATATACCCAATTGGTCTGGTCCCTTCAGTTATAAGTCATGTCCGGTTTATAGTTCCTGCCCCCGCGACATCCCAATTACATAGTTTATTTTCACAGTCCATCATTAGTATCCCTCGAGGTTGTTGTAAGAATGTAATATTTCTCTTCCGGTTGCTTTTGTCCGATGATTTCTGGTGTTCTCCTTCAAACACAAGGGGCAATCAGCCACCACCCGCTGACTTATTTCTGGCAGTTCACAGAGGCCCATTGTCCCAACCAGTCAGAACTGGCTGAAACGAAGATGGAGTCCTCAATGGCCTTCACCCAGTTACGCCGGAAGCTCTGCAAAGTGCTGTCTCAGCAGTCCTTACTGCACCTGCGTGATTAACAGAACTCCTTGTGCTGAGTACAAGCATTGCTGAAAGCAGATGGGTGAGGTTTACTGTAACCAATGTCCTCTAGTATTTATGGAAAATTAACAAACACTGGAACCTTCATACCGTGAGGAAAATTCTTCGGGTTGTCTGGGTGCCCCATCTGCCCTTATAATGTGTCTAATTTATCACAGGATTGCTTTTAATATCGATCAATACCATGTACTCTGCCCCCCACCCCCTCACCCGGGGGTAATCAACTTTCACCAGATATAATTGGGGTAAAACTTCATTTCATAAATAGATTTTCTGTAAATGTGATTTTTATGACATATGCATAACCTTAAGCAGTGAAGGTAATATGAATGATTGTTTTAATTAAGAATTAATGTAATATGACTTATTTACAGTTTGTATTATGATAATGTGCAGTGGGATAGAACTGTTACAGACTAAATACATTTTTTCTTAAACATGGTTTGTAACACTGCATTACTGTCTGCAGTTCCACACATCGCTGGGGCCCTTCCCTGATGTTAGGGAACTCCATCAGCATTGTCCTAAGGTGTCCAGGGTGAATTACAACACTGCATTACTGTCTGAGGTTTTTCCACAAATCGCTTGGGCTCTTCCCTGATTTTAGGAAACTCCATTGCCAACGTCCTAAGGTGTCCAGGGTGGATTATAACACTGCATTACTGTCTGCAGTTCCACACATCGCTGGGGCTCTTCCCTGATGTTAGGAAACTCCATCGCCAGTGTCCTAAGGTGTCCAGGGTGGATTACAACACTGCATTACTGTCGGCAGTTCCACACATCGCAGGGGCTCTTCCCTGATTTTAGGGAACTCCATCGCCAATGTCCTAAGGTGTCCAGGGTGGATTATAACACTGCATTACTGTCTGCCGTTCCACACATCGCTGGGGCTCTTCCCTGATGTTAGTAAACTCCATCGCCAGTGTCCTAAGGTGTCCAGGGTGGATTATAACACTGCATTACTGTCTGCAGTTCCACACATCGCTGGGGCTCTTCCCTGATGTTAGGAAACTCCATCGCCAGTGTCCTAAGGTGTCCAGGGTGGATTATAACACTACATTACTGTCTGCAGTTCCACACATGGCTGGGGCTCTTCCTGATGTTAGGAAACTCCATCGCCAGTGTCATAAGGTGTCCAGGGTGGATTATAACACTGCATTACTGTCTGCAGTTCCACACGTGGCTGGGGCTCTTCCTGATGTTAGGAAACTCCATCGCCAGTGTCCTAAGGTGTCCAGGGTGGATTATAACACTACATTACTGTCTGCAGTTCCACACATCGCTGGGGCTCTTCCTGATGTTAGGGAACTCCATCGCCAGTGTCCTAAGGTGTCCAGGGTGGATTATAACACTACATTACTGTCTGCAGTTCCACACATCGCTGGGGCTCTTCCTGATGTTAGGGAACTCCATTGCCAGTGTCCTAAGGTGTCCAGGGTGGATTATAACACTGCATTACTGTCTGCAGTTCCACACATCGCTGGGGCTCTTCCCTGATGTTAGGAAACTCCATCGCAAGTGTCCTAAGATGTCCAGGGTGGATTATAACACTACATTACTGTCTGCAGTTCCACACATCGCTGGGGCTCTTCCCTGATGTTAGGAAACTCCATCGCCAGTGTCCTAAGGTGTCCAGGGTGGATTATAACACTACATTACTGTCTGCAGTTCCACACATCGCTGGGGCTCTTCCTGATGTTAGGGAACTCCATCGCCAATTTCCTAAGGTGTCCAGGGTGGATTATAACACTGCATTACTGTCTGCAGTTCCACACATGGCTGGGGCTCTTCCTGATGTTAGGAAACTCCATCGCCAGTGTCCTAAGGTGTCCAGGGTGGATTATAACACTGCATTACTGTCTGCAGTTCCACACATGGCTGGGGCTCTTCCTGATGTTAGGAAACTCCATCGCCAGTGTCCTAAGGTGTCCAGGGTGGATTACAACACTGCATTACTGTCGGCAGTTCCACACATCGCAGGGGCTCTTCCCTGATTTTAGGGAACTCCATCGCCAGTGTTCTAAGGTGTCCAGGGTGGATTACAACACTGCATTACTGTCTGCAGTTCCACACATCGCAGGGGCTCTTCCCTGATTTTAGGGAACTCCATCGCCAATGTCCTAAGGTGTCCAGGGTGGATTATAACACTGCATTACTGTCGGCAGTTCCACACATCGCTGGGGCTCTTCCCTGATGTTAGGAAACTCCATCGCCAATGTCCTAAGGTGTCCAGGGTGGATTATAACACTACATTACTGTCTGCAGTTCCACACATGGCTGGGGCTCTTCCTGATGTTAGGAAACTCCATCGCCAATGTCCTAAGGTGTCCAGGGTGGATTATAACACTGCATTATTGTCTGCCGCCCTTCCACACATGGCTGGGGCTCTTCCCTGATGTTAGAGGACTCCATCGCCAATGTCCTAAGGTGTCCAGGGTGGATTATAACACTGCATTACTGTCTGCAGTTCCACACATCGCTGGGGCCCTTCCCTGATATTAGGAAACTCCATCGCCAGTGTCCTAAGGTGTCCAGGGGGAAGGGACGGTGACAAGACCCTGATGATGCTCTCCATCCTCATGACACAATGGTACCTGTGTGAGAGGGGGAGGACCAGGGGGAATGGACAGTGACAAGACCCTGATGATGTTCTCCATCCTCATGACCTGATGGTACCTGTCTGAGGCGGGGTGTCCAGGGAGAAGCGACGGTGACAAGACCCTGATGATGTTCTCCATCCTCATGACCCGATGCTACCTGTCTGACGGGGGTGGGGGGTGTCCAGGGGGAAGGGACGGTGACAAGACCCTGATGATGCTCTCCATCCTCATGAACCAATGGTACCTGTCTGAGAGGGGTGGGGGGGAGTGTCCAGGGGGCATGGACTGTGACAAGGCCCTGATGATGTTCTCCATCCTCATGACCCGATGGAACCTGTCTAAGGGGGGTGGGGGGTGTCCAGGAGGTAGGGACGGTGACAAGACCCTGATGATGAATTGAATTGAATTGAATTGATATTTTATTTATATTGCGCCCATACACAAGTGTTTCAGAGCATGACAAGGCAAAGGAGGGGAACAGGGGAGAGCAAAACAACGATCTTACTAGGCCCAGTGACATTGAGAACACGCAAGTGCATGGGGAGGGGAGTGGAAAGTGGCAGGAGGGGGGGAGAGATGGTAAGTGCGGAGCAAGAGGAGAACATTATAATTAATAATAAATCAAATAAATAATATAAAGTGCCGCCAGAAAGTGGCAAGTTTAAGACGGTAGATGGGGTAGGTCAGATGAGTGCAGGAGGAGAAAAAAGGGGGGGCTGTATGGGTACGGATACAGACCCCAGTGCAAGGGGTGGCCCAGAGGCAGTGCAGGAGGGTGGCCGGGTGAGCAGGAACCTGGGCCCGAAGGACAGAGGGTGGCCCGGTGCACGGTGCCGAGAGAGAGCAGATCAGCAGAGGAGGGTGGGGGCGAAGGCAGAAGCAAAGAGGAGGGTCTTGAGCTGCTTCCGGAACTGGCGATGGTTCTCCTCAAGTTTTAGAGTGGCAGGGAGGCTGTTCCCGAGGGAGGCCCCAACTGAAGACAGAGATCTACCCCCAGCTCATTGAAAAACGACTGACCCTGAGGGAGTTAGAGGTAGAGGAGCGAAGGGCTCGAGAGGGGCAGTATTTACAGAGGGATAGTTGAAGGTATTTTGGACCCAGGCCCCAGAAAGCCTTGTGGACAATGCAGAGGGTTTTGAATTTAATCCTTGAATCCACTGGGAGCCAATGTAGAGATTTCAGAGATGGAGATACAATCCCAGGGCTTGAGGCCAAGAACAAGTCTGGCAGTCCTGTTCTGGATAAGTTGCAGAGGGCGGAGAGTAGAGGCAGGTAGGTTAAGAAAGAGGCTGTTACAATAGTCTAACCTAGAGAGAACCAGAGCTTGGGAGACAGTGAGCTTCTGGGGGAAGGAGAGGAAGGGCAGAGTACCTCTGAGGAAGTGCAGTAGGAAGTTAGATTATAGAGACATCAGAGATGTGGGCGAAGAAGGAAAGTGTGGAATCAAAGATGACCCTGAGGTTCTTAGCCTCACAGGTGGTGGGAGGAGGAGGGCCAAAGGAGGCAAGCCAGAGAATGAGGGGAAAGGATGGACAAGGTGTGCCGATGAGGAGGATCTCAGTCTTGCTGGCATTCAGGCAGAGATCGTTGGCGGCACACCAATCTTGAATGGCAGTTAGGCAATCAGAGATGAGAGAGGGGTGGAGGTGGCTGAGGGCTGCCTGTAAATGAGTTGAGTGTTGTCAGCGTAGCACTGGAAATTTGAGCAGAAAATGGCAATGCAGTGGGCGAGAGTTGCCAGGTACTGGTTGAAAAGCCAGGGCGAGAGATTAGACCCCTGGGGAACACCACAGGAAGAGAGGGAGACAGATGATAGGAAGGACCCGAGTATGACCTGGGAGGGTCAATCAGAGAGGAAAGAGGTCATCCAGGCCAGAGCCTGATCAGTGATACTCAGGTTATCATGGAGACGGTTGATCAGGCTGGTATGGTTGACCGTGTCAAAGGCAGAGGAGAGATCAAGTAGGATGAGGACAGAGGGAATGTTAGAGTCAATGTTGGAGAGCAGATCTTCACGGATGTTCAGAAGAGCAGTTTCCGGGCTTCTGGCAGCTCTGAAACCAGACTGGTGATCATGAAGACAGCCAACAGAATCAGAATGGAGGTTAAGCTGGGAGATGTCCAGCTTATCAAGGAGTTTGCCCAGAAAGGGAGTAATGGAGATTGGATGATAGTTAGCCGGACAGGAAGGATCAGCTGTGGGTTTCTTAAGAAGAGGGTCCACACGGGAGTGCTTCAGTGGGGAGGGGAAAGAACCTGAGGCAAAGGAGTGGTTGCAAAAATCAGCAAGGGCCGGAACGAGGGTTTCAATGTGGTTCTTGATGGTTTTAGAGGAACAGGGATGGACCTGTTTTTAAGAGGCTTTCATAGATCGGACTTGCCTAGCAACCTCATCTGGGGTGAAAAGAGGAAAGGAGGAGAAAACGGGTGGGGGGGTAGCAGTGGGAGGGTCAGCAAGCACAGATGGAGAGGGGAGAGGAGAGGAAGAGGAAGAGAGGGTGATCAGGATGTCCTGGGGTTTTGATATAAAGTGAGAGGCAAGGTCATTGCATAGGGCCAGGGAGGCAACAGGAGGGGTAGAGACTGCATCAGGGTTGGCCAGCTCCTTGCAGATTTTAAAGAGTTCGGCCGAGTTGTTAGATGCCGCAGAAACACAGGCTTGAATGTGGACTCTCTTCTTGGTGAAGACAGAGAGTCAGGATTTCCTTAAGAGCCGGCGGCATTCCAGTTTGTCAGAGGATGAACAAGTCCTCCATTTCCTCTCAGCCGCCCTACACTTACGTTTAAGTGTAGCTAGGTCAGAGTCATACCAGGAATTGCACTTGGCTTTGGACTTCAAGCGGATCCGCATGACAGGGGCAAGAGCATCCAGTGTATCAGACAGGAAGAATCAAGGTGGATGTTAAGGTCACCAAGGAAGAGGAGTTGAGTGGTTGAAGCCAGGAGAGAGGAGGAGAGGTCAGCCCACTCAGAGAGAAAAGAGGTGATTTGACCAGGGGGCCGATAGAGAGTAGCAACAGTTAGAGAGTGGCTAGGAGAGATTGAGAGCCTGCAGACGAGGCATTAGAAAGAGTGGTAGATCTGAGTGGGAATGATAGTGGCAGGAATCCACTCAGGAAAGATCAGGGCTATACCACCACTGGGCCGGGTGGATCTGGGTGCAGAGA
Organism: Ambystoma mexicanum; assembly: GCF_040938575.1. NCBI lineage: Eukaryota > Metazoa > Chordata > Amphibia > Caudata > Ambystomatidae > Ambystoma > Ambystoma mexicanum. The sequence continues at coordinate 1,545,134,591 of NC_090922.1, forward strand.
GGGTCTTGTAGCCATCAGGGAGGAGAGTGTCCAAACACGTGACAGAGCTGGCCGTGAGCTTTGTTTCAGTAAGACAGAGGACATCAAGGTCCAGTTCTCCGAGGAGGTGGCAGATGTCAGAGGAGTGTTTGACAGCAGAGCGAGAGTTGAGAGTGGCGAGATGCAGAAGGTTGCCAGCCTTAAAGACCTTCTGGGGAGGGGTACAGATCAGAGGTACGCCCTGTGGAGGGGTGGAGGTAGCCTGAAATGGGGCAGAGGAGAAGGGAGGAGCGGGCAAGGCAGCCAAGGAATGAGTGGAAGGGACAGCCGGAGATGAGAGGAAGTTGATGAGGCGAGGAAAGCGCCTATCGAAGAGGAGGAGATTGGCCTGAGGACCTTGGACCATGACAGTGCCATTGAGGTAGACATTAAGGATGTCTCTGGAGGAGTCGAAAGAAGCCATGCGGACTTCCCAGCGAGTGCCACCGTTAATGGGAGATGAGGAGATAGGACAGAGCACAGAGATCATATGCGGGGTCCATAGATCTGGTGAAGGAACGTCAAAGAGGATGTCGGTGAGGGTCTGTCTGGAATAGGGGCTGGAATAGGTATCCGTGATAGGGAGACCAGGGTTAGAGGCCAAGATATTCTTTTTAAACTTCTTCTTTCCAGACTTGGTGAAAAGGGAAGGGTAGTTGATAGAGAAGCAGTTGGAATAGATGGGAGAAACAGAAAGCGCCATGAGTGGGAAGAGAGAGGAGGCTGAAGCAGAAGAATGCAATTACAGCGTTATGGAACAGTCACTGGGCCAGCAGGTTGCAATCAGTGGGCAAAGTTAAATGCAAAATAAACCCACGTTTGACTTTCAATTCAAATGCAAAATACAACCAAGTTTGACTTTCAATTCAAATGCAAGGCCCAGTAGTTAAGGTAAGGAAGTGAGAGTAAGAGGGTGAAGGGAGTACAGAGGCAACTTAAGTTAATACATAACAGAGATAGTCTGAGAGTACAGGCAGAGATGAGGGTATAGGGCAGTCGGGAGGAGGTAACTAACCCAACCAGAATGCAGTAGCACAGTCATGGTAGTCCAGTGGCCACACATGTAGCGGCCTCTCAGCGGACAGGAAGCAGACATGAGTCTTAGAGGTGAGCCTTGGAGGCAGTGGGCCAGCTAAAGCCTGCTGGTCCCTCGTTGGTGGTGAAAAGCCCACTGTCTCACCAATCAGTGAGCAGAATGCTGGCAGATGGCTCAAAAAGCAATGCCTCCGAAGGAGAGAAGGTCCAGGCGGCCATGTTGAAAGCACCATATGGTACACAGATATGTAGGCCGGAGACCCTAAAAAACACCTTAAATATATTCAATGCAGCAAGAACAGTGAGCCAAAAGCTGCCATGAAGCGCGATAGTGCTGCGCTATAATTACAGCAAAGAAACAAAATAAAATGCAATTTTGCAAATTTTTCAAAATGTTGCCACAGATGAGCCCACAATTCTTTAGATGTTGCAGGGGTGCAGGAAAATTGCATCTACCTCAACCTGGTGGGCCAGAAACCGCACTGGTCAATGCCACAAATGGTGAAAGGCAGTTTGGTTTCCATCCTCATGACCCGATGGTACCTGTCTGAGGGGGGCAGGGGGTGTCCAGGGGGAATGGACGATGACAAGACCCTGATGATGTTCTCCATCCTCATGACCCGATGGTACTTTTCTGGGGGCGGATGGGATTCTCTGGACTAATGCATTGACAGTTTCATTGATACAATGTTTATTTCAGCAGGTGATTGACGCCTCGGAAATGCAGCAACTGTGATTGTTAAATTCTCTGGACTAAAGCATTGGAAGCTTAATTGATACAATGTTTATTTCAGCAGGTGATTGACGCCTCAGAAATGCAGCAACAGTGATTGTTACATTCTCTGGACTAATACATTGAAAGCTTCATTGATACAATGTTTATTTCAACAGGTGATTGACGCCTCGGAAATGCAGCAACTGTGATTGTTAAATTCTCTGGACTAAAGCATTGGAAGCTTAATTGATACAATGTTTATTTCAGCAGGTGATTGACGCCTCAGAAATGCAGCAACTGTGATTGTTAAATTCTCTGAACTAAAGCATTGGAAGCTTAATTGATACAATGTTTATTTCAACAGGTGATTGACGCCTAAGAAATGCAGCAACAGTGATTGTTACATTTTCTGGACTTATGCATTGAAAGCTTTGTTGATCGAATGTTTATTTCAGCAGGTGATTGACGCCTCAGAAATGCAGCAACTGTGATTGTTACATTCTCTGGACTTATGCATTGAAAGCTTCATTGATACAATGTGCAATGTCCTAACATCTTAGAAGTGTGCAGGTTCGAGGTCCAGTTGTCGTCTCAGATTATTTAGGAACTGGGGTTATGAATCCTGTAGAATACAGGATGGGTTTCATCCATTCAACACATGTATTGTAGCATCCAGCAAAACAAAGCTACAATACACATCTAGCATTAGAGATGAATGGTAGCAACAGTGGTTTATAATGATAGCAAATGATGGCAACAGTGGTTGATGTGCAGCAAGGAAAGTCTTTCTGCCTATTAGTCGAGAGGGAGCACATGCAAGTGCTATTTTAGATACATTTTGAATGTAAGGGTTCTTTGTTTAAATGATTTTTTTAAACACCTTTAAATGTGAACTGACAAATATTAATGCCCCGAATATTATAAACGTTGCAGTTAGAAGAATAATCTTGTTTGTCACCAGTTGTGACCTACACATGATAAAGCATATCACACACTTTTTGGCGAAAGGTTTATTAGAAAGAGGCCTCTTAGTAAGGATCTAACTGGTGAGAAACCTACTAACGGCAGAATGTGGAAAAAGGTGGCATCTAATGGCAATGCCGATTGCACTGGCGAGAACAAAGGTGAACAACGTTATCTGTGCACTGAATTTGGGAATCACTTCCATTTGCCAAATATACTTAACTGCCACCAGACAACACATACAGGTGGGAAACCTCATGAGTGCACTGAATGTGGGAAAGGGTTTGCTAGGAAGGGAGAGCTTACTCTCCACCAGAGAACACATACAGGTGAGAAACCTCATGAGTGCACTGAATGTGCGAAAGGGTTTGCTAGGAAGGGAAATCTTACTATGCACCAGAGAACACATACAGGTGTGAAACCTCATGAGTGCACTGAATGTTGGAAACGGTTTGCTCATAAGAGATGCCTTACTCTCCACCAGACATCACATACAGGTGAGAAACCATATCACTGCACTGAATGTGGGAAAGGATTTGCTGACAAGGGAAAGCTTACTATCCACCTGAGAACACATACAGGTGAGAAACCGTATGACTGCCCGGAATGTGGGAAAGGATTTGCTGAGAAGGGAAAGCTTACATACCACCAGAAAACACATACTGGTGAGAAACTCCATGAGTGCACTGAATGTGGGAAAGGATTTGCTGATAAGGGAAAGCTTATTCTCCACCTGAGAACTCATACAGGTGAGAAACCTTATGAGTGCACTGAATGTGGGAAAAGGTTTTCTCAGAATGGAGATCTTAATAGCCACCAGAGAACACATACAGGTGAGAAACCTCATGAATGCACTGAATGTGGGAAAGGGTTTGCTGAGAAGAGAAATCTTATTATACACCAGAGAACACATACAGGTATGAAACCTCATGAGTGCACTGAATGTAGGAAACGGTTTGCTGCAAAGGGAACGCTTACTCTCCACCAGAGGACACATACAGGTGAGAAACCTCACAGGTGCACTGAATGTGGGAAAGGGTTTTCTGATAAGGGAAATCTTGATATCCACCAGAGATCACATACAGGTGAGAAACCTCATGAGTGCACTGAATGTAGGAAACGGTTTGCTGCAAAGGGAACGCTTACTCTCCACCAGAGAACACATACAGGTGAGAAACCTCATGAGTGCACTGAATGTGGGAAAGGGTTTGCTTATAAGGGAAATCTTGCTATCCACCAGAGAACACATACAGGTGAGAAACCTCACGTTTGCACTGAATGTGGTAAATGGTTTTCTGAGAAGGGAAAGCTTACTCTCCACCTGAGAACACATACAGGTGAGAAACCTCATGAGTGCACTGAATGTGGGAAAGGGTTTGCTAGGAAGGGACAGCTTACTCTCCACCTGAGAACACATACAGGTGAGAAACCACATGAGTGCACTGAATGTGGGAAAGGGTTTGCTTATAAGGGAAATCTTGCTATCCACCAGAGAATACATACAGGTGAAAAACCTCACATGTGCACTGAATGTGGGAAAGGGTTTGCTCATAAGGGAAATCTTGCAATCCACCAGAGAACACATACAGGTGGGAAACCTCACGTTGCACTGAATGTGGTAAATGGTTTTCTGAGAAGGGAAAGCTTACCCTCCACCTGAGAACACATACAGGTGAGAAACCCCATGAGTGCACTGAATGTGGGACAAGCTTCTTTTTGAAGGGGCATTTTATTACCCATCAAAGGACACATACAGGTGAGAAAATGTATCAGTGCAAATTATGTGGAACATGTTTCAGTGGGAATCAGGCATCAGACAGATCCTGCACCTGAGGGCCCATTTTCTGGTCGTGAATGTTCTTATATGTCATGAGTGAGAACATGCCTGTGGCAGAATATCCACTACAATTGAATCTTAGGAGAGGAGAAAGCATGTTTTCAGTGGTACTGAGTTTGGCAAAAAACTGTGGCAAACCCATCATCAAAGCTGTTTGCAGTTTCTTTGACACACAAATAGTGGCTGATTATAATTGGTTGAATCACTTGTTTGACATGCATCCAATAGGTAATATTTTGAAGGGAATCTGTACCTTCTGTGTTAAGGTGCCCATCCCATGAAGCCCTTTGTCTAATGACCTCAGACAAATTAATGGACAGCAACATTTTCAAAAATCCTCAGGACATGTTGGTTGAATCAATCACTACAGACCCTTGGACATACTCGGGTACTGTCCTATGAAATCATTACCAAAAGGCTGCCTAGCACTAAATGAGTAATCATGTGTGTAGTTCTGCTCAAGAACATACACAGAGGAGAAACTGCATCAGTGAATATGGGAAGCTTTTAGTATTCTCTTGGACCTCTCGGTTGCATTTGATGTCGACAATTAGTTCCTACTTAATGTAAACGATGCCTGCTTCAGAGACGGCACCTGCTCCTTTTTACCGTCCTTCCAGCCTAATGGAACATAAGGATCTATGATGCCTCATTTGATATCAGAGGCCCTGATTAGCACAACGTGGCCCTAGGGTTCCACTGTATCCCATCTTAACATGTTATGTTCTGCCTCTGGCCAGGCTAGTGGAACATAAGAAGCTATGATGCCTCGTTTGATATCAGGGTCCCTGATTAACAGGATGTGGCGTGCCCCAGGGTTCCACTGTATCCCATCTTAACATGGTATGTTCTGCCTCTGGCCAGGCTAATCTACCGCTACAGATTCTAGCGGTATACTGGCCACATTTATTCCACCAAAATATGCAAATACTCCCAACAAAAATATAGCAATACTCCCAACTTAAAACCTGGAAACAATGGACACACATGTACCAGCCTCCCTGCTTTCACCCACTCCGGTCCATGGATATGTTCAGCCCAGTGATACCAGCCATGCGGTACCTCTGGAAGGTGTTCCCCAGGTATTACTGCCTGACCTATAGAGAAACTGTAAAGTAACATGCAATGGACACCTAGGTACCAGCCTTCCTGCTTTCACCCACTTGGCTCCATGGATATGTGCATCCCATTACTGCCTCATATGTAGATAAGCTGTAGGTGCCGAAAAAAAAGGCAGAAAAATATTTCAAATAGAAATTATCCTGAGCCCTTGTCAATACAATGGGAGAAGGATGTAGTCTCACTTTAGCTAATTAGTCTAAACTTGGCAAAACACATGTGAGAAAGTAGGGGGAGAAAGAGAAACCCACTTCTGAACCTTGGGGTCTTGGAATATCAACTTACAATGCCCTGCTCCTATAAAGGTGTTGCATGCTTGTGAAGGTACGGAGACTACCCCTTGCTCCGTTATGAATGCAAAAGTAAAAAGGAAAGTAAATAATACCAACAACTGATCGTAGTTTTTCTCAGTGCGTCTTGATATTTATTTGATATATCTTAATAGCCCTTTGTGAGACACGTGTTTCGGCAACTGCTATGCCTTTTTCAATCAGGGCCAATCACCATTGTATTTCCGATAGTTTTTAACTGTAGTAGTAGAAGGTAGTTACGGGTTGAATCCCACCTATTGAGACATTCAGAAGTCTCTTAGCATCGGCTGACTTATATCACAAAGGGCTACTAAGATATATCAAATAACTATCAAGACGCACTGAGAAAAACTACGATCAGTTGTTGGTCACTTTTGCGAGAAATAGAAACCTCTCAGTCTATTGAGAAGCTTCACCGCTGTTGTGGCAGAATGTCCATATACTTTCCTTAGGCCCAGTCTGTGTAACCCATTTCTGCACCCTTTCCTGGCCTGGCATTCTTGCTAGGCTGCAGTAGCCAGACATCACACCTCACTGTCCTGGTTCTTCCGCTATTGCTGTATGTGGTATTTAGTTACTGTTTTCATATCATATATGCCAAGCGATGCCAGCTGAACCTAAGTTAGGAAATGTAGTAACCGCAAGGCCTAACTGCAGCTTAGAAGCCATATGTTGTAAGAAGCCATTACCATTCTGCAAACTGTCTGGTAGCGCCCACCTGGATTTGGGCCAATGTCACATTGTGTTATTGGTCTGTCTATATAAGCTGATGTTTCTGTATATGGTCAGAGTTGGCCATGGCAATTCTGTGAGACTTGCTGTCACACTCTCTCCAAATCTCATCTGTGTCTAAAAATACACGATTATCACTCAGCCCCGTTCAGTGTGCGTCTCATTATTTTTCATTTTCCCTTCACACACCGTTATCCTGTTTCACATATAAGAGCAGGCAGTGAAAGAAGAAATGCTTGGTCACATTAGGGTGATGATTGCAGCATACCTCTGGGATTTGCATTTCATTATCAGAGATGTTCCGTCTTCCCTCAATCTGACCAAATTCACATTTTAGATTGTTGATTCTATAATCTTGGATGAGCACACATTTAGTGATGCATACCCCCTCTCGATCATTTTAGGCACGATCAGTTTGTGTGAATAGATGCCAACCATTGTTTCATCTAATGGAAATGAACCTTGAGTTTGTGCGTTCCTGCTCATGTGCGAGAGGTACTTAGAATTCAGGATTTTGTCCAGGACCTCTATAGACTGGGTTGGCACAGCAAAAGCGACCTGCAGTCAGGAAGTAGAAACAGCTGAATCAATTACACCCTTTGAGTCCAACAAGAGGAGGTGGTGAAAGCAGGAGCTAAAGTGGAGTGGGTGAGCAAAGGATTGAGGAGGTGTTCAGAAGGGGACGTGGTGATGTTGAGACATAGGAAGACCAGGCGAGAAGTGTATGGCGAGAGATATATACTGAATGCAGAAGCCTAGAAGAGTGTTGGGATCCGGTTCATACTGAAATAGAAGAACAGATGCCAGGGAAAAATCCCTTAGGAACAAGGCATAAAAGAGGGTGATGCGATGGCACTCTGGGCTGCAGGGAGGATGTGAGGATTCCTAGGCCCAGCCTATGAACTTCAAAGCTCTGGTGCAGGTTCTGGGCCCTGTGGAATCTGTGCCCCCTCATTGAAGAGCTGGGAGCTGTGCCACCATATGCAAAGTTACATGGGTGAAGCTGCAACATTGGGGCCAGCTGAAAAGAGGACTTTGCACAATAGACTGACTGCTGCATGTGAGATACTTTCAGGAACATTTACTTTGAGCCAGAGAACTTTGAGGCTTAGCAGTGGTGCCACAACCTTCTCCCAGGGTGCAACTCACTTGTGGGCTTTGCTGTGAAAACATGGCATCAACACATTCCCCTGGCCTACACATTGCCCTGGCCTACACATTGCCCTGGCCTAGGCCGACCAAGAAAATAAAAAACCTTAATTAATAATGAATTCATACATATTCAATTATTTGTAATTATTTGATACAACGCTTAGGTTCATGGTTCTAGAAATGGAGTAACGGTTTACTTTGGTCACATCGCAGAAGATTTAATCGAATACAAATTCATGAATTTCACTGCAAACATATGTGGGGAGTTGTGTAAGGATAATGAATAATGTGGGGTGATGCATACATTTGCAGTGAAATCTAAAGACAATAAATGGATGAAATCATATTCCATGAAATAATCTCGATGAGATCCAATGGATCCATGAAAACAATGAGCCCAGCCAGAATCCAGATGTTTTTCCAGAGATTCGTATTGCAGTCAGAAAGATCACTATGAGTCCCGAGTCATGGGGGATGCCAGAATCCAGATGTGTTGCTAGAAAATTCAGATTGCATTCAGAAAGACCACTCTGAGTCCCGAGTCATGGGGGATACCAGAATCCAGATGTGTTGCTAGAAGATTCAGATTGCAGTCAGAAAGATCACTCTGAGTCCCGAGTCATGGGGGATGCCAGAATCCAGATGTTTTGATTGAGATTCGTATTGCAGTCAGAAAGATCACTCTGGGTTCCGAGTCATGGGGGATGCCAGAATCCAGATGTTTTTCTAGAGATTCGTATTGCAGTCAGAAAGATCACTCTGGGTTCCGAGTCATGGGGGATACCAGAATCCAGATGTTTTGATTGAGATTCATATTGCAGTCAGAAAGGTCACTCTGGGTTCCGAGTCATAGGGGTTGCCATAATCCAGATGTGTTGCTAGAGATTCAGATTGCAGTCAGAAAGATCACTCTGAGTCCCGAGTCATGGGGGATGCCAAAATCCAGATGTTTTGCTAGAGATTCAGATTGCAGTCAGAAAGATCACTCTGAGTCCCAAGTCATGGGGGATGCCAGAATCCAGATGTTTTGATTGAGATTCGTATTGCAGTCAGAAAGATCACTCTGGGTTCCGAGTCATGGGGGATGCCAGAATCCAGATGTTTTTCTAGAGATTCTTATTGCAGTCAGAAAGATCACTCTGGGTTCCGAGTCATGGGGGATACCAGAATCCAGATGTTTTGATTGAGATTCATATTGCAGTCAGAAAGATCACTCTGAGTCGCGAGTCATGCGGGATGCCAGAATCCAGATGTTTTGCTAGAGATTCAGATTGCAGTCAGAAAGATCACTCTGGGATCCGAGTCATGGGGGATGCCAGAATCCAGATGTGTTGCAAGAGATTCAGATTGGTCACACAGGTGTGACTTTGGACTGTCCTCTCGGGGATGTCCTTGTTGGAAGCACAGGAGTGTTTTCTGGTTTCTTTTTGGAGACTTTGGGTTTCCTCTTTGGCTCTTTCTTTTTAGAAATTGCAGTCAGTAACTCCTGTGGGCTGAGTGCTATAGTTTCTTCTACAACAACTCCTGGAGAGACATCTAATGTACTCTCCCTGGCCCTCCATGTCTGCTCCTGTTTCCTTTTGCTGGGAGGCCTGGGAGTGCTTGATACAACTCCAAGAGTTTTTAAGTCATTCCCCAACAGGACTCTCCCAGGCACTTCCGTCTGTACACTAACAGGTATCCTGACAGTCATGTCATTGCACTGGATGAGAGCTGGTAACTGGGGAAGCATCTGCACAGGCCCTCCAGCTAACTTGGTGAGGCGTTTGGGTGCCTTAGCAACATCCTCTACCTTGAAAAAAGATTTGTCCACCACCACAGTTATGCTGGCTCCAGTGTCTCTAATGGCAGGGGTTTCCTGACCATTCACAAGAACACTATCTTTATAATACTCTTTGGTAATGTCTGGGATGGAATTCCCTTGTGGCTTACCCTTCTTATGATTGGGGCCCTCTTTTGGATTGGAGGTATTAGAATTCATTTTTGTATCTTTCTTCTGCTGCTTCCCCTCATCCTTCTTCTGGGTTGCCCCAGAATCCTTATGAGTAGCCCTGTTGGCAACCTACAAGTCAGCAGCTTTTGCTAACTTCTTTGGATCAAGTTCCTTAGAGTCAGCCAAATGATGTCTCAGCTCAGGAGAGCTGGCATCAAAAATAGATTCTAACAAAAATAGATTTCTCTCTCCTTCAAAGGTGTTAACCCTGTAACCCGTTACCCAACCATCTAAGTTTTTCAAACATTCACACACCGGGGTAGCACAAAGGGTACCATCATGCTTTTTGAAGGTCCTAATCCTCTTAAAGTACTGGGAAGGAGTTTTCCCAAATCTAGCTATTAAAGCAAGCTTAACATTTTCATACTCCAATCTTTCAAGTTCCCCCACCTCCATTACAGGATCAGTTGCAACCTGGGGGAGCCTAGACAAAAGCCAAGGAATCAATTGATTCCCTGTGAAACCCTGTCTCCCATAGTTATACTCAAAAGCACACAACAAATCCAAAATATCAAGCTTCACCTCATACATACTCACAGCTTCCTTAGGCATGCAAGGCCTCTTAGGACTGGAAGACCTAGAAGACTCTGGGAGAGAAACATTTTCAAGAGACAATTTCTTCATTTCAAGTGCATGATTCAATTCCGTTTCTCTGAGCCCGAGCTCTTGATGTTTCTTTTCAGTTTGCATGTGGAGCCTTTTGAATTCTACCTCTAGTCTCATCTTCTCAAGAGAGACAATTTCAGGACTCAGTACTGGACCTAGTAGGGTCCCTGTGGCTAAAGGTTGAGGCCCAAGAGCAGGTAGAGGGTTAGTGGGACTCACATCCTGAGACTCTTCAACAATATTAGAGTTAGACTATATGTCATCATTTTCCTCATCAACATTATACACATGTGGTGAGACATTGGGGGTTACAGCCCAATTTCTCAATCTTTGGTGTTCTAACAATCTTTCAATCAATTCATTTTTCTTCCCTTTAACAGCCAGGTTCCTATCTGTACACATTTCTTTCAGTTGATCTACTGTGAGAATGACTAGGGCCTCCTGTTTTTAGTTACCCATATTAGGCATTGTAGAACAATTGATTCTCTAGTGGAGCTTAGCCTTGTGAAGGTTATTTTGAGCAAAGGTAAGAGCAGCACTCTCAATGTAACAACTATACTTTATGCTCACTGCTGTACACCAGTGTTAGGCAGAATTGCAGGCAGTACCCTCTGGGAACACCACACACAATTAGGACTACAGGTGTAAGCAAAAACCAACCTTTGGTACAAGTCTGTACCACACACTTTAGGTAGCGGGCTGAGCAGCCAGGCTCATCTCAAGAGGGAATGTGAGCAGTAGAAGAGGTTACACAGAAGTATCACAATCACAGTGGTTCCAGTAGACACTTGCACTCAAGGTTTCTTGGTAAAAAATGTATTTACCCCTTCATTTAGAAAACCTTCACTAGTAGAAATCAACTCAATATTAAACACCAATATACTACAGTATCAAACTCTCAGTTATAAAGACAGTTTGAGCTCCCCTGAAAAATGATCCAAATGGCACTTCAGTACTTTTAAATAGAAATAAAAAGCATAAGTTTATACAAAGGGTTAGAAAACACTTATTTTAGATAATGCAAAGGTTCAATGTACCAGGAGGGTCAGTTCAATTCAATAGGCCAGGCCAAAGTCAATAGTCTAGTGTTCTTGGATAGGACAGCACAGTTCTGGCACAGATGGAGGAGTCTTTGTGAAAGCTTTTAGAAGTAGTTCCGATGATAAATAATGATATGCTGGGTCACAAGCTGATTAGGCCTGCAAGTTGGGAAAGTTACACGAACTTCCACCGCGAGAGTTAGGATCTCTCAACCGTACGGCACAGTACCTTAAAGTGGAGCAAAAAAGATGCAGCTGAAGACGTTGGTTCCTGGCAGGTCCTGCAGGTCTCGCTGTTCCTGAGCCTCAGTCGTGGGGACAAGAGGGAGGATGTCGGGGGACTCCTGCACTGCACGGGATCGTCGTCGGAGCAAACAAAACGGCGTCACTTCAGCTCAAGTAGCTGTGGCTTCCAAACACAAACTGGTGTCCTTCTCCCTGGTTAACCTTAACCAGCTCCGAGAATGGTATCCAGGCGTTTGTTGAGTTGATTGGTCCCACCAACTCAAAGGGAGAAGCTGTCCTTGAAGCAGCTTCTCTGTCAAATGGAGATCTGGCGATTCGGAGGTGCACCAGGGCTTCACTGGGCAATCCAACAGTCCAGCGGTTACAACAGCCGTTCTATTCCAGCTCGTCTTTGGTTCTTTCGTTCCAGTGGTCGACTCTGCCTAACAGTCCTGGAGACTCACCTTTTAAACAGTTTTCTCCCATTCATTCCAGCCTAGCAGTCACTCACTCAGCAGGGTGGCTGTCCTTGACGGACAGTCAGCCAGCCAATCACGCCAGAGTGCATTTGGGTCTCCTAAGAGACAAAACACAGGGAGTTTCAGGCACCTCCCTCACTTACTGCCCACCCCAGACACTCAGATGCCATGGGCGGACTTCAGTCCTGAAGCCAGCCAAAGGCTCACGAACAAAGGGACCAAACCTGGTTTAGCGCGCAGAGTTAAACACCAGGACCTTTCCACAAAGAAATGGCGAAAAAAGATGACCAGAGTCTGTTTTTACAAAGGGGTCATATTGGACGCCATATTGAAAAACATGGCGGCTCCGATTTTTAGCTACCGGTGTTCATTATAATCATGGTAGTTAGTTATAAAACCACTGCCAACAGCCATTTCAATAGGAAAGGGTAGCTTTTGAGAGCTACAAGAGTGTTTAGACATAGGGGATACTAAGTAACCCCTCCAGCACTCTATAGGAAGATAGTGTGTGCTGAGTCTATGAATTTAAAAAGACTAGTAAAGTCAATTTAACTTTACATTCTCTGGGGAACAGTAACTCATCCCAGAGAAGGCATTTAAAACTTGGGAAGTCCAAAGGACACCCCTGTGCCACTGCACTGAGGGTGCTGTGTGACACACATGAAAAGATGATGCCTATGGAGTTGCCTAAAACTCCACTAACAAAGAACACAAAATGCATGAGAGAGTGGGGAAAAAAGGCTCACACTATCTCCAGGGAACAAAACAAGTCTTCAAAATCCAGAAAAGTTGCTGGGGGTCTCTAAGGTGGAGGGAATTAGCACATGTCTGAGAATTCTCCCTAACAGGGAACACGAAGAGTATGCATGTGTAAGTCTTTGGAAAATGTCTGGCTCCACATCAGTCCCAAGAAGACTTCCGTGGCTTTTGCCCATACTAGATATATAGGATACTACATTGGTCAGGGCACCATTCGGCCACAACAGGACAAGTTGGAGGCTATTGATCGGCTTCCTTTCCCCGCCAATGCCAGACAAATCCGAGCATTCCTGGGTTTCTTAGGTTACTATAGAAGGTTCATACCACACTTTTCAACACTGACAGCCCTGTTGACGGATCGCCTACAGTCCACCCGGACCACTAAATCCAAGGATAATCGACGAGAGGCCAAACAGGCATTTAAAGATTTGAAGAAGGCCTTGGCAGAATATGCTGTGTTGCAGTGTCCTGATTACTCAGGGCCTTTCTTCTTGCACAAAAGGCATCTGGAGTAGGGGTAGAAGCGGTTCTATTTCAGGTCAAGGAGAGCGTCCTATACTGTTTATCAGCAGGAAACTGTTGCCCCACAAGAGGACCTATGCCACGATTGAGAAGGAGTGTCTGGTGGTTAAGTGGGACATTGAGTCACTGATGTATTACCTCCAGGGATGCAAATTTACCCTGGTAACGGATCATGCGCCGTTTGTTTGGATGTCAAGGAATAAGGACTCTAACCCCAGACTCCTGTGGTGGTTTCTGGCACTACAGCCTTTCACCTTTATGACTGTCCACTGACCATGTAAACTGCTGATACAAGCAGACTTCCTGTCCAGAGCGCATATCCTGCCCGAACGCCAGGGCCTGGTGGGGAGAATAGGTGAGGAAGTGACTGGGAAATCAAAGCAAGCACAGTCTGCGGCATGCAGGGAAGGAAGATGTTAATCAGGGTGTGCGACACAGTTACGAGAATGCAGGACTGTCAGGTGTGAGCCCAGGTGCGGAGAGAGGCGGAGTTTGGTTAATGGGTTTGCTCTGCTTTTCTTTAAAAGGAGGAAGAGTCCCACCAGAAGAGGGAGGTCGTGCCAAGAGTGACTGAGGAGGCTGCAGGTAGCGGTACGGAGGAGACGTTTGTTTGGGCTTATTACCCGGTCCGGGAAATGGTACCGGCTGAGGATCGTAGTGACGGACGAACAAGATAACAAAGCCCCACTCTCGAATAACAGCCAGAAGAGGCAAAAGAGGTAACCGAGGGAATAACACGCAGAATGCTGCCAACGAGGGAGCAGGCGAGCCTGCCGAAGATTGTAGTGGACATTGGGGGGGGGAAAGGAGGGAAAATGTCATGCGGAATGCTGCCATCGAGGCAGCAGGTGAGCCTGCAGAAGAGAAAAGGGGTTGCGGGCAGAAAAGGTGTGAACTCTTAAGTGGAACGCTGCCACTGTGGGATTTGGGCATAGTCGATACCAGGACTTTACAAGTAGAGGACTAACATAGGGGAAGTGGGACACAGGGTAGGGAGTGAGGTAACCACTGCTTTGCGTCCAGAGTTTTGGACTACTTTTATGCAATATTTAACAAATAATAGTCTCAGAATACTGTGTGTAACGAAACCCAAGTAGTGACACCATCCAATATTTAATGGCAGAGAGACAGTTGGGCATTTTGATAGAGGGATCAGAAGAGAGTTTATGAAAAGAGAAGAAGATTTAAGTGTTGTCTTCAAACAGTTGGTACAACAACCAAAAGGAGGAGATTAATGCCTCAAGAGCAGAGGTGTAGAGTGTGAAGAGGAGCAGACCCAAGACAGAGTCTTGTGAAACACCAACAGTTAGAGGAGTGAGTTGTGAGGCATTGCTGCTCCAGGAGACAGAGAATTGGCGAGGTGCAAGGTAGGATTCAATCCAGGCAAGAGCTTGATCGCAAATCCCAGAAGAAAGAGTATTAAGGAGATCAGAGTGATCAACAGTGTCGAAGGTAGCAGACAGGTCAGGGAGAGTTAGGCTAGAGAATAGGTTGGATGTTTAGCTGCGGCAATGAAATGGGCACATTCATGAAAGCTGTTTCCGTGGAGTGACTGAAGCGGACACCTACTTTAGGGGGTCTCAAAGGTTGTGGATGTCTAAAAACCTGGTAAGCTGGTTGAACACAACCCTTTCGAGCACTTTAGAGTTGTGCGGAAGGAGAGACACAGTGTGAAAGTTAGCCGGTTGGTTTAGATCAGCCCCTTGCTTTTTAGGAGAGGGACGACCGTGGCTGTTTTGAAAACAGAGGGAAAGCAAGAGTCAAAGGATCGGTTGAAGTCAAAGCAAGAGTCAAAGGACCGGTTGAAGAGTTCAGTGAGGTGATCGGCCACTAACAGGGCAATTGGCTTGAGTAGCTGAGGAGCCAAAGGGTCTGATGATGGGGCACAATATGGATTAGGCTTCATCAGTAGAGATAGAGGTTCATCAGTAACAGTGTGACTAAAGTGGGAGATGGAGGCAGAGGATGACGGTAGAGTAGGCGGAGTGTAAAATGTAGGGGGAGGGAGTGTGAGGAAGGTCATGAGCGAGTCTTTAATTTTGGAAATGTTTGTAGTGAACTAATCAGCTTGGTCATTAGCTGTGAGAGTAGAGTTGATAGTCATACACTTGGGAGGAGTGAGGAGTGAATTCACGGTGTCCTGTAGCTGGCGTGGATGGTTGGCATGAGAGTTAATCAGGGTTAGGTAGAATTCTCTTTTTCGCTCTGTCAAGAGTGGACTTGAGAGAGTTCAGGGCAGAATAACCGAGTTGCTAGTCTGGACATCCTTGGGACAACACAACAGTAGTATAAACAAATAAAAGTACTCATTAGAGCTGAACCACCTCGTTTTGGTGAATTTCCTTAGCAGACCAGTTGATGAGGTGGTAGACCCTTAGCTCCGCCCCTTTAGGCCATCTCCAGTTTTTGGTATTGCACTAAAATGCTAAAGTAACAAAGAGTCTCAATAGGGGTAGACAGTGTGGCAGGGCCAAACAATGAATGAAATCCCAAACACAAAGGAGCTCATTTTAAAAGAGCCTGTAATTTGGAAGCAGGCACCTCTTATGTGTAGACAAACATACTCTGCCACCGAATGTTGGTCATTTGCATGGCAGAGTGCAAATGTGCAGGACAAGATGGCGTACAAGGGCACATGCCACCTATTGCCCTACACTTTGGCACTCTGCCGTGCAAATGGCGTAAACGCTGCCTGCCATGTGCATGTTTACGATAGATCTCTATGGAGTCCGCCTGCTTTTTGCTGGCCCAAAAAGCTGGGGTACCCGATAGGCATAGCCAGCATTTGCGCCTGCATGAAAATGCATGCAGGCACGAACGCTGGGAGTATTTGTATAGCAGAGAGGGAGGGAGCAGCGGGAATGCATGTTGTGTTACACTCCTCCACTCCACTATACAAATTCAGAAAAATGGGGTGCACTGTTAATTGGAAACATGAAATTAAAGCTTTCGATTAACTGTGCGCCGGCCTGAAAATGAACCCCAAAGCATTGGAGTTTTACTTCGTTCGTTTTGTACTCAGTTTTCTAGGAAAAGATTGGGTGATCGCCTATACGAATACAACCAAATAAGGTAGTTCTAAACAAACAAACAGCTGTCAGACTGTAACAACATAAAGGGGTTCTTCAAGGTGTCCCATGGTAAAATATCCTGCAAACAATTCAAACAATTAAGTTCCAAAAACCTAGTCTTCTAACTCGTCACTTCCCTAAGACTCCCTATAATACAAATCAGTGTTCAAAGGAGTTGGCCAACACAAAGTCCCAGAATCCCTGTTCTTCGCAAGTGTTTGTAAAACTGTTTTCCACAATTCCTCCACATTCTATCACTATTTTCTGGGAAGGGTCTTCTCTGGGTCACTAGTAGTCCAGACTCCTCCTAGTCTTCCTGCTTCTCCTAGTATCGGGTTCATGAGCTAGTTGCGTCAGAACCATCTCTGTAGGTTATATTAGGATTCACAATAGGTCTCTCGTGAACCCTGGTCTATCTTTGGGACGTGCATTCCAACTATTGACTTTCCTAGCCTTCTCTTCTCAAGCACAGTTGCAACTATGCAGAACATTACTGAAACCTCTCAGAATACATTATGGTGTTAATGTGTTCACTGGAACTCAAAAATGCTATATGTGTTTTCAAAATTAACTAATTTATTTCTATGTGGAAAGTACTAGATAGGTATTGTCATTGCATTGCGCACAGCAACTTGCTAGAACCATTATTAAAAAAGTAGCAGATGAACACAAGAATTTAGAAACGTATGCACTATTTTGTATAAATATGGTTGAGTTTGGCTGGAATTCAGTCGAGGTTGGAGAGTGTGAGGAGAGAGACTCCCCGACTTGGCGAGCACCCTGAACTGAACCGCACCATTAGAAGCGGTTTAAAGAAGGAGATTGGCGCGTAGCGCTGGCGCGTGAGTTCTGCATGTGGTGGGTGGCTCAGTTAAACAACCCAGCCTATTGGGCCCTACTACAACCTCAGTGTATCCACCAATCCCAGGTGTACCCGGAACTATGCTACTGGACCCTCAATGTCACTCTCCACTCCAGAAAATGAGGGGCACCCTGTCTTACTCGTGACATAGCTGATATTAAGAAGAGGATTGATCAGCAGGGGGATAATCGGGGACCTATGATAAATGGAAGGAGGGACCGGCTCAAACCAGTAGATTCCTTTTCTGTTGTGGGGCCGATTATGTAAGTCTCCACTAAAGACAATAAGCAACTGAATGTGGACAAAGACAGGGTTTGCCCTCTAAGGGTAACGTTTAGTTGCAAAAAATGTCCTTGAAAGGAAACTGAGGAAATAAGCTAATGATAATTTAAAATCGCAAGACGGGGAAGGCTGGGCCTGGACAGCCAAAGCATTGTCCTTCCTGAGTAAGAAAGAAACTCACAAGACGGGGAAGGCTGGGCCTAGATGACCAAAGACTTGTCCTTCCTGATTAAGAAAGAAACTCACAAGACGGGAAAGGCTGGGCCTAGATGGCCAAAGCCTTGTCCTTCCCGAGTAAGAAAGAAACTCACAAGACGGGGAAGGCTGGGCCTGGATGGCCAAAGTGTCATTGTCATTCCTGAGTAGGAAAGAAAATCACAAGACAGGGAAGGATGGGCCTGGACGGCCAAAGCCTTGTCCTTCCTGAGTAATAAAGAAAATCACAAGATGGGGAAGGCTGGGCCTGGACGGCCAAAGCCTTGTCCTTCCTGAGTAAGAAAGAAAATCACAAGACGGGGAAGGCTGGGCCTGGATGGCCAAAGCTTTGTCCTTCCTGATTAAGAAAGAAACTCACAAGACGGGGAAGGCTGGGCCTAGATGGCCAAAGCCTTGTCCTTCCCGAGTAAGAAAGAAACTCACAAGACGGGGAAGGCTGGGCCTGGATGGCCAAAGTGTCATTGTCATTCCTGAGTAGGAAAGAAAATCACAAGACAGGGAAGGATGGGCCTGGACGGCCAAAGCCTTGTCCTTCCTGAGTGATAAAGAAAATCACAAGACGGGGAAGGCTGGGCCTGGACGGCCAAAGCCTTGTCCTTCCCGAGTAAGAAATAAAATCACAAGACGGGGAAGGCTGGGCTGGGACAGCCAAAGCGTTGTCCTTCCTGAGTAAGAAAGAAAATCACAAGACGGGGAAGGCTGGGCCGGGACGTCCAAAGCCTTGTCCTTCCTGAGCAAGAAAGAAAATCACAAGACGGGGAAGGCTGGGCCTGAATGGCCAAAGCCTTGTCATTCCTAAGTAATAAAGAAAATCAAAAGACTGGGAAGGCTGGGCCTGGACGGCCAAAGCCTTGTCCTTCCCGAGTAAGAAAGAAAATCACAAGACGGGGAAGGGTGGGCCTGGACGGCCAAAGCCTTGTCCTTTTTGAGTAAGAAAGAAAATCACAAGACGGGGAAGGATGGGACTGGATGGCCAAGGCCTTGTCCTTCCTGTGTAAGAAAGAAACTCACAAGACGGGGAAGGCTGGGCCTGGATGGCCAAAGCCTTGTCCTTCCTGAGTAAGAAAGAAACTCACAAGACGGGGAAGGCTGGGCCTGGATGGCCAAAGCCTTGTCCTTCCTGAGTAAGAAAGAAAATCACAAGACGGGGAAGGCTGGGCCTGGATGGCCAAAGCCTTGTCCTTCCTGAGTAAGAAAGAAACTCACAAGACGGCGAAGGCTGGGCCTGGATGGCCAAAGCCTTGTCCTTCCCGAGTAAGAAAGAAACTCACAAGACAGGGAAGGCTGGGCCTGGATGGCCAAAGTCTTGTCATTCCCGAGTAATAAAGAAAATCACAAGACGGGGAAGGCTGGGCCTGGATGGCCAAAGCCTTGTCCTTCCTGAGTAAGAAAGACACTCACAAGATGGGGAAGGCTGGGCCTGGATGGCAAAAAAGCCTTGTCCTTCCCGAGTAAGAAAGAAACTCACAAGACGGGGAAGGCTGGGCCTGGATGGCCAAAGCCTTGTCCTTCCCGAGTAAGAAAGAAACTCACAAGACGGGGAAGGCTGGGCCTGGTGGGCCTGGATGGCCAAAGCCTTGTCCTTCCTGAGTAAGAAAGAAACTCACAAGACGGGGAAGGCTGGGCCTGGATGGCCAAAGCCTTGTCCTTCCCGAGTAAGAAAGAAACTCACAAGACGGGGAAGGCTGGGCCTGGATGGCCAAAGCCTTGTCATTCCCGAGTAAAAAAGAAAATCACAAGACGGGGAAGGCTGGGCCTGGATGGCTAAAGCCTTGTCCTTCCTGAGTAAGAAAGAAACTCACAAGACGGGGAAGGCTGGGCCTGGATGGCCAAAGCCTTGTCCTTCCCGAGTAAGAAAGAAACTCACAAGACGGGGAAGGCTGGGCCTGGATGGCCAAAGCCTTGTCATTCCTGAGTAAGAAAGAAAATCACAAGACGGGGAAGGCTGGGCCTGGATGGCCAAAGCCTTGTCCTTCCTGAGTAAGAAAGAAAATCACAAGACGGGGAAGGATGGGCTTGGATGGCCAAAGCCTTGTCATTCCTGAGTAAGAAAGAAAATCACAAGACGGGGAAGGCTGGGCCTGGATGGCCAAAGCCTTGTCATTCCTGAGTAAGAGAGAAAATCACAAGACGGGGAAGGCTGGGCCTGCATGGTCAAAGCCTTGTCCTTTCTGAGTAAGAGGGAAAATCACAAGACGAGGAAGGCTGGGCCTGGATGGCCGGAGCCTTGTCATTTCCGAGTAAGAAAGAAAATCACAAGATGGGGAAGGCTGGGCCTGGATGGCCAAAGCCTTGTCATTCCTGAGTAAGAAAGAAAATCACAAGACGGGGAAGGATGGGCCTGGATGGCCAAAGCCTTGTCCTTCCTGAGTAGGAAAGAAAATCACAAGACGGGGAAGGATGGGCCTGGATGGCCAAAGCCTTGTCATTCCTGAGTAAGAAAGAAAATCACAAGACAGGGAAGGATGGGCCTGGACAGCCAAAGCCTTGTCATTCCTGAGTAAGAAAGAAAATCACAGGACGGGGAAGGATGGGCCTGGACGGCCAAAGCCTTGTCCTTTCTGGGTAAGAAAGAAAATCACAAGACGGGGAAGGATGGGCCTGGATGGCCAAGGCCTTGTCCTTCCTGAGTAAGAAAGAAACTCACAAGACGGGGAAGGCTGGGCCTGGATGGCCAAAGCCTTGTCCTTTCTGGGTAAGAAAGAAAATCACAAGACGGGGAAGGATGGGCCTGGATGGCCAAGGCCTTGTCCCTCCTGAGTAAGAAAGAAACTCACAAGACGGGGAAGGCTGGGCCTGGATGGCCAAAGCCTTGTCCTTCCTGAGTAAGAAAGAAACTCACAAGACGGGGAAGGCTGGGCCTGGATGGCCAAAGTGTCATTGTCATTCCTTAGTAAGAAAGAAAATCACAAGACGGGGAAGGATGGGCCAGGACGGCCAAAGCGTTGTCATTCCTGAGTAAGAAAGAAAATCACAAGACGGGGAAGGCTGGGCCTGGATGGCCAGAGCCTTGTCATTTCCTAGTAAGAAAGAAAATCACAAAACAGGGAAGGCTGGGCCTGGACAGCCAGAGCCTTGTCATTTCCGAGTAAGAAAGAAAATCACAAGACGGGGAAGGCTGGGCCTGGATGGCCAAAGCCTTGTCCTTCCGAGTAAGAAAGAAAATCACAAGATGGGGAAGGCTGGGCCTGGATGGCCAAAGCCTTGTCATTCCTGAGTAAGAAAGAAAATCACAAGACGGGGAAGGCTGGGCATGGATGGCCAAAGCCTTGTCCTTCCTGAGTAAGAAAGAAAATCACAAGACGGGGAAGGATGGGCCTGGATGGCCAAAGCCTTGTCATTTCCGAGTAAGAAAGAAAACCACAAGACGGGGAAGGCTGGGTCTGGATGGCCAAAGCCTTGTCCTTCCTGAGTAAGAAAGAAAATCACAAGATGGGGAAGGCTGGGCCTGGATGGCCAAAGCCTTGTCATTCCTGAGTAAGAAAGAAAATCACAAGACGGGGAAGGCTGGGCCTGGATGGCCAAAGCCTTGTCCTTCCTGAGTAGGAAAGAAAATCACAAGACGGGGAAGGCTGGGCCTGGATGGCCAAAGCCTTGTCCTTCCCGAGTAAGAAAGAAACTCACAAGACGGGGAAGGCTGGGCCTGGATGGCCAAAGTGTCATTGTCATTCCTGAGTAAGAAAGAAAATCACAAGACAGGGAAGGATGGGCCTGGATGGCCAAAGCCTTGTCATTCCTGAGTAAGAAAGAAAATCACAAGACAGGGAAGGATGGGCCTGGATGGCCAAAGCCTTGTCATTTCCGAGTAAGAAAGAAAATCACAAGACGGGGAAGGCTGGGCCTGGATGGTCAAAGCCTTGTCCTTTCTGAGTAAGAGGGAAAATCACAAGACGAGGAAGGCTGGGCCTGGATGGCCGGAGCCTTGTCATTTCCGAGTAAGAAAGAAAATCACAAGACGGGGAAGGCTGGGCCTGGATGGCCAAAGCCTTGTCCTTCCTGAGTAAGAAAGAAAATCACAAGATGGGGAAGGCTGGGCCTGGATGGCCAAAGCCTTGTCATTCCTGAGTAAGAAAGAAAATCACAAGACGGGGAAGGCTGGGCCTGGATGGCCAAAGCCTTGTCCTTCCTGAGTAGGAAAGAAAATCACAAGACGGGGAAGGATGGGCCTGGATGGCCAAAGCCTTGTCCTTCCTGAGTAGGAAAGAAAATCACAAGACGGGGAAGGATGGGCCTGGATGGCCAAAGCCTTGTCATTCCTGAGTAAGAGAGAAAATCACAAGACGGGGAAGGCTGGGCCTGGACGGCCAAAGCCTTGTCCTTCCCGAGTAAGAAAGAAACTCACAAGACGGGAAAGGCTGGGCCTGGACGGCCAAAGCCTTGTCCTTCCTGAGTAAGAAAGAAAAAAATCCCAAGATGGGGAAGGCTGGGCTGGGATGGCCAAAGCCTTGTCAGACATTCTCCATGAAAGATTGGAATGAGGATGTAGAGGTTCCAACAGACTGGGCTACAGGCACTTGGAACACCTGGGCATTTACCCATCTTTGTAATGAACACTTTTGATGTGATGTGTTTACAAGAAACATGGTTACGGACAAACCTGGTGTTTGATGGTTACAGCTCCTGTCTAAATCCAGCCAAAAAGGGATTAAAGCGAAGACCCTTTTCGAGCCTATTAATATTAGTAAGAAGCGGGCTGTGTGTGGTGGTGTTACAGGCATGGAACCCCAACCCTTTTGTGAAATTAGATCATGAAGGAGTCCAGGGTTCCAGATTTGGTGTTATTGTAGTGATTGTTGATGCTCGTGAGCACGCCGTCACGCGAACATCTTCCCTTGTTATTGTTTCAGGGAGTGATGTTCGCGTGACGGGAGTGACAGTTTGTGGAAGGAAGCAGAGAGGGAGACTTTGCTGGCGGGTTCGCATATAATAAACTTAAATATTTATACAATCTCTTACAGTGTGAACCATCTTTTACAGTCATCCTAACTCTATATTAGAATCCAGCAGTGGGGGGGCTTGGGGAATGTTTATAATTGATGAGTGCAGCATCAATTGAATGCCCCATATAAAGTGCTTTGTGGTGACTTGAATAGAACCTGTTTAGACCAAAAGGGTCAGATTATAACAGAGGTTGACCCACCCACAAACAAGGGCATGAGTAGAACCGCGAAATGGATAAGGAAATTACAATCTTAAGATTTTCATATGTTAAATGGCCAGACAGGTGGTGATATCCCTGTGAAATCAACCTGGGGTAGAGGCACCCAGTCTGGAACCCTGGATGATTTGTTCATTTCAGGAACCCTATTGCCGTTGGTTAAAACATTGTGTAGGATATATGTTCTGATATGGCATTCATAGCGCTTCTATGCACAAGTCTTTCAAGGTGCAAAAGGCAAGGGAGGGGAAACAGAAGGTGGACAAAAAACAATGATCTTACAAGACCTAGTGACATTCAAGGGCAGGGGAGGGGGAGGGGAGAAGTGTTGGGGGGGGGTGGAAAGATGGACAAGTGCAGCACAAAGAAAAACAGGAAAACAACAAGTAGTGCAGCCAGCGGGTGGCAAGTGCGAGTGTTATGAGTGCAGACAACAAGTGTCTGATAAGTGCAGGAGATGGGAATGTAGGGTTACAGATACAGACCACAAGTGCGGGGGGGTGCCAAGCGGCAGTGCAGGTATGCAGCTGGCCAGGCAGGGACCTGGGCACAAGTTCAGAGGGTAGCCAGGTCACCAGTGCGTGTAACAGGCAGTTGATCAGCAGGGGAGAGGAAAAGAGATGTCAGAAGCAAAGATGAGGGTCTTGAGGTGCTTCCAGAACCGGAGATGGTTCTGCTCAAGTTTCATAGAGGTAGGGAGGTTGTTCCAGAGGGAGGCACCAGCCGAAGAAAGTGATCTGCCCCCAACTCATTGCTTGGAGAAGCGACTGACCCTCAAGGGGTTGGAGGTGGAGGAGCGAAGAGCTCGAGTAGGAAGATATTTCGGTAGAGAGAGTTGGAGGTATTGCGGTCCAAAGCCCCAGAAAGCTTTAGGGGACAATGCAGAGGTTCTTGAACTTGATCCTTGTTGCCACTGAGAGCCAGTGAATAGATGTCAGTCCTTGAGAGATACGATCCCTGGGCCTGAGGCCAAGGACAAGTCTTGCAGTCCTGTCCTGGATGGGTTGTAGAGGAAGGAGAGTATAGGCAGGTAGATTTAGAAAGTGGCTGTTGCAGTAGTCCAGCCTAAATAGAACAAGAGCTCTGGAGACAGTGAGCTTCTGGGGGAAAGTGAGGAGATGGCCAGCTTTTCCAATAGTTTGCCCAGAAAAGGAGTGATGGAGATCAGGCGATAGTTGGCCAGACAGGAGGGGTCGGCTGAGGGTTCCTTAAGAAGAGGGTACACAAGGGAGTGCCTCAAGGGGGAAGGGAAGGTTTCAGTGGTGAAAGAGTGGCTGCAGAAGTCAGTCAAGTAATGGAGCTAGGCTGTCAATATGGTCATTGATGGTTTTGGATGAACAGGGAAGAACCTGTTGTGACAAGACTTTCATAGATCAGACTTGTCTAGAAACCTTGTCCGGGGTGATCAAAGGAAAGCAAGAGAAGGGAGGAGGTGAGGCAGCCACAGGAAGGTCATAAGTAGAGGAAAGAGTAGAGGAAGAAGGGGGAAAGGAAGAGAGGGAGGACGGGATGTCCTGAGTTTTAGAGATGAAATATGAAGGCAAGGCTGTGCAGCGTGCCTGGGAGGGAACAGAGATTGCAGCAGGATTGGCCAGCTCCTTGCAGATTTTGAAGAGTTTGGCTGAGTTGTTTGAAGCCGCGGAGATGCCGGCTTGGATGTGAGCTCTCTTTTTAGTGTGGACAGAGAGTCGGTACTGCCTTTGGAGCAGGCGGCAGGCCCGTTTATCAGAGGATGCACAAGATGCCAACATTTCTTCTCAGCCACCCTGCACTTGCGTTTAAGGTTGACAAGATCTGAGTCTTACCAAGGGTTGCACTTGGCTTTGTGCTTCAAGCATATCCTCATGACATGGGCAAGTACATCAAGAGTATCAGAGAATGGAGGTTGGAGAATGCTGTGTCAGGATGTGAGTCAGCCAACGGTCCAGGAGGGGGTGAAAAAGTGGCGGCGAAAGCCTCAACTGACATACACTGCATGGGTCGGATGACCGGGAAGATGGGTGCTAGTGCTGGAGTCGGCTCCGCCTGAGGAGGAGAGAGATGAGAGGAGAGGAGAGGAGAGGAGAGGAGAGGAGAGGAGAGGAGAGGAGAGGAGAGGAGAGGAGAGGAGAGGAGAGGAGAAAGTGGTCACTCCAGGAGAGAGGAGTGGTGACAGAGTTAGACAGAGGGAGGTCTGAGGAGAATAGAACATCCAAGATGTGCTGTGCAGAGTTAGTCAGGCCAAAGGGAAGAATAGAGAGAGAAAGAGAATTGCAGAGGTTGCAAAAGAGCCCAGAAGAAGACTGGAAGCATCCAGGTAGATGTTAAGGTCTCCAAGGCGGAGGTGGTGAGTGGTGAAGGCAAGGAGGTTGGAGGAGAGGTCCACCCACTCAGAGAGGAAGGAGGAAACCTGGCCAGGCGGTCAGCAGATAGTAGCCACAGTAAGAACGGCTAGGAGAGAGAGAGAGAGCTTGCAGACCAGGCAGTCAAACGAGGAGTAGACCAGCATAGGAATGATAGAGGCAGGAATCCACTCTGAAGGATAAAGGCCACACCCCCACATGGACAGTTGGATCTGGGTGCAGAGAGGATCTTGTAGCCATCTGGGAGGAGAGTGTCAAAGCTTGTGACAGATCTGGCCGTGAACCACGTCTCGGTCAGACCAGGAACATCACGGTCGAGTTCTTCCAGGAGACGGCAGATGTCAGAGGAGTGTTTGACAGCTGAGCGAGAGTTGAGAGTGGCAATGTGGAGAAGGTTGCCACCCTTGAAAGACTTCTCTGGAGGGGTAGAGTTCAGAGGGTGGGCAGAGGAGGAAGGAGAGGGCAAGGTAGCCAAGGAGGAGGGTGTAGACACAAGAGACTGGTGGCGGAGTAGTGAGGCAACAAGGCAGCCAGAGAAGAAGTACAAATTGATTTGCTCTTAGTTCACTGTGTTTTTAATTAACATTTTAATTAGAAAAATTGTTGTTGTGCTTTTAGTATCCTTTTATATTAGCATAATTGTTGTAGTTAAGCTTATGAACATTAAATTTTAGCTTTACTAACTGTGTGCATTTTCTATCTTGTGCATACTAGTCCTCACCAGCTGCTTCTTACCGGACCTCTGCTTCCTGGTCACATTTCAAGCTATCTATACTCCACCCGCTACCAAAAGAGCAGAGAACTACATTTCCCTTACGTTTTGTAGTTCTTCTGCCCTCTAGTAGACGTAGCCAGGCGCATGCGTTTGAGGTCTGCACTTGTCGCTGCATTTGGTTCTGAGTATAATAGTCAGTCTGTTCTCCCTGATATGTGGACTGATATTGCACCCCCCCCCCATTCTGTAGCATCCCTCCCTGCTTCTACACACCCTGGGAATGTGTCTTATCTGTCCACACACCGAGAACTCAGATGGTTTCCTCATTGGCCTCGGGCACCCTCCTGGAAATCCCTCTGGGCCCGCCTCTTCCTCTGAACCTGTGATGCGCGTCGCCCCGTCCCATGAAACCTCCTCCCATGGGTGGCGGTCCGTACTGCACATGGAGGGTACCTTGTCCTACTGTGCTTGTTAACATTGCCCCTTCCATGGCACATTTTGAAAATTTCTTCTGCACTAACTTTGCCTCTTCGTGTTTACTTTCCTCGCGCTTCTTTCTCATTTTCTTGCATTAACCTACAGTAGTGTACTATTGTGAGTCGAATTTCTGACCATGCTTTTGCCTCCATCCCCACTAACTTCTTGAGCTGCTTTTGCACCAGCTCCGGCAACCCTTGACATAATATATGGTAGAATAATGCTACTGTTTTGTCCCACAGTTCTCGTTTCAAGTCTCAATTTTTCTTGGATAGCTTGGATGTACTGCAAATGGTCTTCTTCTTCCCTCATTTTGCGTGCCATGATCAAGCTAATGACTGAGGTGTCTGGATACTGTACCTGTAGAGCACTCCACAAGGCCACTCGGCAGTTGCTAAACAGTGAACCATTGTGTGCCGTGTTCTCTGCGCTTACTCCTGGATCGTCAGCCCTTTTCCACACGTCATTGGCAAACTCCCCGAGAAAACTTTTCACATTCCCCCCTTCTAGTGGCTTACTTGCTATTAGCCTTTCTATTTTGCATATCCATTTCTCCTGTAGTCAACAAAACTAACTTACACCTCAAGTGTCTTTGTGAATCTGTTGCCATGGTATGTAGTGAGGCATCCCCCTCCTTTCTCCAATAAAGGGAATTGCTTCATTCGATCTTCCCGCCCTGTATCCCAGTGTCTTTAGTGGTGGTGAATGCCCTCACCAATTCTCCCATCCTCCATGCTGAAAGGTCCCTGAGCCTCTGCATATTTGGAATAATGCTAGCTACACCGCGCAATATAGCCCTACAGTGACGTGCCCTCCGATTCTTGTTATCTCCAAAATCACTGTCAATATTATCTTGGAAGCTTGGTCTTCTTAACACTGGGCCTCCCTGCTGTACCTCTTGTTTGTCAATCACACTCCTGCGGCCCCCCTTTCATGGAAGACCCAGTATAGTTTCTGTCTGGCAGAGTGTGGAGCCTTACTGTATCTCCTGCCTCGGTCTTGCTGTACTTGCTCTTCTCCCTCCTCGTTATCAGTAAAAATGCTTAACTCAATTTCACTCTCACTTCCCTCCCAGCACACTCATCCTCCTCTCTGGACTGTCGCTCTCTAATGAGCGACTCCCCTTCTAACTTCCTCTTCACCTTCTTTCTCTGCACTTGCTTTTCCCTCTCTTCTTCTGCCCTTTTCCTCAATGTCCTCGATCTCTCTCGCTCGGTCTCTGCCTCGCTCTCTGTTCGCGCTGTCACGCTTTTGCCTTCTGTTTCTCCCTTCACACTATCTTGTGGTCTTCCTTTTCCGCCTTCTCTTGTTTCTCCACTGCCCACTCCATTTGCTAGTATCCTTACAATCCATGACTCCCTTATTGGGATCTCCTGCTTCTCCCGCTGTCTTCCCATATAGTTGAAGCAATATTTGTCCTCCCACCAACTCATTCGATGCTATGTTCTCCGGTCCTTCCTGTCTCCCCTTCATTCCTGTGTCACTCTCTTTGATGTGTGCTTTGATCTCGCTGCACTCTCTTTTTTTGCCTCACGCTCTTTCAGCTTGATCCAGTGTTTGTCCGGCCTCGTTCTGCCTCTCCCTCCTGCTGTATGCTGGAGGTGCAAATACTGGATTTGTGTACCTTGCTGCCTCTCTCACTTCCCGTGCTGGATATAATCCCTGGACGCCTGCTGCTACGCCTTCGCTCTCATTTTCAGGAGGAGGAGAGGTGGGGGCAGATGGATTTTGCACGTGGCGTCTTGTTGGTTCAGCATCCAGTGCTGTCGTGCCACATCCCCTCCATTATGGAACATTTTCAACAATTTGAATATAGCCGTTTGCTAATTTGCTTTCTTCCCCTTGTAGACCTCATGTATATGCGCATGTAATGGTTGCTGCACACATTTGGAGAAGCTCCCACCGTTTGGCTATGGCTTAGTCACTTTACCCTCTGTGCTTTGTGTCCATTCCACCCAATATTTACAAATTGTGTCTTAATATCATTGAAGGGACCGGCACATGTGCTGTAGCGGTGTCCTCCCCACATTGCTTCCACGGTACATTACTTTAATATTTACTTGACACCAAATCAGGGCTTTCGACACTTCCGTTGTTATCGAGCAAATACACTTTACTTAATGTTAACTTCATTTCTCAATTAACACTTTAATTTACAAAATCACAAGCCTCTCTTGCTCTCAATCAATATCCTTGGAGCGCTCCACGCACCTCCCTTCTGCAACTCTCCGACTTCTCAGGCACACCCACCAATCTTACGCATGCGCCTTCCGCACACCACCTCAAAATACCACGACTCTGTCAACACTTGATCATCAAAAAAAAGTTCTGCACCTCCTTGTGCTCTCCAAGTCCTATAGACAAACCTCCCTGGTGACATCACCTCTATAATACATAAGTGAAGGACTCAAAATCGCCAATACCCGCCCACTCACAACATTGCCCAAAACATTTCCCAATGACACTGGAACCTCGACACATACAAACCACACATGTCCACAGCCGTCTTCCTCCGTCCAAACAGGGGATACCAATATTTCACGTGCTCAATCTGTACCTACAGCGTCATCTTGTAGATAAAACACCTGTGTGAGACTTAACCAGAAGATGTGTGAGACTTAACCAGAAGAAGAGCTTCTGTGGTTCAAGTTAGCTCCACTTGCTAAGACCTAAACACGGGGATACAACACCCAACCCACAGGAAATCCAATATTTACATCACTTTTGTCATCCATACCCTCGAGTCAATCGTCTAGGCCAACTGCCACAACTAATCACCTCAAGATCGAATATTCCCTAACCACCTCTGCTTCTTACCACACACTACTCAACAGTACTCTACAATATTCAACACCACCCCACACCCAACATCTGTTCACCACCTTCCCGTATTTGCTGTATGGCTGAGTCAATACTTACACCCTGTGATCCACTGATGCCGCTTGTCCACCGGCTCTCCCCAAATCTGCCACTCCTCCATTCTGGTCTACTGGGTGTCCCACAGACCACAGGCAGGATTTTCTCCAAGGCAGCTCCTGACAGTCTCTTTACGGGGTGCACTTTCTGTGTGGTCCTCGTTTTCCGTGGGTCACCTCACAGCCCTGCAGGAGTTGCGACGGAAGAGATGGCTCCATGCGGATCGAACGTAGCAACTGTCCTCTGCTACCAATTTGTAAGGCAGCCCAGAGGCCCGGGGGTTCGCACCACTGCTTAGGCGAGTGCCCAGGGCTCAGCGAACCCTTCCCTGGCAATGACGGATGACTCAGCCATGGGGCAAGCTAGCACTGTCTTTTATTTTCTAAACAGACAGGGATCATACAGGAAATAATAGCATCTCCAGCAATCACAGCTCCTGAGCCTGTGTCACAAGCTTTTATCCCATAATGACATCACAATCGCCAACCCTTCCCCAAAAAGCTAAGAGCCAGCTCTATTGGGTAGCTCAGGTAATAACACCTATAGATAACCCCTATATGAGTTGTCTAAGGGATCCTTCCATGTCAGGTGGAGACTTCCCCAAAAAATATCTATTACATTGTTGCAGGATGGCAGGACTACCATTGGCCCTTGCCCCATTACACTCCACGCCAGGATGTGAGCGTTGTGATTGGGTGGAATTGGTCTCCCCCGGCCTGGGACCCTGCTCTGTTCAAAGCACTCAGTGTACCTTTTCAAGGTAATAAGAAAGACTGTGTGTCATTGTTGCCACTGGTATAGACACCTAGCCTGGCAGAGTGCCTGCAGGTCGCAATGTGTGTTGGACAACACATTTAACAATTCAGTCTGTCTTCGCTGGGAACCGCTCCTCTTCCCACCGCAGGTAAATGGCCATTGTTCGGCTTGGCTGTGTCACGTGGGTGAGGACCGCAAAACAGGGCTTTTCCGGTTCTGCAATTAGTGAGGATTTGTTCTGTTATTTGGCAGGTGGCTCCCTGCCCTGGGAGCCAGGAATGTTCCACCCGCCCTTGTCCTTGGCTTTGAGCACTTGCTTCTGTGCTTCGTGCTGCAGAGTCTGCATCTCTTCTTCCCTTAGTCTGAGGCTTGTGGCTTCCTGTGAATTCACTACAGTCATTCTATGAATTCCCTTAGTGTATTATTCTCTTTAGAGGTTAGTAGTACTCGGCTCTTCCAGGTTCCTTATACGTCCCTGTAGCTCTATGTGGTTAGTTGCAATAAAGGGTTGCAAGCCTGCTCTGTGCGACTTTTGCTCTCCTGCGTTTCTGCATTTGGCTAGTGAAAAGGAAAGGTTTCTGAAACAATGTATGTGTATTTGTCCTCTATCTGCAGTACGGAGTATGCATGTTCTTCATTTGTGCACGTGTGTGTCTGCGTAACCTCGTGCATGGATGCAGGTTTGCGTCATGATTAATGTTACTCCATCGTGGTGTCACTAATGACTTCAGCACAGCTGGACATTTATCATTAGTCAACCTGGTCCAGTGATGGGGCACCTGTATCCGCGAAGACATCAGCTGGATATGGTTTGAAGGGTTGTCTAAGAGAATAGCTGCTCACATACGTAGACTGCACAGGTCCACCTGGGGGTTGGCCAAACAGCGACTGGCGTGTCTCATTTCTCATCTTTTGGCTGTCATGCGCATCGGGGACACGAGGGCCATTCCAGGGACCCTCCCTATACCAGAATACCACATGCACGGTGTAAAGACACAGCTAACATGTCTGCAACACATGTCACCGACAGACACCATACATAACATATGCGGCAAGGGAACAGGGTGCATGTGAAGCACAAACAATGCATGGCACGAGTGACACTGCATGCACAGACATAGAATAGACACATGCCATGAAATTAAGGCCCATCTGCTTGTCGCTTCTGCACTATCATGCTGGTTCCTGCTGCACACTCATGCTAGTACTTCTGCTCTCTCATGTAGGTCACTTCTGCGCTCTCATGCTGGTCACCTCTGCACTAACTGATCACTGTATCATTCTGAGCTCCTAAAGCCGTGTGCCCCTTCCTCTCTCTCCTTAGCACCTTCTCAAACTCAGGCCCTTATCTAACCCTCATTTAGAGGGTCTTGCCACACACTGCTGCCCCCCTGAGGAAGAACCCCCCCCCCCCCATGCAAGGCATTGCAATGAATAGTGCCCGTGACAGGGTGGGGGCTGTGCAGTCAGACGGCTGTAACACACTCCACGGAAAGCGACTGAGAGAACTAAAGCGCGTCCGTTTGACCACATTCTGTGGCATGATGGCGGGAGGGGCTGGGGGGCGGGGGGGTCACCCACCACAGGATGTGCCTGTGAGCACAGGGAGGGGGAGGGCTGCTGCAGTCTCGAGAGGAAGTTACAGAGCATGCACAGAGCTCGGCTGTGGTGAGAGTCTCATGAGAGCCATCACCCCTCAAAGCTGCAGGCCTGGGGCACCCTCGTGTGACCTGTGCGGACATTCCTGCGCCCCCCAGAGGTAGGACTTGCTGTGTGTGTGCCTGCGTGGGGCGGAGGTTCAGAGCTGGGATTGGCTGAACACCTGCTCCTCTAGCAGGAGGCTATGGGTGTGTCAGACATGGGGAGAGCAGATAAGAACACGTGTGTGCATGTGTGTCCTCCAGCAGGGAGCTGAAACGCTAAATGCCACGGAAAAGCTACACATCTTTCCTTGTCAGCCAGTGGCTGATGTGGGGGGAGCGGCGTGAAAAGGCAAAGATGTGATGCCTCTGTTTGACCCGAGGGGAGTGAGGGCTGGAGGGGGTCCATCCCCTCCTCCCCCCAGCTCATAAGGCAGGCGCACATGTTAAGCCCCAGAGCTACAGTGCAATAGTATGGACTATATTGCTGTGTTGTGAGACTGCTGCCTGGCAGCCTGGGGCACCTCCCCTCCCCCCCATTGAGAGCCCCTCCCGGCCCTGGCACCGCCCATCCCAACCCACACCCATGCCGAATCTATTAAATATGGCGTCTCATAACATCAAGCGCCTAGAGTCGGTTATCACAGCGCTCACACGTCTTTTACTGGCTTTAAAAGAACCGATGCAAACAGGCGCAATGCAAATAAACTCTGACTGTGTTGCAACCCCTGGGTCAGGCAAGATGACATGAGCTCAGGAGAAGTTGCAGCGGCTGCACAGCGCTAAGTCACATGTCATGCAATAATCCTTACCCAGAGGCAGATTGCAGGCTTTATTTAGACATAACATGAGTTATGTGCACTCCCACCAGCAGGTGGCGGTGTCGTTGTTGGCACTTGGGCCAGAAAGGGATGAATGGCATTTGCCCACAATGTGCCACCAGCGAATGGACAGTCCTGTAGACCCTTCTCCATGTCCGTGCCACTGGGACCTGTTGTGATCCTTCTCCAGGTCAATGCCACTGGGACCTGTTGTGATCCTTCTCCAGGTCCCTGACACTTCGACCTGTAGTGATCCTTCTCCAGGTCTGTGCCAGTGGGACCTGTTGTGATCCTTCTCCAGGTCCCTGCCACTGGGACTTGTTGTGATCCTTCCCCAGGTCCCTGCCACTGGGACCTGTTGTGATCCTTCTCCAGGTCCCTGCCACTGGAACCTGTAGACCCTTCTCCAGGTCCCTGCCACTGGGACTTGTTGTGATCCTTCCACAGGTCCCTGCCACTTGGACCTGTTGTGATCCTTCTCCAGGTCTGTGCCACTGGGACCTGTTGTGATCCTTCTCCAGATCCCTGCCACTGGGACCTGTTGTGATCCTTCCCCAGGTCCCTGCCACTGGGACCTGTTGTGAGCCTTCTCCAGGTCCCTGCCACTGGGACCTGTTGTGATTCTTCTCCAGGTCCCTGCCACTGGGACCTGTTGTGATCCTTCTCCAGGTCCCTGCCACTGGGACCTGTAGACCCTTCTCAGGTCCCTGCCACTCGGACCTGTTGTGACCCTTCTCAAGGCCCCTGCCACTGGGACCTGTAGATCCTTCCCCAGGTCCCTGCCACTGGGACCTGTTGTAATCCTTCTCCAGGTCCCTGCCACTGGGACCTGTTGTGATCCTTCTCCAGGTCCCTTCCACTGGGACCTGTTGTGATCCTTCCCCAGGTCCCTGCCACTCGGACCTGTTGTGATCCTTCCACAGGTCCCTGCTACTGGGAACTGTTGTGATCCTTCTCCAGGTCCGTGCCACTGGGACCTGTTGTGATCCTTCTCCAGGTCTGTGGCACTGGGACCTGTTGTGATTCTTCTCCAGGTCCCTGCCCTTGGGACCTGTTGTGATCCTTCTCCAGGTCCCTGTCACTGGGACCTGTAGACCCTTCTCCAGGTCCCTGCCACTGGGACCTGTAGAGCCTTCTCAGGTCCCTGCCACTGGGACCTGTTGTGACCCTTCTCCAGGTCCCTGCCACTGGGACCTGTTGTGATCCTTCTCCAGGTCCCTGCCCCTGGGGCCTGTTGTGACACTTCTCCTTGGCCGTGCCACTGGGACCTGTTGTGATCCTTCTCCAGGTCCCTGCCACTGGGACCTGTTGTGATCCTTCTCCAAGTCCCTGCTACTGGGACCTGTTGTGATCCTTCTCCAGGTCCCTGCCACTAGGACCTGTTGTGATGCTTCTCCAGGTCACTGCCACTGGGACCTGTAGATCCTTCCCCAGGTCTGTTCCACTGGGACCTGTTGTGATCCTTCTCCAGGTCCCTTCCACTGGGACCTGTTGTGATCCTTCTCCAGGTCCCTGCCACTGGGACCTGCTGTGATCCTTCTCCAGGTCCCTGCCACTGGGACCTGTTGTGATCCTTCTCCAGGTCCGTGCCACTGGGACCTGTTGTGATCCTTCTCCAGGTCCGTGCCACTGGGATGTGTTGTGATCCTTCCACAGGTCCCTGCCACTGGGACCTGTTGTGATCCTTCTCCAGGTCCATACCAATGGGACCTGTAGATCGTTCCCCAGGTCCCTGCCACTGGGACCTGTTGTGACCCTTCTCCAGGTCCGTGCCACTGGGACCTGTTGTGATCCTGCTCCAGGTCCCTGCCACTGGGACCTGTTGTGAGCCTTCTCCAGGTCCCTGCCACTGGGACCTGTTGTGAGCCTTCTCCAGGTACGCGCCACTGGAACCTGTTGTGATCCTTCCAAAGGTCCCTGCCCCTGGGACCTGTTGTGATCATTCCCCAGGTCCCTGCCACTGGGACCTGTTGTGATCCTTCTCCAGGTCCCTGCCACTGGGACCTGTAGACCCTTCTCCAGGTCCCTGCCACTGGGACCTGTTGTGATCCTTCCACAGGTCCCTGCCACTTGGACCTGTTGTGATCCTTCTCCAGGTCTGTGCCACTGGGACCTGTTGTGATCCTTCTCCAGATCCCTGCCACTGGGACCTGTTGTGATCCTTCCCCAGGTCCCTGCCACTGGGACCTGTTGTGAGCCTTCTCCAGGTCCCTGCCACTGGGACCTGTTGTGATTCTTCTCCAGGTCCCTGCCACTGGGACCTGTTGTGATCCTTCTCCAGGTCCCTGCCACTGGGACCTGTAGACCCTTCTCAGGTCCCTGCCACTCGGACCTGTTGTGACCCTTCTCAAGGCCCCTGCCACTGGGACCTGTAGATCCTTCCCCAGGTCCCTGCCACTGGGACCTGTTGTAATCCTTCTCCAGGTCCCTGCCACTGGGACCTGTTGTGATCCTTCTCCAGATCCCTTCCACTGGGACTTGTTGTGATCCTTCCCCAGGTCCCTGCCACTCGGACCTGTTGTGATCCTTCCACAGGTCCCTGCCACTGGGAACTGTTGTGATCCTTCTCCAGGTCCGTGCCACTGGGACCTGTTGTGATCCTTCTCCAGGTCTGTGGCAGTGGGACCTGTTGTGATTCTTCTCCAGGTCCCTGCCCTTGGGACCTGTTGTGATCCTTCTCCAGGTCCCTGTCACTGGGACCTGTAGACCCTTCTCCAGGTCCCTGCCACTGGGACCTGTAGAGCCTTCTCAGGTCCCTGCCACTGGGACCTGTTGTGACCCTTCTCCAGGTCCCTGCCACTGGGACCTGTTGTGATCCTTCTCCAGGTCCCTGCCACTGGGACCTGTTGTGATTCTTCTCCAGGTCCCTGCCCCTGGGGCCTGTTGTGATCCTTCTCCTTGGCCGTGCCACTGGGACCTGTTGTGATCCTTCTCCAGGTCCCTGCCACTGGGACCTGTTGTGATCCTTCTCCAGGTCCCTGCTACTGGGACCTGTTGTGATCCTTCTCCAGGTCCCTGCCACTAGGACCTGTTGTGATGCTTCTCCAGGTCACTGCCACTGGGACCTGTAGATCCTTCCCCAGGTCTGTGCCACTGGGACCTGTTGTGATCCTTCTCCAGGTCCCTTCCACTGGGACCTGTTGTGATCCTTCTCCAGGTCCCTGCCACTGGGACCTGCTGTGATCCTTCTCCAGGTCCCTGCCACTGGGACCTGTTGTGATCCTTCTCCAGGTCCGTGCCACTGGGACCTGTTGTGATCCTTCTCCAGGTCCGTGCCACTGGGATCTGTTGTGATCCTTCCACAGGTCCCTGCCACTGGGACCTGTTGTGATCCTTCTCCAGGTCCATACCAATGGGACCTGTAGATCGTTCCCCAGGTCCCTGCCACTGGGACCTGTTGTGACCCTTCTCCAGGTCTGTGCCACTGGGACCTGTTGTGATCCTGCTCCAGGTCCCTGCCACTGGGACCTGTTGTGAGCCTTCTCCAGGTCCCTGCCACTGGGACCTGTTGTGAGCCTTCTCCAGGTACGCGCCACTGGGACCTGTTGTGATCCTTCCAAAGGTCCCTGCCCCTGGGACCTGTTGTGATCATTCCCCAGGTCTGTGCCACTGGGACCTGCTGTGATCCTTCTCCAGGTCCCTGCCACTGGGACCTGTAGATCCTTCTCCAGGTCCCTGCCACTGGGACCTGTTGTGATCCTTCTCCAGGTCCCTGCCACTGGGACCTGTTGTGACCCTTCTCCATGTCCGTGCCACTGGCACCTGTTGTCATCCTTCTCCAGGTCGCTCCCACTGGGACATGTTGTGATCCTTCTCCAGGTCTCTGCCACTGGGACCTGTTGTGATCCTTCTCCAGGTCCCTGCCACTGGGACCTGTTGTGATCCATCTCCAGGTCACTGCCACTGGGACCTGTAGATCCTTCTCAGTTCCCTGCCACTGGGACCTGTTGTGATCCTTCTCCAGGTCCGTGCCACTGGGACCTGTTGTGATCCTTTTCCAGGTCCGTGCCACTGGGACCTGTTGTGATCTTTCTCCAGACCCCTGCCACTGGGACCTGTTGTGATCCTTCTCCGGGTCCCTGCCACTGGGACCTGTTGTGATCCTTCTCCAGGACCGTGCCACTGGGACCTGTTGTGATCCTTCTCCAGGTCCGTGCCACTGGGACCTGATGTGATCCTTACACAGCTCCCTGCCACTGGGACCTGTTGTGATCCTTCTCCAGGTCCATACCACTGGGACCTGTAGATCCTTCCCCAGGTCCCTGCCACTGGGACCTGTTGTGATCCTTCTCCAGGTCCCTGCTACTGGGACCTGTTGTGATCCTTCTCCAGGTCCCTGCCACTAGGACCTGTTGTGATGCTTCTCCAGGTCACTGCCACTGGGACCTGTAGATCCTTCCCCAGGTCTGTGCCACTGGGACCTGTTGTGATCCTTCTCCAGGTCCCTTCCACTGGGACCTGTTGTGATCCTTCTCCAGGTCCCTGCCACTGGGACCTGCTGTGATCCTTCTCCAGGTCCCTGCCACTGGGACCTGTTGTGATCCTTCTCCAGGTCCGTGCAACTGGGACCTGTTGTGATCCTTCTCCAGGTCCGTGCCACTGGGATCTGTTGTGATCCTTCCACAGGTCCCTGCCACTGGGACCTGTTGTGATCCTTCTCCAGGTCCATACCAATGGGACCTGTAGATCGTTCCCCAGGTCCCTGCCACTGGGACCTGTTGTGACCCTTCTCCAGGTCCGTGCCACTGGGACCTGTTGTGATCCTGCTCCAGGTCGCTGCCACTGGGACCTGTTGTGATCCTTCTCCAGGTCCCTGCCACTGGGACCTGTTGTGAGCCTTCTCCAGGTACGCGCCACTGGGACCTGTTGTGATCCTTCCAAAGGTCCCTGCCCCTGGGACCTGTTGTGATCATTCCCCAGGTCTGTGCCACTGGGACCTGCTGTGATCCTTCTCCAGGTCCCTGCCACTGGGACCTGTAGATACTTCTCCAGGTCCCTGCCACTGGGACCTGTTGTGATCCTTCTCCAGGTCCCTGCCACTGGGACCTGTTGTGACCCTTCTCCATGTCCGTGCCACTGGCACCTGTTGTGATCCTTCTCCAGGCCGCTCTCACTGGGACCTGTTGTGATCCTTCTCCAGGTCTCTGCTACTGGGACCTGTTGTGATCCTTCTCCAGGTCCCTGCCACTGGGACCTGTTGTGATCCATCTCCAGGTCACTGCCACTGGGACCTGTAGATCCTTCTCAGTTCCCTGCCACTGGGACCTGTTTTGATCCTTCTCCAGGTCCGTGCCACTGGGACC
Source organism: Ambystoma mexicanum (assembly GCF_040938575.1). NCBI lineage: Eukaryota > Metazoa > Chordata > Amphibia > Caudata > Ambystomatidae > Ambystoma > Ambystoma mexicanum. The sequence continues at coordinate 1,545,172,656 of NC_090922.1, forward strand.
TGTTGTGATCCTTTTCCAGGTCCGTGCCACTGGGACCTGTTGTGATCTTTCTCCAGAACCCTGCCACTGGGACCTGTTGTGATCCTTCTCCAGGTCCCTGCCACTGGGACCTGTTGTGATCCTTCTCCAGGACCGTGCCACTGGGACCTGTTGTGATCCTTCTCCAGGTCCGTGCCACTGGGACCTGATGTGATCCTTACACAGCTCCCTGCCACTGGGACCTGTTGTGATCCTTCTCCAGGTCCATACCACTGGGACCTGTAGATCCTTCCCCAGGTCCCTGCCACTGGGACCTGTTGTGATCCTTCCACAGGTCCCTGCCACTTGGACCTGTTGTGATCCTTCTCCAGGTCCATGCCACTGGGACATGTTGTGATCCTTCTCCAGGTCCCTGCCACTGGGACCTGTTGTAATCCTTCTCCAGGTCCATGCCACTGCGACCTGTTGTGAGCCTTCTCCAGGTACGCGCCACTGGGACCTGTTGTGATCCTTCCACAGGTCCCTGCCCCTGGGACCTGTTGTGATCATTCCCCAGCTCCGTGCCACTGGGACCTGTTTTGATTCTTCTCCAGGTCCCTGCCACTGGGACCTGTTGTGATCCTTTTCCAGCTCCCTGACACTGGGGCCTGTTGTGATCCTTCTCCAGGTCCCTGCCACTGGGACCTGTAGATCCTTCTCCAAGTCCCTAGCACTGGGACCTGTTTTGATCCTTCTCCCGGTCCCTGCCACTGGGACCTGTTGTGATCCTTCTCCAGGTCTGTGCCACTGGGACCTGTTGTGATACTCCCCAGGTCTCTGCCACTGGGACCTGTAGACCCTTCTCCAGGTCCATGCCACCGGGACCTGTTGTGATCCTTCTCCAGGTCCCTGCCACTGGGACCTGTTGTGATCCTTCTCCAGGTCCCTGCCAATGGGACCTGTAGATCCTTCTCAGTTCTCTGGCACTGGGACCTGTTGTGATCCTTCTCCAGGCCCGCGCCACTGGGACCTATTGTGATCCTTCTCCAGGTCTGTGCCACTGAGACCTGTTGTGATCCTTCTCCAGAACCCTGCCACTGGGACTTGTTGTGATCCTTCTCCAGGTCCCTGCCACTGGGACCTGTTGTGATCCTTCTCCAGATCCCTGCCACTGGGACCTGTTGTGATCCTTCTCCAGGTCCCTGCCACTGGGACCTTTTGTTATCCCTGTTGTGATCCTTCTCCAGGTCCATGCCACTGGGAACTGTTGTGATCCTTACACAGGTCCCTGCCACTGGGACCTGTTGTGCTCCTTCTCCAGATCCCTGCCACTGGGACCTGTTGTGATCCTTCTCCAGGTCCCTGCCACTGGGACCTGTTGTGATCCATCGCCAGGTCCCTGCCACTGGGACCTGTTGTGATCCTTCTCCAGGTCCCTGCCACTGGGACCTTTTGTGATCTCTGTTGTGATCCTTCTCCAGGTCCATGCCACTGGGACCTGTTGTGATCCTTACACAGGTCCGTGCCACTGGGACCTGTAGACACTTCTCCAGGTCCCAGCCACTGGGACCTGTTGTGATCCTTCCCCAGGTCCCTGCCACTGGGACCTGTGGTGATCCTTCTCCAGGTCCGTGCCACTGGGAACTGTTGTGATCCTTCCCCAGGTCCCTGCCACTGGGACCTGTTGTGATCCTTCTCCAGGTCCCTGCCACTGGGACCTTCTGTGATCCCTGTTATGATCCTTCCCCAGGTCCCTGCCACTGGGACCTGTTGTGATCCTTCTCCAGGTTCCTGCCACTGGGACCTGTTGTGATCCCTGTTGTGATCATTCTCCAGGTCCGTGCCACTGGGACCTGTTGTGATCCTTCTCCAGGTCTGTGCCGCTGGGACCTGTTGTGATCCTTCAACAGGTCCCTGCCACCGGGACCTGTTGTGATCCTACTCCAGGTCATTGCCTCTGGGACCTATTGTGATCCTTCTCCAGGAGCCTGCCACTGGGACCTGTTGTGATCCTTTTCCCAGGTCCCTGCCACTGCGACCTGTTGTGATCCTTCTCCAGGTCCGTGCCACTGGGACCTGTTGTGATCCTTCTCCAGGTCCCTGCCACTGGAACCTTTTGTGATCCTTCTCTAGGTCCCTGCCACTAGGACCTGTTGTGATCCTTCTCAAGGTCTGCACCACTGGTACCTGTTGTGATCCTTCCCCAGTTGCCTGTCACTGGGAACTGTTGTGATCCTTCCCCAGGTACCTGCCACTGGGACCTATTGTGATCCTTCTCCGGGTCCCTGCCACTTGCACCTGTTGTGATTCTTCTCCAGGTCCCTGCCACTGGCTATCCTTCCCCATGCGCCCATATATCATGGATAGTCCATTCCCATCCGTGCATCTATCATGGCTATCCTTCCCCATGTGTGCATCTATCATGGCTATCCTTCACCACACGTGTATCTATCATGGCTCTCCTTCCGCCTGCATACATCTATCATGGCTATCCTTCCCCATGCATGCATCTATCATGGCTATCCTTCGCCACACGTGTATCTATCATGGCTCTCCTTCCGCCTGCATACATCTATCATGGCTATCCTTCCCCATGCGTGCATCTATCATGGCTATCCTTCCCCATGAATGCATCTATCATAGCTATCCTTCTCCATGCGTGCATCTATCATGGCTGTCCTTCCCCACTCATGCATCTATCATGACTATCCTTCCCCATGCATGCATGTATCATGGCTAGCCCCTCCCCATGTGTGCATCTATCATGGCTCTCCTTCCCCACATGCACATCTATCATTGATATCCTTCCCCATGCATACATCTGTCATGGCTATCCTTCCCCACTCGTGCAACTTTCATGGCTATCCTTCCCCATGCGTGCCTCTATCATGGCTATCCTTCCACATGGGTGCATCTATCATGGCTTTCCTTCCCCACACGTGCATCAATCATGGCTATCCATCCCCATGCGCACACATATAATATCATGGCTATCCTTCCCCATGCGTGCATCTATCATGGCTACCCTTCCCATGCATGCATCTATCATGGCTATCCTTCCCCATGCATGCATCTATCATGGCTATCCTTCCAAATGCGCTCATCAATCATGGCTATCCTTCCCCATGCGTGCATCTATCATGGCTATCCTTCCAAATGCGCTCATCAATCATGGCTATCCTTCCCCATGCGTGCTACTATCATGGCTCTCCTTGCCCATGCGTACATCTATCATGGCTATCCTTCCCCATGCGTGCATCTCTCATGGCTATCCTTCCCCATGCATGCATCTATCATGGCTATTCTTCCCCATGTGTGCATCTATCATGACTATCCTTCCCCACACGCGCATCTATCATGGCTATCCTTCCTCATGCGTGCACCTATCATGGCTATCCTTTCCCACGCATACATCTATCATGGCTATCCTTCCCCATGCATGTATCTATCATTGCTATCCTTCCCCATGCGTGCATCTCTCATGGCTATTTTTCCCCATGCGTGCATTTATCATGGCTATCCTTCCCCACGCGTGCATCTAGCATGACTATCCTTCCCCATGTGGGCATCTATCATGGCTATCCTTTCCAATGTGTGCCTTTATCATGGCACTCCTTCCCCAGGCATGCATCTATCATGACTATCCTTCCCATGTGTGCATCTATCATGGCTCTCCTTCCGCCTGCTTGCATCTATCATGGCTATCCTTCCCCATGCCTGCATCTATCATGGCTCTCCTTCCGCCTGCAGCATCTATCATGGCTATCGTTCCCCACGCCTGCATCTATCATGGCTATCCTTCCCCTTGCGTGCATCTATCATGGCTATCCCTCCTCATGCGTTTATCTATCATGGCTCTCCTTCCCTATGCATGCATCTGTCATGGCTATCCTTCCCCATACGTAAATCTATCATGGCTATCCTTCCCCATGCGTGCATCTATCATGGCTATCCTTCCCCATACGTAAATCTATCTTGGCGATCCTTCCCCATGCGTGCATCTATCATGGCTAGTCCATCCCTATCCGTGCATCTATCATGGCTATCCTTCCCCACACGTGCATCTATCATGGCTAGTCCATCCCCATGTGTGCAACTATCATGGCTATCCTTCCCCAGGCATGCATCTATCATGACTATCCTTCCCATGTGTGCATCTATCATGGCTCTCCTTCCGCCTGCAGCATCTATCATGGCTATCGTTCCCAATGCATGCATCTATCATGGCTTTCTTTCGCCATGCGCCCATAAATCATGGCTAGTCCATCCCCACCCGTGCATCTATCAAGGCTCTCATTCCCCACACATGCATCTGTCATGGCTATCCTTCCCCATACGTAAATCTATCATGGCTATCCTTCCCCATGCATGCATCTATCATGGCTATCCTTCCCCATGCATTCATCTATCATGGCTATCCTTCCCCATGCGTGCATCTATCATGTCTATCCTTCCCCACACGTGCATCTATCATGGCTATCCTTCCCCACACGTGCATCTATCATGGCTAGTCCATCCCCATCCGTGCATCTATCATGGCTATCCTTCCCCATCCGTGCATCTATCATGGCTATCATTCCCCATGCGTGCATCTATCATGGCTAGTCCATCCCCATCTGTGCATCTATCATGGCTAGTCCATCCCCATACGTGCATCTATTATGGCTATCCTTCCCCATGCGTGCATCTGTCCTGGCTATCCTTCCGCATGCGTGCATCTATCATGGTTCTCCTTCCCCATTTGTGCATCTATCATGTCTATCCTTCCCCAAACGTGCATCTATCATGGTTCTCCTTCCCCATACGTGCATCTATCATGGCTATCCTTCCCCATGCGTGCATCTGTCCTGGCTATCCTTCCGCATGCATGCATCTATCATGGTTCTCCTTCCTCATGCGTGTATCTATCATGTCTATCCTTCCCCATACGTGCATCTATCATGGTTCTCCTTCCCCATTTGTGCATCTATCATGACTATCCTTCCCCATGCCTGCATCTATCATGGTTCTCCTTCCCCATGTGTGCATCTATAATGGCTATCCTTCCCCATGCGTGCATCTATCATGGCTATCCTTTCCCACGCATACATCTATCATGGTTCTCCTTCCCCATTTGTGCATCTATCATGGCTATCCTTCCCCATACGTGCATCTATCATGGTTCTCCTTCCCCATACGTGCACCTATCATGGCTATCCTTTCCCACGCATACATCTATCATGGCTATCCTTCCCCATCCATGTATCTTTCATTGCTATCCTTCCCCATGCGTGCATCTCTCATGGCAATCCTTCCCGAAATGAGCATCTTTCATCGTAATCCTTCCCTATGCGTGAATCTATCATGGCTATTTTTCCCCATGCGTGCATTTATCATGGCTATCCTTCCCCACGCGTGCATCTAGTATGACTATCCTTCCCCATGTGGGCATCTATCATGGCTATCCTTTCCAATGTGTGCCTCTATCATGGCACTCCTTCCCCATGTGTGCAGCTATCATGGCTATCCTTCCCCAGGCATGCATCTATCATGACTATCCTTCCCATGTGTGCATCTATCATGGCTCTCCTTCCGCCTGCATGCATCTATCATGGCTATCGTTCCCCACGCCTGCATCTATCATGGCTATCCTTCCCCTTGCGTGCATCTATCATGGCTCTCCTTCCGCCTGCAGCATCTATCATGGCTATCGTTCCCCATGCATGCATCTATCATGGCTCTCCTTCCCCATCCATGCATCTATCATGGCTCTCCTTCCCCATCCATGCATCTATCATGGCTCCCTTTCGCCATGCGCCCATAAATCATAGCTAGTCCATCCCCATCCGTGCATCTATCAAGGCTCTCATTCCCCACACATGCATCTGTCATGGCTATCCTTCCCCATACGTAGATCTATCATGGCTATCCTTCCCCATGCATTCATCTATCATGGCTATCCTTCCCCATACGTAAATCTATCTTGGCGATCCTTTCCCATGCGTGCATCTATCATGGCTATCCTTCCCCATCCGTGCATCTATCATGGCTATCCTTCCCCATCCGTGCATCTATCATGACTATCCTTCCACATCCGTGCATCTATCATGGCTATCCTTCCCCACACGTGCATCTATCATGGCTAGTCCATCCCCATGCGTGCATCTATCATGTCTATCCTTCCCCATGCGTGCATCTATCATGGCTATCCTTCCCCATGCATTCATCTATCATGGCTATCCTTCCCCATACGTAAATCTATCTTGGCGATCCTTTCCCATGCGTGCATCTATCATGGCTATCCTTCCCCACACGTGCATCTATCATGGCTAGTCCATCCCCATGCGTGCATCTATCATGTCTATCCTTCCCCATACGTGCATCTATCATGGCTATCCTTCCCCATGCATGCATCTATCATGGCTATCCTTCCCCATCCGTGCATCTATCATGGCTATCCTTCCCCATCCGTGCATCTATCATGACTATCCTTCCACATCCGTGCATCTATCATGGCTATCCTTCCCCACACGTGCATCTATCATGGCTAGTCCATCCCCATGCGTGCATCTATCATGTCTATCCTTCCCCATGCGTGCATCTATCATAGCTAGTCCATCCCCATGCGTGCATCTATCATGTCTATCCTTCCCCATACGTGCATCTATCATGGCTATCCTTCCTCATGCGTGCATCTATCATGGCTATCCTTCCCCATGCATGCATCTATCATGTCTATCCTTCCCCATGCATGCATCTATCATGGCTAGTCCATCACCATGTGTGCAACTATCATGGCTATCATTCCCCATGCGTGCATCTATCATGGCTGTCCTTCCCCATGCATGCATCTATCATGGCTGTCCTTCCCCATGCGTGCATCTATCATGGCTGTCCATCCCCATCTGTGCATCTATCATGGCTATCCTTCCCCATGCGTGCATCTATCATGACTATCGTTGCCCATACATGCATCTATCATGGTTCTCCTTCCCCATGGGTGCATCTATCATGTCTATCCTTCCCCATGCGTGCATCTATCATGGCTATCCTTCCCCATGCGTGCATCTATCATGGCTATCCTTCCCCATATGTGCATCTATCATGACTATCGTTGCCCATACGTGCATCTATCATGGTTCTCCTTCCCCATGCGTGCATCTATCATGGTTCTCCTTCCCCAATGTGTGCATCTATCATAGCTATCCTTCCCCATGCGCACATCTGTCATGGCTCTCCTTCTCCATGTGCGCATCTCTCATGGCTATCCTTCCCCATGCGTGCATCTATCATGGTTCTCCTTCCCCATGCGTGCTTCTATCAAGGCTATCCTTCCCCATGCCTGCATCTATCATGGTTCTCCTTCCCCATGCGTGCATCTATCATGGTTCTCCTTCCCCATGCCTGCGTCTATCATGGTTCTCCTTCCCCATGCCTGCATCTAACATGGCTTTCCTTCCCCACACAGGCATCTATCATGTCTATACTTTCCCATGTGTGCATCTATCATGGCGCTCCTTCCCCATGGGTGCATCTATCATGGCTATCCTTCGCCATGCGCACACATATAATATCATGGCTATCCTTCCCAATGCATGGTTCTGTCATGGCTATCCTTCCCCATGTGTACATCTATCATGGCTATCTTTCCCCACACGTGCATCTGTCATGGCTATCCTTCCCCACGCGTGCATCAATCATGGCTATCCTTCTCCATGCATGCATCTATAATGGCAATCCTTCCCCATGCGTGCATCTATCATGGCTATCCTTCCCCATGCATGCATCTATAATGGCAATCCTTCCCCATGCGTGCATCTATCATGGCTATCCTTCCCCATGCGTGCATCTATCATGCCTATCCTTCCCATGCGTGCATCTATCATGGCTATCCTTCCCCATGCGCACATCTATCATGGCTATCCTTCTCCATGCGCTCATCTATCATGGCTATCCTTCCCCATGCATGCATCTATAATGGCAATCCTTCCCCACGCTCACATCTATCATGGATATCTTTACCCATGTGTGCATCTATCCTGGCTATCCATCCCCATCAACGCATCTATCATGTATATCCTTTCCCACGTGCGCATCTATCATGGCTCTCCTTCCACATGCAGGAGGCCTTCTCGTTGTGTGGGCTCTGCCATATCTTGAGCCTCTCTGTGAGGATGTGCTGTCGCCCTAATATTGCACCTGTTCCTTCCGCCTGCAGCTGCGGACTGCTGGTGGCTTCCTTGCTAAACGGACCACTGTCATTCTGCTCCCTGTGGTGTTCCTGGAAAGTCTTATCACAGCCTCTGCCACGTGTCCTCACACTACTGGGCTTCCTGCTCCAGCCCCGCTTCATACCAAGCGCAGAAGGTTTCTTCTACCAAGGCCCGGACGGACAGGAAAGAAAAAAGAAAGCTTTTCAGTGTGCACTGAGAACGTGTTGTACTACGTTCAGAGTGTGGACTCTGCCAGTCCTGGCCCTGGAGCCTGGGGCCACGCATTTGGCTGTCCCAGGCAGTGTTATAGGGCAATCAGCTGTGCTGCCACAAATAACACAGAGCCATGGATCAGTTTACCTTGCCTTTAATCTCTCTTAACATTACCTGATTTCCATTTACCTTGACCCTCTCTTTTCCTCCCCACTCCCTCATGCCCTCCCTTCATCACATGGCTTGCCATTAAAGGGCCCATTTTGTTTCTTCTCTGCAACACCTCCCCCTTACTTATCATGGGAGTTCTTGGGCTTACATTTGTTCAAATAGACGTGATGGCCTGTTCACTTCCTGTTGTGGTTTTCTGGGTGATTCATGGGTCTCACTCGGTCTCTCCTCAGTCTCCTGTTGACTATCCTCAGGTTGGTCACCTTTGTCTTTCAGTTCTTTCTCTCCTCGTGATGGCCTCTTCACTACCTGTCGTAGTCTTCTGGGTGATTCATGAGTCTCACTCGGTCTCTCCTCAGTCTCCTGTTGACTATCCTCAGGTTGGTCACCTTTGTCTTTCAGTTCTTTCTCTCCTCGTGATGGCCTCTTCACTACCTGTTGTAGTCTTCCGGGTGATTCACGAGTCTCGTCCGCTCTCTCCTCGGTCTCCTGTTGACTATCCTTGGGTTGGACACCTTTGTCTTTCAGTTCTTTCTCTCCTCGTGATGGCCTCTTCACTACCTGTTGTATTCTTCCGGGTGATTCACGAGTCTCGTCCGCTCTCTCCTCGGTCTCCTGTTGACTATCCTTGGGTTGGTCACCTTTGTCTTTCAGTTCTTTGTCTCCTTGTGACGGCTCTAGGGTTTCAGGTTCAGTCTGGTGCAGTCGGCAGAAGAAGAAGGCATTCCAGGTTATTTCTCACTTGTCTTCTGTCGCCGTGGCCATTGATCCTTTGACATTGGTCACGAGCAATGGCTCAGGGCGTTATCGAGGGTCTATCTTTCTTTGTGTCTTTGCTGTACCAGGATGGGTTCCCCAACCGGGAGTTGTAGTTCTTTTGCTCCTCTTCACTGGTCTGCCCATTCCTTGCTATTCTCTTTCCTGTATTCCTGCATCTTGCTCCACCGTGTAGCCCTCCAGTTGTAGCAAGCGCGTTTGGGGCTTATATCTTACCATGATCTCCATAGGCGTCTTGCCGGTTAGCTTTTTGTGGTGTGTCCCGGTAGCTCTCCAGCATTTGGCACACTTCTTGAGGGGGGGTGACTGGCCTAGGAGAGCCTTTTGTCTGGTCCCTTTTAATGATGACCATAAACCGCTCCACCATCCTGTTGGCTTGCAGCCACAGTGGTGTGATTTTTTGATGGTGGAACCCTAGGTGTGCTGCTGGCTTCCGAAATTCTTGTGCTTGGAATGGGGGCATGTCAGCCTACACAACATTTGGTATCCCCCACTTGCTGAATAATTCTTCTACTACTCCTACTACATGATGGAATGGTATTACCCAAATGGACCTTTTACAATTGACCTTTTGTCCTAATTGACCTAATTATAGTGGTCCTAGTTGACCTTCTGCACAATTGACCTTTATATTATTTTAGTTATTTTATATATGTATTGGGTTGGTTTTGGATTATAAATAATATAAGGGGATTGGGTGGGTGGTTGTGTTTTTTTTGTATTGGGTGGGGGGATATATGTCCTAATTGACCTTTTAAATTAGGTAAATTCTCCCGAGGTCAATTTTCCCAAGGTCAATTGTGAAAAGGTCAATTAGTATACATCCGATGGAATGCTGTGGACTGTACCTGTTTTACTACTGGGAATTGTGAGTATTCATCCATTGCCATGAGTAGGTGGCCCCCTTCTTTGTGGGGGCCATAGAAATCCATGGCTACTCGCTGCCCTGGTCCTTCAGGTAGTGTTACTATGTTTAGGGGGCACATGACTGTGTTCGCAGCTGCTCTTTGACTCGCTTGAGAGTGGCTCAGTATGTCCTCAACTACTGCGTCCATATATGGGAACCATACTAAGTTCCGTAGTATCTTTTTCGAATTTGCTATTCCTCTATGCCCTTCGTGTACTATATTTACCGTCATTTTCCTGAGGCCCTCGGGACTACCAATCGGTTTCCTCTCAGTAGGATGCCTTGTTCCATGGTGTCTTGTTCTCTTTGTGCTTTGGCCATCCTCTCTATCTCTTTTCTGTCCACCTCCATGTTCTCAAACAGTTCCTTGTGGCAGTTCTTCCACCTGTTTGTGTTGGTCAGGTGCACCGCAGCTTGGATAGTGTGATCAGTAGGTAATCGTAGGTGGAAGTGCATTCTCCGATAGGTACATGATGTTGTGTTCTGCCTCCTGTTCTAGTGCCTCTTTTCTTTGCCCTTCTGGGTGTATAGATATATAGTCTGTTGGGTTTGCATCCCCTCCTGGTTTGTGGATGATGCAGTAGTCATATTCCTGGAGCCTGATGCCCCATCTTTCGTTTCATGGATTCATTTTGGTTTTTGGGTTCCCAAATAAGTAGAGGAGTACTTGGTGTTCCGTTATGAGCGTGAACCTCCTTCCGATGACGAAATGATGGAACTTCTCGCAGGCCCACACTGCTGCCAGGCTTTCTCTCTCGGCTTGGGAGTAAGCTCGCTCTGTGGGTGATAAGGCTCTGCTGGCGTACACGATGATGGGTTGCGTTCGTTGTCCATTTGGTTCAGTTTGGGCGAGGATAGCCCTTAGTCCCACACGACTGGCATCAACAGTTATCTCTGTGTCCCAGTCAGGGTTGAAGTAGGCCAGTCTGCTGTTGTTAATAAGCTCTGTCTTTATGACTTGAATGCCGTTCTAGCATGCCTTGCCCCATTCAAACAGGGTGTCATTTTTGAGCAGCCGTCTCTAGGGGGTCTGTGAGTTTGGCATTATTGGAAAGGGAGCAAGCGCAATAGCCCGCCATGCTCAGGAATGACCGGAGTTCAGCTACTCCTGCTGGGGGAGTCAGGTTGACGATTGCTCTTATCTTCTCATCTGCTGTTATTCCTTGGTCCGAAAAGATGTGCAAGAAGAATCTTAAGCTGGACCTGTTGATGTCGCATTTGACCCCGTTTAGGGTGAGGCCGGCTGTATGTAGAATTTCACACTCTCTTTGTACGGATTTGCCATGTTGATCTCAAGACGTGGCGAACATCAGCATATCATAACTGTAGTTCAGTGCATTAGGCACTGGCGCTATTAGTCTGTAACTGGTTTCCTGGAATATTTCCACTGTTGAAGATATTCCAAAGTTAAGTTGCTTATAACGAAACAATCCTTGATGCGTTGCAAACGTGGTGATGCGTCTCCATTTGGGGTGGATGACCAACTGGTGGAAGCCCTGGTTGAGGTCTAGTTTGGAGAACCAGTTGGCTTGGTTCAGTCTGACCATCATGTTGTCTATGTTTGGGGATGTGCCTCTCTCTTTGGATTGCAGCGTTTGGTATGCGCATGTCGACACAGAGGCGTAACCAGCCTATTTCCTTTGAAACAATGACAAATGGTGACACCCAGGGGGTTGGACCACTCACTCTTTCGATAATGTCATTGTTTAAAAGGAGTTGCAGCACTTGTGTCACTTGTGCTTGCAAATGGAAGCCTACCCGGCGTGGATGTTGGGGTACTGGGACGACAATTGGGTCGATGTGAATGGAGATTACAGAGTCTTTAAGCATGCCCACTCCTATGAACAGTGTGAGAAACTAAGCTTTGGCTGTATCTAGGGTAATCTCCTAACAAGACATTGCGTTCAGTTCATGAGCTCTTATATGAAGGGCCTGAATGACCTCTGATTGGCCCTAGTGTTTGTCAATTAGGGCGAGTGCTTGCGCTGTACAGTAGCTTAGTAGGCACCGACCTGCCATGGGGCTTTGTATGACATGGATGGTCATAGATACTCTTTGGCCTTTGTGGTATAGATTGCATTGAATCTGGCCTGTTGACTGGAGTGTGTTTGCTGTGCCCAATTGGAATATGCGAGCTTGGGACAGGCGTCATATGTAAATGTCTTTTAATGCTTGGTATAGTGATTCGTTTATGACATTTACGGTTGTGCCCGTTTCTACGATGAATTGATGATTCAGCCCTCCTATCTGAACAGTGACCTTTGGGGCGGCTCTGTCACCCGTCTTTTCACCGATTAGTCTCAGATACTCTTTGCTATATCGGTCCCGATGGCCATACTTTCTGAAGTCTTGTCCTTCGTCTTCTCGATCTGTGGGTGGGTTTTCATATGGGTCTTTGGCCTATCCTGCATATGGTTTAGTCTGTAGTTGGTGTTGGGGTGCTCCTGCTGGTAGGCATAGCTTGTATCCTATATTTGGGTTTAGTCTGTAGTTGGTGTTGGGGTGCTCTGGTTGGTAAGCGTAGCTCTCTGCTAGGTTTGGTAGGTGACTATATTCATCTGGGCATTGCAATGGTGGTTGAAGGTCTAGGTCTTCCATTGTTCTAACCATACCGGTTTGAGTTTGAAATGCAGGTGGGTTCCTTCCCGGGCGTGTCACTCGGGCATTCTGATTAGCGTACATCTTGTATCTGAATCCCTGTATTTGTATCTTGTCGTCTCAGGTTCCCTCTGGGCATTGCCGGCTTATAGTTTGGGAGAGTTGGGGCTTTTTCTCTACACGTTACTTGGAAATGATGGTCCTGACACACCTCGTGCACACTTGTCCTATGGCTGGGCATTGTCCTCTGCGGGAGTATTCACACCTGCATCTGTGACACCTCGTGCACATTTGTCCTATGGCTGGGCATTGTCCTCTGCGGGGGTATTCACACCTGCATCTGTGACACCTCGTGCACATTTGTCCTATGGCTGGGCATTGTCCTCTGCGGGGGTATTCACACCTGCATCTGTGACACCTCGTGCACATTTGTCCTATGGCTGGGCATTGTCCTCTGCGGGGGTATTCACACCTGCATCTGTGACACCTCGTGCACATTTGTCCTATGGCTGGGCATTGTCCTCTGCGGGGGTATTCAAACCTGCATCTGTGACACCTCGTGCACATTTGTCCTATGGCTGGGCATTGTCCTCTGCGGGGGTATTCACACCTGCATCTGTGACACCTCGTGCACATTTGTCCTATGGCTGGGCATTGTCCTCTGCGGGGGTATTCACACCTGCATCTGTGACACCTCGTGCACTTTTGTCCTATGGCTGGGCCTTGTCCTCTGCGGGGGTATTCACACCTGCATCTGTGACACCGCGTGCACATTTGTCCTATGGCTGGGCATTGTTCTCTGTGGGGGTATTCACACCTGCATCTGTGACACCACGTTCACATTTGTCCTATGGCTGGGCATTGTCCTCTGTGGGGGTATTCACACCTGCATCTGTGACACCTAATGCGCATTTGTCCTATGGCTGGGCATTGTCCTCTGCGGGGGTATTCACACCTGCATCTGTGACACCTCGTGCACATTTGTCCTATGGCTGGGCATTGTCCTCTGCGGGGGTATTCACACCTGCATCTGTGACACCACGTGCACATTTGTCCTATGGCTGGGCATTGTCATCTGTGGGGGTATTCACACCTGCATCTGTGACACCTCGTGCACATTTGTCCTATGGCTGGGCATTGTCCTCTGCAGGGGTATTCACACCTGCATCTGTGACACCTCCTGCACATTTGTCCTATGGCTGGGCATTGTCCTCTGCGGGGGTATTCACACCTGCATCTGTGACACCTCGTGCACATTTGTCCTATGGCTGGGCATTGTCCTCTGCGGGGGTATTCACACCTGCATCTGTGACACCTCATGCACATTTGTCCTATGGCTGGGCATTGTCCTCTGTGGGGGTATTCACACCTGCATCTGTGACATTGCTTGGCTCCTTGGGGCCTTTGGTGTGGGTATCTTGACCCCGGTATGAATGGTACCCCTTGGTTTCTGGCATTGACGTTCAGCATGTTCTGCATTTCCGCGATACTGTCGCCTTTTCTTGGGTTTCAATGGCTGCTGCTTGCATGTCTACTCTCTCGTAAACACTGGCTATGTTTATGATTCCTTGCCTTGAAAGTGGCTTCTTCAGCAGGTGTTTCCTGAATACTGAGGATGTGAATCCTTAAATTATTCTGAGTCGGATCGCTTCCTCATCGGAGAAGTTTGATAAATCACTGTGAGTTATCTTTTCTTTGGAGTCTTATCACAAACTCACCAATGGTCTCATGCAAAAGCTGGGCGCACTGGTTAAAGGAGTATCTTTTGCAGTCTCTATTTGGCAATATGACCATTTATCTGTTGACGGCCGCTATCACTAGTGCATATGTGGACTTTTCCTGTGTAGGGATTGTCTTTAAGGTGCATTTTATTTCTTTTCCACCTAGGTTAGTAAATATGTCTGCTTTATTCTGTGAGTTTTGATCTCCCATGGCCCTTAAGAAGTCTTGCAATTCTTCCATCGATTCTTCCCAACCTGGTCCTCGGTCCTGGTGTGGGTGCAGTGACAAGGGATTGGGCCGTCTCAGAAACGTTGCTCTTGATGCGGCTCCTATTATAGGATTTGCTGGGATTCCTGCCTCTGCTCCTGCTTCTACGGCCCCTTTTGTGAGCTAAACTACAGGCCCATATCCCTACTAGAGGGGGTATGAAAAATATTGCCTAGAATCATATACGAGCACCATCAAGTATGGGTTCTAAAGGAGGGCCTTGTAAATCATCTACAAGCTGGATTTCTAAACTACAGGCCCATATCCCTACTAGATGGGGTAGGAACGATATTCACCAGAATCAAATACGAGTACCTTCAAGCATGACTTGTACAGGAGGGCCTCATGGATAGTCTACTGACGGGTTTTCTAAAGTACAGGCCTATATCCCTTCTAGATGGGGTAGGAAAGATATTGACCAGAATCATATACGAGCACCATCAAGAATTCGATGCACAGGAGGGCCTTGCAGATCATTTACAGGTAGGATTGCTAAACTACATTTGGGGGTGGGATCGGCAGCTCCCTCTTTGGTGATTTACATGATATATTTTCTCTGAATGTCATGTGAATGCTTCAAGTTTTTAATTCAGATCATACTTATTGTGGATTAATCTTATGATGTTTGCTTCCTCCAGAGCTGAATACTTTATTGGTGTGTCCTCGTGTTCAGAAAAGGTCAGGATCACAGACCACACATGGTAAGTAACTGCTGTGATCTATGTCTGCCTCTCTGCACAGGGTGCTCTTTGCTTCTGGCAACCGACCTGTGTACCCCCCTATGATGCCCCCCACACACTCCCTCCTCTTGCCTTTCTCTTTTTCCTCCTATCGTGCACAGAGGTGGAGTAGGAACCAAAGGTGGCCTTTAAGTGGCCCCATGTCACGTGGAGCAAAGACGGATAATGAGCAAACTCCCTCCCCCCACAGAGAGCTTGGATGAGGGCAAATGTTTGCCTTTTATAGTATGTTTATCTGTAAACAGTGATTAAAAAAAGTCATTTAAAAAACCTTTTCAACATGTTTAGGGGCCCTGTGCAGACAAATTTGTCTTTTCACCCCATCAAAATAAATATAGAAATCCAACACTCTCTGTGACCCCTCCCCCTTCACACCCATCACAACCGTTTGCTTGATGAGTTGACCTTCCAGCAATCACAGCCAGCTCCATGAAAGTCTGACAACCAACGAAAAGGAACCAGACTATCAGATTGGGAGCTGTGGTTAGAACATTTCTAGTTAGTTAAGCTTCCATTGCTTCGTGTAACATTAGTAGGAGGTCCCGTTGTTTTTCTTTGGACTGTCTGAAGGGTGACGTCCTACTTGATGGAGTCATTCGCTGCGTTGGTCGCTTGACACTATTCACACAGGGGATTGACACCAATAGGCCACAGATCAATCCTTTCACTTTAGGCTGATGTCTCATCCTAGGTGAAGATCCCCCTCCCCCACTAACCCAGTCCTGATTATAGAGGAGGTGACAGCATTTGCAGATACAACACAGTCAAGCACGGGCAACAATCCCTTGCTACCTAGCCAGACGTGCACAGGCTAAGAAAATGTGCACAGTATGTGTCCCGTTGAGGATGTTGAAAGGAATTTTGAGTATGTTTACTATAGGATAAATACAATTGGATGAGACCCAATTGTAATTTGGGATCCACGATTTGTATTTTTGTATCATAGATTTTTGGGAACACAGGAATCCACATGGGGAGATGAAAACAAACACCTCTGTCCTGATGAAGGCTGTTGTAACAAGAGGATCATCCAGTAGCGCATGAGGCTGAAACACTGTTGTGTCGATAAGCTCATTTTGGGGTGGTCAGGGAAGGTCCCAATGATGACTAGGAGTTCACGTTGCATGTGCAATATTTGTGACTGGGTGTGCGGCAAAGTTGACGGGATGTTACAGTTAGATATGTATCCAATGTAGTTAAATGTGAATAGGATGTGTTACTTCAAGTGATACTTTGTGTTCAAAATTGATACATATTAGACTTCCACATGCGTAGAAATATAACACACAATCCATATATGGTGTGCGATAAGGTGCCTATAACCTGGGCGACGAGGAGTTTTCCTAATGTGCATGCGAGGAAGGGGCCTTGTCACAGAGGACCCACTGTAAAGAAGAGAGAATATTTGAATAAACATGCATGCACACTGAGATACATACACAGGGAAGGTATAGATCTCCACGTAGTGGGCTGTTTAATACACATGTATTAAACTTGCAGTCAGGAGTTTGCATGGTGAATTTTAAGTGATTTGGAGAAAATCTAGTCCTGCAGGGTTGGAGGCCAGAGGAGGAGTAATGATTAACGGAGCAGATAGACATGTAGCAAACCAGGACAAGTATTTATGGCCTGGTTGTTTCGCAGAAAGCAGATGTAATCTATTTTAAGTGCATGGGAGCTTGTAGAGGGGTCCGGCAATTTGGTTTTGACCAACAATACATTTTCGTGATGTGACGCTCGAGGCCTGAGTGACCGATACTCCCAGTGTTTTGAATGTTTTCTTAGGATGTGGTCAGAAGCCACGAGTGTTGAATTGGTAGTCGTTTCAATTAGTAATTTTCCAATGACGCCAGTAAGCTGGGGTGGGTGAGATCATTATCAACAGTTCAAAGGGAACCTGTTTGTTCTGCTCTTTCTGATTTTGTTTGAAGTAGTCATGCAAAGCATTTGCAATTACATTTAGGGATGAGAGGTCTCAGACCAGCTGGGACTTGTAATGTATTATGCTTGTATATGAATGTGTAACTGTGTTATGATGTCATGACCTGCCACGGACACATCCTAAAAAATGTGGTGTTCTGTGAATAGGATCTAAACATGCTAGTTAAGATAACAGTGACCAATGGAAATGGAGGAATTGGAGAATGATTGGATTTCTTTGTATAGGTTTTGGCCAGTCATTTATGGAGGGTGGACTGTAATAAAATATATGGTGTTTTAACAGTTGCAAAAATGTATGTAATGTGTCATCTTATGTGGTTCAGAGAGACTCGGGTTAGTTTAACTCTACAGCTTCATCCAGCCCCTCCCGAGACGATAGTACAATAAACTCGCTTACATACAACCGTGCACTCGTTATTTAAGTGGTGGGCCTGCTTTCGGTTAAGGTGTTTAAAGGGCCATCCATACACTTATAATAAGCAGTGCAATATATAGCCTCTCGAAGGCCTTCGACCAGGTGGACAGAGCTCTATTATGGAGCAAACCTAGGCGTTGAGGAATGCCCGAATCTTTATTGGGGATGTTGGTGGAACTCCACAAGGAGACCAAGATCAGATGAATCCGGGCATCTTTATGAAACCATTGAGGTAGAAAGAGGGGTCAGACAAGGGTGTCTAGGGGCACCCCTCTTCTTTAATCGCTTCTTGGTGGATATGGGGTTCTCCCTGGAACCATCTGCATTGGCCAGCCCTGTGTTGAATGGAATAAATATATTTTGGCTGGCCTATGCAGATGATATTGTGCTGCTGGATAGAACAGCAATTGGGCTTGAGTGATTATTAACCAACTTGGCTGAATAACAAACTCTCAATCAATCCCAGTAAATCAAAAATTGTGGTTTTAAGGCACCCTCAAAAAAAGATCAAATATTCAAATTGGGTTTTAGATGGCCAAAGGATCCAAAGAGTAGAGGTGGTGAAATACTTGGGTTTTAACATCTATGCCTCCCCTGCCCTTTATACAGTTGAGGCTGTAAGGATATCACAGAGCGCTGCTCAAATGCTTAAACTGAACTTCCTCTAGTGCTGTAAGGACTGGAAGCTAAACCGCGACTCAGGTCTATCAATTGGAACATATCTGATGCTCAGTTATGGAAGAAGGCATTAGGTCTCCCGGCTTGCACTCCTAGTTGGAGCCTTAGGTTCGAACTTGGTCTCAAATCCTTGGGTTGTATGGCGAATTGCAAGATAATTTCATTATATCGGGAGATCATTACTGGAAAGAAGTCCACTCTTTATGGGGATATATGGAGTCACATGGAGTACTCTAGGTCGGCTCTTTTGGTAGCATTCGAAAGTAGAGTGAGCGAGGCTTTGCTTAAAGATGACCTCGATGTTGAGACCTTAATATGCAAACCATTAAAAGTTTTTTAAAAACTTGAAATTTGGACTGGATAGAGACAGTTGAGAGGGTAAGAATGTCTTACTCCAAAAATCCCTTTCTACAGGGTGAGAAGAAACTTGGTTGCCTTTCTCAATATCTCGTGAAATCTCGAAATACATTGTTACGCAGTGATTTCAGATTAAACTTGGTACACTACAGAGGAGTTCTGCCAAAACAGAAGCAGGGAGATAAAGCTAAACAATTATGCAAAGTGTGCGCAGTCCTAGAAAAACAATCTCTTAGGCACTTACTGATGGAGTGTGAAGGTACGTGGAGTACACGACTGGCACTTTTCAGAAAATGTGTGTGATACGATGAAGATCTTTTCTCAGACTCTTTTTGGGACAGGGTGATCTCGGGCTGTGATGCCATATTGACATCAGCAGTGGTTCGAGTGTTAAAAAGGTGTGAAGTAATTGCATGAAATTGAAGGAAAATTAAAGTATAAAGGTCAAAGATTAAGCTTGTATTCTTCTTCTTTCTGTTGTTTGAGGGAAATGCAGTTTGTTAATTAATTGTTTGGTTTGTTTTCTTTATGAATTTGTATGTTTGGGTGTGTATTGATTTTAAGGAAAGCAAATGTTTTTGCTTTATGATTGTGTAATGTTCTTTTCTTTGATTGGATTTTGTAAAGGCTTGATGCTGAGCCAAATACAAATAAAAACAATAAAAATAAAAATATATAGATACTGCTCAACAAGCCGAGTGAAGAAGGCAGTCAGTCTCGGAGAGCCCTAGTTTAGCAGTAGGGTCTTTACTATGTGGATGCACAACGATCAACACTATAATTGAATGCACATGTAATGTACCACCCTTTCACTCCTGCAGGCCTTGCAAGTTATTACAAATCCCACTAAAACTGCAGGCCGAGTTCCTTAGTTTACATATTCGACCTAAGTGAAATCCACCCGCCCCAAGGTGACTAGTGACAAAACATTTACCAGTGCTTTTTGTAAAATGGTGCATGTCGCCATAAGCACACTTCATATTTGGTGCAATGCTGCCAAGCATGCACAGTGAAACTTGCATTTGCCAGTTTCTGCAAAAAGTTTTTGCAGTAAATGCAAAATTAGTTTCCAACATCCCCGTACTCGCCAGTAAGGTCGAGTACCCTGCAAATGTAGCTCGCCCTTCATAAAAACTACTCGCCAATGCTAGTGGGCTAGGAGATTTTTCAAGCCCTGTCCTGTGCAAACGTTGTATTGTAAATTGTCTTGTATGAATGTCCTTTTAATTTTTGATACATGAATTGGATCAAATAAAATCATCATGACCTCTATAGAGAAAAGCTCGTGGGTCTAGATGTATCTGGAATCGCCCAGATCAGTGTGTGTTTTACATGCATTGATGCCTGGATGGATGGATCGGGAAAGAACCAGGTGCCTCCTTCTGAGTATAAACCAAAACAAAAAAGTGATGATTGATTGATTGATTGATATTGTATTTCTATCGCGCTTGTACACAAGTGTTTCAGAGTGCGACGGATGGAAAGTGCTATTATCTGTAATACGGTGCCACATGCTGATGTGATGAGCCACTGCTGCTCTGTGTCCCATTCATCCGGGTTCTGCTCTGGGGATGTGGGGGAGGGGGGGACTGCAGGTGAGGGGAGGGGGAGAGATTGGGGCACAGGCAGCTGATCACTGAAGCTGAGCCACTGCTGCTCTATGTCCCATTCATCCTGGTTCTGCTCTGGGGATGTGGGGGGGGGACTGCAGGTGAGTGGGGGGAGGGAGAGATTGGAACACATGCAGCTGATCACTGAAGCTGAGCCACTGCTGCTCTGTCCCATTCATCCTGGTTCTGCTCTGGGGATGTGGGGGAGGGGAGGACTGCAGGTGAGGGGGAGAGATTGGGGCACATGCAGCTGATCACTGAAGCTGAGCCCCTGCTGCTCTGAGTCCCATTCATCCTGGTTCTGCTCTGGGGATGTGGGGGAGGGGAGGACTGCAGGTGAGGGGCAGGGATTGGGACTCATGCAGCTGATCACTGAAGCTGAGCCACTGCCGCTCTATGTCCCATTCATCCTGGTTCTGCTCTGGGGATGTGGGGGAGGGGGGGACTGCAGGTGAGGGGGAGGGATTGGGACTCATGCAGCTGGTCACTGAAGCTGTTCCACTGCTGCTCTATGTCCCATTCATCCTGGTTCTGCTCTGGGGATGTGGGGGAGGGGAGGACTGCAGGTGTGGGGGGGGGGAGATTGGGACATGCAGCTGATCACTGAGGCTGAGCCACTGCTGCTCTATGTCCCATTCATCCTGGTTCTGCTCTGGGGATGTGGGGGAGGGGAGGACTGCAGGTGAGGGGGGGGGGATATTGGGGCACATGCAGCTGATCACTGAAGCTGAGCCACTGCTGCTCTATGTCCCATTCATCCTGGTTCTGCTCTGGGGATGTGGAAGAGGGGAGGACTGCAGGTGAGGGGGGGGGGATATTGGGGCACATGCAGCTGATCACTGAAGCTGAGCCACTGCTGCTCTATGTCCCATTCATCCTGGTTCTGCTCTGGGGATGTGGGGGAGGGGGGGACTGCAGGTGAGGGGGAGGGGAGAGATTGGGACTCATGCAGCTGGTCACTGAATCTGAGCCCCTGCTGCTCTATGTCCCATTCATCCTGGTTCTGCTCTGGGGATGTGGGGGAGGGGAGGACTGCAGGTGAGGGGGAGAGATTGGGACACATGCAGCTGATCACTGAAGCTGAGCCACTGCTGCTCTATGTCCCATTCATCCTGGTTCTGCTCTGGGGATGTGGGGGAGGGGGGGACTGCAGGTGAGGGGGAGGAGAGATTGGGACATGCAGCTGATCACTGAAGCTGAGCCACTGCTGCTCTATGTCCCATTCATCCTGGTTCTGCTCTTGGGATGTGGGGGAGGGGAGGACTGCAGGTGAGGGGGGGGGGATATTGGGGCACATGCAGCTGATCACTGAAGCTGAGCCACTGCTGCTCTATGTCCCATTCATCCTGGTTCTGCTCTGGGGATGTGGGGGAGGGGGGGACTGCAGGTGAGGGGGAGGGGAGAGATTGGGACTCATGCAGCTGGTCACTGAATCTGAGCCACTGCTGCTCTATGTCCCATTCATCCTGGTTCTGCTCTGGGGATGTGGGGGAGGGGGGGACTGCAGGTGAGGGGGAGGGATTGGGACACATGCAGCTGGTCACTGAAGCTGTTCCACTGCTGCTCTATGTCCCATTCATCCTGGTTCTGCTCTGGGGATGTGGGGGAGGGGAGGACTGCAGGTGAGGGGGAGGGGGAGATTGGGACATGCAGCTGATCACTGAAGCTGAGCCACTGCTGCTCTATGTCCCATTCATCCTGGTTCTGCTCTGGGGATGTGGGGGAGGGGAGGACTGCAGGTGAGGGAGAGAGATTGGGACACATGCAGCTGATCACTGAAGCTGAGCCCCTGCTGCTCTATGTCCCATTCATCCTAGTTCTGCTCTGGGGATGTGGGGGAGGGGAGGACTGCAGGTGAGGGGCAGGGATTGGGACTCATGCAGCTGATCACTGAAGCTGAGCCACTGCCGCTCTATGTCCCATTCATCCTGGTTCTGCTCTGGGGATGTGAGGGAGGGGAGGGCTGCAGGTGAGGGGGGAGGGGAGAGATTGGGACATGCAGCTGATCACTGAAGCTGAGCCACTGCTGCTCTGTGTCCCATTCATCCTGGTTCTGCTCTGGGGATGTGGGGGAGGGGAGGGCTGCAGTTGAGGGGGGAGGGGAGAGATTGGGACATGCAGCTGATCACTGAAGCTGAGCCACTGCTGCTCTATGTCCCATTCATCCTGGTTCTGCTCTGGGGATGTGGGGGTGGGGAGGACTGCAGGTGAGGGGGAGGGAGAGATTGGGAGACATGCAGCTGGTCACTGAAGCTGAGCCACTGCTGCTCTGTCCCATTCATCCTGGTTATGCTCTGGGGATGTGGGGGAGGGGAGGACTGCAGGTGAGGGGGAGAGATTGGGACTCATGCAGCTGATCACTGAAGCTGAGCCACTGCTGCTCTGTGTCCCATTCATCCTGGTTCTGCTCTGGGGATGTGGGGGAGGGGAGGACTGCAGGTGAGGGGGGAGAGATTGGGACACATGCAGCTGATCACTGAAGCTGAGCCCCTGCTGCTCTATGTCCCATTCATCCTGGTTCTGCTCTGGGGATGTGGGGGAGGGGAGGACTGCAGGTGACAGGGAGAGATTGGGACATGCAGCTGATCACTGAAGCTGAGCCACTGATGCTCTTTGTCCCATTCATCCTGGTTCTGCTCTGGGGGTGTGGGGGAGGGGAGGACTGCAGGTGAGGGGGATGGATTGGGACACATGCAGCTGATCACTGAAGCTGAGCCACTGCTGCTCTATGTCCCATTCATCCTGATTCTGCTCTGGGGATGTGGGGGAGGGGAGGACTGCAGGTGAGGGGAGGTGGGAGAGATTGGGATACATGCAGCTGGTCACTGAAGCTGAGCCACTGCTGCTCTGTGTCCCATTCATCCTGGTTCTGCTCTGGGGATGTGGGTGAGGGGAGGACTGCAGGTGAGGGGTGGGGAGATTGGGACCCATGCAGCTGATCACTGAAGCTGAGCCACTGCTGCTCTATGTCCCATTCATCCTGGTTCTGCTCTGGGGATGTGGGGGAGGGGAGGACTGCAGGTGAGGGGGAGAGATTGGGGCACATGCAGCTGGTCACTGAAGCTGAGCCACTGCTTCTCTATGTCCCATTCATCCTGGTTCTGCTCTGGGATGTGGGGGAGGGGAGGACTGCAGGTGAGGGGGAGGGATTGGGGCACATGCAGCTGGTCACTGAAGCTGAGCCACTGCTGCTCTGTGTCCCATTCATCCTGGTTCTGCTCTGGGGATGTGGGGGAGGGGAGGACTGCAGGTGAGGGGGAGGGGGAGATTGGGACATGCAGCTGATCACTGAAGCTGAGCCACTGCTGCTCTGTGTCCCATTCATCCTGGTTCTGCTCTGGGGATGTGGGGGAGGGGAGGACTGCAGGTGAGGGGAGGGAGAGATTGGGACACATGCAGCTGATCACTGAAGCTGAGCCACTGCTGCTCTATGTCCCATTCATCCTGGTTCTGCTCTGGGGATGTGGGGGAGGGGGGGACTGCAGGTGAGGGGGAGGGGAGAGATTGGGACTCATGCAGCTGGTCACTGAATCTGAGCCACTGCTGCTCTCTGTCCCATTCATCCTGGTTCTGCTCTGGGGATGTGGGGGAGGGGAGGGCTGCAGGTGAGGGGGAGGGATTGGGACACATGCAGCTGATCACTGAAGCTGAGCCACTGCTGCTCTTTGTCCCATTCATCCTGGTTCTGCTCTGGGGGTGTGGGGGAGGGGAGGACTGCAGGTGAGGGGGAGGAGATTGGGACACATGCAGCTGATCACTGAAGCTGAGCCACTGCTGTTCTATGTCCCATTCATCCTGGTTCTGCTCTGGGGATGTGGGGGAGGGGAGGACTGCAGGTGAGGGAGAGAGATTGGGACATGCAGCTGATCACTGAAGCTGAGCCACTGCTGCTCTGTGTCCCATTCATCCTGGTTCTGCTCTGGGGATGTGGGGGAGGGGAGGGCTGCAGGTGAGGGGGGAGAGATTGGGGCACATGCAGCTGATCACTGAAGCTGAGCCACTGCTGCTCTATGTCCCATTCATCCTGGTTCTGCTCTGGGGATGTGGGGGAGGGGAGGACTGCAGGTGAGGGGGAGAGATTGGGGCACATGCAGCTGATCACTGAAGCTGAGCCACTGCTGCTCTATGTCCCATTCATCCTGGTTCTGCTCTGGGGATGTGGGGGAGGGGAGGACTGCAGGTGAGGGAGAGAGATTGGGACATGCAGCTGATCACTGAAGCTGAGCCACTGCTGCTCTGTGTCCCATTCATCCTGGTTCTGCTCTGGGGATGTGGGGGAGGGGAGGGCTGCAGGTGAGGGGGGAGAGATTGGGGCACATGCAGCTGATCACTGAAGCTGAGCCACTGCTGCTCTATGTCCCATTCATCCTGGTTCTGCTCTGGGGATGTGAGGGAGGGGAGGGCTGCAGGTGAGGGGGGAGGGGAGAGATTGGGACATGCAGCTGATCACTGAAGCTGAGCCACTGCTGCTCTGTGTCCCATTCATCCTGGTTCTGCTCTGGGGATGTGGGGGAGGGGAGGACTGCAGGTGAGGGGAGGGAGAGATTGGGACACATGCAGCTGATCACTGAAGCTGAGCCACTGCTGCTCTATGTCCCATTCATCCTGGTTCTGCTCTGGGGATGTGGGGGAGGGGGGGACTGCAGGTGAGGGGGAGGGGAGAGATTGGGACTCATGCAGCTGGTCACTGAATCTGAGCCACTGCTGCTCTCTGTCCCATTCATCCTGGTTCTGCTCTGGGGATGTGGGGGAGGGGAGGGCTGCAGGTGAGGGGGAGGGATTGGGACACATGCAGCTGATCACTGAAGCTGAGCCACTGCTGCTCTTTGTCCCATTCATCCTGGTTCTGCTCTGGGGGTGTGGGGGAGGGGAGGACTGCAGGTGAGGGGGAGGAGATTGGGACACATGCAGCTGATCACTGAAGCTGAGCCACTGCTGTTCTATGTCCCATTCATCCTGGTTCTGCTCTGGGGATGTGGGGGAGGGGAGGACTGCAGGTGAGGGAGAGAGATTGGGACATGCAGCTGATCACTGAAGCTGAGCCACTGCTGCTCTGTGTCCCATTCATCCTGGTTCTGCTCTGGGGATGTGGGGGAGGGGAGGGCTGCAGGTGAGGGGGGAGAGATTGGGGCACATGCAGCTGATCACTGAAGCTGAGCCACTGCTGCTCTATGTCCCATTCATCCTGGTTCTGCTCTGGGGATGTGGGGGAGGGGAGGACTGCAGGTGAGGGGGAGAGATTGGGGCACATGCAGCTGATCACTGAAGCTGAGCCACTGCTGCTCTATGTCCCATTCATCCTGGTTCTGCTCTGGGGATGTGGGGGAGGGGAGGACTGCAGGTGAGGGAGAGAGATTGGGACATGCAGCTGATCACTGAAGCTGAGCCACTGCTGCTCTGTGTCCCATTCATCCTGGTTCTGCTCTGGGGATGTGGGGGAGGGGAGGGCTGCAGGTGAGGGGGGAGAGATTGGGGCACATGCAGCTGATCACTGAAGCTGAGCCACTGCTGCTCTATGTCCCATTCATCCTGGTTCTGCTCTGGGGATGTGAGGGAGGGGAGGGCTGCAGGTGAGGGGGGAGGGGAGAGATTGGGACATGCAGCTGATCACTGAAGCTGAGCCACTGCTGCTCTGTGTCCCATTCATCCTGGTTCTGCTCTGGGGATGTGGGGGAGGGGAGGACTGCAGGTGAGGGGGAGAGATTGGGGCACATGCAGCTGATCACTGAAGCTGAGCCACTGCTGCTCTATGTCCCATTCATCCTGGTTCTGCTCTGGGGATGTGGGGGAGGGGAGGACTGCAGGTGAGGGAGAGAGATTGGGACATGCAGCTGATCACTGAAGCTGAGCCACTGCTGCTCTGTGTCCCATTCATCCTGGTTCTGCTCTGGGGATGTGGGGGAGGGGAGGGCTGCAGGTGAGGGGGGAGAGATTGGGGCACATGCAGCTGATCACTGAAGCTGAGCCACTGCTGCTCTATGTCCCATTCATCCTGGTTCTGCTCTGGGGATGTGAGGGAGGGGAGGGCTGCAGGTGAGGGGGGAGGGGAGAGATTGGGACATGCAGCTGATCACTGAAGCTGAGCCACTGCTGCTCTGTGTCCCATTCATCCTGGTTCTGCTCTGGGGATGTGGGGGAGGGGAGGACTGCAGGTGAGGGGCAGGGATTGGGACTCATGCAGCTGATCACTGAAGCTGAGCCACTGCCGCTCTATGTCCCATTCATCCTGGTTCTGCTCTGGGGATGTGGGGGAGGGGGGGACTGCAGGTGAGGGGGAGGGATTGGGACTCATGCAGCTGGTCACTGAAGCTGTTCCACTGCTGCTCTATGTCCCATTCATCCTGGTTCTGCTCTGGGGATGTGGGGGAGGGGAGGACTGCAGGTGTGGGGGGGGGGGAGATTGGGACATGCAGCTGATCACTGAGGCTGAGCCACTGCTGCTCTATGTCCCATTCATCCTGGTTCTGCTCTGGGGATGTGGGGGAGGGGAGGACTGCAGGTGAGGGGGGGGGGGATATTGGGGCACATGCAGCTGATCACTGAAGCTGAGCCACTGCTGCTCTATGTCCCATTCATCCTGGTTCTGCTCTGGGGATGTGGAAGAGGGGAGGACTGCAGGTGAGGGGGGGGGATATTGGGGCACATGCAGCTGATCACTGAAGCTGAGCCACTGCTGCTCTATGTCCCATTCATCCTGGTTCTGCTCTGGGGATGTGGGGGAGGGGGGGACTGCAGGTGAGGGGGAGGGGAGAGATTGGGACTCATGCAGCTGGTCACTGAATCTGAGCCCCTGCTGCTCTATGTCCCATTCATCCTGGTTCTGCTCTGGGGATGTGGGGGAGGGGAGGACTGCAGGTGAGGGGGAGAGATTGGGACACATGCAGCTGATCACTGAAGCTGAGCCACTGCTGCTGTATGTCCCATTCATCCTGGTTCTGCTCTGGGGATGTGGGGGAGGGGGGGACTGCAGGTGAGGGGGAGGAGAGATTGGGACATGCAGCTGATCACTGAAGCTGAGCCACTGCTGCTCTATGTCCCATTCATCCTGGTTCTGCTCTTGGGATGTGGGGGAGGGGAGGACTGCAGGTGAGGGGGGGGGGATATTGGGGCACATGCAGCTGATCACTGAAGCTGAGCCACTGCTGCTCTATGTCCCATTCATCCTGGTTCTGCTCTGGGGATGTGGGGGAGGGGGGGACTGCAGGTGAGGGGGAGGGGAGAGATTGGGACTCATGCAGCTGGTCACTGAATCTGAGCCACTGCTGCTCTATGTCCCATTCATCCTGGTTCTGCTCTGGGGATGTAGGGGAGGGGGGGACTGCAGGTGAGGGGGAGGGATTGGGACACATGCAGCTGGTCACTGAAGCTGTTCCACTGCTGCTCTATGTCCCATTCATCCTGGTTCTGCTCTGGGGATGTGGGGGAGGGGAGGACTGCAGGTGAGGGGGAGGGGGAGATTGGGACATGCAGCTGATCACTGAAGCTGAGCCACTGCTGCTCTATGTCCCATTCATCCTGGTTCTGCTCTGGGGATGTGGGGGAGGGGAGGACTGCAGGTGAGGGAGAGAGATTGGGACACATGCAGCTGATCACTGAAGCTGAGCCCCTGCTGCTCTATGTCCCATTCATCCTAGTTCTGCTCTGGGGATGTGGGGGAGGGGAGGACTGCAGGTGAGGGGCAGGGATTGGGACTCATGCAGCTGATCACTGAAGCTGAGCCACTGCCGCTCTATGTCCCATTCATCCTGGTTCTGCTCTGGGGATGTGAGGGAGGGGAGGGCTGCAGGTGAGGGGGGAGGGGAGAGATTGGGACATGCAGCTGATCACTGAAGCTGAGCCACTGCTGCTCTGTGTCCCATTCATCCTGGTTCTGCTCTGGGGATGTGGGGGAGGGGAGGGCTGCAGTTGAGGGGGGAGGGGAGAGATTGGGACATGCAGCTGATCACTGAAGCTGAGCCACTGCTGCTCTATGTCCCATTCATCCTGGTTCTGCTCTGGGGATGTGGGGGTGGGGAGGACTGCAGGTGAGGGGGGAGGGAGAGATTGGGAGACATGCAGCTGGTCACTGAAGCTGAGCCACTGCTGCTCTGTCCCATTCATCCTGGTTATGCTCTGGGGATGTGGGGGAGGGGAGGACTGCAGGTGAGGGGGAGAGATTGGGACTCATGCAGCTGATCACTGAAGCTGAGCCACTGCTGCTCTGTGTCCCATTCATCCTGGTTCTGCTCTGGGGATGTGGGGGAGGGGAGGACTGCAGGTGAGGGGGGAGAGATTGGGACACATGCAGCTGATCACTGAAGCTGAGCCCCTGCTGCTCTATGTCCCATTCATCCTGGTTCTGCTCTGGGGATGTGGGGGAGGGGAGGACTGCAGGTGACAGGGAGAGATTGGGACATGCAGCTGATCACTGAAGCTGAGCCACTGATGCTCTTTGTCCCATTCATCCTGGTTCTGCTCTGGGGGTGTGGGGGAGGGGAGGACTGCAGGTGAGGGGGATGGATTGGGGCACATGCAGCTGATCACTGAAGCTGAGCCACTGCTGCTCTATGTCCCATTCATCCTGATTCTGCTCTGGGGATGTGGGGGAGGGGAGGACTGCAGGTGAGGGGAGGTGGGAGAGATTGGGATACATGCAGCTGGTCACTGAAGCTGAGCCACTGCTGCTCTGTGTCCCATTCATCCTGGTTCTGCTCTGGGGATGTGGGTGAGGGGAGGACTGCAGGTGAGGGGTGGGGAGATTGGGACCCATGCAGCTGATCACTGAAGCTGAGCCACTGCTGCTCTATGTCCCATTCATCCTGGTTCTGCTCTGGGGATGTGGGGGAGGGGAGGACTGCAGGTGAGGGGGAGAGATTGGGGCACATGCAGCTGGTCACTGAAGCTGAGCCACTGCTTCTCTATGTCCCATTCATCCTGGTTCTGCTCTGGGATGTGGGGGAGGGGAGGACTGCAGGTGAGGGGGAGGGATTGGGGCACATGCAGCTGGTCACTGAAGCTGAGCCACTGCTGCTCTGTGTCCCATTCATCCTGGTTCTGCTCTGGGGATGTGGGGGAGGGGAGGACTGCAGGTGAGGGGGAGGGGGAGATTGGGACATGCAGCTGATCACTGAAGCTGAGCCACTGCTGCTCTGTGTCCCATTCATCCTGGTTCTGCTCTGGGGATGTGGGGGAGGGGAGGACTGCAGGTGAGGGGAGGGAGAGATTGGGACACATGCAGCTGATCACTGAAGCTGAGCCACTGCTGCTCTATGTCCCATTCATCCTGGTTCTGCTCTGGGGATGTGGGGGAGGGGGGGACTGCAGGTGAGGGGGAGGGGAGAGATTGGGACTCATGCAGCTGGTCACTGAATCTGAGCCACTGCTGCTCTCTGTCCCATTCATCCTGGTTCTGCTCTGGGGATGTGGGGGAGGGGAGGGCTGCAGGTGAGGGGGAGGGATTGGGACACATGCAGCTGATCACTGAAGCTGAGCCACTGCTGCTCTTTGTCCCATTCATCCTGGTTCTGCTCTGGGGGTGTGGGGGAGGGGAGGACTGCAGGTGAGGGGGAGGAGATTGGGACACATGCAGCTGATCACTGAAGCTGAGCCACTGCTGTTCTATGTCCCATTCATCCTGGTTCTGCTCTGGGGATGTGGGGGAGGGGAGGACTGCAGGTGAGGGAGAGAGATTGGGACATGCAGCTGATCACTGAAGCTGAGCCACTGCTGCTCTGTGTCCCATTCATCCTGGTTCTGCTCTGGGGATGTGGGGGAGGGGAGGGCTGCAGGTGAGGGGGGAGAGATTGGGGCACATGCAGCTGATCACTGAAGCTGAGCCACTGCTGCTCTATGTCCCATTCATCCTGGTTCTGCTCTGGGGATGTGAGGGAGGGGAGGACTGCAGGTGAGGGGGAGAGATTGGGGCACATGCAGCTGATCACTGAAGCTGAGCCACTGCTGCTCTATGTCCCATTCATCCTGGTTCTGCTCTGGGGATGTGGGGGAGGGGAGGACTGCAGGTGAGGGAGAGAGATTGGGACATGCAGCTGATCACTGAAGCTGAGCCACTGCTGCTCTGTGTCCCATTCATCCTGGTTCTGCTCTGGGGATGTGGGGGAGGGGAGGGCTGCAGGTGAGGGGGGAGAGATTGGGGCACATGCAGCTGATCACTGAAGCTGAGCCACTGCTGCTCTATGTCCCATTCATCCTGGTTCTGCTCTGGGGATGTGAGGGAGGGGAGGGCTGCAGGTGAGGGGGGAGGGGAGAGATTGGGACATGCAGCTGATCACTGAAGCTGAGCCACTGCTGCTCTGTGTCCCATTCATCCTGGTTCTGCTCTGGGGATGTGGGGGAGGGGAGGGCTGCAGGTGAGGGGGGAGGGGAGAGATTGGGACATGCAGCTGATCACTGAAGCTGAGCCACTGCTGCTCTATGTCCCATTCATCCTGGTTCTGCTCTGGGGATGTGGGGGAGGGGAGGACTGCAGGTGAGGGGGAGGGAGAGATTGGGAGACATGCAGCTGGTCACTGAAGCTGAGCCACTGCTGCTCTGTCCCATTCATCCTGGTTCTGCTCTGGGGATGTGGGGGAGGGGAGGACTGCAGGTGAGGGGGAGAGATTGGGACTCATGCAGCTGATCACTGAAGCTGAGCCACTGCTGCTCTATGTCCCATTCATCCTGGTTCTGCTCTGGGGATGTGGGGGAGGGGAGGACTGCAGGTGAGGGGGAGGGAGAGATTGGGAGACATGCAGCTGGTCACTGAAGCTGAGCCACTGCTGCTCTGTCCCATTCATCCTGGTTCTGCTCTGGGGATGTGGGGGAGGGGAGGACTGCAGGTGAGGGGGAGAGATTGGGACTCATGCAGCTGATCACTGAAGCTGAGCCACTGCTGCTCTGTGTCCCATTCATCCTGGTTCTGCTCTGGGGATGTGGGGGAGGGGAGGACTGCAGGTGAGGGGGGAGAGATTGGGACACATGCAGCTGATCACTGAAGCTGAGCCCCTGCTGCTCTATGTCCCATTCATCCTGGTTCTGCTCTGGGGATGTGGGGGAGGGGAGGACTGCAGGTGACGGGGAGAGATTGGGACATGCAGCTGATCACTGAAGCTGAGCCACTGATGCTCTTTGTCCCATTCATCCTGGTTCTGCTCTGGGGGTGTGGGGGAGGGGAGGACTGCAGGTGAGGGGGATGGATTGGGGCACATGCAGCTGATCACTGAAGCTGAGCCACTGCTGCTCTATGTCCCATTCATCCTGATTCTGCTCTGGGGATGTGGGGGAGGGGAGGACTGCAGGTGAGGGGAGGTGGGAGAGATTGGGATACATGCAGCTGGTCACTGAAGCTGAGCCACTGCTGCTCTGTGTCCCATTCATCCTGGTTCTGCTCTGGGGATGTGGGTGAGGGGAGGACTGCAGGTGAGGGGTGGGGAGATTGGGACCCATGCAGCTGATCACTGAAGCTGAGCCACTGCTGCTCTATGTCCCATTCATCCTGGTTCTGCTCTGGGGATGTGGGGGAGGGGAGGGCTGCAGGTGAGGGGGGAGAGATTGGGGCACATGCAGCTGATCACTGAAGCTGAGCCACTGCTGCTCTATGTCCCATTCATCCTGGTTCTGCTCTGGGGATGTGGGGGAGGGGAGGACTGCAGGTGAGGGGGAGAGATTGGGGCACATGCAGCTGATCACTGAAGCTGAGCCACTGCTGCTCTATGTCCCATTCATCCTGGTTCTGCTCTGGGGATGTGGGGGAGGGGAGGACTGCAGGTGAGGGAGAGAGATTGGGACATGCAGCTGATCACTGAAGCTGAGCCACTGCTGCTCTGTGTCCCATTCATCCTGGTTCTGCTCTGGGGATGTGGGGGAGGGGAGGGCTGCAGGTGAGGGGGGAGAGATTGGGGCACATGCAGCTGATCACTGAAGCTGAGCCACTGCTGCTCTATGTCCCATTCATCCTGGTTCTGCTCTGGGGATGTGAGGGAGGGGAGGGCTGCAGGTGAGGGGGGAGGGGAGAGATTGGGACATGCAGCTGATCACTGAAGCTGAGCCACTGCTGCTCTGTGTCCCATTCATCCTGGTTCTGCTCTGGGGATGTGGGGGAGGGGAGGGCTGCAGGTGAGGGGGGAGGGGAGAGATTGGGACATGCAGCTGATCGCTGAAGCTGAGTCACTGCTGCTCTATGTCCCATTCATCCTGGTTCTGCTCTGGGGATGTGGGGGAGGGGAGGACTGCAGGTGAGGGGGAGGGAGAGATTGGGAGACATGCAGCTGGTCACTGAAGCTGAGCCACTGCTGCTCTGTCCCATTCATCCTGGTTCTGCTCTGGGGATGTGGGGGAGGGGAGGACTGCAGGTGAGGGGGAGAGATTGGGACTCATGCAGCTGATCACTGAAGCTGAGCCACTGCTGCTCTATGTCCCATTCATCCTGGTTCTGCTCTGGGGATGTGGGGGAGGGGAGGACTGCAGGTGAGGGGGAGGGAGAGATTGGGAGACATGCAGCTGGTCACTGAAGCTGAGCCACTGCTGCTCTGTCCCATTCATCCTGGTTCTGCTCTGGGGATGTGGGGGAGGGGAGGACTGCAGGTGAGGGGGAGAGATTGGGACTCATGCAGCTGATCACTGAAGCTGAGCCACTGCTGCTCTGTGTCCCATTCATCCTGGTTCTGCTCTGGGGATGTGGGGGAGGGGAGGACTGCAGGTGAGGGGGGAGAGATTGGGACACATGCAGCTGATCACTGAAGCTGAGCCCCTGCTGCTCTATGTCCCATTCATCCTGGTTCTGCTCTGGGGATGTGGGGGAGGGGAGGACTGCAGGTGACGGGGAGAGATTGGGACATGCAGCTGATCACTGAAGCTGAGCCACTGATGCTCTTTGTCCCATTCATCCTGGTTCTGCTCTGGGGGTGTGGGGGAGGGGAGGTCTGCAGGTGAGGGGGATGGATTGGGGCACATGCAGCTGATCACTGAAGCTGAGCCACTGCTGCTCTATGTCCCATTCATCCTGATTCTGCTCTGGGGATGTGGGGGAGGGGAGGACTGCAGGTGAGGGGTGGGGAGATTGGGACCCATGCAGCTGATCACTGAAGCTGAGCCACTGCTGCTCTATGTCCCATTCATCCTGGTTCTGCTCTGGGGATGTGGGGGAGGGGAGGACTGCAGGTGAGGGGGAGAGATTGGGGCACATGCAGCTGGTCACTGAAGCTGAGCCACTGCTTCTCTATGTCCCATTCATCCTGGTTCTGCTCTGGGATGTGGGGGAGGGGAGGACTGCAGGTGAGGGGGAGGGATTGGGGCACATGCAGCTGGTCACTGAAGCTGAGCCACTGCTGCTCTGTGTCCCATTCATCCTGGTTCTGCTCTGGGGATGTGGGGGAGGGGAGGACTGCAGGTGAGGGGGAGGGGGAGATTGGGACATGCAGCTGATCACTGAAGCTGAGCCACTGCTGCTCTGTGTCCCATTCATCCTGGTTCTGCTCTGGGGATGTGGGGGAGGGGAGGACTGCAGGTGAGGGGAGGGAGAGATTGGGACACATGCAGCTGATCACTGAAGCTGAGCCACTGCTGCTCTATGTCCCATTCATCCTGGTTCTGCTCTGGGGATGTGGGGGAGGGGGGGACTGCAGGTGAGGGGGAGGGGAGAGATTGGGACTCATGCAGCTGGTCACTGAATCTGAGCCACTGCTGCTCTCTGTCCCATTCATCCTGGTTCTGCTCTGGGGATGTGGGGGAGGGGAGGGCTGCAGGTGAGGGGGAGGGATTGGGACACATGCAGCTGATCACTGAAGCTGAGCCACTGCTGCTCTTTGTCCCATTCATCCTGGTTCTGCTCTGGGGGTGTGGGGGAGGGGAGGACTGCAGGTGAGGGGGAGGAGATTGGGACACATGCAGCTGATCACTGAAGCTGAGCCACTGCTGCTCTATGTCCCATTCATCCTGGTTCTGCTCTGGGGATGTGGGGGAGGGGAGGACTGCAGGTGAGGGAGAGAGATTGGGACATGCAGCTGATCACTGAAGCTGAGCCACTGCTGCTCTGTGTCCCATTCATCCTGGTTCTGCTCTGGGTATGTGGGGGAGGGGAGGGCTGCAGGTGAGGGGGGAGAGATTGGGGCACATGCAGCTGATCACTGAAGCTGAGCCACTGCTGCTCTATGTCCCATTCATCCTGGTTCTGCTCTGGGGATGTGGGGGAGGGGAGGACTGCAGGTGAGGGGGAGAGATTGGGGCACATGCAGCTGGTCACTGAAGCTGAGCCACTGCTGCTCTATGTCCCATTCATCCTGGTTCTGCTCTGGGATGTGGGGGAGGGGAGGACTGCAGGTGAGGGGGAGGGATTGGGGCACATGCAGCTGGTCACTGAAGCTGAGCCACTGCTGCTCTGTGTCCCATTCATCCTGGTTCTGCTCTGGGGATGTGGGGGAGGGGAGGACTGCAGGTGAGGGGGAGGGGGAGATTGGGATATGCAGCTGATCACTGAAGCTGAGCCACTGCTGCTCTGTGTCCCATTCATCCTGGTTCTGCTATGGGGATGTGGGGGAGGGGAGGACAGCAGGTGAGGGGGAGGGAGAGAGTGGGGCACATGCAGCTGATCACTGAAGCTGAGCCACTGCTGCTCATTCCCATTCATCATGGTTCTGCTCTGGGGATGTGGGGGAGGGGAGGACTGCAGGTGAGGGGGGAGAGATTGGGACATGCAGCTGATCACTGAAGCTGAGCCACTGCTGCTCTATGTCCCAGTCATCCTGGTTCTGCTCTGGGGATGTGGGGGAGGGGAGGACTGCAGGTGAGGGGGAGGGGGAGATTGGGACATGCAGCTGATCACTGAAGCTGAGCCACTGCTGCTCTATGTCCCATTCATCCTGGTTCTGCTCTGGGATGTGGGGGAGGGGAGGACTGCAGGTGAGGGGGAGAGATTGGGACCCATGCAGCTGATCACTGAAGCTGAGCCACTGCTTCTCTATGTCCCATTCATCCTAGTTCTGCTCTGGGATGTGGGGGAGGGGAGGACTGCAGGTGAGGGGGAGGGATTGGGACTCATGCAGCTGATCACTGAAGCTGAGCCACTGCTGCTCTGTGTCCCATTCATCCTGGTTCTGCTCTGGGGATGTGGGGGAGGGGAGGACTGCAGGTGAGGGGGGGGAGAGATTGGGACACGCAGCTGATCACTGAGGCTGAGCCACTGCTGCTCTGAGTCCCATTCATCCTGGTTCTGCTCTGGGGATGTGGGGGAGGGGAGGACTGCAGGTGAGGGAGAGAGATTGGGACTCATGCAGCTGGTCACTGAAGCTGAGCCACTGCTGCTCTATGTCCCATTCATCCTGGTTCTGCTCTGGGATGTGGGGGAGGGGAGGACTGCAGGTGAGGGGGAGGGGAGAGATTGGGACTCATGCAGCTGGTCACTGAAGCTGAGCCACTGCTGCTCTATGTCCCATTCATCCTGGTTCTGCTCTGGGGATGTGGGGGAGGGGAGGACTGCAGGTGAGGGGGAGAGATTGGGGCACATGCAGCTGATCACTGAAGCTGAGCCACTGCAGCTCTATGTCCCATTCATCCTGGTTCTGCTCTGGGGATGTGGGGGAGGGAGGACTGCAGGTGAGGGAGAGAGATTGGGACCCATGCAGCTGATCACTGAAGCTGAGCCACTGCTGCTCTGTGTCCCATTCATCCTGGTTCTGCTCTGGGGATGTGGGGGAGGGGAGGACTGCAGGTGGGGGGGAGGAGAGATTGGAACACATGCAGCTGATCACTGAAGCTGAGCCACTGCTGCTCTATGTCCCATTCATCCTGGTTCTGCTCTGGGGATGTGGGGGAGGGGGGGACTGCAGGTGAGGGGGAGGGATTGGGGCACATGCAGCTGATCACTAAAGCTGAGCCACTGCTGCTCTGCGTCCCATTCATCCTGGTTCTGCTCTGGGGATACGGAGGATGTGAGGACTACAGGGCAGATTGCAAATACTTTTTCCTGGTTGGTAGTGAGGCCTGAGGGTGCTAACCCCGCAGTCCATTCCTTTGTCAAAATGTTACCTCACAGGTGTGGTTGGGCACAAAGCTATTAAATAATAAACTTAGTGAAGACTAATTTTCACAAAAGAATATGTCTAATAATTACTAAGGTACACCAATTTCGCACAACTAACCCTTATTATAATTTCTTTTCTATGAGACCACAACACTATTTTCACACGTCACAACTCACTGTTGCCACTCAGCTTATCTAAATACTGTTGAGTGTTCCCTGAAATCCAGAGGCTCTGGGTCAATCGTCTATTGTTACTCCACTTATAACATTGGTGGTTCTCGGAGCCTTCTTGTTCAACCTCTCTAGATTTCATTCCTTGCGACTTGTCCTGAAAGAGGTACTAGTGGAGTCCATGTGTAGGCCTTTCCATGATGCTGACCTGCAGCGTCTTTCTTCCTCACGCTGCAGATGGCCTATGGACCATTCTCCATCAGGTCAAGTGATGCATATATCGTAAGCAGCGGGCGTTGCTTAGAAGAAGCTTCTCACCACAGATCCAGGGCCCCATATCCATCAGGTCAAGTGATGCATATATCGTAAGCAGTGGGCGTTGCTTAGAAGAAGTTTCTCACCACAGATCCAGGGCCCCATATCCATCAGGTCAAGTGATGCATGTATCGTAAGCAGTGGGCGTTGCTTAGAAGAAGCTTCTCACCACAGATCCAGGGCACCATATCCATCAGGTCAAGTGATGCATATATTGTAAGCAGTGGGCATTGCGTAGAAGAAGTTTCTCACCACAGATCCAGTGCCCCATATCCATCAGGTCAAGTGATGCATGTATCGTAAGCAGTGGGCGTTGCTTAGAAGAAGCTTCTCACCACAGATGCAGGGCCCCATATCCATCAGGTCAAGTGATGCATGTATCGTAAGCAGTGGGTGTTGCTTAGAAGAAGCTTCTCACCACAGATCCAGGGCCCCATATCCATCAGGTCAAGTGATGCATGTATCGTAAGCAGTGGGCGTTGCTTAGAAGAAGCTTCTCACCACAGATGCAGGGCGCCATATCCATCAGGTCAAGTGATGCATGCATAGTAAGCAGTGGGTGTTGCTTAGAAGAAGTCTCTCACCACAAATCCTGGACCCATATCCATCAGGTCAAGTGATGCATGTATCGTAAGCAGTGGTGTGGCTTAGGAGAAGCGTCACACCACAGAACCAGGGATCCATCTCCATCAGGTCAAGTGATGCATGTATCGTAAACTGTGGTGTGGCTCAGAAGAAGCTTCTCACCACAGATCCAGGGCCCCATATCCATCTGGTCAAGTGATGCATATATCGTAAGCAGTGGGCGTGCCTTGGAAGAAGCTTCTCACCACAGATCCAATGATCCATCTCCATCAAGTCAAGTGATGCATGCATCGTCAGCAGTGGGCGTGGCTTAGATGAAGCTTCTCACCCCAGATCCAGGGCCCCATATCCATCAGGTCAAGTGATGCATGTATCATAAGCAGTGGGCGTGGCTTAGAAGATGTTGCTCACCACAGATCCAGGGCCCCATATCCATCAGGTCAAGTGATGCATGTATTGTAAGCAGTGGCATAGCAAGTCTGCCCGCTCATAGCACAGAGACGCTCCTGTTGACCTTCAGTCCCACATGCTGAGTCTCATGGACCAATGCAAGTCTGCCCTCCTGGTCCTATTAGACCTCTCGGCTGCGCTTGACTTACTGGGCCATAAGCAACTCCTAAATATCCTAAGGAGACCTGTCATTGTTCTGAAATGAGATGCAAGTGGGTCCACTCCTTTCTGACAGGGAGACAATCAAGAGTCTACTGGGGGAATGCCAACTCGGACCCCACTCTGTCCACCTGCGGGGTGCCGCAAGGGGCTTGAATGTCCCCAATATTGTTTGACTTGTACATCATAACCCTATGCAGACTACTGTTTTTTGGCCAAATTATGCTGATGACACCCAACTGGTCCTGGAGGTCATGGGGGAACCTTCATAACATCTATAACCTAGTGGACTCCTGCATGGTGTTTAACTGGATGTGCCCTGATAAAGGCAAAACAGAGCTACTCATCTTTGGCTCCCCACAATCAAGAGCTAATCTCAGCGTCTGTTATCGGTCCTTCCCCATCCAGGACTGCAACGTCCAAGTTATAGAAAAAATCAAGACACTCGGCGTACAAACTGACTGTGCTTTGAGTGCAGAATCCCATGTGAGCCTGGTCAGTAAAAACTGTGCATACCACCTACAATTACTCAGGAACATTGGCCCATACCTCACCTAGCTTTGCCACTGTCGCCCGGGCAACTATTCTACCTTAAATAGATCACTGCAGAGCATTATTGGTGAGCGCTGATAAAAGAATCATACAGAGACTGCAAACTATCCAGAACGACGCTGGCTGGATTGTTAGAAAGGTCCCTAGAAGGAACCACATCTCAACCTCCCGGCACGGTCTGCACTGGCTCCCTGTCACGGCTAGGTGCAAAGCGAAAGCAGCCACCTTACCACACAAGTTCCTTTATGAGAAATCCTCAAGCTACTTGAAATTCACTACCTCTTGGTATGAGCCTCCAGTGTCTCTCAGATCGACGAACACCAAGATCGTCGTCCCATCCCACTTTCAAGAGATCAAAAGGGCTTAGAAGGTTGGAAGGTCCTCTGCCTCCCTGTAACCCTGCGTTCAGACAGATCGGAACATCGGAACCTTTCATAAAAACCTGAAGACATTCCTCTTTGAATAATCCTAGACCCGCCTTTCGCTCCGCTTCCTCGTGCCTCCCATGTCCCGTGAATCTTTGGGTGTCTTGTGTGTACGTGAGCACCCTGATGCCCTCGGGCATTGGCACCTTATGAATAAATCAAATACAAATACAATAAAAAGGCAAGTTTGTCAATTGAGGAGTCATTCTGTTGTACCTATTTGAAGATGCGGTGGGCAGCGCAAGGAAAAGTGTGTCGATCATACATAAGCAGGTCATAACCGGCGTGAACCCCAAAGGGCCTGAGTGTAAACTAAAGAGGGGAAGGGCTTCAAGGGTGATGCTTTGCAGTCTGACAAAGAGGATATCTTATCATTCGAAATTCCAGCCAACTCAATTCTAAATATTTCCAAGATCCGATGATTCAATGTAGAATGTGAGGGGCGATGCCCCAGGTCTTGTGCACATGTTATTTTCATGCCCCAAACTGTCATGATACTGGATAGCAGTGTGTGAATACTCCTGACTGGCTGTGACTGAGATGCAGGTTTTGTTAACTCCTCAGGTTAGTATTCTAGGCTGCACCGGGAAGCTGCCCGAACTCGAGCATCGATTTCTGAACCTGGGGCTGGTGTTGGCCAGACAATGCATATTACTGGGCTGGAAACATACGCCCCCTCCCCCATGGTGAAAGAATGGAGGAATGATTTTATACGGGCAAATAACATGGAGGAAGCAGACTGGTCCTTATTGCCCTCTAGCTGCGGTCCTAGAGGCATTTGGGAGGACTTTCGAGGATTCCTCAGGGAAACAGTGGTATCTGAGGATGAGGCGAGGAGAAATCTCTGCCACTGAAGACAGAAGTAAATATGCTTCATACCAACCCCCTAGGTGCAATTACAAACCAAACTCACAGGAGTATTTTTCCACTTGCTCCCCTTGCCCCTAAATTCCCTCTACCAGATTTCTGGGTCCCTTTGCCCACCATTCTAACCCTACCGGGGTGTCTTGAGGGTGGATCCCGGTCTGCCCAACCTCGGCTCCAGCTCCCTTAGCACTCTTCCCCTTTGCCCCTCGATTGTTCGTCCTAGGTACCTTGAGTTCTTTGACCAACATTTTGACTCCTACCATAGGGGTCTTGGGGGGCTGGCTGGGATGGGTTCTTTCAACCTTCTCCTCTTCGACTTCATCATCACTTAACAGTGAATATCGATTGGAATTGTAGGTGAAATGGCAAAGGTTTCTGCGGGTGGAGCACACCCTCCACGATGCACTCTCGGATATCAGTACATGGTGCAGTGATTAGCTGAGAGCCCATATAGACCTCACCCAGCCCTTCAGATGGCAAAGTCTACCTTGGGTTACTGGTATGAAGCTCGGTGATACTAGAAGAATCTAACCCATGAGGGTTGGTAGCGCCTACCAGAAAAAGATCATTCCAACCACCCTCCTGACACAGATTATTGCCAACTTGGGGTTGAGTACCACTGGGATAGGATGAAAACTGTACTCTCTTCCTCCATGGGGTCCACGGAGGGTGTAGACTTGAGAAAGCCTTTTATTGACTTACACCCATGCTGTTCCCTCGTCAGAGGTAAAATGGGATAATAAGTAACAAGTTATTTACTGGGACCAAGGCTCCTATATGAATACAGAAGTCCATGCTTGAAGGAGGCGATTCCTGGGAGGAGCTGTGCAGAGTGGATGCTGCCGGTGTAGGGCAGGATGCAGGGAGACTGGAAGCGAGAACACGCAGAGGATGTGGTGGGCTCGTAGCTGTTAGGAAAGATGTCTCTTTACAGCACCTTTCCTTCCATTTTTATGGACATCCATATTTTTGATGCTGACCTGTTCTTTTTGCAGTACAGTGAAGCCTTCAGCCTCACAGCACTGGCCTTTGCTCACTTGTTTGTTTGTTTGTTTGTGCATTTATATAGCACTACGAACCCTCAGGTATCTGAGCGCTGCTTATTTCCCACGGTGTGTGGTGCTCATTTATTGACCTCGGAAGGATGAAAGGCTGAGTTTGGCGCTGCCGGATTCGAACCTGCGTTAGCAGGCTCTGCACGCATGTCAAAGCGAGCGCTCTACTGGCTGTGCTATCTGACCGGCTGTCAGTCTCCTCCATGTTCTGGGGAGACTGACATTTCCTCCAGGCTGTCAGTACTGGGAAGCAGTGTCCCCCTTAGTCGTGTCACTTCTTAGCACTTTTGGGAGCGTTAACATTGTATAATGCATCTTACACTTCAGTACTATGTGCTACATTTTTGTTTTATCCTAGACTGACACGCGTGGACTTCTGGTTACTTTAGATTTGCCTAAGGAACACGCTGGTGCCAGCAATTGCTTTTTGCTATTTTTTCTGTATTTTACCTCACCCTTACCTCATGTACCGCATTTGGCTACCTACTGTGGCTAGTGTCCAAACATAGCCATGCCACAAGGGTTTTTGTTTGTCCATCTTGCCACTAACCCTTCTTCATCACCTCTGAGGGCAGGAAAATCCTTATATGGACTTCCAAATGTTCCACCAAAGCTGTTTAGATAATATTTGTTTCCCATTAGAATCTTTATAAACCAGAATTAAGACCTGGACCGGAGGAAATCGTGCAACTTAAAGTTTTAAAACAGTAAGCAGGCCGGTACCGCAGTTCCCTGACTGGCAAACTCGAGTTGTGCTCGTGGGTGCCTTTCTGCCCGCCAGGTCAGACCTGGCGGGCAGAGCAGCACCCGCGAGCGCAGCATGTCGGATGCACCGGCACCGTTATAAACGGTGCCGGTGCATCCGGCCTCCCCATTCTCATTCATCCCTATGGGGACAAATGGGTATGGTGTGCATCTTTATTCCGGTGCCCGCAAATGGGCAATTACCGGGTCCGGCAGGGCCATAATGATGTGGTAATTGCCCATTCGCAAGCATCGGAATAAATTGACACCAGCGACAGCCGTGTCTGTATTACAGGCACGGCTATCGCCAACGTCATTATGACGCCCAATGCCTTTCATTCCCTATTGCTAGGAAGGGATTCCTTTCCAAGGACACTAGAACTAAGGTGCTTGTCAAATGTCAGAACAAGGGTTTTCAAAACAGTCAAATAAATGTTCCTTTCAGAAAGACCGCTCCATTCTTATTCAACAGTTCAGCTTTCATAGCCCACTGGCTTATTGGACATTTCTCCCCCAAGACTGCCACGTTCCGTGTTCCACCTTGCTCCATTGAGTCTGTCCACTTCTGGGTTGCCTGAATCTTACGCTTCTTAATTCAGCGTTCTCTTGACTTTCAATCTTTTCAAAGTGTT
Source organism: Ambystoma mexicanum (assembly GCF_040938575.1). NCBI lineage: Eukaryota > Metazoa > Chordata > Amphibia > Caudata > Ambystomatidae > Ambystoma > Ambystoma mexicanum. The sequence goes on from NC_090922.1 coordinate 1,545,215,148, forward strand.
TATCCCTCAGGACCCCCTACCTCGGCTTTGGGCTATTTGCTGGCCCACCAGCCCCTGGAGTTTCCTTTCGGGGTTCATCCAGGGTTTGTACACCGTTTATCCCCTCGGGACTTGTGAAAAATGCCTCTCTTGACTTTCTTTATTAGAGTTTCTTTGGTATCACTTACGACTCCTTGGCTCTTTTTTATATTGTCCCTTGGTTCTTTAGCCAGTAAAGGATTCAGGTTTTGTATTCCCCACTCGTAGCACTCAGCCATCCCATCTACCATCTTCCTGTGCAGTCCACAGACCTGGCTCCTTGCAGCGCTCCCAACAGGGTGGGTTGGACATGCCGGTGTCGGCAGTGTTAGTGTCTGCTTGCTTCTAGATTTCCTGTCGGGCCACATTGGAGTCAGTCTCTCTCTCTCTCTCTCTCCCTCTCTCTCTCTCTCTTCTCAGCACCGTGGTGATGGAGTTTTCAACCCTGGTGTTTCTGGACTCAGTGAAGATATGTGGGCTAATGTTAAGACTGATAGACTGATTTTCTATACTCTGGCCTGGTGGACAGATGTATGGAGGGCAAACCTAGTTTAGTGACAGGCACAACTGGGAGCTGTAGCCAAAACAGTCCAAGGTAGCAGTGACGAGAGGTCTAAGCTAAGTCTCAAGGTGTGGTGAGCTTCTAAGGGGTCCCCAATGAGTACACACAGTGAAAAGGTTTAGCATGTTTGTGGTGGCCGCTGGAAGCTTCGTTGAGATCATGGGACTGCAGCGCTTTGAAGCAGGCAGAGAAGGTGCAGATAGAAGGAGAGAGGTTAAAGAGCGAAGAGTGATAGGAATGAGGAGAGGAGCAAATTCCCTGAACTTCTGCAAAGGCTGAAAAACAATACATTATCATATAGCATACGCGGTACGTTCTTCTCCCTCCCTTAGAATATCATATAGCATAGACGGTATGTTCACCTCCCTCCCTTAGAATATCATATAGCATAGACGGTACGTTCCTCTCCCTCCCTCAGAATATCATATAGCATAGACGGTACGTTCCTCTCCCTCCCTCAGAATATCATATAGCATAGACGGTACGTTCCTCTCCCTCCCTCAGAATATCATATAGCATAGACGGTACGTTCCTCTCCCTCCCTCAAAATTTCATATAGCATAGACGGTACGTTCCTCTCCCTCCCCTGGAATATCATATAGCATTGACGGTACGTTCCTCTCCCTCCCTCAGAATTTCAAATAGCATAGAGGGTATGTTCCTCTCCCTCCCTTAGAATATCATATAGCATAGACGGTACGTTCCTCTCCCTCCCTCAGAATTTCATATAGCATAGACGGTACGTTCCTCTCCCTCCCCCGGAATATCATATAGCATAGACGGTACGTTCCTCTCCCTCCCTCAGAATATCATATTTTTTTTTTTTTTTTTTCGCCTTCTTTTTTTTTTTAATTATTTGTTTTAGCTGGTAAACCAACTTTTCAAATATTTACACTTATTATCATTTTTGTAGTTACATTTCCATACTTACAACGTTAAAAGAAAGTCAATCATTCTTTGTATCTCATTACAAATCATTACAAGGCAGCATAAAACAGTAAAATGTATAATGTTATGACTACCAGATTGCCTTTTACTTCACATAGTGTCAGGATTCGTCCATGGAAGCTGTGGAGCTCATGGCGTCTCCGATAATAGTATACTTCGGTCTAGTCCTCACCCAACATGGCGTCGCTGGGCTATAAGACGCAACCACGCCCCCTTTCCGGCGCGTTGTATCTGTGTTTCCTTCAGACTCTTCAACGCTGCGAGCTACGGATCGTCCTTCCTCAGTTCTTCTTAGAGTTCCCCGCTAAACCCTTGACTTCCGTTCTCTCGGTCCTTCATATCTTGTATTCTTTCCTTTCTCGCCTGTGTTCCAGTTTCTGCCTTCCCCTGTTAATTTCTTCCTGTCCTGTCCGCTAGTTTCGCACTTACCCGGTGTTTGCAGCGGTATTGTTTCTGTTTTTCCTTCCTTCACCGCGGTACTGTTTTTCCCTTTTCTTTTCGCAGCGCCGCGGCACTCCCGTTTTGGTTTGCGGTCGCGGAGTTGTTTATTTTTGGCGTCCGCGATCGCGACTTGGGTACCTTCACTCTCTGGGTGCTGCCAGAGCTCTCGGTAAGTGGGAACTGTTCTATATTCCTTTCTTCTTTCTCCATCGAAGTCCAAGCTCCTTATACTGTTATTCCGCATCTACACCGGAAGTTGCTCAGAAAAGACTCCGAAATCTCTACAGTCTTTGACTATCCATCTCAAGGAAGAAATACATCCTACCAGGGTTTTTTGTGCCTTTTTGGCTTTTTCCCTGCCATTGGAGGTTTGGCTCCTCGGGGTTCCCCTTGGGCAGGTGTTCCTTCCCTGTCAAGGTGGCCTCTGAGGGAGCCAGGCCTTACTTACGCGATAAAAAGAAGAAGACATCCCAAAGACAGTTGCCTGCCGAAGACAAGAAAGCTAGGAGAAAACCCACCACAGAAACCAAGGACAACATCTCCGAAGGGTCAGGTGAGGAGGAGGTTGGGAAAGGAGGTTACTCACCTGGTGAATCTGACAGAATACAACGCCTTAAGTCCCCCATGGCGTCCTTGGAGCAGTATCAGGAGTTGGTGGTGGCGATGCAGAACCTTACGGTTGAAGTACAGGCATTGAAAGCAGAGAATGTAGCTTTAAGACAGCAGGTAGTCCTGCACAGAGATGACCGGGGAGATCTACCCCCTATGGCCCTGTCGTTTGGGAAGTATGATGGGCTTCCTGGAGGTCTTAAGGAGTTCTTGGATGCCTGCCAGGTGTATTTCACATTCCGTCCCTATGCCTACCAGACAGCCCGGACCAGAGTGGGATTCATCATAGCTAACCTAACTGGTAACGCCCTGGCTTGGGCCACTCCGTTGGTCACAAATAATGACCTTGCGCTACAGGATTACGACCGCTTCATACAACTGTTCAAGGAGAGATTTGATCGCCCGGAGGTCCTGTACACTTCTTTTGAGGCCATTTTGGATGTAATACAGGGCACTACAGATGTCCAAACCTACTTATCCCGTTTTATCCGGCTTGCCACGAAGGCAGACTGGCCGGACTCTGCCAAACAGACAATATTCCGAAGAGGTCTTCATGAGGAGATTAAGGACGAGCTGGCTCGGATTGCTCGCCCTTCGTCTTTCCAGGAACTCACTACTATAGCCTTACAGATAGAATTCCGTCTTAACGAACGACGAAAGGAAAGGAGAAGACCTCGTCAACTGACTACCCCACCTCTTTTCCAACCTTCTCGAGAAAACACCGAAAGGGATGAACCCATGCAGATCGGAACAACCAGGGGGCCTTTGACTCCAGAAGAGCGAAGAAGACGTCGCGAAGCAGGACTGTGTATGTACTGTGGCTCTTCTAAACATCTACTTCGCAACTGTCCAGAAGTACCACCTCGTCGAAAGGAAAACTCCAGCCCCCGAACCTATGCAAGGGAGGTGTCGGGGATACCAGCTACAGCCCTTGCTTCATTACAAGACCAATAACAGGGGACGAAGACAATAGACTCATGGTATTCAAGGTCCAACTCTGGATAACGAGTCCTGAGCCCATCGAGGTGTTGGCCATGCTGGACTGCGGGGCCGCAGGGAATTTTATTGACATAGACTGGGCCAGGAAAAACAAGGTGCCCGAGCGCCTCAAGAACAAACCTATTCCAGTGGAAGGAGTGGACGGTACTCCTCTGTCCTCAGGGCCCATAGTCAAGGAGTCCGTTCCATTACGGATGAAGATGGAACAGCATACCGAAGACATGGTATTTGATATGATTAAGGCGGCACACTTTCCGTTGGTCATCGGAATTCCCTGGCTTCGAAGGCACAACCCTTCAATTGACTGGTTCACTAACAAGGTATGTTTTGATTCGGATTATTGTCAGGTACATTGCATGGAGGTCCCTAACCTCCAGATTGGAGTAGAAGAATTAAGCAATCCAATAAAGAAGACAGTATCTTCTATCCCACTCCAGTACCAGGAATACTCTGAAGTCTTCAAGGATATACTGCCAAGAGTACTTCCTCCCCACAGGTCGGAAGATTGCGCCATCAACATCGAGCCTTCCTCTCAAGTTCCGTTTGGTCGGATGTACCCTTTGTCTTTGCCTGAAAAGAAGGCTTTAAGAGAATACTTAGACGCTCACCTCCAGAACGGCCTTATCCAAGAATCCAGGTCATCTTGCGGAGCTTCACTGTTCTTTATACCAAAAAAGGACTCAGCAGAACTCAGACCCTGCATAGATTACCGGGGGCTTAATCAGGTAACGGTTAGAGACCGCTACCCCATGCCCTTGATAAGGGACGTGCTGGAAGCAGTTCAAGGAGCCCAATTCTATACCAAATTGGATCTCAGAGGAGCCTATCATCTCTTGAGGATCCGTAAGGGTGATGAGTGGAAGACTGCCTTTCGGACACCTTTAGGTCTCTTCGAATATAGGGTGATGCCGTTCGGGCTTGTAAACGCTCCCGCCATATTCCAGCGGTTTATGGACAGAATGTTTTCAGACTTATTGTTTGTGTCAGTAGTGGTTTACTTGGATGATATCTTGGTGTACTCACGCAGCCTTCCAGAACACAGGGATCAGGTCAAGGAGGTATTATTCCGTTTACAGGCCAACCACCTATTAGTCAAGCCCGAGAAGTGTACTTTTGAAGCCAGGTCAGTATCTTATCTGGGCTTTATTCTCTCTGCAGCAGGAGTACAGATGGACTCAAGTAAGATACGGGCGATCCAAGACTGGAAAGAACCCCAAAATGTCAAGGAGATACAGAGATTCCTAGGGTTGGCGAACTTTTATAGACAATTCATTCCGAATTTTTCCCAGCTAGTACAACCCATCACTCATTTGCTTAAGAAGGGCGTCAAGTTTTCATTTGATCAAGACCAGAGGAAGGCCTTCAGGCGTTTAAAGGAACATTTCTCTACAGCCCCTATTCTAGTCCAGCCAGATCAGAACCGACCCTTTGTCCTTGAGACCGATGCCTCAGCTGGAGCAATAGGAGCAGTGCTGTTACAAGAGGCAGAGGACGGACTGGAACATCCAGTTGCCTACTATTCAAAGACGTTGACTAGCAGTGAGCAGAACTACTCAGTCCTCGAAAAGGAACTATTGGCCATGAAGCTGGCATGTCAAGAATGGCGCCATCTGCTGCAAGGGGCAAACCATAAGTTCCTTATTCGCACTGACCACAGGAATTTAAAGGTACTCCAACAAATGGAATGCACCAATTCCCGCCATGCCCGCTGGGCATATTATTTCTTACAGTTCGACTTTATTCTTACCTACATACCTGGTACCGAAAATCATGTTGCCGATGCCCTATCCCGAAGCCAAGGAGAAGAACCCACCAAGATCCAGGGTCATGAATTACTGCTTTCTAAGGCACTGAGAGTGTCCACCGTGATCCCTTTCTTGCATGAACTCATGGAGCAATATAAGGAGGAAGAAGCACTGCCTCGGTCAGTCATTCAAGACCCAGACGGTTTGTACTACCTGGGAAAGGCTCTCTATATCCCTTCTAAGACCCTGCAGAGCCAGATACTCAAGTGGTGCCATGACTCTCAGTTGTCGGGTCATCCTGGCATACGCAAGACACGGGATCTCATATGTCGACAATTTTGGTGGCCCACTCTCCGCAAGGACGTAGACAAATACGTCTCTTCGTGCCCGGTGTGTGCCAGTAGCAAGAATCCTACAGGGAGGCCGATGGGCTTGCTACAACAGTCAAAAGTACCAGGAAGGGCTTGGGAACATATCTCCACAGACTTTATCGTGGAGCTACCCTTCTCAAAGGGAATGAATACCATCATGGTAACTATCGATTCCTTCAGCAAACTGGCACATTTTTCAGCCTTATCCCATCTACCATCGGCTCCAGAGATGGCAGCAGTATTCCTAAGGGACATTGTCAGACTACATGGCCTGCCTAGGACTATAGTCTCGGACAGAGGATCCCAATACACCTCAAGATTCTGGACCACCTTATGCCAACAGCTAGGCATCGACAGAGCGTTGTCATCAGGTTACCATCCGCAGAGCAATGGTCAGACCGAGAGGTTAAATTCTACTCTTGAACAGTACCTTCAATGTTTTTGCTCTAATAAGCAAGAAGATTGGGTTTCCTTTCTCCCTCAGGCGGAATTCGCCTATAACAATGCTCTTCATACATCCATCAAAATGAGCCCATTCCTCTGTACTTACGGGTACCATCCCAACCCCTTGCCATGGTTAGGTTTACCTTCCACCAGGACACCTGCTATTGATAGCTTGTTGGTGGAACTCATAGAAGTGAAGAAGACGGCCAAAAGGGCCCTGGAGTCCAGCAGACAGATGCACAAGAAATGGGCAGACCGGAGGAGAGGTAGTAATCCGGCCTGGAAGCCCAACCAGTTAGTCTGGTTGTCCACAAGGTTTTTGCCAAAATGGGTCCATGCTGGCAAATTTGCACCACGATACATAGGGCCTTTCCCCATTCTCGCTCAGATTAACCCGGTGGCTTACAGACTTAAACTACCGGACAGACTCCGAAGGGTGCATCCGGTCTTCCATACCTCTTTGCTCAAAGAATACCAGACGGACCCGTATGCACGAAGACTGTCTAACAAGAAACCTTTACACCCACCTGTTCAAGAGGAGTATGAGGTGGCTTATCTGGTGGACTCACGATACCGTAAGGGAAGACTTCAATATCTGGTACACTGGAGGGGTTATCCTCCGGAAGAGAGAACGTGGGAACCTAGAGGTCATCTCCATGCTCCTAGGCTCATTCAACGTTTCCACCGCCTCCACCCGGGGAAACCCGGAGGGCCCCCGAAGGGAAAGGGGTATACTGTCAGGATTCGTCCATGGAAGCTGTGGAGCTCATGGCGTCTCCGATAATAGTATACTTCGGTCTAGTCCTCACCCAACATGGCGTCGCTGGGCTATAAGACGCAACCACGCCCCCTTTCCGGCGCGTTGTATCTGTGTTTCCTTCAGACTCTTCAACGCTGCGAGCTACGGATCGTCCTTCCTCAGTTCTTCTTAGAGTTCCCCGCTAAACCCTTGACTTCCGTTCTCTCGGTCCTTCATATCTTGTATTCTTTCCTTTCTCGCCTGTGTTCCAGTTTCTGCCTTCCCCTGTTAATTTCTTCCTGTCCTGTCCGCTAGTTTCGCACTTACCCGGTGTTTGCAGCGGTATTGTTTCTGTTTTTCCTTCCTTCACTGCGGTACTGTTTTTCCCTTTTCTTTTCGCAGCGCCGCGGCACTCCCGTTTTGGTTTGCGGTCGCGGAGTTGTTTATTTTTGGCGTCCGCGATCGCGACTTGGGTACCTTCACTCTCTGGGTGCTGCCAGAGCTCTCGGTAAGTGGGAACTGTTCTATATTCCTTTCTTCTTTCTCCATCGAAGTCCAAGCTCCTTATACTGTTATTCCGCATCTACACCGGAAGTTGCTCAGAAAAGACTCCGAAATCTCTACAGTCTTTGACTATCCATCTCAAGGAAGAAATACATCCTACCAGGGTTTTTTGTGCCTTTTTGGCTTTTTCCCTGCCATTGGAGGTTTGGCTCCTCGGGGTTCCCCTTGGGCAGGTGTTCCTTCCCTGTCAAGGTGGCCTCTGAGGGAGCCAGGCCTTACTTACGCGATAAAAAGAAGAAGACATCCCAAAGACAGTTGCCTGCCGAAGACAAGAAAGCTAGGAGAAAACCCACCACAGAAACCAAGGACAACATCTCCGAAGGGTCAGGTGAGGAGGAGGTTGGGAAAGGAGGTTACTCACCTGGTGAATCTGACACATAGATACAAGCAGTCTTCGTATCAGGAAATATTTGATTAAGAAATTGCACAATTGCAAGCTGTATTGTTAATCTTGGGTTAGAAAATAAGAGATTCCATAACTGTCTGTGACTAGTACCACTCTGGACCAACAATTTATTTCCAAAGCATTTTGCTCTTATGTTATATAGGGCGGGGCATTCAGTTATAAGATGTTGCAATGTTTCGCATTGTCCTTTGTCATTACAGTGCCGACAGAAATTCTGATCCTTTGATATTACTCTCCTTCTATATAAAATCTCATTAGTTTCATATTGATTTAGTCTGAATCTTAGATATTTCTGACGGCATGTAGGTGATGGATATTTTAGTAGATACTCTGATATTACCCCATGCCTTTTAACACCAAATGCTTCGGGGTTAAAATCCTTAAGTTTTGAGCAGATTGTCATGTTGAATATCCAGTCTGCTTGGTGAATTTTGTTTTTGGCACGATCAGGATTTGTCAATAGAAGCTCGATCGTTACTGAAGCATCAGAAATCGCATTTAGCGTATGATTTCTCCACTTCAACGACATACCAATTTTGGTGGTTAATAAATTTTGGGCCAATACATGTAGAAGGCTGCGTTTCCCCATACCATCCAACATTTTTCGGAGAAGAGCGCATTGCTTCCATAATACATGAGTATATAAGGAGATCAGACCCAATTCATGTCGCAATATGGCCAAAGGTGTTCCTGGCGAAAGTGTTAAAACTTTTTTCCAATATCTAGCTTCTATGCTATCCCAAAATTTACGATTTTGTGGGACCAGGGCCTCAACACCATATAGCAGAATTGGAATTGCTTTGGCCTTATAGAATTGCACAACATGTTTCACTGTGAATTTCCCATATCTTCGGAGAATGATTTTCGATTGTGAAATCAAGGAGTTTAACTTCACCCTAGTTTCAGTTGCCGTGGTACTTAGGGTTTTTTTATGTTCAATATAAACTCCAAGATATTTATATTTGACGACTTTGGTTAATACACAGTTTTGAAGAGACCACTCAAGGTGATATTTTTTTGTGAAGTTGTTCTTGCACACTAATATTTGGGATTTAGCTGTGTTGATCACAAGGTTGTTTGATGTTGCATATGTGCCTAGTTGATTTAACATGTTTTGTAAGCCTATAGGTGTACAGGATAATAGTACCAGATCATCTGCGTATAGTAGATAGGGAACCCTTTGAGAGCCTATACGAGGCGCATCTGTTACACAGTTCATTAGGACAGGGCCTATATCCAGAATATAGAAGTTGAATAGGAAAGAGGCAAGAGCACAACCCTGCTTCACTCCTCTGTGGGTCTGGATGGCAGGTGATAGTCTTCCTCCCATGTTTAATTTAACTCGCATAGATGTAGAGGTGTGTAGTAGCATAAACAGTACGTTCCTCTCCCTCCCTCCCTCAGAATATCATACAGCATAGACGGTACATTCCTCTTCCTCCCTCAGAATATCATATATATCAGAATATCAGAATATCATATAGCATATAGCATATCATATAGCATAGACGGCACATTTCGCTCCCTCCGTTGGAATATCATATGTTTGTTTGTTCGTTTGTTTTATTATTTGTAATGCGCCAGAAAACCCTGGGGTAACAAGGCGCAGCAGTTACATGAATTTGTGAGGCTTAGTTGCCACAAAATGAAATGTAACATATACAAGTACATATATACAATATTAATATTGGCAGGAATCTATACAAATTTACAAGTAACATGTGAGAATACAGTGGGTACCGTAGGCAGGAATGAGAACTTAAGGCTGAATAAGTTGGAGGCTTACGACTTCAACCATGAAACAAACTTAGAACAGTTGTTTTGGTGATGTAAGTCCATTCTGAGACTGGGTGCTAGAGAGTTCCACAGTTTGGCCGCTTTCACTGGGAAACTATTACCCCCTATGGTAGCACGATTAAAGTTGGGGACAGATAGGCAATCTTTGTAGGCTGTTCTTGTGGGTCTCAGGGAAATCTGCCTATGAAATCTGTTGATCAGGTAAATGGGAGCAGCGTTATTGAAGGCCTTGTGAGTGAGTGATGCAGTTTTTAAAATGATTTTGTCATTAATGGAGAGCCAATTGTTCTGTTGGCTGTGGACTGTAATGTGATCTCTTCTAGATATGCCCAGGGCCGCTCTGAGAGCATTATTCTGGAGGGTTTGAAGTTTACTGGTAGTGGCTTTGGTGGACCCAAGGTAAAGCGCATTGCAGTAGTCCAGGCGGGACAGTATGAGGGCTTTAGCCAGGGTCAAACAACTACTGTCAGACAGAAAGGGTTTGGCTTCCCGGATCAATTTGCACGTGTAAGCCGTGGAAGAGGCTAGGGCGTTCACCTGTCTGTTGAAAGAGAAATTAGAGTCTAAGTAGAAGCCCAGCGTTTTTACCTCTAGTCCTTCCTTGATACTATTGCCATCATTCGTAAAGGATGAATAGACGGAGTCTAGCTTCTTTAAGCTGGCAGTCGTGCCCAGGATGATGAGTTCAGCTTTATCATCATTCAGGCATAGTCCATGGGTGGCCATCCATGCCTGGATGATGATGTACACTCTATTCACCAAGGCCAAATCCTTCCCATAATCTCCAGAAAGTGGAAGGAGGATCTGGGTATCATCTGCATAGTTGGTGTAGGTGATACCGAGATGATCCAAATTATCTTAAAAGGGGCTTAGTAAATATATTGTACAGTGTGGGGGAGACACAGGAGCCCTGTGGCACACCCCAAGTGATGGGAACGGGGTCTGCTGCGGCTGTAGGTGAAAAGACCCTCATGGTTCTGTTATTGAGGAATGATCTAATCCATGTAATGGCCTCATCAGAGAAGTGGGCTGAGGAGTGGAGGTGTGAGCATAAGACAGAGTGGTCGACCAGGTCGAATGCTGCAGAGAGGTCAAGGAGGAGGAGTAAGGCAGCTTGGCCATTGTCTCTGAGCATATCGATCTGAGATTTGAGGTCGATAAGGGCCGCCTCAGTCCCATGTTGGGGACGGAAGCCTGACTGTCTGGCTCCTAGCAGGTGATGTTCTTCCAAGTATTTCTGAATTTGTACGTAGGCGACCTTATCCAGAATTTTTAGAAGGAATGGTATGGTCGTTATGGGTCTATAGTTAGTGGGCATGGCAGGGTCGAGTGTGTTTTTTTTAGTAGTGGTAATACCCATGATTGTTTTAGATTATTGAGGATAGATCCAGTGGTGAAGGATGCATTCATTAACTTCATGATGAAAGGGGAGAGGTCGCGGGCAGCGTCTTTAATGAGCTGTGCAGGGCACAGGTCTCCCAGACAGTTGGAGGGTTTAAGTGACAGGATGATTTTTTCTACTTCCAATGAAGTGACTTTAGAGAAATTAAAGCGGGTAGTTTCCCTTGGGGTAGGCTTCTCAGGAGGTTTGGACAGGTGGGGGTCATTTAAGGAGGCTTTTTTGCAGGATATTTTGTTTTGTAAGGTGGTGATCTTGTTAGCTAAAGCATTCTGAATTGCTGAGCACCAATTTGTATCTTTGATACAAGTATCAGGTGGTGCTACGGGGGTTTCTACTTCTTTAAGGATGGAGAATAGTTCTTTCATGTTTGATTTGGCTTATGATATACGAGAGTCGAAGGAGGTTTGTTTTGCTAAGTAGATTTCCTTTTTGTAAAGGGCCGCTAGTTTAGTAAGTTTGAGTTTGTTGGCTACTGACGGGACTTTTTTCCAGATGGCTTCGCAGTTTCTCTTTTGCTGCCTTAGGTTTTTAAGGAAAGGTGTATACCATTTGTTCAGGTGCCTTTTAGGCTCACTTGGACGGAGTTTGAGGGGGGCCATTAGGTCCAACGAGGGGGACATGATTTCATTATATTCTCCCACCAGGATCTCAGGGTCCAGGTTGTCGGGGGGGGTGTTAAGTGTGGGGAGTAGGTTCGGGATGAGTCTTTCTGCAGTTATACTTTTCTTGTTTCTCGTAAGTGTGGGTGGAGCTCTACTGGTCGGCAAGGGTGGGGGTCGGGTGGTAGAAAGCATGAACGAAATCAGGTGGTGGTCAGTCCAGGCTAGCGGTGTAATGTCAGTAATATTGGCTAGGCAGTTGTAGTCAGCTACCCAATCGAGTATTCTGCCTTTGGCATGAGTAGGTTCCATACTTCTTTGGGTAAATCCTAGTTCGAAAGAGTATTAAGGGTGGCACTGACGAATTGGTCTTCCGGGTCATTGAAACCCATATTAAAGTCCCCAAGGATGAGTGCTTGAGTGGAACTTTTAAGGTTGCTGGAAAGGATGGTATTAATATCCTCATCAAATGTGCCTATTGGGCCTGGAGGGCGATAGAACACATGGATGTTGAGGGTTTGGGCATTAGTGAGGGGGACTTTAACTGAGAGTAATTCACAAGAGAGGGCGCTTATAGTGGTTGCTAATCTCATGGAGAGACTACATTTATAGATGATAGCGACACCCCCTCCTCTAGCGTTGGGTCGGTCTTGTCTCAGGATAGAATAATTGTCAGGGACAGCAAGCATGAGCATAGGGCCTGCTGCCGGACGGAGCCATGTCTCTGTGATATCGAGGAGGTCGAGGTCTTCTTTGAGGATCAGGTCTGCTATTTCTGTTGCATGAGCTGCTAATGATCTGGCGTTAATCAAGGCTCCCTTGATTTGGGGGCTCGCGGTGGTTATGGTGGGAGGGTGGATTTGTGTTGTTTCAGGATTGCTCTGTTTAGAGGGGCTATGTGGTGTTTTAGGGTGTGAGTCTTGGTATAGATAGGATTTGAGGGTGTTTGGGCTGGTAGTCATAAATTTTGATCTCTGTACAGTGGGCATTGAGCGGGCGAGAGGTTCATAGATTTTGGCTAGTCTAAGTCTAAGATTCCTGTCTACGGTAGAGCAGGGGGAGCTAATGGGTAGCCCTGGATGTGGGTTTTTTATGACTAGGGGTGAGCTACTAGATGGTTTAGTGTTGGGTGTAGTGGAGTACATAGTAATCTGTGGGTAGGATGACATGCTCGGCAATGTTATTTTGTTTATGAGGAGCAGGAGGCAGGCAGGCAGGCTAATAATCAAGGGAGGCGTGCTAGAAGGGTATACCCGTTGTGGTATAGTTGTAGGGGGCAGACACTGTGCAGTCTGCAATACACTATTGCTGAATAGCAGTGGCAGACATTGACTGAACAGTATAGGTGAGCATCTAGGAAGCACAATGCTGTACACTATAGCTAGATATAAATAGTGGTGTAAGCTAGGCAATATAGAATATTGGTAGTAAGGGGATAGGCTTGACGTGAGGATAGTGGCAGTGCGGTAAGATCACAGAGTCTAGATTCGATTATCCATCAGATGCCAGCGAATGCTAGGAAATGGCATGACACAGGTGATAGGTAGTGAGTGCAGCAGTAAACACAGGGTCTAGATACAAATATCCAACAAGGCAGGTGTGGGCTAGCAATCACGTAATGCTGCAGTAGGCACAATGCCCAAGTACAATTATCCAAAAGGCAGGTATAGACTGGTCGTTACAGTATCTGGATTTGATTACCCATCGGATGCCAGCAGATGTTAGGACATGGCATAACACAGGTGAGTGGCAGTGCAGCAATGACTACAGTGTGCAGGAGGCAGCTGGGGAGCACAGTGAGGGCAGCGGTGGGCCACGTGTATAACTTTACGACATTTGAATTCAAAAAGCATAGCATGTTAGGTAACAAAGAGAACGCTGCAGTGGACAGTATACACGAAGCATATGCACGTAGACATGTAGGTTTGAAATGCTTGGCAGCTAAAGGCGAAAGTCTGTGCTGGGTGTTATATCCTTGGTGCGTGTTTGTAGCAAGGCTGTATAGTGCCAGGTTAACGCTGGGGCATTCCGCAATTGGCTCTCAGAAGGGGCGGCACACCATCATTGGGCGGTGGAGGCAGGCAACTCGGTAGTGGCCGTGAGTCAATGAGGTGCTCATTTAGTCTGCAATATACAATACAAACGGACAGTCTTCTTGGCACCCTTACTAGTAAGCGGCAGTGGAAGCCATATGGCAATATGGCAGGCGTAGAATTCTCTCTGCGCGTTACTTCATACCTGCTAACAAGGGCTCATCGGAGGGTCCGCGGCTGCCAGACGGGGGCAGAGTTTCGTGCGGCATGCCGGAGAGGCCGGCATGCCGGAGAGGCCGGCTCGCGATTGGTGCAGAAAAGGCACCAGATAGCCCATCAGGAGTTGGCTGCAGATAATCAGGAAGGAGGTGCAGCTCGGATTTCTCGGGCACCCATCTTCGGTGTAGCTGGCCTCGTGTTGCCCAATGGTGATTGTAAGCAGGATGGGCAAATGGGTATGGTCCAGCTAATATGGGACTTGTCACGCAATTAATGGGCATTCCTCAACGAATTACCAAATATTTTCGGATGGGTGTCCCGTTTTTTTTTTTTGTTAGCAGTCTCCTTCTGCATATAGGCCTGTTACTTTAGCGATCCAGGCCAGACAAGCCACCTCCGCCATTCATCTTACAAGCTTCCTTTAATTGATTTACAATTTTTTTTTTTTAGCAAAGTAGTAAAAACCAGATGTTCCTTTCCATCCATCATCATTAATGCTCAAAATCTGTGTCCTTAAACAGTTTCGTCAAAAAATGTAACCACTGCAATCACATACAAAGTCTTGCCGCCGCTCGTCAAGACAATCCACCAGTCTTTCAGATCCTGTACCAAGTACTCTGACATCAAGTGGTCGAGTTGCACAGTTCGCTCGTCTTTAAGCCCTGGACAGAATAGAAGGTGCTTCAGTGTTTACACATATAAATCCTCTTTGCAAAAGCGACAAGTGTTCTGAGTTACGCCACATATTGCCAAAGCGGTTCAATCTTGCTCTCAAAAACTGGTCCTGGTACATTCAGTTCGGAAACTGTGAAAAGTATTTAGGTGGAACATTTAATTTCTGCGACTACGATGCCAAATGAAGTATGGGCTGTTAGCTTCCTGTCGATTTCTAAAGTCTGGATCCAATCATTCACGTTCAGTTTCTTCTTTATGCTTGTTGGGTTAGGAGGGATTCCCCCCTCCCCACCCCCCGATTTTATTCAGTTCGACAGTGGTTTTCTATGCCCAGTCGTTCAGCATCAGGCTATTCCGAGATATTAGTTCCTTGTGGATTAGATCCAGATTCGGCAGTCGAGGGGAGAGAGAGGCCCAGCTCACAACGTATGATCTGGATTGGAGTCGATGGTGGAAGACCCAGTACCTTTTTCCAAAACTGATCCTCCACCGGAGACAATACCATGCTCAGGATGTAAAACATTGCTTCTGCTCCATAGGTTAAAGAGGGAATTACTTTTTTGATTTGTAGTAATTTAATACTGGAAATATCGAAAAGCAACCACATTTTTGTTTAAAGCTAGTGCTTGACTAGCTAATTTGCTTTTCTCTCAAGTGATTCACCACGTGTGTGGCAAGAGGACGTGTGGAGAGCCGACGAATGTGCAGAACGGACAAATTGCTTAACTGCATGACGTCCATATTATACCTAGAATGCATTGATCATTTAAAAGATCATACCTCATATCACACCCCACGCTTACTCTCTCCTTACACCACCACCCAACTAGAACACAGAGATACTATGACACCATTCGGTATAACTGTTCTCATATCAACATCTGACGCCGCTCACTCCACATCACCCTATTGTAATCACTGCTGGTCTCGCACCCCCAGCCAGGCGTTCTCCTCAGGCCTTACGCTGCCACTCTCGGTCTGGATAATTCCTGCCAGATTCGAACACATACTCCTGACCTCTCAGCCACCACACCTACCGCTATGAAGCAGCTTCCACAGGAATTTTCGCACCAGCTGCACACATACCAGATGCGCACTCGCACCTTTTGGATCCTCTCTCCTCCCTCTACTGACAAGAACTTCGGTTCCCAAGGGCGTTCAATCTACCAGCGCCTTCAGACCATACCACTGGTATATAAGGCGCTATATAAGTGCAAAATAACATAACATAACATAACATATAATAAGCGCAGAGGCTTACCTTGCAACGGGCTGTTGCATTTAGGGATCGTTGGTGACCAGGGGCACTGCTCCTGCAGTGTTAGGAGCTCCTGCTCCTACGATGGAGGCACGATTTTGCAGTTCAGGCTCAGGACAGGAAAGGAGCCTTTATAGCATGGACGGTACATTCCTCTCCCTCCCTTAGAATATCATACAGCATAGAGGGTATGTTCCTCTAGCCTCCCTCAGAATATCATATAGCATAGAGGGTATGTTCCTCTCGATCCCTCAAAATATCATATAGCATAGACGGTACTTTCCTCTCCCTCAGAATATCCTTTCCCTCCCTCAGAATATCATATACCATAGACGGTATTTTCTCTCCCTCCCTCAGAATATCATATAGGGAAGACGGTACGTACCCCTCCCTCCCTCAAAATATCATATACCATAGACAGTACGTTTCTCTCCCTCCCTTGGAATATCATATAGCATAGACGGTACGTTTCTCTCCCTCCCTTAGAATATCATATAGCATAGACGGTACGTTCCTCTCCCTCCCTCAGAATATCATACAGCATAGACGGTACGTTTCTCTCCTTCAGAATATCCTTTCCCTCCCTCAGAATATCATATAGCATAGAGGGTATGTTCCTCTCCCTCCCTCAGAATATCATATAGCATAGAGGGTATGTTCCTCTCCCTCCCTCAGAATATCATATAGTGAAGACGGTACGTACCCCTCCCTCCCTCAGAATACCATATACCATAGACGGTACGTTTCTCTCCCTCCCTTGGAATATTATATAACGTAGACGGTACGTTTCTCTCCCTCCCTTAGAATATCATATAGCATAGACGGTACGTTTCTCTCCCTCCCTTAGAATATCATATAGCATAGACGGTACATTCCTCTGCCTCCCTCAGAATATCATATAGCATAGACGGTACGTTTCTCTCCCTCCCTCAGAATATCATATAGCATAGACGGTACGTTCCTCTCCCTCCCTCAGAATATCATACAGCATAGACGGTACGTTTCTCTCCTTCAGAATATCCTTTCCCTCCCTCAGAATATCATATAGCATAGAGGGTATGTTCCTCTCCCTCCCTCAGAATATCATATAGCATAGAGGGTATGTTCCTCTCCATCTCTCAAAATATCATATAGCATAGACGGTACGTTCCTCTCCCTCAGAATATCCTTTCCCTCCCTCAGAATATCATATACCATAGACGGTACTTTCTCTCCCTCCCTCAGAATATCATATAGGGAAGACGGTACGTACCCCTCCCTCAGAATATCATATACCATAGACGGTACGTTTCTCTCCCTCCCTTGGAATATTATATAACGTAGACGGTACGTTTCTCTCCCTCCCTTAGAATATCATATAGCATAGACGGTACGTTTCTCTCCCTCCCTTAGAATATCATATAGCATGGACGGTACGTTCCTCTCCCTCCCTCAGAATATCATACAGCATAGACGGTACGTTTCTCTCCTTCAGAATATCCTTTCCCTCCCTCAGAATATCATATAGCATAGAGGGTATGTTCCTCTCCCTCCCTCAGAATATCATATACCATAGACGGTACTTTCTCTCCCTCCCTCAGAATATCATATTGGGAAGACGGTACGTACCCCTCCCTCCCTCAGAATATCATATACCATAGACGGTACGTTTCTCTCCCTCCCTTGGAATATTATATAACGTAGACGGTACGTTTCTCTCCCTCCATTAGAATATCATATAGCATAGACGGTACGTTTCTCTCCCTCCCTTAGAATATCATATAGCATAGACGGTACGTTCCTCTCCCTCCCTCAGAATATCATACAGCATAGACGGTACGTTTCTCTCCTTCAGAATATCCTTTCCCTCCCTCAGAATATCATATAGCATAGAGGGTATGTTCCTCTCCATCTCTCAAAATATCATATAGCATAGACGGTACGTTCCTCTCCCTCAGAATATCCTTTCCCTCCTTCAGAATATCATATACCATAGACGGTACTTTCTCTCCCTCCCTCAGAATATCATATAGGGAAGACGGTACGTACCCCTCCCTCCCTCAGAATATCATATACCATAGACGGTACGTTCCTCTCCCTCCCTCAGAATATCATACAGCATAGACGGTACGTTTCTCTCCTTCAGAATATCCTTTCCCTCCCTCAGAATATCATATAGCATAGAGGGTTGTTCCTCTCCCTCCCTCAGAATATCATATACCATAGACGGTACTTTCTCTCCCTCCCTCAGAATATCATATTGGGAAGACGGTACGTACCCCTCCCTCCCTCAGAATATCATATACCATAGACGGTACGTTTCTCTCCCTCCCTTGGGATATTATATAACGTAGACGGTACGTTTCTCTCCCTCCCTTAGAATATCATATAGCATAGACGGTACGTTTCTCTCCCTCCCTTAGAATATCATATAGCATAGACGGTACGTTCCTCTCCCTCCCTCAGAATATCATACAGCATAGACGGTATGTTTCTCTCCTTCAGAATATCCTTTCCCTCCCTCAGAATATCATATAGCATAGAGGGTATGTTCCTCTCCATCTCTCAAAATATCATATAGCATAGACGGTACGTTCCTCTCCCTCAGAATATCCTTTCCCTCCTTCAGAATATCATATACCATAGACGGTACTTTCTCTCCCTCCCTCAGAATATCATATAGGGAAGACGGTACGTACCCCTCCCTCCCTCAGAATATCATATACCATAGACGGTACATTCCTCTGCCTCCCTCAGAATATTATATAGCATAGACGGTACGTTTCTCTCCCTCCCTCAGAATATCATATAGCATAGACGGTACGTTTCTCTCCCTCCCTTAGAATATCATATAGCATAGATGGTACGTTTCTCTCCCTCCCTTAGAATATCATATAGCATAGACGGTACATTCCTCTGCCTCCCTCAGAATATTATATAGCATAGACGGTACGTTTCTCTCCCTCCCTCAGAATATCATATAGCATAGACGGTACGTTCCTCTCCCTCCCTCAGAATATCATACAGCATAGACGGTACGTTTCTCTCCTTCAGAATATCCTTTCCCTCCCTCAGAATATCATATAGCATAGAGGGTATGTTCCTCTCCCTCCCTCAGAATATCATTTAGCATAGAGGGTATGTTCCTCTCCATCTCTCAAAATATCATATAGCATAGACGGTACGTTCCTCTCCCTCAGAATATCCTTTCCCTCCCTCAGAATATCATATACCATAGACGGTACTTTCTCTCCCTCACTCAGAATATCATATAGGGAAGACGGTACGTACCCCTCCCTCCCTCAGAATATCATATACCATAGACGGTACGTTTCTCTCCCTCCCTTGGAATATTATATAACGTAGACGGTACGTTTCTCTCCCTCCCTTAGAATATCATATAGCATAGACAGTACGTTTCTCTCCCTCCCTTAGAATATCATATAGCATAGACGGTACGTTCCTCTCCCTCCCTCAGAATATCATACAGCATAGACGGTACATTCCTCTCCCTCCCTTAGACTAGTTTTAGCAATAGGGGTACATTGCCCTTTCTCCTTGAGTTGAAGGGTCTGATTGTGGAATATGTGTTTAAATAAATGTAACATTGTGATTCTTTCTGATTGATCTCTGCTGTACATGAAAGATGTATTTATTTCTTAAAGGCAGTACTGTGGGATCTGAGGCGTTTGTCCAGTTCAGTGAATAAGCCAAAGAGGCCATAAATAGCCCCTCCTGGGATCATGTGGCTTTGGTTGTGTTCTACACTGACGGGGAAAGCATTGGGTGGTGGCCTGCATAGTGCAATGGGGTGCATAGGGGAACATTATATGTGGCGGGAAGCAAGCATTAGCACCGCCATTGTGCAAGCAAGGCCCCGCAAAGCCCTTAGTTAGAATTGCACAGCATTTGAGTTTCAATGGTTTGATAGAGTTGTGTTGGTTCATTGCACTCATAAAGCCTGGGGATGCAACAGAGTTGCCTGAAACTGCACAAGTTGGCCTTTCCCAGGGCTCGAGACCAGATATGCAACAATTAGTTTAGTTTCTGACGATGGCAGAGATGAGCACACAAAGCTTTGATTGACAGGTGCATGCAGTACCGTAGCCAAAGACTCAGCGGCATGATGTACACACAGCACCCCTAATGGTGAAATAGCACCAGTGCACAGACGTTAGAATGCAACGGCGAGATGTACGCACAGCGCCCCCTAATGGTGAAATAGTACCAGTGCACACACGTTAGAATGCAACAGCGAGATATACACACAGCGCCCCTAATGGTAAAATGTCAACACTGCACGAACATTAGAATGCAACGGCAAGATGTGCACACAGCGCCCTAATGGTAAAATAGTACCAGTGCACACACGTTCAAATGCAACAGCGAGATGTACACACAGCGCCCCCTAATGGTAAAATAGTACCAGTGCACACACGTTAGAATGCAACAGCGAGATGTACACACAGCGCCCCCTAATGGTAAAATAGTACCAGTGCACACACGTTAGAATGCAACAGCGAGATGTACACACAGCGCCCCTAATGGTAAAATATCAACACTGCACGAACATTAGAATGCAACGGCAAGATGTGCACACAGCGCTCTAATGGTAAAATAGTACCAGTACACACACGTTAGAATGCAACGGCGAGATGTACGCACAGCGCCCCCTAATGGTGAAATAGTACCAGTGCACACACGTTAGAATGCAACAGCGAGATGTACACACAGCGCCCCTAATGGTAAAATGTCAACACTGCACGAACATTAGAATGCAACGGCAAGATGTGCACACAGCGCCCTAATGGTAAAATAGTACCAGTGCACACACGTTAGAATGCAACAGCGAGATGTACACACAGCGCCCCCTAATGGTAAAATAGTACCAGTGCACACACGTTAGAATGCAACAGCGAGATGTACACACAGCGCCCCTAATGGTAAAATATCAACACTGCACGAACATTAGAATGCAACGGCAAGATGTGCACACAGCGCTCTAATGGTAAAATAGTACCAGTGCACAGACGTTAGAATGCAACGGCGAGATGTACGCACAGCGCCCCCTAATGGTGAAATAGTACCAGTGCACACACGTTAGAATGCAACAGCGAGATGTACACACAGCGCCCCTAATGGTAAAATGTCAACACTGCACGAACATTAGAATGCAACGGCAAGATGTGCACACAGCGCCCTAATGGTAAAATAGTACCAGTGCACACACGTTAGAATGCAACAGCGAGATGTACACACAGCGCCCCTAATGGTAAAATAGCACCAGTGCACGAACATTAGAATGCAACGGCAAGATGTGCACACAGCGCTCTAATGGTAAAATAGTACCAGTACACACACGTTCAAATGCAACAGCGAGATGTACACACAGTGCCCCCTAATGGTAAAATAGTACCAGTGCACACACGTTAGAATGCAACAGCGAGATGTACACACAGCGCCCCCTAATGGTAAAATAGTACCAGTGAACACACGTTAGAATGCAACAGCGAGATGTATACACAGCGCCCCCAATGGTGAAATAGTACCAGTGCACACACATTAGAATGTAACGGCGAGATGTACACACAGCGCCCCTAATGGTAAAAAAGTACCAGTGCACTCACGTTAGAATGCAACAGCGAGATGTACACACAGCGCCCCTAATGGTAAAATAGTATCAGTGCACACATGTTAGAATGCAACAGCGAGATGTACACACAGCACCCCCTAATGGTAAAATAGTACCAGTGAAC
Organism: Ambystoma mexicanum; assembly: GCF_040938575.1. NCBI lineage: Eukaryota > Metazoa > Chordata > Amphibia > Caudata > Ambystomatidae > Ambystoma > Ambystoma mexicanum. The sequence goes on from NC_090922.1 coordinate 1,545,236,712, forward strand.
ACATGTTACAATGCAACAGCGAGATGTAAACACAGCCCCCCTAATGGTGAAATAGCACCAGTGCACACAAGTTAGAATGCAGCAGCAAGATGTACACACAGCGCCCCTAATGGTAAAATAGCACCAGTGCACGAACGTTAGAATGCAACAGCAAGATGTACACACAGCGCCCCTAATGGTGAAATAGTACCAGTACACACACGTTTGAATGCAACAGCGCGATGTACACTCAGCGCCCCTAATGGTAAAATAGTACCAGTGCACACACTTTAGAATGCAACAGCGAGATGTACACACAGCGCCCCTAATGGTGAAATAGTACCAGTGCACACACGTTAGAATACAGCTGCGAGATGTACACACAGCGCCCCCTAATGGTGAAATAGTACCAGTGCACGCATGTTAGAATGCAGTGGCAAGACTAATTAATCAGAGAAATTGGTTTTGCACACTGGTCACTCACCACGTTTTTAATAAAGTAACTATGCATTCCACAACCTAATTAGATTATGCACCTGCAGGCAACAATGTGTTTCGAGATGGGAGGACAGGATGAACGGTCCAAGGTTCGGAAAATGTCTGGAGCTATTGGGGCCCGGCATGGGAAAAGGAGAAGGGAGTATTCTTGTTAGCTAGGTTTTGATCTCTCCCCTCACATCAAACACTAATTGGGCTACATGAGTAAGAATTGACCAATGGCACAACACTGTTGTCAGCATGTTGATGTTCCATCCAATAAGACCTGATGATGTTTGGTAAGTAACGTCACATCAATTGGGATGGACCTGGATGGGGTTGGAGATTAGGGGTTGTACCAATGGTAGGTTCCAATGAATGGGGTTATACAGGGGTTTATATCATAGTAACTAATTATTGTGTCAGAATGTTGTTTTTTATGATTATGTAAATGTTGTGGTTTTGGGGTTTATAACCTCGAGCTTGATGGGGGTGTTTTGAGAAGGTCTTGGTAGCTTCTTCTGGCTGTTTACTTTTATTCAATAAATAAATAAAGCTGGTTTCTTCATGCACCTTGGTCCGCTCCATTTTATGGAATAATTGACTGGTTTGGGGAGAATTATTGCAACACTCATCTGCCTCTCTCTGTCCCCAGTTTCTGTCACCCATAGTTCAAATACAATAGCAAGCAAAGACCCTGGAGCACGACAGAAAATAGATTGTTCACAGGTGAAATGTAGACACTCTGGGAGGAAGCATGTAGTAAGAGTTCTGGGGACTTAGAAAGGGTGAGCAAAGGGGATGCATGCAAGAAACGCAGGAAGAGATTCAGGAAGAAGCATGTAGTGCGGGTCATGTGACCTAGGAGTGGGTGAGCAACAGGGATGCATGCAAGAAACACAGGAAGAGATTCAGGAAGAAGCATGTAGTAAGGATCATGTGACCTAGGATATAGGTGAGCAAAGGGGATGCATGCAAGAAACACAGGAAGAGATTCAGGAAGAAGCATATAGAAAGGATCGTGTGACTCAGGAGTAGGTGAGCAAAGGGAATGCATGCAAGAAACACAGGAAGAAATTCAGGAAGAAGCATATAGTAAGGATCATGTGACCTAGGAGTAGGTGAGCAATGGGGATGCATGCATGAAACACAGGAAGAGATTCACGAAGAAGCATATAGTAAGGATCATGTGACCTAGGAGCGGGTGAGCAAAGGGGATGCATGCAAGAAACACAGGAAGAGATTCAGGAAGAAGTATATAGTAAGGATCATGTGACCTAGGAGTAGGTGAGCAAAGGAGATGCATGCAAGAAATACAGGCTGAGATTCAGGAAGAAGCATATAGTAAGGATCATGTGACCTAGGAGTAGGTGAGCAAAGGGGATGCATGAAAGAAACACAGGAAGAGATTCAGGAAGAAGCATGTAGTGCGGGTCATGTGACCTAGGAGTGGGTGAGCAAAGGGGATGCATGCAAGAAACACAAGAAGAGATTCAGGAAGAAGCATATAGTAAGGATCATGTGACCTAGGAGTAGGTGAGCAAAGGGGCTGCATGCAAGAAACACAGGAAGAGATTCAGGAAGAAGCCTGTAGTGTGGGTCATGTGACCTAGGAGTGGGTGAGCAACAGGGATGCATGCATGAAAAACAGGAAGAGATTCAGGAATAAGCATATAGTAAGGATCATGTTACCTAGGAGTAGGTGATCAAAGGGGATGCATGCAAGAAACACAGGAAGCGATTCAGGAAGAAGCCTGTAGTGCGGGTCATGTGACCTAGGAGTGGGTGAGCAAAGGGGATGCATGCAAGAAACACAGGAAGAGATTCAGGAAGAAGCATATAGTAAGGATCATGTGACCTAGGAGTAGGTGAGCAAACGGGATGCATGCAAGAAACACAGGAAGAGATTCAGGAAGAAGCATATAGTAAGGATCGTGTGACCTAGGAGTAGGTGAGCAAACGGAATGCATGCAAGAAACACAGGAAGAGAGATTCAGGAAGAAGCCTGTATTGCAGGTCATGTTACCTAGGAGTGGGTGAGCAACAGGGATGCATGCATGAAACACAGGAAGAGATTCAGGAAGAAGCATATAGTAAGGATCATGTGACCTAGGAGTAGGTGAGCAAAGGGGATGCATGCAAGAAACACAGGAAGAGATTCAGGAGGAAGCCTGTACTGCGGGTCATGTGACCTAGGAGTGGGTGAGCAACAGGGATGCATGCATGAAACACAGGAAGAGATTCAGGAAGAAGCATATAGTAAGGATCATGTGACCTAGGAGTGGGTGAGCAAAGGGGATGCATGCAAGAAACACAGGAAGAGATTCAGGAAGAAGCCTGTAGTGCGGGTCATGTGACCTAGGAGTGGGTGAGCAACAGGGATGTATGCAAGAAACACAGGAAGAGATGCAGGAAGAAGCATGTAGTGCGGGTCATGTGACCTAGGAGTGGGTGAGCAACAGGGATGCATGCAAGAAACACAGGAAGAGATTCAGGAAGAAGCATGTAGTGCGGGTCATGTGACCTAGGAGTGGCTGAGCAACAGGGATGCATGCAAGAAACACAGGAGGAGATTCAGGAAGAAGCATCTAGTTCGGATCATGTGACCTAGGAGTGGGTGAGCAAAAGGGGATGCATACAAGAAACACAGGAAGCGAGTCATGTTGTGCGGGTCATGTGACCTAGGAGTGGGCGAGCAAAGGGGATGCATGCAAGAAACACAGGAAGAGATTCAGGAAGAAGCATGTAGTGCGGGTCATGTGACCTAGGAGTGGGTGAGCAAAGGGGATGCATGCAAGAAACACAGGAAGAGATTCAGGAAGAAGCATATAGTAAGGATCATGTGACCTAGGAGTAGGTGAGCAAAGGGGATGCATGCAAGAAACACAGGAAGAGATTCAGGAAGAAGCATATAGTAAGGATCATGTGACCTAGGAGTAGGTGAGCAAAGGGGATGCATGAAAGAAACACAGGCAGAGATTCAGGAAGAAGCCTGTAGTGTGGGTCATGTGACCTAGGAGTGGGTGAGCAACAGGGATGCATGCATGAAAAACAGGAAGAGATTCAGGAAGAAGCATATAGTAAGGATCATGTTACCTAGGAGTAGGTGATCAAAGGGGATGCATGCAAGAAACACAGGAAGCGATTCAGGAAGAAGCCTGTAGTGTGGGTCATGTGACGTAGGAGTGGGTGAGCAAAGGGGATGCATGCAAGAAACACAGGAAGAGATTCAGGAAGAAGCATATAGTAAGGATCATGTGACCTAGGAGTAGGTGAGCAAAGGGGATGCATGCTAGAAACACAGGAAGAGATTCAGGAAGAAGCATATAGTAAGGATCATGTGACCTAGGAGTGGGTGAGCAAAGGGGATGCATGCAAGAAACACAGGAAGAGATTCAGGAAGAAGCCTGTAGTGCGGGTCATGTGACCTAGGAGTGGGTGAGCAACAGGGATGTATGCAAGAAACACAGGAAGAGATGCAGGAAGAAGCATGTAGTGCGGGTCATGTGACCTAGGAGTGGGTGAGCAACAGGGATGCATGCAAGAAACACAGGAAGAGATTCAGGAAGAAGCATGTAGTGTGGGTCATGTGACCTAGGAGTGGCTGAGCAACAGGGATGCATGCAAGAAACACAGGAGGAGTTTCAGGAAGAAGCATCTAGTTCGGATCATGTGACCTAGGAGTGGGTGAGCAAAAGGGGATGCATGCAAGAAACACAGGAAGCGAGTCATGTTGTGCGGGTCATGTGACCTAGGAGTGGGCGAGCAAAGGGGATGCATGCAAGAAACACAGGAAGAGATTCAGGAAGAAGCATGTAGTGCGGGTCATGTGACCTAGGAGTGGGTGAGCAAAGGGGATGCATGCAAGAAACACAGGAAGAGATTCAGGAAGAAGCATATAGTAAGGATCATGTGACCTAGGAGTAGGTGAGCAAAGGGGATGCATGCAAGAAACACAGGAAGAGATTCAGGAAGAAGCATATAGTAAGGATCATGTCACCTAGGAGTAGGTGAGCAAAGGGGATGCATGAAAGAAACACAGGAAGAGATTCAGGAAGAAGCCTGTAGTGTGGGTCATGTGACCTAGGAGTGGGTGAGCAACAGGGATGCATGCATGAAAAACAGGAAGAGATTCAGGAAGAAGCATATAGTAAGGATCATGTTACCTAGGAGTAGGTGATCAAAGGGGATGCATGCAAGAAACACAGGAAGCGATTCAGGAAGAAGCCTGTAGTGTGGGTCATGTGACCTAGGAGTGGGTGAGCAAAGGGGATGCATGCAAGAAACACAGGAAGAGATTCAGGAAGAAGCATATAGTAAGGATCATGTGACCTAGGAGTAGGTGAGCAAAGGGGATGCATGCTAGAAACACAGGAGGAGATTCAGGAAGAAGCATATAGTAAGGATCATGTGACCTAGGAGTAGGTGAGCAAAGGGGATGCATGCAAGAAACACAGGAAGAGATTCAGGAAGAAGCCTGTATTGCAGGTCATGTTACCTAGGAGTGGGTGAGCAACAGGGATGGATGCATGAAACACAGGAAGAGATTCAGGAAGAAGCATATAGTAAGGATCATGTGAACTAGGAGTGGGTGAGCAAAGGGGATGCATGCAAGAAACACAGGAAAGAGATTCAGGAAGAAGCATGTAGTGCGGGTCATGTGACCTAGGAGTGGGTGAGCAACAGGGATGTATGCAAGAAACACAGGAAGAGATGCAGGAAGAAGCATGTAGTGCGGGTCATGTGACCTAGGAGTGGGTGAGCAACAGGGATGCATGCAAGAAACACAGGAAGAGATTCAGGAAGAAGCATGTAGTATGGGTCATGTGACCTAGGAGTGGCTGAGCAACAGTGATGCATGCAAGAAACACAGGAGGAGATTCAGGAAGAAGCATCTAGTTCGGATCATGTGACCTAGGAGTGGGTGAGCAAAAGGGGATGCATGCAAGAAACACAGGAAGCGAGTCATGTTGTGCGGGTCATGTGACCTAGGAGTGGGCGAGCAAAGGGGATGCATGAAAGAAACACAGGAAGAGATTCAGGAAGAAGCATGTAGTGCGGGTCATGTGACCTAGGAGTGGGTGAGCAAAGGGGATGCATGCAAGAAACACAGGAAGAGATTCAGGAAGAAGCATATAGTAAGGATCATGTGACCTAGGAGTAGGTGAGCAAAGGGGATGCATGCAAGAAACACAGGAAGAGATCCAGGAAGAAGCATATAGTAAGGATCATGTGACCTAGGAGTAGGTGAGCAAAGGGGATGCATGAAAGAAACACAGGAAGAGATTCAGGAAGAAGCCTGTAGTGCGGGTCATGTGACCTAGGAGTGGGTGAGCAACGGGGATGTATGCAAGAAACACAGGAAGAGATTCAGGAAGAAGCATGTAGTACGGGTCATGTGACCTAGGAGTGGCTGAGCAACAGGGATGCATGCAAGAAACACAGGAAGAGATTCAGGAAGAAGTATATAGTAAGGATCATGTGACCTAGGAGCGGGTGAGCAAAACACAGGAAGAGATTCAGGAAGAAGCATGTAGTGCGGGTCATGTGACCTAGAAGTGGGTGAGCAACGGGGATGCATGCAAGAAACACAGGAAGAGATTTAGGAAGAAGCATATAGTAAGGATCATGTGACCTAGGAGTAGGTGAGCAAAGGGGATGCATGCAAGAAACACAGTAAGAGATTCAGGAAGAAGCATATAGTAAGGATCATGTGACCTAGGAGTAGGTGAGCAAAGGGGATGCATGAAAGAAACACAGGAAGAGATTCAGGAAGAAGCCTGTAGTGCGGGTCATGTGACCTAGGAGTGGGTGAGCAAAGGGGATGCATGCAAGAAACACAGGAAGAGATTCAGGAAGAAGCATATAGTAAGGATCATGTGACCTAGGAGTAGGTGAGCAAAGGGGATGCATGCTAGAAACACAGGAAGAGATTCAGGAAGAAGCATATACTAAGGATCATGTGACCTAGGAGTAGGTGAGCAAAGGTGATGCATGCAAGAAACACAGGAAGAGATTCAGGAAGAAGCCTGTATTGCAGGTCATGTTACCTAGGAGTGGGTGAGCAACAGGGATGCATGCATGAAACACAGGAAGAGATTCAGGAAGAAGCATATAGTAAGGATCATGTGACCTAGGAGTGGGTGAGCAACAGGGATGCATGCATGAAACACAGGAAGAGATTCAGGAAGAAGCATATAGTAAGGATCATGTGACCTAGGAGTGGGTGAGCAAAGGGGATGCATGCAAGAAACACAGGAAGAGATTCAGGAAGAAGCATATAGTAAGGATCATGTGACCTAGGAGTGGGTGAGCAAAGGGGATGCATGCAAGAAACACAGGAAGAGATTCAGGAAGAAGCCTGTAGTGCGGGTCATGTGACCTAGGAGTGGGTGAGCAACGGGGATGTATGCAAGAAACACAGGAAGAGATTCAGGAAGAAGCATGTAGTACGGGTCATGTGACCTAGGAGTGGCTGAGCAACAGGGATGCATGCAAGAAACACAGGAGGAGATTCAGGAAGAAGCATCTAGTTCGGATCATGTGACCTAGGAGTGGGTGAGTGTTAAGACGGATTTCTGAACTCTGTCCTGGTGGCGCAGAAGTTCAGAAGGCCAACCTATATACTTGGAACAGGGTAACCTCTGGACAAGCCAGACCAATCAAGGTAGCGATCGCGGCGGTCAAGACTAGGTCTCAAGAGGGGTGAGGGTGACTGAAAGCCCGCAATGAGCACACAAAGCAAGAGCGCTTACAAACTACTCCAAACAGTTGTTATATCAAAAATAGATACACATTTATTTTAAGGCCTTTAAAACAATGACCGTAGCGAGAAAATCACAATATCACAATATTAAACCAACACATACCATATCAACACAATATATATACAAATACAACAGTCGCTAGCGTTATAAGCACGAAATGTGTAGTCCACCTGAAAGGAAAGGAAAACAGGCAGTGCGATAACGCTTTAGACTCAGTTCGCCTTCAGAGGCACCTAACTAGATGGAAGTCCGAGCCCTGCGAAGAGTGGAGCCTTGTGCTCAAAGTACCTGCCACGCCGGTGCCAACGGGCAAAAGGGGAAGCTCTTCGGAGGAAGTCAGGCAGTTCGGGTTAGTGCACAGCAGAAGGAGAACAGGTTCCGCAACTCAAGCGCAGCCTCCACAGCGGGCAGAAGCAGAGCGCGAGTACGGCCAAAAGGGTGCTGTTTTTACACAGCAGGGAAAAGCAATGGGATACTGCAGGAGGGCGACCAGATCCTAGCTAAACTACTCACCGGTCCCCGAAGCAAGCAGACCCAGGCTTCTCCACGTTAGTTTCAGCAGCTGGCAGGTTCAGAAGAGCAGGGAACGCCTCGTAGTCGTGTAGAGCAAAAAGACGTCCCAATCGACGAAACCAGCACAGTTTGTTGCCGCAGCAGGACAACGGAGCGGCCGTGTGTATTCGAGCCAAATGTACACTCCTCCCTTCAGACTTGGGAACGCCAAGTGTACGAAGCGTGGGAGAGTGACCAGGACTCGAAATACAACACAACCTGGCGGCGGTTACAGAGCAGGACTCCCTTGTAAGCTGGTCAGTCAACTGGATGGCCTAGAGACGCTTCCGAAGGCTTACTTGGCAGGAGATGATGAAGTCGCCGGGAATAGCTGTTCCTGCTATTCCAAAGGTCGAAGCACCAGTACAGGCCTTCTGGTTCGATCAAAGGAGGAAAGGGTTTCACAGGACGACAGCAGTGCAAAGGAGGATTCCTTCAGCGGGTCACCAGCGATTCCTCGGTCCAGCCTCTTGGTTGCAGGATACTTGGCTCCTGTATTCCTTCGTTCGTGAGAACTCAGGAGATAGACCTGGTAGTGGTGTTTCCAGCCCCCTCTTATCCACGGTTCCCTTCGCGCCAAAACGGAGGGGAGCCAATGGGAGATCCGCTCATCAACACACATACCATGCGTGGACCAATCATGGACCACGGTGGTCCCAGGCATTCACACCACCCTAGACTCTCTGGCACCCAGGATGTGTATTGGGACCAGACATCCCAGCCCACACCCTGGAGGCACACAAACGACATGTAGAAGCCCGCGAAAGCAACCACGTTTCGCGGGAAAGTACATGCCCAAATAAGGAAGGCCCCGGGTCGCTCGACCTGGGGAAGGTGAAGGGAGCAAGACGGTCAGTGGACAAGACAAAGGAGCCTCGTGGTCTGGCCATTTTGGGAGCCAGGCCACCATTTTGGGTTCAGTGCGAAAAACGTGCTCAGAACGCCAAAAGGAGCTCAAAATAAACAAAACGATCGCTGCCACCATTCGAGTCCCTGAATGACTTGCACCGATCAAATACCATCCTAAAAGAGTATCTAGGGCCTGTAGAAGGCTAGAGACCCAAGAGAGCTGTAACTTAGCTTACAGTGCCCTCTTGTGTCATGTTGCACTAAAGCCGCAACACGATAAAAGAAACTACGGGAAACAGCGTTCCCCGGTACTGACTGTCTTAAGGGCATGTCAGTTTCCCCGTAAGAAAAGGAGCGAAAGCCCAGAGGAGTGCGGCAGAAGGCTGCACTTCTCTGGCAAAGTCAAGAACAAGGTGAAAAACAACAGCAAAAAATTTAGGGGTTGCCACATGGAAGGAAAATTACCTACAATTACGAAATCTTTCCTAACAGTGAGCAAAAGGGGATGCATGCAAGAAGCACAGGAAGCGAGTCATGTTGTCCGGGTCATGTGACCTAGGAGTGGGCGAGCAAAGGGGATGCATGCAAGAAACACAGGAAGAGATTCAGGAAGAAGCATGTAGTGCGGGTCATGTGACCTAGGAGTGGGTGAGCAAAGGGGATGCATGCAAGAAACACAGGAAGAGATTCAGGAAGAAGCATATAGTAAGGATCATGTGACCTAGGAGTAGGTGAGCAAAGGCGATGCATGCAAGAAACACAGGAAGAGATTCAGGAAGAAGCATATAGTAAGGATCATGTGACCTAGGAGTAGGTGAGCAAAGGGGATGCATGAAAGAAACACAGGAAGAGATTCAGGAAGAAGCCTGTAGTGCGGGTCATGTGACCTAGGAGTGGGTGAGCAACAGGGATGCATGCATGAAAAACAGGAAGAGATTCAGGAAGAAGCATATAGTAAGGATAATGTTACCTAGGAGTAGGTGATCAAAGGGGATGCATGCAAGAAACACAGGAAGCGATTCAGGAAGAAGCCTGTAGTGCGGGTCATGTGACCTAGGAGTGGGTGAGCAAAGGGGATGCATGCAAGAAACACAGGAAGAGATTCAGGAAGAAGCATATAGTAAGGAACATGTGACCTAGGAGTAGGTGAGCAAAGGGGATGCATGCAAGAAACACAGGAAGAGATTCAGGAAGAAGCATATAGTAAGGATCATGTGACCTAGGAGTAGGTGAGCAAAGGGGATGCATGCAAGAAACACAGGAAGAGATTCAGGAAGAAGCCTGTATTGCAGGTCATGTTACCTAGGAGTGGGTGAGCAACAGGGATGCATGCATGAAACACAGGAAGAGATTCAGGAAGAAGCATATAGTAAGGATCATGTGACCTAGGAGTAGGTGAGCAAAGGGGATGCATGCAAGAAACACAGGAAGAGATTCAGGAAAAAACCTGTAGTGCGGGTCATGTGACCTAGGAGTGGGTGAGCAACAGGGATGCATGCATGAAACACAGAAAGAGATTCAGGAAGAAGCATATAGTAAGGATCATGTGACATAGGAGTGGGTGAGCAAAGGGGATGCATGCAAGAAACACAGGAAGAGATTCAGGAAGAAGCATATAGTAAGGATCATGTGACCTAGGAGTAGGTGAGCAAAGGGGATGCATGCAAGAAACACAGGAAGAGATTCAGGAAGAAGCCTGTAGTGCGGGTCATGTGACCTAGGAGTGGGTGAGGAACGGGGATGTATGCAAGAAACACAGGAAGAGATGCAGGAAGAAGCATGTAGTGCGGGTCATGAGACCTAGGAGTGTGTGAGCAACAGGGATGCATGCAAGAAACACAGGAGGAGATTCAGGAAGAAGCATCTAGTTCGGATCATGTGATCTAGGAGTGGGTGAGCAAAAGGGATGCATGCTAGAAACACAGGAAGCGAGTCATGTTGTGCGGGTCATGTGACCTAGGAGTGGGCGAGCAAAAGGGGATGCATGCAAGAAACACAGGAAGAGATTCAGGAAGAAGCATGTAGTGCGGGTCATGTGACCTAGGAGTGGGTGAGCAAAGGGGATGCAAGCAAGAAACACAGGAAGAGATTCAGGAAGAAGCATATAGTAAGGATCATGTGACCTAGGAGTAGGTGAGCAAAGGGGATGCATGCAAGAAACACAGGAAGAGATTCAGGAAGAAGCATATAGTAAGGATCATGTGACCTAGGAGTAGGTGAGCAAAGGGGATGCATGCAAGAAACACAGAAAGAGATTCAGGAAGAAGCCTGTAGTGGGGGTCATGTGACCTAGGAGTGGGTGAGCAACAGGGATGCATGCATGAAACACAGGAAGAGATTCAGAAAGAAGCATATAGTAAGGATCATGTGACCTAGGAGTAGGTGAGCAAAGGGGATGCATGCAAGAAACACATGAAGAGATTCAGGAAGAAGCCTGTATTGCAGGTCATGTTACCTAGGAGTGGGTGAGCAACAGGGATGCATGCATGAAACACAGGAAGAGATTCAGGAAGAAGCATATAGTAAGGATCATGTGAACTAGGAGTGGGTGAGCAAAGGGGATGCATGCAAGAAACACAGGAAGAGATTCAGGAAGAAGCCTGTAGTGCGGGTCATGTGACCTAGGAGTGGGTGAGCAACAGGGATGTATGCAAGAAACACAGGAAGAGATGCAGGAAGAAGCATGTAGTGCGGGTCATGTGACCTAGGAGTGGGTGAGCAACAGGGATGCATGCAAGAAACACAGGAAGAGATTCAGGAAAAAGCAGGTAGTGCGGGTCATGTGACCTAGGAGTGGCTGAGCAACAGGGATGCATGCAAGAAACACAGGAGGAGATTCAGGAAGAAGCATCTAGTTCGGATCATGTGACCTAGGAGTGGGTGAGCAAAAGGGGATGCATGCAAGAAACACAGGAAGAGAGTCATGTTGTGTGGGTCATGTGACCTAGGAGTGGGCGAGCAAAGGGGATGCATGCAAGAAACACAGGAAGAGATTCAGGAAGAAGCATGTAGTGCGGGTCATGTGACCTAGGAGTGGGTGAGCAAAGGGGATGCATGCAAGAAACACAGGAAGAGATTCAGGAAGAAGCATATAGTAAGGATCATGTGACCTAGGAGTAGGTGAGCAAAGGGGATGCATGCAAGAAACACAGGAAGAGATTCAGGAAGAAGCATATAGTAAGGATCATGTGACCTAGGAGTAGGTGAGCAAAGGGGATGCATAAAAGAAACACAGGAAGAGATTCAGGAAGAAGCCTGTAGTGCGGGTCATGTGACCTAGGAGTGGGTGAGCAACAGGGATGCATGCATGAAAAACAGGAAGAGATTCATGAAGAAGCATATAGTAAGGATCATGTTACCTAGGAGTAGGTGATCAAAGGGGATGCATGCAAGAAACACAGGAAGCGATTCAGGAAGAAGCCTGTAGTGCGGGTCATGTGACCTAGGAGTGGGTGAGCAAAGGGGATGCATGCAAGAAACACAGGAAGAGATTCAGGAAGAAGCATACAGTAAGGATCATGTGACCTAGGAGTAGGTGAGCAAAGGGGATGCATGCTAGAAACACAGGAAGAGATTCAGGAAGAAACCTGTAGTGCGGCTCATGTGACCTAGGAGTGGGTGAGCAACAGGGATGCATGCATGAAACACAGGAAGAGATTCAGGAAGAAGCATATAGTAAGGATCATGTGACCTAGGAGTGGGTGAGCAAAGGGGATGCATGCAAGAAACACAGGAAGAGATTCAGGAAGAAGCCTGTATTGCAGGTCATGTTACCTAGGAGTGGGTGAGCAACAGGGATGCATGCATGAAACACAGGAAGAGATTCAGGAAGAAGCATATAGTAAGGATCATGTGACCTAGGAGCGGGTGAGCAAAGGGGATGCATGCAAGAAACACAGGAAGAGATTCAGGAAGAAGCCTGTAGTGCGGGTCATGTGACCTAGGAGTGGGTGAGGAACAGGGATGTATGCAAGAAACACAGGAAGAGATGCAGGAAGAAGCATGTAGTGCGGGTCATGTGACCTAGGAGTGGGTGATCAACAGGGATGCATGCAAGAAACACAGGAAGAGATTCAGGAAAAAGCATGAAGTGCGGGTCATGTGACCTAGGAGTGGCTGAGCAACAGGGATGCATGCAAGAAACACAGGAGGAGATTCAGGAAGAAGCATCTAGTTCGGATCATGTGACCTAGGAGTGGGTGAGCAAAAGGGGATGCATGCAAGAAACACAGGAAGCGAGTCATGTTGTGTGGGTCATGTGACCTAGGAGTGGGCGAGCAAAGGGGATGCATGCAAGAAACACAGGAAGAGATTCAGGAAGAAGCATGTAGTGCGGGTCATGTGACCTAGGAGTGGGTGAGCAAAGGGGATGCATGCAAGAAACACAGGAAGAGATTCAGGAAGAAGCATATAGTAAGGATCATGTTACCTAGGAGTAGGTGAGCAAAGGGGATGCATGCAAGAAACACAGGAAGAGATTCAGGAAGAAGCATATAGTAAGGATCATGTGACCTAGGAGTAGGTGAGCAAAGGGGATGCATGAAAGAAACACAGGAAGAGATTCAGGAAGAAGCCTGTAGTGCGGGTCATGTGACCTAGGAGTGGGTGAGCAACAAGGATGCATGCATGAAAAACAGGAAGAGATTCATGAAGAAGCATATAGTAAGGATCATGTTACCTAGGAGTAGGTGATCAAAGGGGATGCATGCAAGAAACACAGGAAGCGATTCAGGAAGAAGCCTGTAGTGCGGGTCATGTGACCTAGGAGTGGGTGAGCAAAGGGGATGCATGCAAGAAACACAGGAAGAGATTCAGGAAGAAGCATACAGTAAGGATCATGTGACCTAGGAGTAGGTGAGAAAAGGGGATGCATGCTAGAAACACAGGAAGAGATTCAGGAAGAAGCATATAGTAAGGATCATGTGACCTAGGAGTAGGTGAGCAAAGGGAATGCATGCAAGAAACACAGGAAGAGATTCAGGAAGAAGCCTGTATTGCAGGTCATGTTACCTAGGAGTGGGTGAGCAACAGGGATGCATGCATGAAACACAGGAAGAGATTCAGGAAGAAGCATATAGTAAGGATCATGTTACCTAGGAGTAGGTGATCAAAGGGGATGCATGCAAGAAACACAGGAAGCGATTCAGGAAGAAGCCTGTAGTGCGGGTCATGTGACCTAGGAGTGGGTGAGCAAAGGGGATGCATGCAAGAAACACAGGAAGAGATTCAGGAAGAAGCATACAGTAAGGATCATGTGACCTAGGAGTAGGTGAGCAAAGGGGATGCATGCTAGAAACACAGGAAGAGATTCAGGAAGAAGCATATAGTAAGGATCATGTGACCTAGGAGTAGGTGAGCAAAGGGGATGCATGCAAGAAACACAGGAAGAGATTCAGGAAGAAGCCTGTATTGCAGGTCATGTTACCTAGGAGTGGGTGAGCAACAGGGATGCATGCATGAAACACAGGAAGAGATTCAGGAAGAAGCATATAGTAAGGATCATGTGACCTAGGAGTAGATGAGCAAAGGGGATGCATGCAAGAAACACAGGAAGAGATTCAGGAAGAAACCTGTAGTGCGGGTCATGTGACCTAGGAGTGGGTGAGCAAAAGGGGATGCATGCAAGAAACACAGGAAGCAAGTCATGTTGTGTGGGTCATGTGACCTAGGAGTGGGCGAGCAAAGGGGATGCATGCAAGAAACAAAGGAAGAGATTCAGGAAGAAGCATGTAGTGCGGGTCATGTGACCTAGGAGTGGGTGAGCAAAGGGGATGCATGCAAGAAACACAGGAAGAGATTCAGGAAGAAGCATATAGTAAGGATCATGTGACCTAGGAGTAGGTGAGCAAAGGGGATGCATGCAAGAAACACAGGAAGAGATTCAGGAAGAAGCATATAGTAAGGATCATGTGACCTAGGAGTAGGTGAGCAAAGGGGATGCATGAAAGAAACACAGGAAGAGATTCAGGAAGAAGCCTGTAGTGCGGGTCATGTGACCTAGGAGTGGGTGAGCAACAGGTATGCATGCATGAAAAACAGGAAGAGATTCATGAAGAAGCATATAGTAAGGATCATGTTACCTAGGAGTAGGTGATCAAAGGGGATGCATGCAAGAAACACAGGAAGCGATTCAGGAAGAAGCCTGTAGTGCGGGTCATGTGACCTAGGAGTGGGTGAGCAAAGGGGATGCATGCAAGAAACACAGGAAGAGATTCAGGAAGAAGCATACAGTAAGGATCATGTGACCTAGGAGTAGGTGAGCAAAGGGGATGCATGCTAGAAACACAGGAAGAGATTCAGGAAGAAGCATATAGTAAGGATCATGTGACCTAGGAGTAGGTGAGCAAAGGGGATGCATGCAAGAAACACAGGAAGAGATTCAGGAAGAAGCCTGTATTGCAGGTCATGTTACCTAGGAGTGGGTGAGCAACAGGGATGCATGCATGAAACACAGGAAGAGATTCAGGAAGAAGCATATAGTAAGGATCATGTGACCTAGGAGTAGGTGAGCAAAGGGGATGCATGCAAGAAACACAGGAAGAGATTCAGGAAGAAACCTGTAGTGCGGGTCATGTGACCTAGGAGTGGGTGAGCAAAAGGGGATGCATGCAAGAAACACAGGAAGCAAGTCATGTTGTGTGGGTCATGTGACCTAGGAGTGGGCGAGCAAAGGGGATGCATGCAAGAAACAAAGGAAGAGATTCAGGAAGAAGCATGTAGTGCGGGTCATGTGACCTAGGAGTGGGTGAGCAAAGGGGATGCATGCAAGAAACACAGGAAGAGATTCAGGAAGAAGCATATAGTAAGGATCATGTGACCTAGGAGTAGGTGAGCAAAGGGGATGCATGCAAGAAACACAGGAAGAGATTCAGGAAGAAGCATATAGTAAGGATCATGTGACCTAGGAGTAGGTGAGCAAAGGGGATGCATGAAAGAAACACAGGAAGAGATTCAGGAAGAAGCCTGTAGTGCGGGTCATGTGACCTAGGAGTGGGTGAGCAACAGGTATGCATGCATGAAAAACAGGAAGAGATTCATGAAGAAGCATATAGTAAGGATCATGTTACCTAGGAGTAGGTGATCAAAGGGGATGCATGCAAGAAACACAGAAAGCGATTCAGGAAGAAGCCTGTAGTGCGGGTCATGTGACCTAGGAGTGGGTGAGCAAAGGGGATGCATGCAAGAAACACAGGAAGAGATTCAGGAAGAAGCATACAGTAAGGATCATGTGACCTAGGAGTAGGTGAGCAAAGGGGATGCATGCAAGAAACACAGGAAGAGATTCAGGAAGAAGCATATAGTAAGGATCATGTGACCTAGGAGTAGGTGAGCAAAGGGGATGCATGCAAGAAACACAGGAAGAGATTCAGGAAGAAGCCTGTATTGCAGGTCATGTTACCTAGGAGTGGGTGAGCAACAGGGATGCATGCATGAAACACAGGAAGAGATTCAGGAAGAAGCATATAGTAAGGATCATGTGACCTAGGAGTAGGTGAGCAAAGGGGATGCATGCAAGAAACACAGGAAGAGATTCAGGAAGAAACCTGTAGTGCGGGTCATGTGACCTAGTAGTGGGTGAGCAACAGGGATGCATGCATGAAACACAGGAAGAGATTCAGGAAGAAGCATTTAGTAAGGATCATGTGACCTAGGAGTGGGTGAGCAAAGGGGATGCATGCAAGAAACACAGGAAGAGATTCAGGAAGAAGCATATAGTAAGGATCATGTGACCTAGGAGTGGGTGAGCAAAGGGGATGCATGCAAGAAACACAGGAAGAGATTCAGGAAGAAGCCTGTAGTGCGGGTCATGTGACCTAGGAGTGGGTGAGCAACAGGGATGTATGCAAGAAACACAGGAAGAGATGCAGGAAGAAGCATGTAGTGTGGGTCATGTGACCTAGGAGTGGGTGAGCAACAGGGATGCATGCAAGAAACACAGGAAGAGATTCAGGAAGAAGCATGTATTACGGGTCATGTGACCTAGGAGTGGGTGAGCAAAGGGGATGCATGCAAGAAACACAGCAAGCGATTCAGGAAGAAGGCTGTAGTGCGGGTCATGTGACCTAGGAGTGGGTGAGCAAAGGGGATGCATGTCATGATGCCTACCTCTAAGGAGCCAGGCCGGGCCCAGCAACCCCAGAGGCAGACATCATTTTCCCCAGGGAAGTCTCAGCGGGCCCAAGTCGGGGCCCTTTGGACTCAGTCCTGGCGCCTTAGGCGCCAGGCTCATAGCGGACCCCAGTCCTGGCGCCTTAGGCGCCAGGCTCATAGAAGAGGATATGTGTTTAAGTGCTTGGGTGCACACTTACCTGATGCAGACCTTGCTGCTTCATCCAGGCCCTCTTGAGGCCTGAATGGGACTACTTAACCTGTAGGACTACTTCACCACCCGGGTGTGGTCGGGGAAGGATACATACCTGATTGGTGGAAGGATACATACCAGGAACTTCTTCCAAGGCTATTTAATCCCCACCCGAACAGCCACACATGCTTCGCGTTGTTCTGCACCTAGCAGCTGGACGCTCACCGTGTCAGCTCCTGCATCCTGACTTCAGCCACGCCTGCCAGCACCCTGGAACACATGCAAGGGGAGAAAGGAAGAGAATAGGAGAAGAAAAGCCCTTACCTGCTAAATCTGCATCCCAGAGTCATTTCTCCAACGGCCCTGAAAAGGAAGACATCATTTTAAAGGCATTTCGTTTCGATCGCTGCAGCGCTGCATTTTACTCACCTTTGCAAGGCGCTTCCATCTTCAGCACCGATCTTCCGGATTCAGCTACGCCCCGGCGCCTAGAGGAAAAAAGACAAGAACAAAGGTGAGAGGGAGAAAAGGAATAAGGAAAGCTCAGTTTCCTTTTAAGTCTTACCTGTTGGATTATTCCCACTGCATTTCGGGTCCTGCCGCTTCCTGGCATCTCCGGACCCCGGCCCCTATGGGGAAAAAAGACAAAGACATTGAATGAGCGAATGCAAAGACATTACCTGAGCGCTCATCCAGAACTGTTTCACTTCGGGTCGGCTCCATATCTCCGGCACTCCGAACCCCGGCCCCTAAGGGGAAAAAGACATAAGCATTAGCGCTTGCTGCAATTAGACAACGAACATTATTATTAAGCTTGAACTTTTGAACAGAACTTTTACAGCGCCTTACCTGAACAGTCAAGCTTACCTGAACTCCCATCAATCCTCAATCCAGTGAAGTAACTGGGTTTCAACGCGCCCCTGCATCAGAAGCAGGATGGAGAGCTCATCCTTCCAAACCCTAAGGTGAGGATTCACGGGGAATCGTGGAGGAGGTATCGTGGAGGGTTGGAAGGGAGTGGGAGGCTTGAGCATTGTTCCACAGTTGGTAATACTCCCTTTTCACGCACAGGAGGGTATCCAACGAGCCAAGGAAGCCAGAATAGAGGGGCCCTTCCTGTCCATCTTCAGAGTTCTGCGGCTTCGACGCCGCGCCTCCGAAGCCTTACCACAATTTCCCACCTGGGCGCTATGGAGACTTCCGAGACAGATCAGCTGGCCCATCTTTTAGAGGAATTACGGGCAGAAGTGCACTCAGCCCACCAGGAGACTAATGCTCTCAGAAGGGAACTAATCCTATCCAAGGAAAGAACTGATGATCTGGCCAAAAGGTTATTGCAGGGCCAGGCAGAGCACACTCCTTTACCTGTTTCCGGAGATATTTCTACAACAATGGGTTCGAATAACCCGGTACAAATCAATCTACCTGGACACATGCCTTTGGCCCCGCCGGAACGTTTTGCGGGGGATCCCAAGAAATATGCCGTTTTTATGAACCAATGCCGTTTACACTTTTTATGCAGGCCTTCCCCAACGACCAGACCAAAGTAGCCTTTGTACTATCTTACCTCAGTGGCTGTGCTGCCGATTGGTCTATTCCATTGGTAAATCAGGATGATCCCATTCTCCGGGATTTCCAGGGCTTCCAGGCCAGCATGGAAAGATTGTTCGCTCGACACTCGCAGGGACAGGCCCTTGACAACGAACTGCTATCCTTACGACAAGGTAATCAGGATCTTTTGTCCTATATCGCCACCTTTAATAGACTAGTTGTGGAAACCGGATGGCCTGAAAATAAAAGGATCACATTGTTTCATCGAGGCCTGCGCGGAGAGCTTAAAGATGTTATAGCTCAGATAGTAGATCCACCCCAGGCCTGCGCAGACTACATAGACTTAGTGGTTCAACTTGATCACAGACTTCAAAATAGAAAAGCAGATCGGCTCAAGTATGAAACCAGAGTACCTATCAAGACCCACGTTAACTCCAAGAGTACTGACGTTTCCGAACCTATGCAAATTGGCAGTGTTAAAGGACCATTAACGCAGAAGGAACGAGAGAGAAGGCGACAAATGCAACTTTGTCTGTATTGCGGAACTTCCGGTCACTTTCTTCAAAGTTGTCCAGTTAAACCACCCAAGAAGGTGGTTGGAGCCACTGATAACGAGTTATTGACACCTGGTTCGGGAAACGACCTAGCCCGACAAGCGTAGGGGTCCGCTTGCCGAGCTTGAAAACAAACTCTTTGACCTCGCATTTTGTCATGCCAATGGTGCTTGTGAACCCAAAACAGCCTCAGCAGTTGCATGCTATAAAAGCATACATAGACAGTGGAGGTATTGGAAATTACATAGACCGTGAATTGGCTTCCAGGATTAAGCTTCCTCTCCGCCCGAAAGTAACCCAAGATGTAATTACTACAGTTGATGGAACCGAAATAGCCTCAGGGCCTGTAACGCATTCCACAGTTGAAATCACTCTGGTGGGTCAGGACGGACATCGGGAAGCAATCGTGTTTGATGTGATCAAGGCCCCACAATTTCAAGTACTTCTTGGAATCCCTTGGTTAGAAACACATAATCCGAGAATAGACTGGCGAGCAAAGAAGATAACTTTTCCTGATTGTGAACCAACCTGTTACCCAAGGAATCCAGCTATGGGTCTAGCCTCTGTAACTTCCACCCCTGTACAGCTACCATCTGAATACCAAGAATTCCAAGACGTTTTTCAGAAAGAGCAGGCTAACACCTTACCTCCCCATCGATCTTACGATTGCCAAATCGACTTGGTACCCAATGCACAACTACCTTGTAGTAGGATTTATGCTCTTACTGAACCTGAGAACCTGCATTTGCGCCAGTATTTGGATCAATACCTGGCCAATGGTTTCATTCGCCCATCAAAGTCACCAGTCTCTTCCGCTTTGTTCTTCGTACCTAAAAAGGAAGGAGACCTTAGGGCCTGTATTGACTACCGCGCCCTAAATCAGGTAACGATTAAGAATCGTTACCCTTTGCCCCTGATACCTGAGCTTATCGACCAAGTAAAAGATGCTCGTGTGTACACCAAGCTAGATCGCCGAGGAGCTTACCACCTGGTACGTATAAAAGAGGGCAACGAGTGGAAGACTGCATTCCGCACCAAATTTGGGCTCTTCGAATATCAAGTAATGCCCTTCGGTTTGTGCAACGCACCTGCCACCTTTCAGTACTTCATGAATGATGTTCTTCGGGAACTTATCGATGTTTGTGTCATCGTTTATATTGACGACATCCTGGTGTATTCCTCCTCAGAATCTGATCACAGAAACCATGTTAGGGCAGTTCTTGAGAAATTGCGCCAGCACAAATTATTTGCCAAGCTCGAAAAATGCGTTTTTCATACCACAGAAGTGGAGTTTCTCGGATTCATCCTGACACCTCAAGGAATCCGAATGGACTCGCGAAAAGTGGACGCCATTCTCAAATGGCCATCTCCTAGCTCTGTGAAGGGAGTGCAAAGCATGCTTGGCTTTGCCAATTTCTATCGAAGGTTCATCCCGGAATTTTCTCGAACTGTTCAACCCATCACAGCTCTCCTAAAGAAAAACAAACGCTTTGAATGGACTCTTGAGGCTGAACAAGCCTTTCAGGACCTGAAAACCAAATTCACCTCTGCACCTGTATTGAAGCACCCGCGCCCAGATCTCCCTTACATCGTGGAAACCGATGCATTCAGTTCGGCCATGGGAGCTGTCCTGTCGCAAAGAGACCCAGAAACTAACCAACTACACCCTGTAGCCTTTTGGTCCAGAAAATTCTCTCCACCTGAACTCAATTACGCAATTACCGACAAAGAACTACTGGCTATTAAATCAGCTTTCAAGGCTTGGCGTCACTATCTTCTCGGTGCAAGACACACCATCACCGTAATTACGGACCACAGAAATTTGCAGTATTTAAAGACGGCCAAAGCTCAATCTTCGCGACAACTCCGATGGGCTTTATTCTTTGCGGAATTTGATTTTGTAATTACCTATCGCCCTGGCTGCAAGAATGGTAAGGCAGATGCCTTATCCCGGATAGGCATGGAAGAACCCAATTCGAGTTTAGAACCTGTGCCAATCATACCGGAACAAAGAATTCTGGGCTTGACTTCATTGCAAACCATTGAGGACATCCAAGCTCAAGTAAAACAGCTTTTTGACTCTTCTGCCTTACTGGAATGGAGTCAAAAGGGTCCTCACTACACCGTTAAGGATGATTTACCCTACTTCCAAGAGCGGTTATTTCTGCCAAGTAAAGAATTGCAGGAACTTGTCATTACCCGTCATCATGAATCATTAATGGAAGGACACCCCGGTATCGCGAAAACAGAAGAAAATGTCAAACGCCACTTCTGGTGGCCTTCTTGGAGAAAAGACATAAAGTCATTTGTGTTGTCTTGCGGAATCTGTGCCCAAAATAAGAGTCAAAAGAAAAGGCCAGCCGGCCTACTTCAACCTTTGGACATTCCACCAGCACCTTGGCACACCTTGTCAATGGACTTTATAACTGACCTGCCTCCTTGTGGTGGTTACAACACGATTCTCGTAATAGTGGATCTATTCTCCAAAATGGCCCATTTTATCCCTTTAAAAGGATTGCCGTCAGCTTCCACCTTGGCCAAGGAATTTATGGAAAATATAGTGCGGTTACATGGTTTCCCTTCCATATTAGTCTCAGACCGTGGAAGTCAATTTATCTCCCACTTTTGGAAGAAATGTTGCCAACTAGCACAAATAGACGTGCGGTTATCCACCAGCCACCACCCCCAGACCGACGGACAAACCGAGAGAACCAATCAGACTCTCGATCAATATCTGCGGTGCATGTTACACCAATCCGAGTTGAATTGGAAGGACATCCTTTGGATTGCAGAATATGCATACAACAATTCAGTGCATTCTGGAACCAGACAGACTCCTTTTTATACCCTGTATGGTCACCATCCTCGGACCTCTGACCTAGATCCACCTCTGACCCTGGAGATGCCTGCAGTAAATCACCTACATTCCACAATAACCCAAGCCTTCAAAGAAGCTACAACCCACTTACAGCAAGCCAAGAAAAAGTATAAAGAAAACGCTGATTTGCACCGAAGTAAAACTCCTCCTTACCAAGTAGGAGATCAGGTATGGCTAGCAACTAAACATCTACCCCTCAAGGGTCAGCGAACTTTTAATCCCAGATTCATTGGGCCTTACCCCATCAAAGCTATTATCAACCCAGTGGCCTTTAAACTCGATTTATCATCCAACATGCGGATTCATCCCGTTTTTCACGCATCTCTTCTAAAACCAGTACAACCTGGAACCAGACTGTCTGAGCCCCCAGGCCCTGTCCAAATTGATGGAGAATTAGAATTCGAAGTGAAAGACATTTTAGATTCCAACATAGTTAAGTCGAAACTCTTCTATCTTGTTGATTGGAAAGGATATGGACCTCAGGAAAGATCTTGGGAACCCAGTAACTATGTTCACGCACCACGATTAATTCAAAGATTCCATCGAAGATTCCCGCACAAACCAAAACCCCCGGAGGAAAAGACCTTGGGAGGGGCCTTGAGGGGGGGTACTGTCATGATGCCCACCTCTAAGGAGCCAGGCCGGGCCCAGCAACCCCAGAGGCAGACATCATTTTCCCCAGGGAAGTCTCAGCGGGCCCAAGTCAGGGCCCTTTGGACTCAGTCCTGGCGCCTTAGGCACCAGGCTCATAGCGGACCCCAGTCCTGGCACCTTAGGCGCCAGGCTCATAGAAGAGGATATGTGTTTAAGTGCTTGGGTGCACACTTACCTGATGCAGACCTTGCTGCTTCATCCAGGCCCTCTTGAGGCCTGAATGGGACTACTTAACCTGTAGGACTACTTCACCACCAGGGTGTGGTCGGGGAAGGATACATACCTGATTGGTGGAAGGATACATACCAGGAACTTCTTCCAAGGCTATTTAAACCACACCCGAACAGCCACACATGCTTCGCGTTGTTCTGCACCTAGCAGCTGGACGCTCACCGTGTCAGCTCCTGCATCCTGACTTCAGCCACGCCTGCCAGCACCATGGAACACCTGCAAGGGGAGAAAGGAAGAGAATAGGAGAAGAAAAGCCCTTACCTGCTAAATCTGCATCCCGGAGTCATTTCTCCAACGGCCCTGAAAAGGAAGACATCATTTTAAAGGCATTTCGTTTCGATCGCTGCAGCGCTGCATTTTACTCACCTTTGCAAGGCGCTTCCATCTTCAGCACCGATCTTCCGGATTCAGCTACGCCCCGGCGCCTAGAGGAAAAAAGACAAGAACAAAGGTGAGAGGGAGAAAAGGAATAAGGAAAGCTCAGTTTCCTTTTAAGTCTTACCTGTTGGATTATTCCCACTGCATTTCGGGTCCTGCCGCTTCCTGGCATCTCCGGACCCCGGCCCCTATGGGGAAAAAAGACAAAGACATTGAATGAGCGAATGCAAAGACATTACCTGAGCGCTCATCCAGAACTGTTTCACTTCGGGTCGGCTCCATATCTCCGGCACTCCGAACCCCGGCCCCTAAGGGGAAAAAGACATAAGCATTAGCGCTTGCTGCAATTAGACAACGAACATTATTATTAAGCTTGAACTTTTGAACAGAACTTTTACAGCGCCTTACCTGAACAGTCAAGCTTACCTGAACTCCCATCAATCCTCAATCCAGTGAAGTAACTGGGTTTCAACGCGCCCCTGCATCAGAAGCAGGATGGAGAGCTCATCCTTCCAAACCCTAAGGTGAGGCTTCACGGGGAATCGTGGAGGAGGTATCGTGGAGGGTTGGAAGGGAGTGGGAGGCTTGAGCATTGTTCCACAGTTGGTAATACTCCCTTTTCACGCACAGGAGGGTATCCAACGAGCCAGGGAAGCCAGAATAGAAGGGCCCTTCCTGTCCATCTTCAGAGTTCTGCGCCTTCGACGCCGCGCCTCCGTGGGAACCAGGTGAGCATTACAGAACGCGAAGCCTTACCACAATTTCCCACCTGGGCGCTATGGAGACTTCCGAGACAGATCAGCTGGCCCATCTTTTAGAGGAATTACGGGCAGAAGTGCACTCAGCCCACCAGGAGACTAATGCTCTCAGAAGGGAACTAATCCTATCCAAGGAAAGAACTGATGATCTGGCCAAAAGGTTATTGCAGGGCCAGGCAGAGCACACTCCTTTACCTGTTTCCGGAGATATTTCTACAACAATGGGTTCGAATAACCCGGTACAAATCAATCTACCTGGACACATGCCTTTGGCCCCGCCGGAACGTTTTGCGGGGGATCCCAATAAATATGCCGTTTTTATGAACCAATGCCGTTTACACTTTTTATGCAGGCCCGGGGCCTTCCCCAACGACCAGACCAAAGTAGCCTTTGTACTATCTTACCTCAGTGGCTGTGCTGCCGATTGGTCTATTCCATTGGTAAATCAGGATGATCCCATTCTCCGGGATTTCCAGGGCTTCCAGGCCAGCATGGAAAGATTGTTCGCTCGACACTCGCAGGGACAGGCCCTTGACAACGAACTGCTATCCTTACGACAAGGTAATCAGGATCTTTTGTCCTATATCGCCACCTTTAATAGACTAGTTGTGGAAACCGGATGGCCTGAAAATAAAAGGATCACATTGTTTCATCGAGGCCTGCGCGGAGAGCTTAAAGATGTTATAGCTCAGATAGTAGATCCACCCCAGGCCTGCGCAGACTACATAGACTTAGTGGTTCAACTTGATCACAGACTTCAAAATAGAAAAGCAGATCGGCTCAAGTATGAAACCAGAGTACCTATCAAGACCCACGTTAACTCCAAGAGTACTGACGTTTCTGAACCTATGCAAATTGGCAGTGTTAAAGGACCATTAACGCAGAAGGAACGAGAGAGAAGGCGACAAATGCAACTTTGTCTGTATTGCGGAACTTCCGGTCACTTTCTTCAAAGTTGTCCAGTTAAACCACCCAAGAAGGTGGTTGGAGCCACTGATAACGAGTTATTGACACCTGGTTCGGGAAACGACCTAGCCCGACAAGCGTAGGGGTCCGCTTGCCGAGCTTGAAAACAAACTCTTTGACCTCGCATTTTGTCATGCCAATGGTGCTTGTGAACCCAAAACAGCCTCAGCAGTTGCATGCTATAAAAGCATACATAGACAGTGGAGCTATTGGAAATTACATAGACCGTGAATTGGCTTCCAGGATTAAGCTTCCTCTCCGCCCGAAAGTAACCCAAGATGTAATTACTACAGTTGATGGAACCGAAATAGCCTCAGGGCCTGTAACGCATTCCACAGTTGAAATCACTCTGGTGGGTCAGGACGGACATCGGGAAGCAATCGTGTTTGATGTGATCAAGCCCCCACAATTTCAAGTACTTCTTGGAATCCCTTGGTTAGAAACACATAATCCGAGAATAGACTGGCGAGCAAAGAAGATAACTTTTCCTGATTGTGAACCAACCTGTTACCCAAGGAATCCAGCTATGGGTCTAGCCTCTGTAACTTCCACCCCTGTACAGCTACCATCTGAATACCAAGAATTCCAAGACGTTTTTCAGAAAGAGCAGGCTAACACCTTACCTCCCCATCGATCTTACGATTGCCAAATCGACTTGGTACCCAATGCACAACTACCTTGTAGTAGGATTTATGCTCTTACTGAACCTGAGAACCTGCATTTGCGCCAGTATTTGGATCAATACCTGGCCAATGGTTTCATTCGCCCATCAAAGTCACCAGTCTCTTCCGCTTTGTTCTTCGTACCTAAAAAGGAAGGAGACCTTAGGGCCTGTATTGACTACCGCGCCCTAAATCAGATAACGATTAAGAATCGTTACCCTTTGCCCCTAATTCCTGAGCTTATCGACCAAGTAAAAGATGCTCGTGTGTACACCAAGCTAGATCTCCGAGGAGCTTACCACCTGGTACGTATAAAAGAGGGCGACGAGTGGAAGACTGCATTCCGCACCAAATTTGGGCTCTTCGAATATCAAGTAATGCCCTTCGGTTTGTGCAACGCACCTGCCGCCTTTCAGTACTTCATGAATGATGTTCTTCGGGAACTTATCGATGTTTGTGTCATCGTTTATATTGACGACATCCTGGTGTATTCCTCCTCAGAATCTGATCACAGTAACCATGTTAGGGCAGTTCTTGAGAAATTGCGCCAGCACAAATTATTTGCCAAGCTCGAAAAATGCATTTTTCATACCACAGAAGTGGAGTTTCTCGGATTCATCCTGACACCTCAAGGAATCCGAATGGACTCGCGAAAAGTGGACGCCATTCTCAAATGGCCATCTCCTAGCTCTGTGAAGGGAGTGCAAAGCATGCTTGGCTTTGCCAATTTCTATCGAAGGTTCATCCCGGAATTTTCTCGAACTGTTCAGCCCATCACAGCTCTCCTAAAGAAAAACAAACGCTTTGAATGGACTCTTGAGGCTGAAGAAGCCTTTCAGGACCTGAAAACCAAATTCAACTCTGCACCTGTATTGAAGCACCCGCGCCCAGATCTCCCTTACATCGTGGAAACCGATGCATCCAGTTCGGCCATGGGAGCTGTCCTGTCGCAAAGAGACCCAGAAACTAACCAACTACACCCTGTAGCCTTTTGGTCCAGAAAATTCTCTCCACCTGAACTCAATTACGCAATTACCGACAAAGAACTACTGGCTATTAAATCAGCTTTCAAGGCTTGGCGTCACTATCTTCTCGGTGCAAGACACACCATCACCGTAATTACGGACCACAGAAATTTGCAGTATTTAAAGACGGCCAAAGCTCAATCTTCGCGACAACTCCGATGGGCTTTATTCTTTGCGGAATTTGATTTTGTAATTACCTATCGCCCTGGCTGCAAGAATGGTAAGGCAGATGCCTTATCCCGGATAGGCATGGAAGAACCCAATTCGAGTTTAGAACCTGTGCCAATCATACCGGAACAAAGAATTCTGGGCTTGACTTCATTGCAAACCATTGAGGACATCCAAGCTCAAGAAAAACAGCTTTTTGACTCTTCTGCCTTACTGGAATGGAGTCAAAAGCGTCCTCACTACACCGTTAAGGATGATTTACCCTACTTCCAAGAGCGGTTATTTCTGCCAAGTAAAGAATTGCAGGAACTTGTCATTACCCGTCATCATGAATCATTAATGGAAGGACACCCCGGTATCGCGAAAACAGAAGAAAAGATCAAACGCCACTTCTGGTGGCCTTCTTGGAGAAAAGACATAAAGTCATTTGTGTTGTCTTGCGGAATCTGTGCCCAAAATAAGAGTCAAAAGAAAAGGCCAGCCGGCCTACTTCAACCTTTGGACATTCCACCAGCACCTTGGCACACCTTGTCAATGGACTTTATAACTGACCTGCCTCCTTGTGGTGGTTACAACACGATTCTCGTAATAGTGGATCTATTCTCCAAAATGGCCCATTTTATCCCTTTTAAAGGATTGCCGTCAGCTTCCACCTTGGCCAAGGAATTTATGGAAAATATAGTGCGGTTTCATGGTTTCCCTTCCATATTAGTCTCAGACCGTGGAAGTCAATTTATCTCCCACTTTTGGAAGAAATGTTGCCAACTAGCACAAATAGACGTGCGGTTATCCACCAGCCACCACCCCCAGACCGACGGACAAACCGAGAGAACCAATCAGACTCTCGATCAATATCTGCGGTGCATGTTACACCAATCCGAGTTGAATTGGAAGGACATCCTTTGGATTGCAGAATATGCATACAACAATTCAGTGCATTCTGGAACCGGACAGACTCCTTTTTATACCCTGTATGGTCACCATCCTCGGACCTCTGACCTAGATCCACCTCTGACCCTGGAGATGCCTGCAGTAAATCACCTACATTCCACAATAACCCAAGCCTTCAAAGAAGCTACAACCCACTTACAGCAAGCCAAGAAAAAGTATAAAGAAAACGCTGATTTGCACCGAAGTAAAACTCCTCCTTTTCAA
Organism: Ambystoma mexicanum; assembly: GCF_040938575.1. Classification (NCBI taxonomy): domain Eukaryota; kingdom Metazoa; phylum Chordata; class Amphibia; order Caudata; family Ambystomatidae; genus Ambystoma; species Ambystoma mexicanum. The sequence goes on from NC_090922.1 coordinate 1,545,264,618, forward strand.
GTAGGAGATCAGGTATGGCTAGCAACTAAACATCTACCCCTCAAGGGTCAGCGAACTTTTAATCCCAGATTCATTGGGCCTTACCCCATCAAAGCTATTATCAACCCAGTGGCCTTTAAACTCGATTTACCATCCAACATGCGGATTCATCCCGTTTTTCACGCATCTCTTCTAAAACCAGTACAACCTGGAACCAGACTGTCTGAGCCCCCAGGCCCTGTCCAAATTGATGGAGAATTAGAATTCGAAGTGAAAGACATTTTAGATTCCAAGATAGTTAAGTCGAAACTCTTCTATCTTGTTGATTGGAAAGGATATGGACCTCAGGAAAGATCTTGGGAACCCAGTAACTATGTTCACGCACCACGATTAATTCAAAGCTTCCATCGAAGATTCCCGCACAAACCAAAACCCCCGGAGGAAAAGACCTTGGGAGGGGCCTTGAGGGGGGGTACTGTCATGATGCCTACCTCTAAGGAGCCAGGCCGGGCCCAGCAACCCCAGAGGCAGACATCATTTTCCCCAGGGAAGTCTCAGCGGGCCCAAGTCGGGGCCCTTTGGGCTCAGTCCTGGCGCCTTAGGCGCCAGGCTCATAGCGGACCCCAGTCCTGGCGCCTTAGGCGCCAGGCTCATAGAAGAGGATATGTGTTTAAGTGCTTGGGTGCACACTTACCTGATGCAGACCTTGCTGCTTCATCCAGGCCCTCTTGAGGCCTGAATGGGACTACTTAACCTGTAGGACTACTTCACCACCCGGGTGTGGTCGGGGAAGGATACATACCTGATTGGTGGAAGGATACATACCAGGAACTTCTTCCAAGGCTATTTAAACCCCGCCCGAACAGCCACACATGCTTCGCGTTGTTCTGCACCTAGCAGCTGGACGCTCACCGTGTCAGCTCCTGCATCCTGACTTCAGCCACGCCTGCCAGCACCCTGGAACATCTGCAAGGGGAGAAAGGAAGAGAATAGGAGAAGAAAAGCCCTTACCTGCTAAATCTGCATCCCAGAGTCATTTCTCCAACGGCCCTGAAAAGGAAGACATCATTTTAAAGGCATTTCGTTTCGATCGCTGCAGCGCTGCATTTTACTCACCTTTGCAAGGCGCTTCCATCTTCAGCACCGATCTTCCGGATTCAGCTACGCCCCGGCGCCTAGAGGAAAAAAGACAAGAACAAAGGTGAGAGGGAGAAAAGGAATAAGGAAAGCTCAGTTTCCTTTTAAGTCTTACCTGTTGGATTATTCCCACTGCATTTCGGGTCCTGCCGCTTCCTGGCATCTCCGGACCCCGGCCCCTATGGGGAAAAAAGACAAAGACATTGAATGAGCGAATGCAAAGACATTACCTGAGCGCTCATCCAGAACTGTTTCACTTCGGGTCGGCTCCATATCTCCGGCACTCCGAACCCCGGCCCCTAAGGGGAAAAAGACATAAGCATTAGCGCTTGCTGCAATTAGACAACGAACATTATTATTAAGCTTGAACTTTTGAACAGAACTTTTACAGCGCCTTACCTGAACAGTCAAGCTTACCTGAACTCCCATCAATCCTCAATCCAGTGAAGTAACTGGGTTTCAACGCGCCCCTGCATCAGAAGCAGGATGGAGAGCTCATCCTTCCAAACCCTAAGGTGAGGCTTCACAGGGAATCGTGGAGGAGGTATCGTGGAGGGTTGGAAGGGAGTGGAAGGCTTGAGCATTGTTCCACAGTTGGTAATACTCCCTTTTCACGCACAGGAGGGTATCCAACGAGCCAGGGAAGCCAGAATAGAGGGGCCCTTCCTGTCCATCTTCAGAGTTCTGCGCCTTCGACGCCGCGCCTCCGTGGGAACCAGGTGAGCGTTACAGAACGCGAAGCCTTACCACAATTTCCCACCTGGGCGCTATGGAGACTTCCGAGACAGATCAGCTGGCCCATCTTTTAGAGGAATTACGGGCAGAAGTGCACTCAGCCCACCAGGAGACTAATGCTCTCAGAAGGGAACTAATCCTATCCAAGGAAAGAACTGATGATCTGGCCAAAAGGTTATTGCAGGGCCAGGCAGAGCACACTCCTTTACCTGTTTCCGGAGATATTTCTACAACAATGGGTTCGAATAACCCGGTACAAATCAATCTACCTGGACACATGCCTTTGGCCCCGCCGGAACGTTTTGCGGGGGATCCCAAGAAATATGCCGTTTTTATGAACCAATGCCGTTTACACTTTTTATGCAGGCCCGGGGCCTTCCCCAACGACCAGACCAAAGTAGCCTTTGTACTATCTTACCTCAGTGGCTGTGCTGCCGATTGGTCTATTCCATTGGTAAATCAGGATGATCCCATTCTCCAGGATTTCCAGGGCTTCCAGGCCAGCATGGAAAGATTGTTCGCTCGACACTCGCAGGGACAGGCCCTTGACAACGAACTGCTATCCTTACGACAAGGTAATCAGGATCTTTTGTCCTATATCGCCACCTTTAATAGACTAGTTGTGGAAACCGGATGGCCTGAAAATAAAAGGATAACATTGTTTCATCGAGGCCCGCGCGGAGAGCTTAAAGATGTTATAGCTCAGATAGTAGATCCACCCCAGGCCTGAGCAGACTACATAGACTTAGTGGTTCAACTTGATCACAGACTTCAAAATAGAAAAGCAGATCGGCTCAAGTATGAAACCAGAGTACCTATCAAGACCCACGTTACCTCCAAGAGTACTGACGTTTCCGAACCTATGCAAATTGGCAGTGTTAAAGGACCATTAACGCAGAAGGAACGAGAGAGAAGGCGACAAATGCAACTTTGTCTGTATTGCGGAACTTCCGGTCACTTTCTTCAAAGTTGTCCAGTTAAACCACCCAAGAAGGTGGTTGGAGCCACTGATAACGAGTTATTGACACCTGGTTCGGGAAACGACCTAGCCCGACAAGCGTAGGGGTCCGCTTGCCGAGCTTGAAAACAAACTCTTTGACCTCGCATTTTGTCATGCCAATGGTGCTTGTGAACCCAAAACAGCCTCAGCAGTTGCATGCTATAAAAGCATACATAGACAGTGGAGCTATTGGAAATTACATAGACCGTGAATTGGCTTCCAGGATTAAGCTTCCTCTCCGCCCGAAAGTAACCCAAGATGTAATTACTACAGTTGATGGAACCGAAATAGCCTCAGGGCCTGTAACGCATTCCACAGTTGAAATCACTCTGGTGGGTCAGGACGGACATCGGGAAGCAATCGTGTTTGATGTGATCAAGCCCCCACAATTTCAAGTACTTCTTGGAATCCCTTGGTTAGAAACACATAATCCGAGAATAGGCTGGCGAGCAAAGAAGATAACTTTTCCTGATTGTGAACCAACCTGTTACCCAAGGAATCCAGCTATGGGTCTAGCCTCTGTAACTTCCACCCCTGTACAGCTACCATCTGAATACCAAGAATTCCAAGACGTTTTTCAGAAAGAGCAGGCTAACACCTTACCTCCCCATCGATCTTACGATTGCCAAATCGACTTGGTACCCAATGCACAACTACCTTGTAGTAGGATTTATGCTCTTACTGAACCTGAGAACCTGCATTTGCGCCAGTATTTGGATCAATACCTGGCCAATGGTTTCATTCGCCCATCAAAGTCACCAGTCTCTTCCGCTTTGTTCTTCGTACCTAAAAAGGAAGGAGACCTTAGGGCCTGTATTGACTACCGCGCCCTAAATCAGATAACGATTAAGAATCGTTACCCTTTGCCCCTGATACCTGAGCTTATCGACCAAGTAAAAGATGCTCGTGTGTACACCAAGCTAGATCTCCGAGGAGCTTACCACCTGGTACGTATAAAAGAGGGCGACGAGTGGAAGACTGCATTCCGCACCAAATTTGGGCTATTCGAATATCAAGTAATGCCCTTCGGTTTGTGCAACGCACCTGCCGCCTTTCAGTACTTCATGAATGATGTTCTTCAGGAACTTATCGATGTTTGTGTCATCGTTTATATTGACGACATCCTGGTGTATTCCTCCTCAGAATCTGATCACAGAAACCATGTTAGGGCAGTTCTTGAGAAATTGCGCCAGCACAAATTATTTGCCAAGCTCGAAAAATGCATTTTTCATACCACAGAAGTGGAGTTTCTCGGATTCATCCTGACACCTCAAGGAATCCGAATGGACTCGCGAAAAGTGGACGCCATTCTCAAATGGCCATCTCCTAGCTCTGTGAAGGGAGTGCAAAGCATGCTTGGCTTTGCCAATTTCTATCGAAGGTTCATCCCGGAATTTTCTCGAACTGTTCAACCCATCACAGCTCTCCTAAAGAAAAACAAACGCTTTGAATGGACTCTTGAGGCTGAACAAGCCTTTCAGGACCTGAAAACCAAATTCACCTCTGCACCTGTATTGAAGCACCCGCGCCCAGATCTCCCTTACATCGTGGAAACCGATGCATCCAGTTCGGCCATGGGAGCTGTCCTGTCGCAAAGAGACCCAGAAACTAACCAACTACACCCTGTAGCCTTTTGGTCCAGAAAATTCTCTCCACCTGAACTCAATTACGCAATTACCGACAAAGAACTACTGGCTATTAAATCAGCTTTCAAGGCTTGGCGTCACTATCTTCTCGGTGCAAGACACACCATCACCGTAATTACGGACCACAGAAATTTGCAGTATTTAAAGACGGCCAAAGCTCAATCTTCGCGACAACTCCGATGGGCTTTATTCTTTGCGGAATTTGATTTTGTAATTACCTATCGCCCTGGCTGCAAGAATGGTAAGGCAGATGCCTTATCCCGGATAGGCATGGAAGAACCCAATTCGAGTTTAGAACCTGTGCCAATCATACCGGAACAAAGAATTCTGGGCTTGACTTCATTGCAAACCATTGAGGACATCCAAGCTCAAGTAAAACAGCTTTTTGACTCTTCTGCCTTACTGGAATGGAGTGAAAAGGGTCCTCACTACACCGTTAAGGATGATTTACCCTACTTCCAAGAGCGGTTATTTCTGCCAAGTAAAGAATTGCAGGAACTTGTCATTACCCGTCATCATGAATCAATAATGGAAGGACACCCCGGTATCGCGAAAACAGAAGAAAAGATCAAACGCCACTTCTGGTGGCCTTCTTGGAGAAAAGACATAAAGTCATTTGTGTTGTCTTGCGGAATCTGTGCCCAAAATAAGAGTCAAAAGAAAAGGCCAGCCAGCCTACTTCAACCTTTGGACATTCCACCAGCACCTTGGCACACCTTGTCAATGGACTTTATAACTGACCTGCCTCCTTGTGGTGGTTACAACACGATTCTCGTAATAGTGGATCTATTCTCCAAAATGGCCCATTTTATCCCTTTAAAAGGATTGCCGTCAGCTTCCACCCTGGCCAAGGAATTTATGGAAAATATAGTGCGGTTACATAGTTTCCCTTCCATATTAGTCTCAGACCGTGGAAGTCAATTTATCTCCCACTTTTGGAAGAAATGTTGCCAACTAGCACAAATAGACGTGCGGTTATCCACCAGCCACCACCCCCAGACCGACGGACAAACCGAGAGAACCAATCAGACTCTCGATCAATATCTGCGGTGCATGTTACACCAATCCGAGTTGAATTGGAAGGACATCCTTTGGATTGCAGAATATGCATACAACAATTCAGTGCATTCTGGAAACGGACAGACTCCTTTTTATACCCTGTATGGTAACCATCCTCGGACCTCTGACCTAGATCCACCTCTGACCCTGGAGATGCCTGCAGTAAATCACCTACATTCCACAATAACCCAAGCCTTCAAAGAAGCTACAACCCACTTACAGCAAGCCAAGAAAAAGTATAAAGAAAACGCTGATTTGCACCGAAGTAAAACTCCTCCTTACCAAGTAGGAGATCAGGTATGGCTAGCAACTAAACATCTACCCCTCAAGGGTCAGCAAACTTTTAATCCCAGATTCATTGGGCCTTACCCCATCAAAGCTATTATCAACCCAGTGGCCTTTAAACTCGATTTACCATCCAACATGCGGATTCATCCCGTTTTTCACGCATCTCTTCTAAAACCAGTACAACCTGGAACCAGACTGTCTGAGCCCCCAGGCCCTGTCCAAATTGATGGAGAATTAGAATTCGAAGTGAAAGACATTTTAGATTCCAAGATAGTTAAGTCGAAACTCTTCTATCTTGTTGATTGGAAAGGATATGGACCTCAGGAAAGATCTTGGGAACCCAGTAACTATGTTCACGCACCACGATTAATTCAAAGATTCCATCGAAGATTCCCGCACAAACCAAAACCCCCGGAGGAAAAGACCTTGGGAGGGGCCTTGAGGGGTGGTACTGTCATGATGCCTACCTCTAAGGAGCCAGGCCGGGCCCAGCAACCCCAGAGGCAGACATCATTTTCCCCAGGGAAGTCTCAGCGGGCCCAAGTCGGGGCCCTTTGGACTCAGTCCTGGCGCCTTAGGCGCCAGGCTCATAGCGGACCCCAGTCCTGGCGCCTTAGGCGCCAGGCTCATAGAAGAGGATATGTGTTTAAGTGCTTGGGTGCACACTTACCTGATGCAGACCTTGCTGCTTCATCCAGGCCCTCTTGAGGCCTGAATGGGACTACTTAACCTGTAGGACTACTTCACCACCCGGGTGTGGTCGGGGAAGGATACATACCTGATTGGTGGAAGGATACATACCAGGAACTTCTTCCAAGGCTATTTAAACCCCACCCGAACAGCCACACATGCTTCGCGTTGTTCTGCACCTAGCAGCTGGACGCTCACCGTGTCAGCTCCTGCATCCTGACTTCAGCCACGCCTGCCAGCACCCTGGAACACCTGCAAGGGGAGAAAGGAAGAGAATAGGAGAAGAAAAGCCCTTACCTGCTTAATCTGCATCCCGGAGTCATTTCTCCAACGACCCTGAAAAGGAAGACATCATTTTAAAGGCATTTCGTTTCGATCGCTGCATCGCTGCATTTTACTCTCCTTTGCAAGGCGCTTCCATCTTCAGCACCGATCTTCCGCATTCAGCTACGCCCCGGCGCCTAGAGGAAAAAAGACAAGAACAAAGGTGAGAGGGAGAAAAGGAATAAGGAAAGCTCAGTTTCCTTTTAAGTCTTACCTGTTGGATTATTCCCACTGCATTTCGGGTCCTACCGCTTCCTGGCATCCCCGGACCCCGGCCCCTATGGGGAAAAAAGACAAAGACATTGAATGAGCGAATGCAAAGACATTACCTGAGCGCTCATCCAGAACTGTTTCACTTCGGGTCGGCTCCATATCTCCGGCACTCCGAACCCCGGCCCCTAAGGGGAAAAAGACATAAGCATTAGCGCTTGCTGCAATTAGACAACGAACATTATTATTAAGCTTGAACTTTTGAACAGAACTTTTACAGCGCCTTACCTGAACAGTCAAGCTTACCTGAACTCCCATCAATCCTCAATCCAGTGAAGTAACTGGGTTTCAACGCGCCCCTGCATCAGAAGCAGGATGGAGAGCTCATCCTTCCAAACCCTAAGGTGAGGCTTCACGGGGAATCGTGGAGGAGGTATCGTGGAGGGTTGGAAGGGAGTGGGAGGCTTGAGCATTGTTCCACAGTTGGTAATACTCCCTTTTCACGCACAGGAGCGTATCCAACGAGCCAGGGAAGCCAGAATTGAGGGGCCCTTCCTGTCCATCTTCAGAGTTCTGCGCCTTCGACGCCGCGCCTCCGTGGGAACCAGGTGAGCGTTACAGAACGCGAAGCCTTACCACAATTTCCCACATGGGCGCTATGGAGACTTCCGAGACAGATCAGCTGGCCCATCTTTTAGAGGAATTACGGGCAGAAGTGCACTCAGCCCACCAGGAGACTAATGCTCTCAGAAGGAACTAATCCTATCCAAGGAAAGAACTGATGATCTGGCCAAAAGGTTATTGCAGGGCCAGGCAGAGCACACTCCTTTACCTGTTTCCGGAGATATTTCTACAACAATGGGTTCGAATAACCCGGTACAAATCAATCTACCTGGACACATGCCATTGGCCCCGCCGGAACGTTTTGCGGGGGATCCCAAGAAATATGCCGTTTTTATGAACCAATGCCGTTTACACTTTTTATGCAGGCCCGGGGCCTTCCCCAACGACCTGACCAAAGTAGCCTTTGTACTATCTTACCTCAGTGGCTGTGCTGCCGATTGGTCTATTCCATTGGTAAATCAGGATGATCCCATTCTCCGGGATTTCCAGGGCTTCCAGGCCAGCATGGAAAGATTGTTCGCTCGACACTCGCAGGGACAGGCCCTTGACAACGAACTGCTATCCTTACGACAAGGTAATCAGGATCTTTTGTCCTATATCGCCACCTTTAATAGACTAGTTGTGGAAACCGGATGGCCTGAAAATAAAAGGATCACATTGTTTCATCGAGGCCTGCGCGGAGAGCTTAAAGATGTTATAGCTCAGATAGTAGATCCACCCCAGGCCTGCGCAGACTACATAGACTTAGTGGTTCAACTTGATCACAGACTTCAAAATAGAAAAGCAGATCGGCTCAAGTATGAAACCAGAGTACCTATCAAGACCCACGTTAACTCCAAGAGTACTGACGTTTCCGAACCTATGCAAATTGGCATTGTTAAAGGACCATTAACGCAGAAGGAACGAGAGAGAAGGCGACAAATGCAACTTTGTCTGTATTACGGAACTTCCGGTCACTTTCTTCAAAGTTGTCCAGTTAAACCACCCAAGAAGGTGGTTGGAGCCACTGATAACGAGTTATTGACACCTGGTTCGGGAAACGACCTAGCCCGACAAGCGTAGGGGTCCGCTTGCCGAGCTTGAAAACAAACTCTTTGACCTCGCATTTTGTCATGCCAATGGTGCTTGTGAACCCAAAACAGCCTCAGCAGTTGCATGCTATAAAAGCATACATAGACAGTGGAGCTATTGGAAATTACATAGACCGTGAATTGGCTTCCAGGATTAAGCTTCCTCTCCGCCCGAAAGTAACCCAAGATGTAATTACTACAGTTGATGGAACCGAAATAGCCTCAGGGCCTGTAACGCATTCCACAGTTGAAATCACTCTGGTGGGTCAGGACGGACATCGGGAAGCAATCGTGTTTGATGTGATCAAGGCCCCACAATTTCAAGTACTTCTTGGAATCCCTTGGTTAGAAACACATAATCCGAGAATAGACTGGCGAGCAAAGAAGATAACTTTTCCTGATTGTGAACCAACCTGTTACCCAAGGAATCCAGCTATGGGTCTAGCCTCTGTAACTTCCACCCCTGTACAGCTACCATCTGAATACCAAGAATTCCAAGACGTTTTTCAGAAAGAGCAGGCTAACACCTTACCTCCCCATCGATCTTACGATTGCCAAATCGACTTGGTACCCAATGCACAACTACCTTGTAGTAGGATTTATGCTCTTACTGAACCTGAGAACCTGCATTTGTGCCAGTATTTGAATCAATACCTGGCCAATGGTTTCATTCGCCCATCAAAGTCACCAGTCTCTTCCGCTTTGTTCTTCGTACCTAAAAAGGAAGGAGACCTTAGGGCCTGTATTGACTACCGCGCCCTAAATCAGATAACGATTAAGAATCGTTACCCTTTGCCCCTGATACCTGAGCTTATCGACCAAGTAAAAGATGCTCGTGTGTACACCAAGCTAGATCTCCGAGGAGCTTACCACCTGGTACGTATAAAAGAGGGCGACGAGTGGAAGACTGCATTCCGCACCAAATTTGGGCTCTTCCAATATCAAGTAATGCCCTTCGGTTTGTGCAACGCACCTGCCGCCTTTCAGTACTTCATGAATGATGTTCTTCGGGAACTTATCGATGTTTGTGTCATCGTTTATATTGACGACATCCTGGTGTATTCCTCCTCAGAATCTGATCACAGAAACCATGTTAGGGCAGTTCTTGAGAAATTGCGCCAGCACAAATTATTTGCCAAGCTCGAAAAATGCATTTTTCATACCACAGAAGTGGAGTTTCTCGGATTCATCCTGACACCTCAAGGAATCCGAATGGACTCGCGAAAAGTGGACGCCATTCTCAAATGGCCATCTCCTAGCTCTGTGAAGGGAGTGCAAAGCATGCTTAGCTTTGCCAATTTCTATCGAAGGTTCATCCCGGAATTTTCTCGAACTGTTCAACCCATCACAGCTCTCCTAAAGAAAAACAAACGCTTTGAATGGACTCTTGAGGCTGAAGAAGCCTTTCAGGACCTGAAAACCAAATTCAACTCTGCACCTGTATTGAAGCACCCGCGCCCAGATCTCCCTTACATCGTGGAAACCGATGCATCCAGTTCGGCCATGGGAGCTGTCCTGTCGCAAAGAGACCCAGAAACTAACCAACTACACCCTGTAGCCTTTTGGTCCAGAAAATTCTCTCCACCTGAACTCAATTACGCAATTACCGACAAAGAACTACTGGCTATTAAATCAGCTTTCAAGGCTTGGCGTCACTATCTTCTCGGTGCAAGACACACCATCACCGTAATTACGGACCACAGAAATTTGCAGTATTTAAAGACGGCCAAAGCTCAATCTTCGCGACAACTCCGATGGGCTTTATTCTTTGCGGAATTTGATTTTGTAATTACCTATCGCCCTGGCTGCAAGAATGGTAAGGCAGATGCCTTATCCCGGATAGGCATGGAAGAACCCAATTCGAGTTTAGAACCTGTGCCAATCATACCGGAACAAAGAATTCTGGGCTTGACTTCATTGCAAACCATTGAGGACATCCAAGCTCAAGTAAAACAGCTTTTTGACTCTTCTGCCTTACTGGAATGGAGTCAAAAGCGTCCTCACTACACCGTTAAGGATGATTTACCCTACTTCCAAGAGCGGTTATTTCTGCCAAGTAAAGAATTGCAGGAACTTGTCATTACCCGTCATCATGAATCATTAATGGAAGGACACCCAGGTATCGCGAAAACAGAAGAAAAGATCAAACGCCACTTCTGGTGGCCTTCTTGGAGAAAAGACATAAAGTCATTTGTGTTGTCTTGCGGAATCTGTGCCCAAAATAAGAGTCAAAAGAAAAGGCCAGCCGGCCTACTTCAACCTTTGGACATTCCACCAGCACCTTGGCACACCTTGTCAATGGACTTTATAACTGACCTGCCTCCTTGTGGTGGTTACAACACGATTCTCGTAATAGTGGATCTATTCTCCAAAATGGCCCATTTTATCCCTTTTAAAGGATTGCCGTCAGCTTCCACCTTGGCCAAGGAATTTATGGAAAATATAGTGCGGTTTCATGGTTTCCCTTCCATATTAGTCTCAGACCGTGGAAGTCAATTTATCTCCCACTTTTGGAAGAAATGTTGCCAACTAGCACAAATAGACGTGCGGTTATCCACCAGCCACCACCCCCAGACCGACGGACAAACCGAGAGAACCAATCAGACTCTCGATCAATATCTGCGGTGCATGTTACACCAATCCGAGTTGAATTGGAAGGACATCCTTTGGATTGCAGAATAAGCATACAACAATTCAGTGCATTCTGGAACCGGACAGACTCCTTTTTATACCCTGTATGGTCACCATCCTCGGACCTCTGACCTAGATCCACCTCTGACCCTGGAGATGCCTGCAGTAAATCACCTACATTCCACAATAACCCAAGCCTTCAAAGAAGCTACAACCCACTTACAGCAAGCCAAGAAAAAGTATAAAGAAAACGCTGATTTGCACCGAAGTAAAACTCCTCCTTACCAAGTAGGAGATCAGGTATGGCTAGCAACTAAACATCTACCCCTCAAGGGTCAGCGAACTTTTAATCCCAGATTCATTGGGCCTTACCCCATCAAAGCTATTATCAACCCAGTGGCCTTTAAACTCGATTTACCATCCAACATGCGGATTCATCCCGTTTTTCACGCATCTCTTCTAAAACCAGTACAACCTGGAACCAGACTGTCTGAGCCCCCAGGCCCTGTCCAAATTGATGGAGAATTAGAATTCGAAGTGAAAGACATTTTAGATTCCAAGATAGTTAAGTCGAAACTCTTCTATCTTGTTGATTGGAAAGGATATGGACCTCAGGAAAGATCTTGGGAACCCAGTAACTATGTTCACGCACCACGATTAATTCAAAGATTCCATCGAAGATTCCTGCACAAACCAAAACCCCCGGAGGAAAAGACCTTGGGAGGGGCCTTGAGGGGGGGTACTGTCATGATGCCTACCTCTAAGGAGCCAGGCCGGGCCCAGCAACCCCAGAGGCAGACATCATTTTCCCCAGGGAAGTCTCAGCGGGCCCAAGTCGGGGCCCTTTGGGCTCAGTCCTGGCACCTTAGGCGCCAGGCTCATAGCGGACCCCAGTCCTGGCGCCGTAGGCGCCAGGCTCATAGAAGAGGATATGTGTTTAAGTGCTTGGGTGCACACTTACCTGATGCAGACCTTGCTGCTTCATCCAGGCCCTCTTGAGGCCTGAATGGGACTACTTAACCTGTAGGACTACTTCACCACCCGGGTGTGGTCGGGGAAGGATACATACCTGATTGGTGGAAGGATACATACCAGGAACTTCTTCCAAGGCTATTTAAACCCCACCCGAACAGCCACACATGCTTCGCGTTGTTCTGCACCTAGCAGCTGGACGCTCACCGTGTCAGCTCCTGCATCCTGACTTCAGCCACGCCTGCCAGCACCCTGGAACACCTGCAAGGGGAGAAAGGAAGAGAATAGGAGAAGAAAAGCCCTTACCTGCTAAATCTGCATCCCAGAGTCATTTCTCCAACGGCCCTGAAAAGGAAGACATCATTTTAAAGGCATTTCGTTTCGATCGCTGCAGCGCTGCATTTTACTCACCTTTGCAAGGCGCTTCCATCTTCAGCACCGATCTTCCGGATTCAGCTACGCCCCGGCGCCTAGAGGAAAAAAGACAAGAACAAAGGTGAGAGGGAGAAAAGGAATAAGGAAAGCTCAGTTTCCTTTTAAGTCTTACCTGTTGGATTATTCCCACTGCATTTCGGGTCCTGCCGCTTCCTGGCATCTCCGGACCCCGGCCCCTATGGGGAAAAAAGACAAAGACATTGAATGAGCGAATGCAAAGACATTACCTGAGCGCTCATCCAGAACTGTTTCACTTCGGGTCGGCTCCATATCTCCGGCACTCCGAACCCCGGCCCCTAAGGGGAAAAAGACATAAGCATTAGCGCTTGCTGCAATTAGACAACGAACATTATTATTAAGCTTGAACTTTTGAACAGAACTTTTACAGCGCCTTACCTGAACAGTCAAGCTTACCTGAACTCCCATCAATCCTCAATCCAGTGAAGTAACTGGGTTTCAACGCGCCCCTGCATCAGAAGCAGGATGGAGAGCTCATCCTTCCAAACCCTAAGGTGAGGCTTCACGGGGAATCGTGGAGGAGGTATCGTGGAGGGTTGGAAGGGAGTGGGAGGCTTGAGCATTGTTCCACAGTTGGTAATACTCCCTTTTCACGCACAGGAGGGTATCCAACGAGCCAGGGAAGCCAGAATAGAGGGGCCCTTCCTGTCCATCTTCAGAGTTCTGCGGCTTCGACGCCGCGCCTCCGAAGCCTTACCACAATTTCCCACCTGGGCGCTATGGAGACTTCCGAGACAGATCAGCTGGCCCATCTTTTAGAGGAATTACGGGCAGAAGTGCACTCAGCCCACCAGGAGACTAATGCTCTCAGAAGGGAACTAATCCTATCCAAGGAAAGAACTGATGATCTGGCCAAAAGGTTATTGCAGGGCCAGGCAGAGCACACTCCTTTACCTGTTTCCGGAGATATTTCTACAACAATGGGTTCGAATAACCCGGTACAAATCAATCTACCTGGACACATGCCTTTGGCCCCGCCGGAACGTTTTGCGGGGGATCCCAAGAAATATGCCGTTTTTATGAACCAATGCCGTTTACACTTTTTATGCAGGCCCGGGGCCTTCCCCAACGACCAGACCAAAGTAGCCTTTGTACTATCTTACCTCAGTGGCTGTGCTGCCGATTGGTCTATTCCATTGGTAAATCAGGATGATCCCATTCTCCGGGATTTCCAGGGCTTCCAGGCCAGCATGGAAAGATTGTTCGCTCGACACTCGCAGGGACAGGCCCTTGACAACGAACTGCTATCCTTACGACAAGGTAATCAGGATCTTTTGTCCTATATCGCCACCTTTAATAGACTAGTTGTGGAAACTGGATGGCCTGAAAATAAAAGGATCACATTGTTTCATCGAGGCCTGCGCGGAGAGCTTAAAGATGTTATAGCTCAGATAGTAGATCCACCCCAGGCCTGCGCAGACTACATAGACTTAGTGGTTCAACTTGATCACAGACTTCAAAATAGAAAAGCAGATCGGCTCAAGTATGAAACCAGAGTACCTATCAAGACCCACGTTAACTCCAAGAGTACTGACGTTTCCGAACCTATGCAAATTGGCAGTGTTAAAGGACCATTAACGCAGAAGGAACGAGAGAGAAGGCGACAAATGCAACTTTGTCTGTATTGCGGAACTTCCGGTCACTTTCTTCAAAGTTGTCCAGTTAAACCACCCAAGAAGGTGGTTGGAGCCACTGATAACGAGTTATTGACACCTGGTTCGGGAAACGACCTAGCCCGACAAGCATAGGGGTCCGCTTGCCGAGCTTGAAAACAAACTCTTTGACCTCGCATTTTGTCATGCCAATGGTGCTTGTGAACCCAAAACAGCCTCAGCAGTTGCATGCTATAAAAGCATACATAGACAGTGGAGCTATTGGAAATTACATAGACCGTGAATTGGCTTCCAGGATCAAGCTTCCTCTCCGCCCGAAAGTAACCCAAGATGTAATTACTACAGTTGATGGAACCGAAATAGCCTCAGGGCCTGTAACGCATTCCACTGTTGAAATGACACTGGTGGGTCAGGATGGACATTGGGAAGCAATCGTGTTTGATGTGATCAAGGCCCCACAATTTCAAGTACTTCTTGGTATCCCTTGGTTAGAAACACATAATCCGAGAATAGACTGGCGAGCAAAGAAGATAACTTTTCCTGATTGTGAACCAACCTGTTACCCAAGGAATCCAGCTATGGGTCTAGCCTCTGTAACTTCCACCCCTGTACAGCTACCATCTGAATACCAAGAATTCCAAGACGTTTTTCAGAAAGAGCAGGCTAACACCTTACCTCCCCATCGATCTTACGATTGCCAAATCGACTTGGTACCCAATGCACAACTACCTTGTAGTAGGATTTATGCTCTTACTGAACCTGAGAACCTGCATTTGCGCCAGTATTTGGATCAATACCTGGCCAATGGTTTCATTCGCCCATCAAAGTCACCAGTCTCTTCCGCTTTGTTCTTCGTACCTAAAAAGGAAGGAGACCTTAGGGCCTGTATTGACTACCGCGCCCTAAATCAGATAACGATTAAGAATCGTTACCCTTTGCCCCTGATACCTGAGCTTATCGACCAAGTAAAAGATGCTCGTATGTACACCAAGCTAGATCGCCGAGGAGCTTACCACCTGGTACGTATAAAAGAGGGCAACGAGTGGAAGACTGCATTCCGCACCAAATTTGGGCTCTTCGAATATCAAGTAATGCCCTTCGGTTTGTGCAACGCACCTGCCACCTTTCAGTACTTCATGAATGATGTTCTTCGGGAACTTATCGATGTTTGTGTCATCGTTTATATTGACGACATCCTGGTGTATTCCTCCTCAGAATCTGATCACAGAAACCATGTTAGGGCAGTTCTTGAGAAATTGCGCCAGCACAAATTATTTGCCAAGCTCGAAAAATGCGTTTTTCATACCACAGAAGTGGAGTTTCTCGGATTCATCCTGACACCTCAAGGAATCCGAATGGACTCGCGAAAAGTGGACGCTTTGCCAATTTCTATCGAAGGTTCATCCCGGAATTTTCTCGAACTGTTCAACCCATCACAGCTCTCCTAAAGAAAAACAAACGCTTTGAATGGACTCTTGAGGCTGAACAAGCCTTTCAGGACCTGAAAACCAAATTCACCTCTGCACCTGTATTGAAGCACCCGCGCCCAGATCTCCCTTACATCGTGGAAACCGATGCATTCAGTTCGGCCATGGGAGCTGTCCTGTCGCAAAGAGACCCAGAAACTAACCAACTACACCCTGTAGCCTTTTGGTCCAGAAAATTCTCTCCACCTGAACTCAATTACGCAATTACCGACAAAGAACTACTGGCTATTAAATCAGCTTTCAAGGCTTGGCGTCACTATCTTCTCGGTGCAAGACACACCATCACCGTAATTACGGACCACAGAAATTTGCAGTATTTAAAGACGGCCAAAGCTCAATCTTCGCGACAACTCCGATGGGCTTTATTCTTTGCGGAATTTGATTTTGTAATTACCTATCGCCCTGGCTGCAAGAATGGTAAGGCAGATGCCTTATCCCGGATAGGCATGGAAGAACCCAATTCGAGTTTAGAACCTGTGCCAATCATACCGGAACAAAGAATTCTGGGCTTGACTTCATTGAAAACCATTGAGGACATCCAAGCTCAAGTAAAACAGCTTTTTGACTCTTCTGCCTTACTGGAATGGAGTCAAAAGGGTCCTCACTACACCGTTAAGGATGATTTACCCTACTTCCAAGAGCGGTTATTTCTGCCAAGTAAAGAATTGCAGGAACTTGTCATTACCCGTCATCATGAATCATTAATGGAAGGACACCCCGGTATCGCGAAAACAGAAGAAAATGTCAAACGCCACTTCTGGTGGCCTTCTTGGAGAAAAGACATAAAGTCATTTGTGTTGTCTTGCGGAATCTGTGCCCAAAATAAGAGTCAAAAGAAAAGGCCAGCCGGCCTACTTCAACCTTTGGACATTCCACCAGCACCTTGGCACACCTTGTCAATGGACTTTATAACTGACCTGCCTCCTTGTGGTGGTTACAACACGATTCTCGTAATAGTGGATCTATTCTCCAAAATGGCCCATTTTATCCCTTTAAAAGGATTGCCGTCAGCTTCCACCTTGGCCAAGGAATTTATGGAAAATATAGTGCGGTTACATGGTTTCCCTTCCATATTAGTCTCAGACCGTGGAAGTCAATTTATCTCCCACTTTTGGAAGAAATGTTGCCAACTAGCACAAATAGACGTGCGGTTATCCACCAGCCACCACCCCCAGACCGACGGACAAACCGAGAGAACCAATCAGACTCTCGATCAATATCTGCGGTGCATGTTACACCAATCCGAGTTGAATTGGAAGGACATCCTTTGGATTGCAGAATATGCATACAACAATTCAGTGCATTCTGGAACCGGACAGACTCCTTTTTATACCCTGTATGGTCACCATCCTCGGACCTCTGACCTAGATCCACCTCTGACCCTGGAGATGCCTGCAGTAAATCACCTACATTCCACAATAACCCAAGCCTTCAAAGAAGCTACAACCCACTTACAGCAAGCCAAGAAAAAGTATAAAGAAAACGCTGATTTGCACCGAAGTAAAACTCCTCCTTACCAAGTAGGAGATCAGGTATGGCTAGCAACTAAACATCTACCCCTCAAGGGTCAGCGAACTTTTAATCCCAGATTCATTGGGCCTTACCCCATCAAAGCTATTATCAACCCAGTGGCCTTTAAACTCGATTTATCATCCAACATGCGGATTCATCCCGTTTTTCACGCATCTCTTCTAAAACCAGTACAACCTGGAACCAGACTGTCTGAGCCCCCAGGCCCTGTCCAAATTGATGGAGAATTAGAATTCGAAGTGAAAGACATTTTAGATTCCAACATAGTTAAGTCGAAACTCTTCTATCTTGTTGATTGGAAAGGATATGGACCTAAGGAAAGATCTTGGGAACCCAGTAACTATGTTCACGCACCACGATTAATTCAAAGATTCCATCGAAGATTCCCGCACAAACCAAAACCCCCGGAGGAAAAGACCTTGGGAGGGGCCTTGAGGGGGGGTACTGTCATGATGCCTACCTCTAAGGAGCCAGGCCGGGCCCAGCAACCCCAGAGGCAGACATCATTTTCCCCAGGGAAGTCTCAGCGGGCCCAAGTCAGGGCCCTTTGGACTCAGTCCTGGCGCCTTAGGCGCCAGGCTCATAGCGGACCCCAGTCCTGGCGCCTTAGGCGCCAGGCTCATAGAAGAGGATATGTGTTTAAGTGCTTGGGTGCACACTTACCTGATGCAGACCTTGCTGCTTCATCCAGGCCCTCTTGAGGCCTGAATGGGACTACTTAACCTGTAGGACTACTTCACCACCCGGGTGTGGTCGGGGAAGGATACATACCTGATTGGTGGAAGGATACATACCAGGAACTTCTTCCAAGGCTATTTAAACCCCACCCGAACAGCCACACATGCTTCGCGTTGTTCTGCACCTAGCAGCTGGACGCTCACCGTGTCAGCTCCTGCATCCTGACTTCAGCCACGCCTGCCAGCACCCTGGAACACCTGCAAGGGGAGAAAGGAAGAGAATAGGAGAAGAAAAGCCCTTACCTGCTAAATCTGCATCCCGGAGTCATTTCTCCAACGGCCCTGAAAAGGAAGAAATCATTTTAAAGGCATTTCGTTTCGATCGCTGCAGCGCTGCATTTTACTCACCTTTGCAAGGCGCTTCCATCTTCAGCACCGATCTTCCGGATTCAGCTACGCCCCGGCGCCTAGAGGAAAAAAGACAAGAACAAAGGTGAGAGGGAGAAAAGGAATAAGGAAAGCTCAGTTTCCTTTTAAGTCTTACCTGTTGGATTATTCCCACTGCATTTCGGGTCCTGCCGCTTCCTGGCATCTCCGGACCCCGGCCCCTATGGGGAAAAAAGACAAAGACATTGAATGAGCGAATGCAAAGACATTACCTGAGCGCTCATCCAGAACTGTTTCACTTCGGGTCGGCTCCATATCTCCGGCACTCCGAACCCCGGCCCCTAAGGGGAAAAAGACATAAGCATTAGCGCTTGCTGCAATTAGACAACGAACATTATTATTAAGCTTGAACTTTTGAACAGAACTTTTACAGCGCCTTACCTGAACAGTCAAGCTTACCTGAACTCCCATCAATCCTCAATTCAGTGAAGTAACTGGGTTTCAACGCGCCCCTGCATCAGAAGCAGGATGGAGAGCTCATCCTTCCAAACCCTAAGGTGAGGCTTCACGGGGAATCGTGGAGGAGGTATCGTGGAGGGTTGGAAGGGAGTGGGAGGCTTGAGCATTGTTCCACAGTTGGTAATACTCCCTTTTCACGCACAGGAGGGTATCCAACGAGCCAGGGAAGCCAGAATAGAAGGGCCCTTCCTGTCCATCTTCAGAGTTCTGCGCCTTCGACGCCGCGCCTCCGTGGGAACCAGGTGAGCGTTACAGAACGCGAAGCCTTACCACAATTTCCCACCTGGGCGCTATGGAGACTTCCGAGACAGATCAGCTGGCCCATCTTTTAGAGGAATTACGGGCAGAAGTGCACTCAGCCCACCAGGAGACTAATGCTCTCAGAAGGGAACTAATCCTATCCAAGGAAAGAACTGATGATCTGGCCAAAAGGTTATTGCAGGGCCAGGCAGAGCACACTCCTTTACCTGTTTCCGGAGATATTTCTACAACAATGGGTTCGAATAACCCGGTACAAATCAATCTACCTGGACACATGCCTTTGGCCCCGCCGGAACGTTTTGCGGGGGATCCCAAGAAATATGCCGTTTTTATGAACCAATGCCGTTTACACTTTTTATGCAGGCCCGGGGCCTTCCCCAACGACCAGACCAAAGTAGCCTTTGTACTATCTTACCTCAGTGGCTGTGCTGCCGATTGGTCTATTCCATTGGTAAATCAGGATGATCCCATTCTCCGGGATTTCCAGGGCTTCCAGGCCAGCATGGAAAGATTGTTCGCTCGACACTCGCAGGGACAGGCCCTTGACAACGAACTGCTATCCTTACGACAAGGTAATCAGGATCTTTTGTCCTATATCGCCACCTTTAATAGACTAGGTGTGGAAACCGGATGGCCTGAAAATAAAAGGATCACATTGTTTCATCGAGGCCTGCGCGGAGAGCTTAAAGATGTTATAGCTCAGATAGTAGATCCACCCCAGGCCTGCGCAGACTACATAGACTTAGTGGTTCAACTTGATCACAGACTTCAAAATAGAAAAGCAGATCGGCTCAAGTATGAAACCAGAGTACCTATCAAGACCCACGTTAACTCCAAGAGTACTGACGTTTCCGAACCTATGCAAATTGGCAGTGTTAAAGGACCATTAACGCAGAAGGAACGAGAGAGAAGGCGACAAATGCAACTTTTTCTGTATTGCGGAACTTCCGGTCACTTTCTTCAAAGTTGTCCAGTTAAACCACCCAAGAAGGTGGTTGGAGCCACTGATAACGAGTTATTGACACCTGGTTCGGGAAAACGACCTAGCCCGACAAGCGTAGGGGTCCGCTTGCCGAGCTTGAAAACAAACTCTTTGACCTCGCATTTTGTCATGCCAATGGTGCTTGTGAACCCAAAACAGCCTCAGCAGTTGCATGCTATAAAAGCATACATAGACAGTGGAGCTATTGGAAATTACATAGACCGTGAATTGGCTTCCAGGATTAAGCTTCCTCTCCGCCCGAAAGTAACCCAAGATGTAATTACTACAGTTGATGGAACCGAAATAGCCTCAGGGCCTGTAACGCATTCCACAGTTGAAATCACTTTGGTGGGTCAGGACGGACATCGGGAAGCAATCGTGTTTGATGTGATCAAGGCCCCACAATTTCAAGTACTTCTTGGAATCCCTTGGTTGGAAACACATAATCCGAGAATAGACTGGCGAGCAAAGAAGATAACTTTTCCTGATTGTGAACCAACCTGTTACCCAAGGAATCCAGCTATGGGTCTAGCCTCTGTAACTTCCACCCCTGTACAGCTACCATCTGAATACCAAGAATTCCAAGACGTTTTTCAGAAAGAGCAGGCTAACACCTTACCTCCCCATCGATCTTACGATTGCCAAATCGACTTGGTACCCAATGCACAACTACCTTGTAGTAGGATTTATGCTCTTACTGAACCTGAGAACCTGCATTTGCGCCAGTATTTGGATCAATACCTGGCCAATGGTTTCATTCGCCCATCAAAGTCACCAGTCTCTTCCGCTTTGTTCTTCGTACCTAAAAAGGAAGGAGACCTTAGGGCCTGTATTGACTACCGCGCCCTAAATCAGATAACGATTAAGAATCGTTACCCTTTGCCCCTGATACCTGAGCTTATCGACCAAGTAAAAGATGCTCGTGTGTACACCAAGCTAGATCTCCGAGGAGCTTACCACCTGGTACGTATAAAAGAGGGCGACGAGTGGAAGACTGCATTCCGCACCAAATTTGGGCTCTTCGAATATCAAGTAATGCCCTTCGGTTTGTGCAACGCACCTGCCGCCTTTCAGTACTTCATGAATGATGTTCTTCGGGAACTTATCGATGTTTGTGTCATCGTTTATATTGACGACATCCTGGTGTATTCCTCCTCAGAATCTGATCACAGAAACCATGTTAGGGCAGTTCTTGAGAAATTGCGCCAGCACAAATTATTTGCCAAGCTCGAAAAATGCATTTTTCATACCACAGAAGTGGAGTTTCTCGGATTCATCCTGACACCTCAAGGAATCCGAATGGACTCGCGAAAAGTGGACGCCATTCTCAAATGGCCATCTCCTAGCTCTGTGAAGGGAGTGCAAAGCATGCTTGGCTTTGCCAATTTCTATCGAAGGTTCATCCCGGAATTTTCTCGAACTGTTCAACCCATCACAGCTCTCCTAAAGAAAAACAAACGCTTTGAATGGACTCTTGAGGCTGAAGAAGCCTTTCAGGACCTGAAAACCAAATTCAACTCTGCACCTGTATTGAAGCACCCGCGCCCAGATCTCCCTTACATCGTGGAAACCGATGCATCCAGTTCGGCCATGGGAGCTGTCCTGTCGCAAAGAGACCCAGAAACTAACCAACTACACCCTGTAGCCTTTTGGTCCAGAAAATTCTCTGAACTCAATTACGCAATTACCGACAAAGAACTACTGGCTATTAAATCAGCTTTCAAGGCTTGGCGTCACTACCTTCTCGGTGCAAGACACACCATCACCGTAATTACGGACCACAGAAATTTGCAGTATTTAAAGACGGCCAAAGCTCAATCTTCGCGACAACTCTGATGGGCTTTATTCTTTGCGGAATTTGATTTTGTAATTACCTATCGCCCTGGCTGCAAGAATGGTAAGGCAGATGCCTTATCCCGGATAGGCTTGGAAGAACCCAATTCGAGTTTAGAACCTGTGCCAATCATACCGGAACAAAGAATTCTGGGCTTGACTTCATTGCAAACCATTGAGGACATCCAAGCTCAAGTAAAACAGCTTTTTGACTCTTCTGCCTTACTGGAATGGAGTCAAAAGCGTCCTAACTACACCGTTAAGGATGATTTACCCTACTTCCAAGAGCGGTTATTTCTGCCAAGTAAAGAATTGCAGGAACTTGTCATTACCCGTCATCATGAATCATTAATGGAAGGAGACCCCGGTATCGCGAAAACAGAAGAAAAGATCAAACGCCACTTCTGGTGGCCTTCTTGGAGAAAAGACATAAAGTCATTTGTGTTGTCTTGCGGAATCTGTGCCCAAAATAAGAGTCAAAAGAAAAGGCCAGCCGGCCTACTTCAACCTTTGGACATTCCACCAGCACCTTGGCACACCTTGTCAATGGACTTTATAACTGACCTGCCTCCTTGTGGTGGTTACAACACGATTCTCGTAATAGTGGATCTATTCTCCAAAATGGCCCATTTTATCCCTTTAAAAGGATTGCCGTCAGCTTCCACCTTGGCCAAGGAATTTATGGAAAATATAGTGCGGTTTCATGGTTTCCCTTCCATATTAGTCTCAGACCGTGGAAGTCAATTTATCTCCCACTTTTGGAAGAAATGTTGCCAACTAGCACAAATAGACGTGCGGTTATCCACCAGCCACCACCCCCAGACCGACGGACAAACCGAGAGAACCAATCAGACTCTCGATCAATATCTGCGGTGCATGTTACACCAATCCGAGTTGAATTGGAAGGACATCCTTTGGATTGCAGAATATGCATACAACAATTCAGTGCATTCTGGAACCGGACAGACTCCTTTTTATACCCTGTATGGTCACCATCCTCAGACCTCTGACCTAGATCCACCTCTGACCCTGGAGATGCCTGCAGTAAATCACCTACATTCCACAATAACCCAAGCCTTCAAAGAAGCTACAACCCACTTACAGCAAGCCAAGAAAAAGTATAAAGAAAACGCTGATTTGCACCGAAGTAAAACTCCTCCTTACCAAGTAGGAGATCAGGTATGGCTAGCAACTAAACATCTACCCCTCAAGGGTCAGCGAACTTTTAATCCCAGATTCATTGGGCCTTACCCCATCAAAGCTATTATCAACCCAGTGGCCTTTAAACTCGATTTACCATCCAACATGCGGATTCATCCCGTTTTTCACGCATCTCTTCTAAAACCAGTACAACCTGGAACCAGACTGTCTGAGCCCCCAGGCCCTGTCCAAATTGATGGAGAATTAGAATTCGAAGTGAAAGACATTTTAGATTCCAAGATAGTTAAGTCGAAACTCTTCTATCTTGTTGATTGGAAAGGATATGGACCTCAGGAAAGATCTTGGGAACCCAGTAACTATGTTCACGCACCACGATTAATTCAAAGATTCCATCGAAGATTCCCGCACAAACCAAAACCCCCGGAGGAAAAGACCTTGGGAGGGGCCTTGAGGGGGGGTACTGTCATGATGCCTACCTCTAAGGAGCCAGGCCGGGCCCAGCAACCCCAGAGGCAGACATCATTTTCCCCAGGGAAGTCTCAGCGGGCCCAAGTCGGGGCCCTTTGGGCTCAGTCCTGGCGCCTTAGGCGCCAGGCTCATAGCGGACCCCAGTCCTGGCGCCTTAGGCGCCAGGCTCATAGAAGAGGATATGTGTTTAAGTGCTTGGGTGCACACTTACCTGATGCAGACCTTGCTGCTTCATCCAGGCCCTCTTGAGGCCTGAATAGGACTACTTAACCTGTAGGACTACTTCACCACCCGGGTGTGGTCGGGGAAGGATACATACCTGATTGGTGGAAGGATACATACCAGGAACTTCTTCCAAGGCTATTTAAACCCCACCCGAACAGCCACACATGCTTCACGTTGTTCTGCACCTAGCAGCTGGACGCTCACCGTGTCAGCTCCTGCATCCTGACTTCAGCCACGCCTGCCAGCACCCTGGAACACCTGCAAGGGGAGAAAGGAAGAGAATAGGAGAAGAAAAGCCCTTACCTGCTAAATCTGCATCCCAGAGTCATTTCTCCAACGGCCCTGAAAAGGAAGACATCATTTTAAAGGCATTTCGTTTCGATCGCTGCAGCGCTGCATTTTACTCACCTTTGCAAGGCGCTTCCATCTTCAGCACCGATCTTCCGGATTCAGCTACGCCCCGGCGCCTAGAGGAAAAAAGACAAGAACAAAGGTGAGAGGGAGAAAAGGAATAAGGAAAGCTCAGTTTCCTTTTAAGTCTTACCTGTTGGATTATTCCCACTGCATTTCGGGTCCTGCCGCTTCCTGGCATCTCCGGACCCCGGCCCCTATGGGGAAAAAAGACAAAGACATTGAATGAGCGAATGCAAAGACATTACCTGAGCACTCATCCAGAACTGTTTCACTTCGGGTCGGCTCCATATCTCCGGCACTCCGAACCCCGGCCCCTAAGGGGAAAAAGACATAAGCATTAGCGCTTGCTGCAATTAGACAACGAACATTATTATTAAGCTTGAACTTTTGAACAGAACTTTTACAGCGCCTTACCTGAACAGTCAAGCTTACCTGAACTCCCATCAATCCTCAATCCAGTGAAGTAACTGGGTTTCAACGCGCCCCTGCATCAGAAGCAGGATGGAGAGCTCATCCTTCCAAACCCTAAGGTGAGGCTTCACGGGGAATCGTGGAGGAGGTATCGTGGAGGGTTGGAAGGGAGTGGGAGGCTTGAGCATTGTTCCACAGTTGGTAATACTCCCTTTTCACGCACAGGAGGGTATCCAACGAGCCAGGGAAGCCAGAATAGAGGGGCCCTTCCTGTCCATCTTCAGAGTTCTGCGCCTTCGACGCCGCGCCTCCGTGGGAACCAGGTGAGCGTTACAGAACGCGAAGCCTTACCACAATTTCCCACCTGGGCGCTATGGAGACTTCCGAGACAGATCAGCTGGCCCATCTTTTAGAGGAATTACGGGCAGAAGTGCACTCAGCCCACCAGGAGACTAATGCTCTCAGAAGGGAACTAATCCTATCCAAGGAAAGAACTGATGATCTGGCCAAAAGGTTATTGCAGGGCCAGGCAGAGCACACTCCTTTACCTGTTTCCGGAGATATTTCTACAACAATGGGTTCGAATAACGCGGTACAAATCAATCTACCTGGACACATGCCTTTGGCCCCGCCGGAACGTTTTGCGGGGGATCCCAAGAAATATGCCGTTTTTATGAACCAATGCCGTTTACACTTTTTATGCAGGCCCGGGGCCTTCCCCAACGACCAGACCAAAGTAGCCTTTGTACTATCTTACCTCAGTGGCTGTGCTGCCGATTGGTCTATTCCATTGGTAAATCAGGATGATCCCATTCTCCGGGATTTCCAGGGCTTCCAGGCCAGCATGGAAAGATTGTTCGCTCGACACTCGCAGGGACAGGCCCTTGACAACGAACTGCTATCCTTACGACAAGGTAATCAGGATCTTTTGTCCTATATCGCCACCTTTAATAGACTAGTTGTGGAAACCGGATGGCCTGAAAATAAAAGGATAACATTGTTTCATCGAGGCCTGCGCGGAGAGCTTAAAGATGTTATAGCTCAGATAGTAGATCCACCCCAGGCCTGCGCAGACTACATAGACTTAGTGGTTCAACTTGATCACAGACTTCAAAATAGAAAAGCAGATCGGCTCAAGTATGAAACCAGAGTACCTATCAAGACCCACGTTACCTCCAAGAGTACTGACGTTTCCGAACCTATGCAAATTGGCAGTGTTAAAGGACCATTAACGCAGAAGGAACGAGAGAGAAGGCGACAAATGCAACTTTGTCTGTATTGCGGAACTTCCGGTCACTTTCTTCAAAGTTGTCCAGTTAAACCACCCAAGAAGGTGGTTGGAGCCACTGATAACGAGTTATTGACACCTGGTTCGGGAAACGACCTAGCCCGACAAGCGTAGGGGTCCGCTTGCCGAGCTTGAAAACAAACTCTTTGACCTCGCATTTTGTCATGCCAATGGTGCTTGTGAACCCAAAACAGCCTCAGCAGTTGCATGCTATAAAAGCATACATAGACAGTGGAGCTATTGGAAATTACATAGACCGTGAATTGGCTTCCAGGATTAAGCTTCCTCTCCGCCCGAAAGTAACCCAAGATGTAATTACTACAGTTGATGGAACCGAAATAGCCTCAGGGCCTGTAACGCATTCCACAGTTGAAATCACTCTGGTGGGTCAGGACGGACATCGGGAAGCAATCGTGTTTGATGTGATCAAGGCCCCACAATTTCAAGTACTTCTTGGAATCCCTTGGTTAGAAACACATAATCCGAGAATAGACTGGCGAGCAAAGAAGATAACTTTTCCTGGTTGTGAACCAACCTGTTACCCAAGGAATCCAGCTATGGGTCTAGCCTCTGTAACTTCCACCCCTGTACAGCTACCATCTGAATACCAAGAATTCCAAGACGTTTTTCAGAAAGAGCAGGCTAACACCTTACCTCCCCATCGATCTTACGATTGCCAAATCGACTTGGTACCCAATGCACAACTACCTTGTAGTAGGATTTATGCTCTTACTGAACCTGAGAACCTGCATTTGCGCCAGTATTTGGATCAATACCTGGCCAATGGTTTCATTCGCCCATCAAAGTCACCAGTCTCTTCCGCTTTGTTCTTCGTACCTAAAAAGGAAGGAGACCTTAGGGCCTGTATTGACTACCGCGCCCTAAATCAGATAACGATTAAGAATCGTTACCCTTTGCCCCTGATACCTGAGCTTATCGACCAAGTAAAAGATGCTCGTGTGTACACCAAGCTAGATCTCCGAGGAGCTTACCACCTGGTACGTATAAAAGAGGGCGACGAGTGGAAGACTGCATTCCGCACCAAATTTGGGCTCTTCGAATATCAAGTAATGCCCTTCGGTTTGTGCAACGCACCTGC
The DNA here is from genome assembly GCF_040938575.1 of Ambystoma mexicanum. NCBI lineage: Eukaryota > Metazoa > Chordata > Amphibia > Caudata > Ambystomatidae > Ambystoma > Ambystoma mexicanum. Next base: position 1,545,291,791 of record NC_090922.1, read on the forward strand.
CGCCTTTCAGTACTTCATGAATGATGTTCTTCAGGAACTTATCGATGTTTGTGTCATCGTTTATATTGACGACATCCTGGTGTATTCCTCCTCAGAATCTGATCACAGAAACCATGTTAGGGCAGTTCTTGAGAAATTGCGCCAGCACAAATTATTTGCCAAGCTCGAAAAATGCATTTTTCATACCACAGAAGTGGAGTTTCTCGGATTCATCCTGACACCTCAAGGAATCCGAATGGACTCGCGAAAAGTGGACGCCATTCTCAAATGGCCATCTCCTAGCTCTGTGAAGGGAGTGCAAAGCATGCTTGGCTTTGCCAATTTCTATCGAAGGTTCATCCCGGAATTTTCTCGAACTGTTCAACCCATCACAGCTCTCCTAAAGAAAAACAAACGCTTTGAATGGACTCTTGAGGCTGAACAAGCCTTTCAGGACCTGAAAACCAAATTCACCTCTGCACCTGTATTGAAGCACCCGCGCCCAGATCTCCCTTACATCGTGGAAACCGATGCATCCAGTTCGGCCATGGGAGCTGTCCTGTCGCAAAGAGACCCAGAAACTAACCAACTACACCCTGTAGCCTTTTGGTCCAGAAAATTCTCTCCACCTGAACTCAATTACGCAATTACCGACAAAGAACTACTGGCTATTAAATCAGCTTTCAAGGCTTGGCGTCACTATCTTCTCGGTGCAAGACACACCATCACCGTAATTACGGACCACAGAAATTTGCAGTATTTAAAGACGGCCAAAGCTCAATCTTCGCGACAACTCCGATGGGCTTTATTCTTTGCGGAATTTGATTTTGTAATTACCTATCGCCCTGGCTGCAAGAATGGTAAGGCAGATGCCTTATCCCGGATAGGCATGGAAGAACCCAATTCGAGTTTAGAACCTGTGCCAATCATACCGGAACAAAGAATTCTGGGCTTGACTTCATTGCAAACCATTGAGGACATCCAAGCTCAAATAAAACAGCTTTTTGACTCTTCTGCCTAACTGGAATGGAGTCAAAAGGGTCCTCACTACACCGTTAAGGATGATTTACCCTACTTCCAAGAGCGGTTATTTCTGCCAAGTAAAGAATTGCAGGAACTTGTCATTACCCGTCATCATGAATCAATAATGGAAGGACACCCCGGTATCGCGAAAACAGAAGAAAAGATCAAACGCCACTTCTGGTGGCCTTCTTGGAGAAAAGACATAAAGTCATTTGTGTTGTCTTGCGGAATCTGTGCCCAAAATAAGAGTCAAAAGAAAAGGCCAGCCGGCCTACTTCAACCTTTGGACATTCCACCAGCACCTTGGCACACCTTGTCAATGGACTTTATAACTGACCTGCCTCCTTGTGGTGGTTACAACACGATTCTCGTAATAGTGGATCTATTCTCCAAAATGGCCCATTTTATCCCTTTAAAAGGATTGCCGTCAGCTTCCACCTTGGCCAAGGAATTTATGGAAAATATAGTGCGGTTACATGGTTTCCCTTCCATATTAGTCTCAGACCGTGGAAGTCAATTTATCTCCCACTTTTGGAAGAAATGTTGCCAACTAGCACAAATAGACGTGCGGTTATCCACCAGCCACCACCCCCAGCCCGACGGACAAACCGAGAGAACCAATCAGACTCTCGATCAATATCTGCGGTGCATGTTACACCAATCCGAGTTGAATTGGAAGGACATCCTTTGGATTGCAGAATATGCATACAACAATTCAGTGCATTCTGGAACCGGACAGACTCCTTTTTATAACCTGTATGGTCACCATCCTCGGACCTCTGACCTAGATCCACCTCTGACCCTGGAGATGCCTGCAGTAAATCACCTACATTCCACAATAACCCAAGCCTTCAAAGAAGCTACAACCCACTTACAGCAAGCCAAGAAAAAGTATAAAGAAAACGCTGATTTGCACCGAAGTAAAACTCCTCCTTACCAAGTAGGAGATCAGGTATGGCTAGCAACTAAACATCTACCCCTCAAGGGTCAGCGAACTTTTAATCCCAGATTCATTGGGCCTTACCCCATCAAAGCTATTATCAACCCAGTGGCCTTTAAACTCGATTTACCATCCAACATGCGGATTCATCCCGTTTTTCACGCATCTCTTCTAAAACCAGTACAACCTGGAACCAGACTGTCTGAGCCCCCAGACCCTGTCCAAATTGATGGAGAATTAGAATTCGAAGTGAAAGACATTTTAGATTCCAAGATAGTTAAGTCGAAACTCTTCTATCTTGTTGATTGGAAAGGATATGGACCTCAGGAAAGATCTTGGGAACCCAGTAACTATGTTCACGCACCACGATTAATTCAAAGATTCCATCGAAGATTCTCGCACAAACCAAAACCCCCGGAGGAAAAGACCTTGGGAGGGGCCTTGAGGGGGGATACTGTCATGATGCCTACCTCTAAGGAGCCAGGCCGGGCCCAGCAACCCCAGAGGCAGACATCATTTTCCCCAGGGAAGTCTCAGCGGGCCCAAGTCGGGGCCCTTTGGACTCAGTCCTGGCGCCTTAGGCGCCAGGCTCATAGCGGACCCCAGTCCTGGTGCCTTAGGCGCCAGGCTCATAGAAGAGGATATGTGTTTAAGTGCTTGGGTGCACACTTACCTGATGCAGACCTTGCTGCTTCATCCAGGCCCTCTTGAGGCCTGAATGGGACTACTTAACCTGTAGGACTACTTCACCACCCGGGTGTGGTCGGGGAAGGATACATACCTGATTGGTGGAAGGATACATACCAGGAACTTCTTCCAAGGCTATTTAAACCCCACCCGAACAGCCACACATGCTTCGCGTTGTTCTGCACCTAGCAGCTGGACGCTCACCGTGTCAGCTCCTGCATCCTGACTTCAGCCACGCCTGCCAGCACCCTGGAACACCTGCAAGGGGAGAAAGGAAGAGAATAGGAGAAGAAAAGCCCTTACCTGCTAAATCTGCATCCCGGAGTCATTTCTCCAACGACCCTGAAAAGGAAGACATCATTTTAAAGGCATTTCGTTTCGATCGCTGCATCGCTGCATTTTACTCACCTTTGCAAGGCGCTTCCATCTTCAGCACCGATCTTCCGGATTCAGCTACGCCCCGGCGCCTAGAGGAAAAAAGACAAGAACAAAGGTGAGAGGGAGAAAAGGAATAAGGAAAGCTCAGTTTCCTTTTAAGTCTTACCTGTTGGATTATTCCCACTGCATTTCGGGTCCTGCCGCTTCCTGGCATCTCCGGACCCCGGCCCCTATGGGGAAAAAAGACAAAGACATTGAATGAGCGAATGCAAAGACATTACCTGAGCGCTCATCCAGAACTGTTTCACTTCGGGTCGGCTCCATATCTCCGGCACTCCGAACCCCGGCCCCTAAGGGGAAAAAGACATAAGCATTAGCGCTTGCTGCAATTAGACAATGAACATTATTATTAAGCTTGAACTTTTGAACAGAACTTTTACAGCGCCTTACCTGAACAGTCAAGCTTACCTGAACTCCCATCAATCCTCAATCCAGTGAAGTAACTGGGTTTCAACGCGCCCCTGCATCAGAAGCAGTATGGAGAGCTCATCCTTCCAAACCCTAAGGTGAGGCTTCACGGGGAATCGTGGAGGAGGTATCGTGGAGGGTTGGAAGGGAGTGGGAGGCTTGAGCATTGTTCCACAGTTGGTAATACTCCCTTTTCACGCACAGGAGGGTATCCAACGAGCCAGGGAAGCCAGAATTGAGGGGCCCTTCCTGTCCATCTTCAGAGTTCTGCGCCTTCGACGCCGCGCCTCCGTGGGAACCAGGTGAGCGTTACAGAACGCGAAGCCTTACCACAATTTCCCACCTGGGCGCTATGGAGACTTCCAAGACAGATCAGCTGGCCCATCTTTTAGAGGAATTACGGGCAGAAGTGCACTCAGCCCACCAGGAGACTAATGCTCTCAGAAGGGAACTAATCCTATCCAAGGAAAGAACTGATGATCTGGCCAAAAGGTTATTGCAGGGCCAGGCAGAGCACACTCCTTTACCTGTTTCCGGAGATATTTCTACAACAATGGGTTCGAATAACCCGGTACAAATCAATCTACCTGGACACATGCCTTTGGCCCCGCCGGAACGTTTTGCGGGGGATCCCAAGAAATATGCCGTTTTTATGAACCAATGCCGTTTACACTTTTTATGCAGGCCCGGGGCCTTCCCCAACGACCAGACCAAAGTAGCCTTTGTACTATTTTACCTCAGTGGCTGTGCTGCCGATTGGTCTATTCCATTGGTAAATCAGGATGATCCCATTCTCCGGGATTTCCAGGGCTTCCAGGCCAGCATGGAAAGATTGTTCGCTCGACATTCGCAGGGACAGGCCCTTGACAACAAACTGCTATCCTTACGACAAGGTAATCAGGATCTTTTGTCCTATATCGCCACCTTTAATAGACTAGTTGTGGAAACCGGATGGCCTGAAAATAAAAGGATCACATTGTTTCATCGAGGCCTGCGCGGAGAGCTTAAAGATGTTATAGCTCAGATAGTAGATCCACCCCAGGCCTGCGCAGACTACATAGACTTAGTGGTTCAACTTGATCACAGACTTCAAAATAGAAAAGCAGATCGGCTCAAGTATGAAACCAGAGTACCTATCAAGACCCACGTTAACTCCAAGAGTACTGACGTTTCCGAACCTATGCAAATTGGCAGTGTTAAAGGACCATTAACGCAGAAGGAACGAGAGAGAAGGCGACAAATGCAACTTTGTCTGTATTGCGGAACTTCCGGTCACTTTCTTCAAAGTTGTCCAGTTAAACCACCCAAGAAGGTGGTTGGAGCCACTGATAACGAGTTATTGACACCTGGTTCGGGAAACGACCTAGCCCGACAAGCGTAGGGGTCCGCTTGCCGAGCTTGAAAACAAACTCTTTGACCTCGCATTTTGTCATGCCAATGGTGCTTGTGAACCCAAAACAGCCTCAGCAGTTGCATGCTATAAAAGCATACATAGACAGTGGAGCTATTGGAAATTACATAGACCGTGAATTGGCTTCCAGGATTAAGCTTCCTCTCCGCCCGAAAGTAACCCAAGATGTAATTACTACAGTTGATGGAACCGAAATAGCCTCAGGGCCTGTAACGCATTCCACAGTTGAAATCACTCTGGTGGGTCAGGACGGACATCGGGAAGCAATCGTGTTTGATGTGATCAAGGCCCCACAATTTCAAGTACTTCTTGGAATCCCTTGGTTAGAAACACATAATCCGAGAATAGACTGGCGAGCAAAGAAGATAACTTTTCCTGATTGTGAACCAACCTGTTACCCAAGGAATCCAGCTATGGGTCTAGCCTCTGTAACTTCCACCCCTGTACAGCTACCATCTGAATACCAAGAATTCCAAGACGTTTTTCAGAAAGAGCAGGCTAACACCTTACCTCCCCATCGATCTTACGATTGCCAAATCGACTTGGTACCCAATGCACAACTACCTTGTAGTAGGATTTATGCTCTTACTGAACCTGAGAACCTGCATTTGCGCCAGTATTTGGATCAATACCTGGCCAATGGTTTCATTCGCCCATCAAAGTCACCAGTCTCTTCCGCTTTGTTCTTCGTACCTAAAAAGGAAGGAGACCTTAGGGCCTGTATTGACTACCGCGCCCTAAATCAGATAACGATTAAGAATCGTTACCCTTTGCCCCTGATACCTGAGTTTATCGACCAAGTAAAAGATGCTCGTGTGTACACCAAGCTAGATCTCCGAGGAGCTTACCACCTGGTACGTATAAAAGAGGGCGACGAGTGGAAGACTGCATTCCGCACCAAATTTGGGCTCTTCGAATATCAAGTAATGCCCTTCGGTTTGTGCAACGCACCTGCCGCCTTTCAGTACTTCATGAATGATGTTCTTCGGGAACTTATCGATGTTTGTGGCATCGTTTATATTGACGACATCCTGGTGTATTCCTCCTCAGAATCTGATCACAGAAACCATGTTAGGGCATTTCTTGAGAAATTGCGCCAGCACAAATTATTTGCCAAGCTCGAAAAATGCATTTTTCATACCACAGAAGTGGAGTTTCTCGGATTCATCCTGACACCTCAAGGAATCCGAATGGACTCGCGAAAAGTGGACGCCATTCTCAAATGGCCATCTCCTAGCTCTGTGAAGGGAGTGCAAAGCATGCTTGGCTTTGCCAATTTCTATCGAAGGTTCATCCCGGAATTTTCTCGAACTGTTCAACCCATCACAGCTCTCCTAAAGAAAAACAAACGCTTTGAATGGACTCTTGAGGCTGAAGAAGCCTTTCAGGACCTGAAAACCAAATTCAACTCTGCACCTGTATTGAAGCACCCGCGCCCAGATCTCCCTTACATCGTGGAAACCGATGCATCCAGTTCGGCCATGGGGGCTGTCCTGTCGCAAAGAGACCCAGAAACTAACCAACTACACCCTGTAGCCTTTTGGTCCAGAAAATTCTCTCCACCTGAACTCAATTACGCAATTACCGACAAAGAACTACTGGCTATTAAATCAGCTTTCAAGGCTTGGCGTCACTATCTTCTCGGTGCAAGACACACCATCACCGTAATTACGGACCACAGAAATTTGCAGTATTTAAAGACGGCCAAAGCTCAATCTTCGCGACAACTCCGATGGGCTTTATTCTTTGCGGAATTTGATTTTGTAATTACCTATCGCCCTGGCTGCAAGAATGGTAAGGCAGATGCCTTATCCCGGATAGGCATGGAAGAACCCAATTCGAGTTTAGAACCTGTGCCAATCATACCGGAACAAAGAATTCTAGGCTTGACTTCATTGCAAACCATTGAGGACATCCAAGCTCAAGTAAAACAGCTTTTTGACTCTTCTGCCTTACTGGAATGGAGTCAAAAGGGTCCTCACTACACCGTTAAGGATGATTTACCCTACTTCCAAGAGCGGTTATTTCTGCCAAGTAAAGAATTGCAGGAACTTGTCATTACCCGTCATCATGAATCAATAATGGAAGGACACCCCGGTATCGCGAAAACAGAAGAAAAGATCAAACGCCACTTCTGGTGGCCTTCTTGGAGAAAAGACATAAAGTCATTTGTGTTGTCTTGCGGAATCTGTGCCCAAAATAAGAGTCAAAAGAAAAGGCCAGCCGGCCTACTTCAACCTTTGGACATTCCACCAGCACCTTGGCACACCTTGTCAATGGACTTTATAACTGACCTGCCTCCTTGTGGTGGTTACAACACGATTCTCGTAATAGTGGATCTATTCTCCAAAATGGCCCATTTTATCCCTTTAAAAGGATTGCCGTCAGCTTCCACCTTGGCCAAGGAATTTATGGAAAATATAGTGCGGTTACATGGTTTCCCTTCCATATTAGTCTCAGACCGTGGAAGTCAATTTATCTCCCACCTTTGGAAGAAATGTTGCCAACTAGCACAAATAGACGTGCGGTTATCCACCAGCCACCACCCCCAGACCGACGGACAAACCGAGAGAACCAATCAGACTCTCGATCAATATCTGCGGTGCATGTTACACCAATCCGAGTTGAATTGGAAGGACATCCTTTGGATTGCAGAATATGCATACAACAATTCAGTGCATTCTGGAACCGGACAGACTCCTTTTTATACCCTGTATGGTCACCATCCTCGGACCTCTGACCTAGATCCACCTCTGACCCTGGAGATGCCTGCAGTAAATCACCTACATTCCACAATAACCCAAGCCTTCAAAGAAGCTACAACCCACTTACAGCAAGCCAAGAAAAAGTATAAAGAAAACGTTGATTTGCACCGAAGTAAAACTCCTCCTTACCAAGTAGGAGATCAGGTATGGCTAGCAACTAAACATCTACCCCTCAAGGGTCAGCGAACTTTTAATCCCAGATTCATTGGGCCTTACCCCATCAAAGCTATTATCAACCCAGTGGCCTTTAAACTCGATTTACCATCCAACATGCGGATTCATCCCGTTTTTCACGCATCTCTTCTAAAACCAGTACAACCTGGAACCAGACTGTCTGAGCCCCCAGGCCCTGTCCAAATTGATGGAGAATTAGAATTCGAAGTGAAAGACATTTTAGATTCCAAGATAGTTAAGTCGAAACTCTTCTATCTTGTTGATTGGAAAGGATATGGACCTCAGGAAAGATCTTGGGAACCCAGTAACTATGTTCACGCACCACGATTAATTCAAAGATTCCATCGAAGATTCCCGCACAAACCAAAACCCCCGGAGGAAAAGACCTTGGGAGGGGCCTTGAGGGGGGTACTGTCATGATGCCTACCTCTAAGGAGCCAGGCCGGGCCCAGCAACCCCAGAGGCAGACATCATTTTCCCCAGGGAAGTCTCAGCGGGCCCAAGTCGGGGCCCTTTGGACTCAGTCCTGGCGCCTTAGGCGCCAGGCTCATAGCGGACCCCAGTCCTGGCGCCTTAGGCGCCAGGCTCATAGAAGAGGATATGTGTTTAAGTGCTTGGGTGCACACTTACCTGATGCAGACCTTGCTGCTTCATCCAGGCCCTCTTGAGGCCTGAATGGGACTACTTAACCTGTAGGACTACTTCACCACCCGGGTGTGGTCGGGGAAGGATACATACCTGATTGGTGGAAGGATACATACCAGGAACTTCTTCCAAGGCTATTTAAACCCCACCCGAACAGCCACACATGCTTCGCGTTGTTCTGCACCTAGCAGCTGGACGCTCACCGTGTCAGCTCCTGCATCCTGACTTCAGCCACACCTGCCAGCACCCTGGAACACCTGCAAGGGGAGAAAGGAAGAGAATAGGAGAAGAAAAGCCCTTACCTGCTAAATCTGCATCCCGGAGTCATTTCTCCAACGACCCTGAAAAGGAAGACATCATTTTAAAGGCATTTCGTTTCGATCGCTGCATCGCTGCATTTTACTCACCTTTGCAAGGCGCTTCCATCTTCAGCACCGATCTTCCGGATTCAGCTACGCCCCGGCGCCTAGAGGAAAAAAGACAAGAACAAAGGTGAGAGGGAGAAAAGGAATAAGGAAAGCTCAGTTTCCTTTTAAGTCTTACCTGTTGGATTATTCCCACTGCATTTCGGGTCCTGCCGCTTCCTGGCATCTCCGGACCCCGGCCCCTATGGGGAAAAAAGACAAAGACATTGAATGAGCGAATGCAAAGACATTACCTGAGCGCTCATCCAGAACTGTTTCACTTCGGGTCGGCTCCATATCTCCGGCACTCCGAACCCCGGCCCCTAAGGGGAAAAAGACATAAGCATTAGCGCTTGCTGCAATTAGACAACGAACATTATTATTAAGCTTGAACTTTTGAACAGAACTTTTACAGCGCCTTACCTGAACAGTCAAGCTTACCTGAACTCCCATCAATCCTCAATCCAGTGAAGTAACTGGGTTTCAACGCGCCCCTGCATCAGAAGCAGGATGGAGAGCTCATCCTTCCAAACCCTAAGGTGAGGCTTCACGGGGAATCGTGGAGGAGGTATCGTGGAGGGTTGGAAGGGAGTGGGAGGCTTGAGCATTGTTCCACAGTTGGTAATACTCCCTTTTCACGCACAGGAGGGTATCCAACGAGCCAGGGAAGCCAGAATTGAGGGGCCCTTCCTGTCCATCTTCAGAGTTCTGCGCCTTCGACGCCGCGCCTCCGTGGGAACCAGGTGAGCGTTACAGAACGCGAAGCCTTACCACAATTTCCCACATGGGCGCTATGGAGACTTCCGAGACAGATCAGCTGGCCCATCTTTTAGAGGAATTACGGGCAGAAGTGCACTCAGCCCACCAGGAGACTAATGCTCTCAGAAGGGAACTAATCCTATCCAAGGAAAGAACTGATGATCTGGCCAAAAGGTTATTGCAGGGCCAGGCAGAGCACACTCCTTTACCTGTTTCCGGAGATATTTCTACAAGAATGGGTTCGCATAACCCGGTACAAATCAATCTACCTGGACACATGCCTTTGGCCCCGCCGGAATGTTTTGCGGGGGATCCCAAGAAATATGCCGTTTTTATGAACCAATGCCGTTTACACTTTTTATGCAGGCCCGGGGCCTTCCCCAACGACCAGACCAAAGTAGCCTTTGTACTATCTTACCTCAGTGGCTGTGCTGCCGATTGGTCTATTCCATTGGTAAATCAGGATGATCCCATTCTCCGGGATTTCCAGGGCTTCCAGGCCAGCATGGAAAGATTGTTCGCTCGACACTCGCAGGGACAGGCCCTTGACAACGAACTGCTATCCTTACGACAAGGTAATCAGGATCTTTTGTCCTATATCGCCACCTTTAATAGACTAGTTGTGGAAACCGGATGGCCTGAAAATAAAAGGATCACATTGTTTCATCGAGGCCTGCGCGGAGAGCTTAAAGATGTTATAGCTCAGATAGTAGATCCACCCCAGGCCTGCGCAGACTACATAGACTTAGTGGTTCAACTTGATCACAGACTTCAAAATAGAAAAGCAGATCGGCTCAAGTATGAAACCAGAGTACCTATCAAGACCCACGTTAACTCCAAGAGTACTGACGTTTCCGAACCTATGCAAATTGGCAGTGTTAAAGGACCATTAACGCAGAAGGAACGAGAGAGAAGGCGACAAATGCAACTTTGTCTGTATTGCGGAACTTCCGGTCACTTTCTTCAAAGTTGTCCAGTTAAACCACCCAAGAAGGTGGTTGGAGCCACTGATAACGAGTTATTGACACCTGGTTCGGGAAACGACCTAGCCCGACAAGCGTAGGGGTCCGCTTGCCGAGCTTGAAAACAAACTCTTTGACCTCGCATTTTGTCATGCCAATGGTGCTTGTGAACCCAAAACAGCCTCAGCAGTTGCATGCTATAAAAGCATACATAGACAGTGGAGCTATTGGAAATTACATAGACCGTGAATTGGCTTCCAGGATTAAGCTTCCTCTCCGCCCGAAAGTAACCCAAGATGTAATTACTACAGTTGATGGAACCGAAATAGCCTCAGGGCCTGTAACGCATTCCACAGTTGAAATCACTCTGGTGGGTCAGGACGGACATCGGGAAGCAATTGTGTTTGATGTGATCAAGGCCCCACAATTTCAAGTACTTCTTGGAATCCCTTGGTTAGAAACACATAATCCGAGAATAGACTGGCGAGCAAAGAAGATAACTTTTCCTGATTGTGAACCAACCTGTTACCCAAGGAATCCAGCTATGGGTCTAGCCTCTGTAACTTCCACCCCTGTACAGCTACCATCTGAATACCAAGAATTCCAAGACGTTTTTCAGAAAGAGCAGGCTAACACCTTACCTCCCCATCGATCTTACGATTGCCAAATCGACTTGGTACCCAATGCACAACTACCTGGTAGTAGGATTTATGCTCTTACTGAACCTGAGAACCTGCATTTGCGCCAGTATTTGGATCAATACCTGGCCAATGGTTTCATTCGCCCATCAAAGTCACCAGTCTCTTCCGCTTTGTTCTTCGTACCTAAAAAGGAAGGAGACCTTAGGGCCTGTATTGACTACCGCGCCCTAAATCAGATAACGATTAAGAATCGTTACCCTTTGCCCCTGATACCTGAGCTTATCGACCAAGTAAAAGATGCTCGTGTGTACACCAAGCTAGATCTCCGAGGAGCTTACCACCTGGTACGTATAAAAGAGGGCGACGAGTGGAAGACTGCATTCCGCACCAAATTTGGGCTCTTCGAATATCAAGTAATGCCCTTCGGTTTGTGCAACGCACCTGCCGCCTTTCAGTACTTCATGAATGATGTTCTTCGGGAACTTATCGATGTTTGTGTCATCGTTTATATTGACGACATCCTGGTGTATTCCTCCTCAGAATCTGATCACAGAAACCATGTTAGGGCAGTTCTTGAGAAATTGCGCCAGCACAAATTATTTGCCAAGCTCGAAAAATGCATTTTTCATACCACAGAAGTGGAGTTTCTCGGATTCATCCTGACACCTCAAGGAATCCGAATGGACTCGCGAAAAGTGGACGCCATTCTCAAATGGCCATCTCCTAGCTCTGTGAAGGGAGTGCAAAGCATGCTTGGCTTTGCCAATTTCTATCGAAGGTTCATCCCGGAATTTTCTCGAACTGTTCAACCCATCACAGCTCTCCTAAAGAAAAACAAACGCTTTGAATGGACTCTTGAGGCTGAACAAGCCTTTCAGGACCTGAAAACCAAATTCACCTCTGCACCTGTATTGAAGCACCCGCGCCCAGATCTCCCTTACATCGTGGAAACCGATGCATCCAGTTCGGCCATGGGAGCTGTCCTGTCGCAAAGAGACCCAGAAACTAACCAACTACACCCTGTAGCCTTTTGGTCCAGAAAATTCTCTCCACCTGAACTCAATTACGCAATTACCGACAAAGAACTACTGGCTATTAAATCAGCTTTCAAGGCTTGGCGTCACTATCTTCTCGGTGCAAGACACACCATCACCGTAATTACGGACCACAGAAATTTGCAGTATTTAAAGACGGCCAAAGCTCAATCTTCGCGACAACTCTGATGGGCTTTATTCTTTGCGGAATTTGATTTTGTAATTACCTATCGCCCTGGCTGCAAGAATGGTAAGGCAGATGCCTTATCCCGGATAGGCATGGAAGAACCCAATTCGAGTTTAGAACCTGTGCCAATCATACCGGAACAAAGAATTCTGGGCTTGACTTCATTGCAAACCATTGAGGACATCCAAGCTCAAGTAAAACAGCTTTTTGACTCTTCTGCCTTACTGGAATGGAGTCAAAAGGGTCCTCACTACACCGTTAAGGATGATTTACCCTACTTCCAAGAGCGGTTATTTCTGCCAAGTAAAGAATTGCAGGAACTTGTCATTACCCGTCATCATGAATCAATAATGGAAGGACACCCCGGTATCGCGAAAACAGAAGAAAAGATCAAACGCCACTTCTGGTGGCCTTCTTGGAGAAAAGACATAAAGTCATTTGTGTTGTCTTGCGGAATCTGTGCCCAAAATAAGAGTCAAAAGAAAAGGCCAGCCGGCCTACTTCAACCTTTGGACATTCCACCAGCACCTTGGCACACCTTGTCAATGGACTTTATAACTGACCTGCCTCCTTGTGGTGGTTACAACACGATTCTCGTAATAGTGGATCTATTCTCCAAAATGGCCCATTTTATCCCTTTAAAAGGATTGCCGTCAGCTTCCACCTTGGCCAAGGAATTTATGGAAAATATAGTGCGGTTACATGGTTTCCCTTCCATATTAGTCTCAGACCGTGGAAGTCAATTTATCTCCCACTTTTGGAAGAAATGTTGCCAACTAGCACAAATAGACGTGCGGTTATCCACCAGCCACCACCCCCAGACCGACGGACAAACGAAGAGAACCAATCAGACTCTCGATCAATATCTGCGGTGCATGTTACACCAATCCGAGTTGAATTGGAAGGACATCCTTTGGATTGCAGAATATGCATACAACAATTCAGTGCATTCTGGAACCGGACAGACTCCTTTTTATACCCTGTATGGTCACCATCCTCGGACCTCTGACCTAGATCCACCTCTGACCCTGGAGATGCCTGCAGTAAATCACCTACATTCCACAATAACCCAAGCCTTCAAAGAAGCTACAACCCACTTACAGCAAGCCAAGAAAAAGTATAAAGAAAACGCTGATTTGCACCGAAGTAAAACTCCTCCTTACCAAGTAGGAGATCAGGTATGGCTAGCAACTAAACATCTACCCCTCAAGGGTCAGCGAACTTTTAATCCCAGATTCATTGGGCCTTACCCCATTAAAGCTATTATCAACCCAGTGGCCTTTAAACTCGATTTACCATCCAACATGCGGATTCATCCCGTTTTTCACGCATCTCTTCTAAAACCAGTACAACCTGGAACCAGACTGTCTGAGCCCCCAGGCCCTGTCCAAATTGATGGAGAATTAGAATTCGAAGTGAAAGACATTTTAGATTCCAAGATAGTTAAGTCGAAACTCTTCTATCTTGTTGATTGGAAAGGATATGGACCTCAGGAAAGATCTTGGGAACCCAGTAACTATGTTCACGCACCACGATTAATTCAAAGATTCCATCGAAGATTCCCGCACAAACCAAAACCCCCGGAGGAAAAGACCTTGAGAGGGGCCTTGAGGGGGGGTACTGTCATGATGCCTACCTCTAAGGAGCCACGCCGGGCCCAGCAACCCCAGAGGCAGACATCATTTTCCCCAGGGAAGTCTCAGCGGGCCCAAGTCGGGGCCCTTTGGACTCAGTCCTGGCGCCTTAGGCGCCAGGCTCATAGCGGACCCCAGTCCTGGCGCCTTAGGCGCCAGGCTCATAGAAGAGGATATGTGTTTAAGTGCTTGGGTGCACACTTACCTGATGCAGACCTTGCTGCTTCATCCAGGCCCTCTTGAGGCCTGAATAGGACTACTTAACCTGTAGGACTACTTCACCACCCGGGTGTGGTCGGGGAAGGATACATACCTGATTGGTGGAAGGATACATACCAGGAACTTCTTCCAAGGCTATTTAAACCCCACCCGAACAGCCACACATGCTTCGCGTTGTTCTGCACCTAGCAGCTGGACGCTCACCGTGTCAGCTCCTGCATCCTGACTTCAGCCACGCCTGCCAGCACCCTGGACACCTGCAAGGGGAGAAAGGAAGAGAATAGGAGAAGAAAAGCCCTTACCTGCTAAATCTGCATCCCGGAGTCATTTCTCCAACGGCCCTGAAAAGGAAGACATCATTTTAAAGGCATTTCGTTTCGATCGCTGCAGCGCTGCATTTTACTCACCTTTGCAAGGCGCTTCCATCTTCAGCACCGATCTTCCGGATTCAGCTACGCCCCGGCGCCTAGAGGAAAAAAGACAATAACAAAGGTGAGAGGGAGAAAAGGAATAAGGAAAGCTCAGTTTCCTTTTAAGTCTTACCTGTTGGATTATTCCCACTGCATTTCGGGTCCTGCCGCTTCCTGGCATCTCCGGACCCCGGCCCCTATGGGGAAAAAAGACAAAGACATTGAATGAGCGAATGCAAAGACATTACCTGAGCGCTCATCCAGAACTGTTTCACTTCGGG
Organism: Ambystoma mexicanum; assembly: GCF_040938575.1. Classification (NCBI taxonomy): domain Eukaryota; kingdom Metazoa; phylum Chordata; class Amphibia; order Caudata; family Ambystomatidae; genus Ambystoma; species Ambystoma mexicanum. Next base: position 1,545,306,792 of record NC_090922.1, read on the forward strand.
TCGGCTCCATATCTCCGGCACTCCGAACCCCGGCCCCTAAGGGGAAAAAGACATAAGCATTAGCGCTTGCTGCAATTAGACAACGAACATTATTATTAAGCTTGAACTTTTGAACAGAACTTTTACTGCGCCTTACCTGAACAGTCAAGCTTACCTGAACTCCCATCAATCCTCAATCCAGTGAAGTAACTGGGTTTCAACGCGCCCCTGCATCAGAAGCAGGATGGAGAGCTCATCCTTCCAAACCCTAAGGTGAGGCTTCACGGGGAATCGTGGAGGAGGTGTCGTGGAGGGTTGGAAGGGAGTGGGAGGCTTGAGCATTGTTCCACAGTTGGTAATACTCCCTTTTCACGCACAGGAGGGTATCCAACGAGCCAGGGAAGCCAGAATAGAGGGGCCCTTCCTGTCCATCTTCAGAGTTCTGCGCCTTCGACGCCGCGCCTCCGTGGGAACCAGGTGAGCGTTACAATGCATGCAAGAAACACAGGAAGAGATTCAGGAAGAAGCATACAGTAAGGATCATGTGACCTAGGAGTAGGTGAGCAAAGGGGATGCATGCTAGAAACACAGGAAGAGATTCAGGAAGAAGCATATAGTAAGGATCATGTGACCTAGGAGTAGGTGAGCAAAGGGGATGCATGCAAGAAACACAGGAAGAGATTCAGGAAGAAGCCTGTATTGCAGGTCATGTTACCTAGGAGTGGGTGAGCAACAGGGATGCATGCATGAAACACAGGAAGAGATTCAGGAAGAAGCATATAGTAAGGATCATGTGACCTAGGAGTAGGTGAGCAAAGGGGATGCATGCAAGAAACACAGGAAGAGATTCAGGAAGAAACCTGTAGTGCGGGTCATGTGACCTAGTAGTGGGTGAGAAACAGGGATGCATGCATGAAACACAGGAAGAGATTCAGGAAGAAGCATATAGTAAGGATCATGTGACCTAGGAGTGGGTGAGCAAAGGCAATGCATGCAAGAAACACAGGAAGAGATTCAGGAAGAAGCATATAGTAAGGATCATGTGACCTAGGAGTGGGTGAGCAAAGGGGATGCATGCAAGAAACACAGGAAGAGATTCAGGAAGAAGCCTGTAGTGCGGGTCATGTGACCTAGGAGTGGGTGAGCAACAGGGATGTATGCAAGAAACACAGGAAGATATGCAGGAAGAAGCATGTAGTGTGGGTCATGTGACCTAGGAGTGGGTGAGCAACAGGGATGCATGCAAGAAACACAGGAAGAGATTCAGGAAGAAGCATGTATTACGGGTCATGTGACCTAGGAGTGGCTGAGCAACGGGGATGCATGCAAGAAACACAGGAGGAGATTCAGGAAGAAGCATCTAGTTTGGATCATGTGACCTAGGAGTGGGTGAGCAAAAGGGGATGCATGCAAGAAACACAGGAAGCGAGTCATGTTGTGCGGGTCATGTGACCTAGGAGTGGGCGAGCAAAGGGGATGCATGCAAGAAACACAGGAAGAGATTCAGGAAGAAGCATGTAGTGCAGGTCATGTGACCTAGGAGTGGGTGAGCAAAGGGGATGCATGCAAGAAACACAGGAAGAGATTCAGGAAGAAGCATGTAGTAAGGATCATGTGACCTAGGAGTAGGTGAGCAAAGGGGATGCATGCAAGAAACACAGGAAGAGATTCAGGAAGAAGCATATAGTAAGGATCATGTGACCTAGGAGTAGGTGAGCAAAGGGGATGCATGAAAGAAACACAGGAAGAGATTCAGGAAGAAGCCTGTAGTGCGGGTCATGTGACCTAGGAGTGGGTGAGCAACAGGGATGCATGCATGAAAAACAGGAAGAGATTCAGGAAGAAGCATATAGTAAGGATCATGTTACCTAGGAGTAGGTGATCAAAGGGGATGCATGCAAGAAACACAGGAAGCGATTCAGGAAGAAGCCTGTAGTGCGGGTCATGTGACCTAGGAGTGGGTGAGCAAAGGGGATGCATGCAAGAAACACAGGAAGAGATTCAGGAAGAAGCATATAGTAAGGATCATGTGACCTAGGAGTAGGTGAGCAAAGGGGATGCATGCAAGAAACACAGGAAGAGATTCAGGAAGAAGCATATAGTAAGGATCATGTGACCTAGGAGTAGGTGAGCAAAGGGGATGCATGCAAGAAACACAGGAAGAGATTCAGGAAGAAGCCTGTATTGCAGGTCATGTTACCTAGGAGTGGGTGAGCAACAGGGATGCATGCATGAAACACAGGAAGAGATTCAGGAAGAAGCATATAGTAAGGATCATGTGACCTAGGAGTGGGTGAGCAACAGGGATGTATGCAAGAAACACAGGAAGATATGCAGGAAGAAGCATGTAGTGTGGGTCATGTGACCTAGGAGTGGGTGAGCAACAGGGATGCATGCAAGAAACACAGGAAGAGATTCAGGAAGAAGCATGTATTACGGGTCATGTGACCTAGGAGTGGGTGAGCAACAGGGATGCATGCATGAAACACAGGAAGAGATTCAGGAAGAAGCATATAGTAAGGATCATGTGACCTAGGAGTGGGTGAGCAACAGGGATGTATGCAAGAAACACAGGAAGATATGCAGGAAGAAGCATGTAGTGTGGGTCATGTGACCTAGGAGTGGGTGAGCAACAGGGATGCATGCAAGAAACACAGGAAGAGATTCAGGAAGAAGCATGTATTACGGGTCATGTGACCTAGGAGTGGCTGAGCAACGGGGATGCATGCAAGAAACACAGGAGGAGATTCAGGAAGAAGCATCTAGTTTGGATCATGTGACCTAGGAGTGGGTGAGCAAAAGGGGATGCATGCAAGAAACACAGGAAGCGAGTCATGTTGTGCGGGTCATGTGACCTAGGAGTGGGCGAGCAAAGGGGATGCATGCAAGAAACACAGGAAGAGATTCAGGAAGAAGCATGTAGTGCAGGTCATGTGACCTAGGAGTGGGTGAGCAAAGGGGATGCATGCAAGAAACACAGGAAGAGATTCAGGAAGAAGCATGTAGTAAGGATCATGTGACCTAGGAGTAGGTGAGCAAAGGGGATGCATGCAAGAAACACAGGAAGAGATTCAGGAAGAAGCATATAGTAAGGATCATGTGACCTAGGAGTAGGTGAGCAAAGGGGATGCATGAAAGAAACACAGGAAGAGATTCAGGAAGAAGCCTGTAGTGCGGGTCATGTGACCTAGGAGTGGGTGAGCAACAGGGATGCATGCATGAAAAACAGGAAGAGATTCAGGAAGAAGCATATAGTAAGGATCATGTTACCTAGGAGTAGGTGATCAAAGGGGATGCATGCAAGAAACACAGGAAGCGATTCAGGAAGAAGCCTGTAGTGCGGGTCATGTGACCTAGGAGTGGGTGAGCAAAGGGGATGCATGCAAGAAACACAGGAAGAGATTCAGGAAGAAGCATATAGTAAGGATCATGTGACCTAGGAGTAGGTGAGCAAAGGGGATGCATGCAAGAAACACAGGAAGAGATTCAGGAAGAAGCATATAGTAAGGATCATGTGACCTAGGAGTAGGTGAGCAAAGGGGATGCATGCAAGAAACACAGGAAGAGATTCAGGAAGAAGCCTGTATTGCAGGTCATGTTACCTAGGAGTGGGTGAGCAACAGGGATGCATGCATGAAACACAGGAAGAGATTCAGGAAGAAGCATATAGTAAGGATCATGTGACCTAGGAGTGGGTGAGCAAAGGGGATGCATGCAAGAAACACAGGAAGCGATTCAGGAAGAAGCCTGTATTGCAGGTCATGTTACCTAGGAGTGGGTGAGCAACAGGGATGCATGCATGAAACACAGGAAGAGATTCCGGAAGAAGCATATAGTAAGGATCATGTGACCTAGGAGTGGGTGAGCAAAGGGGATGCATGCAAGAAACACAGGAAGCGATTCAGGAAGAAGCATATAGTAAGGATCATGCGACCTAGGAGTAGGTGAGCAAAGAGGATGCATGCAAGAAACACAGGAAGAGATTCAGGAAGAAGCATATAGTAAGGATCATGTGACCTAGGAATAGGTGAGCAAAGGGGATGCATGCAAGAAACACAGGAAGAGATTCAGGAAGAAGCCTGTAGTGCGGGTCATGTGACCTAGGAGTGGGTGAGCAACAGGGATGCATGCATGAAAAACAGGAAGAGATTCAGGAAGAAGCATATAGTAAGGATCATGTTACCTAGGAGTAGGTGAGCAAAGGGGATGCATGCAAGAAACACAGGAAGAGATTCAGGAAGAAGCCTGTAGTGCGGGTCATGTGACCTAGGAGTGGGTGAGCAACAGGGATGCATGCATGAAACACAGGAAGAGATTCAGGAAGAAGCATATAGTAAGGATCATGTGACCTAGGAGTGGGTGAGCAAGGGGGATGTATGCAAGAAACACAGGAAGAGATTCAGGAAGAAGCCTGTAGTGCGGGTCATGTGACCTAGGAGTGGGTGAGCAATGGGGATGTATGCAAGAAACACAGGAAGAGATGCAGGAAGAAGCATGTAGTAAGGATCATGTGACCTAGGAGTAGGTGAGCAAAGGGGATGCATGCAAGAAACACAGGAAGCGATTCAGGAAGAAGCCTGTAGTGCGGGTCATGTGACCTAGGAGTGGGTGAGCAAAGGGGATGCATGCAAGAAACTCAGGAAGAGATTCAGGAAGAAGCATATAGTAAGGATCATGTGACCTAGGAGTAGGTGAGCAAAGGGGATGCATGCAAGAAACACAGGAAGAGATTCAGGAAGAAGCATATAGTAAGGATCATGTGACCTAGGAGTAAGTGAGCAAAGGGGATGCATGCAAGAAACACAGGAAGAGATTCAGGAAGAAGCCTGTATTGCAGGTCATGTTACCTAGGAGTGGGTGAGCAACAGGGATGCATGCATGAAACACAGGAAGAGATTCAGGAAGAAGCATATAGTAAGGATCATGTGACCTAGGAGTAGGTGAGCAAAGGGGATGCATGCATGAAACACAGGAAGAGATTCAGGAAGAAGCATATAGTAAGGATCATGTGACCTAGGAGTGGGTGAGCAAAGGGGATGCATCCAAGAAACACAGGAAGAGATTCAGGAAGAAGCCTGTAGTGCGGGTCATGTGACCTAGGAGTGGGTGAGCAACGGGGATGTATGCAAGAAACACAGGAAGAGATGCAGGAAGAAGCATGTAGTGCGGGTCATGTGACCTAGGAGTGCGTGAGCAACAGGGATGCATGCACGAAACACAGGAAGAGATTCAGGAAGAAGCATGTAGTGCGGGTCATGTGACCTAGGAGTGGCTGAGCAACAGGGATGCATGCAAGAAACACAGGAGGAGATTCAGGAAGAAGCATCTAGTTCGGATCATGTGACCTAGGAGTGGGTGAGCAAAAGGGGATGCATGCAAGAAACACAGGAAGCGAGTCATGTTGTGCGGGTCATGTGACCTAGGAGTGGGCGAGCAAAGGGGATGCATGCAAGAAACACAGGAAGAGATTCAGGAAGAAGCATGTAGTGTGGGTCATGTGACCTAGGAGTGGCTGAGCAACAGGGATGCATACACGAAACACAGGAAGAGATTCAGGAAGAAGCATGTAGTGCGGATCATGTGACCTAGGAGTGGGTGAGCAAAAGGGGATGCATGCAAGAAACACAGGAAGAGATTCAGGAAGATGCATATAGTAAGGATCATGTGACCTACGATTGGGTGAGCAAAGGGGATGCATGCAAGAAAGACAGGCTGAGATTCAGGAAGAAGCGTATAGTAAAGATCATGTGACCTAGGAGTGGGTGAGCAACAGGGATGCATGCAAGAAACACAGGAAGAGATTCAGGAAGAAGCATATAGTAAGGATCATGTGACCTAGGAGTGGGTGAGCAACAGGGATGCATGCAAGAAACACAGGAAGAGATTCTGGAAGAAGCATGTAGTGTGGGTCATGTGAAGCATACAGTAAGGATCATGTGACCTAGGAGTAGGTGAGCAAAGGGGATGCATGCAAGAAACACAGGAAGAGATTCAGGAAGAAGCATATAGTAAGGATCATGTGACCTAGGCTAGGTGAGCAAAGGGGATGCATGCAAGAAACACAGGAAGAGATTCAGGAAGAAGCATATAGTAAGGATCATGTGACCTAGGAGTAGGTGAGCAAAGGGGATGCATGCAAGAAACACAGGAAGAGATTCAGGAAGAAGCCTGTAGTGCGGGTCATGTGACCTAGGAGTGGGTGAGCAAAGGGGATGCATGCAAGAAACAAAGGAGGAGATGCAGGAAGAAGCATGTAGTGTGGATCATGTGACCTAGGAGTGGGTGAGCAAAAGGGATACATGCAAGAAACACAGGAAGAGATTCAGGAAGAAGCATGTAGTGCGAGTCATGTGACCTAGGAGTGGGTGAGCAACAGGGATGCATGCAAGAAACACAGGAAGAGATTCAGGAAGAAGCATGTAGTGCGGGTCATGTGACCTAGGAGTTGGTGAGCAAAAGGGATGCATGCAAGAAACACAGGAAGAGATTCAGGAATAAGCATGTAGTGCAGATCATGTGACCTAGACGTGGGTGAGCAAAGGGGATGCATGCAAGAAACACAGGCTGAGATTCAGGAAGAAGCATGTAGTGCGGGTCATATGACCTAGGAGTGGGTAGGCAACAGGGATGCATGTAAGAAACACAGGAAGAGATTCAGAAAGAAGCATGTAGTGTGGATCATGTGACCTAGGAGTGGGTGAGCAACAGGGATGCATGCACGAAACACACGAAGAGATTCAGGAAGAAGCATGTAGTGCGGATCATGTGACCTAGGAGTGGGTGAGCAACAGGGATGCATGCATGAAACACAGGAAGATATTCAGGAAGAAGCATATAGTAAGGATCTTATGACCTAGGAGTGGGTGAGCAAAAGGGATGTATGCAATAAACACAGGAAGAGATTCAGGAAGAAGCATGTAGTGCGGGTCATGTGACCTAGGAGTGGGTGAGCAACAGGGATGCATGCAAGAAACACAGGAAGAGATTCAGGAAGAAGCATATAGTAAGGATCATGTGACCTAGGAGTGGGTGAGCAACAGGGATGCATGCAAGAAACACAGGAAGAGATTCTGGAAGAAGCATGTAGTGTGGGCCATGTGAAGCATACAGTAAGGATCATGTGACCTAGGAGTAGGTGAGCAAAGGGAATGCATGCAAGAAACACAGGAAGAGATTCAGGAAGAAGCATGTAGTGCAGGTCATGTGACCTAGAAGTGGGTGAGCAAAGGGGATGCATGCAAGAAACACAGGAAGAGATGCAGGAAGAAGCATGTAGTGAGGGGCCATATGACCTAGGAGTGGTTAGGCAACAGGGATGCATGCAAGAAACACAGGAAGAGATTCAGAAAGAAGCATGTAGTGTGGATCATGTGACTTAGGAGTGGGTGAGCAACAGGGATGCATGCACGAAACACACGAAGAGATTCAGGAAGAAGCATGTAGTGCGGATCATGTGACCTAGGAGTGGGTAAGCAACAGGGATGCATGCACGAAACACACGAAGAGATTCAGGAAGAAGCATGTAGTGCGGATCATGTGACCTAGGAGTGGGTGAGCAAAGGGGATGCATGCATGAAACACAGGAAGATATTCAGGAAGAAGCATATAGTAAGGATCTTATGACCTAGGAGTGGGTGAGCAAAGGGGATGCATGCATGAAACACAGGAAGATATTCAGGAAGAAGCATATAGTAAGGATCTTATGACCTAGGAGTGGGTGAGCAAAGGGGATGGATGCCAGAAACACAGGCTCAGTTTCAGGAAGAAGCATATAGTAAGGATCTTATGACCTAGGAGTGGGTGAGCAAAGGGGATGCATGCATGAAACACAGGAAGATATTCAGGAAGAAGCATATAGTAAGGATCTTATGACCTAGGAGTGGGTGAGCAAAGGGGATGTTTGTTTGTTTGTTTGTTTGTATGTTTGTTTGTTTATTTGTTTTATTATTTATAATGCGCGAGTGTACCCGGAGGTATCAGGGCGCAGCCTTTACAAGAATTTTCAAAGCTTAGTTACAGTACACATAGAATATACATAATAAGAAGAGAGACACATCAAAGTTATTTACATAGCAGCAGTGGGGCCAACAGGCCGATATATGCATGGAGCATAAGGGCACACGTGGTTACAGTGTGTGCAGGTAGCGCTGGGCATTTAATTATCTTGGCGGGTATCCAGTTTCAGCCATGAGACTACCTTGGAACGGAAGCTCCGAAAGGTCATGTCCATTCTATGATTGGGAGTTATGGAGTTCCAGAGTTTGGCTGCTTTCACCGGAAAGCTGTTGCCCCCAATGGTGGCACGTTTATATTGAGGAACGGATAAGCATTATTTGTAGGCGCTTCTAAAGGGTCTTGAGGAAGACTGTCTGTGGAATCGATTACTCAGGTAGGTAGGGGCGGCATAATTGAGAGACTTATGTGTGAGGGATGCTGTTTTTAGGAGAATTTTATCTCTAGTGGAGAGCCAGTTGTTCTGTAGGCTAAGTCCTGTAATATGTTCTCTTCTGGAGATGCCTAGAGCTGCTCGAAGAGCGTTATTCTGTAGGGTTTGCAGTTCATAGGTTGTGGCCTTGGAGGAACCCAGGTAAAGGGCGTTGCAATAGTCAAGGCGAGACAATATGAGGGCTCTGGCGAGTGTGAGGCAGCTAGAGTCTGACAGGAATGGTTTGGTTGCGCGGATTAATTACATGTATAAGCAGTGGAGGATACCAAAGAGCTCACTTGTCTTTTGAAGGAGAAATTGGAGTCTAAATAGAATCCCAATGTTTTGACCTCCTGGCCGACTTTGATGTTGTTCCCATCGATCATGAAGGAATTATAGGTCGGGCCAAGTTTCTTTAGGCTGAATGAGGTGCCTAGGATGATAAGTTCAGTTTTATCATCATTCAGGCATAGTCCATGAGTGGCCATCCATGCCTGGATGATGATGTACACCCTATTTAACAAGGCCAAATCCTTTCCATAATCTCCAGAAAGCAGAAGGAGTATCTGAGTATCATCTGCATAGTTGGTGTAGGTGATACCCAGATGATCCAAATCATCAAAAAGGGGCTTGGTAAATATGTTGTATAGAGTAGGGGAGACGCAGGAACCCTGAGGTATGCCGCAGGTGATGGGTATGGGATATGCTGCCGCAGTAGGAGAGAAGACCCTCATGGTCCTTCCGTTAAGGAAGGAGGTAATCCAAGTGATGGCTTCGGCGGAGAAGTGAGATGAAGTGTGGAGGTGTGAGCATAGGACAGAATGATCGACCAGATCGAAAGCTGCAGATAGGTCGAGGAGGAGGAGTAGGGCAGCTTGCCCATTGTCTCTAAGCATGTCGAGCTGCGCCTTTAAGTCAATGAGTGCCGTTTCAGTCCCGTGTTGTGGACGGAACCCCGATTGTCTGGAACCTAAGAGGTTATGTTCTTCCAGGTGCTTCTGTATTTGAACATAGGCAACCTTGTCCATAATTTTTAGTAGAAAGGGAACAGTCGTTATGGGTCGGTAGTTTGTGGGTATGGCCGGGTCCAGAGTGGGTTTTTCCAGAAGTGGAAGTACCCAGGATTCTTTTAAGTTGGTGGGGATGGAGCCAGTGGCGAAAGAGGCGTTAATCAATTTCGTAATGAAGGGGGAGAGGTCGCGGGCAGCGTCTTTAATGAGCTGTGCTGGACATAGATCTCCCTGGCAATTAGAAGGTTTCAAAGTCAGAATGATTTTTTCAACTTCATGTGTATTGACTTTGGAGAACTGGAAACGGTTGAGATCAGTGGGCATGAGCTTATCCGGTGTTTTAGAAGGGAGAGTGTCATTCAAGGAAGCTCTTTTGCTGGAGATTTTGCTTTGAAGGGTCGCGATCTTATTCGCTAAAGCATTTTGAATTTCTGAACACCAGTTTTTATCTTTGGTACAGGTGTCAGGGGGTGCCATGGGGGTTTCTATTTCTTTGAGGATGGAGAAGAGTTCTTTTATGTTGGATTTTGATGGGGTTATGCAGGAATCAAAGGAGGCTCGTTTGGCCAGGTACATTTCTTTTTCATAAAGTGCAGCTAATTGGAGAGTTTGATTTTGTTTGCAACTGAGGGGGATTTTTTCCAAGTAGCCTCACAGTTTCTTTTTTGCTGGCTTAGGTTTTTGAGGAATGGTGTGTATCATTTGTTGAGGTGCGTTTTCCGTTTGCTGGATCTGAGTTTAAGGGGGGGCGATACGGTCCAGCGAGGTAGTCATAATCCTGTTAAATTCTTCAACCAAGGACTCTGGGTCCAGGTTGTCAGGAAGTGTGTTGAGTGTGGGGAGTAGGTTCGGGATGAGTCTTTCAGCTGTCATGTTCTTCTTGTTTCTAGTAAGCGTGGGTGGGGCCCTGATGGACGGCGTGGGCGGAGGTCTGTCAGTAGAGAGCTTGAACGATACCAGGTGGATGTCAGTCCAGGCTAGTGGTGAGATATTTGTGATATTCGCTAAGCAGTTGTAGTCGGCCACCCAGTCAAGCGTTTGGCCTTTTGAGTGCGTAGGTGCCATACATCTTTGCGCAAAGCCTCGTTCAGTAAGGATGTTGGCTATGGAACTAGCGCTATGGTCTTCCGGGTCGTTGTAGCCCAAGTTAAAGTCTCCCAGGGTGAGGGCTTGAGTGGAGCTTTTGAGTTTGCTGGATAGAGTAGAGTTGAGGTCTTCACCGAAAGAGCCAATAGGGCCAGGCGGGCGGTAGAACAGATAGATGTTAAGGGTTTGGGTGTTTGTGAGAGGAATTTTTACTGCAACGGTTTCGCATGAGAGGGCATCGGTAGAAGTGGCTAGTCTCATGTTAAGGCTACACTTATGGATAATAGCGACACCCCCACCTCTAGAATTGGGGCGGTCTTGCCTTAGGATAGAGTAGTTATCTGGGACTGCCAGCATAAGCATGAGGCCTGCTGCTGGGTGTAGCCAAGTCTCGGTGATGGCCAGGAAGTCAAGGTCTTCTGTAAGGATTAAATCTGCAATTTCTGTGGCATGTGCTAATAGCGATCTGGCGTTGATCAAGGCTCCCTTGATTTTGGGGCTGGCTATGTTTTTGGCAGTAGAAGCTGTGTTTTTTGAAGTAGTGGTGTGGCGCTTGTCCTGAGTGGGTTCAGGGGTGCCCTGATTGAAGGAGTTATGAGGAGGTGTAAGGTTGTGGTTTTGGGGTAAATGGAAAGATTTAGTAGAGGAATTAAGTCGGAACGTTCTAGAGTTCTGTGTGATGGGCAGTGAGCGGGCAGGGGGCTCATACATTTTGGCTATTCTAGCTCTAAGTCCTAGGTTCCTGTGAACGGTGGTACAAGGGAGACTGGTAGGTAGTAGTAGCTGAATATCATTTAGATTTAGGTATGGTGCATGGATATTAGCTCTGATTGTAGCTGGCGTGTTATGTAGGTGTGGAGCCATCTCCACAGCTAATCTCCAGGCTAATCAGGAAGTAGGCAATCAGATTGGTGGTGAGTGGACGCATGCTAGGTGGTGATGTCAGGAATGTTGTGAGGCCGGGGCGTGGGTTATTTTATGCCAGTTAGACCAGTATGCATTGGTATATTGGCCAAAGCTGGGATCTCGCAGTAAAACTGGGATACGCTAAGGTTGGTGACACCTGCATTACGCTAAGAGCATGTAGCTAGGAAGCACTGAGTCATACCTAGGTTAGGTGGCACAAAGTGGTTAGGATGCGCTACACAGTGCCTAAATGTGGGGTAGTTGATAAGGCTCGGATAGCCTAGGTTAGACAGACTAATTTAACATAACAACTACTTTGAAGGTAAAACAAATAGGGCAGGACGGCTAAAGTGGCTGGGACAGCAACTGCATACATTCGAAGTGTGGCAGTTTGTCTGAAATACATTGAGAAGCACCTAGAATAATGGCAGAACGAATCAGGCAAAATGACCGCCTGATGCATGCAAGAAACACAGGAAGAGTTTCAGGAAGAAGCATGTAGTGCGGGTCATGTGACCTGGGAGTGGGTGAGCAACAGGGATGCATGCAAGAAACACAGGAAGAGATTCAGGAAGAAGCATGTAGTGCGGGTCATGTGGCCTAGGAGTGGGTGAGCAACAGGGATGCATGCACGAAACACAGGAAGAGATTCAGGAAGAAGCATGTAGTGCGGATCATGTGACCTAGGAGTGGGTGAGCAAAAGGAGATGCAGGCAAGAAACACAGGAAGAGATGCAGGAAGAAGCATATAGTAAGGATCATGTGACCTAGGAGTGGGTGAGCAAAGGGGATGCATGCAAGAAACACAGGAAGAGATTCAGTAAGAAGCATGTAATGCAGAACATGTGACCTCGGAGTGGGTGAGCACAAGGGGATGCATGCAAGAAACACAGGAAGAGATGCAGGAAGAAGCATATAGTAAGGATCATGTGACCTAGGAGTGGGTGAGTAACAAGGATGCATGCAAGAAACACAGGAAGAGATTCAGGAAGAAGCATGTAATGCGGAACATGTGACCTCGGAGTGGGTGAGCACAAGGGGATGCATGCAAGAACCACAGGAAAAGATTCAGGAAGAAGCATGTAGTGCGGGTCATGTGTCCTAGGAGTGGGTGAGCAAAGGGGATGCATGCAAGAAACATAGTAAGAGATTCAGGAAGAATCGTGTAGTGCGGGTCATGTGGCCTAGGAGTGGGTGAGTAACAGGGATGCATGCACGAAACACAGGAAGAGATTCAGGAAGAAGCATGTAGTGCGGATCATGTGACCTAGGAGTGGGTGAGCAAAAGGGGATGCATGCAAGAAACACAGGAAGAGATGCAGGAAGAAGCATATAGTAAGGATCATGTGACCTAGGAGTGGGTGAGCAAAGGGGATGCATGCAAGAAACACAGTAAGAGATTCAGGAAGAAGCATGTAGTGTGGGTCATGTGACCTAGGAGTGGGTGAGCACAGGGGATGCATGCAAGAAACACAGGAAGAGATGCAGGAAGAAGCATATAGTAAGGATCATGTGACCTATGAGTGGGTGAGCAAAGGGGATGCATGCAAGAAACACAGGAAGAGATTCAGGAAAAAGCATATAGTAAGGATCATGTGACCTAGGAGTGGGTGAACAAAGAGGATGCATGCAAGAAACACAGGGAGAGATTCAGGAAGAAGCATATAGTAAGGATCATGTGACCTAGGATATAGGTGAGCAAAGTGGATGCATGTAAGAAACACAGGAAGAGATTCAGGAAGAAGCATATAGTAAGGATCATGTGACCTAGGAGTAGGTGAGCAAAGGGGATGCATGCAAGAAACACAGGAAGAGATGCAGGAAGAAGCATATAGTAAGGATCATGTGACCTAGGAGTGGGTGAGCAAAGGGGATGCATGCAAGAAACACAGGAAGAGATTCAGGAAAAGGCATATAGTAAGGATCATGTGACCTAGGAGTGGGTGAACAAAGAGGATGCATGCAAGAAACACAGGGAGAGATTCAGGAAGAAGCATATAGTAAGGATCATGTGACCTAGGATATAGGTGAGCAAAGTGGATGCATGCAAGAAACACAGGAAGAGATTCAGGAAGAAGCATATAGTAAGGATCATGTGACCTAGGAGTAAGTGAGCAAAGGGGATGCATGCAAGAAACACAGGAAGAGATTCAGGAAGAAGCATATAGTAAGGATCATGTTACCTAGGAGTAGGTGATCAAAGGGGATGCATGCAAGAAACACAGGAAGAGATTCAGGAAGAAGCCTGTATTACAGGTCATGTTACCTAGGAGTGGGTGAGCAACAGGAATGCATGCATGAAACACAGGAAGAGATTCAGGAAGAAGCATATAGTAAGGCTCATGTGACCTAGGAGTAGGTGAGCAAAGGGGATGCATGCAAGAAACACAGGAAGAGATTCAGGAAGAAGCATATAGTGCGGGTCATGTGACCTAGGAGTGGGTGAGCAAAGGGGATGCATGCAAGAAACAGAGGAAGAGATTCAGGAAGAAGCAGATAGTAAGGATCATGTGACCTATGAGTGGGTGAGCAAAGGGGATGCATGCAAGAAACACAGGAAGAGATTCAGGAAGAAGCATATAGTAAGGATCATGTGACCTAGGAGTAGGTGAGCAAAGGGGATGCATGCAAGAAACACAGGAAGAGATTCAGGAAGAAACATGTAGTTCGGGTCATGTGACCTAGGAGTAGGTGAGCAAAGGGGATGCATGCAAGAAACGCAGGAAGAGATTCAGGAAGAAACATGTAGTTCGGGTCATGTGACCTAGGAGTAGGTGAGCAAAGGGGATGCATGCAAGAAACGCAGGAAGAGATTCAGGAAGAAGCATATAGTGCGGGTCATGTGACCTAGGAGTGGGTGAGCAAAGGGGATGCATGCAAGAAACACAGGAAGAGATTCAGGAAGAAGCATATAGTAAGGATCATGTGACCTAGGAGTGGGTGAGCAAAGTGGATGCATGCAAGAAACACAGGAAGAGATTCAGGAAGGAGCATATAGTAAGGATCATGTGACCTAGGAGTAGGTGAACAAAGGGGATATGCATGAAAGAAACACAGGAAGAGATTCAGGAAGAAGCCTGTAGTTCGGTTCATGTGACCTAGGAGTGGGTGAGCAACAGGGATGCATGCATGAAAAACAGGAAGAGATTCATGAAGAAGCATATAGTAAGGATCATGTTACCTAGGAGTAGGTGATCAAAGGGGATGCATGCAAGAACCACAGGAAGCGATTCAGGAAGAAGCCTGTAGTGCGGGTCATGTGACCTAGGAGTGTGTGAGCAAAGGGGATGCATGCAAGAAACACAGGAAAAGATTCAGGAAGAAGCATACAGTAAGGATCATGTGACCTAGGAGTAGGTGAGCAATGGGGATGCATGCAAGAAACACAGGAAGAGATTCAGGAAGAAACCTGTAGTGCGGGTCATGTGACCTAGGAGTGGGTGAGCAACAGGGATGCATGCATGAAACACAGGAAGAGATTCAGGAAGAAGCATATAGTAAGGATCATGTGACCTAGGAGTGGGTGAGCAAAGGGGATGCATGCAAGAAACACAGGAAGAGATTCAGGAAGAAGCCTGTATTGCAGGTCATGTTACCTAGGAGTGGGTGAGCAACAGGGATGCATGCATGAAACACAGGAAGAGATTCAGGAAGAAGCATATAGTAAGGATCATGTGACCTAGGAGTAGGTGAGCAAAGGGGATGCATGCAAGAAACACAGGAAGAGATTCAGGAAGAAGCATATAGTAAGGATCATGTGACCTAGGAGTGGGTGAACAAAGAGGATGCATGCAAGAAACACAGTGAGAGATTCAGGAAGAAGCATATAGTAAGGATCATGTGACCTAGGATATAGGTGAGCAAAGTGGATGCATGCAAGAAACACAGGAAGAGATTCAGGAAGAAGCATATAGTAAGGATCATGTGACCTAGGAGTAGGTGAGCAAAGGGGATGCATGCAAGAAACACAGGAAGAGATTCAGGAAGAAGCATATAGTAAGGATCATGTTACCTAGGAGTAGGTGATCAAAGGGGATGCATGCAAGAAACACAGGAAGAGATTCAGGAAGAAGCCTGTATTGCAGGTCATGTTACCTAGGAGTGGGTGAGCAACAGGGATGCATGCATGAAACACAGGAAGAGATTCAGGAAGAAGCATATAGTAAGGATCATGTGACCTAGGAGTAGGTGAGCAAAGGGGATGCATGCAAGAAACACAGGAAGAGATTCAGGAAGAAACATGTAGTTCGGGTCATGTGACCTAGGAGTAGGTGAGCAAAGGGGATGCATGCAAGAAACGCAGGAAGAGATTCAGGAAGAAACATGTAGTTCGGGTCATGTGACCTAGGAGTAGGTGAGCAAAGGGGATGCATGCAAGAAACGCAGGAAGAGATTCAGGGAGAAGCATATAGTGCGGGTCATGTGACCTAGGAGTGGGTGAGCAAAGGGGATGCATGCAAGAAACACAGGAAGAGATTCAGGAAGAAGCATATAGTAAGGATCATGTGACCTAGGAGTGGGTGAGCAAAGTAGATGCATGCAAGAAACACAGGAAGAGATTCAAGAAGGAGCATATATTAAGGATCATGTGACCTGCAAGAAACACAGGAGTATGTGAGCAAAGGGGATGCATGCAAGAAACACAGGAAGAGATTCAGGAAGAAGCATATAGTGCGGGTCATGTGACCTAGAAGTGGGTGAGCAAAGGGGATGCATGCAAGAAACACAGGAAGAGATTCAGGAAGAAGCATATAGTAAGGATCATGTGACCTAGGAGTGGGTGAGCAAAGGGGATGCATGCAAGAAACACAGGAAGAGATTCAGGAAGAAGCATATAGTGCGGGTCATGTGACCTAGAAGTGGGTGAGCAAAAGGGATGCATGCAAGAAACACAGGAAGAGATTCAGGAAGAAGAATATAGTAAGGATCATGTGACCTAGGAGTGGGTGAGCAACAGGGATGCATGCAAGAAACACAGAAAGAGATTCAGGAAGAAGCATGTATTAAGGATCATGTTACCTAGGAGTGGGTGAGCAAAGGGGATGCATGCAAGAAACACAGGAAGAGACTCAGAAAGAAGCATGTAGTGTGGGTCATGTGACCTAGGAGTGGGTGAGCAAAGGGGATGCATGTAAGAAACACAGGAAGAGATTCAGGAAGAAGCATATAGTAAGGATCATGTGACCTAGGAGTAGGTGAGCAAAGGGGATGCATGCAAGAAACACAGGAAGAGATTCAGGAAGAAGCATATAGTAAGGATCATGTGACCTAGGAGTAGGTGAGCAAAGGGGATATGCATGAAAGAAACACAGGAAGAGATTCAGGAAGAAGCCTGTAGTGCGGTTCATGTGACCTAGGAGTGGGTGAGCAACAGGGATGCATGCATGAAAAACAGGAAGAGATTCATGAAGAAGCATATAGTAAGGATCATGTTACTTCGGAGTAGGTGATCAAAGGGGATGCATGCAAGAACCACAGGAAGCGATTCAGGAAGAAGCCTGTAGTGCGGGTCATGTGACCTAGGAGTGTGTGAGCAAAGGGGATGCATGCAAGAAACACAGGAAGAGATTCAGGAAGAAGCATACAGTAAGGATCATGTGACCTAGGAGTAGGTGAGCAAAGGGGATGCATGCAAGAAACACAGGAAGAGATTCAGGAAGAAACCTGTAGTGCGGATCATGTGACCTAGGAGTGGGTGAGCAACAGGGATGCATGCATGAAACACAGGAAGAGATTCAGGAAGAAGCATATAGTAAGGATCATGTGACCTAGGAGTGGGTGAGCAAACGGGATGCATGCAAGAAACACAGGAAGAGATTCAGGAAGAAGCCTGTATTGCAGGTCATGTTACCTAGGAGTGGGTGAGCAACAGGGATGCATGCATGAAACACAGGAAGAGATTCAGGAAGTAGCATATAGTAAGGATCATGTGACCTAGGAGTGGGTGAGCAAAGGGGATGCATGCAAGAAACACAGGAAGAGATTCAGGAAGAAGCCTGTAGTGCGGGTCATGTGACCTAGGAGTGGGTGAGCAACAGGGATGTATGCAAGAAACACAGGAAGAGATGCAGGAAGAAGCATATAGTGCGGGTCATGTGACCTAGGAGTGGGTGAGCAACATGGATGCATGCAAGAAACACAGGAAGAGATTCAGGAAAAAGCATGTAGTGCGGGTCATGTGACCTAGGAGTGGCTGAGCAACAGGGATGCATGCAAGAAACACAGGAGGAGATTCAGGAAGAAGCATCTAGTTCGGATCATGTGACCTAGGAGTGGGTGAGCAAAAGGGGATGCATGCAAGAAACGCAGGAAGCGAGTCATGTTGTGTGGGTCATGTGACCTAGGAGTGGGCGAGCAAAGGGGATGCATGCAAGAAACACAAGAAGAGATTCAGGAAGAAGCATGTAGTGCGGGTCATGTGACCTAGGAGTGGGTGAGCAAAGGGGATGCATGCAAGAAACACAGGAAGAGATTCAGGAAGAAGCATATAGTAAGGATCATGTGACCTAGGAGTAGGTGAGCAAAGGGGATGCATGCAAGAAACACAGGAAGAGATTCAGGAAGAAGCATATAGTAAGGATCATGTGACCTAGGAGTAGGTGAGCAAAGGGGATGTATGAAAGAAACACAGGAAGAGATTCAGGAAGAAGCCTGTAGTGCGGGTCATGTGACCTAGGAGTGGGTGTGCAACAGGGATGCATGCATGAAAAACAGGAAGAGATTCATGAAGAAGCATATAGTAAGGATCATGTTACCTAGGAGTAGGTGATCAAAGGGGATGCATGCAAGAAACACAGGAAGCGATTCAGGAAGAAGCCTGTAGTGCGGGTCATGTGACCTAGGAGTGGGTGAGCAAAGGGGATGCATGCAAGAAACACAGGAAGAGATTCAGGAAGAAGCATACAGTAAGAATCATGTGACCTAGGAGTAGGTGAGCAAAGGGGATGCATGCTAGAAACACAGGAAGAGATTCAGGAAGAAGCATATAGTAAGGATCATGTGACCAAGGAGTAGGTGAGCAAAGGGGATGCATGAAAGAAACACAGGAAGAGATTCAGGAAGAAGCCTGTAGTGCGGGTCATGTGACCTAAGAGTGGGTGAGCAACAGGGATGCATGCATGAAAAACAGGAAGAGATTCATGAAGAAGCATATAGTAAGGATCATGTTACCTAGGAGTAGGTGATCAAAGGGGATGCATGCAAGAAACACAGGAAGCGATTCAGGAAGAAGCCTGTAGTGCGGGTCATGTGACCTAGGAGTGGGTGAGCAAACAGGATGCATGCAAGAAACACAGGAAGAGATTCAGGAAGAAGCATACAGTAAGGATCATGTGACCTAGGAGTGGGTGAGCAAAGGGGATGCATGCAAGAAACACAGGAAGAGATTCAGGAAGAAGCTACAGTAAGGATCATGTGACCTAGGAGTAGGTGAGCAACAGGGATGCATGCATGAAACACAGGAAGAGATTCAGGAAGAAGCATATAGTAAGGATCATTTGACCTAGTAGTAGGTGAGCAAAGGGGATGCATGCAAGAAACACAGGAAGAGATTCAGGAAGAAACCTGTAGTGCGGGTCATGTGACCTAGTAGTGGGTGAGCAACAGGGATGCATGCATGAAACACAGGAAGAGATTCAGGAAGAAGCATATAGTAAGGATCATGTGACCTAGGAGTGGGTGAGCAAAGGGGATGCATGCAAGAAACACAGGAAGAGATTCAGGAAGAAGCATATAGTAAGGATCATGTGACCTAGGAGTGGGTGAGCAAAGGGGATGCATGCAAGAAACACAGGAAGAGATTCAGGAAGAAGCCTGTAGTGCGGGTCATGTGACCTAGGAGAGGGTGAGCAACAGGGATGTATGCAAGAAACACAGGAAGAGATGCAGGAAGAAGCATGTAGTGCGGGTCATGTGACCTAGGAGTGGGTGAGCAACAGGGATGCATGCAAGAAACACAGGAAGAGATTCAGGAAGAAGCATGTAGTACGGGTCATGTGACCTAGGAGTGGCTGAGCAACAGGGATGCATGCAAGAAACACAGGAGGAGATTCAGGAAGAAGCATCTAGTTCGGATCATGTGACCTAGGAGTGGGTGAGCAAAAGGGGATGCATGCAAGAAACACAGGAAGCGAGTCATGTTGTGTGGGTCATGTGATCTAGGAGTGGGCGAGCAAAGGGGATGCATGCAAGAAACACAGGAAGAGATTCAGGAAGAAGCATGTAGTGCAGGTCATGTGACCTAGGAGTGGGTGAGCAAAGGGGATGCATGCAAGAAACACAGGAAGAGATTCAGGAAGAAGCATATAGTAAGGATCATGTGACCTAGGAGTAGGTGAGCAAAGGGGATGCATGCAAGAAACACAGGAAGAGATTCAGGAAGAAGCATATAGTAAGGATCATGTGACCTATGAGTAGGTGAGCAAAGGGGATGCATGAAAGAAACACAGGAAGAGATTCAGGAAGAAGCCTGTAGTGTGGGTCATGTGACCTAGGAGTGGGTGAGCAACAGGGATGCATGCATGAAAAACAGGAAGAGATTCAGGAAGAAGCATATAGTAAGGATCATGTTACCTAGGAGTAGGTGATCAAAGGGGATGCATGCAAGAAACACAGGAAGCGATTCAGGAAGAAGCCTGTAGTGCGGGTCATGTGACCCAGGAGTGGGTGAGCAAAGGGGATGCATGCAAGAAACACAGGAAGAGATTCAGGAAGAAGCATATAGTAAGGATCATGTGACCTAGGAGTAGGTGAGCAAAGGGGATGCATGCAAGAAACACAGGAAGAGATTCAGGAAGAAGCATATAGTAAGGATCATGTGACCTAGGAGTAGGTGAGCAAAGGGGATGCATGCAAGAAACACAGGAAGAGATTCAGGAAGAAGCCTGTATTGCAGGTCATGTTACCTAGGAGTGGGTGAGCAACAGGGATGCATGCATGAAACACAGGAAGAGATTCAGGAAGAAGCATATAGTAAGGATCATGTGACCTAGGAGTAGGTGAGCAAAGGGGATGCATGCAAGAAACACAGGAAGAGATTCAGGAAGAAACCTGTAGTGTGGGTCATGTGACCTAGGAGTGGGTGAGCAACAGGGATGCATGCATGAAACACAGGAAGAGATTCAGGAAGAAGCATATAGTAAGGATCATGTGACCTAGGAGTGGGTGAGCAAAGGGGATGCATGCAAGAAACACAGGAAGCGATTCAGGAAGAAGCATATAGTAAGGATCATGTGACCTAGGAGTAGGTGAGCAAAGGGGATGCATGCAAGAAACACAGGAAGAGATTCAGGAAGAAGCCTGTAGTGCGGGTCATGTGACCTAGGAGTGGGTGAGCAACGGGGATGTATGCAAGAAACACAGGAAGAGATGCAGGAAGAAGCATGTAGTGCGGGTCATGTGACCTAGGAGTGGGTGAGCAACAGGGATGCATGCAAGAAACACAGGAAGAGATTCAGGAAGAAGCATGTAGTGCGGGTCATGTGACCTAGGAGTGGCTGAGCAACAGGGATGCATGCAAGAAACACAGGAGGAGATTCAGGAAGAAGCATCTAGTTCGGATCATGTGACCTAGGAGTGGGTGAGCAAAAGGGATGCATGCAAGAAACACAGGAAGCGAGTCATGTTGTGCGGGTCATGTGACCTAGGAGTGGGCGAGCAAAAGGGGATGCATGCAAGAAACACAGGAAGAGATTCAGGAAGAAGCATGTAGTGCGGGTCATGTGACCTAGGAGTGGGTGAGCAAAGGGGATGCAAGCAAGAAACACAGGAAGAGATTCAGGAAGAAGCATATAGTAAGGATCATGTGACCTAGGAGTAGGTGAGCAAAGGGGATGCATGCAAGAAACACAGGAAGAGATTCAGGAAGAAGCCTGTAGTGCGGGTCATGTGACCTAGGAGTGGGTGAGCAACAGGGATGCATGCATGAAAAACAGGAAGAGATTCAGGAAGAAGCATATAGTAAGGATCATGTTACCTAGGAGTAGGTGAGCAAAGGGGATGCATGCAAGAAACACAAGAAGAGATTCAGGAAGAAGCCTGTAGTGCGGGTCATGTGACCTAGGAGTGGGTGAGCAACAGGGATGCATGCATGAAACACAGGAAGAGATTCAGGAAGAAGCATATAGTAAGGATCATGTGACCTAGGAGTGGGTGAGCAAGGGGGATGCATGCAAGAAACACAGGAAGAGATTCAGGAAGAAGCCTGTAGTGCGGGTCATGTGACCTAGGAGTGGGTGAGCAACGGGGATGTATGCAAGCAACACAGGAAGAGATGCTGGAAGAAGCATGTAGTAAGGATCATGTGACCTAGGAGTAGGTGAGCAAAGGGGATGCATGAAAGACACACAGGAAGCGATTCAGGAAGAAGCCTGTAGTGCGGGTCATGTGACCTAGGAGTGGGTGAGCAAAGGGGATGCATGCAAGAAACTCAGGAAGAGATTCAGGAAGAAGCATATAGTAAGGATCATGTGACCTAGGAGTAGGTGAGCAAAGGGGATGCATGCAAGAAACACAGGAAGAGATTCAGGAATAAGCATATAGTAAGGATCATGTGACCTAGGAGTAGGTGTCACGGATGGCACTCTATAAAGAGTGGCACAGGACACCCAGAAGAGTTTGGGTGCTGAAAATAAGTGGACAGACAAGTACACACACAGCAGAACGGAAATAGAACGAAGAGTAGGAAAGAGTAGCAAGGGAAAAGGTACAGAATGGATACCCTCTTGGGGTGTATGCAGAATAGGAAAAGAGTATCGAACCTTGGAAATACTCTAGCCTTCTGCACAGTTTGCTATAACAGAGGCCCACGCTGTTTGCTCATGACTTGGAACAGCAGCTATGGGTGTCTGTAATGTAGAAACAAGACAAAGGAAGGGGCAGAGGTTGACCGATGGGGAACCAACAGACAAGCTCTGGAACAAAGGGTCGACAAACGGTACAAGAGATGTTACAACAGACAAATCCAGGAAAGGAGGTGATAGCAAACTAGCAGAAGGAATAGAAGGGAAAGTCGAGTAACAGGATAGGATAGCAGAGGACAGTAAGGTACAAGGTAGAGAGCTCAGAGGAGCAGGAAAGCAGTGAGTAAACCTACAGGAGTAGGATGGTAGGGTAGAAAAGCCAGAGGAAAAGGGTTTAGGGCAGCCGGAAAGAGGTAGGCTGTAGAGCAGGGAGCCCAGAGGACAAGGGCTAAGGCAGCCGGAGAGTGAGGCAGGCTGTAGAGCAGGGAGCCCAGAGGATAAGGGCTAAGGCAGCCGGAGTGTGGCAGGCTGCAGAGCAGGGAGCCCAGAGGACAAGGGCTAAGGCAGCCGGAGTGAGGCAGGCTGTAGAGCAGGGAGCCCAGAGGACAAGGGCTAAGGCTGGAAAGCAGCAGAGCTAGATCAGCTGCAATGTGGAGGGCCCGCAGGTCAAGGGCGGAGGCTGGAAGGCAGCAGAGCGAGATCCGCTACAACGTGGAGAGCCCGCAGGGCAAGGGCGGAGGCTGGAAGACAGCAGAGCGTGATCCGCTGTAATGTGGAGAGCCCGGCAGGGCAAGGGCGAAGGCTGGAAGGGAGCAGAGCGTGATCCGCTGCAGGGTGGAGAGCCCGGCAGGGCAAGGGCGGAGACTGGAAGGCAGCAGAGCGTGATCCGCTGCGGGGTGGAGAGCCCGGCAGGGCAAGGGCGGAGACTGGAAGGCAGCAGAGCGTGATCCGCTGCAGGGTGGAGCAAGCAACAAGGCAGGGAGCCCAAAGGGCTAGGGCTGTAGGCAGCAGGGTGTAACAAGCTGTAAGGCAGGGTCCCAGCAGGAGAGAGGATAAACAGCATACAAGGATCCGAAGACACTCGCGAAAGGTGGAGGAAGGACTCTCAATGCAAGAGGCCGAGTCACTGCAGACAGCAGCCTTATATACTGCCTAGCCCAGCACAGAGGCAGGCCAATTGGTTTCACCTGGCGAATCACACCTGCAGGCAATCGGCCACCGCCCTTTCTGTTCCTGGGCTGGTGGAAGCAGGACCAGACTCTAAGGCTTCTGGGGGGTGTAGTTCCATAGAACTCCAATAGGAAAGGCCAGAAAACAATGCTTGCGGCCAGGTGCATTATGGTATGCGTAGTTAGATTACCATAATCATTAATTAGTAAAGTCCAAATGGAGCAGAAATGGATGTGCCCATGGCGCATGCATGACAGTATGCCCCTCTCCAGGCCCCTCTCCAGGCTCCCTGAAGACCGACCTGTAGGAAGAGTGTCTGTCCCACAGTACAAGAGTCTTACTCCAAAAAGACACATCATGAGGCACCAGAAACGAGTTGTAAGGTGAGAGTCTTGAATGACGGAGCCGGTACCAATGTTCTGAACCTTGGATGTAGAATTCAGAAAAGATGTAGTCTTTGGAACACAGACCCCAACTGTGTGTGCATGAAGAGAGGAACTGTGAAAAACTGCTGCAGGCTCCAAGATAGATTTTTCCTTGATGGGCAACAGTATGATGCTGGAAAGTGGAGCCATAGGTACAGCAGAGTTGGTACCTTTAGGAAGGTTTTCCAAGACATCCGAAGTAGTAATGACAACATCAGGGTTTGCCATAGAGAGTTCAGAGGATACAGCAGCGGTGAGATCTTGGATGGCTGTAGGGGGTATCAAGGCTGTAACAATTAGGTGTGAGGGAGCCATGAGAGAGCCAGCGGGCTGGAAAACACCTGAGACTGGTAGAGTAAAGTCTGGCAGTCTTAGTGCTATGGATATACCAGCAGGAACAACTGGAGTAGTAGTTTCAGGTTTCACAATAGCTATAGCGACCTCAAGATCTGTAGTAGGGACTTCAGGAGTCTCAAATGTGTCCGGGGGTTTTGGAACCACAGCAGTAGGCAGATCATGAATAGCAGTTGGAAGTTCGAGTGATATAGCAGCTACAGACAAATCAGGTGTTGCAACTACTGGTAGATCGGGTACCACAACCACTTGCGATTCAGGGGGTATAGAAGATGTTAATTGTTCGAGAGTGATGTCTGATAGCACAGCCGCACTTTGGCAAGCCCCGCTTGCCACTTCAGCATGCTTGGTGTGAACTGTGCCAGTCTCTTCAGCTGCTATAGACATTGCAGAGGAGGTTGTAGGTGTGAGAACTGGACGATAGGCAAGGGTGAGGGCGGAACCATCCTTTGACTCAGAAGAATTTTCGATCAGAAGACCACCCTTGTTTTGTTGTGTAATGGCTGTGTGCGTGATTTGACCCACCGGAGAAGTTAATCCTTTTCTGTCAGTACAACAACCTGAGTTTTTGCGGCTGGAAGGTGAAAGGGCTGTGTCAATCTCTAGAAGGGATACATATGCAATATTCAGGTCTTCCATCTGCTTGGTAAAAGTCTGTATACTTTTCTGTATGTCAACTCCAGGCCTTATCATGTCGATCTCTAACGAAAAGATGTCAGGTGTTGGACATATTGTCAGAAGGTCTGGTGACTTGTGTCCCTTCATAAGATTCTTATAATACAAAGAAACAAAGTCGTCATAGAGGTCTTCGGTCTTTCTTTTAAGGCGTAGGAGTTGTTCGTGTAGCAGGTAAGTATCATTAGATTGATCCAAAGCTTCAGAAGCTGGTGTGGCAGAGAATTCGGTTGTAGCAATGGGAAGACAGACCTTAGGGTTATTGCGATTAGCAGATACTGGGGAAGCATTAAGACAACCGATGGTTTGTATAGGTCTTTTGTACCCAGAACCAGATGCACAAACCTCAGGATCATGACTGCCTTGTCCTGACAAATAAGGGTTTCCAACATTCTGGGGAGCTTGCCAAGCAGATCTTGCGCATATCACACTGGCAACGGCGTATTCAGGTTTAGATTCTCTGACAATGAGTGATATGTCCTTAGCTGTGGCGGTGTTAGCAGGCTTGTCAGAAGACGCAGGAGAGTTTTCCACTGTCTGGTCTAACAAGATCTGTAAGAATTCATTCTCTTGCTGTAGCTCTGCAACAGATAGGGACTGCGGATCATAGTCGCAAATGTCATAATAATTGTACATGGAAGAAGGGTCAGCTAGCCAGTGAGTATAGTACCGTGCTTGTAAATCTTTGTTTACTAAGGCGAGTCTGTCCTTCAGACTAGGTTTCTTGTCTGCTGTCTTTAGGGAAACCATAGGTTTATGCAAAGGTTTCTTAACTCGAAAGGAAAGCATCTTAGGTCTGTGTGTGCCTTTCCGGCCAATGAAATAAGAAATTTTTGGCTCTTGCATTCTGTCACGGATGGCACTCTATAAAGAGTGGCACAGGACACCCAGAAGAGTTTGGGTGCTGAAAATAAGTGGACAGACAAGTACACACACAGCAGAACGGAAATAGAACGAAGAGTAGGAAAGAGTAGCAAGGGAAAAGGTACAGAATGGATACCCTCTTGGGGTGTATGCAGAATAGGAAAAGAGTATCGAACCTTGGAAATACTCTAGCCTTCTGCACAGTTTGCTATAACAGAGGCCCACGCTGTTTGCTCATGACTTGGAACAGCAGCTATGGGTGTCTGTAATGTAGAAACAAGACAAAGGAAGGGGCAGAGGTTGACCGATGGGGAACCAACAGACAAGCTCTGGAACAAAGGGTCGACAAACGGTACAAGAGATGTTACAACAGACAAATCCAGGAAAGGAGGTGATAGCAAACTAGCAGAAGGAATAGAAGGGAAAGTCGAGTAACAGGATAGGATAGCAGAGGACAGTAAGGTACAAGGTAGAGAGCTCAGAGGAGCAGGAAAGCAGTGAGTAAACCTACAGGAGTAGGATGGTAGGGTAGAAAAGCCAGAGGAAAAGGGTTTAGGGCAGCCGGAAAGAGGTAGGCTGTAGAGCAGGGAGCCCAGAGGACAAGGGCTAAGGCAGCCGGAGAGTGAGGCAGGCTGTAGAGCAGGGAGCCCAGAGGATAAGGGCTAAGGCAGCCGGAGTGTGGCAGGCTGCAGAGCAGGGAGCCCAGAGGACAAGGGCTAAGGCAGCCGGAGTGAGGCAGGCTGTAGAGCAGGGAGCCCAGAGGACAAGGGCTAAGGCTGGAAAGCAGCAGAGCTAGATCAGCTGCAATGTGGAGGGCCCGCAGGTCAAGGGCGGAGGCTGGAAGGCAGCAGAGCGAGATCCGCTACAACGTGGAGAGCCCGCAGGGCAAGGGCGGAGGCTGGAAGACAGCAGAGCGTGATCCGCTGTAATGTGGAGAGCCCGGCAGGGCAAGGGCGAAGGCTGGAAGGGAGCAGAGCGTGATCCGCTGCAGGGTGGAGAGCCCGGCAGGGCAAGGGCGGAGACTGGAAGGCAGCAGAGCGTGATCCGCTGCGGGGTGGAGAGCCCGGCAGGGCAAGGGCGGAGACTGGAAGGCAGCAGAGCGTGATCCGCTGCAGGGTGGAGCAAGCAACAAGGCAGGGAGCCCAAAGGGCTAGGGCTGTAGGCAGCAGGGTGTAACAAGCTGTAAGGCAGGGTCCCAGCAGGAGAGAGGATAAACAGCATACAAGGATCCGAAGACACTCGCGAAAGGTGGAGGAAGGACTCTCAATGCAAGAGGCCGAGTCACTGCAGACAGCAGCCTTATATACTGCCTAGCCCAGCACAGAGGCAGGCCAATTGGTTTCACCTGGCGAATCACACCTGCAGGCAATCGGCCACCGCCCTTTCTGTTCCTGGGCTGGTGGAAGCAGGACCAGACTCTAAGGCTTCTGGGGGGTGTAGTTCCATAGAACTCCAATAGGAAAGGCCAGAAAACAATGCTTGCGGCCAGGTGCATTATGGTATGCGTAGTTAGATTACCATAATCATTAATTAGTAAAGTCCAAATGGAGCAGAAATGGATGTGCCCATGGCGCATGCATGACAGTAGGTGAGCAAAGGGGATGCATGCAAGAAACACAGGAAGAGATTCAGGAAGAAGCCTGTAGTGCAGGTCATGTGACCTAGGAGTGGGTGAGCAACAGGGATGCATGCATGAAACACAGGAAGAGATTCAGGAAGAAGCATATAGTAAGGATCATGTGACCTAGGAGTGGGTGAGCAAAGGGGATGCATGCAAGAAACACAGGAAGAGATTCAGGAAGAAGCCTGTAGTGTGGGTCATGTGACCTAGGAGTGGGTGAGCAACGGGGATGTATGCAAGAAACACAGGAAGAGATGCAGGAAGAAGCATGTAGTGCGGGTCATGTGACCTAGGAGTGCCTGAGCAACAGGGATGCATGCACGAAACACAGGAAGAGATTCAGGAAGAAGCATGTAGTGCGGGTCATGTGACCTAGGAGTGGCTGAGCAACAGGGATGCATGCAAGAAACACAGGAGGAGATTCAGGAAGAAGCATCTAGTTCAGATCATGTGACCTAGGAGTGGGTGAGCAAAAGGGCATGCATGCAAGAAACACAGGAAACGAGTCATGTTGTGCGGGTCATGTGACCTAGGAGTGGGCGAGCAAAGGGGATGCATGCAAGAAACACAGGAAGAGATTCAGGGAGAAGCATGTAGTGTGGGTCATGTGACCTAGGAGTGGCTGAGCAACAGGGATGCATACACGAAACACAGGAAGAGATTCAGGAAGAAGCATGTAGTGCGGATCATGTGACCTAGGAGTGGGTGAGCAAAAGGGGATGCATGCAAGAAACACAGGAAGAGATTCAGGAAGATGCATATAGTAAGAATCATGTGACCTAGGATTGGGTGAGCAAAGGGGATGCATGCAAGAAAGACAGGCTGAGATTCAGGAAGAAGCATATAGTAAGGATCATGTGACCTAGGAGTGGGTGAGCAACAGGGATGCATGCAAGAAACACAGGAAGAGATTCGGGAAGAAGCATATAGTAAGGATCATGTGACCTAGGAGTGGGTGAGCAACAGGGATGCATGCAAGAAACACAGGAAGAGATTCTGGAAGAAGCATGTAGTGTGGGTCATGTGAAGCATACAGTAAGGATCATGTGACCTAGGAGTAGGTGAGCAAAGGGAATGCATGCAAGAAACACAGGAAGAGATTCAGGAAGAAGCAAATAGTAAGGATCATGTGACCTAGGCTAGGTGAGCAAAGGGGATGCATGCAAGAAACACAGGAAGAGATTCAGGAAGAAGCATATAGTAAGGATCATGTGACCTAGGAGTAGGTGAGCAAAGGGGATGCATGCAAGAAACACAGGAAGAGATTCAGGAAGAAGCCTGTAGTGCGGGTCATGTGACCTAGGAGTGGGTGAGCAACAGGGATGCATGCAAGAAACACAGGAAGAGATTCAGGAAGAAGCATGTAGTGCGGGTCATGTGACCTAGGAGTGGGTGAGCAAAGGGGATGCATGCAAGAAACACAGGAAGAGATTCAGGAATAAGCATGTAGTGCAGATCATGTGACCTAGAAGTGGGTGAGCAAAGGGGATGCATGCAAGAAACACAGGCTGAGATTCAGGAAGAAGCATGTAGTGCGGGTCATATGACCTAGGAGTGGGTAGGCAACAGGGATGCATGCAAGAAACACAGGAAGAGATTCAGAAAGAAGCATGTAGTGTGGATCATGTGACCTAGGAGTGGATGAGCAACAGGGATGCATGCACGAAACACACAAAGAGATTCAGGAAGAAGCATGTAGTGCGGATCATGTGACCTAGGAGTGGGTGAGCAACATGGATGCATGCATGAATCACAGGAAGATATTCAGGAAGAAGCATATAGTAAGGATCATGTGACCTAGGAGTGGGTGAGCAACAGGGATGCATGCAAGAAACACAGGAAGAGATTCTGGAAGAAGCATGTAGTGTGGGTCATGTGAAGCATACAGTAAGGATCATGTGACCTAGGAGTAGGTGAGCAAAGGGAATGCATGCAAGAAACACAGGAAGAGATTCAGGAAGAAGCATGTAGTGCAGGTCATGTGACCTAGAAGTGGGTGAGCAAAGGGGATGCATGCAAGAAACACAGACTGAGATTCAGGAAGAAGCATAGAGTAAGGATCATATGACCTAGGAGTGGGTGAGCAACGGGGATGCATGCAAGAAACAGAGGAAGAGATGCAGGAAGAAGCATGTAGTGCGGGTCATATGACCTAGGAGTGGGTAGGCAACAGGGATGCATGCAAGAAACACAGGAAGAGATTCAGAAAGAAGCATGTAGTGTGGATCATGTGACCTAGGAGTGGGTGAGCAACAGGGATGCATGCACGAAACACACGAAGTGATTCAGGAAGAAGCATGTAGTGCGGATCATGTGACCTAGGAGTGGGTGAGCAACAGGGATGCATGCACGAAACACACGAAGAGATTCAGGAAGAAGCATGTAGTGCGGATCATGTGACCTAGGAGTGGGTGAGCAAAGGGGATGCATGCATGAAACACAGGAAGATATTCAGGAAGAAGCATATAGTAAGGATCTTATGACCTAGGAGTGGGTGAGCAAAGGGGATGGATGCCAGAAACACAGGCTCAGTTTCAGGAAGAAGCATATAGTAAGGACCATCTGACCTAGGAGTGGGTGAGCAAAGGGGATGTTTGTTTGTTTGTTTGTTTGTATGTTTGTTTGTTTATTTGTTTTATTATTTATAATGCGCGAGTGTACCCGGAGGTATCAGGGCGCAGCCTTTACAAGAATTTTCAAAGCTTAGTTACAGTACACATAGAATATACATAATAAGAAGAGAGACACATCAAAGTTATTTACATAGCAGCAGTGGGGCCAACAGGCCGATATATGCATGGAGCATAAGGGCACACGTGGTTACAGTGTGTGCAGGTAGCGCTGGGCATTTAATTATCTTGGCGGGTATCCAGTTTCAGCCATGAGACTACCTTGGAACGGAAGCTCCGAAAGGTCATGTCCATTCTATGATTGGGAGTTATGGAGTTCCAGAGTTTGGCTGCTTTCACCGGAAAGCTGTTGCCCCCAATGGTGGCACGTTTATATTGAGGAACAGATAAGCAGTATTTGTAGGCGCTTCTAAAGGGTCTTGAGGAAGACTGTCTGTGGAATCGATTACTCAGGTAGGTAGGGGCGGCATAATTGAGAGACTTATGTGTGAGAGATGCTGTTTTTAGGAGAATTTTATCTCTAGTGGAGAGCCAGTTGTTCTGTAGGCTAAGTCCTGTAATATGTTCTCTTCTGGAGATGCCTAGAGCTGCTCGAAGAGCATTATTCTGTAGGGTTTGCAGTTTATAGGTTGTGGCCTTGGAGGAACCCAGGTAAAGGGCGTTGCAATAGTCAAGGCGAGACAATATGAGGGCTCTGGCGAGTGTGAGGCAGCTAGAGTCTGACAGGAATGGTTTGGTTGCGCGGATTAATTACATGTATAAGCAGTGGAGGATACCAAAGAGCTCACTTGTCTTTTGAAGGAGAAATTGGAGTCTAAATAGAATCCCAATGTTTTGACCTCCTGGCCGACTTTGATGTTGTTCCCATCGATCATGAAGGAATTATAGGTCGGGCCAAGTTTCTTTAGGCTGAATGAGGTGCCTAGGATGATAAGTTCAGTTTTATCATCATTCAGGCATAGTCCATGAGTGGCCATCCATGCCTGGATGATGATGTACACCCTATTTAACAAGGCCAAATCCTTTCCATAATCTCCAGAAAGCAGAAGGAGTATCTGAGTATCATCTGCATAGTTGGTGTAGGTGATACCCAGATGATCCAAATCATCAAAAAGGTGCTTGGTAAATATGTTGTATAGAGTAGGGGAGACGCAGGAACCCTGAGGTATGCCGCAGGTGATGGGTATGGGATATGCTGCCGCAGTAGGAGAGAAGACCCTCATGGTCCTTCCGTTAAGGAAGGAGGTAATCCAAGTGATGGCTTCGGCGGAGAAGTGAGATGAAGTGTGGAGGTGTGAGCATAGGACAGAATGATCGACCAGATCGAAAGCTGCAGATAAGTCGAGGAGGAGGAGTAAGGCAGCTTGCCCATTGTCTCTAAGCATGTCGAGCTGTGCCTTCAAGTCAATGAGTGCCGTTTCAGTCCCGTGTTGTGGACAGAACCCCGATTGTCTGGAACCTAAGAGGTTATGTTCTTCCAGGTGCTTCTGTATTTGAACATAGGCAACCTTGTCCATAATTTTTAGTAGAAAGGGAACAGTCGTTATGGGTCGGTAGTTTGTGGGTATGGCCGGGTCCAGAGTGGGTTTTTCCAGAAGTGGAAGTACCCAGGATTCTTTTAAGTTGGTGGGGATGGAGCCAGTGGCGAAAGAGGCGTTAATCAATTTCGTAATGAAGGGGGAGAGGTCGCGGGCAGCGTCTTTAATGAGCTGTGCTGGACATAGATCTCTCTGGCAATTAGAAGGTTTCAAAGTCAGAATGATTTTTTCAACTTCATGTGTATTGACTTTGGAGAACTGGAAACGGTTGAGATCAGTGGGCATGAGCTTATCCGGTGTTTTAGAAGGGAGAGTGTCATTCAAGGAAGCTCTTTTGCTGGAGATTTTGCTTTGAAGGGTCGCGATCTCATTCGCTAAAGCATTTTGAATTTCTGAACACCAGTTTTTATCTTTGGTACAGGTGTCAGGGGGTGCCATGGGGGTTTCTATTTCTTTGAGGATGGAGAAGAGTTCTTTTATGTTGGATTTTGATTGGGTTATGCAGGAATCAAAGGAGGCTCGTTTGGCCAGGTACATTTCTTTTTCATAAAGTGCAGCTAATTTGGAGAGTTTGATTTTGTTTGCAACTGAGGGGGATTTTTTCCAAGTAGCCTCACAGTTTCTTTTTTGCTGGCTTAGGTTTTTGAGGAATGGTGTGTATCATTTGTTGAGGTGCGTTTTCCGTTTGCTGGATCTGAGTTTAAGGGGGGGCGATACGGTCCAGCAAGGTAGTCATAATCCTGTTAAATTCTTCAACCAAGGACTCTGGGTCCAGGTTGTCAGGAAGTGTGGTGAGTGTGGGGAGTAGGTTCGGGATGAGTCTTTCAGCTGTCATGTTCTTCTTGTTTCTAGTAAGCGTGGGTGGGGCCCTGATGGTAGGCGTGGGCGAAGGTCTGTCAGTAGAGAGCTTGAACGATACCAGGTGGATGTCAGTCCAGGCTAGTGGTGAGATATTTGTGATATTCGCTAGGCAGTTGTAGTCGGCCACCCAGTCAAGCGTTTGGCCTTTTGAGTGCGTAGGTGCCGTACATCTTTGCGCAAAGCCTCGTTCAGTAAGGATGTTGGCTATGGAACTAGCGCTATGGTCTTCCGGGTCGTTGTAGCCCAAGTTAAAGTCTCCCAGGGTGAGGGCTTGAGTGGAGCTTTTGAGTTTGCTGGATAGAGTACAGTTGAGGTCTTCACCGAAAGAGCCAATAGGGCCAGGCGGGCGGTAGAACAGATAGATGTTAAGGGTTTGGGTGTTTGTGAGAGGAATTTTTACTGCAACGGTTTCGCATGAGAGGGCATCGGTAGAAGTGGCTAGTCTCATGTTAAGGCTACACTTATGGATAATAGCGACACCCCCACCTCTAGAATTGGGGCGGTCTTGCCTTAGGATAGAGTAGTTATCTGGGACTGCCAGCATAAGCATGAGGCCTGCTGCTGGGTGCAGCCAAGTCTCGGTGATGGCCAGGAAGTCAAGGTCTTCTGTAAGGATTAAATCTGCAATTTCTGTGGCATGTGCTAATAGCGATCTGGCGTTGATCAAGGCTCCCTTGATTTTGGGGCTGGCTATGTTTTTGGCAGTAGAAGCTGTGTTTTTTGAAGTAGTGGTGTGGCGCTTGTCCTGAGTGGGTTCAGGGGTGCCCTGATTGAAGGAGTTATGAGGAGGTGTAAGGTTGTGGTTTTGGGGTAAATGGAAAGATTTAGTAGAGGAATTAAGTCGGAACGTTCTAGAGTTCTGTGTGATGGGCAGTGAGCGGGCAGGGGGCTCATACATTTTGGCTATTCTAGCTCTAAGTCCTAGGTTCCTGTGAACGGTGGTACAAGGGAGACTGGTAGGTAGTAGTAGCTGAATATCATTTAGATTTAGGTATGGTGCATGGATATTAGCTCTGATTGTAGCTGGCGTGTTATGTAGGTGTGGAGCCATCTCCACAGCTAATCTCCAGGCTAATCAGGAAGTAGGCAATCAGATTGGTGGTGAGTGGATGCATGCTATGTGGTGATGTCAGGAATGTTGTGAGGCCAGGGCGTGGGTTATTTTATGCCAGTTAGACCAGTATGCATTGGTATATTGGCCAAAGTTGGGATCTCGCAGTAAAACTGGGATACGCTAAGGTTGGTGACACCTGCATTACGCTAAGAGCATGTAGCTAGGAAGCACTGAGTCATACCTAGGTTAGGTGGCACAAAGTGGTTAGGATGCGCTACACAGTGCCTAAATGTGGGGTAGTTGATAAGGCTAGGATAGCCTAGGTTAGACAGACTAATTTAACATAACAACTACTTTGAAGGTAAAACAAATAGGGCAGGACGGCTAAAGTGGCTGGGACAGCAACTACATACATTCGAAGTGTGGCAGTTTGTCTGAAATACATTGAGAAGCACCTAGAATAATGGCAGAACGAATCAGGCAAAATGACCACCTGATGCATGCAAAAAACACAGGAAGAGTTTCAGGAAGAAGCATGTAGTGCGGGTCATGTGACCTGGGAGTGGGTGAGCAACAGGGATGCATGCAAGAAACACAGGAAGAGATTCAGGAAGAAGCATGTAGTGCGGGTCATGTGACCTAGGAGTGGGTGAGCAACAGGGATGCATGCACGAAACACAGGAAGAGATTCAGGAAGAAGCATGTAGTGCGGATCATGTGACCTAGGAGTGGGTGAGCAAAAGGGGATGCATGCAAGAAACACAGGAAGAGATGCAGGAAGAAGCATATAGTAAGGATCATGTGACCTAGGAGTGGGTGAGCAAAGGGGATGCATGCAAGAAACACATGAAGAGATTCAGGAAGAAGCATGTAATGCGGAACATGTGACCTCGGAGTGGGTGAGCACAAGGGGATGCATGCAAGAAACACAGGAAGAGATGAGGGAAGAAGCATATAGTAAGGATCATGTGACCTAGGAGTGGGTGAGTAACAGGGATGCATGCAAGAAACACAGGAAGAGATTCAGGAAGAAGCATGTAATGCGGAACATGTGACCTCGGAGTGGGTGAGCACAAGGGGATGCATGCAAGAACCACAGGAAAAGATTAAGGAAGAAGCATGTAGTGCGGGTCATGTGTCCTAGGAGTGGGTGAGCAAAGGGGATGCATGCAAGATACACAGGAAGAGATTCAGGAAGAATCGTGTAGTGCGGGTCATGTGGCCTAGGAGTGGGTGAGCAACAGGGATGCATGCACGAAACACGGGAAGAGATTCAGGAAGAAGCATGTAGTGCGGATCATGTGACCTAGGAGTGGGTGAGCAAAAGGGGATGCATGCAAGAAACACAGGAAGAGATGCAGGAAGAAGCATATAGTAAGGATCATGTGACCTAGGAGTGGGTGAGCAAAGGGGATGCATGCAAGAAACACAGGAAGAGATTCAGGAAGAAGCATGTAGTGTGGGTCATGCGACCTAGGAGTGGGTGAGCACAGGGGATGCATGCAAGAAACACAGGAAGAGATGCAGGAAGAAGCATATAGTAAGGATCATGTGACCTAGGAGTGGGTGAGCAAAGGGGATGCATGCAAGAAACACAGGAAGAGATTCAGGAAGAAGCATATAGTACGGATCATGTTACCTAGGAGTAGGTGATCAAAGGGGATGCATGCAAGAAACACAGGAAGAGATTCAGGAAGAAGCCTGTATTGCAGGTCATGTTACCTAGGAGTGGGTGAGCAACAGGGATGCATGCATGAAACACAGGAAGAGATTCAGGAAGAAGCATATAGTAAGGATCATGTGACCTAGGAGTAGGTGAGCAAAGGGGATGCATGCAAGAAACACAGGAAGAGATTCAGGAAGAAGCATATAGTAAGGATCATGTGACCTAGGAGTAGGTGAGCAAAGGGGATGCATGCAAGAAACACAGGAAGAGATTCAGGAAGAAGCATATAGTGCGGGTCATGTGACCTAGGAGTGGGTGAGCAAAGGGGATGCATGCAAGAAACAGAGGAAGAGATTCAGGAAGAAGCATATAGTAAGGATCATGTGACCTAGGAGTGGGTGAGCAAAGGGGATGCATGCAAGAAACACAGGAAGAGATTCAGGAAGAAGCATATAGTAAGGATCATGTGACCTAGGAGTAGGTGAGCAAAGGGGATGCATGCAAGAAACACAGGAAGAGATTCAGGAAGAAACATGTAGTTCGGGTCATGTAACCTAGGAGTAGGTGAGCAAAGGGGATGCATGCAAGAAACGCAGGAAGAGATTCAGGAAGAAACATGTAGTTCGGGTCATGTGACCTAGGAGTAGGTGAGCAAAGGGGATGCATGCAAGAAACGCAGGAAGAGATTCAGGAAGAAGCATGTTTTGCGGATCATGTGACCTAGGAGTGGGTGAGCAAAAGGGGATGCATCCAAGAAACACAGGAAGAGATGCAGGAAGAAGCATATAGTAAGGATCATGTGACCTAGGAGTGGGTGAGCAAAGGGGAGGCATGCAAGAAACACAGGAAGAGATTCAGGAAGAAGCATGTAATGCGGAACATGTGACCTCGGAGTGGGTGAGCACAAGGGGATGCATGCAAGAAACACAGGAAGAGATGCAGGAAGAAGCATATAGGAAGGATCATGTGACCTAGGAGTGGGTGAGTAACAAGGATGCATGCAAGAAACACAGGAAGAGATTCAGGAAGAAGCATGTAATGCGGAACATGTGACCTCGGAGTGGGTGAGCACAAGGGGATGCATGCAAGAACCACAGGAAAAGATTCAGGAAGAAGCATGTAGTGCGGGTCATGTGGCCTACGAGTGGGTGAGCAACAGGGATGCATGCACGAAACACAGGAAGAGATTCAGGAAGAAGCATGTAGTGCGGATCATGTGACCTAGGAGTGGGTGAGCAAAGGGGATGCATGCAAGAAACACAGGAAGAGATTCAGGAAGAATCGTGTAGTGCGGGTCATGTGGCCTACGAGTGGGTGAGCAACAGGGATGCATGCATGAAACACAGGAAGAGATTCAGGAAGAAGCATGTAGTGCGGATCATGTGACCTAGGAGTGGGTGAGCAAAAGGGGATGCATGCAAGAAACACAGGAAGAGATGCAGGAAGAAGCATGTAGTGTGGGTCATGTGACCTAGGAGAGGGTGAGCAAAGGGGATGCATGCAAGAAACACAGGAAGAGATGCAGGAAGAAACATATAGTAAGGATCATGTGACCTAGGAGTGGGTGAGCAAAGGGGATGCATGCAAGAAACACAGGAAGAGATTCAGGAAAAAGCATATAGTAAGGATCATGTGACCTAGGAGTGGGTGAACAAAGAGGATGCATGCAAGAAACACAGGGAGAGATTCAGGAAGAAGCATATAGTAAGGATCATGTGACCTAGGATATAGGTGAGCAAAGTGGATGCATGCAAGAAACACAGGAAGAGATTCAGGAAGAAGCATATAGTAAGGATCATGTGACCTAGGAGTAGGTGAGCAAAGGGGATGCATGCAAGAAACACAGGAAGAGATTCAGGAAGAAGCATATAGTAAGGATCATGTTACCTAGGAGTAGGTGATCAAAGGGGATGCATGCAAGAAACACAGGAAGAGATTCAGGAAGAAGCCTGTATTGCAGGTCATGTTACCTAGGAGTGGGTGAGCAACAGGGATGCATGCATGAAACACAGGAAGAGATTCAGGAAGAAGCATATAGTAAGGATCATGTGACCTAGGAGTAGGTGAGCAAAGGGGATGCATGCAAGAAACACAGGAAGAGATTCAGGAAGAAGCATATAGTAAGGATCATGTGACCTAGGAGTAGGTGAGCAAAGGGGATGCATGCAAGAAACACAGGAAGAGATTCAGGAAGAAGCATATAGTGCGGGTCATGTGACCTAGGAGTGGGTGAGCAAAGGGGATGCATGCAAGAAACAGAGGAAGAGATTCAGGAAGAAGCATATAGTAAGGATCATGTGACCTAGGAGTGGGTGAGCAAAGGGGATGCATGCAAGAAACACAGGAAGAGATTTAGGAAGAAGCATATAGTAAGGATCATGTGACCTAGGAGTAGGTGAGCAAAGGGGATGCATGCAAGAAACGCAGGAAGAGATTCAGGAAGAAACATGTAGTTCGGGTCATGTGACCTAGGAGTAGGTGAGCAAAGGGGATGCATGCAAGAAACGCAGGAAGAGATTCAGGAAGAAACATGTAGTTCGGGTCATGTGACCTAGGAGTAGGTGAGCAAAGGGGATGCATGCAAGAAACGCAGGAAGAGATTCAGGAAGAAGCATATAGTGCGGGTCATGTGACCTAGGAGTGGGTGAGCAATGGGGATGCATGCAAGAAACACAGGAAGAGATTCAGGAAGAAGCATATAGTAAGGATCATGTGACCTAGGAGTGGGTGAGCAAAGTGGATGCATGCAAGAAACACAGGAAGAGATTCAGGAAGGAGCATATATTAAGGATCATGTGACCTAGGAGTATGTGAGCAAAGGGGATGCATGCAAGAAACACAGGAAGAGATTCAGGAAGAAGCATATAGTGCGGGTCATGTTGCATGCAAGAAACACAGAAAGAGATTCAGGAAGAAGCATGTATTAAGGATCATGTTACCTAGGAGTGGGTGAGCAAAGGGGATGCATGCAAGAAACACAGGAAGAGACTCAGGAAGAAGCATGTAGTGCGGGTCATGTGACCTAGGAGTGGGAGGATGCATACAAGAAACACAGGAAGCGATTCAGGAAGAAGCATGTAGTAAGGGTCATGTGACCTAGGAGTGGGAGGATGCATGCAAGAAACACTGGAAGAGATTCAGGAAGAAGCATGTACTAAGGGCCGTGTGACCTAGGAGTGGGAGGATGCTTGCAGGGAGCACAGGAAGAGACTCAGGAAGAAACATGTAGTAAGGGTCATGTGACCTAGGATTGGAGGATGCATGCAAGAAACACTGGAAGAGATTCAGGAAGAAGCATGTACTAAGGGCCATGTGACCTAGGAGTGGGAGGATGCATGCAAGAAACACAGGAAGAGACTCAGGACGAAGCATGTAGTGCGGGTCATGTGACCTAGGAGTGGGAGGATGCATACAAGAAACACAGGAAGCAATTCAGGAAGAAGCATGTACTAAGGGCCATGTGACCTAGGAGTGGGAGGATGCTTGCAGGGAGCACAGGAAGAGACTCAGGAAGAAACATGTAGTAAGGGTCATGTGACCTAGGATTGGAGGATGCATGCAAGAAACACTGGAAGAGATTCAGGAAGAAGCATGTACTAAGGGCCATGTGACCTAGGAGTGGGAGGATGCATGCAAGAAACACAGGAAGAGACTCAGGACGAAGCATGTAGTGCGGGTCATGTGACCTAGGAGTGGGAGGATGCATACAAGAAACACAGGAAGCGATTCAGGAAGAAGCATTTAGTAAGAGTAATGTGACCTAGGAGTGGGAGGATGCATGCAAGAAACACTGGAAGAGATTCAGGAAGAAGCATGTACTA
Organism: Ambystoma mexicanum; assembly: GCF_040938575.1. Lineage (NCBI taxonomy): Eukaryota > Metazoa > Chordata > Amphibia > Caudata > Ambystomatidae > Ambystoma > Ambystoma mexicanum. The sequence continues at coordinate 1,545,345,616 of NC_090922.1, forward strand.
AGGGCCATGTGACCTAGGAGTGGGAGGATGCTTGCAGGGAGCACAGGAAGAGACTCAGGAAGAAACATGTAGTAAGGGTCATGTGACCTAGGATTGGAGGATGCATGCAAGAAACACTGGAAGAGATTCACGAAGAAGCATGTACTAAGGGCCATGTGACCTAGGAGTGGGAGGATGCATGCAGGGAGCACAGGAAGAGGCTCAGGAAGAAGCATGTACTAAGGGTCATGTGACCTAAGTGTGGGTGAGTAAAGAGGATGCATGCAGGGAGCACAGGAAGAGATTGGGCTTTGGATCAAGACACAACCTGTGATCAAAGTGTCAGCACAACAGAGCAGGAGTGCACAGTTGGAGCTGTAGGGCTGTCCAGAGCTAGAGAGTGATATCAGAAGGAGACCAGGGTACATGGAAAACTACAGAGGCGGGAAACATAACGCAACTGGGAGAGTATGACCAAAGGTAGAAGCAAGGGAGGAGGGAGCATCCAAATGGAGAAATTGAGGGGACACTTATCGAGGAAAGTGGAACAAGACTCTGACGCCACAATGGGACAAAGGGACAGCCTGGACCACTAACATCACCCAATGAAACAGGCAATGCAATACTTATGGCACAGGAACAGAACATTAATTTCCTTCCTATGTTGGTTTATAAAGTTAAGAGACTTATTCTCCTTATCCACTGACTTTGCTTGATAGTCACTGAAACGAGGGAGATGGCTCCCGAGGCTCTTCACTGTATGGTCCTGTTCTCTGCGATCAAAACTGCTTCTCGCGTTCCGTGGGCTTCGCTGCAGTTCAACAGTGTCGACGCAGTTGTTGGACCACCTGGTCCACCTTGATGCGATTGCGTCACTATCGTCACTTCTCCGGCGTGCATCTAGGTCTTCTCCAGCTTCACCTGATGAGGACTCTCACAATCAAATAGCGTCCTTTGCAATGCTGTTCACTTTGCTCCATGGTTCTCAACTCCCAGGTTCCCCGACTCTGCAGGCTGTGCATCTGTTTCCCCTTGACAAGTCCATTCTCTGTTTTTATATCTTGAGGCAGTACCCTTCTAGTCTATTCTGATAGTACTTTGTTGTTATCCATTGGTTAATCTTTATTCCTCTGTGGCGCCACCTCTTCCCAGTACCAGTGAAGGTATTCTTCATTCTTTCAGGACTACTCTTCCTCTTCACAGTATTCTCAAGATAACAGTCAGTATTATCTAATTTAAGAGGCTTTAAGTTCCCACAGCCCTTAGGGTTAGGGAGTTCCGTCCTGGGACATGAGTCCTTATCCCCAGGAAGTGAGTCTCCTCTTGTGAGGTCCAGCTTATCCCAGCCCCTTGGGGAGTGGACTCACCACATTAGCCTCACAGGGGAAGGTTCCATCCTGGGGAGAAGTGACATCGTCCCATGAATCGTCACATGCCCTTCCCCTAAATATATTGCCTCCCCCATCTTCAGTAAGTGGAAATCTGGACAGGAATCTACATGCACTTGCTCCTTCCCTTTCCGATGATCGATAAAAAAACCAGGTATTGGTTGAACAGCCAGGGAGAGAGGTTAGACCCCCGGGGAACACCTCAGGTATAGATAGATATATGTTCAATAGAAAAGCAGAATGGTTGTAGATCTAAAGCCCAACGCATTATACTTGAATTAGTGTCTTTCTTAAGTCCTAACCAAGTCAAAGGAGAATGGTCAGTTACTATCCTGTACTTACGGCCAGTTAAGTAATATTTCAGATAAATCACAGCCCATTTAATAGCCAGAGGCTCGAGTTCTATTGTGGCATAGTTCTTTTCCCCAGGAAAGAGTTTCCAACTCATGTAAACGATAGGATGTTCTAAACCTTCATATTCCTACGAGAGAACATCACCAAGGACCACCTTTCATGCATCCGTTTGCCGGATAAGTTCCCGATTAACATCTTTACGAACTGGGGACTTTAAGAACTGGGGCACTGCAAAGGATATGTTTTGGCATGAGAGAATGGCTTCATTCTCTCTTTTTAGTTTCTGGGGTTCAGCATTTTTGAGTTTATCTATTAAGCTGTGATGGAGGAATAGCCAGGGATTAACCTTTGACAATGCCCCACGAGCCCCAAAAACGCTCTAAGTTCCCTTTATGTTTTAAGGAAGGGGCTACTGGACAGTTTTGAGCTTTTTTCGGCTTTGGGCTGCACCAGACCATTTCCTATGAAAAGCCAAGATACTTAACTGCTGACTACGCGAGAAGGCATTTCTTTGGATTTGCAGTCAGCCCAGCCTTCCTAAGGGCTCTAACCATTTCATAAAGACGAAACAAGTGTTCCTCCCAGGTCTCGCAATGGATCAAGATATCGTCAAGGTATGTGCCACGGAAATGGCAAAAGGGCTGCAATACCTTGTCCGTCAACCTGTGGAAGGTGGCGGGAGGCCCGTGAAGTCCAAAAGGAAGGACTTTGAATTGGAACATTACTCGGGGAGTGGAAAAGGCCATTATTCTTTGTTGAGGGATTTAATGGGGCCTGCCCATTGCCTTTGGTCATTTAGATTGTGGAGATATATTTCACCTGTCCCAGTGCGTCAATCAAGTTGTCTATCCTGGACATAGGATAGTTGTCAAACTGGGAGATTGAATTCAATTTGCGGAGGTCAATGCAGAATCTCCATGATTGGGGTTTGTTTTTACACTTTGTCTTTTCTGCACTTAAACATTCTTCTTATTGGTTGTTGAATTTGTGTCGAGTATTGTCCGTATTAGCAATGTTGCACCTTTCAATCACTCAGTTGCATGCGTGACAGTACATCCAAGGGTCCCCAGCTGCTTTAGGCAGACTCACTGGTTGTTCCCAGCATCCCTGACTCTGAGATGAAGCTTTCTGACTGGTTCGGCTTCTCAGAGTTTGCAGACGACCCCCAGAATTTCCTGCAGCTTTGCTATCACTTGCCTGCTTTCCTCCCTCGGCTGGACTGGAGAGCGCTGCCTCGATATATAACCGTACCTCCAGGAGCTCCCAATGCTCCCACTGCTCCCACAGCTGAGAACAGCAGGAGAATTTGCTGGGGACCAGGCTGGAATACCTGCCCTTGACGCGCGGGATGATGAGTCCCCCGGCCAAGACTCCAAGCCAGAGCGAGGAACCAGAGGGGAACACTGATACATAACAGAGGGGTGCCTGAGCCAGTGGGACCTCCACCTGCAGTGAAGGAACAGTCAAGCCCCATGGCAACGGCTCCCGGAAGGCTCCCCCTTGGCACCCAGGCCCTTTGCACCCAGATGACGGTTGCCTCGGGAGGTGAGAGGTTTGGAGTGAGATCACTGGCAATATCCCATCCCGAGGGCGCGGTAGCACACATCGAAGGACAAGCAAGGGGCAGTGAGGCTGGAATACGGAGGTGCCGCCGGTGAAGACCACCATGTGAACTTGTGCTAGAAGGGGCTAAGCCTGGCGAGGCCTGGAGGGGGAGAAAGGACCATGGCGTACATCACACCCCGGGTCCAGGAGGCGACAGTGAAGCTTTCCAGGCAGGTGCACATTTATTACCTGGGGCTGGGCGCCTGGGATATCCCTGATCCCATCTGGCCTTTGCGCAGACGCAGGCTCAATGAGCTTCCCCGAATGAGACAGCGTTGTGCAGTGGCTGACCACAGAGGGAGGCTAGGATGAGAAGCGGGGAGACAGAGCACTCCTCCAGGAGGGGAACCAAGGAGCCCCTCGAGGGACATTGCTGAGCCCAGTCCTTGGGCCGACACAGCCACAAGTGAGGAGGTGAGCGTCTGAGTCGGGTGGAGGGGGCCTAGGCCAAGTGTCCCGAAGGATATGTGGTGAACCATGTTCCACGTCAGCATCCAGCCCGGGGTATCCATCGGGAAGCAGAGGCTCCCCGCGGTGAAGAAGTGGGTGCTGCACCCCCCCAGACGTGACCTAACATTCCACCAGTCCATAAAGAGAGGCCTCTATCACCCAGGACCTCATGAAAATACTGGCCCAGCAGCACATGCAACGGGGAGCGATAGACACCCGCAGAGAAGGCAGCCCTGCAGAGTGAGCTGAATCAACATGGGGTGTGCATCCATCATAAGACTTGGAACCCACACACCCTTTACAAAATAGGGGTGAAAATCGCGCTGGCTGGCTACATGCAGGAATAGGCCCCTACTAGGGCCCTCTCTCGGACCCCAGACCCTGGAGGGGTCGGAAGGCAGGCACTCAGGGACAGGTGAGGATGCACAACCATTGCCAGAATGGATAGGAAGACGTACCACACCTCCCTTGCCTCGCCACCCCAGTCCAAAGAGGAGGGGGATGACACCTGGTCGGGAAACTTGAGATTCCCTCCGAAGAGATTACAAGGACAGTCACTGGCTGAAAGAAAGGCCCCCACAGGAGTTCTCTCCCTGAAACGTTTCAGGGGGAGGTTGGGACCTTCCAAAGGGGCGACCCCATATGGCCCTCATGAGATGACAAATGGGGGAGACCCCCCTTCTCCCGCGTTGTCCAGAGTTGTTCTGAAGGACATACTTCGTGAGATAAAGGCCATCAGGACAGACATACAAGCGTCCATTTGCGATCTCAAGGCCAGAGTTGACAAATTATAAGACAAATGAAGGGCATGGAGAATAACCACCTGCAAATGGATGTTCTAGATATGAAGTACGAGGCACGGGTGGCGACCTCGAAATGAGGGAAGAAGAAATCCTCCTGAAACTGGACGACCTAGAAAACAGGGAAAGGCACAATAATCTAAGAATGCTCAGAGTGAAAGAGCAGAAAGGAGAATCCGCCAGCGAAGTGGGTCGGAAGGTGCAGGGGCTGATTAACCAACTCTTCGCCCTTGAAGGGGGAAAAGAGGTGCAGCTGGAAAGGGACCACAGGGGTGGAGGTGGTGTTGGCAAAGGTCCAACGCCCATAGTGGTCCGCTACCTATAATATAGGGAGAGAAGGCGACATAATTAAGGTGTTCCAAGACCTCTCGGCCCCGACGCTGGCTCACTGCAGAGACTTCTGTCCACTCACGCTATGGCTCACTGAAAAAGGTATCAGATATAGATGGTCATTCCCTTTCACTATAACATTTTAACGTGGTGAAGTAGACTATTGAGTGACCAGCGGACAGGATGCCTTTCAGGTCCACTTCTATGTCCCCTCAATCCAAAATTGAGTCTGTTCCATCAAGTCAAAAAGTGCCTTGAATCAAAATAATCATAAACATGTAATGGGCTGTTGAACCCTTTGGGGGGTTCCTCTGCCCTTTTTTGCCCATTTTCCTTTCCCTATTTAAATCAGCATTTACCAGTCATTATCCCAGTTACCTCAGTGCCCCTGCTCCAAACCTTCTGACTCCACTCCGTTGTTGTCCTGAGAGGAAAGGGCTTCACATTTAATAACCAGAGACACAGTGGAGTGGTTCTGACAATGGTAAGGGCTCTCACAATGCAGCCACTCGTCTTTCCCTATTTAGTTTTTGGCTTCATCCTATCTCCATTGTAACTCTAACCAGTAGCCGGGCGTTGTCTGCCCTCTGGGATCTCGTACTGTATAGAGTATTCCTCCCACTGTGCTCAGTCTCTACTCTTGATGTTTTGCCAGATTAATTTCGGGATAACAGAGAGACAAGACTAACAGAAGCTCAGCTATAAAACAGGTGAATGCTAAAACCAATACTAAATACCAAACCCAAACTTTCCTTCCCATTTCAGCATACCCCTAAACAGATCCCACCCTGAATGAGCCCTACCTTGATCCCAAAGGGAACCCCCCTGTTTCCTGTTCAGCCCTCCATGCACGCTCACCAGCCCTGTTATCCTCCTCCGGATTCCCCCTAGGGGGATTTTGAATGCAGGCCTGTTATCTTATCATGAGTGCCCGTGGGGGTGTCTGGAAGGAGTTTCTCAGGATCCGGTAGCTCACAGCATTGTGCGACAGATCTGAGTCATGGTCACCATCTATCAAAGCAAAACAAAATGAAAGGACAAGTCAAGGTACCATTTAATATGGTCTTGCAAACCAATAAATGGACAGTATTTCATCAGCCCACCACTGAAGCCAACCCAACCTGCCTCCAATTCCCCCTCCCCTTATATTCCCTCCTGGTCAGGGCCCTTGCAATACACGTCCCTTCCATTTGACCGTTCCCACCATCAAAACATAACAATAGCACTCCTTGTATATTTCCAGAGCCTGTCTTTCTCCATCTCATCTTCCGCCATCACGCCGTCCTCTGCTTTCGGGTGGGTTGCTCTGATCTGTCCAGTGTGCTCCTCCTCAGGGGAGGGACATGGGGCCCTTCTGGTGAAGGATTAGACTCGATTTATTGCAAAGATTGCGACTGGGTGGCTTTCACTGTCAGAAGTACCCCTCGCTCCTTCTGGAGACACTGGAAGATTCATCCTCCTCGTTATGCACAATGGAACCCAAGATGGCGGCTACTCTGTTCTATCACCATCAACTGTTGTTACCAGTCTAGTCTTCCATCTAAGATGGAGGAGCCAGGTCAACAGCTCCCTGCACTTCTATATCTGCAGTGGGGGAAGACAGGTAATTGCGTTGCTACTCCGTCTTATCTGTATTAGCATTGGCCTGCTCTCCCTCGCATTTACAGTTCCCTTTTTGGAAATCCTGTGAATTCCGATTTCTTTAATTCTCAGCACACCTCTTTGCTTCGTGTCCTTTCTACGTTGGTTCCTTACTCCAACATTCTTTTCCTTTCCTGAATTTCTCCTGTTCTTGTCTATTTTCTAACTAGACTTATTCGTACTTGCTTACTTGTCCGCGGCCGTTTTGCCGCGACCGCCCCTTCCTTGTTTCTACACACTCCGCCGTCCTCCCGCGGCCCACCTTTCTTACTTCCATGGCGCTTCTGCCAGTTCCTTTCCTTGTTTCACTTCACTCCGCCATCCTTCTGCAGCTTAACTTTCATTCTTTCACGGCGCTTCTGCCGGCTTGTTTCTTCTCTGACAGCTGAGACCTTTATTTCCTCTTCTTGAACCGAAGTTGAAAACCTACTTTCCACTGCAAGGTTTTGCTTCCGCAACCCTTCCAGCTTCTTGGGTTGCTCCGCCTTATTTCGGTTCCTGATTCAACAGACTGTGGATTTTGGCTGCAATACTTTCTTCCTGAATTGCTGGAAAACTTACTACTGTTTCTGCTTTCTTGAAACTCTGGTTCAACACAGAACTCTGAAGCATCTTCAACCTCAATCATCTGGGTTTTATTCCCCAAGAGGGTTTCCCAGGGGACAGCCCCCTGGGTTGCACAGAGCCCAGTTTTCTGGTCTCTGGACGATTGGGGGGGGGGGCGTTCCCGTGTTCATCTAAATTTGGAGTTCAAGGAATAGAAGACTTGTGAGTACACTCCTGTTGATATTAACTTGTTAAGATTCACCAAGTTACCCCTAGAGCCTATGAAGACGCTGTCTCAGCAGTCCGACAGCGCATGTCCCTTTGGCGAGTCCTCAGGGACAAGAATTGTATCAGGCAAATACATGGTGACTTCTCTACTCAATATCCACTAGGATTTTAAAGGAAAATAATAAACACTACGGCATACACCGAAGTGACAAGTCAGGTATTCAAATATCCTCCCAGACTCCTCTGCCTATGTTGTCATTTACCCACATATTAAAACTACTCAGCACAGCACACCTTTATGGCGACATCACAGTACGAATACTTCCCCGCTCCCCTGGGGGCCGTAGACGTTGACACTAGGGTGCAATGATCAGAATCCACAAAGAAGATGGCGTCTAGAACAGGTTACGGGGTATTAACAAGTGATAGTACCATTTACACTCATACTCTCCTAAACACAATGCCAAGTGGTTTATTTTCAAGAGGTCAATACAAGCGAAAAGTAACTATACTACGTGGCAAGTAAGAATTTGTATAAACAATAAGGATGGAGAATGGGATGATAGTTGAGAGTTGGGGAAGTCCCCCATAAAACTTTGCCTCATTGCCATTTTATTGGTCTCTGACACAAGCTTGTTCTTTATGTCAATGCTGGGGAATATTAATGTGTTTGGATATTATTTATGTTTAAAGTTAATGTTTGAATGTAGTCCCATGCTCCCTGTGGAGAGAGACTGGCGTTTCAGCCCTCAATTCTTATAGAGTGCCGTAGCTTATATATTTATGTTTGGGGCAGGATACATGTGTGCAAAGGTAATGATGTCATCATTAATAACATAATAGACTGGCCAAACGAGGTGTCGGAATGGGGATAAAGCTGCTTATCTAGTGTCAAATAATAAAAATAATTCTAATAAACACCTGTCTGTATCATTCCTATATGAAAATGGGAAGCTTTCGTGCAGTAGATTCGTTTTTTTCTGAAGAAATAAAATGGTAGAACACACATTGTTGGTCCTGATGAGTAAAATATCCACATAAAATGATTTGTTCGCCCGGCCTGTTATTTGCTTTTCCTTGTGCTCTTGGATACTTAATGGTCTTAATAAAAAGGAATCACACTATTTAACCTCTAACACCTTTATCTCCTGTTTATCTTGTCTATGGAACCACTCGCGGTGTGCTTGAGAATGGATGCAAATCTTCAGCCCATTATTGGGAATGTCAGGGACAACTTGCTTTGGCTATACACGGATAATTTGTTGGCCGCCCTTCAGGACCCTGCTATCGGTATTTCGCACCTGATGCTAGATGTTCACAGTTTCTCCGTGTTGTCAGGATATAAGGTTAACTGGAGCAAATCTGAAATCCGACCGATCAATACTCTGTGTCTATGGCATACTTGTGCTCAGTTTCAATTTAGGTGGTGTGCAGACAAAATAAAATATCTTGGCATCTGGATTGGAGCGGATATAGTGAAGCATGGCTCCTCCCGAGACTCAGAACAGATTTGGAGAGGTGGGGTCTCTTGAAGTTGTCAACCTGGGGCAACATTAACTATATAAACATGAATGTAATGCCTTGGATAAATTACATCCTGAGTATGCTTCCTGTTATCTTCTAAAATAAGTCCAAAATGGCCAGTGCACTGACTTCATTTTTGCAGGACTGCTGGTGCGATCTCTCAAGTCGTATGGGTACTGATCCTTATTTACATCCAGATGCGTCCATTTGGTATAACCCAGCATTGAACTTCCAAGGTAAATCCCTCTTTTGGATTGAATGGTTTGTGGCTGGTGTAAAGTACTTTAAAGATTTATTTGAAGATGGCAATTGGATTTCGTATGCTCGTCTTGCACAATTACATGACATGGCGAACTGTTGGTTTGCCAAATTCAGGAAACTGAAGATTATAATTTCAGTTGGGGGGAAGATATTGCCTTGAGATGTTGGAGGAGGTGCTGTGAGAACACTCACCTGGTGAGTTTGGATTGGGGCCTCAGAGCTTCTCAAACGAAATTACTGTTTAGGGCCTATTGGACTCTGGAGAGATTGTTCAGGAGACAACCTTTGGACACTGAATTTTGCTGGAAATGTAACCCTTCTAGAGGTTCCCTCAGTCATTTGATTTGGTCATGTCCTAAAACAATGCAATTTTGGGAAAGGTTTGTGAACGGTTGAGTCTAGTTTTGGACATTGCAATCCCCATGAGTGCTTCTCTGTTCATTCTAGGAGATATTTCTATACTGGATGACATTGATACTCTTGTATTTGCAGTATGAGATTTTGCCTTTTTTCTGTTTTCTTCTTTCCTTTTCTTCCTCTCTTCTTTCCTTTGTGTATCTCTATTCTTTCCCTCTAATAAGTTGTTTGATGGTAGTTTATGATTTGTTGCTTTTTATGCTGCTTAATGTTTACTTTAGTTCTTGATTACTGTTGTGAAAATAAAAAGTTTTGAACCAACTTTATCACTAGATCACCAGTACTTGGTCACCTCTTACAGTGCCTTCTCCCCAGAGATGTCCTTCAAAGTCTGGTGATTTACTGCATGAGTTAATAATCACATCACTACTACTGAGGCTAGTCTGCCCGTTACATGTGATGCCTGTGATTCGAACATATTGAAACTAATAATGTGCTTCCCCTTTTATTTCAACAGGTGATTGACACCTCAGGAATGCAGCAACAGTGATTGTTACATTCTCTGGACTTATGCTTTGAAAGCTTCATTGATACAATGTGTATTTCAGCAGGTGATTGACGCCTCAGAAATGCAGCAACAGTGATTGTTACATTCTCTGGACTTATTCAATGAAAGCTTCATTGATACAATGTTTATTTCAACAGGTGATTGACGCCTCAAATGCAGCAACAGTGATTGTTACATTTTCAGGACTAATGAATTGAAAGCTTCATTGATACAATGTCTATTTCAACAGGTGATTGACCCCTCAGAAATGCAGCAACAGTGATTGTTACATTCTCTGGACTTAGTCAATGAAAGCTTCATTGATACAATGTGCAATGTCCTAACATCTTAGAAGTGTGCAAGTTCGAGGTCCAGTTGTCATCTCAGATTATTTAGGAACTGGGGTTATGAATCCTGTAGAATACAGGATGGGTTTCATCCATTCAACACATGTATTGTAGCATCCAGCAAAACAAAGCTACAATACACATCTAGCATTAGAGATGAATGGTAGCAACAGTGGTTTATAATGATAGCAAATGATGGCAACAGTGGTTGATGTGCAGCAAGGAAAGTCTTTCTGCCTATTAGTCGAGAGGGAGCACATGCAAGTGCTATTTTAGATACATTTTGAATGTAAGGGTTCTTTGTTTAAATGATTTTTTTAAACACCTTTAAATGTGAACTGACAAATATTAATGCCCCGAATATTATAAACGTTGCAGTTAGAAGAATAATCTTGTTTGTCACCAGTTCTGACCTACACATGATAGAGCGTTTCTGCACTCTGAATTTGGTGAAAGGTTTATTAGAAAGAGGCCTCTTAGTAAGGATCTAACTGGTGAGAAAACTACCAATGGCAGAATGTGGAAAAAGGTGGGACTCTAATGACAATGCAGATTGCCCAGGTGAGAACAAAGGTGAAAAACGTTATCTGTGCACTGAATTTGGGAAGAGTTTCCATTTGCCCGATATACTTAACTGCCACCAGATGGCACATACAGGTGGGAAACCTCATGAGTGCACTGAATGTGGGAAAAGGTTTGCCCGAAAGGGAGCACTTACCTACCACCACAGAATACACACAGGTGAGAAACCTCACGTGTGCACTGAATGTGGGAAAGGATTTGCTGCAAATGGAAAGCTTACACTCCACCAGAGAACACATACAGGTGAGAAACCTCATGAGTGCACTGAATGTGGGAAAGGGTTTGCTCAGATGGGATGTCTTACACTCCACAAGAGAACACATACAGGTGAGAAACCTCATGAGTGTACTGAATGTGGGAAAAGATTTGCTAGAAAGGGAGAGCTTACATACCACGAGAAAACACATACAGGTGAGAATTCTCATGAGTGCACTGAATGTGGGAAAGGGTTTGCTAGGAAGGGACAGCTTACTAGCCACCAGAGAACACATACAGGTGAAAAACCTCATGAGTGCACTGTATGTGGGAAAGGGTTTGCTCGTAAGGGAGACCTTACTATCCACCAGAGAACACATACAGGTGAAAAACCTCATGAGTGCACTGAATGTGGGAAAAGGTTTGCCCGAAAGGGACAGCTTACTCTCCACCAGCGAACACATGCAGGTGAGACACCTCACATGTGCACTGAATGTGGGAAAGGATTTGCTGTGAAGGGAAAGCTTACACTCCACCTGAGAACACATACAGGTGAGAAACCTCATGTGTGCACTGAATGTGGGAAAGGGTTCACGAGGAAGGGAAGGCTTACTTACCACCAGAGAACACATACAGGTGTGAAACCTCATCACTGCACAGAATGTGGGAAAGGATTTCCTAGAAAGGGAGAGCTTACCTACCACCAGAGAACACACACAGGTGAGAAACCTCACGTGTGCACTGAATGTGGGAAAGGATTTGCTATGAAGGGAAAGCTTACACTCCACCAGAGAACACATACAGGTGAGAAACCTCATGAGTGCTCTGAATGTGGAAAAGGATTTGCTAGGAAGGGACAGCTTACCTGCCACCAGAGAACACATACCGGTGAGAAACCTCATGAGTGCACGGAATGTAGGAAGCGTTTTGCTCAGAAGGGACAGCTTACTCACCACCTGAGAACACATACAGGTGAGAAACCTTATAAGTGCACTGAATGTGGAAAGAGCTTCCTTTCTAAAGGTAATCTTCTTCGCCACCAGAAAACAAATACAGGTGAGAAACCTCATGAGTGCACTGAATGTGGAAAAGGGTTTGCTAGGAAGGGAACGCTTACTCTCCACCTGAGAAGACACACAGGTGAGAAACCTCATGTGTGCAGTGAATGTGGGAAAGGTTTTCCTCGAAAGGGAGAGCTTACTCTCCACCAGAGAACACATACAGGTGAAAAACCTCATGAGTGCACTGAATGTGGGAAAGGGTTTGCTAGGAAGGGAGAGCTTACTCTCCACCAGAGAACACATACAGATGAGAAACCGCACATGTGCACTGAATGTGGGAAAGGGTTTGCTAGGAAAGCAGACCTTATTCTCCACCAGAGAACACATACAGGTGAGAAACCTCACGAGTGCACTGAATGTGGGAAAGGGTTTGCTAGGAAGGGAGAGCTAACTTTCCACCAGAGAAGACATACAGGTGATAAACCTCATGTGTGCACTGAATGTGGGAAAGGGTTTGCTAAGAAGGGAGAGCTTACTCTCCACCAGAGAACACATACAGGTGAGAAACCTCATGAGTGCACTGAATGTGGGAAAGGGTTTGCTAGGAAGGTAGAGCTTACTCTCCACCAGAGAACACACACACTTGAGAAACCTCACGAGTGCTCTGAATGTGGGAAAAGCTTCTTTTTGAAGGGGAATTTTATTTCCCATCAAAGAACACACACAGGTGAGAAAATGTATCAGAGCAAATAATGTGGAAAATATTTCAGTGATAATCAGGCATCAGACAGATCCTGCACCTGACGGACCATTTCAGTGTAGTGGATGTTCTTATATGTCAGGAGTGAGGACATGCCTGTGGAGAAATATCCACTACAGTTGAAACTTAGCAGAGGAGAAAGCACGTTTTGAGTGGTACTGTTTGGCGTGGCTATTTATCAAAACTGTGGAGAACCTGTCACCAAAGCTGTTCACAGTTTCTATTAAGACACACAAATAATGGCTGATTATGATTGGTTGAATCACTTGTTTGAAATGCATTAATCTCTAATATTCTGAAGGGAAACTGTACCTTTTGTGTTAAGGTGCCCATCCCATGAAGCCCTTTGCCTAAGAACCCTAGACTAATTAATGGGCAACAACATTTGAAAAAAGCCTCAAGACATGTTGGTAGAATCAATAACTATAGACCCTAGGATATACTCGGGTACTGTCCTCTGAATTCATTACCAAAAGGCTGCGTACCACTAAATGAGTAATCATGTGTTTAGAGAACATACACAGAGGAGAAAGTGCATTAGTGAATATGTGAAGCTTTTAGTATTCTCTTGGACCTCTCGGTTGCATTTGACATCGATATTTAGTTCCTACTTAATGTAAGCGATGCCTGCTTCAGAGACTGCACCTGCTCCTTTGTACAATCCTTCCAGCCTAATGGAACATAAGGAACTATGGTGCCTCATTTGATATCAGAGTCCCTTATTAACAGGATGTGGCGTGCCCCAGGGTTCCACCTTATTCCCTCTGTTAACATGTTATGTTCTGCCTCTGGCCAGTCTAATCTACCCTTCCGGCTTCAGATTCTAGCGGTGTACTGGCCACATTTACTCCAGCAAAATTTGCAAATACTCCCAACAAAAATGCAGCAATACTCCCAACTTAAAACCTGGACACAAAATGGACGCACAGGTACCAGCCTTCCTGCTTTCACCCACTAAGCTCCATGGATATGTTCATCCCAGTGATACCAGCCATGCAGTACCTCTGGAAGGTGTTCTACCGGCATTACTGCCTGACCTGTAGAGAAACTGTAAAGTAACATGCACTGGACACTCAGGTACCAGCCGTCCTGCTTTCACCCACTAAGCTCCGTGGATATGTTCATCCCAGTGATACCAGCCATGCAGTACCTCTGGAAGGTTTTCTAGGGGTATTACTGCCTGACCTATAGAGAAACTGTTAAATAAAAATGCATATTTTACTTTACATTATCGCTAGGAGCCGAAAAAAAGGCAGTAATATATTCCAAATAAAAATTATCCTGAGCCCTTGTCAATACAATGGGAGAAGGATGTATTCTCAGTTTAGTTAATTAGACTAAACTTGGCAAAACACATGTGAGAAAGCAAGGGGAGGAATAGAAACCTCTCAGTCTATTGAGAAGCTTCACCGCTGTTGTGGCAGAATGTCCATATACTTTCCTTAGGCCCAGTCTGTGTAACCCATTTCTGCACCCTTTCCTGGCCTGGCATTCTTGCTAGGCTGCAGTAGCCAGACATCACACCTCTCTGTCCTCGTTCTTCCGCTATTGCTGTATGTGCTATTTAGTTACTGTTTTCATATCATATATGCCAAGCGATGCCAGCTGAACCTAAGTTAGGAAATGTAGTAACCGCAAGGCCTAACTGCAGCTTAGAAGCCACACGTTGCAAGACGCCATTACCATTCTGCAAACTGTCTGGTAGCGCCCACCTGGATTTGGGCCAATGTCACATTGTGTTATTGGTCTGTCTATATAAGCTGATGTTTCTGTAAATGGTCAGAGTTGGCCATGGCAATTCTGTGAGACTTGCTGTCACACTCTCTCCAAATCTCATCTGTGTCTAAAAATACACGATTATCACTCAGCCCCGTTCAGTGTCCGTCTCATTATTTTTCATTTTCCCTTCACACACCGTTATCCTGTTTCACATAAAAGAGCAGGCAGTGAAAGAAGAAATGCTTGGTCACATTAGGGTGATGATTGCAGCATACATCTGGGATTTGCATTTCATTATCAGAGAAGTTTCGTCTTCCCTCAATCTGACCACATTCACATTTTAGATTCTTGATTCTATAATCTCGGATGAGCCCACATTTAGTGATGCATACCCCCTCTCGATCATCTGAGGCACGATCGGTTTGTGTGACTAGATGGCACCACATCGTTTCATCTAATGGACATTAACCTCGAGCTTGTGCTTTCCTGTGTGTTTGCTGTAGTGAATTAAAGTAAAGCCCGAGCTAGTCAAGGGCGAGTTCTTTGCTACCTGGCTGTTTGCTGCTTTGTTGCGCCTTCCCCATTGAGTACCTGACCATTACTCTTACTGTACCAGAGCCTCCGTGAAGCCGTGGAGGTGGGGTGAGGCTGTGTGATTGCTGGATTCACCGGTCTGCCACAAGTGTATTGTGGAGAAAAAAAGGAAAACAAGCAGGTAGAATGCTTCATGCTTGTGATGCACCAATGTTTTGATCCCTTTGGGGTATCATGTTAGTGTTTGTTGGTGGGGCCATATGGGGGCCTAGGTCTACTTGTTTATCCAGGTTGATCTTGATAGCCGGTACATCTTGTGACTCCCTATCACCGGACTTAGTCTCAGGAGTCTTCGGTGAAGAAAACGCCACTTGAGCATCCGAGGCAAGTCCTTAGCAAAGACAACTACCTCCTTTGCGCATTTTGCTTCCAAACTTTCATGCTCTTTTGGTTGTTTATTATCCTTCACTACGTTATTGTTAGTGTTAACAGTAACGTTTATCGTCTTGATGTTGCATGAAAATGTCCTTAATGAGTTTGTTGTGCGTTGTTTTTTTGAGTTCTGATTTTTCGTTTTTTTGTTTCCACATTTTTGCCATCCTTTGTGCTGAATTTCACAATGTCTTTGTTAAATATGGAAAATCGCTCAGAGTTCTTTTCTTTTGTTTTAATGCGCTCAATATTGCTTTCAACAGGTGCTATGTTATCACCTCCCACTATACCAGGTGTGATTGGCTCAGAGTTCTTTTCTTTTAGTTTGATGTACTCAGTATTGTTGTCAGCAGGTTCTGGGCTAACACCTCTCGCCATACTTGATGTAGTTGGCAGCTAGAAATCCTGATAGCTGGATTGTCTTTCCCCAAGCTGCTTTTCATTGCGCTAGAAAATGAAGACATCACAGTTAAGTGTTGAGTGTCCTCGATTACAACATCTGTGTCTTCAACATTTGCAGTCATAGGAAACCCAGAACCTGCTGAAAGCAAAACATCTCAACCAAAGACACGTGCAACGAGTAAGTGGCCGACTGGTGACTGAGCTGCTCAAGTGCTTGCGATTCTGCAATAATGTCACTAGGAGGGGGGGGTGACAGTAAATTCAGACACATCTAATTATGGCTCCACTAGTGAAGAAGGACGTGGGTTGCATGAACTGTTGAAACCAGGGGGCCAAACCTCAAACCCAGACTCACTCAGTTTGTACACCCTTGGTGATCGTATTGGTGTTTCCTTGAAATTCTTTTATGGATGGCTCTATTGATGGTATTGGTGATGTTTGTAAATCACATGATCAGTGCCATCACAAAACCAAACCTTTTGATGGTAATCAACCTGGGGATCTAACTCAGGATCTATTGGCCTCACAGGTTCCATATCTTTGCGTACTTGCGTGGCGTGCCACACAACGTTTGGAAGGGGCTGTCTCTATCCAGCAGCTTAGGCAAATGAACCCCATTGGTCAAACTGAACACCAGGCCTTCAGAAGCTGTCAAGCTCCACGTTTCACACAGTCCACTCAGTGGTCTTCCAGAGCCTCTGGTAAGGTCATAATACCTTCGGTGCTCCTAGACTCACACTGTGACCCGTTGGTCAACTCTGACACATGCAGTGACCCGAAGGCTTTTACTCAAGGTCCTTTAAAAGAACGGACCGCTGTGTCATATGAACAAAATACGCACAAACTACAATCTGTTGGCATACGTGAAGGAGAAGTGGACAAAGAAGACGAGGTATGTTGTGTTCTTTCACCTCACTTGCATCCTGAACCCTTTAAGGATGTTGGAGCCACAGGACTTGAAATTGAACAGGAAGGCAGGTGCGAAACACGCAATTCATTGGAAATTGTAATCAAACTCTTATTTGACATATCTCACTTAAAACACGGAAAGATACAAATTTAAACAGAGATATTGAATACAGACTCAGAGCTTAATGACGCTCTGAACAGGATCTCTAAATCCACCTTGAATGAAAGAACGCCTAAAAACAAATGGCAAAGTGGCCGGTACAAATGCTGAAGGCTTGATCTGAGCTCATCATCAAGCCTAAATTGCTCTCAACTAAGAGATTCAAAAATACAAATGCAGCCAGTAGCGCAGAACGACAACATTACACATAAACAGAATGGAATCATTTTGAACAAGGAATCCTCTTTGACTACTGATTCCTCATCTACTGATCCATCAATAATGGAACGTGCATATCCGAAAATCAGAAAAACCAAGTTTCGGACTCGGACTCGGACCAAACATGACGAATCAAAAGCCCTCATCGAACACATTTTAAAGGAGCTACAAACCATCTTGTTGTCGTCAATGGCTATTACAATCTCGCCTTTTATAAAACTCTATCAACAACTTAATGAGAACATCAAAGACGTGACGATTCTGACCGCCCTAATAAATTTGAAAGTTCTAAATTTGGAAAACGATAATACTTTGTTTAAGTAAACCTATCATGACATGTACAAAAGGATTGAAGGACCGTTGAATCTGATAACGGAACAAAAGAAATGTTGTACCATGGAAAGAAATGTATTTGCTGAAGTGGCGAAGAAAGCCCTGCTTCTACTGAGATTAAAAGAATCAAGGGGGTGTAGTTCGCCTAAAAATGGCATTCCTATGGCTCATTATCACCAGACAGTACCAAATGAGTGTGCAAAAGAAGTGGTCCTTCATGATAGTTACACAACCTGCACTTCACAAGTGGATGCCTGTGGAACAGTAGGTACTATTGATGACAGGCAAATTGGCTTGAATCTCATGGAGCTACCATTAGAGAATCTAAACACACCTGCTCCTCGGCTGGTTGAACATACCGTGGACGGTCCCACCCTAAGCAGTGAAAGGTTTGTGGCAGGGAAAACTGTAGGCTTACCCCAACTCACACAAACATCTTTGAAAGATCCAGAACCAAAGTCGTGGTTTCCTATGACTGCAAATGTTGAAGACACAGATGTTGTAATCGAGGACACTCAAGACTTAACTGTGATGTCTTCATTTTCTAGCGCAATGAAAAGCAGCTTGGGGAAAGACAATCCAGCTATCAGGATTTCTAGCTGCCAACTACATCAAGTATGGCGAGAGGTGTTAGCCCAGAACCTGCTGAAAACAATACTGAGTACATCAAACTAAAAGAAAAGAACTCTGAGCCAATCACACCTGGTATGGTGGGAGGTGATAACATAGCACCTGTTGAAAGCAATATTGAGCGCATTAAAACAAAAGAAAAGAACTCTGAGCGATTTTCCATATTTAACAAAGACATTGTGAAATTCAGCACAAAGGATGGCAAAAATGTGGAAACAAAAAAACGAAAAATCAGAACTCAAAAAAACAACGCACAACAAACTCATTAAGGACATTTTCATGCAACATCAAGACGATAAACGTTACTGTTAACACTAACAATAACGTAGTGAAGGATAATAAACAACCAAAAGAGCATGAAAGTTTGGAAGCAAAATGCGCAAAGGAGGTAGTTGTCTTTGCTAAGGACTTGCCTCGGATGCTCAAGTGGCGTTTTCTTCACCGAAGACTCCTGAGACTAAGTCCGGTGATAGGGAGTCACAAGATGTACCGGCTATCAAGATCAACCTGGATAAACAAGTAGACCTAGGCCCCCATATGGCCCCACCAACAAACACTAACATGATACCCCAAAGGGGATCAAACAGGCTCCCTCAGGGAGAATATGTGCTCTGATTCAAGTGGTGCAAGTGGCATTGGTTCCATTGTATTACTCTACCTCGCCTTTCATTTCTCTAAGTAAAAGATGGGAAAAATTGGCTCTTGAATCGTGCACCTTGACTGCAAGCAAAGGTGCTGTTGCCTCAACAAAAACTCCTTCCACCAATGAAGCAAGAGTCAATTATAATCCTACTAATGTCTCTAACCTCTCGACAGAATCTCAAATTCCTGCAAAACAAATGCTGTAAAACTATTTGATTGGACACAGGATGCTCAAGGCCACGGGCTGAAAAATTATAAAAAGAAACAGGAAAGTCTGATAAAAAATCACAGGCTCCATTCAAAATTGGCTTGGAACGTATAGTAAGTAGTGACAATTTCATTCTGAATCGAAACAATGTGTTGTGCCTACTTCATTACGTTTTGTTTGTGATCTTACATTTGAACTCAAAGATCATATTCAACATTCTCTTGGATGCAGCTCCCACACTCATGTCACTGGGTTTTGATATATTCAAAATCTCAGAGGACGTTGACATAAAAGGGTCGGGAGAGTCTCCCAAACATATAAAAACATCTGAACAAACAGTGGAAAACAACGTGGAACGAGCTGCAAGTTGCAGGGATGAGGCAACTACAGGATTTGTATGTTCATAAACACGCAACGAATTGCCTGGAGTAAGCATCCACTGTGCAGACAACTCTTTGGAAAAATGGTCTGACAAACAACCAATCAAATTAACCTTTGCATGTGAAAACCAGGCAAAAGTGGACATCGCTGATCATGAAGAATGCCAGTCCTCAAGCGAACGGAATAACGACTGGCTCTGGGAGCGGAAGCTCTTTCAATGAACACCCAGAAAAGCAATAACAAATAATGCCGAATAGACTCAGATAAGAACACTATCGTCACTGGCTCTTGGAACACCAGAGGATTTCCACACTTATTTCAGAATAACTGGTTAACTGGTATTGATTTAATGTGCATACAAGAATCTTGGCTCTTAGAGTGTCCCTGGTCTGCTGATTTTGAAGTTGCCTTTAATCCCGCAATAGGGAATTTAAAAGGACGACCCATGGCCGGGTTGATAACACTTATCAGGAAAAACTCTGGACTACGACTCATCAAATCATGGAACACATCATCATATATACAGGTCTCAATGATCAGTACTACAAAACATGGAGTAATATATGTCATCAACATACATTGGCATTATCTATTAGCAGGGACTTTGATATTTATTGATCAGGTCTCAGCATTAATTGACGACATATATGAAGTTGATACCAAGTCAAGTATCATAATCTGTGGAGACTTAACTATCAACTGCATCAATTTAAATTAAGGCAAAACTCCCAATACAGCATCTAGGTGGTGTCTTGAAATGGACTTGCGAAATCTGCACATACCGGCCACCACACCTGGAGAAATATGAGTTTAAGCTCAGTTCTCGATTACTTTTTTGTATCAAGCAGTTTACAGGAGCAAGTAACACTCATGCAGGTTGTGGTGGGACCTCATAGTGACCACAACATGCTGAAAATAACATTCAAAATGGGCAAAGATCAAAAGAGCAGTTGGTGGAATTGCCGTGTAAGTGTCGATTTGCGATTCCAACAGAGTAAGGCTTTGTCTCAACGATGATGACGTAAATTCAATCTCAAGTAAATTCTGTGAACAACAAAATGGAGTTGAATATGCTCAAATACTAACACAATACATGGAAAAAGTCAAGGTCTAAAAAAACTGCAAACTCACACCAAGACACATATTTGATCTGGAAGTCTTGAAGCAAAAAAGATTAATGCATAGTTGTTGTAAATAGCGTCACGAGAACGCTGCATACCTGTTCGTCCGGTTGGGTTCCTTGATGATGAGGCCAGGCTGTCAGATGATCCGGATAGACGTGATAGATGGCGCGGGGAACCAGCCCAACACCAGCCCAAATAGAACCGGATTGGAGGTGAGCCGGCTCCCAACGCCACGGGTTGGCTCACCCCTGATTGAGTGGCGTCAGGACAGTGCAAGCACTGGCAGGGGGAGCCTCTGAGCAGATAGTCCGGATCCTAGTGGGATTCCGATGGAAGGCAGGTCCGGGGACTGGAAGCAGCACGGTCCCTCCAGGGACGATGACAAGGAAGCAACAAGAGCAGGCTGGTAAGGAGAGGAGCACGGAACAAGTGGGAAGGACTCAGAGCGTAAGGAGACCAGGAAGGACAGAGCGGGGACCAGAACCAAGGAGGGAGAGCGGAACCACTGGAGCAGGAAGGACTGAGGAAGACGGGGAAGGAGGAAGAAAGGGGTCCCCCAGGCAGAACAAGGAAGGTGGTAGGCAGGGGTTCCCCAGGCAGAACAAGGAAGGTGGTAGGCAACAGGCAACGGGAATGCAATGCAAGGCAGCAAAGACACGATCCGAACAAACCGCGTTGAGACGCGGTTTGGAAAAGGATCAGGGCTCCTTAAATAAGCCCGCCAGCACCTGGGAGGCTTGCAACGCAAGCCGTGCCGTCTCCCAGGCATCGGGCACCCCACAACGAGGCTTGAGCCGCATACCCTCCGGAATCGAGCATCCTGCGCACTGCGCATGCGCGAAGAGCAGAGAGCGGGCGCCCGCGCATGCGCAATGTAGTGCGCGTAGGAGACCCGGAAGCGCCCGGGACCCAGGACGCCCCCGGACCCCGAAGCCGAAAACGAGGATACAGCCTCCAGGACGGGGAGCGCCGTAGCGGGTAAGGAGACCCCAGGACGGGCGGCGTGACACTATGCCCCCTCCCAGAAAGGCCCGGGGCCCCAGGTTTCCAAGGAAAACGAAGAAAGTATTCACGAATAAGCCGGGGAGCGTGCACATTATAGTGCGGCTCCCAAGTGCGATCACAAGCGGGATAATCCTTCCAATCGTTCAAGAATTGGAGCACACCCTGACGAATCCGTGAATCACAGATCTCCCGAACCTCAAACTCAGGAACCCCCCGTACCAGAACAGAGGAGGGCCGAGGACCAGAGCGTCGAAAGACATCTTTCACATAGGGCTTCAGAAGGGAGACATGGAAGACAGGGTGTATCCTCCAAGTGTGGGGCAGCACCAATCGAAAAGCCACTGAGGACAAACGCTTGGCAATCTTGAAAGGCCCATAGAACCTGGGTGCCAATTTAGTGGGTAGATTACGAATAGGTAGATTCTTGGAAGACAACCAAACCAGATCTCCCACCTGGAGATCGGGTTCCGTGGTTCGGCCCCTATCAGCCTGCTCCTTCATGCGCTCACGTGTCTCCGTAAGGGTTCTCCGGGCCAGGACATGTTGTTTCTGAATCTTGAAGACCAAGTGATCCGCAGACGGAACAGAGCTGGACACCACAGGTGAGAAAGGAACCAGCTTGGGATGTTGTCCAGCTGAGCATAGAAAAGGACTGACGCCGGTGGCAGCATGGGCTGCATTGTTGTATGAAACTTCCGCCAAGTCCAGGTACTGAAGCCAGTTTGACTGAGTGGCATTGGCATAGCAACGTAAGTATTGCTCCAGGGTTTGATTCGTCCTTTCGGTTTGACCGTTGGTGTGCGGGTGATAGCCTGAGCTCAAGGCTCTGTGGATACCTAGATGATTACACAACTGACGCCAGAAAGAAGAAAGGAACTGTGAACCACGATCAGAGATGATCTTCTCAGGGAGTCCATGTAACCGATAAATGTTGTGTAGAAATGCCAAAGCCATCTGGGAGGAAGTCGGGATCTTTACGAAGGGAATGAAATGAGCATATTTGGTGAAACAATCCACAACCACCATGACACAAGTGTAATCTGCAGAGGGCGGAAGCTCAACAATGAAGTCGGTGGCGATAGTATGCCAAGGGTAGGGAGGAGTTTCAGTAGGCTTAAGTAGTCCCAAAGGCTTTCTTCTGGGTGTCTTCGTCTGAGCACAGATAGGACAACTTTCCACATATGACTTTACATCATTGGCCCATCCAGGCCACCAGAATTGTCTGGAGATCAGCTCCTGGGTAGCCTTGATACCACGATGACCAGCTACTTGAGAATCGTGGAAACCATGGAGGATGTCCAAGCGAAGGGCAGTCGAAGGTATGTATAATCGGTTCAGGAAGAACAGAAAACCATCGCGTTCGCAGATCTGGGGTTTCCTCAGCAGATCGACACGTTCCGGATCCCTCAACGTCTCTTGTATGATCTTCTGGAGATGCGGAGCTAAGGTTAGTAGAAAGTGTTTGGGCGATATCATAGGCGTGTCCAAACCGGCTCCCACTTCTTCCTTGTCCAAGGATCGAGATAAGGCATCAGCCTTCTGGTTCTGGGAGCTAGGGATGTATGTGATTTTGAAATCAAAGTGAGAGAAGAAGAAGGCCCATCGGGCTTGGCGAGCAGTGCGACACTGCAATGTTCGTAGGAACTGCAAGTTGCGATGGTCGGTACGTACTTCTACAGGGAAACGACCACCAAGTAAATGATGCCTCCATTCTTCAAACGCCGTCTTAATGGCCAAAAGTTCTTTTTCAATGACTGCATAGTTCAGCTCACTAGAGGTGAGTTTCCGAGAGTAATAGGCCACAGGGTGTTCATCGCCAGATGTAGGATGTTTTTGCAGTAGGACCGCTCCAACAGCGAAGTCGGAGGCATCTGCTTCGATGACATATGGCATCTCATCGTTAGGATGACGCAAAACAGGAGCTGTACTAAACGCTGTCCTTAAGCACTCAAAAGCTGTCGATGCTTCTTGATCCCAAAGGAAATGTATCTTAACACTGGTCAGACGTGTCAACGGGGCCGTGACCTGTGAAAACAGCGGAATAAAGCGCCGATAAAAATTGGCGAACCCCAAAAACCGCTGAAGGGATTTCAAATCATGTGGTTGTTTCCAGTTCTGAATAGCCTTCACTTTGCCCGAATCCATGTGTATACCTGCATTACTGATTACGTATCCCAGGAACTCCATGCTATTCCGGTGAAACGAGCATTTTTCGGCTTTGGCGTACAGGTGATTACGTGACAAACGTAAAAGTACTTCACGGACATGCAAGACATGTTCCTTCAGATCGTCTGAGAAGATCAGGATGTCGTCTAGGTAAACCCAGACCGAGATGCCAACCAAATCGCCAAAGACGCTGTCCATAAACCGTTGGAAGACGGCTGGGGCATTACACAACCCGAAGGGCATTACCCTGTATTCGTAGTGCCCAAAGGGTGTTTTAAATGCCGTCTTCCACTCGTCGCCTTCTTTGATTCTAACCAGGTGGTAGGCTCCCCGGAGATCCAACTTAGTGAAGATATTGGCAGAACGTAGTGACTCCATGATGTTCCGAATCAAAGGTAATGGGTACCTGTCCTTGAGTGTTATGTCATTCAATTGACGGTAATCGATACAGGGCCGCAGGGTCCCCTCTTTCTTTTTGACAAAGAACAACGGGAAACCGGCGGAGGATTTGGAGGGTACGATGTAACCCTTCTTAGAACAATCATCCAGATACTCCCGGAGTACTTGTTTTTCAGACTGAGTCAGAGAGTATAACTTCCCATGAGGAATCACAGCACCAGGGATCAGGTCTATGGAACAGTCAAATGTCCGATGAGGAGGAAGAGGTATTTCACTGGGTTCCGAAAACACCGTACAAAGGTCGGCGTAATCATTCGGAATCTGGGACAGAGAACATACGGCAGATGAGTCCTCTCCCGGGATTAGAGGGATCAAGGTTGTAGACTTCAAGGAGGTGTTGTGGCAGCAACCTTCACGGAGGCAAAAGGCAGAAACAAATCTCAAAGAACGGGACTCCCAATCGATCGTAGGATTGTGTCGCAAAAGCCAAGGCAGTCCCAAAACCACAGGATACGATGGTGACTTGATGACGTCGAGGGCAATCCTTTCCTCATGCCCCTTGACCTGTAACAGCATGCCTATGGTATGCAACCGAATGGGACCGGAAGCTAAGGGTGTACCATCGATGACCTCTACTGCTATAACCGTTCTTCTGGTAAATAAGGGCATACCAAGGTTGATGGCGAATGCCTCATCAATATAGTTTCCGGAGGCCCCGCAATCCAATAGACCATGGACATCAATCGTCTTATCAAGCCACTTCAAAGTGATCCCTAGAGTCATCAAGACGGCAGGCTGCATAGGGGGCAGTTGTAACCCAGGGCTGGAAAGGTCTGAAAGCAAGAAAGGACCTGTCGTAGCCTTTCCCTTAGACGACAGGTCTTCTAGTTTCCCCCTTTCTTGATAGGACGTAGAGGGCAGGTTCCCAGAAAATGTCCAGCGCCTCCGCAATATAAACACAGTCGTAGTCTTCTTCTGCGCTTCTTCTCCTCTTCCGACAATGGGCCCCTTACAGCTCCTAGTTGCATTGGTTCTTGGGTAGCATCCGAAGGTGCTGATATCCCAGTAGGAAGAGTCAGTGGTCTGGGGTTTCCCTTCTCAAACCGTCGTCTCTCTCCTTTTCTCTCGGTCAACCTCTGGTCTATCCTCAGAACTTGTTCGATAAGTTTCTGTAGATCATCTGGTTCTGGTATGTGCAACAATTCATCTTTGTATTCCTCTCTTAATCCCCGGCGAAACAAGGTCTTTTGTGTTACCTCTGGCCATAAGGAGTCAGTTGCCAATTGACGGAAACAGCTGATGTAAGAGATGATGTCGGTATTGGCCTGTTGTAGATCCATCAGTTGGTTCTGCGCTGTTGAGGCCAGATTGGGGGATTGAAACACATCCAAGAATGCTTTCTCGAAGGCTAAAAAATCATCCAGGATTGGGTTATTAGTAACGACCAAAGGAGTTGCCCAGGCAAGCGCGTTACCAGATAAGTTACCCAATATGTATCCGATCTTGGCCTTGTCATTGGTAAAGTGGGATGAACGGAAGAGAAAGTGTATGCGGCAATGATTACAGAATTCATCCACACGGCGGGGATCTCCATCGAACTTGATGGGAGCTGTGTGAGCCATGGGACCTTCAGGTTGTGGAATGGCACCAACGTTCTGTGTCACCATTTGGCGCAAGGCTACGTTTTCCTGACGGAGTGCCGCCATCTCGGCACGAAGCGCTTGAAGTTCGTTACGAAGACCCGGATCCTCTTCCATCGTAGAGTCCGAGGTGTCAGAAGACAGGCGTTTCAATCTGTTGTAAATAGCGTCACGAGAACGCTGCGTACCTGTTCGTCCGGTTGGGTTCCTTGATGATGAGGCCAGGCTGTCAGATGATCCGGATAGACGTGATAGATGGCGCGGGGAACCAGCCCAACACCAGCCCAAATAGAACCGGATTGGAGGTGAGCCGGCTCCCAACGCCACGGGTTGGCTCACCCCTGATTGAGTGGCGTCAGGACAGTGCAAGCACTGGCAGGGGGAGCCTCTGAGCAGATAGTCCGGATCCTAGTGGGATTCCGATGGAAGGCAGGTCCGGGGACTGGAAGCAGCACGGTCCCTCCAGGGACGATGACAAGGAAGCAACAAGAGCAGGCTGGTAAGGAGAGGAGCACGGAACAAGTGGGAAGGACTCAGAGCGTAAGGAGACCAGGAAGGACAGAGCGGGGACCAGAACCAAGGAGGGAGAGCGGAACCACTGGAGCAGGAAGGACTGAGGAAGACGGGGAAGGAGGAAGAAAGGGGTCCCCCAGGCAGAACAAGGAAGGTGGTAGGCAGGGGTTCCCCAGGCAGAACAAGGAAGGTGGTAGGCAACAGGCAACGGGAATGCAATGCAAGGCAGCAAAGACACGATCCGAACAAACCGCGTTGAGACGCGGTTTGGAAAAGGATCAGGGCTCCTTAAATAAGCCCGCCAGCACCTGGGAGGCTTGCAAAGCAAGCCGTGCCGTCTCCCAGGCATCAGGCACCCCACAACAAGGCTTGAGCCGCATACCCTCCGGAATCGAGCATCCTGCGCACTGCGCATGCGCGAAGAGCAGAGAGCGGGCGCCCGCGCATGCGCAATGTAGTGCGCGTAGGAGACCCGGAAGCGCCCGGGACCCAGGACGCCCCCGGACCCCGAAGCCGAAAACGAGGATACAGCCTCCAGGACGGGGAGCGCCGTAGCGGGTAAGGAGACCCCAGGACGGGCGGCGTGACAATAGTGACATCAGGAACCAGCTTAGCACCAATAAAACTGAGTTGGCAGAGCATAAAAGAGTTGCAAAGCAAAAATACAAGAACTGGGTTAAAGCACACATAGCCCCAATACTCCAAAAGGACACTGAATTCATGTTGCAAAAACTGAAAGGTAAGAATTCTCGAGAATTATGGAAGATAATTAATACTGAGTGTGCTTCTCAAACAGCTTTGCAGATCAACTCGGTAATTGAAACAGACTGGATCAAATTTTACAGCGAACTGTAAAGTAAAAAGGGCAACGTCAAAGAGCCAAACTTACCCGCCCTAACTTCCTGGAACATAGAATTTGAAAAGAATGACATCTTCGAAATCAAAAAGAAAGCAAGCTCCTCTAGGGCTCCGAGGCCTGATGGCTTAACCAACTATACCTTGAAGGAGAACCCCGAAATGTGGACATCGATATGCCAAGAACCTTTTCACAGAATCAACAGCACATGTACCATATCTTTGTCCTGGAAAAGCGCTGTTAGTGTGCCTATATTCCAAAAAGGCAATCAGGCTAACCCAAAGGATTATAGGCCAATATCACTGCTTGGCAAAATCTCAAAACATATTGATCTTAAACAATCTGATTTCGTGAAGCCCATCGGATGCTAATAGGAAATCTAATCAAAATGGAGGCAATAAGATCGGGAAGTAAAGTTTGCCTGGCCTTCATAGACTTCTCATATGCATTTGACAGTATCGATAGAGAAATGCTGTGGTCCAAGATGAAACAGTGGAATTGTCCTGCCAGTCTTTTGGCAGCAATAAAAGAACTACAGACTAGAACCAAACATACAAATCCGATTAGATCTGGAAGGTACGCTCTCAGCCGCTATTAACACCTTTTGCAGCGTGAAACAAGGCTGCCCGCTAGCATCACACATCTTCAACTTGTTTATCTCTGACATTGGCTATCCAATGGAGGAGGCATCGTCATTTCTACCTGAGATTCACGGGAGTCACGTGAGTTGGCTCTTATATGCTGATGATCTGATCACTCCTATCGGCCTTCAGCGGAAATTGAAAGCAGTAGAAACGTATGTGAAGAATAATGGCTGTGTGAGGTATTGGTCTTGCAAAATCTAATAACTTCTCACAGGACAAATGGGAAACAATTCACATGGCACCTTGGGACTGAAACCTTAAATATTGTGACTAACACCAGGTATTTGGGAATGACGATTAGCTCCAACATTGATGATAGCCCATGGGTTGAAATGGCGAAAACAAAGTGCCGCCAACTGGCATGTCAGGCATCCATTATCAACAAGAAATATGGAACATTTTCACTAAAACCTGTGATAAACTTTTATAATCAAAATGCGGTTCCAGCTTTGATATTCAGCTCGGAATGCGCCCTGGGATGTCCTTATGACGTTTGGGACACGCTAGAAAACATCTTTTGGACTAGGGTGTTCCAGCTCCCTAGAGGGACTCCAATGGTATGTATAAGATATGAGCTAGGGCTCATATCTATTCATGCTCGTGTATGCTGGAACATGTTAGCTCTCTACCATAAAACAACTATGGAAGTCCCTCAATTCAAGATTTTACAGAGTCTTGGAAATGGCAAACCAGGATACATTCCAACTCTATGGGCTCAACATTGCGAGGCCTTGCTCATGGATTTAGAAATTGAGATTTCGATTTTACATTGTAATCCGACCGAAGCAAAAACCAAACTGTGGAGGAACGATTGGACTTCAACACAAGAACTAAGATCCAAGAAAAGACTGATGAAGGACGTGCCATGCGAGAGCCTTCAACAAGTGCTCAAAGCTTGTGGAAGTCTGTCCTGATCGTTGTCGAAAGATCCTTGTTCTTGAATTTTCAGCTAAATATATTTAATACTAGGTTTGTGGGCGCAATATCTTAATACGGACCTAACCTGCAGATTCTGTACCAAAAAAGAAGAATCGTTAAAACATCTTGTGTTATACTGCAGTGCTCTTCGAGGGTTGAGAACCAAACATCTTGCTGCAACTATTCAAAAGTGTCCATCTCTGAGTGGTGAAGATTGGTGGACCTTGATGTTCAGTGGGCATGACAGAAAACTTTCCTATGCCCTGACCACCTTCCTGGGTGAGTTAAGGGACCTACTACAAAACCCGATTGATGAGTGTGACTAAGTAAATCAGTTGGAGATGATTAACTACCTGGACTAACGCTAAAAAGAGCTTGGTCGCGGGTAACGCAAAAAGAGCTAGGCCGCGAGTAACGCTAAAAACAGCTAGGTCGTGGGTAACGCTAAAAAGAGCTAGGTCGCGGGTAATGCTAAAAAGAGCTAGGTTGCGGGTAATGCTAAAAAGAGCTAGGTCGCGGGTAATGCTAAATAGAGCTAGGTTGCGGGTAATGCTAAAAAGAGCTAGGTCGCGAGTGACGCTAAAAAGAGCTAGGTCGCGGGTGACGCTAAAAAGAGCTAGGTCGCGGGTAATGCTAAAAAGAGCTAGGTCGCGGGTGACGCTAAAAAGAGCTAGGTCGCAGGTAATGCTAAAAAGAGCTAGGTCGCGGGTGACGCTAAAAAGAGCTAGGTCGCGGGTGACGCTAAAAAGAGCTAGGTCGCGGGTGACGCTAAAAAGAGCTAGGTCGCGGGAGTCGACACACTCATGAGCAATGTACTCTCAATCTGATGCTTGTGAGATGTGGTGGGTACCTAAGAGGTGGGATAAAACAGCTTGTGTTTGTATGTTTGTTCTTTTTTAAAGGTTTGAATAAACCGTATAAAAAATAAAATAAAAGGTCGTGAATTAAATTAACATGCTTTTTGATTTTGTACTTTGTGATTTGTTTCACAGATGCCCAGCGAATGTTCATTTTGTGAGATTTCCCACATTACGTACACATGATGAAACACGCCAGGGACTAGTGGCCCACAGTAATGTTTGAGATGGGTGGTGTTTGCGGCGGTTGTAATAAGTTGGCAGAGTAAAGATGGAGGTAGTTATGCAGTAGATGAAGTTAAATATAGCAGTGATTCATGGAACCGATATTCTGATGGAATTGTATTGTGTTTTTATTTGTTAATAAGGCGTTTCAGAAATGACTGAATTTGGCATTAATTACATTTATAAAAAAAGAAATCCCCAGCTACAGAAGAGGCTTCTTGCTAATAGAGGCTGTACACAGAGGTCGCCCATCACCGGTCCTCTACATTTGGTGTTGATGCCTAATCGGAAGCCTTTTGAGGCAGGTTGGGGGGACACTGTCCCCGTGGTTATCGTCCAGGCTGCAGGTACTCGCATTTTCATGTTTTGCACAATGCCTGAAAGCGCCTTCTCGTTCCAGGCCCGTTTGCTGCGAAACTCGGTTTCATTTCTGTTTCATTTCTTCTGAGAAACTTCAAGTCCCATAAAAGGTATTAATGACTTAGAATAATGACCTGGTTTAATTAGGACATGTGGCACCCTCCTGCACCACGAGGCTATGAACTAGGTCGCCAGGTGCTCTCAGAAACTCGTACCACCACACAAATTCAGCAGTTCCACCAAACGTGCTGCTATTATTTACAGGGAGTGTGCAAAACCCCCAGGCCTACACAAAACACACTTGTTATTTGTTTGTATTAAGTCCATGTTATACTTTTCAATTTAAAAAATCCATCCTGAAATGTTTTTCTGTACTGACACCCAAGTACCTTTTTTCAATAGGGCTAGGGGTCCTTATGTGGTTCCTTTAGTGGGGTCGGGGTTTTATATAGCACACGTCTGCTTCACAATCCAGCTATTATAAGAGAGTGGAGAGGGAACAACAGCTGAAGGGAGAGCCTGTGCAGGAGGAAGCTTTCCGTCAGGAGCAATAGCTGGATGGGAGAAAAATGCAATACTTGCCAGGAAGGCGGTGTAGGGGACATGACACCGTAGGCTAGAGGGGGAGACCCTAATATGGGGGAGGACGGAAGACAGAGACCAAGGTAACATATCGGTCAGAAATTCAACAGGGACTTAATTTTTGTTTCCAGGACTTTACTGTTCTTATTGGAAAATTGACTTTCTTTTTAATATATTGAGGTTATAATCCTCATAAGTGATTTTACAGTCCTGGTGTAAAACCCCCCATCCATCTAAATAAATGATTCTGTTTAGTTGCAACTTACACTCATACTGGCCGGCCCTAGGAACCTGACAGCTTTCATCATAAGTACTACTTATAAAATGAATAAAGCACACGCTTTTAAGAAACTGGCCTCTCTGTGTTTTTACTACTCGGTGCATATCATGACGAGTGGAGCAGCAAAGAGGAGAGAGTAGGGAAGAAAAGAAGCCCAGTCTTGCATGAATTGAGATGGAGATGTAATATCCCCAGTAGACTTGACTGAAGAGAAAGATATTCTATGCCATCACCAGGAAGAAAATAAAAATGTCTCTTTAAATAAAAGTTTCCAATCAACTGGGACGAGGAGGTTGAAGAGAGAGTGCAGGCTGAAAGACGCTGATAGAGAGGAATGCATAAGCAAGCTGGGGAGAACCCCTGGAAGCATAAGAGTAGAAGGAGGTGGCGCTGAAGAGCTGCAGAGCCTGCGATGTTCAGAAGTGCTCTGAACACGGAGAAAGAAACGCTAGATGCCCGTGGTCTGCAGAAAGCGGGAAGCAGAGGCAAGTGTAGCCCAATGTGGGACGGTGGCGTGACCACAAGGACGTCATGGTGGGCAGGATGCCCATCTAGCAAAATAGATACTGTACCGATCAGGAATTGGCAAACCCTCTGCTCTCCTATCGGGATACGGAGACACCTAGAGGGAGTGGGAGAACCGCGCTGGGTCGACGGAGAAACTGAGAGAAGGAGGTCGGCACACACCTGTTCAGGTCCCGGTGATGGTCCCCCAACAGACTGAAGGTAACAAGGACAATGTACTTGTTTTGTACTTAAGGATTAGATCCCTCCAGGTTCTCCCTCCCTCCATTTCTGTTCACTATATTTCGTGGTTCTTGGGCTTCCCAAAACCCTCTGACAGGCTTACCTTATCTTGCTCTCGGTGGTGTTTCTGCCCATTCAGGTTTTCTTGACTCCTGTAACTCTTGTGACTTTCCCAGCGTCGAATGTCAAAGTTCACACTTCTCAACAGCGTTACCTCTTCGGGAGCATTTACATCCCTTCCGCTGCTCGGCTCTGCAGCTAATGTGCTTCTTGTGCAGAGCTTGGATTTCCAGGCTCTCTACTGTAAACTGATGTTGATATTGGTTAACAGGCCACAGGCCCACCACGCTTCTGTGTGTTCGTGCCTCCAGGTGAGACAGCCGCTTTACCGTCTCCGTCCCTCAAGCTTGTCTTTCTTGCCAGTCAGGATGCCATCCTTCTGGTGTCTTGTGAGTGATTTGTTCGCTCTCCACGCTACCACTGACTATGTGGTTTGTGCAGCTATGCTTCGCCAGAACGTCTTCCCGTCAGAGGCTCGCCTCTGTGTAGGAGTCTCTCTCCTCTATTCAAGCTTTCTTGTATGGACATCTTCACAAACAAAAGGAGTGTGTCTTTGCTCTTTGGCTGTGGCGTGCAAGCAAGACCCAGCATTACCTGAAACCTAAGAGATTGAAGAAGTGTCACTATTCGGTGAATCCAAAACAGGGTTAACAGACTTTTTCGATTCCCATGTAGGCGGATAGCATGGACCATGAGTATCTTGTCAGAATGTGAGTCCTTGCCCCCATAGGGTGGGTCTTGCTGAGTGGGCTTACCTCCCGAGCCTCACAGATTCGTCACATATCCTAGTCCAGAGTTTCAGTCCAGAGTTTTCTTGTTTCTGGTCTCCAGTTCAGTCCACTGTTCCTTGATTCCAGTCCTTAGTTTCCAGTCTGCAGTTCTAGTCTCCTGTGCCCTTGTGCTTAGCTTCTTTCTCTCCTTGCTCGTGTCCTTTCTTCCTGTTCTGTTTTGCACCTTGTTCACTTTGACGTCCTGTTCTTTCCTTGCATATATTTCTGTTACGGTTCTTGACCTTACTTGTGCTTGTGTAAATCCTTTGTATAGAGTTCGGGTGTTGGGTTTCCTGGCATGCAATCTCTGCCCCTTTCCTTTGTTGCATCTCAGTCTTGTCCATTGTGCCACTTTTGCAAACAGTGTGCTGGTACCTGTTTCATGGGGCAGTCACTGTTCTGTTCCTGCTGGACCCGTACAGGCTTTCGTCTTTTGAGTATTGTTTCATTGTTCGTGCCTTAGAGTCCAGACACAGCTGCCCCCTCCTGCTGCTCCTTTCCATGATCATTCAGACTGGGCCCCGAGATTTCCCTGACCTGTGGGAAACTCTCCCCTCATTCATCATACACCCTACGTGGGAAGCTAACATGTTTGTCTTAGTTGCATTCCCAGGGCATTTCTGTTCACAGCCTTTGTTGCTTGCGTGTGGTTATGATATGATATGGCATTTAGAACACACCTGTACACAAGTGTTTCAAGGCGTGATGCGGCAAGGGAGGGGGTACAAAGGGAAGACAGGGACAGCGAACCTACTTGGCTAAGTGTCATTCAATTTGCGCAAGTGCAGGGGAGAGGAAAAGTGCAGAGTGGGAGGAGGTGGGGAGAGTGCAGTGCATGGGGTAATAGAACAAATAAAAACAAAAAGAGCAGTAGGGTCAGCTGGTGGCAAGTGCAAGGGTAAGTGCAGACATCATGTGTCAAGTGCTGGTGGGGGAATGTTGGGATACAAAAAACTGTTCTCAAGTGCAAGGGTAAGTGCAGACATCAGGTGTCAAGTGCTGGTGGGGGACTGTAGGGGAACAGAAAACTGTTCTCAAGTGCAGGGGTTGCCAGGGAGGCAGTGCAGGTGTCAGGGGGGGGGGGACCTGGGCCCGAAATCAGAGGGTGGCCAAGTAACCAGTACAGTTTCAGCCAGGAATTCAGCAGGGGAGAGGAGGAGAGAAAGCAGAAGCAAAGAGGAAGGTTTTGAGGTGCTTCCGGAACCAAAGATGGTTCTCCTCAAGTTTCAGGGAGGCAGGGAGGCTGTTCCAGAGGTAGGCCCAGGCCGAAGAAAGAGATCTACCACCAACTCGTTGCTTGGAGAAGCGACAGACTCTGAGGGAGTCAGAGATAGATGAGCAAAGAGCTCGAGAAGGAAGATATTTAGGAAGAGAGAGTTGAAGGTATTGAGGACACAGATTGAGAGGGTTTTGAACTTAATCCTCGCAGCCACTGGGAACCAGTGCAGAGATTTTAGTCCTGGAGAGACATGATCCCTGGGCTTGAGGCCAAGGACAAGTCTCACAGTCCTGTTCTGCATGAGTTGCAGAGGGCGGAGAGTAGAGGCAGGCAGATTTAGAAAGAGGCTGTTGCAGTAGTCCAGCCTAGAGAGAACCAGCGCTCTGGAGACAGTGATCTTCTGGGTGAAGGAGAGGAAAAGGAGAATACCTCTGAGGAGGTGCAACTGGTAGTGCGACTTCTTAGAGAAGTCAGAGATGTGAGGAAAGAAGGAGAGTGTTGAGTCGAAGATGACCCTGAGGTTTTTAGTCTCGCAGGTGGGAGCAGGAAAAGGGTCAAGGGAGGCCAGCCAGAGAGTGACAGGAAAGGCGGGAGCGGGTGTGCTGAGGAGAAGAATCTCAGTCTTACTGGCATTAAGGCAAAGATCATTGGCGGCACACCACTCTTGGATAGCAGACAGACAGTCAGAGATGAGCGACGAAGAAGAGGTGGCCGAAGGTAGCCTGATAATGAGCTGAGTGTCATCCGCATAGCACTGAAAGTTGGGGCAGAGAGCGGCAATGCGGTGGGCAAGAAGTGCCATGTATTGGTTGAACAGCCAGGGAGAGAGGTTATACCCCTGTGAGACACCACAGGTAGAGATAGAGATAGAGGAGAGGAAGGACCCAAGTTGGACCTGGGAGGGTCCATCAGAGGATAGAAGTCAGCCATGCCAGGGCCTGACCGGTGATACCCAGTTATCACGGAGACGGTTAGGCAGGATTGCATGGTTGATTGACTGTGTCAAAGACAGAAGAGAGATCAAGTAAGATGAGGACACAGGGGGTGTTGGAATCAAGGTTGGAGAGCAGGTCTTCATGGATGTTCAGGGTATCAGTTTCCATGCTTCTGGCAACACTGAAGCCAGACTGATGGTCATGAAGACAACCAACAGTTTCAGTGTGAAGATTAAGCTGGGAGATGGCCAGCTTTTCCAGGAGTTTGCCCAGGAAAGGAGTGATGAAGATTGGGCGATAGTTAGCCGGACAGGACAGGTCGGTGCAGGGTTTCTTAAGAAGAGGGTGCACAAGGGAGTGCTTCAGGGGGATGGGAATACTCCAGTGGTGAAGGAGTGGTTGCAGAAATCGGACAGAGCAAGAGCCAGGGTGTCAATGTGGTCCTTGATGGTTTTGGAGGAACATGGGTGAACCTGTTTTGACAAGACTTTCATAGATCAGACTTGTCTAGAAACCTTGTCTGGAGAGAACAGGGGAAAGGCAAAGAAGAAGGGAGGAGAGGTGGCCAAAGAAGGGTCAGAGGAAGGGCAGGGAGTAGAGGGGGGAGGGGAAAGGAAAAGAGAGAGGACAGGATGTCCTGAGTTTTAGAGGTGAAATGATTATAGCCTTGTCCTCCTTGTCTGCAGGACTCCTTACACTCCTGTCTTTTGGGCACTATTTTCCCCTGTGCTTTGAGTGAACATTATGCCTGGCCCATTTCATACGCAGCAGTTGGGCAACCGACATTCAGATAGTTACAATGCTTTTCACACAAACTGCATACTTTCAAAGTTTTCAGAGTTTCACTTGTCAAACAGACCTTAAGAAATGATCTGGTAAAACTCTTCTATAAAAAAGGGTTTCACTGAGCATTTGTATAATCGTACACAACAAAATGAGGGTGGGGGATATTGTAAGCAATCTTGTCTGCACTGCAAAATAATAGTGTGTTATTCATGACATTTTCTTAAACTGCCTCCAATATCATTGTGTAGCTTTAAATATGTTTTGATTGCAAATTATTTGGAGTATACAAATATCACATTGAGGAATTTCCTTCTACAATCCCTCACTTTTTGCAGAGCCCAATTCACTTGTATTTGAGGCTATCGCAGAATCCCATGAGAGTTTGCGCCCAGAGGCGGATGGGCGAATGAGAACACTCATGTGGGAGAACAACACATTTGCAACTTTCAAATATTAAGTCCAATGTTTCAGAATTACAGTACAGTGAAGCAATTGTGCCTGTTTCCTTTAAATAATAGAACACTCTAGTAACGGTCTAGGGAACTACCCTTCTGTTTCTTTCTATGATCAGCTGCTGAGGATTTTCAATATAATCAGTTCTTCTGTGTTTTACTGATAGCAGGGAATTGCAGAAGAGGGGACCCTAGTTACAAGAGAAGGCACTCCATGTGTTTTACCTCTGAGTATTCATGATATTAACTCAAATGTCAAATGTGTGATTTTCTTCAAAGGGGCATGTAAAGAGAAATGTGACCCAACGCCTACACGATGAGAATAATCCAAGCGACCAAAGGACCACTGCACCACTTTGCAAGGGAAAACAAGGTCTATTACATGCAAAAGGTCTCAGATGGTCCTGTATAACCAAACTGACACAGAGCTTGGCACGCCCCAAGAAGTTACAGGTTATAGAGCAAGAAAACTGCAAATCAGCATACATAGGTTGCAAGTCATCCCACTACCCTCATTGGCTAGCACCCCTATTGAACATGCTAATACACCCTTCTAGTTCCTGGACTAATTGTCCACACCTTATCTAAACCCACTCCTCTATCCCTGTGGCCCAATACATAATCACTATTGAATCCAGGTTCTGGATTGGCTAATGAGTATATTGATACACTAATAAATTGTGACAGACATGTGAAATGCACCCCTACAATCCAGACACGTTCAGAATAAGACCGGCGAGGCCAACTCTGCTTTGATAAGACAATGGCCCTTCTCATTACACCAGCTGCTGAGGCGCTCACAGGCTGCACCCCCGACTTTGAACAAAATTTATTGGCATCACCTCTGCTCCTCTTAGCCAAAATCAAGGAACGTTCCAGACATGGCTCCCCCTTATTTCCTTCAAACCCCAGATGTCTAGTAATGACGTGACCAGGGCACCACACGTCTGAATTTCTTTACTTTTGGTTATGTGCATACTGATGAGTTCTCCTTGAGTGAGATTGGAAGTGCTCTAAATCTTTGCCTGGCCTATAGGAATTGCAAAACCTAAATTGTCCTTCAAAGGGTGCATCCCTACTTGCCCTCCCTACAGCTAACATTCCGTTCCCACCGCTTTCAGGCCCTACAGCTGGATACAATCAGCACTTATCTGTGCACAGTGGGTGTCTCTGATTTCGGCTTCTCTTTTGGGGGATGACAAAAAGGGATTTGTTACCGCACCGGCAGGGCTTCTATAGCATGGCCGCCCTTATTGCCTTCCCCAGCTAATGTTTGTGGCCTGAGCCTGCTCCCGCTCCCATTGGCTGGCTACCTCACTATCAGCCAACCACCAGCACCGGGAGGCGGGAGCCGGCCCTTGTGATCAAAGGCCTGCCTCCAAGGCCCCTGTCTGCTCCATGTCCACTGCCATTACGCTGTAAGGGCCCCTGCACCCCCCTCATGGAAGCACTGAGTTTGCCTTCCCCTTACCTTCCAGTAGAACCTGATCTACTGTGACTTTTTCCTCCCTGGTTAGTTCCCTCTGTCTGTTCCCTCACCCCTCTCCATCCCTCCTGTTCACTCACTCTACACAATGTGTCTGAACTGCATCTTACACCTCTTGCTGCTGGTGCGAGTTCAGATTGTTTTGATTTACTGCCGCCATCTTGAATTTAGCCTCTTTTTCATTTACCGGTGTAAAATTGAATTTAGCCTACTCTCAGTGCATGTTGCCATCTCAAATGTAATCTGTTTTCAATTACTGGTGTAATTCTCTTTTTAGTTTGTCGAGATCGTGCTGCCAACCCCCCCCTTCCTCCACTTTACCCATGGCACGTCCTGGTTCTCATCTTCTCACACTCTTCTCTTCTATCTCCACAGGAAGTTGATGTGCCTTGCAACATGAGGTCAGGCTTTCCCATCTCATGTACCTGAACTTTACCTTCTATATCTATATATACTGAGGTAGTCGCCTTGTAACATGAGGATTGGTTTCTCAAATGCGTGTTCCTGGATATTACTGCACTTTAATTTACTGTAACCACATTCATAAGCTCAAAGCGCCCAAATACCTCTGAGTTTGGTGGGCTATATGAATGTCAAAATAAATAAATAAATAAGACTGAACTAAACTGAGCCGCAGCTCAATATCAGGGCCTACATTCTGTTTATTTGTATACTAGGCTTAAAATTCAACCTGGTGGAGGATCCAAGAGGGCCGTTTGGACCACTCCATGTTAGATGTACTCCCAAACTCGTGATGCAACTAGGGGGTGACCCTGAGCAGAATTGACCCTACCCCAGGTAATCTGCAGTGCCCTGATCAGCACAGGTGTGGTTGGAGCTACGGGGGCGACCCGGGCCTGCTAATTTCACACTTTGGCAGGGACTGCTATGCGTCTTGCAGGTGGAGTGCCGCAGAGAGATCGCAGGGTGTAGCATCCCCCCACTTTGGGACCTGGCAGAGCAGCCCACAAGGAGACATCTTGGTTGACAGGAAGACTGGCAAGGGAAAAGCTTCCCCTCCCTTCAGCGAAGCAGATCCCTGAAGCACCTGACACGAGGTTCAGGACTAGGAGTCATAAGCATGGCACTAGGTGAGACAGGGTCCGGAACAATAAGCGGACGTCAGCCCCTCAGCAACAGCGCAGCATCAAGGGAGAGGACATGTACCCGGATCCAGCATGGGAACCGAAGGTGAGCATCTATCAGCCAGAGCCGGGAACCCCTGCACCTCCACCCCCCCGGATCAAATAGTAACGG
This sequence comes from Ambystoma mexicanum, assembly GCF_040938575.1. Lineage (NCBI taxonomy): Eukaryota > Metazoa > Chordata > Amphibia > Caudata > Ambystomatidae > Ambystoma > Ambystoma mexicanum. The sequence continues at coordinate 1,545,384,361 of NC_090922.1, forward strand.
CAGTGGAGTGGCCTGCAGTTCTCCGTGGAGCCAAAGCACCTGGCGGCCCCTAATTGCACAGATAGCCCTCTGGTCAGAAACCAGCCCCTCAAAGCTCCCCCAGCAGCAGACAAGTGCCATGGAGGCCGCGACCGGGGGGCTGGCAACTGGCTGTAGTGGCACATTATTGTCACCTTCACAGCAACAGCCACTGCAGAGGGGTGGTCCCTTTCCCAAAAGGGGACGCAATCAGTACACACTGGGAAGCGGGGAGTGAGGCACATAAGCGGGCACTGAACGTTGAGGGGGTGAAGCCCTCCCACCTACAACGTACCAACGGGACTGGTAATCCAAGCACCCAGACTCAGGAAAGGGGGCATCTGGTGGTGGCCTACAAAACATCAGACCCAACACCCCTGGCCTGGAGAGAAGCCTCCCAAGAAGCACCAAAGGGTTGGGTCGGGGGGCAGGGTCCCTGGGAGGCCCTTCAGAGCCTAGACCACCCCACACTTGGGGAGTCAAGAGAGATCCCCAATCCAAGAAAGCAGTGGGCGGCCAACAGAGTGGAAGGCGAACCTCCTAGCCCCCAGCAGGAGGCAATGTCAAAATCCAAGGGGAAGGACAACCCCAGGACAGGAAAAGGCACAAGGAAAGCCCAGGAAGGAGGCATACAAAAGATGTGAGAGCAGCCTCTCCGCCCCCGTCAGGGCAAAACCAGGAACACTCAGACAGTGAAAACCCATCTCCTCATGGCCCACAGGACCAAACAGTCACTCGCTTGGTCCTCATGCAGTTTCTCATGGAATTTGAAGATAAGATCACAAACAAGGTTCAGACCCAAATGGACAAAATGAGGATGGACATGGCAGTTGCCCTGCAAGAAAAGAAAACAGATGTTAGCAAAGTGGAAGAGAGGGTAGATGTCAATGAAAGAGCTCTACAAGAGTTGGTGGATGATTCTAGAAAGACAGAGGTGCTACTGGAACAGTTGTCGAATGCAACGCTCACCCTCGCAATCCAGACGGAAGACCTGGAAAATCAATCGAGGAGATCAAACATTTGCATAAAGTCCCTGCCGGAGAGGTACAAAATAAGGATCTGAAAGTAGTTGTCCAGAACATCTTCGCAGACCTGCTGGAGGGGTAGATGGCAGGGGCGGTCCAACTGGACAGGGTGCCCAGACTGGGCCTGAGTTGGTTCAGTCCGGGGGCCGGGCCAAGAGATATGCTAATGGCCATGCATGACTACTCCACGTAGGAGAGGATTCTGGGAGTTGCAAGGAACGCGGATCACGTAACATACACGACCGGTCCCTGTTTTAAGACTTATCCTCAATCACACTGACAAAGAGGAAACACCAGGCTCCGGTCACAAGGGCGTTCCACGATAAAGATCTCCACTAAATATAGACTTTCCCCTTTATGTTGGTATTTTAGTGGCAGAGGAGTCAGAGAAGGTTTACATTGCTGGAGGAGGGCCAAAACTGCTTGGCATGGAGTAGGAACAAGTCCCGACCACCCCAGCGGCAACCAGCCAAAGCAACCCAAGAAGCTGGGAATGGGCTACAATCCGGCAAGAAAGGAGGGTATCAGCCCCAACTGAAGTGACCACCGACCAGAGGGCCAGGAAAGACGACACAGAGCATGAGGAAATGAAAGGGCAAACACTGATAGGAAAGCCTAGGGAGGGTGACTAAGGGAGGTTACAAATTGGGTCTCGGGGGGGTACAGGGTTGGACTTGCAGAGGGTTCTAGGATTCCCAGCATATGACCCTGGTTAATACCAGTAGGTCTCTGCCACGGATGGGAGCCACATAGAGAGTAGCTAGGGAGGCCTACGCCAGGTGGGAGAGAGGAGAGGAACTGGGGAGGGGAGGGGGAATGGCTGGAGGAGGAAGGTAGTGGGGGGCACACACAGGAGGTAAGATAGACCACACATGCCAAACATCCACAAGGTAGATGTCACTTAACAAGGTTGCGAGCAATGGGACATGAAGGCACACTGAGCTAGTCCCTCGTTCAACTGTCTGACACTTAATATTATGAGTTTAAATACCCCAGGCAAGAGACATAAGCTGGAAGGTCTTTTATTGAAACTTCAACCAGACCTGGTAGCTCCCCAGAAGACCCACTTTGGGAGACTACACAAACACAAGTTGAAATTGGAGCATTACGCTAAGATCACGCAGGCAAATGCGGGGGGGGGGAGAAAGCAGGGGTCCTTATTGCTTTTAGGGGGGCAGTCAAGTGTCCATCCTGGAGTGCCTGCAGACGGGGCTGGCCATTACTTGTTTCTCCTCCTGATGCTCAGCCCACTCACCCTTATGGTGGTATTGGTCTATGCACCAAATGTAGGTCAGGATAGGTTTTTGAAAATGGTTATCTCCAAACTTAAATATTTCGCCAGAGGGGGCATAATGCTATTGGTGGACCTGAATATTGCTTGGCACCTGGCGAGGGACAGGAGCACAGTAACAAAATACTCCCAACCCCCTGCGTCTTGGACCGTCAAGGAGCGCTTCTAGAGGCTGACCCTTAGAAATTTTGGATCTCGATCAAAGGGGATGCAATCGCTTATGCACATTACTCGCACATTCATTAGTCATTATCAGGAATTGACTACGCCTGGGTCTCAGCAATGCTCATAGGGAGGGTCAAGGCCATCGAGTCTCACACCATAACAATTTCATACCACGCCCCGATGGCTGTTACCCTGAAGGTCCCACCACACCAAACCAGACTGTGGTCATGGACTCTCCCAAGGGCCCTACTTCTTGATCAGCCCACGTGTGAATCCATAGAAAACAAAATTGCAGAGTTCTTTGAATACAACGCGGGCCTGAGACACTGCTGAGGCTGGCATGGGGCACGTTCAAGGCAACTATTAGGGGGGAGCTTGTCACGGCAGAGGCTCACCAGACGCAGACTTTAAGGAAGCTCAAGTGAAATTTGGAAGTGGAGGTAGAACAGATCATGCATAAAATAGAAACCGACGCCTCCCTGGATCTGTACAGGCAATATAGATACGCTAAGGGGCAACTCGATCTACTTCACACTAAACAAGCAGAAAATAATTTACTTTACATGAAACACAGATACTATATCAAAGCTAACAAAGCAGACAAACATTTAGCCAGACAGCTTCACCAAAAGAGTGCAGCGAAATCCATTCAGGCTATTGAAATCTCCCCGGGCAATAGGGTGACAATCACAGAGCACAAAGCAGCACAGTTCCATGCTTATTATACAGATCTCTATACATCAGCAGGCTCCGATCCGAATCTACAAAAAGAGTATATAAAATATGCTCCCTTAAAGATAGATTTCGGCCCAAGATAGGGACTGCCTGGAGAGGGACATTACACAGCAGGAAGTTCTCCTTGCAAATGCAAGCCTCTATTCAACAAAGGGCCAGGCTTCCTTTTACAAGTGGTTCAGGGCAACTCTGGCCCTCAGACTGGTAACTCAGTTTAACTCCTTTGCCGACACAGGCACGATTACAAACACTATGGAGGAAGCCAAGATGGTCCTCTTCCGCAAAGCGGGAAAATATCACACTAACTGCGGGTCCTACCGCCCTATCGTTCTGATAAATACAGATGTTAAAATCTATACAAAGTTTTTTGTGAATAGGATGGTACAGCTAATGCTGACAATGATCCATCCGGATTAGACCGGATTCATAAAGGATTGTCAAACGCACGATAGCCGTAGGAGAATATGCCATCTGTAAGAAAAGGCAGAAAAGAAAGGGGACCCTGCAGTGCTGGTATCTTTGGACGTGCAGAAGGCATTCTACTGTGTCGAATGGTCCTTTCTCTTTAGCTCACTCCACAATATGGGGTTTGGCCCAAAATTTGTAACACTGATTCGGGCAAACTATCCCCACCCCAGAGCACAGTCGTTGGTGAACGGCCAGCTATCGTCTCTGGTCATCCTCTAGAGGGTAACGAGACAGGGCTGTCCATTCTCCACTCTACTCTATGCATTGCATCTGGAGCTGCTCCTAATGAGGCTAAGCAACTTAGACTATATCAAGGGCATCTCCGTTGGTGGAAAGGACAACAGGCTTCTGTCATACGCAGATGACCTCCTGCTTACTCTCACTGAACTTATCTCATCCCTCTCAGAGGCAGTGGGGAGCTGGAAAAGTTTGGCAGGGTTGCTGGTCTAAAAATCAACATATCGAAGTCAGAAATCCTGAACCTGTTAGTTAATCAGGTGGAGCTGAGGGCAGCAAAAGCAGCAACACAACTTAAGTGGGTACCGGAAAGCATCCAGATCCTGGGGGTGTCAATCACAAGTACATTAGATGGGCTACGCGCAGAAAACTACCATGCACTGCTTGCCTAGAACTACTCCCACAATCTCTATACCTATTCCAGGTCTCCCGATCCCCATTACAACTACTGACATGGTCACCTCTTACAGTCTCATGGTGTAACGCTCACCTGGCTCCCACGGAGGCGCGGGCATGGCTGGGACTGCTGTGACCTCTTCTGCAGAGATGCGTAAGACCCGGAAGATGGACTGGGCTGGATTCCCCAACCTGGCTTTTCTGGCTCGGAGGAATATCCCACTGTGTGTGAAAAGGAAGGGTTAATAGTCTGCGGGTGATGTTCCGACCTCCCACTTCCCTTCTCTCCCTCCGTGAAACCCCTTTTGGGATTCCCTGCGAAGACTCACCTTAGGGACCAAAATGACGAGCTCTCCATCCTGCTTCTGATGCAGGGGCGCGTTGTGATTCCAGTTACTTCACTGGATTGATGAATTTAAACTAGTTTGTCCATTCCCGTCGTACCGCAAATGTTTATGACAAGTTTGGGTTTATATTCACTCATCTGTTCTTTTCTTTCGCAAGTGCTGGAGAAGATTCCGGACTGCAGGCGATTTGGATGAAGCCAAATTCTGGTAAGAATTCCGATGAGAGATTCCTTTGCAGTTTTAAGTATCTCCTTTAATGTCCAATGTCTTTTTCCCCATAGGGGCCGGGGTACGGCAATGCCGGAGGTAAGGCGCCGACCCGAAAAGAGCTGCTGTGTCTCTCTTGCAAATGGGTAAGTCTTGAGTGAGTGTATTGCTAATGTTCTCACATGCTCTCACTAATACAATGTCTGTTTCTTTTCCCCTGAGGGGCCGGGGTGCTGAGATGCCGAAGGTATGGCACAAACCCGAAGGCGGAGAGGGAATTGAACCACAGGTAAGTTCTACTTAGATTCGTGTTTCCCTTCTCACCTCTCGTTCTCCTTCCTTCCAATAGGTGCTGGATAGCGGTGGAAGCTCCGGATGGACGTCGCAGCACTCGAAAACGCCACGTGCAGGTGAGTGAAATGCAGCGTGCTGCGCGCAACGCTATGCGCGTTTAAAATGTTTGCCTTCTTTGCAGGATCGTCGGCGTGCAGAATCCGGAGTGCAGATGTATCAGGTAAGGTTCTTGTTTTCACCTGTTCTCTTCCCTTTTCTTCTTTAGGTGTTTCCAGGATGCTAGCAGGCGTGATGGAGGACCAAGGCAGGAGCAGGCACGGTGAGCGTCCAGCTGCTAAGTGCAGAACAACGCGAAGCGTGGTCTGCTGCTTGGGTGTGGCTTAAATAGCCTTTCAAGTAGTTCCAGGTATGTATTCTTCCCCCAGAAATATGTATTCCTCCACTGGTCACACCCTAGAGATCAAGTAGTCCCTAGAAAAATAGTTCCTTCCAGTCTTGGAAGTTGCAGCATGGTCTGCACAGGTAAGTTTACACCAAGCACTACTCCCAACCTACTTCTGTATGAGCCTGGCACCGATGGCGCCAGGACTGATGTCCCCTATGAGCCTGACGCCAACGGCGCCAGGACTGAGTCCAAAGGGCCCCCATCTGGGGCTGCTGGGACTTCCCTTGAATGCATGGTGTCTGTCTCTGAAGGTGCCGGGCCTGGTTTGGCTCCTTGGAGGCAGGCATCATGACAGTACCTCCTCCCAAGGCCCCTCCAAAGGGTGTCCAACCTGGAGGCCTCGGTTTATTTGGGAACTTCCGGTGAAAATTCCGTATTAGTCGAGGTGCATGTACATTCTCACTTGGTTCCCAAGATCTTTCCTGAGGTCCATATCCTTTCCAATCAATCAGATAAAAGAGTTTTGACTTGGACATCTTAGAATCCAATATGTCCTTAACTTCGAATTCCAATTCCCCATCTATTGGAATTGGTTCTGGTGGTTTGCATAACCTGGTTCCGGGTGGTACTGGTTTCAACAGTGATACGTGAAAAACCGGATGGATTCGCATATTAGGTGGCAGATCGAGTTTGAAGGCTACCGGGTTAATGATAGCTTTGATTGGATAAGGCCCTATATATCTTGGGTTAAAAGTTTGTGGACCTTTAAGCGGTAAATGTCTAGTTGCAAGCCACACTTGGTCTCCTACTTTGTAAGGAGGTACTTTACTTCGATGTAAATCAGCATTTTCCTTGTACCTTTCTTTGGCTTGTTGTAAATTAGTCTTTGCTTCCTTGAAGGCTTGGGTTATTGTGGCATGTAAATGATCCACGGCGGGCATTTCAAGGCTTTGAGGGGATTCAAGGTCCGAAGTCCTGGGATGATGGCCGAATGGGGTATAGAAAGGAGTCTGACCCGTTCCAGAATGCACAGAATTGTTGTACGCGTACTCGGCAGTCCAAAGAATGTCCTTCCAATTACCCTCAGATTGAGGTAACATACACCGCAGATACTGTTCCAGGGTCTGGTTTGTTCTTTCGGTTTGACCATCGGTTTGAGGATGGTGGCTGGTGGATAATCGCACATCAACTTGGGCCATTTGGCAACACCTTTTCCAGAAATGAGAAATAAATTGACTTCCCCGATCAGAAACCAATATGGATGGGAAGCCATGTAAACGAACAACATTTTCAAGAAATTCCTTTGCTAAGGTGGGGGCTTAAGGCAACCCCTTCAATGGGATAAAATGAGCCATCTTGGAGAAGAGGTCTACAATCACCAGGATAGTATTATACCCATGACTAGGAGGCAGGTCAGTTATAAAGTCCATCGATAAGGTGTGCCACGGTGCCGGAGGGATGTCCAGGGGCCGTAAAGGACCGGCTGGTTTTTCCTTCTGACTTTTATTTTGGGCGCACACTCCACAGGTCATCACAAAGGATTTAATATCCTTTCGCCAGGATGGCCACCAGAAATGCCGTTTGATCTTTTCCTCTGTTTTAGCGATGCTCGGGTGTCCTTCCATTAGTGTATCATGATAATGTGCTATAACGAGTTCTTGCAATTCCTTGTGAGGCAGAAATAACCGCCCTTGGAAATAGGGTAAATATTTATTAATGGAATAGTTTGAGCCTTTCTGGCTCCATTCTTGTAAAGCTGTAGCGTCGAAAAGCAATTTAACTCTACCTTGAACATCCTCAATAGTTTGAGAAGAGATTACACCCAAAATCCTCTGTTCGGGAATAATCGGAACTGGCTCTAGACTTGAGGCAATGTCACCCATTCCAATTCGAGATAGAGCGTCTGCCTTGCCATTCTTGCAACCCGGGCAATATGTGATTATAAAGTCAAATTCTGCAAAGAACAGAGCCCAACGGAGTTGACGAGAAGATTGAGCTTTGGCCGTTTTCAAGTATTGCAAGTTCCTGTGATCTGTAATCACTGTAACGATGTGTCTTGCGCCGAGCAGGTAGTGACGCCAAGCTTTGAAAGCTGACTTAATAGCCAACAGTTCCTTGTATGTGATTCCGTAGTTCACTTCAGGAGCCGAGAATTTCCTGGACCAAAAGGCTACAGGATTTAGTTGATTTGAAACTGGATCCGTTTTAGAAAGGACAGCCCCCATGGCTAAACTAGAAGCGTCGGTTTCCACAACGTAAGGGAGGTCCGGACGAGGATGTTTTAACACAGGTGCGGAGGTGAATTTGGTTTTTAGTTCCTGAAAGGCTTGTTCTGCCTCCTTAGACCACTCGAAGCGTCTGTTTTTTTGTAGGAGCGCCGTGATGGGTTGAACCACTCGAGAAAATTCCGGGATAAACCTTCTGTAAAAATTGGCAAAACCTAGCATACTTTGAACACCTTTCACAGAACTAGGAGACGGCCATTTGAGGATCGCATCCACTTTCCGTGAGTCGATTCGGACTCCTTTAGGTGTTAGCACGAATCCGAGAAACTCAACTTCCGTAACATAAAAAAGGCATTTTTCAAGTTTTGCAAACAGTTTGTGCTGGCGCAGTTTCTCCAAGACAGTTCTAACATGTTTTCGGTGATCGGATTCCGAGGAGAAGTACACCAGGATGTCGTCAATATATACAATGACACAAACATCGATGAGTTCTCGAAAAACGTCATTCATAAAATATTGAAAGGCAGCACGTGCGTTGCACAACCCGAAAGGCATTACCTGGTACTCAAAGAGTCCATATTTGGTGCGGAAGGCAGTTTTCCATTCATCGCCTTCTCTGACGCGCACCAGGTGGTAAGCTCCCCTTAAATCTAACTTAGCATAGATACAAGCATCTTTTACCTGGTCAAGGAGCTCAGGGATCAAGGGCAGAGGATAACGATTCTTGACCGTTATCTGATTTAAGGCGCGGTAGTCAATGCAAGTTCTAAGGTTGCCTTCTTTTTTCGGTACGAAGAATAGAGCTGAGGAAGCAGGTGACTTTGACGGGCGAATAAAACCATTGGCAAGGTACTGATCCAAATAATGTCGCAAATGAAGGTCCTCCGGTTCAGTAAGGGCATAGATTCTACTACAAGGCGGTTGAGCATTGGGTACCAGGTCGATCTGACAATCATATGGCCGGTGAGGGGGTAAGGTGTTGGCCTGTTCCTTTTGGAAGACGTCTTGAAAGTCTTGATACTCAAAAGGTAATAGTACTGTTGTGGAGGTTACTGAGGCTAGACCCATCTGTGGATTTCCTGGATAACACTTTTGTGCACAATCAGGGAAGGTTATGCTCTTTGCTCGCCAGTCAATTCGAGGATTATGTGTTTCTAACCAAGGGATCCCTAAGATTACCTGAAATTGTGTAGCCTTGATTACGTCAAACACTATGGTTTCCCGATGGCCATCTTGGCCAACCAGTGTCATTTCTGTGGTAGAGTGTGTTACCGGTCCGGAGGCAATTTCTGTTCCATCAACCGTGGTAATGACATCCTTGGTGGTTTTTGGACGGAGAGGGAGACCAATCCTGGAAGCCAATTCAAGGTCAACATAATTTCCAATAGCCCCACTGTCGAGGTAGGCTTTTATTCCGTGCAACCGTTGAGGCTGTTTTGGATCTATGAGGACCATAGGCATGATGAAATGCGAGGTCAAAGAGTCTGTCTTCACGCTCGGCAAGCAGACCTCTACGCTTGTCGGGCTTGGTCGTTTCCTGAATCAGGTTCTGGAAGATTACTGTCTGTGGCTCCAACCACCTTCTTAGGTGGTTTTACCGGGCAATCCCGCAGGAAGTGTCCAGAAGCTCCACAGTAAAGACATAATTGTTTTTGTCTTCTTCTTTCTCGTTCTTTCTGAGTTAGTGGTCCTTTAACTCCCCCAATTTGCATTGGCTCTGAAGCGTCGGTACCCTTGGGGCTTGTGTGGGTTTTGATCAGAACTCGGGTTTCAAATCTGGACCGATCCGCTTTTCTATTCTGGAGTCTATGATCAAGTTGGACCACTAAGTCAATTTATTCTGCGCAGAGTTGAGGCCGGTTCACTATTTGAGCAAGAACGTCTTTTAGTTCTCCACGCAGACCTCGGTGGAATAATGTAATTCTTTTATTCTCAGGCCACCCAGTCTCTACGACCAATCTGTTAAATGTGGCTATATAAGATAGGAGATCTTGGTTTCCTTGCTGCAAGGACAGAAGTTCGTTATCCAAGGCCTCACCCTGAGCGTGTCGAGCGAATAATCTTTCCATGCTTGCCTGGAAGCCTTGAAAGTCCTGAAGGATTGGGTCATCTTGATTTACCAATGGAATCGACCAATCGGCAGCACTGCCGCTGAGATAAGATAGCACAAAAGCCACCTTGGTTTGGTCCCAGGTCTGCATATGAAATGTAAACAACATTGATTCATGAAAACGGCGTATTTCTTGGGATCCCCAGTAAAACGCTCAGGGGGGGCCAGAGGCATATTTCCTGGCATATTTCCTGGCAGGTTAATTTGCACCGGGTTGGTTGAAACCATCGGAGTGGAATTCATCCCGGAGCCGGGTAAAGGCGTTTGTCCTGCCTGACTCTGCAAAAGCTGTTTAGCCAAATCATCAGTTCGTTCTTTGGATAAGATTAGTTCCCTTCTAAGGGCGTTAGTTTCCTGGCGGGCGGCATGCACTTCTGCCCGTAATTCCCCCAATAATTGGGCCAGTTGGTCTGTCTCGGAAGTCTCCATGGCGCCTGGGTGGGAAATTATGGGTAGGCTTCGCGTTCTGTAACGCTCACCTAGCTCCCACGGAGGCGCGGGCGTGGCTGGGACTGCTGTGACCTCTTCTGCAGAGATGCGTAAGACCCGGAAGATGGACTGGACTGGATTCCCCAACCTGGCTTTTCTGGCTCGGAGGAATATCCCACTGTGTGTGAAAAGGAAGGGTTAATAGTCTGCGGGTGATGTTCCGACCTCCCACTTCCCTTCTCTCCCTCCGTGAAACCCCTTTTGGGATTCCCTGCGAAGACTCACCTTAGGGATCAAAATGACGAGCTCTCCATCCTGCTTCTGATGCAGGGGCGCGTTGTGATTCCAGTTACTTCACTGGATTGATGAGTTTAAACTAGTTTGTCCATTCCCGTCGTACCGCAAATGTTTATGGCAAGTTTGGGCTTATATTCACTCATCTGTTCTTTTCTCTCGCAATTGCTGGAGAAGATTCCAGACTGCAGGCGATTTGGATGAAGCCAAATTCTGGTAAGAATTCCGATGAGAGATTCCTTTGCAGTTTTAAGTATCTCCTTTAATGCCCAATGTCTTTTTCCCTATAGGGGCCGGGGTACGGCAATGCCGGAGGTAAGGCGCCGACCCGAAAAGAGCTGCTGTGTCTCTCTTGCAAATGGGTAAGTCTTGAGTGAGCGTATTGCTAATGTTCTCACATGCTCTCACTAATACAATGTCTGTTTCTTTTCCCCTTAGGGGCCGGGGTGCTGAGATGCCGAAGGTATGGCACAAACCCGAAGGCGGAGACGGAATTGAACCACAGGTAAGTTCTACTTAGATTTGTGTTTTCCTTCTCACCTCTCGTTCTCCTTCCTTCCAATAGGTGCTGGATGGCGGTGGAAGCTCCGGATGGACGTCGCAGGACTCGAAAACGCCACGTGCAGGTGAGTGAAATGCAGCGTGCTGCGCGCGACGCTATGCGCGTTTAAAATGTTTGCCTTCTTTGCAGGATCGTCGGCGTTCAGAATCCGGAGTGCAGATGTATCAGGTAAGGTTCTTGTTTTCACCTGTTCTCTTCCCTTTTCTTCTTTAGGTGTTTCCAGGATGCTGGCAGGCGTGATGGAGGACCAAGGCAGGAGCAGGCACGGTGAGCGTCCAGCTGCTAAGTGCAGAACAATGCGAAGCGTGGTCTGCTGCTAGGGTGTGGCTTAAATAGCCTTTCAAGTAGTTCCAGGTATGTATTCTTCCCCCAGAAATATGTATTCTTCCACCGGTCACACCCTAGAGATCAAGTAGTCCCTAGAAAAATAGTTCCTTCCAGTCTTGGAAGTTGCAGCATGGTCTGCACAGGTAAGTTTACACCAAGCACTACTCCCAACCTACTTCTGTATGAGCCTGGCGCCGATGGCGCCAGGACTGACGTCCCTTATGAGCCTGACGCCAACGGCGCCAGGACTGAGTCCAAAGGGCCCCCATCTGGGGCTGCTGGAACTTCCCTTGAATGCATGGTGTCTGTCTCTGAGGGTGCCGGGCCTGGTTTGGCTCCTTGGAGGCAGGCATCATGACACATGGCTGGGAGAGTAAATGCTATTAGAAGGTTTTACTCCCACAATCTCTATACCTATTCCAGCTCTCCCGATCCCCATTACAACTACTGACATGGTCACCTCTTACAGTCTCATGGCTGGGAGAGTAAATGCTATTAGAAGGTTTACACTCCCACAATCTCTATACCTATTCCAGCTCTCCCGATCCCCATTACATCTACTGACATGGTCAACTCTTACAGTCTCATGACTGGGAGAGTAAATGCTATTAGAAGGTTTACACTCCCACAATCTCTATACCTATTCCAGCTCTCCCGATCCCCATTACAACTACTGACATGGTCACCTCTTACAGTCTCATGGCTGGGAGAGTAAATGCTATTAGAAAGTTTATACTCCCACAATCTCTATACCTATTCCAGCTCTCCTGCACCCCATTACAACTACTGACATGGTCACCTCTTACAGTCTCATGGCTGGGAGAGTAAATGCTATTAGAAGGTTTATTCTCCCACAATCTCTATACCTATTCCAGCTCTCCCGATCCCCATTACAACTACTGACATGGTCACCTCTTACAGTCTAATGGCTGGGAGAGTAAATGCTATTAGAAGGTTTATACTCCCACAATCTCTATACCTATTCCAGCTCTCCCGATCCCCATTACAACTACTGACATGGTCACCTCTTACATTCTCATGGCTGGGAGAGTAAATGCTATTAGAAGGTTTATACTCCCAAAATCTCTATACCTATTCCAGCTCTCCCGATCCCCATTACAACTACTGACATGGTCACCTCTTACAGTCTCATGGCTGGGAGAGTAAATGCTATTATAAGGTTTATGCTCCCACAATCTCTATACCTATTCCAGCTCTCCCGATCCCCATTACAACTACTGACATGGTCACCTCTTACAGTCTCATGGCTGGGAGAGTAAATGCTATTAGAAGGTTTACACTCCCACAATCTCTATACCTATTCCAGCTCTCCCTATCCCCATTACAACTACTGACATGGTCACCTCTTACAGTCTCATGGCTGGGAGAGTAAATGCTATCAGAGGTTTACACTCCCACAATCTCTATACCTATTCCAGCTCTCCCGTTCCCCATTACAACTACTGACATGGTCACCTCTTACAGTCTCATGGCTGGGAGAGTAAATGCTATCAGAAGGTTTACACTCCCACAATCTCTATACCTATTCCAGCTCTCCCATTCCCCATTACAACTACTGACATGGTCACCTCTTACAGTCTCATGGCTGGGAGAGTAAATGCTATTAGAAGGTTTATACTCCCACAATCTCTATGCCTATTCCAGCTCTCCCGATCCCCATTACAACTACTGACATGGTCACCTCTTACAGTCTCATGACTGGGAGAGTTAATGCTATTAGAAGTTTTATACTCCCACAATCTCTATACCTATTCCAGCTCTCCCGATCCCCATTACAACTACTGACATGGTCACCTCTTACAGTCTCATGGCTGGAATAGTAAATGCTATTAGAAGGTTTATACTCCCACAATCTCTATACCTATTCCAGCTCTCCCGATCCCCATTACAACTACTGACATGGTCACCTCTTACAGTCTCATGGCTGGGTGAGTAAATGCTATTAGAAGGTTTATACTCCCACAATCTCTATACCTATTCCAGCTCTCCCAATCCCCATTACAACTACTGACATGGTCACCTCTTACAGTCTCATGGCTGGGAGAGTAAATGCTATTAGAAGGTTTACACTCCCACAATCTCTATACCTATTCCAGCTCTCCCGATCCCCATTACAACTACTGACATGGTCACCTCTTACAGTCTCATGGCTGGGAGAGTAAATGCTATCAGAAGGTTTACACTCCCACAATCTCTATACCTATTCCAGCTCTCCCGTTCCCCATTACAACTACTGACATGGTCACCTCTTACAGTCTCATGGCTGGGAGAGTAAATGCTATAAGAAGGTTTATACTCCCACAATCTTGTCACATCACGGAATACCTGGCGTTTGTGGAACCGATGGCGACACGAACGCTAGTTTCGTTTTCATCACCTCCGTTTTGGCCACGCCCCCTTTCCTACGTTTTTCTTCCCTCTGCCCTGATTTCATTGGTTGTGACGCTCCCCGACTCGGACTCTTTACCGGCTCCTTCCGGGTCGGGGATGCGTCGCAACGCTTCCGGGTTTTCGTATCCCTGAGCCTTACTGCTAGTTTCCCGTTTCGCCTCCCTCTTGCCAGCTACTACTTCCATTCCTTTCTAATTTTGTTTTGTGGTACTGCGCCTTTCTAGGCGCCACTTTTTTCCACCTTTATTTCCTATTTCACTAGCCTTTTGCTGTCTTCCCTTTTCCCGTAACTTTTCTTATACCTACCTTCTTCGCCTCCTTCCAGTCTGTTACCCCCTTCCTTCCTTCTACGTCCTACCCTTTTCCCGTCTTCCCCTTCTTGTTTTCCTTATCTTTATTATATCTTTTTACCAGGTCTTTCCTTCCTTTCTCACTCCTTGTTCCCTTGAGTATCGCTACCATTGCCCTGCCGTGTACCAGACCCTTGCCTGTACTCCGGATTGTCTATTCTTGCTGCCTAAAGATACATGCCTATTACCCACCGTGTACCAGACTCCTGCCTGCATTTGGACTGCCTTCGTTTATCGATTTGAATTCAGACACCGGTGTTTGTTCCTGGTTGTCTGTGGACTACCGCCCTTCCAAGGTATCACTCCACGGAATACTTCCGGTCTACGGTTCTACCCACCTTTCCGGAGACCAATCTACGAACAATCTAAGATTTAGGGGTTTTTTGTGCCTTCTAGGCTTTTTCCCCTCCTAGGCGATTCCGGGAGAGGAGCCCCCTGGTCTTCCTTATTGGAGACACAGTGGCTTCCTTTCGGGGCCGTCCTTACCTCCATAAAAAAAAAGAACCTTCCAGGAGAAGAGAAAAGAAGGGTACCTGGAAAGAAGAAGAAGGTGAGGAGTTAGGGGAGGGGGTAATTTCAGAATCTGATTCATCTGACAAAGAGAGCACTGATTCAACTAACAGACCTGACAGATTGCGACGCCTAAAGAAAGTGATGGCCACCCCACAGCAGGTACAAGAGCTAGTAGCTGCCGTACAAAACTTAAATCTGGAAATGCAGAACCTAAAGGCGGCTAATGCCACCCTACAACAGCGACTGACGGATCGAGAAAGACTCTCACCGGACTTACCTCCGCTCCCACTGGTGTCAGGGAAATTTGACGGCTCCCCAAAGAAAGTCAAAGAGTTCCTGGATGCATGTAATTTACATTTTTCGTTTCGCACACAGACCTTTGCCTCTGACCACGCAAAGGTAGGATTCATGATTACACACATGACCGGGAACGCCTTAGCCTGGGCTACTCCACTTGTGAATCTACCGGATCCGGTACTTCAAGATTTCAATGCCTTTAGAAATCTACTTCAACAAACTTTTCTACGAACTGAAAGTACTTTTCTTGCCTCAGAAGATCTGCTTGACATTAGACAGGGTAGCTCAGATCTCCTAACCTACATTACTACCTTTAAACAAGTGGCCGCCGAAGCGGGTTGGCAAGAGCAGGCCCAGTATGCGATATTCCGGAGGGGTTTAAGGGAAGATCTCAAGGACGAGCTAGCACGAATAGAAAGACCTGGATCTTTTGCAGAGCTCCTTACCACGACCCTGCGGATCGATTTCAGAATTACAGAAAGACGTCAAGAGAAGAAAAGATGGAAATCGAGCGCACCCCCTCTCTGGGATTCATCATCCTCACCGGTACCCTTCCAACGACCCACTAAAGAAGAACCCATGCAGATCGGAATGGCTCGAGCACCACTTACACCAGAGGAGCGAAAAAGGCGAAGAGAGAACTCCCTGTGTATGTACTGCGGGTCGCCTTCCCACTTACTCAGAGATTGTCCTGATGTACCAATCAGAAAGTCGGGAAACGTGCGCCCTCGGTAAATGTTGGGACACATAACCGAGGGGCCGTTTACAGTCCCTATGCTCCTCTCTCAGTATCTTCAACCAAAGTCTCTGAAGATTCACGGTTGATGGTACTTACAGTCACTCTCAGAATCGACTCGAAGGAAGTCACCACTTTAGCCCTACTTGATTGTGGGGCTGCAGGAAATTTCATGGACATCCAATGGGCAGACAGGCAAGGTATCAAGAGGATTGCTAAACAAGAAAATCAGAAAGTCGAAGGGGTGGATGGCAAGCCCCTGAGTTCGGGCATGATTACTCACACCACCATAGCTCTTACCTTGTCTGTCCAAAAACACGTTGAAAGTATCACATTTGATCTCATAAGAGCAGCCCACTTCCCCATTATTCTGGGTATCTGCTGGTTACGCAGACACAATCCCAAAATCGATTGGTCTGGTAATCTGTTAGACTTTCATTCTTCGTATTGCAAGACGGAATGCTTGCCTGAACCCGAATTCGAGATGGTAAAGACCTCCAACAGCTGTGATGTACGAACAGTACATTGTCTACCACGCTACCTTGAGGAATTCAACGAGGTGGTAACAGAAAAGATACCCATCGAACTCCCACCACATCGCCCTGAAGATTGCTGCATAGATCTAACCCCAGGAGCTTTGGTGCCTTTTGGGAGGATGTTTTCCCTGACTGTAGAAGAGAAACAATACCTTCGAGAATATCTGGATCACAACATGGAAAACAGACTCATCAGACCTTCAAAATCACCCGCCGGAGCCTCACTATTTTTCATCTCTAAGAAAGGATCTAAGGAACTAAGGCCGTGTATAGACTATCGCGGTCTCAACCAAGTCACCATCAAGGATAGATACCCCATGCCTTTGATCACCGAAATCCTACAAGCAGTTCATGGGGCCAAGATATTCACTAAACTTGATCTAAGAAATGCCTACCACCTCCTTCGGGTCCAAGACGGGGACGAATGGAAAACGGCGTTCCGGACACCATTCGGCCTTTTTGAGTACAGAGTAATGCCTTTTCGATTAGTTAACGCTCCATCTATATTCCAACGATTTATGGACCGACTATTTTCGGATCTTCTGTGTCAAACCACCTTGGTATATCTAGACGACATTCTTATCTTCTCCAAAACCCCGGAAGATCATAAAAGGCACGTCAAAGAAGTTTTTCATAGGCTTCAAACAAATCATTTGTCTGTCAAACTTACTAAGTGCGTATTCGCAGTCTCCTCCATCCCTTATCTCGGGTTCATACTCTCGGACCAGGGAATCGCCATGGATCCCTACAAGGTGTCTTCCATCCTGGAATGGCCTTCTCCGACTTCTGTCAAAGAGGTCCAACGATTTTTGGGTTTGGCTAATTTCTATAGGAGATTCATCCCAAACTTTTCTCAAAAAATCCTACCTATCACTTCTCTTCTAAAGAAGACGACAACATCATTCCAATGGTCTATCGAGGCCGAAAAGAGTTTCAAGACCCTCAAGAACGCTTTCTGCTCAGCCCCCATCCTACAGCAACCTAACCAACACCGGCCCTTCATTTTGGAGACGGATGCTTCCTCAGCAGCTATAGGAGCGGTCCTACTTCAAGAGATACAGAACGTTGAACATCCAGTGGCTTACTTCTCAAAAACCTTAACCACTAGTCAAAGGAATTATTCAGTCATAGAACGAGAGTTGCTAGCCATGAAAGCTGCATGTTTGGAATGGCGTCACCTCCTCCAGGGAGGAGTGTTTCCATTCACCATTCGGACGGATCATAAAAACTTACAGGTCCTAAAACAATTTGAGTGCTACAACACCAGACAGGCACGATGGGCACATTTCTTCGCACAATTCGATTTCCGTATCACCTACATTCCAGGCAAACTGAACTTGGTAGCAGACTCGCTTTCCCGCCGAAGCGACTACCTGTCAGAGACAGAAATTTCTACCGAATACATGTTCCCCAAGCCAAAAACCATTGGTGTGGTTTCATCATTCCTCAGACAAGTACAAGAGGACTCTGGAGGTCGCTTCGAGTTGGAGAAACACCCCAAAAACGTGTCTTATGAAGTAAGAAAAGGTCTGTATCTAGTCAAGGGAAAACTGTACCTACCTACACAAACTTTCCGCAAAATGGCACTCAACTGGTGCCACGACTCCAAGTTAGCGGGTCATCGAGGAGGAACCAACACTTTCGAATATCTCCAACGACACTTCTATTGGCCAAAGATGAAAGAGGATGTAGATCGATATGTTCAGTCCTGCATTGTCTGTCTTCGGAACAAATCTTCACGCCAAAGACCGATCGGTCTCCTCAATCCATGTGAAGTGCCCAAGAGTCCCTGGAGCACCATCTCTACTGATTTTATCGTGGATTTACCCCCATCTCAAGGTTATACATGTATTATGGTAGTAGTGGACTCATTCACCAAACTAGCTCATTTTTCTCCACTACCAGGGGTTCCCACTGCGGATAAGATGGCAGACATATTTCTCCAAGACATCTTTCGGTTGCGTGGTATGCCAAATAAGATAATATCGGACCGCGGTAGTCAATACACCTCCCGGTTCTGGAAGGCAGTCTGTACCAGACTAGGGATCGAAAGAGCACTCACTTCAGGTTTTCATCCACAATCCAACGGACAAACAGAACGATTGAACGGGACGCTAGAGCAGTATCTACGGTGCTTCATCAATTCCCAACAAGATAACTGGAATAACTTGCTCCCACTAGCAGAATTCTCCTATAATAACTCAGTACATTCTGCTATCGGGTATAGTCCTTTTTTTTGCACCTACGGATACCATCCTCGTTCCATACTTCCTATCTCTGATCTTTCTTCTAATTTACCCGCTGTTGATTCATCCCTCTCTCTTCTCAAGGAAACCCATAAGAAGGCACAGGGAGGCCTTCGATCGGCTCAAGCGCGCTATTGCGTTCAAGCCAATAAACATCGTCGGCCGGTTCCGGGGTGGGAAGTAGGAACGAGAGTAATGCTTTCCACTAGATATCTCCCTCGCTGGGTCCATCCCTCCAAACTTTCTCCAAAGTTTCTAGGGCCATATGAGATAATCCAAAAGATCAACCCAGTGGCCTTTCGTTTACGACTACCCACTACACTAAAGAGGGTTCACCCTGTATTTCATGCCTCTCAACTCAAGTCTTTTCAGTCTGACCCTTGGGCACGTCGGGCTAAACAAAACCCGATCCCTCTGGGTTCCTCACAGACAGAGTTCGAAGTGGCCCAACTCTGTGACTCAAGGTATCGCAGGGGTAGATTGGAGTATTTAGTCAAGTGGAAAGGCTATCCATCCTCAGAAAATTCTTGGGAACCCATCACTCACATTAATGCACCGTTCTTGCTTCGCAAGTTCCATTTCTTTCACCCGGGGAAGCCAGGG
This sequence comes from Ambystoma mexicanum, assembly GCF_040938575.1. Taxonomy (NCBI): domain Eukaryota; kingdom Metazoa; phylum Chordata; class Amphibia; order Caudata; family Ambystomatidae; genus Ambystoma; species Ambystoma mexicanum. The sequence continues at coordinate 1,545,403,569 of NC_090922.1, forward strand.
GGTGGAGCTTATCGGAGGGGGCATACTGTCACATCACGGAATACCTGGCGTTTGTGGAACCGATGGCGACACGAACGCTAGTTTCGTTTTCATCACCTCCGTTTTGGCCACGCCCCCTTTCCTACATTTTTCTTCCCTCTGCCCTGATTTCATTGGTTGTGACGCTCCCCGACTCGGACTCTTTACCGGCTCCTTCCGGGTCGGGGATGCGTCGCAACGCTTCCGGGTTTTCGTATCCCTGAGCCTTACTGCTAGTTTCCCGTTTCGCCTCCCTCTTGCCAGCTACTACTTCCATTCCTTTCTAATTTTGTTTTGTGGTACTGCGCCTTTCTAGGCGCCAATTTTTTCCACCTTTATTTCCTATTTCACTAGCCTTTTGCTGTCTTCCCTTTTCCCGTAACTTTTCTTATACCTACCTTCTTCGCCTCCTTCCAGTCTGTTACCCCCCTTCCTTCCTTCTACGTCCTACCCTTTTCCCGTCTTCCCCTTCTTGTTTTCCTTATCTTTATTATATCTTTTTACCAGGTCTTTCCTTCCTTTCTCACTCCTTGTTCCCTTGAGTATCGCTACCATTGCCCTGCCGTGTACCAGACCCTTGCCTGTACTCCGGATTGTCTATTCTTGCTGCCTAAAGATACATGCCTATTACCCACCGTGTACCAGACTCCTGCCTGCATTTGGACTGCCTTCGTTTATCGATTTGAATTCAGACACCGGTGTTTGTTCCTGGTTGTCTGTGGACTACCGCCCTTCCAAGGTATCACTCCACGGAATACTTCCGGTCTACGGTTCTACCCACCTTTCCGGAGACCAATCTACGAACAATCTAAGATTTAGGGGTTTTTTGTGCCTTCTAGGCTTTTTCCCCTCCTAGGCGATTCCGGGAGAGGAGCCCCCTGGTCTTCCTTATTGGAGACACGGTGGCTTCCTTTCGGGGCCGTCCTTACCTCCATAAAAAAAAAGAACCTTCCAGGAGAAGAGAAAAGAAGGGTACCTGGAAAGAAGAAGAAGGTGAGGAGTTAGGGGAGGGGGTAATTTCAGAATCTGATTCATCTGACAAAGAGAGCACTGATTCAACTAACAGACCTGACAAATCTCTATACCTATTCCAGCTCTCCCGTTCCCCATTACAACTACTGACATGGTCACCTCTTACAGTCTCATGGCTGGGAGAGTAAATGCTATTAGAAGGTTTATACTCCCACATTCTCTATACCTATTCCAGCTCTCCCGATCCCCATTACAACTACTGACATGGTCACCTCTTACAGTCTCATGGCTGGGAGAGTAAATGCGATTAGAAGGTTTATACTCCCACAATCTCTATACCTATTCCAGCTCTCCCGATCCCCATTACAACTACTGACATGGTCACCTCTTACAGTCTCATGGCTGGGAGAGTAAATGCTATTAGAAGGTTTATACTCCCACAATCTCTATACCTATTCCAGCTCTCCCGATCCCCATTACAACTACTGACATGGTCACCTCTTACAGTCTCATGGCTGGGAGAGTAAATGCTATTAGAAGGTTTACACTCCCACAATCTCTATACCTATTCCAGCTCTCCCGATCTCCATTCCAACTACTGACATGGTCACCTCTTACAGTCTCATGGCTGGGAGAGTAAATGCTATTAGAAGGTTTATACTCCCACAATCTCTATACCTATTCCAGCTCTCCCGATCCCCATTACAACTACTGACATGGTCACCTCTTACAGTCTCATGGCTGGGAGAGTAAATGCTATTAGAAGGTTTACACTCCCACAATCTCTATACCTATTCCAGCTCTCCCGATCCCCATTTCAACTACTGACATGGTCACCTCTTACAGTCTCATGGCTGGGAGAGTAAATGATATCAGAAGGTTTACACTCCCACAATCTCTATACCTATTCCAGCTCTCCCGTTCCCCATTACAACTACTGACATGGTCACCTCTTACAGTCTCATGGCTGGGAGAGAAAATGCTATCAGAAGGTTTATACTCCCACAATCTCTATACCTATTCCAGCTCTCCCGATCCCCATCACAACTACTGACATGGTCACCTCTTACAGTCTCATGGCTGGGAGAGTAAATGCTATTAGAAGGTTTATACTCCCACAAACTCTATACATATTCCAGCTCTCCCGATCCCCATTACAACTACTGACATGGTCACCTCTTACAGTCTCATGGCTGGGAGAGTAAATGCTATTAGAAGGTTTATACTCCCACAATCTCTATACCTATTCCAGGTTTCCCGATCACCATTAAAACTACTGACATGGTCACCTCTTACAGTCTCATGGCTGGGAGAGTAAATGCTATTAGAAGGTTTATACTCCCACAATCTCTATACCTATTCCAGCTCTCCCGATCCCCATTACAACTACTGACATGGTCACCTCTTACAGTCTCATGGCTGGGAGAGTAAATGCTATTAGAAGGTTTATACTCCCACAATCTATATACCTATTCCAGCTCTCCCGATCCCCATTACAACTACTGACATGGTCACCTCTTACAGTCTCATGGCTGGGAGAGTAAATGCTATCAGAAGGTTTATACTCCCACAATCTCTATACCTATTCCAGCTTTCCCGATCCACATTACAACTGCCTTGTTTAGAACCCTAAACAAATTGATCTTCAAGTACATATGGGCAAACAGAACACCCACCCCCCAAACGCACTCAGAACCATGATGTTCCCACCGAACAGGGGTGGTCTAGGCGTTCCAAACCTCCAGGAAAACTACCGAGCAGCGCAGCTGAGGGTCATTAGGGACTGATTCTGGACAACAACAAAAAAAGATGTGTGCAAATGGAAAGGGCGGTAGGAGGACCCCATATGGATGAGAATCTATGGCTACCAAGATCCGACCGACCCCGCAATATTCACTGCAGCAATATCACGAAAGTGGTGGAGGACACATGGGATCAAGCAGTATGTAATGGCGGTGTATTTCCAGTGTGGAACTGAATACTCAGTGTTTGTCAGGGGGAGGGGGTTGGTGGGTGTGTTTGTTAAGTTGTTTCTGTATCAGTTGTATTAAACAAATAAAAATACAGTTGAAAAACAAAATTCAACCTAGTGGCACTTCTGCCATGTTAGCACGCTGACCTCGCTCTAACCACAGTTCCTTTCTGACTCCATATTCCACCTACTTCAGCTCTCATCCAAACTGGAATAAACTCATCCAAACTGGAATAATATCTTTTGTACTACTTCTAAACACAAGATCTATACCGCACTGCCATATCTATAACCTCTACAATTGCAAAATTAATATATGTATTGCTCCTCCTGTGTTGCTATATGTGGGTATGTAATATTAGCCAAAACTAACTATGCTGCATGAAACTCACCCTGCGGTATGTGCTAATAGGTTTTTCTCAGCTTGAGCCTTTTGCCCTGGCTTGGACACTGCAAGTGCATCCCAACATTCTCCCATTTACTTAATACTCCATTAGCTAACTCTGCTGCTTCCTTTCTTCTATAGTCATCATCTTTGGGTACCAACATCCTATACACATGACATAAACTCCCGTACACCTCTCCCACAGGCATAGTCTTGCCAGAGTGTGCGTCATAAAGCAACAACCCCCCATCTCCTGCTAAGACAACACAGTGCTCTACATAGTTCTCTCCGTCGGGTGGAGGTGAGGTCAAGGTACCTGAAGTCTGAAATCTTGCTCCACTCTCACGATCCTTGGTTGTACAGCCCCATCCCATCTATCAGTTTGGGTGTACTTGTGTTTTATGAGAGGGGGAGCTTTCCCTACTGTTGTTGACACCATCATAGACACACTCTTCAGCAGGGTCTTAGTAGGACATCTGAAGATCATCTGGCACGAGATGAAAAAATTACAAGCAGATAAAACACAAAAGGAACCAGTAACTTTATAGCTATTTCCAACCAATACCTGGCAACTCTCGCTCGCTGTATTGCCATTTTCTGCTCAAACTTCCAGTGCTATGCAGACTACACTCAACTCATTTTCAGGCTGCCCTCAGCCACCTCCTCCACCTCCCTCATCACTGATTGCCTAACTGCCATTCAAGATTGGTGTGCCGCCAACAATCTTTGTCTGAGATCCTCCTCATTGGCACACCATCACCTTCCTTTCCCCTCACTCTCTGGCCGGCCTCCCTTGGCCCTCCTCCTACCCCCACCTGCGAGGCCAAGAACCTTGGTGTCACCTTTGATTCCACACTCTCCTTCTCCGCCCACATCGCTGATGTATCAAAAAAGTGAAACCCCCTACTGCACCTCCTCAGAGGTATTCTTCCTTTCCTCTCATTCCCCCAGAAGCTCAATGTCTCCCAAGCTCTGGTTCTCTCTAAGTTGGACTATTGCAACAGCCTCTTTCTTAATCTACCTACCTCTACTCTCTGCCCTTTACAACTTATCCAGAACAGGACTGCGAGACTTGTCCTTGGCCTCAAGCCCTGGGATCTCTCCAGCTCTGAAATCTCTCCATTGGCTCCCAGTGGATGCAAGGATTAATTTCAAAACCCTCTGCATTGTCCACAAGGCTTTCTGGGGCCTGGGTCCAATATACCTACAGCTATCCCTCTGCAAATACCTCCCATCTCGACCACTCTGCTCCTCTACCTCTAACTCGCTCAGGGTCAGTCGTTTCTCAAAGAAACAAGCTGGGGGTAGATCTCTGTCTTCAGCTGGGGTCTCCCTCTGGAACAGCCTCCCTGCCACTCTAAAACTTGAGGAGAACCATCTCCGGTTCCGGAAGCACCTCAAAACCTTCCTCATTGCTTCTGCCTTCTCCTCTCCTCTCCCCTGTTGATTCTACTCTCCCTCGGCACCATACACCTGGCCACCCTCTGTCCTCTGGGCCCAGGTACCTGCTCATCTTGCCTCCCTCACGCACTGCCTCCGGGCCACTCCCTGCACTGGGGTCTGTATCTGTGCCCATACAGCCCTGGCCTGCTGCCATACACCCAGCACTTGCCACTTGATAGCTGCACTCCCATTGTTTGATGCCTTTTTATTTATTATTTTATTATTATTGTTGTTTTTTCCTTCTCGCTTCGCACTCTCGTTTTGTTTCCCCTTCCATGCACTTCTCCCCCTTTCCCCTCTACCCTGCACTTGCACGTTCTCAATGTCACTGGGCCTAGTAAGATTGTTGTTTTTGCTCTCCCCTGTTCCCCTTCCCTTGCCTTGTCACGCTCTGAAACACTTGTGTATGAGCGCGATAGAAATATAATATCAATATCAATATCAACCATGATGGCCCACGTGAACATCAAATAAAACCTGTCATCAGCATTTACTCCTGCTTCTTTCTACATGGCAATCCTCAAGTTATGAAGGGCCCCCATTGCGTGGGTCAAAGACCCATTCTCTACATTATTTGGGGGCGTACATGCAACAAAATGACCAAATCGTCTTGCAAATGCCCTCCTACATAGCTGTGAGCAAATCCAGAACGTATCTGTTCTGGAGGGTCATGAGCCCGATTGCCCGTTCTTAATGAAATTGAGACCCTGCAGCCGCTTGGCATTTGCTGTATTCTGGATACCTGGAACTGGGAGGGAGGTGAAAAAGGTTTCTGTGTTGTTAAAGAATTTGAAGTGGTCTATTATCACCTTTAATTTATCAGATGAGCCTTTGGACAAGTAATTGGATCTATTCTGGTGACAAAGCCTTGGTGAACAGCAGGCACGCTAGGTAGATGTAGACCTTGTTGTTTCTGGTGGCAGAACATTTATAACCATCAGATGGGCATCAGGAATTACCACAACTGCTAACTGCAAGGTGGCCCGTGGACAGACCCCCCTCCATGATGGTGGGAGGGATAGGTATTGTCCACACACCCAATAGGCATCTATTAACGCTGCTGTGTTTTTATTCAGGGATGAAGAGCATTTTATTGTAACAAATTTCGTTCCTACAGGTATAGCACCATTTCCTCAAAAAGAATAATCTGCACTTCTGCTGGCTTCATACTTAACTCGATCCATGTCAATTTTGGCATATCATTTCCGCATGTCCTGCCACAGTTCTGATTGACGTGTGCCACTACATCCTCTGAGAACCCCAGTAAGCCCCTGCTGCACAGCTCACTACTCCTGCAACCCATATATTGTTTGAAAACAACGCTGCTTCCATTTTTACAAATAATGTTCTTATAATACAGCAGGCTTCTTCTTTTTTCTTGGCAGACTCTTCATCTCTGTCCATTATCACTACTTGGACCATGTGCCCTTGGAAAAAACGTCATACTCTGCACAGGGCCAAGTATACTAAACATTCGGCTATAATCGGCAGCATTTCTTGGGGTATGAGCAACTTGGGTGGGCCCATCGTGTGAAGTATCAAAGCGCATACATAGCAGCTCTCATTTGACCTCGCCCTTCTGACTTCATGTATATGATTATTATACCACATGTTGTCCGTCGCAGGGTGGTGCGCATCTGCCATGTTGCGCCATATCACGCCTTCATACTGATTTTATTCTATCTCTGCATCAGTTGTCCTCCTGGTTCGTGGCATCCCATAATGTGCATGTGTGTCATTCACATACCCCCCTATATATATACAGCAAACATATAACCATAAAGAAACAATATATAAACTAAAAAAAGAAGACAGCACAGACAACATAACCTATAGATTATACAACAATTGTAGTGCTGAACCTCCAGTGGGGTAGAAAAAACAGAAAAACATGCAGAAAATTCAACACTTTTCATCACTCTATAACTGTTGATCCATTCTAAACATTGTAAGAAAACGTGCTGCAAAGTATACTTTCATAATACTCAGGAACTGCTTAATTTTCGAAGAAGGTGGAGTGGTGCTGGGTGCTTTCCGAACATGAGACTAGTGATCACAGTACTGCAACTCCTTCACAGGAAGCGCGAACAGGATGGCAAAGAAAATGACTGTATAGGGGCCTTAAAAACTCTATTCGTTCCAGCGATGGACAAAGGTCAGAATGGAAATCTGGTCCTGAGATACCGTTGCAGTGCTAGTAAGTTCACTGGGTCCACTGACAACTTATCAGCTGTATCATCTTTTCTAGCATCAATCTGTTAAGACATGATCTTGATAAATGTGGTCATCTCTCTCAAAAAACCCTGAAACACCTCCCCCAATACTCCTGATACCCTGTGAGCATCATATGCTGTGTGTGCAGGTGTGAGGTGTATACATCCTTCTCCCCATCACTATCTCATACTGTGACAATTGTTGGTCCTGTGTTCTGAATCTAAACAAAGCCAGAGGGAGACAATGAGGTAAAATATGGTACATATTTGAGACAGTTTGGATTTTAATAGTCCATTACATTTTGCAACAATTCTGATGTCCTGAGGGTGGTAAATCAAGCACAGTTATAGGGATGCATTTCTTTGAACAACTTATTAAAAGGTTAGTTACATTATCGTACTTCAGGTCCTCGCATACCCTCCAGCAGGGAAATGTTTTGCGCACTAGAAATATGGCTGCTGATTTAGCATCTGTTTTTGCACAAGGGCCAGCCCAATCCAAAATTGACAAACCACAACAATAAGGTAATGGTAATTACTGCACCTGATTAACATGTCCATGTAATCAATGTGGAGTTCCCGGAAGGGTCCAGATAGACGGGGCAATGGGCCACGCAATATCCTGGGAGTTTGTCCTGTACTGTAAAGATGTCAACTAGTGCAATTTGCCACAAATATGTTAACATATTCATGCAGGTTAGGGACAAATCAGTCCTCCTGAATGTCAGCTGAAACATGCTGTTTCGATATATCTATATCAAATCAGTCAGTGATGGTGAGCACCCCATTTTAACCCACAGGTCTTTCTCTTCCTAGGACACCTGACCTTGTAGCTCAATTAATTGTTTGAGCGGTACTGCTGTATACAGTATTGCTAGCTGCAACTGTGTATTTGCCACCTCAGGATATGCAGTGACATCTGGTTTCCCAAAAATATGCTGCTTCTCAAGCAGCCTTTATCTGCTGCATCATTTCCAAGGGAAATGGGGTCTGTATTTTGGGTGTGGGTGACTCATTTAACCACTGCCACTATTGATGGATGGGACAAGGCGTAAACTAATCTCTCCGACAAGGCTGCATCCTGCACAGGCATGCCCTCAGACCTCCTAAATCCCCTCCTTTTCCATATGGAAAACCCTGATTTTACAGTGATGGTAATGTTTGTAGAGTCATATGGTCTCTAAGCATACTTGGGATCCCTCTAATTCTTCAATTAATGCAATCAGTTATGCTTCCTGTGCTGAATAGTGTGTTGGTAGTCCTTTTTGAACTACAACATCATATTCCTCATCTACAAGGCGCAACACTGCTGCACCTGTGTGTTTCTAGCCCGTCTCCTGATCAATCAGGTAGTACTTCACCCCACCCACAACAAAGGTAGAATATTGTAACGCTCACCTGATTCCCGCAGAGGCGCCGGTCTTGACTGGGTGAATGCCGTATCTTCAAAGGCGATGTGTAACACACGGTTGGCTCTTTGGGCTGGACCTCTGTGCACTGTATGTCTGACTCGAAGAGTAAGATGTCTGCAGATAGAAAATATGGGATTAATGAACTGGGGTTATTGGGTGCCTCTCTCCTCTTCCCTTTCTCTTCTCCTGTAGAACCCCAAAGGTTAACGCCCTCACCTTAGGTAAGTGAACGCCGAGCTCTCCATCTGCCTCAGGGCAGGGTGCCGTAACCAGTTTCTTCACTGGATAAGGGTGCAGGCCTCTTGACCTCAGAGGACTGCTGTCCGTCGTTAACTGCACGAACGGTAAGTTCTGGGCACTTCAAATGTCTTAAAAGTCTTTTGTAATGATATCTCTTGTTTTGCAGGGTTCCGGCGATGGCGGATGGCGGGCTGATGAGAGTTGAGGATCGAACCCGCGTGAGGAATAGAAGCGCCTGGAAGCACGTAAGTAAGCGCTTTTAGCCTGCTTCACGATGCGCACTAACTGTCCCTTTTATCTTGCAGGTACAAGTTCGGAGCTTTAGAGAAGCTGAAGGGTGCTGGAATACCCACTGGATTCGGCGTGGGAAGGAGTAATGGCACGTGAGTAATAAAGTTGCCCAATGTCTTTAAACGCACCTTCTTTTGTCTTTCAGATGCGGGATGCAGCGCCGAAGGCCTCCGGAGCGTGCGAAGAGCTGGTAAGCTTTTGTCTTTCAGATGCCGGAATGCAGTGCGAAGACCTCCGGAGCATGCGAAGAGTAGGTAAGCCTTTGTCTTTCAGATGCCGGAATGCAGCGCGAGGCGTTGGTGACAGCCGATGGACCAGGTAAGAGATGCGCTGCCACTGAAGACCGTAGTGCTAACCTGTTCTTTCTTTGTCTTTACAGGTGCTGCTGAAGACTGGATTCCAGGATGGTAAGCCTTTGTTCCCTTAGGCCCAGGATCAGAAGCAGAAGACACGATGAGCGTTCTGCTGCAGAGAATGCAGAATAACGCAAAGCAAGATTCATCCATCGGGTGTGGTTTAAATAGCCTCCTGTAGTGCTTAGGTGTCTCCTTCCACAGCCACGCCTAAGAAAAGAGTTCCTGCTTTCCAGAAGAGTTCCAGTGTTCTGAACCTAGGGAGTGGCTCCTGCCCCACCCAACAGGAAAAGTAGTCCCAAACAGAAGAGGATCAGGGGTTCAACTGGCAGGTAAGTAAGCAGCATGGTCTGCTGCAGGTAAGTCCACCCAAGCATTATGAGCCCGGCGCTTCCAGCGCTGGGACTGGGCATCTTTATGAGCCTGGTGCCACTGGCGCCAGGACAGGGTCCAAAAGGTCCCAATTGGGACTGGCTGGCACTCGGAACCGGGGTTATGGGTCTGCTTCCAAGGGAGTCGGGCAAGTCCTGATCTTTTGGAAGCAGAGATCATGACAGCACCCCCCCTCAAGGCCCCTCCCAAACCGGGCTTCTCCGGGGGTTTGGGCTTGTTAGGAAATGTTCGATGAAATCTTTTGATTAGACGAGGCGCGTGGACATATTCTGCAGGTTCCCAGGATCTTTCTTGGGACCGTAGCCTTTCCAGTCAATCAGGTAAAATAGTTTAGATTTGGAGATCTTGGAATCCAGGATGCTTTTGACTTCAAACTCGAATTCTCCATCAACTAGAATAGGTTTTGGAGATGTAGTTAGGTTTGCGGTTGCACGGGTTTTAATAGAGAGACATGGAAGACCGGATGTATCTTCATGTGAGGGGGCAAGTCCAACTTGACCGCTACTGGATTTACTATGGTAGTGATGGAATAGGGACCAAGGTATCTTGGGTTGAATGTGCATGGTCCTTTTAGAGGTAGATATTTGGTGGATAACCAGACTTGATCTCCTACTTGATATTGGGGGGCTTCCTTCCGATGTTGGTCTGCTCCTTTCTTGTATTGTTCATTAGCCCTTTGAAGGTGAGAAACGGCTTCCTTAAAGGCTTGGGTGATTGTAGAATGCAGGTGGTCTACTGCTGGTGTTCCAAGATCTTGGAGTGGATCCAACTCCGAGGTTCGAGGGTGACTACCGTATAAAAGAAAAAACGGGGTCTTCCCAGTTCCCGAGTGGACAGAGTTATTGTAGGCATATTCGGCTATCCAAAGGATATCTTTCCAAGTTTTTTCAGTTTGTTGTAGCATGCAGCGCAAATACTGTTCCAGAGTTTGATTGGTCCTCTCGGTTTGTCCGTCGGTTTGAGGGTGGTGACTGGTCGAAAGTCTCACATCAATTTGAGCCGACCGACAGCAACTTCGCCAAAAATGAGAAATAAATTGACTACCTCGATCCGAAATTAGAACTGAAGGAAAACCGTGCAGTCGGACGATGTTTTCAAGAAATTCTCGGGCCAGAGTTGCTGCTGTTGGTAACCCTTTGAGTGGAATGAAATGCGCCATCTTGGAGAATAGGTCCACGATTACTAGGATCGTATTGTATCCGGAGCATGGAGGTAGATCGGTGATGAAGTCCATAGAAAGCGTATGCCAAGGGCGAGGCGGGATGTCAATAGGGCGTAAGAGGCCGGCTGGTTTTTCCTTTTGACTCTTGTTTTGGGCGCATACTCCACAGGACATTATAAAGTCTCTGATATCTTTTTTCCAAGACGGCCACCAGAAGTAGCGCTTGATCTTTTCCGAGGTCTTGGTCATACCGGGATGTCCTTCCATTAAAGAATCGTGATAACAAGAGATTACCTTTTTCTGTAAATCTGTGCTGGGCAGGTATAACCGTTCTTGGAAATATATTTGGTTGTCCTTCACCGTAAAGTCCTTTCCCTGCAGATGCCAATTCTGTATGTCTACTGGAGTTACCAGTAGCCTGGCTTTATCCTTAACTTCCTCTACGGATTGTGTGGCGATTACACCTAGAATTCTTTGTTCGGGAATGATAGGTACAGGTTTAGGATTGATCAAATGTTCTTCCACTCCCATCCGAGAAAGGGCATCAGCTTTACCGTTTTTTGTATCAGGTCGATAGGTAATTATGAAGTCAAACTCGGCAAAGAATAGTGCCCAACGGAGTTGCCTAGAGGATTGAGCTTTTGCGGTTTTCAAATATTGCAGGTTTCGGTGATCCGTAATCACAGTAACGGTGTGTCGGGCCCCCAGAAGATAATGCCGCCAAGCCTTAAAGGCGGACTTGATAGCTAGAAGTTCCTTATCAGTAATAGTGTAATTGATTTCAGGAGGCGAGAATTTGCGGGACCAAAATGCCACGGGATGCAACTGATTGGTTACTGGGTCCTTTTGTGATAGAACTGCCCCCATGGCAAGGCTCGAAGCATCAGTTTCAACGATGTAGGGGAGTTCTGGGCGAGGATGTTTTAAGATCGGTGCAGAGATAAATCTAGTCTTCAAATTCTGGAAAGCTTGTTCCGCCTCGGTAGACCATTCAAAACGTTTGTTTTTCTTTAACAAGGCGGTGATGGGCTGGACTATTCGAGAGAATTCGGGGATAAACCTGCGGTAAAAGTTAGCGAAGCCTAACATGCTTTGAACACCTTTTACGGAGGATGGCGATGGCCATTTGAGAATTGCATCGACCTTCTTTGAATCCATACGCACTCCGCTAGGTGATAATATGAATCCCAAGAATTCAACTTCAGTCACGTTGAAAACACATTTTTCCAACTTAGCGAAAAGTTTGTGTTGACGCAATCTCTCGAGGATCATTTTCACGTGTTTCCGATGTTCAGTTTCCGATGAAGAATAAACGAGGATGTCGTCAATGTAAACAACAACACACACATCTATGAGCTCTCTGAGGACATCGTTCATAAAATATTGAAAGGCGGCCGGGGCATTGCAAAGTCCAAAGGGCATGACCTGATATTCAAATAGCCCATACTTGGTGCGGAAGGCCGTCTTCCATTCATCGCCCTCTTTTACTCGTACCAAGTGGTAGGCTCCTCTAAGATCCAGCTTTGTATATATGCATGCTTTTCTGACTTGGTCCAGGAGTTCAGGGATCAAAGGTAACGGATATCTATTCTTAACGGTGATCTGGTTCAGGGCGCGATAATCTATACAAGTTCTAAGGTCCCCTTCTTTTTTGGGAACGAAGAACAAAGCTGAGGAAGCAGGGGACTTGGAAGGACGAATAAACCCATTCGCTAGGTATTGATCCAGGTATTGTCGGAGGTGAAGATTCTCAGGCTCGGTGAGGGCATAAATTCTACTACAAGGAGGAGTAGATCCAGGTATCAGGTCTATCTGGCAGTCATAAGACCTATGAGGAGGTAGAGAGTTAGCCTGATCCTTCCGGAAAACATCTTGGAATTCTAGGTATTCAGGAGGTAACTGAGGAGCCTCCGAGGAAATTGCTGCCAGTGCAACACCAGGTCGAGGGTGACAAGTAGAGACACATTCTGGAAACTGAACCGTTCTTGCTCGCCAATCAATCTGAGGATTGTGCTTCTCTAACCAAGGAATTCCTAGAATAATCTGGAACTGGGGGGCCTTGATCACATCGAACACGATCTTCTCATGGTGTCCATCTTGACTTACTAGCGTCACTTCTTGGGTGGTATGCGTTACTGGTCCGGAGGCTATCTCCGTACCATCCACCATAGTAATGACGTCCTTTACAGCCTTTGGACAAAGAGTCAGATTCATCCTCAAAACCATTTCATGATCCACATAATTGCCGATGGCACCGCTGTCGACGTAAGCTTCAATCGCATGTAATCGATCCGGATGTTCAGGGCTAATGAGGACCATAGGTATCACGAAATGCGAGGTCACGGAACTGGTTTTAACGCTCGGCAAGAGGACCTCTATTCTTGTCGGGCAAGGTCGTTTCCCTGCTCAGAGTTTGTGACCCTGGTAACTGCAGCTCCTACTGCCTTCTTGGCTGGTTTCACCGGACAGTCTCGAAGAAAGTGCCCCGAGTTTCCGCAATAGAGGCATAATTGCAGCTGTTTTCTCCTTTCCCGCTCCTTTTGTGTTAGTGGTCCTTTCAGGCCCCCTATTTGCATGGGTTCCCCGGAGTCTACTCCTTTGGTAGGAGTTGGTGGTTTGGCAAATACTCGAGCATCAAACTTGGAACGATCGGCCTTCCTTTTCTGCAGTCTGTGGTCAATTTGAACGACTAAGTCAATATAGTCCGAACAGTCTTGCGGGGAATTCACTACTTGGGCTAACACATCTTTGAGCTCTCCACGTAGACCTCTATAAAACAGCGTAATCCTTTTGTCCTCAGGCCATCGAGTTTCCACTATCAGTCTGTTGAAAGACGCAATATAAGCCAAAAGGTCTTGATTACCCTGTCGCAATGAAAGGAGCTCATTGTCCAAGGCCTGCCCCTGTGAATGTCTTGCAAACAGTTTTTCCATACTGAGCTGAAAAGCTCGAAAATCATGGAGAACCGGATCATCTTGATTAACTAGAGGGATCGACCAGTCTGCCGCATTGCCACTAAGGTACGAAAGCACGAAAGCTACCTTAGCTTGATCAGTTGGAAAGGCTGCTGGCCGGCATAAGAAGTGCAACCGGCACTGATTAATAAATACTGCAAACCTCTTTGGGTCACCAGAAAATCGTTCGGGCGGAGCCAGAGGTACATTCCCAGGTAGGTTGATCTGCACTGGGTTCGTAGAGGATGATGAAGGAAGATTTGCCCCTGATGCGGGTAACGGAGTTTGTCCGGCTTGTGACTGTAGCAATTGTCTAGCGAGATCGTCTGTTCGCTCCTTGGAAATAATCAGTTCCCTTCTTAAAGCATTTGTTTCCTGACGGGCTGCATGCACTTCTGCTCTTAGTTCCCCAAGTAACTGGGCTAGCTGGTCGGTATCCGAGGTTTCCATAGCGCCTGGGTGGGAGTTTTGCGATAGGCTTTGCGTTCTGTAACGCTCACCTGATTCCCGCAGAGGCGCCGGTCTTGACTGGGTGAATGCCGTATCTTCAAAGGTGATGTGTAACACACGGTTGGCTCTTTGGGCTGGACCTCTGTGCACTGTATGTCTGACTCGAAGAGTAAGATGTCTGCAGATAGAAAATATGGGATTAATGAACTGGGGTTATTGGGTGCCTCTCTCCTCTTCCCTTTCTCTTCTCCTGTAGAAACCCAAAGGTTAACACCCTCACCTTAGGTAAGTGAACGCCGAGCTCTCCATCTGCCTCGGGGCAGGGTGCCGTAACCAGTTTCTTCACTGGATAAGGGTGCAGGCCTCTTGACCTCAGAGGACTGCTGTCCGTCGTTAACTGCACGAACGGTAAGTTCTGGGCACTTCAAATGTCTTAAAAGTCTTTTGTAATGATATCTCTTGTTTTGCAGGGTTCCGGCGATGGCGGATGGCGGGCTGATGAGAGTTGAGGATCGAACCCGCGTGAGGAATAGAAGCGCCTGGAAGCACGTAAGTAAGCGCTTGTAGCCTGCTTCACGATGCGCACTAACTGTCCCTTTTATCTTGCAGGTACAAGTTCGGAGCTTTAGAGAAGCTGAAGGGTGCTGGAATACCCACTGGATTCGACGTGGGAAGGAGTAATGGCACGTGAGTAATAAAGTTGCCCAATGTCTTTAAACGCACCTTCTTTTGTCTTTCAGATGCGGGATGCAGCGCCGAAGGCCTCCGGAGCGTGCAGAGAGCTGGTAAGCTTTTGTCTTTCAGATGCCGGAATGCAGTGCAAAGACCTCCGGAGCATGCGAAGAGTAGGTAAGCCTTTGTCTTTCAGATGCCGGAATGCAGCGCGAGGCGTTGGTGACAGCCGATGGACCAGGTAAGTGAAGCGCTGTCACTGAAGACCGTAATGCTAACCTGTTCTTTCTTGTCTTTATAGGTGTTGCTGAAGACTGGATTCAGGATGGTAAGCCTTTGTTCCCTTAGGCCCAGGATCAGAAGCAGAAGACACAATGAGCGTTCTGCTGCAGAGAATGCAGAATAACGCAAAGCAAGATTCATCCATCGGGTGTGGTTTAAATAGCCTCCTGTAGTGCTTAGGTGTCTCCTTCCACAGCCACGCCTAAGAAAAGAGTTCCTGCTTTCCAGAAGAGTTCCAGTGTTCTGAACCTAGGGAGTGGCTCCTGCCCCACCCAACAGGAAAAGTAGTCCCAAACAGAAGAGGATCAGGGGTTCAACTGGCAGGTAAGTAAGCAGCATGGTCTGCTGCAGGTAAGTCCACCCAAGCATTATGAGCCCGGCGCTTCCAGCGCTGGGACTGGGCATCTTTATGAGCCTGGTGCCACTGGCGCCAGGACAGGGTCCAAAAGGTCCCAATTGGGACTGGCTGGCACTCGGAACCGGGGTTATGGGTCTGCTTCCAAGGGAGACGGGCAAGTCCTGATCTTTTGGAAGCAGAGATCATGACAAATATTTGATTGGTGGCAGACCACAATTGTAACGCCTCTATCCTATCGATATCCCCCCAAATTTGGACAGACCACCACCTTATAACATTTGCTCTAGATATGGACAGACCCACCCCTAGCTTAACCCAGCCAGCTCCGTCCATCCCGACAAGGAATAAGAGAAACATCACCCCAGACAACCTACTCCCTCTCATGCTCCCTACACTTCATTCACTACCAGACAACCTGGACCCCAAAACTTTAGTGAATGAGTATAACAAAATCATGTCTTCTGCACTGGACTCAATTGCTCCACTGAAAATGAGACAAAGTAAACCTAAAGCCCACCTCAACTCCTGGTACACCCACCACCTGAAAACACTGTGCACCAAAAAAAGACAATCTGAGTTTGCATGGAAACTAGAACCGTCGGAAGAAAATAAAAGCACTCTGAGGGATATATCTACCCTCTACAAAAAGGAAATACTGTCGGCAAAATGAGAAACCTATAACACTAGAATAGCCCAAGCTAACTCTAGTATGAAGGAACTCTTTATCATCCTAAAGGAAATTGAATCGCCCATCCCAGTGCCAGACAACTGTGTCAAAGACAAACTCTGGTGCACCAATATTCAGCTAGCCCTAGCTAACAAAGTGTCAACTCTCCAATCCAAAATTGCCAAGAAACAATCCTCACTCAGCTTGGATACTAAGCCCAAAACATCCATCACCACCGCAAAAAGCAACAATGACACACCTCGCTTTAAGTTCTCCAAAGTATGTATTATTGAGACTGAAAAAATCATACTGTCACTTAAACCATCAAACTACCAGGGGGACCAATGTCCAGCCCAACTGATAAAGGATGCAGCCAGAGACCTGGCTCCCTTTATCTCAAAACGTATTAACGCCTCATTCTCAACAGGATCTATACCTAGCAATTTAAAAGAATCCTGGGTTCTCCCACTGCTTAAAAAACAGACGCTAGACCCAGCCATACCCACGAATTACCGCCCAATAACCACCATGCCATTCCTCCTAAAAATTATAGATAAAGTGGCGTATTCTCAAATTCAGAAACACCTTGAAACCAACAACCTGCTAGGAGCATGGCAGTCTGGCTTCCGTCCCCAGCATGGGACCGAAACAGCCCTTTTAGATCTAAAAGCACAAATTGACGAGCTAAGGGATCAAGGGAAACCAGCCTTACTCCTCCTTTTGGACCTATCAGCTGCATTCGACCTTGTTGACCACAAGGTCCTTTGTAGGCATTTGGACATGGCTGCACACTTCTCCGAAGAAGCCACAAATTGGATCCAATCCTTCCTCAATAATAGGACCATGAGAGTCTTCTCCACCACTGCGGCAGCAGACTCCATCCCCATTAAATGCTGCGTGCCTCAGGGATCCTGCGTTTCCCCCACACTCTACAACATCTTCACGAAGCCCCTTTCCGATGATCTTGACCTTCTTGGTATCACTAACTATACAGATGATACTCAGATTCTCCTCCAACTTACTGGTGATTATGACAAGGATTTGGCCTTGGTGAACAGGGTGTATCTCATCATCCAGGCATGGATGGCCACTCACGGACTATGCCTGAATGATGACAAAACTGAAATCATTAACCTTGGCACACCCGCTACCCTTAAAAAACTGGGCCCTAACTATTCCTCCTTTAACATAGATAATAAAAAACACTAGGCTTCTACTTGGACTCTACCCTCTCCTTCAACAAGCAGGTGAATGCGATGGCTTCTGCCACCGCCTACACTTGTAAATTGATATAACAACCCTTCCTCTCCAATAGTAGTTGCATCACACTTGCAAGAGCTCTCGTGTTATCAAAGCTGGACTACTGTAACTCGCTCTATATTGGGGCCAACATGGAAGTTATCAAAAGAATTCAAATCTTACAGAACAATGCGCTAAGAGCAGCATTAGGCATCCCCAGGAGAAGCCACATTACTGAACTCAGAAGGGTCAACAACTGGCTTTCTACCCAAGAGAAAATCCAGCTAAAAGTGGCCTCTCTTGTTTACAAATGCCTAAACAATGCAGCACCATGCTACCTTTCTGAGAGACTCATAAGAACTAAACCTACAAGACTCACCAGATCCACCAACGCCAACAACATTTCTACACCTAGATTTAAATTATCCAGAGTCGGTGGTTGTAGCTTCCAAGTTAAAGCAGCTCAACTCTGGAATTCCCTACCACCCACCTTGCGGACAAATCAACCATACTTTACCTTCAGACACAACCTTACAAGATGGATTAAAGACGCAGACAAATAATAGACCACCATTCTGCCTGGTCTTATCCTGCATCTCTCTCCACTTCTTCACTTTGCACACACCTACTACCCAGCGGTTACCGCCTGCCTAAGTAGAACTGCAAATACGTGTATATTCTTTGTATATTTCTTGTTGCTCCTTGCATGTGTTTGCCTGCAACTAAGCTGTAAGTTGTCTTAAAAATGCGCCCGTTACCCTTGGGTCTGGTGCGCAATACAAGTAATAGAAACAAACAAACAAACAAACAATCGTTAATGACCCATCAATGAAGAGGACCTCCCCTTCTTCAAGTGTATCCTCCCATGCTCATATTAAATCATCTTCAGGACCTCTATATGTGACCTAATCATGCACTTGCTCTCCTTGATGAACAGGTATTGCAAAAAACATGGCGGGGTTCAATGAGCAGCTGTCACAGGTTTCGCCCCTTCTCACCTGTCTGTGTTGCTTGTTCGAGATCTTCAAAGAAGTTTTCTTTCGCACAGTTCGGGTTTTGTATAACCCTGTGCATGGGTCCTCGGTTTGCAGTATGCGGTTCGTGACCCGTCTTCAGGAGCATTCAGATGTCTGGGAAAAAAGTCCAGGAAAAAGGCATAGAGCGCACTCGGTAGAAGAGTGCAAGGAAATCCAGGAATGCAAGGGTAAGGACAAAAGGGGAGGATGAAGGAGAAGGAATATTAGGGGACCGGGAACCAGGAATCAGTAGGAATCGCTGTACGAACTATGGCAGCACACGTCTGACTACTGCAAGCAGTAGCGATGAGACGCGCAGGGCCACAGGGGCGTGTCTGCTTTGTAGAACGCAGAGCGTACAATGCAGAGACTGGTAAACAGCATTTCATGTTCAGCGGCCATGTTAGGAGTACTGCTGAGTTCAGTCCCCTATGGGTCAGGGGCCACGAAGTCCAGAAGGGACGCGTCCAGTGGTTCATGACAGGATACCTCCTCCGAAACCTAGTTCCTCCGGGTTTGCCCAGGTGAATAAGGTGGTACCTTCGGAGCAGTCTGGGGGCACTTATGTTCGAGACTTGTTCCCAGGTGCATTCACTGGGAGGGTACCCCTTCCACTCGACCAGATACTGTAGCTGACCACATCTATACCTGGAGTCACATATTCTGGACACTTCATAGTCTAACTGATAGTTGACAATCACAGGGGTAGATCTTGGTAGATCTTGGAGCATTCCGGGAGGACTGGACGTATGGTTTCAACAAAGAAGTGTGAAAAATTGGGTGGATCCTCTTCCAAGATTCTGGTAGTTTGAGTTGAAAGGCCACTGGGTTAATGATTTCCTTTATGGAAAAAGGGCCATAGTACCGGGGAGCCAATTTATTGGGTCGTAAGTGTCGAGGTAGTAGTTTCGAGGATAGCCAGACCTTATCACCCACTGAGTATGAAGGCCCCGGTCTTCTTTTGGAGTCTGCACAATGCTTGGTGTTTGTTCGGGCCTTTTCGAGGTGTTCTTTGGCTTCTCTGTGCACGTTGATGAGGGTTTCAATCCAGGAGTCAACTGTAGGAACTGGGGTAGGATGTGGGAGTATGGACGGTAGGACCGAAGGGTGAAATCCTTGGCTACAGAAAAAGGGGCTGGTTTTGACAGCCGAGTGATCCGAATTATTGTATGCGAATTCAGCCAGAGGTATTAGAAGTGACCAATCGTCCTGGACCTTGGTGGCAAAGCAGCAAAGATATTGCTCCAGGGTTTGGTTCACGCGTTCAGTGGCTCCATTGGTCTGTGGATGATAACCTGAGGATAGGACACATTGGATCCCTAGTATACGACATAAGCATACATGCCAACATTCTGTGACCAAAAATCTGTAGGAATCTTAAAGTTTCAAAAATAGTCAGGCGAGGAGGTAATGATAGGAATAGGGCACGTCAGCAGCCCATTGTCATTGAATGAGCCCGCCGTCGCGGGTGCATTCAATGACAATGAGGCTCCTGCCACGCCTTCTGCCATCACGCCAGCTCGGGGGAGTCCTTGAAAGACTCGCCGGAGTTGACATGGTGGGGGGCTAATGGCGCCTTTTGTGAAAGGCACTCGTGGCAGAGGGGCGCCCTTCGCCCACCTCCGTGGGCGCCTTTTACATCAAAGGCCTGCATGCTGCGCCTTCTCCCGCTACGCCAGCTCGGGGAAGTCCTTGAAAGACTCCCCCGAGCTGGCGTGGTGGGGGGACTAATGGCGCCTTTGGCCAAAGGCACCCGCGGTGGAGGGGCGCTTTTAGCCCACCGCCGTGGGTGCCTTTGACATTAACAGCCTGCATGCCGCGTCTTCTCCCGCTACGCCAGCTCGGGGAAGTCCTTGAAAGACTCCCCCGAGTTGGCGTGGTGGCGGGCTAATGGTGCCTTTTGTCAAAGGCACCCGCGGCGGAGGGGCACTTTTAGTCCACCGCCGTGGGTGCCTTTGACATTAACAGCCTGCATGCCATGCCTTCTCCCGCTACGCCAGCTCGGGGAAGTCCTTGAAAGACTCCCCCGAGCTGGCGTGGTGGGGGGCTAATGGCGCCTTTTGCCAAAGGCACCCGCGGCGGAGGGGCGCTTTAGCCTACCGCCGTGGGTGCCTTTGACATTGAAAGCCTGCATGCCGCGCATTCTCCCGGTACGCCAGCTCAGAGGAGCCCTTGAAAGACTCCCCCGAGCTAGCGTGGGCAAAAAAAAAAATGTAAAAAAAATTATTATTTTTTTTTTTTTTTACAAAAAAAAAACGGTATTTTGTGTCAAAAAATCAGTAGGCGGTAGGACTGCTTAAAAAGCGGTATCCTACCGCCTAAATCGGTAGGGTTGGCAAGTATGCATAAGTGTTTCCAGAACTGAGATATGTACTCAGGTCCTTTGTCTGATATGATCTTAGAGGGTAGTCTGTGAAGTCTGAATATGTGTTCCAGGAAGATTCCAGCGAGTTCAGAGGAGGATGGTAGTTTATATAATGGTGTAAAATGAGCCATGTGTGTGAATAAATCAAATTGGTAAATCAAAAATGGTAACCATGATCGTTGTGTATCCCCTGGAAGGTGGTAGTTCCACAATAAAGTCTGTAGCAATGAATTTCCAAGGTCTTGTTAGCAGTGCTGGTTGGAGCAAGAGACCCACCGGTTTCTTGATATCATGCTTATTTTGAGTGCAGACTGCACAGGTTTGGATGTAATGCTGGACGTCATCCTTCATCTTCGGCCACCAAAACTGCCTTTGTATGAGACGGAGAGTATTGGTGATGTCACAGTATCATGACACAGGCTTGTGATCTTTTGTTGTAGTCTCTGTGTGGGGATGACCAGGCCATTATCCTTGAACAAATATCCATCCTTTGTCTTGAGATTCCATCGATTCTTCCCAATAAACTCCTTCCAGATCCCAGAGGACTGGGTTTGGATCCAAATGTCTTCTAGGAGACTGATTGCTTGGGCAACAAATATTGTGTTGGGAAACATCTTTGGGAAGGATCGGTCTTCGAGGATTTCGTAGTCAGGACATCAGGATAAGGCGTCAGCAATTATATTGTGTGTTCCAGGAACATGATGGATTTGAAACTGGTACTGGGCAAAGAAAAAGGCCCAACGGGCTTGTCGACTGTTCCTACATTCCAGGGCCTGCAAGACTTGAAGATTCCGATGGTTCGTGCATACTTGAACGGGATGTTTTGCTCCCAGGAGTAGATGACGCCAGTCTGTGAAGGCTTGACAGATCGCTAATAGTTCCTTTTCCAAAACGGAATAGTGGGTTTCGCTAGGCATCAGGGTGCGAGAAAGATAGGCGATGGGGTGTTCTAATTTGTCATCAAATTCCTGTTTTAAGACTGCTCCGATGGCGTAGTTAGAGGCATCCGTTTCCACTAGGAAGGGTCGATCAAGGTCAGGTTGAGCCAAGATGGGGGCTTGTGTAAACTCCGACTTCAACCGTTGAAAGGCCTCGTCCTGGAGTGTTGTCCAATGAAAGCGAGTATCTTTTTTCAGCAATGTAATGATCGGATGTACTATCTCCGAAAAGGAAGGTATGAATTTCCGGTAGAAGTTGGCAAGCCCCAGGAAGGATTGAATCTGTTTCACAGTAGTTGGAACAGGTCAGGATAGAATGGAGTCTACTTTCGAGCAGTCCATTCCGATTCCCTATGGGCAAAGGACAAATCCGAGATAGTGAACAGTGGACACATGGAAAAGGCATTTTTCGAGTTTAGCCAGGAGCTTATGTTCACGTAGATGCTGTAAGACTGCTTTAACATGTTCTTCATGCTTCAGATGGTCCTTGGAATATATCAGTATGTCGTCTAGGTAGACTATGACGAAGAGGAACAGCATATCAGAGAACACCCGGTCCATAAAACGTTGGAAGACTGCTGGGGCATTGGCAAGTCTGAAGGGCATAACCAAGTATTCAAAACGACCAAAGAGTGTTCTAAAGGTTCTCTTCCATTCGTCACCTTCCTTTATACGGATCAGATGGTAGGCACCTCTGAGATCTAATTTTGTGAACACTACTGCTCCTCTTACCGCTTCCAGGATATCCGAGATTAGGGGCAATGGGTAGCGGTCTTTGAGGGTGCATTGATTAAGTCCACGATAATCCAGGCAAGGTCTAAGCTCCTTGGTGTCTTTCTTAGGAACAAAAAACAATGAAGCTCCCGCCGGGGATTTGGATGGTTGTATAGTACCATTTTCCAGGTTGGTTTTCAGGTATTCTCGGAGGGCTCTTTTCTCTTGTTCTGATAGAATGAACATCCTTCCAAAAGGAATCACTGCTGAGGGTTCGGTATCAATAGCGCAGTCTTCAGGTCTGTGAGGGGGTAGGGCCTGAACTATGGCAGTCGAGAACACATCAGTGTAATCCTGATAGGCCCTGGGAACCTGGATGATATTCGAGACAGTAACTGGGCCTTGCTGGTCAGTTTGCATATCTTCAGAGGGTCTTGACGCGGAATCTAGGGATAGACAGTTGGACATGCAATGTTCTGACCCAAGAAACAAGGATCCTGCCGCCCAGTTAATGTAGGGGTTGTGCTTCTGTAACCAGGGCATACCCAGTACCATAGGGTAATGGGCAGATCTTATGATGTCGAATTTGATCCTCTCTTGATGGTGGTTTATGGAAAGCAGGATCTCTTTAGTATGAACGGTTATGGGTCCTGAAGAGAGAGGTCTTCTATCGATAGTCTCTACAGGTTGCATGATGTCTCGTGTTTAATATGTAAAGTTGTGGGTAGTGACCCAATCATGATCTATGAATATCCCCATGGCCCCACAATCCACTAGTGTCAGAATGGGATAGATTTCTCTCTTGGAAGGCGATAGAAAGGCCTGCAGAATGACAAGATTGTTTTGTCCAGGAGAGTTCAAGGATGGAATAGATGTGGAGCAAACATCTCTCTCCCGAAGCTGTGCTCCATCTAGGATCGGGAGCTGGCATTTCCTGAATGCCGTGGAGGGGCTATAGGACATTCTCTCACAAGATGTTTATCAGAGGCACAGTACATGCACAGCCCGGTGTGAATCCGTCGCATCCTTTCTTGCAGAGTTATGGGTCCGCGGAAGGCTCCTAGTTGCATGGTTCTGGGTCTGTGGTCGGGGAAGGAGTGGGCTCAGGTCTAGAGGAGGGTTCTGTAGATGTCGTTTGGTAGGGCAGTTTGGTTTTCTTCTTTTCCGCCTTTCTTTCCTGGATAAGAAAGTCTATTTGTAAGGAGAGATCCATGAGAGCTTGGAAGGAACCTGGGCGAGCTACCCTGGCTAGTTCATCTTTTATCTCTTTATTCAACCCTCTTCGAAAGAGGGTAAAACAGGCCTCAGAGGACCAGTCTGCTTCCTTGGCAAGTTGCTTGAAGTAATAAGCATATCCTGGGATCCTTGCTGGAAGTCCAATAGGCATTCTTGGGCACTGTACACCTGTTCTGGGCGGCCAAACATGGTCTTTAGTGCCCGTACGAAACCATCATAGTCATCCAGGAGGGCGTCACCCGAATTAACTAAGGGAGTTGCCCAAGTTAATGCATTCCCGGAAAGATGTGAAATCATGAAGCCCACCTTTGCCCTGGGGGTGGAGAAGTAGTAGGGCTTAAAGGTAAAGTGCTCTAAACATGAATCGAGGAATCCACAAAGTTTCTTTGATGAGCCATCATATTTATCCACCACATCGCCCAGTAACACACTTTCCTTGGTCGCAGAATCACATGACAGGACTAGTTGTTTCAATGCAGCATTTTCGGCCTTAAGATTTTGAACTTCTGTTGTTAACTCCTGCATGCCGCGCATGAGGTCTTGAACGGCAGCCTCCATTTCCGTAACTGTATCAGTTTGTTGGCGTCTCAATCTGTCACAGGTTTCCCCCCTTCGCACCTGTCTGTGTTGCTTGTTTGAGATCTTCGAAGAAATTTTCTTTCGCACAGTTCGGGTTTTGTATAACCCTGTGCGTGGGTCCTCGGTTTCCAGTGTGCGGTTCGTGACCCGTCTCCAGGAGCGTTCAGATGGCTGGGAAAAAAGTCCAGGAAAAAGACGAAGACCGCACTCGGTAGACGAGTGCAAGGAAATCCAGAAATGCAAGGGTGAGGACAAAAGGGGAGGATGAAGGAGAAGGAATATTAGGGGACCGGGAACCAGGAATTAGTGGGAATCGCTGTACGAACTACGGCAGCACACGTCTGACTACTGCAAGCGGTAGCGTTGAGATGCGCAGGGCCGCGGTGGCGTGTCTGCTTTGTAGAATGCAGAGCGTACAACGCGGAGACTGGTAAACAGCGTTTTGTGTTCAGCGGCCATGTTGGGAGTACTGTTGAGTTCAGTCACCTATGGGTCAGGGACCACGAAGTCCAGAAGGGATGCGTCCGGTGGTTCATGACAGCAGCACCTAAGAATATGAATGGACCAGTTTGACAAGATAACTTCCTATGCAGGGGCCCTTTGTGGGTTAGAGTGGATATGGTTTGCTCAAGAATTACAAACACTGCGTGATCTACATATAACGTCACTGAGAAACCCATAGTGATTGTTAAGAATTTGTCAATGACAAAAGCCACAGTGGCCAGTGACTATTGACAACCCCTCCTTAATCAGGGCCAATGGACCTCTGACGGGATGACCATAGAGAAGCTCAAAGGGAGAATAACCTACTCCCTCCTTAGGGACTTCTCCATAAGCAAAGAGAAGGCATGGCAGCAGAAGGTCCCACTTACGCTTAAGGGGTTCTTCTAAAGCAGCAGCCCATTTCTCCCAGTCGGCAATCACATGGATCGAATCACTCCTCAACAACAGGACCATGCAAGTCTTCTCGCCGACTGCAGCAGCAGACCCCATACCCATCACTTGTGAAGTGCCACAGGGTTCGTGCATGTCTCCCACACTGTACAATATCTTCACAAAGCCTCTGTTTGACGAACTGGATTGTTTCAGTCTCACCGACTTGAATTACGCTGATGACACCCAGATCCTCCTCCCTCTTACAGGCATCTATGACACAGATGTGCGACTTGTGAATGATATCTACCTCATCATTCAGGCATGGATGGCCACCCATGGCCTCTGCCTGAATGATGACAAAACAGAACTTCTGCAGCTAGGTTCCCCAGCCAACCTCAACAAGATAAGCCCCAGCTATGACTCTTTCAATATAGACGGGAATAATATCCATGTAGCCAAAGGAGTAAAAACACTAGGTTTGTTACCTTTACCCTCCTCCAATTTGCACAAACAAGTCAACGCGACTACCTCCGCCACTGCCTGCACAGGCAAACTAATAAGAGCCTGTAGACCACTGCTCTCAACAGAAAGCTGCCTTATCCTAGCCAGAGCACTTATACTGTCCAAACTGGATTACTGTAACGGACTCTACCTGGGCGCAAGTAAGTTTGTTATCAACAAACTGCAAATTCTGCAGAACAATGCACTCAGGGCTGTCCTTAATCTACCTAGAAGAGAGCAGATTTCAGCAATAAGAAGACAACACAAATGGCTCTCCATAAAGGACAAAAATTGAGTTACAAACCCTGTGCCTTACCTTCAAATCCCTGAATCACACATTGCCACCCTACCTAACAGAAAAATGCATCCTCAGATCCACCACGCATGCCACCAGAACAGCGCACACGCCCTGTCTACTGGTCAAGAGATACAAATGAAAAAGATCAGGAGGGAGCAGCTTCCCCATCATGGCAGCCCAACTGTGGAACACCCTCCCACCTGCTCTCAAGACAACCCAGCTATTCTCCAACTTCCAGAGAGGTGCCATCTCCTGGCTGATTAGCAAGACCTAACTGAGATAAGGAGCTCCCACCCTTCATCTCCACCAAATGCACCTATCTGCCTATTTCATGCCTCTTGTCTATTTCAATTGTATTACCATGTTCAACTGTACCATCTTACTCAACCGTAATCTTGCCATTTGTATGTCCACCTACGTAAATCTAACTACCATTTGTATGACCACTATGTAGACCACAGATGTAACTTCAATCTGCCTATTGCCTATATCTGTAACCTGTATTACCATTGTGACCTGATTGCGCCAGATACCTCAGGGTCAGGTGAACTATAGAAATAAATCAAACAAACAAACACAACAAAATCACAATTATTTACTGAATGGCTTAGACCCTTCCACTGTCCCCTTGCCTTGGGACGATAGAATTTCCCCTCCTCTCACACCCTTTTGCCACGTGGAAGGATCCAAGTTCTTACATATACTGAACCTCCACTTTTACTTGCTGCCTTGCCTCTTTGATGGAGGAGAACCCATTTCCTCTCTCTTCTCTTTTTCTCACACTATACTACTGTGTTGTTACCTTTCCTCTCGGCAGAGGAGAATCCTATGACCACCTCTGTATATCAAAGAAAACCACTATATATTGCTACGTGGTCTTTTACAATCCACACACTCACAATCAACTCACTCCAATCACACTCCCTTCTTGTCGTTTTTGCCCATAAAGGTGCACTTAACATATATTCATTCTTCCAAGAAACTCTGATACAGGGTCCCATCAATGACCTACACAACTGGGCACAGCGCCCCACTCCAAGGAGCAGGCAGGCCTTCTGGAAAGACAGTGCCTGCAAACCTGTCGGAGCCATGCACAGGGGACTGGTCACTGCAGATGGGCGCAGCAACCCAGGATATGTGGCTGGGACACCCCTGACCTCACAGAGAATCTGGGATCACCTTGAGGGACACCAATGTTATAAAAAGAAATGTGACCCAAAACCTGTATGATAAAAATAATACAGAGGAACAAATGATCATTGCACCGCATTTCAAGGTAAAATAAGGTTTATTACATGGAAAAAAGTCTCAGATGGTTCCATAAAACCGAACTGACAAGGAGTGGGTCATGCCCCAATAATGTACAAATTATATAGTAGAAAACCACAAATCAGCATACATAATTTACTAGTCATCCCACCAACCTCATTGGATACCATGCTAATACCCCCGTAGTCAGTGGATGATCGATTGGCCACACCTTATCTAGACCCACTCCCCTATCCACGTCACCCATGTGGGTAATGCAAGTGCAGTAAATGTATTCTGCTCATCAATGCCCTGAAACTATGTGAGATTTTGTCATACTGTAACTTCAATCCCTGTCATGTACTTGTGCAAAGCATGTATGCAGTACCTTTCTCATGCTATGTGTAATGACTCGGACAAAAGGGGAGCAAAGGAGGTTCTTGGATCCCTTAATTTCTATAGTGGAGTCCCAAATGTCAGTTCCCTGTGATCCAAAAATCTTTCAGGTGACCATGAACAGATGGGGCAATTGTATGCAGAAAGGGGTAGTCTTTTGTCTGTCGTTGTGGAGTGTTCTGAGGGGAGGCATTCCAATGTGGCCTTCTCACCCGAGGAATGACAGGCACTCCATTCGATATACCTACTGTATTTTTTATGATTCAGACTCACAGGCGGTACGTCCAGGGGGCTCTGCCCAAGACCTTCAGCAAATCTTTATTATTAACTCAAAAATGTTTTTTAACATGAGCACTTGACTTGTAGATGTTACTTTTTAGACATTTGTGAGACAGGATACGCTGTTATAACTCTGTACTATGATTAGTGTAGCACGGCGTATACATAACTTTGTATTTTATTATGGAGATACAGTGCGCAGAGACCGAGATTGCAATCACTGCACTTTTGTACATGAGCACACACCATAGTCTTAAGAGTTAGTGTAACAATGTATGCCTAATGCTGTATCACAAAAAATATGATAAGACAATCCCAATGTTAGGTTATGTTTTCATGGATTCAGGTATGTCCTGCCAGTCTGTGAGTGGTGCGACTTGAAAATCCAGAGACGTGGGATGCGCTGCAAAACAGGGCCATACATGCACCAATTCACCCACCCTTTTCCGACACAAACAGTTTCTTACTCTGTGAAAGACAACAGACCAACACCAGAGCCGTTTACCTGAGATGTCCCTACACAAGAGATAGGCAATTGACAATAACTACGCACATCTGATGGCCCTTTCCCTTCCCCACAGGGATAAAAGGCGGAGCACGAGTGCACACTTTGAGCAAGGCCAAACGCATGAGGAAACAGCCATTCTAGACCGGGGAGAAAGGCAGCGCGACCAGGAGGGACGATGAGGGGGTTATTGCCCATGCCCTTTTCCACTCGGACCCGCAAAGCCTCCCAAACAGAAATCATAAGACCAGGAAGTCCAGCTGGTGTGTGGTGTGACAGGTGTCAAAGGCACCCGGGGCCATGCTGCACTGATAACCAAAGCAGGGAGAAGTGCTTGCCGCTGTGGTGCCGTCCTTGCCTCCTTAGACAAGAATCTCCAACAGTTCAGCACAGCCGGTGAGTCGGAGTAGACTGATAGTAAACCAAACTGTGCTGGGCCCAAGGTTGCAAGCAGCAACATTTTTGAACAAAGAACTTGTGTAAATTGAACTTTAAACAGAGTGGTCCAGCGCTGCGAGGGCGCTCATTTCGAAGGACTCTGGGGCCTTGTTGTGTTGTTCTATTGAAACTGCGAGAACCAAGAGGCCTTAGGAGAGGCCGGCGTGAAGTGTATAAGTGGTCCTACAAGGGTTGAACAAAACCCCTCGCACACTCGAAAGTCTTTGACACATTGAGGAAAATTGAGTGAACTGTGAAATTGGCACATGTGAACCCGACTGAGGGATACCTACAAATCCAGGTAACCATTGACAGACCCGAGAACAAGATATTAATAGAATTGTATGAGCCTAGCTGGGGGCTTCCAGGGAAGCCTGTCTGGGAGCCGAGACCCGAACTTAGGTGAAGGGAAGAACTGGAGGGGTCTTGTGAACTGTGGCAAGTGTGAACCCGACAGAAGGATGCCGGGAGAAAGCTAGGGGAAGGGAACCCCGCTTTCTAATGAGATTGTGAACTTGGATATGGGTAAATGTGAACCCGGCTGAGGAATGCCTGCAAAGACATTATTTATTTATTTATTAGATTTGTTACTCGCCCGGACCCTAGGGTATCACGGCGAAAGATACAGGAGAGTTAAACTCATTATTATACAATGTTGCAGTTACATTACAAATAATACATTTTTCTTTATACATAGGTTACGAGATATCATGTAGTCATATACCAGATTCCAATTGGTCAGTTAGCCCTTCCCATTTTGTTTCAGCCTTATTTGCAGTACAGCGGCTGCCCTAAGCAGTGTAGTTGGTCATGGGAGGGTAGGGCTTGAGCGGTTAATATTTATTGAATAACTTGGTTTTCAATGTTTTTTTGAATTTTTGTAAGGAATCCTCGTTTTTGATACTCAGAGGTAGTGCGTTCCAATGTGAAGGGGCTAGAACTTTGAAACTACTTCCTCCTGCTCTGCTGTATTTGTATTGAGGAACTTCTAAGAAGGCCAGATTATTAGATCTCGGCGACCTACATGACATTTTTTTTTTAATGGAGTTGTTGAGGTAGCTGGGGGCTTTGTTGGTGGTACATTTGTAGACGATACTAAGGGTTTTGAATATGATCCTTGCTTCAATTGGCAGCCAGTAGTTTTCTCTTCTAGTGTTGGATATATGTTCAGATTTCTTTATCCCCAAAGCCGCTCTGAGGGCTTTATTCTGTAGTAATTGGATTTTGTTTAAATTGGTTTTGGCAGTTCCTAGGAAGAGGATGTTACAGTAATCTAGTTTTGTTAGGATTAGGGCTCTAGCCAGGGTGATGCAATTTACAGGGGTGAGAAATTGGCGACTGAGTGCAATATGTTTTGCTGTGTAGGCTGTGGACGAGGAAAGGGCTGCTATTTGTTTATGCATGGACAGGTTGGCGTCAATGTAGACACCTAACGTTTTGACTTGTTTAAGTACTGGGATCCGGGTACCGTCGATATTAATGTGAGAGTAGTCCGGGTGGAGGGTGCTTATTCTTTTTTGGGAGCCCACAATGAGGACCTCCGTTTTCTCATCATTTAGGCAGAGACTGTTCAGGGCCATCCAGTTTTGGATTATGGAGTAAACTTTATTAATGGTGAGGGTGTCTTGGGTGTAGTCGCCTGTAATAGGGATGAGGATCTGTGTGTCATCTGCGAAATTGGTGTAAATGACACCCATATCGTCTAAGGCTGAGAATAACAGTTTAGTATATGCATTATAGAGGGTGGGGGAGAGGCAGGATCCCTGGGGGACTCCAATGGGTACTACTATGGGGTCCGCTGCAAAGTTTCCAATGGCAACTCTGGATGTACGGTCAGTGAGAAAGGATTTGATCCAGTGTGTGGTGTTGTTGGAAAGATTAAAATCTTTTTTTAGAGTGTTGCATAGTTTGTCATGATCTACCAAGTCGAATGCTGCTGATAGGTCCAGTAGCAGTAGTGTGGCTAGTTTGCCTGAATCTCTAATAGAGTCTATTTGGATTTTAAGATCCAGGAGGGCTGTCTCAGTGCTGTGATTAGGCCTAAAGCCTGATTGTCTGGCTCCTAGCAGGTTATTTTGTTCTCGGTGAGTTCGTAGTTGGTTGTAGGCTATTTTATCAATGATTTTAAGTAAGAATGGGACAGTCGTTATGGGCCGGTAGTTTGTGGGCACTAGTGGGTCTAGTGTGGGCTTTTTTAGTAGAGGGGTGACCCAAGCCGCTTTAATGCTGACTGGGACCTGATTTGTGGAGAAGGAGGTGTTTACAAAGTTAGTGATTATAGGCGTGAGAGTGGGGGCACAGAGTTTAATTAGGTGTGCTGGAAAGTTATCTCCTTTGCAGTTGGACGCTTTAAGTTTAGCTATAGTATTAAGTACTGTATCATGAGAGACTGGTGTGAAGTTGAAGAGGGGGGCGGTATTTTCTATAATCGTGGAGATCTGGTTGGCCGTGGAGTGTTTGTCGGACAAGAGGTTTCTTTTGGAGATAATTTGGTTTTGTAATAGTTTAATTTTAGTGGCCAAGGCATCTTGGATGGTGGTGCACCATTCTTTACTTGGTTTGACTGGGTTAATTATGGGGATCGGATTCTCCAGCTCCTTGAGTATGGTGAATAGCTCTTTGCTATCGGAGGACGCATTACTAATTCTTGTGTTAAAGGCATCTGCTTTATGGGCGATGATGGCTGATTTATAGGTTTTGTTTGCAGAGTTGAATTCTTCCAGAGCTTCTGGGGTGTGGTTTTTCTTTAGGCGGTGTTCAAGCGATCTTTTGATCCGTCTAAGATAGACTAATTCCTCGTTGAACCAAAAGGAGGACTTTTTGTCTTTACGTTTGGTTTTGTTAACGCAGGGTGCAAGGGTGTCAATTGTCCTGGTAAGACAGTTATGCTAATGGTCTGCCAGGGCACAAGGTTCTTTGGCAGTAATGATATTGTTATTGAGGGCATTGGCTAATAGGGGGTTGATGTTTTCTGCTGTGAGTATGCGGATGTTTCTTGTTACATAGGATTCTTCAACAACCGTTTTCGGTAAGTCTGGTTTTTTGCACAGGATAGTGAAGTTTATGCAATGATGGTCTGACCAGGGTACCGGGGTGATGGAGTCTATGGATACTATAGTGTTAAGATGTAGTATCCAGTCTAGTGACCTCCCTTTTGTATGGGTAGGGGCGTTCACAAGTTGCGTGAAAGCCATGTCTTTAAGTGCACTGTGTAGTGCATCTGATTTGTGGTCTTGGGGGTCGTTAAATCCTAGATTCAGGTCCCCTAGGACTAGGCATTTTGTGTTTGGTTTAATAAGTGGCGTTAACAATAGTGGTATGTCTAATTCTGGTTGAGATATGGTGTTGGGTGCTCTGTAAATGGTTATTATGTTAATAGTGGTTTTGTGGTCCGTAGCTAGTTTAGCTAGCAGGACTTTGTAGCCGACTGGGCTCTCAATAGGGCTGGTTCTTATTTTGAGATGGGCTTTAGAGATAATGGCCACTCCCCCACCTACTGATTTTGTTCTGTCTGTTCTGAGAATGGTGTAGTCTGGGGGAATGGCAATGGAGAGCGATGGGCCAGAAGCTTGGTGGAGCCAGGTTTCTGTCACTATGAGTAGGTCAAGTTGTTGCTCAATAATGAGGTCATGAATTTCAGTGGCATGAGCAGGTATGGACCGCGCATTAATGAGGGCTGCTTTGAGGTGTGTGGATGGAAGTGGCTCTTGGGTTGGGGTGGGTGGGTGAGTGTTGGTAGTTTCTATGGAGTTAGATTGTTGTTTGAGTATGATGGGACTTTTAGGGTGTTTAGCTTGGGTTTTTAATAGGGGTATATTTCCTGTGTTAGCATGATTGATAAAGGTGATAGCTCTAGGACAGTTAGTGATTCTAGATCTGAGTCTTTGGGTTCTTATGGTACCTAGAAGAGGGATTTGATTGGCTTGATTATCTTTGATGGGTCCTCTGGTTGGAACGTAGGAGGCTATGTAGGTCCGTGATCTGAGTCTAGTGCGTCTAAGTGCACTGAGAACCGGGGTAGTTGTTATAGGTACTAAGTGGGGTGTGTTATCCCTTAGTGGCTTTTGGATGCTTTTGTGATCTATTAGACTATTAGTCGAATGATACGGATTGGGGAATGGTGTAGTGCGGGGCAAGAAAGGCGTAGGGCATGGGATGGGGTGATGACGGGGGCAGGCTGCTCTGGAGAGGCCATTATCGAGGAAAAGGAAGTGGGTATCTGTGCAAGGTGTGTCATACGGGACGACACAGAAGGGAAACATCATGATTAGTAACCAGCCTTGCATGGTTTGGCTTAGTTTGGAATAGTGAGGGGACAGGTATTGGCTGTCTATAGTGTACCTGAATGTCTCTCTAGTGGAACGTGCCTGGGCGAGTAATAGTGCTATGGGCTACTACTATTTTATCGGGCTAGCTAGTAGTATAAGTCTGGGCAATGACCGGTACATATGCGTGATTATGGTTGCAAAGTGCTAGGTCCTAGGCAAATTAGAGATGGATAGTACTAGCAGTGGCAATGCTGACTAGCATCACAGGGGTTGAGATGCGACTATGCACGTATGTGCAAAGAAAGGCAGCAATGGCAAATGCTCACAACACAATAGTCTCTACGGGACCATAAGGCACAATACAATAGCACTGCGGTCTCTAAGCGAACATAAGGCAGAACACAACAGCACTGAGGTCTCTAAGCGACCATGAGGCACAACAAAATAGCACTGAGGTATCTACGCGACCATGAGGCACAACACAATAGCACTGAGGTCTCTAAGCGACCATGAGGCACAACACAATAGCACTGAGGTCTCTAAGCGACCATGAGGCACTACACAATAGCACTGAGGTCTCTAAGCGACCATGAGGCACTACACAATAGCACTGAGGTATCTACGCGACCATGAGGCACAACACAATAGCACTGAGGTCTCTACGCGACCATGAGGCACAACACAATAGCACTGAGGTCTCTAAGCGACCATGAGGCACAACACAATAGCACTGAGGTCTCTAAGCGACCATGAGGCACAACACAATAGCACTGAGGTCTCTAAGCGACCATGAGGCACAACACAATAGCACTGAGGTCTCTACGCGACCATGAGGCACAACACAATAGCACTGAGGTCTCTAAGCGACCATGAGGCACAACACAATAGCACTGAGGTCTCTCGGCGACCATAAGGCACAACACAATAGCACTGAGGTCTCTAAGCGACCATGAGGCACAACACAATAGCACTGAGGTCTCTAAGCGACCATGAGGCACAACACAATAGCACTGAGGTCTCTAAGCGACCTTGAGGCACAACACAATAGCACTGAGGTCTCTAAGCGACCATGAGGCACAACACAATAGCACTGGGGTCTCTACGCGACCATGAGGCACAACACAATAGCACTGAGGTCTCTAAGCGACCATGAGGCACAACACAATAGAACTGAGGTATCTACGCGACCATGAGGCACAACACAATAGCACTGAGGTCTCTCGGCGACCATAAGGCACAACCCAGTGGCACAGTGGTACACAGTAGGCAGATTGGTTATTTTTTTGCAGGGGATGGCCTCATTGGGCCTCATTACGAGTATAGAGGTAGCCATGGTGCTATTAGCGCCATAGCTACCCCCAAACCGCATGCCGGGTCCGGGTTCTCGGTATGGGGACTTACCGGGTCATTCCAACCTTGGGGGACCCAGTAAGTCCCCATTCTGAAAACCATTCCCCATTCCCATTGAACCCCTATAGGGCTCAATGGGAATGGGGAAGGAGCTATTAACGAGCCCGCAAATAGCAGGCCCGTTATTAGCTCTCTGGTCCGTTAGCGGCTCCCGCTAAGGGCGGCTGGTAAAACCAGCCGGCCTTAGTGGGACCCACTAAGGGACCTCGGAATGCAGTGGTAAGGGGTTAAAGGCACCTGTATCCTTACCGGTGCCGTTAACCCCTTACCGCCGCACTCGTAATGAGGCCCATTGAGACTTTTTGAATGTTAAGTTTTGAGTGAAAGGTGGTAATGAACCTGACTGAGGAAGGCTAACTTTGCAAGAAAGATTATAGCCCGGCTGAAGGGTATCCAACAGGCGAAGAGCAATTGCCCAATGTGAAAGTTTACCAGAGGAACTTGTGTTTGTTTATGGTCCAGCAGGCCTTCTAGGGCAAGAGACTTTACAGGAAAGAGACTTGGCCCCAGAAGGTCTTGGCATTGTTGAAAGGAACTGTAACCTTGTGCTGGCGAGGCCCAGGAGTGTGCTGTGCTCAAAGGACCTGCCTTGTCCCATGCTAAAAACATAGGGAAGGGAGACCCCAGACAAACCATCCAGACTTATCATTTGATGAACACTACTTTCGTTTCTTGTAAACATTATCCCTCACTATTTTGTAACTTAGTTGTGAGAATTGGCAATATTTTTTTTTAGTATAGGCCCTTTTTATTTGACAAGATGCCGCTAGGACTACCTTATTATTATTTGACGGTCATAGCTTGCTCTAATCTTAGATTTAGGTTTAGTTTAGATGTTTTCAGTTTAATAAACACCCTTGAACTGTGATCACTTGTGTCTGTCTGTCTTTACTGTTGCCACAATGAGTCCCTTATAGTGAGCAGGTGTAAGTGGATCCAGGTCACCTTGCCTAAGCCCCGCCCACCTGTCAATCACCTTACACTGTTGGCGCCTCCCTGTTGTCCTGCCCTTTTTCCCTACTTAAGCAGCCCTCCATCCTCTTTTTCCATGCAGTTGTTGAGTAGAAAGGTATGGTGCTCAGAGTTAGTCACAGACACAAGCATACAAGTTTAAAAAATCTTTATTTAAAATAGTGGGGTTTGAAAAATGCCTAAGAGCATATTTCTAAATGAGAGTACTCTCGACCATAAAAATAAAGAAGTAATAATAGTCGAAAAGTCTGTCTGTCAATTTAAAGAAACTGTCTGTGTCAAACCTGTGCTTGCCCTCACCCCATAACTTACCAATGCATAGGGTTTCAAATAAAATATATGTGTCTCAGAAGAATATCAGGAGGACCAAGGAGCTTCTTGCTAACTCCTTTCCTCAAGTTTAAGTCACTTGGGATCTTCAAAAATGTTGTTTGTCCCACACAGTTCACCAAAAGGCAGTTCAATAGTTTTCCTATCCAGCACACTGTATGTACCTCTTCCAGGCTTACCCTGCCTGATTCAACACTCTCCAATATGACACA
The DNA here is from genome assembly GCF_040938575.1 of Ambystoma mexicanum. Taxonomy (NCBI): domain Eukaryota; kingdom Metazoa; phylum Chordata; class Amphibia; order Caudata; family Ambystomatidae; genus Ambystoma; species Ambystoma mexicanum. The sequence goes on from NC_090922.1 coordinate 1,545,439,626, forward strand.
GTCCTGCTTTAGCAATGTTCTCCTTCTCAGGCTCCCCTCCCCTGATTCAATGCTGTCGGGTACAACACAGTCCTGCTTTAGCAATGTTCTCCTTCTCAGGCTCCCCTCGCCTGATTCAATGCTCTCAGTTATAACAAAGTCCTGCTTTAGCAATGTTCTCCTTCTCAGGCTCCCCTCGCCTGATTCAATGCTCTCAGTTATAACACAGTCCTGCTTTAGCAATGTTCTCCTTCTCAGGCTCCCCTCACCTGATTCAATGCTCTCAGTTATAACACAGTCCTGCTTTACCAATGTTCTCCTTCTCAGGCTCCCCTCGCCTGATTCAATGCTCTCAGCTATAACACAGTCCTGCTTTAGCAATGTTCTCCTTCTCAGGCTCCCCTCGCCTGATTCAAGGCTCTCGGGTATAACACAGTTCTGTTTTAGCAATGTTTTCTTCCTCAGGCTTCCCTTGCCTGTTCCAATGTTCTCTAGCACAACACAGTTCTGTTTCAACAATGTTCTCTGTCTCAGGTGTCCCTTGCCTGTCCCAGTGCTCTCTAGCACAACACAGTTCTGTTTTGGTACGACTCTGACCTAGCTACCCTCAAACATTAGTGCAGGGTGGCCGAGAGGAAATGGCGTGCTTCATGTACATCCTCTGACAAACTGGCCTGCCGCCTGCTCCATAGGCAATACCAGCTTTCTGTCCTCACCAAGAACAGAGCTCATATTCAAGCCCGTGTCTCTGCAGCATTTAACAACTCGGCCAAACTCTTTCAAATCTGCAAGGAGCTGGTCAATCCTGCTGCAGTCTCTACCTCTCCTGTCCCCTCCCAGGCCCTCTGCATGGCCTTGGCTTCTCATATCATCTAAAAAAAAACAGGACATCCTGTCCACCCTCTCGTCCTCTCCTCCTCTTCCCCTTTCTCTGTCTGCTAACCCTGGCCCTCCTGCAGCCGCCCCCTTCCCTCTTTTTCTTCCTTTCCTCTGTTCTCCCCTGATGAGGTTTCTAGATACGTCGAATCTATGAAAGTCTTGTCAAAACAGGTCCTTCCCTGTTTGTCTAAAATCATCAAGGACTACATTGACACCCTTGCTCCTGCTCTGGCTGACTTCTGCAACCTCTCCTTCACCTCTAGAGTTTTCCCCTCACCTCTGAAGCACTCTCTTGTGCACCCTCTTCTCAAGAAACCCGCAGCAGACCCCTCATGACTGGCTAATTATCGCATGATCTCCATCATTCCTTTCCTGGGCAAACTCCTGGAAAAACTGGCCATCTCACAGATTAACCTTCACTCTGATTCTGTTGGTAGTCTCCATGACTATCAGTCTGGCTTTAGAGCTGCCAGAACCATGAAAACTGCTCTCCTGAACATCTGTGAAGACTTGCTCTCCAACCTTGATTCTAACATCTCTTCTGTCCTCATCCTACTCGATCTTTCTTCTGCCTTCGACATGGTCAACCATGCCATCCTGCTCAACCGTCTCTGTGATAACCTGGGTATCACTCATCAGGCCCTGGCCTGGCTAACCTCTTTCCTCTCTGATCAACCCTCTCAGGTCCAACTTGGGTCCTTCCTTTCCTCTGTCTCACTCTCTACTCGTGGTGTTTCCCAGGGTTCAACCCTCTCTCCCTGGCTTTTCAACCAATATCTGGCACCCCTTGCCCACAGCATTGCCACTCCCTGCTCCAACTTTCAGTGCTATGCAGATGACACTCATTTTCAGTCTTCCTTCCGCCACCTCTTCTCCTTCTCTCATCTGTGACTGTCTGTCTGCTATCCAGGAGTGGTGTGTTGCCAATAATCTCTGCTTTAATGCCAGTAAGACAGAGATTCTCCTCATAGGCACACCTGCACCCTCCTTTCCTGTCACTATCTGGCTGGCCTCCCTTGGTCATCTTCCTCCTCCCAACTGTGAGGCTAACAACCTCAGGGTCATATTTGACTCCACACACTCCTTTTCTCCTCACATCTCTGACATCTCTAAGAAGTCAAACTACCAACTGCACCTCTTCAGAGGTAATCTTCCTTTCCTCTCCTTCCCCCAGCAGCTTACTGTCTCTAGAGCTCTGGTTCTCTTTAGGCTGGACTACTGCAGCAGCCTCTTTCTAAATCTGCCTGCTTCTACTCTCCGCCCACTGCAGCTCATCCAGAACTGGACTGCGAGACTTGTATTTGGCCTCAATCCCTAGGATCATATCTCTCCAGCCCTGAAATCTCTTCATTGACTCCCAGTGGCTGCAAGGATTAAATTCAGGACCCTCTGCATTGTCCACAAGGCTATATGGGGCCTGGGTCCAAAACACCTTCAACTCTCCCTCCGTAAACACCTTCCCACTCAAGCTCTTCACTCATCCACCTCCAACTCCCTCAGGGTCAGTCGCTTCTCTAAGCAATGAGTTGGGGGTAGATCTCTTTCCTCGGCTGGGGCCTCCTTCTGGAACAGACTCCTCGCCACTCTGAAACTTGAGGAGAACCATCTCCGGTTCCGGAAGCACCTCAAGACCTTCCTCTTTGCCTCTGCTTTCGCTCTTCCTCTCATCTGCTGATCTGTCTGTTTCGGCACTGTGCACCTGGTTATCCTCTGATTTTGGGCCCAGGTCCCTGCCCACCCAGCCAAACACCCGCACTGCCTACAAGCAACCCTTGCACTTGGGTCTGTATCTGTAACCCTACAGTCCCCTTACATGAACTTATCATACATTTTGTTTTTTTTGTTTATCTCTTGCTCAGTACTTTCCACTTCTCCCTGCTCCCTTGGTCTTTCCCCCTTCTCTCTCCCCTGACCTTGCGCAGTCTCAATGTCACTTGGCCTAGTAAGATCATTGGTTTGTCTGCCCTTGCTCCCCTCCCTTGTTTCGTCGCGCTCTTAAAAACACTTGTATATGAGCGCGATACAAATAAAATATTATATCATATCACCTGTTTGGAAGATCCCCCGTGAATGGGAAGGGAAAACCGCTCAGGTTTTTTACAGCTGGTACAAGTTGACCTAGGTCACGTGGCCCAAGCCCCACCTACCCTGCTTCTTCCTGTCTGCTTTTAACTCTTAGATCAAGGTTGTCTGAATTGGAGGGCAGACAAAGAAAAGGTCAATTCTTGTTTGGACCTGGAGGTCCCAGGGCCTGAACCCCTGCACAGACAACAGGTAAGCACGTGCAGACCTGTGTTTCTCCCTCCATCCCCACCATTACCAGGCAACGCCAACAACATCGGCCCTCCTCTAAGGCATGGACTCCACAATGCAGCAACCTCACCCACATCAGCCTCAAACCCATCAGCAACTCCTCACTGTCCACAACACAGAAGTCGATGCTTGCGAACGTCCGCCCAGCTATTGCACATGAAGCAGACAACACCAACCTCATCACTACACACAACCTTAACACCATCTTCATCACTAAGACCTGACAGACACCCACCTCCGCCCACATCCTAGATGCCCTTGGTGCGATGGCTACAGCATCTAACACAGAGACCAGCTAAACATGACCGACAGAGGCCTTGCAGTCATACAGAAGACCTTGTGGCCCTGCACAGAATTAACGTTGACAACATTGGCTCCATCGAAGTCCTCTCCTGCCACTTCTCATGCTCCCTGACGGACACAGTTTTATTTATTTATTTTTATTTTTAAAATGTATAAAGAGAACAAACAGCCCCGAGGTCTCAAGGCACTATTACAAGGGGGCGGCTTAGTTACATGTAGCATACATTAAGTGTTACATGTAAGAACATCACGTGATACGTGTAAGAGAAACATTATTTACAGCTAGATATTGACATACAGTGCTTTATGTGGCATTTTATGTATGTTAGCTACACAGCTAGTGGGTTCAGGCAAATGACAGTGTTTTGATTGCTTTGCTGAAGACTAGGTGTGAGGTTTTTGCTCTAACGTGCGGTGGAAGGGAGTTCCATTGCACGGCCGCGATGAATGGGAATCTGGAGCCACCGGCTCTGGCTCGTTTGACTTTGGGCACTGTGAATAGAATTGCATATGGTGTTCTGGTTGGTCTGGAAGATGACGATGTGTTTATTCTTTGTGTTAGGTAGTGAGGGGCTGTGGGGGGAATGCATTTATGGATTATTGCAAGTGTTTTGAAGAGAACACGTTGTTTGATGGGTAGCCAGTGGGCCTGTTTCCTAGCAGCAGAGACGTGGTCCCTTCTATGAATGCCAATTGCAGCACAGAGAGCACTGTTTTGAATGCCTTGGAGTTTCTCCAAGTTTCTTGCTAACGTGCCGGCAAAGAGGAGGTTACAGTAGTCAAGTCGGGATCCAATTATGGCTCGAGCTATCGTGAGGCAGTTTTCCACAGTAAGTAAGTGTCTGACTGCATTTAGAAGCTTAGAGTGGTAAACTGTGGAGGACGCAATGGTGTTGACTTGCCTCGACAAGGGGAAGTTAAAGTCTAGGAAGACTCCTATGGTTTTCACAGCATCAGATACTGTCGTTTGGATGTTGTCAATCGTGAAGTCCAGGTATTGGCTGTCCAATTTCTTAGAGTTTCAGTGGAACCAATCAGGAGTAGTTCAGTCTTGTCTCCGTTCAGGCACAGCCAATTCTTTGCCACCTAGGCTTGGATGGTGGAGTAGGCGGATTGAGGGTCTTAGCGTCTGACTCATAGTCACCAGAAAGGGGGAGGAGGACTTGTGTGTCATCCGCGTAGTTGGTGTATGTGATGCCGTGGGAATCCAGAATGTTGAAGAGTGGTCTGGTGCAAATATTATATAGTGTAGGGGATATGCATGAACCCTGTGCCACTCAGCATTGGATGATGTCGGGTTCAGCACAGGCTTGGTCTAGAAGACTCTCATGGCTCTGCCTTGCAGGAATGAAGTGATCCAGGCTGTGGCGTTGAGGGAGAAGTGTGCTGTGGATGAGAGGTGGCGGTAGAGGATTTTATGGTCAGCAAGGTCAAAGCCACTGACAGGTCCATTTTATTTTTTAGATTGAGTAGGGGTGTTTCGGTTCCGTGGCCGGGCGAAAGTCAGTATGACGGAGGCTGAGGCGGCTATTGGCTTTGAGGAATTGTTGGATTTGTAGGTAAACTGCTTTGTCCAGTATTTTTAGCAGGAATGGCACAGTGGTTTTGGGCCTGTAGTTGCCGGGGTATGTAGGGTCAAGTGAGGGTTTCTTTAGGAGGGGGCGTACCCATGCTTCTTTGAGGCAGGCTGGGACAGACTCTGTCGAGAAGGAAGTGTTTATGAAGGCCGAAGGGAAGGGTGTGAGTGTGCCAGTGCATTCTTTGCTGAGAGGGGCCGTGCAAATGTCCCCTTTACACTTGGAAGCTGTGATATCATTTATGAGGGCGATGACATCCAGTTCATTTACCTCCTTGAAGGAAAAGAGAGGTGTAATGGTAGTATTATGGGATGGTTAGAGTGGCATGGGATGGACCAGTGCCTGTTGGTTGACTTTGATTTTCCTGTGCAGGATGTCTAGTTTTCTCTGCATGGCTGATTGTATACCATTGCACCAAGCTTCATCTTTGGTGTTGGTCTGAAGGGGGGGTAGCTGTTTCTAATTCCCTAAAAATGGAGAAGATCTCTTTGGTATCTGATTTCACGTTGGCTATCCTTGAGTTGAAGGAGTTAGCTTTCACTAGGACGATTGATTTTTGTATATTCCCTGGCCAGTTTACAAAACTCTAGCTTGGCTGAGCCATGGTGATGTGCTTGCCAGATGGATAATGCTGTCTGTTTTTTGGAACAGAGTTCTTGCAGCTCAGGGGAGCACCAGGAGTTGATGTGTTTTGTGGGTTTGGGGCTATGGCTTCCACTGCTAGTTTCATAGTGGTGTTATATGATTGTGCCAGTATGTCAAGGTCATTGGAGAACGGGGTGGTCTGAAAGTCGACACTAGAAGGTGGGGGAGAAGCCTTTCTCTGGTGAGCTGACGGGAGCTCCTGGTGAGAGCGAGTAGGAGAGGCATTGCGGGCTGGAAATCTTTCTTGGGGGTGGCAATGTCAAATAGGATGACGTGGTGGTCTGTCCAGGGGGCTGGTGAATTAGCCTTGATAGTAAGTGGGCATTTGTGGTGAGCTGGCCAATCTAGGGTGCGCCCGTTGATATGGGTAGGATCTGTGATGGTGTGTTTGAAGCCTAGGGTTTCGAGCGCGTTGTCAAGTGATTTGGCAGTCGAGTTTTTAGGGTCTTTCAGGCCGAGGTTGAGGTGTCCTAGGAGGATGGCCTTCGCTGATATTTTTAAGTTGTCGGAAAAGAGGTGTGTAAGGGCTGCCTGGAAGTCGGCTATGGGTCCAGTGGGCCAACAGACAATATGGAGGGAAATGGTACAGTTTGAAGAGGGGTTCACATTGAGGAGAAGGTAGTCACTATTGCTCTTCACTGTCCTTTCAATCTTTCTAATGGGGATGGACACTTTTGCTATCAAGGCAACACCCCCCCTTGTGAGTGCGGGCAGTCCTGCCTGAATATAGTGTAGCCTGAGGGAAGTGCGAGGCTAAGGGCTGGGCCTGAGGCTTCATGGAGCCAGGTTTCGGTGATCATGAGGAGATCAAGGTTGTGCATAGTGATAAGGTTGTGTATATCAAGAGCATGTGCAGGGAGGGAACGTGCATTGATCAGGGTGCAGCTGAATGAGGGGAGCTGTACCAGGCCAGTGTCGGCAGCAAGGGGTGCTTTGTTGTCTTGGGGCACGGGTGGTAGCTTTTTTAGGCTCCAGTGGGGTGCTCATAACCGTGGGAGTCAGAATGGTACCAGCATCATCAGGCAGCTTCCTAGGTGTGGTCATGGTATTGTGTATCAACAAGGTGCTAGCTTCATTGGGTATGTTCACATCACTGAGCAGCATGGGAGGGCTAACAGTATTAAGCATGGTAACATGATTAGACATCAATTGTAAGCTAGCAACCGTAGGACAGTAACCGTAGCAACAGTAACCTTCCATCTCATCTACAGACCACCCAAACCCAACACTGCCTTTACCGGAGACTTCACCATCCTGGTCACCACCATGTCCTCACACGTGCAAACAACATCTTCCTAGGAGACATCAACCTCCCAGGCAACAAGGCCACTAAACCGATGTAGGAAGCTCCCCTCAGCCTTATCGAGACCCGCAGCCTCACACAGCACATAAAAAATCCAACACACTAGAAAGGTTACATCCTCGACCTAATCATCACCACACTGTCTTCACTGCACTACAGCTCTCCTCTCCTGATTGACTGGTCTGACCACCTAGCTGTGCCGTTTAACGTCCTGCACACCACCCCAGTCAAGCACTCCTAGCAGAAATGCCTTTCTGGTCCTTCAAGAACTTCCCGGTGGAATCCCTCAACAACCTACACCTTACATGAACTGAACACCCCCAACTGGACTACAACTCTCTACTGGAAGCATTCAATGTCAACCTCTCAGCCTCCATCAACCAGCGCACGCCCCTTAAACAACGCACCTTCAAACTGAAACAGTCTGCACCCTGGTACACAGAAGAACTCAACCTCAGCAAAAGAGTCGTCAGGAAGCAAGAGAAAACCTGGCGCCGCTCCAGGACTGCATCCGACCTGGCGCTCCTCAAGGAACCCTGAGCAACCCACTGTCAACTAATCAACTCAGCCAAGGCCTTCTACTATCAGAATACCACAGCAGAAGCCAACAACAAAAGCAGAGCCCTCTTCAAAGCGGTCAAGCAATGCATGAACCCGCTAACCGACTATGCCATACCACACTCCATTGAAAAATCCACCACCATCATCACCTTCTTCGTTGACACTATCGCAAGAATCGCCAGCACGTAGATGCCAGTGCTGCATCCATAGACCCACCTCACGTCTCTCCTCACCCTGGAGAGCATTCAAATTCAAGACACTCTCAACAGAGGACCTGGTAGAAACTCTGGCCGTCCTCATTCTCCCAGCATCCATTCTCAAGACCCTCCCCGCAGAAGATCAGTGGAGATCATCAACAGCTCCCTAACTCAAGGCACGTTCCCATTGACCCTAAAATGGTTTAAATCCTCCCTCTACTAAAGAAACCCAATCTTTATCCCGACAACCTCGATAACTATTGCCGCATCAACCATCCTAGGTAAGATCATTGAGAAAGCGGTAGCCACACACCTGTAGCAACACATCAACACCAACAATCTCCTCCAAATCTACCAATCCACATTCAGACCCAGATGCAGCACGGAGACAGCAACCTTACAAGTGGTGATGATGCCCTCAACAATCTTGACGATGGCCACCCCTGCCTCCTGGTTCTACTCGACCTCTCTGCCACTTTTGACACAGTAGACTAACAGGTGCTTGTGCATGGGGATCAGCACCTTGTCCTGCGCTGGCTCAAGTCCCAGCAGTTTCTTCATATTTCTATGTTTGTTTGTTCTATTTATTGAGCATTTGTTAGTCACTTTATACAACTGAATAGTGTTTCAAGGCACCACAAGGCTACATGGGAAAGGAACAATAACAATGGCAAAACAGTCAAATACAGTCATGGTCCTACTAGGCCTTGCGGCATTCAGCCATGCAAGTGCAGTGAGGGGAAGTCCAGGAGATAGGGAGGAGGGGAGCAGATGAATGGGCAAGTGCTGGTGAGGGGGGAGTGCCTGGGATGGAAGTGCTAAGAGGAGCCAAGGGGGGAGAACCTCAGGCTAAGTGCAGGCGACTCCCAAGGGTGGGATGCAGAGCCGCCACGCAGGGCCATGCAAGGGCAGTGCTGTGGAGAGAGGCTGGTATTGACTAGGGAAGAGGGCCTGTAGTCCTGTGTTATTCATGGGGATCAGGTCACCAGTAACAGCGGCAGTGGGGGATTAGCAGGGAAGGGAAAGAGGTAGAGAACAGCAGAGTTTTGACCAATTTCCGGAACTTGAGGAGGTCCAGCTCAAGTCTGAGAGGCGCAGGGAGGCTGTTCCAAAGGGAGGTGCCAGCCAAGGATAGAGACCTGCCCTTCACTCTCTGCTTGGAGAAGTATTTAACAGTCAAAGATTTGGAGTTAGAGGGGGTCTCTAGCAGGGGAATATTTAGGGAGAGAACATTGGAGATAGCGTAGTCCCAGGCCCCAGAAAAGCCTTGTTGATGATGCATATGGTCTTGAATTTGATTCTTGAAGCCACCAGGAGCCAGTGAATAGATTTTACGGCTGGAGAGATACGGTCACTGGGCTTGACGCCAAGGATAATTCTTGCAGCCCTCTTCTGGATTAGCTTGAGGGGGCGTAGGGAGGAAAGCAGGAGATTGAGAAAGAGGCTGTTGCAGTAGTCCAGCCTGCAGTGGACCAGAGCTCTGGAGACATTGAGCTTCTGGGGGAAGGTGAGGAAAGGAAGAATGGCTGTGAGGAAGTGGAACTGGAAGTGGGACTTCTTAGTACGATCCATGATGTGAGGGATGAAGGAGAGAGCGGAGTCGAAGATGACCCCAAGATTTTTGGCCTCACAGGATGGTCGGGGAAGAGGGCCTAAAGAGGGTGGCCCACGCGTAGGAGGAAAAGAGGGTGCAGGTGTCCCAATCAGAAAGATCTCTGTCTTACTGGCATTCAGGCAGAGAACATTATCTATACATCATGCCTGAATGGTGGACAGACAATCAGGGATCAGAGAGGAGGAAGAGGAAGAAGTAGGGGGGATGTTTGAAAGAAAGCTGTGTGTCATCGGCATAACACTCGGAATTAGGAGAGAAGGAGGAATTCAGGTGGGCAAGAGGGGCGAGATAGATATTGAAGAGCACTGGTGATGGGATAGAGCACTGAGGGACGCCCCAGGTAGAGTGTGAGGTGGTGGAGGTGAAAGGGCCCAATTGCAACTGGAAAGGGCAGTTGGTGAGAAAAAAGGTCAGCCAATCCAGTGCCCAGTCAGTGATGCCGAGGGTATATTGAGGAGAATGAGAACAGCGGGAGAGTTGGAATCCAGATCTGCAAGCATGGTTTCATGGTTGTTCAGGAGGGCAGTTTCTGTGTCTCTGGATCCCCAGAATCCAGATTGGTGGTCATGAAGGCAGCCAACAAGATCAGTGTGAAGGGTCAGTTGGGGGGGACCAGCTTCTCCATGAGTTTACCCAGGAAGGGGGTAGTGGAAATAAGGTGGTAGTTAGCCTGGCAGGAGGGGTCCGCAGACAAATTTTTCACAAGAGGATTCACAAGGGAGTGCTTGAAGGATAGAAGGAAAAACCAGAGGCAAATGAGTGGTTACAGAAGTCAGTAAGAGTCAGGGCGAGAGAGGAGATATTGTCCTTAATGGTCCTGGAGGAGCAGGGGAACACCTGTTTGGAGGAAACCTTCATAGAGCGAACCACTTTAGAGACCTCATCCGGCGCTATGGGCAGGAGGGAGGAGAGTGAGGGTGGTGGGAGGAGAGGAGCCAAGGGAGGCAGGAGAAAGGTGAGGGAGTGGGGAAGGGAGTGAGAACAGGATGTCAAGGGTTTTTGGCCTGAAGTGGTAGGCCAAAGCAGTGCAGAGAGCCTGAGAAGGGAGAAGAGCAGTGGAGAATGCCGCTGAATTGGTGAGTTCTTGCCGATTTTGATAAGTTTGGCCATGTTGTTAGTGGCTCCAGAGATGCAGACTTGGATGTGGGCCCGTTTCTTGGAGCAGATAGAGAAGTGATATTGTCTTTGGATGAGTCGGGAGGCCATTTTGTGAGATGGCAAACCCAAGTCTGCCACTTCCGTTTAGCAACTCTGCACTTGCATTCCAGAGATGCTAGATCAAAGTCATACCAGCTGTTGTTCTTGGAGGTTGGTTTTGACAGGGGAAATGAAGTCAAGGGTGTTAGAGATGGTGAGGTGCAGGTTAGCAAGGACAGAGTCAGAGTCAGAGGGAGAGTCAGAGGATGGGATAGGAGGGGAGATGAAGGTGGAGAGTGATAGCAACGAGTGACACTCACTTCATGGGTCGGACGATGGTGAAGGAGGCTGGCAGTGCTTGGGGTGGCTTTGGTGGATGGCCAAGGGGACCTGGGTGGGACGAGTGGAGAGAGTGGTCAGACCAAGAGAGATGGGTGGTGACCGGATTAGAGATAGGGATGCCTCCAGAAAGGGGCTGCAGGGGAGAATAGAGAGAGAGAGGGAGTCACAGCGGGTACAGAACTGGGAGGTGGATGATTCAAGGGAATTGAGGTGGATGTTAAAGTCAACCAGGAGGAAGAGTTTGGAAGAAGAAGTTGAGAGGCAGGAGTCTAGGTCGGCCCATTCAGAGAGGAAGAGAGAAGTAGGGCCAGGGCGCCTGTAGATAGTGGCAAGGATAGAGAGAAGGTGAGACTCCAAGCTTGCAGACGAGGCCTTCAAAAGAGGAGTGTGATTGAGTAGGTATGATGGAGGCATGGACCCACTCAGGGAAGATCAAGGATACTCCACTTTGTTAGGGGATTTTTTTCCCTAAAGCCCTACTGGTAGTAATACTTTATTACACTATCCCAGTGGTTTGTAGATCTCCAACTCTTAGTATCAGTCTGTACTAACTCAGGACCTTGGTAGAGTGGCAGAGCAGTCAAGTGTATCTTAAGAGGAAGATATGAGCTGTAGGTAAGTACACTGAACATTAGACATGGACAACAAAAAGCTCTTACACTTCTAATGTATATAAAATTATATATTTATTGCAGGCCACCGTCCGTCTATTTTGAAACAACTGTCCAAACCCGCCCCTAATAATACGTCCACCCCAAACATTAATGCTCATCTCGATTCTTACAAAGTATTGTCTAAGTTCTCTTTTCGTAGTTGTACTGATGAGGAATTTAGGGAAATTGTTAAGCACTTGAAGTGCACATCATGTTTGAGGAACCCTTGCCCAGCTGACATCTTAAAGACTCATCAGACACACTGATTACATGAATCACTAAAATGATCAATCTAGCTTTTGAAACCGGGTCTGTACACGACATGCTGAAAGATGTATCGGTCACCCCCTTGCTAAAGAAGGCTACTCTCGAGCCAGCAGCCCAAAGAACTACAGCCCCATTACTAATGTCCCCTACCTGCTTAGGATCCTGGACAGAGTGGCATACTTGCAGCTCCAGACCTTTATAGAGGAAAATAATCTATTGATCAGTTATAAGTCTGGCTTTAGGCACCATCATGGAACAGAAACCGCTCTTTTAGATCTCAAATCCAACATCACCAAAATCATCGAAAAAAGCCATCAAGCACTCCTTCTGTTGCTATATCTCTCGTCCGCATTTAACATTATTGATCATAAACTGTTGCACAACAGATTGTTAACTGTGCCAAATGCTCTGAAAATGCCTCAAACTGGTTGGCCTCCTTTCTTGAGCCTAGGACATCTAGAGTGGCCGTGCATGGAGCACAAGCTAACCCTATAACTCTCTCCGCAAGGATCATGTCTCTCGCCATAATGTTCAATGTCTACATAAGACCACTCATGGACTTCTTGGAGGATCTGGAGGTCCACTTTGTAAACTATGCGGATGACACCCAGATCCTCTTTGAACTTTCTGAAGAGTGTTCCAGCAATTCAGTTTTGGCAGTGTATCATCAAATTCAGACTTGGATAGCCGAAAACTCTCTCGCCCTCATCGACTCCAGGACTGAGCTCCTTATTATGGCATTGGGTCCCCATCTGAAGAAACTCCACACTCAATACTTCCACTTTGATATTGCTGGTTCGAGTATTGCTGATTGTAAATCAGTAAAACCGCTAGGGGTACATCTCCACTCTGAATTATACCTGAAGAAATAAGTCTCACAAATACACTTGTCATGTGGGCACGTTATCAGGTAATTCCATCGGATCAGGCCCTATCTATCTATTGCGTATAGAGTGCTCTTGGCTTCATCGCTTGTGAACTCTAGGTTAGACTGTTGTAATAGTCTGCTATAAGGCACATCACAAGGTAATCTCCATCACCTGCAGACTATGCAAAATGGGGCTGTGAGGGCAGTCTTTGGACTCTCCAGGCGAGATCACGTATCCGTCTTCCAGTGGAGCAAACAATCAGACGTAACTCACTGGGGCTCATTATGAGTCTGGCGGTAGCCAGGCCAGAAAAAACGGCACGGCTGCAGCAGGAGTGATTTTTTTTCTGGCACCTGGCAATGGGGAATCACTGGGGCATTACAGTCACTCGGGTCAGGCACCAGAAAAAAAATATTCCCATTCCCATAGGATTCAATGGGAATGGGGAGAACGGTAGCACCATACTAACGTCATGGTCTGCAAGCAGGTACCGTTCCGACCGCCAAGTCTGACCTGGTGGGCAGAAAGGCACCCGCTCGCAGAACTCGTAGTATGGCAGTACGGTAACAACGGTGCCGGTAGTTTACCGGCACCGTTGTTTGCATACCGTCAAACTTATGAGTCCCACTGTCTCTTGCCTATAAATGCCAGAACACATGTGCACCTCTCTACTTATCTCATAGGCTATCACTGAAGCCCTCCCGCAGGGACCTGCGTTCTTCAGACATCCCTCAGCTAACTGAACCGCATTTCTGTCTGAAAACATTTTGCAAAAACACCTTTGAATTCCATGCCCTGCGGGAGTGGAATGCTCTTCCACCTGCCGTCAAAAAATCACACTCAATAGTCACCTTTAAGAAGAGCGTAAAAACCCTTCTATTTGATATAGCTGACTAATGCACCCCGGTTGATTTGCCCTCCTTCGTTGCTTTACTCTCCTCTTACTTGCTGCGCTTCGAGGCCTTCGGGCATGTAACGCCTTAGTGAAAACAAAAATAAATAAAGACATATACACCAGAATCACTTTAAATACTTGAGACGTTTACACTAGAAAAACACTTCAGAATACTTAAGAGTACACTTCAAAGGGCACTGACACGTTTGTCTTTGTTCGCGATTACATTTGTAGCACGGTTAGAAAGGCAAAAGACAATGTTATCGTATTATCAGTTTATTACGCGCACCTGCATATTCTAACAGTTCATACGGCAATACATTTACAATGCAAACACATAGTGAAGTCACTTAAAGGGAGTAAAATTGTTAGTTAGTGCAACATTAGCTTGGTTCAAGGTTCTAGAGAGGGTTTCTTCTCCCAGTAAGTCTTTAAAGTCTCAAAACACAACCCTAGCTAAAGACAGTTTGCAGAGGGCTGAAAGTCTTCACAAGCAGCAGAATACGAAGAGTTTCTGTGGCTTTCTTCCAGTCTCTAGTGTTAATGAAGCAGCAAGTTAACAACTATTAAGGGGGACCTGTTAAAGGACTCGAGAAGGGGACAGAAGCAGTGGCTTGCGTCAGAGGTAAGAGGTGTTTGCACTGGACACCTCTACGTGCACTCCACTGCTCTGGAGTGACTTCTTGTAATCAGGTAAGTAATACCTTTTTCCCCACAGTACCTTAGGTTAGCAGATAATGGTTGTGCTGCATGCTCTGTGATGTTGCAGCTCTGGACTCGACCTCTGGATTCCTTGGTCTGATGACTGAAGGCAGGACAATGGACGGGATCTCTCAGCAGCAGTCTCAAGGGAGGACCTCTGGCACGGCTTTCAGCAACTTCCTGGTTGAATGTGCGTTTTTGGCGCCCTTTCCGCAGCACCAACAAAGGACACGGTTCGCTCTGATTCAATCTTCTTAACTTCCCAGTACCACGCTCTGATGAAGGGGTCTGGGTGAGTTGGATCAGATCAATGTAGTGTCCTTACGGTTTCAACAAACATTTGGATGGACTCAGCCTTTCCAGGATGATGCACGCGAAATGGGCAGGAGGTCTCCTGGCATTGGGTTTCCACAGCTCTGAAAACTCCTAGGACCTTGGGAGATGGCTCAATTCAAAGTTGATTTTTGGGATGGGTCGTTCCCACCAGCCAAAGGGAAGAAGTCGTCCTCTTCGGAGCGCCTCTGTCACATAGAAAACGGGGTCAGGACAGCAGTGGTCGCTTCACGGTGTTGCAAAGGCTCTGCAGGTGTCCCTGGTCATCTTCTTCTTCTGTTACTTCTGTTTCCAGTGGTCGACTTGCTTTTCACTCCAGAAGCCTCCCCTTTTATACAGTTCCAGCACACACTCCTCTGCAATCTCTCTTAGCAACTTACAGAACAGGGCGTTTGACTGTCTGATCAGGACAGCCAGACCCCCTGTGCGAGTTGGTTCTATTCAGGCACGCTGGCTGACACAGAGCAGGGGGGTGTAAGACTCCTCACCCACTCTGAAGCCTTTGTAGGAACACCCAAGGGGTCCTACTGAAAGTAAGCGCCCCGCAATGCACTGGGAAACCCCCGTACTAGGAGGGAATGAGACCACGACCAAGTGCGGGTGAGATTAAAAGGCTTTTTATCTAAATCAAATAGGGCATGCAAAGGACTCTGCAAGCTCCGAGAGCGCTCTGTCAGACAATAGCAAAGACAGTCAGTTATATCACAATTACACGCCATGCATGAGGTAAGCTATAGGGGCCACAGAGTCTTGGGGATTGGATGGCGATGTCTAGCTATAGGTTCGGTGTTCCATGATTGGCGGAGGTCCACGTGGTGGCATTGCGACGTGCTTAGGTCAGCTGGGCTCATCAGGGTGGAGCTTGTGAGCGCTGGCGGTCGGTGAAGATTCACCACGATAGTTCTAGGACCTTGCCCTTGTGGCCTCTCATAGCCATTCATCACATTCTAACACATTAACCTAATACCTATGTGGGGACACAGGAAAACAATATGCAATACGAGGCTGTTTCTATACATCATCATAAAATTGTCAGTAACAGGGGGTCAAGCCTCGTGAAACCAGGTGTCTTATCAGGGGGCATGGGTCAGGCTGTCTTCATCATTTTACTCTGTTTGATGCAGTAAAGGATGACTCCAAAGAAGGTGTGCACAAGGACAGATAACTGCCTTTGTGGGCTGTTGGATTGGGGTGAACTGGGATACCATTGGATCAGTGGGGGCACCAAGTTGGCACCTCAAAGGCGGTGGGATTTAGGACCAGGTAGCTCATAACTTATTTGGCCTGGCCATGGTGGTCTCTGCCATGGGGGAGGTAAATACTTGAAGCGGGTCCAGCAGGAATGTGGGGAGGTGAGGCTGCGCTGCTCGTTCAAAAGCGAGTCCCTGCAGGCCTTGGCGGGAGGAGGTGGGGATGGCCTTGTAGTTCTAAGCAACTCTCGATTTGCGGGGCTGCACACTATGCCATTTGAGAGGGGACGAATAATAAAGCCAGGAGTGTTAGGGAAAGTACATATATTTTGCTGTTTACATGGTCTATATTACTAAGTTCATAACAATATCAATATCACATACAATTCCTAACATTAGTCAATCTTAGTACGTGGTATTCATGAGAGAGAGAGATGAACGAATAAAACATGGGGTAGTGTCAGGTTGAGTCATACCTTCAAGAGCATGAGAGCAGCATGTTAATGTGGTGTTTCACTTGTACTACAATCTACTTCGATACCCTACGTGGCTTCCATATAATGCTTCATCTTTCATTACATCATACACAAGCATTGTATATATTGCTTTTTCAATTACCCTTTTTACAATAGCAGCAAAACATTGGTTGGCACAGATTGAATATATCGAGTAGTTGGACACTAAGCCTTAGAACATGGGGGGGGGCATCTTGAAGGTAGACCAGGTCACTTTGCTTTAATATAAGTTGCCTGCACTGCATAATTGCAATATTTTACTGCACATTCTTTAGCAACAAGGATTAGGCTGGGTGACCTGAGGGTCTGGTATGTGTGGTCAGCACTTCATCAGGGGAGCTGGGCAAGGGGGTCAGGAACACCATATATTACTTGTACAGGGGTTAGGCGCGGGGATGGCGTGCATTTGAGAGGGATGGAATTTGTTCTTTTCCAAACTCCAGCTACAAGTCCGGTCACTTCTAGGACAATGATGTACTGTGGAAGGTAAATGATACAGTGTTTATTTTGTTACTTGTTCGTGTCTAGTTGCTCGTGAGAACGGGCTTTCAGCGGATCTGCCATGGGGTGGAGGTTGGGGGGAAGTGCAGGCCTCTCCGTGTGCGGGCAGCTGCGAGCCGAGCTGCAGTTCTGTACACCTGTTATTCTGCATGGGCCTGGGTTTAGTATGCTTAAAATGGAGTCTTGTTTACTACAGAATGGGGTCTAGGTTATGCCAGGTTTCTACCCGTGCAGCCTCACGTGTCGATCCACAGCCGCCCTGCCCCCCAGGCACAGGTGCATGGGGGGCTGCCGAGTAATGAGCCTCACGTAGGTGGGCAATGTAGGGGAGGGGGGGTCATACAGACCTGTCCTTCCATACACTACCAAAGGCTAAACACACAGAGGGACCTCCCCCTCCCAGAATGGTAGAAGAAGGGCTAACAAAGAACAACCACACTAGTAATGGAGAAAAAGAAGGGAGGTCACAAGCTGGTACTTGTGTGCACCTATTGTGCACTACCGAGGCTATGGACATAGCTTGCGGTATAAAAACGACACAATAGTTGGTAGAACACATCCACTGCCACCAGCCATAACTAGGAGATTGTCTATGTGACTAAAATGTCACAGGAGCAGAGAGAAGGGGGATACCAGTTATCCCTTTGGCACTCCACTGAAGGTTGTGTGTGCCAATCTCTCAGACTATAGATTTCTGGGAGAGATAAAAAGTATCTCTCTATCCTTAGGAACTTTAGTTACTTGAGGGTGTAGAAACATAATCTTAAAGGAGGACCCTAAGGGTCCCCAGCAACACTAGCATACGGAGTTGTGTGCTGCAGTATTAAACACACAGATGTGGTAGAATTCAAAGTATAGAGTTCTGAAAGACAGAGCCCATAAGAAAGAAGGAGTGGAAAAAGGCTCCACTCTGTCAGGATTGAAAGAAGAAGGTCCAGAAGTCCAGCAAAAACTGCTGGGGTTCTCACTAGGAGACGGGATGAAGCATAAACATGATAATTCTCCTTAACACACCTTGCAGGCCTGTTGAGTCTGCGTTTGGAAAGGATTTTGTAGCCCTCAGGAAGGAAAGTGTCAAGAGCAGTGACAGAGCTGGCATTGAATCACGTCTCGCTATGGGAGAAGACATCTATGTCAAAGTCTTGGAAGGAGAACGATGTCAGAGGAGTGTTTGACAGCAGAACAAGCATTCAGAGTAGTTAAGTGAAGCTGGTTACCTACTTTTAAGGTTTTCTGTCTCGGATACAGGGGTGTGGTACTCTCCTCAGTGGTGGTGGAGACGTGAGAGGAGAGGAAGAAGGAATGGCAAGAGAAGGGAGGACATTTATGAGAGAGGACAGGTGCTTATCGAGAAGGAGAAGAGTAGGTTGAGACCCTTGGGCCATGATCGTGCCATCGTGATACACATTAATGATGCACCTAGAGGATTAGAAGTATGCCAGGAGTACTTCCCACCTAGTGCCACCATTAATGGGTGAAGGGGAGAAATTGGAAAGAGTGGAGACCAAATGGGGGGTCCATAGGTCAGGAGAGGGGACAGAGAAGAGGATTGTCTGTAATAGTCTGCCTGGAAGTGGCATTGAGGTAGGTGTCAGTAATAGGTAAGCCTGGATTAGAGTCCAGGAGTTGTATGCTTTTTTCTTTCAGACGTCGTGAGAGTGGTAAGATACGTGATAGGATAGCTGTTAGAGTAGATAGGAGAGATAAATAGTGCCATAGGAGTAGTGGAGGAGAGAGAGAGAGAGAGAGACAGACAGACAGACAGACAGACAGGGCCTCATTACGACCCTGGCGGATGGACCATGGTGCTAATAGCACCATGGTCCATGCCGGTAACTCTCCGACTCCGCCATGGCAGAATGGGGAATTACCACCCCATTCCGAGGTTGGCAGAGTGGTAATTCCCCCTTCCGCCATGGCCCTTCCCCATTCCCATTTTTGCCCCATAGGGCATAATGTGAATGGGGAAGGCGCTAAGTACGGTGCCGCAAATTGCGGCACCGTACTTAGCACCAAGGTCCCTTTGCGGCATGGTTTTTAACGCCTGCAAAAAGCAGGCGTTAAAATCACCATCCTGCAAAGGGACCTTGTAATCAGGCGTTAAGGGTCGGCGCCGTTTACGGCGCCGTAAAACCCTTAACGCCTGACTTGTAATGAGGCCCACAGACAGACATAGGGGGGCTGCACAGTGCACAGCAACTCACCAAGTGGTCTAGCAGTCAGGTGGGAACAGAAGGTGAAGGTGTACAATGGAAGTCAATCAGTAAACAGTTTTAAAGCACACCTACATTAGAATGTCCCAAACATCACTAAATACAGCACAACGTAGAGTATACCCAGTTTTAAAAAGTACACCTCAGAGACAGAACGTGCAGCAGATCAGAAATGCAAGGCAAAAGAAAGGCAGCAACATTTGAGTAACAGACCCACATGTGGGAGGCAGCATTTAGCTGGACATGCAGGTGGCATAGACAGCGGATAGAGTATGCGTGTAAAGACAGTTGCAGTGGTAAAAGACAAAGTAGGAAGGTTAGAGGGATAGCATGGCCTATGTTGTCAGCATGGATGTGTGCCACGTTGTAGAGGGCAGCAATAGAGGCACACATTTGTGAGTGGAGTTGCTGCACGCAAGTCAAAGCAGGACTGTGGACAAAGTATTTGCCCAGTTGACTTTTTCGGGCAGTCAGGTCAACCCATATGGATTAATGGTTAGCGGGCAGCCAGTGCAATGGTGGAGTGTCACAAGTTGTAATTGTAATTGGTTATTTATAACATGCTTAATACCCAGAGGTTTCTAAGAAAAACCTGGGGATCAAACCTGTGTTGATCTGTGTTGTCTTGCTTCCAAGTCAAGCGCATTGCCCCAGAGCTATCCTCCCGAGACAAGTAGGGTGCTTACTGGTGGTTGTGGTCAGGTGGCATAGTGAGGCACCCTCTGGGTCCTGCAGGCCCGGACCTGGGCAGACAGATGCCTACATCGACAACATCATCATCATCATCATCTTCTATAGCCAGACCTGGGGAGAACATCTTTAACATCTCTATACAATCATGAGAGCGCTCCGGCCAGGGGTGGAATCATGAGAGCGCTCCGGCCAGGGGTGGAATCATGAGAGCGCTCCGGCCAGGGGTGGAATCATGAGAGCGCTCCGGCCAGGGGTGGAATCATGAGAGCGCTCCGGCCAGGGGTGGAATCATGAGAGCGCTCCGGCCAGGGGTGGAATCATGAGAGCACTCCGGCCAGGGGTGGAATCATGAGAGCGCTCCGGCTAGGGGTGGAATCATGAGAGCGCTCCGGCCAGGGGTGGAATCATGAGAGCGCTCCGGCCAGGGGTGGAATCATGAGAGCGCTCCGGCCAGGGGTGGAATCATGAGAGCGCTCCGGCCAGGGGTGGAATCATGAGAACGCTCCGGCCAGGGGTGGAATCATGAGAGCACTCCGGCCAGGGGTGGACTGGGAAGCAAAAGAGGCCTTGGAAATATTTTTCAAAGTGGCCCCATGCTCTACATTTTCAGCAAGCGCAACCCTTTTCCTATGGGTACACTTGAAATGATCACACAAAAGAGGCCCAGGGTGCAAAGGCCCACCAGGAAATCCCTATGGGCCAGTCCACCCCTGCCCAGGGGCCCAGGGTGCAGAGACCTACCAGGAAATCTCCAGAGTTCCCTATGGGCCAGTCCACCCCTGCCCAGGGTGCAGAGACCTACCAGGAAATCTCCAGAGTTCCCTATGGGCCAGTCCACCCCTGGGAAGCAAAGAATAGATACACCCTTATGAGGACGCACACAGGGATTACACTTAAAGTGGGAGAGTTTCAGAGGTGGTGGTAATGTGGGAGTTGGGAGAAGCTGAAGTGGGGCTATCAACGGTTGGCAAGATGTTACTGGGAGAGTAGGGTCTTCAGGTCCTGACCGAAGTGTAGAGGTTCCTTGTAATAAGAACCAACTGTAATGTCATGTATAATGGTTTTAATAAACTTGCACGAGTAAGCTCGCCAAGCAGCCCACCTCATACATTATTCATCAAAATGCTGCGCGCGCTACAACCTCATGCTTAGGTGTCGCGATAGCTATATATGCAATCCTCCTCCCTAGGGTTCCAAATGGAGAGGAGCTGGAAGCTATTGAACGCTGTATATTTAATAACGTAAACTGTATGCATTTATGCAGCAGTCACTCAACCAAATACGCTCTTTTACCACATAAGGGACATGTGATTAAACAAAGGTCTCTTCCACTGGTACCTTAATGTGCTGCACCATTTTACTGTGACTGTGTCCATGACATGTGAGCTACTCCAAGGTCACGCCTGCAGGTGTATTTACTCCCCGAGCTATCCTACAGGAATTAGAAACTTAAACCAGCAGGAATTTATAGGGGCACTACAGTCGATGCAGTACACCACTGATTTATCAGTTGAAAATTGATTGAACTTTGAACTATTGCCAATGACACCATTACAAAAGGCACGAGCCGTTTGTCAGTAATGCGCGTAGTGGCTGGTCAGTCTACAGTGCACACAATATAAACGGTCAACAGCGCGTTTATACGTTGAGCAATAAAAGGCATTGCTGATGACAATCTTATGCCTTATAAAGCCATTATCTGAAGCACCTTCTCAAAAACCTCCACAACAGCCAAACTGCAACGCCATGGGATATTGCTTCTAGTTGGCAGGGCTTGCAGGAGGGCGGGAAAGCATTCTAGACCAGCAACACAATGCGACCAATCCTATAGACAAGGAGCTATTCTGAAGCCCCACCTCCACATCCCAGGGGTGCTCTGCTAGGGAAGGGTGTGCCTTTTCAGACACATAGATCACGGATCTTCCAATGAAAACATACATGTCTAATATACCACTGCCCAGAGTAAGGTGCAGAATGCAAGACCCCGGAAAGTTCTTCCTGGGACGCTGCCCATCAGCTGCATGGAACAGCTGATGAGCACATCTGGCCTACAAATGACACAAAGACCTCTGCAACATGTGCTCAATTTACATCTATTGTGGCACCGGCCAGGCGTCCTAAATTAAGCCCTGCAAGCATCGGCCCTACATAAGTAACCTTCGCATCATTTGAGGGGCTCCACTATTTACATCCCAATTACATGACGTTTCTCTTATGGAATGGCCATCCAGAGCACTGTATGGTCTGTGTGCCACAAGACTCGCCGTGCATTTGTTTTTGTTTTTTTAAGCCATCCCTCCATGTGTTCAAAGTGGCCTGCGGCCAGTTCTAGCCTGGGGGACCAACTTGCAATTCGAGAAAGAACGCACGGTTTTCGCAATATAGCATATTAGACAGGCTTGGCTACCCTCGACAGAATGCAGATGGGGAGGACTCCCTGCCGCCCACCCACTACTGCCACTGATTACAGAGGCCCTCACGACAGTGCCCGGGGCCCTCCACGAGGCTCTAGAAAGGGAGTTAGTGAAATCAGTGGTAGGACACAACGGTCTGCAACCAACAGGGTGCACAGCTGTACTTGTGGACTTTGAAGAAAGGCAGCAGCATTAGAAGGGCGTTTGATAGAGATCACATGTGTTAAGTCACGGTATCTTGTAAGTATGTGTCATTGTGTGCAGGTTCTAGGCATGCCATGTACGCTGTTTGATGTCATTTTGCGTCATTGGGCCGCGATGTTATTGTGATGGTATAATATCATTTGTGTAGACGCTATAGTGCTTCCTGCCCTGGAGGCCGTTGCGCAGCCATGGGTGGGGAGGAGAAGATTAGCACGTGACGGAAAAGGGGGAACGAAGCTGGATCATGGGGAAGGGGGGGTGCCTCGACCTCAGCGGGTGAGTTGCTAAAGGCCATGGAAGAGGAGACAGTGAAAGTGACAATGGGAGGGGGGGAGTTATTTAAACCTGCAGCCCCAGCCTGCCCTGCTGACCTGTGCTGCCTGCTACTGTGTGTGCAGCCAGGGCTGCAGCAGGGCATGTGTGGCTCGGGCCCAGCTTGGCTACTGGCAAGAAAAAAAAGTTACAGCACCTGCCTCGGTCGAGGCGAAATCATGCGATGTGTCAGTCCAGCCCTGGCTCCGGCCCTACAGGCCAGAGGGGATATCCAGGTGTCCCGGTCCTGGTGTCCCGGTGGGGCAGTCCAGCCCTGGCTCCGGCCCTACAGGCCAGAGGGGATATCCAGGTGTCCCGGTCCTGGTGTCCCGGTGGGGCAGTCCAGCCCTGGCTCCGGCCCTACAGGCCAGAGGGTATATCCTGGTGTCCCGGTGGGGCAGTCCAGCCCTGGCTCCGGCCCTACAGGCCAGAGAGGATATCCTGGTGTCCCGGTGGGGCAGTCCAGCCCTGGCTCCCAGGTGTCCCGGTGGGGCAGTCCAGCCCTGGCTCCGGCCCTACAGGCCAGAGGGGATATCCTGGTGTCCCGGTGGGGCAGTCCAGCCCTGGCTCCGGCCCTACAGGCCAGAGGGGATATCCAGGTGTCCCGGTCCTGGTGTCCCGGTGGGGCAGTCCAGCCCTGGCTCCGGCCCTACAGGCCAGAGGGTATATCCTGGTGTCCCGGTGGGGCAGTCCAGCCCTGGCTCCGGCCCTACAGGCCAGAGAGGATATCCTGGTGTCCCGGTGGGGCAGTCCAGCCCTGGCTCCCAGGTGTCCCGGTGGGGCAGTCCAGCCCTGGCTCCGGCCCTACAGGCCAGAGGGGATATCCTGGTGTCCCGGTGGGGCAGTCCAGCCCTGGCTCCCAGGTGTCCCGGTGGGGCAGTCCAGCCCTGGCTCCGGCCCTACAGGCCAGAAGGGAAATCCTGGTGTCCCGGTGGGGCAGTCCAGCCCTGGCTCCGGCCCTACAGGCCAGAGGGGATATCCAGGTGTCCCGGTGGGGCAGTCCAGCCCTGGCTCCGGCCCTACAGGCCAGAGGGGATATCCAGGTGTCCCAGTGGGGCAGTCCAGCCCTGACTCCGGCAGGCAGTATTTACAGCCAACCCAAATAAATGCTGACTAGCCGAGTCGGCAGTCAAATATCTAGGATTTTTCGAGGTAACAGCTGTGAACAACCACAACACGAAAAAGTAAAAGCAGTCTTAGATGCTCCTACTTGAAAAACCAAAGGAGATCTCATAGCTTTTTTAGGCCTCATTGGGTATTAGCGAGAATTCATTCAAAAATGTTCAGAAGGGACCGATTAACCAACAAACTTAGAATGCGGAACTGCAAAAGATACATTGGACCAATGATGACGACATTGGTTATACCAATTTAAAACAGACTCTGTGTCAAGCCCCTATCATAAAAGTAGCTGATTTCTCCAGAGAATTTATCCTAGAAACCAATGCCTCTGTGACAGGTTTAGGAGCCATGTTATCCCAAGTCAGCGATGGCTTTGAACACCCTATCCTATTTGCCAGTAGGAAACTATTCCCCAGAGACAAAAACTATTCAGTGATAGAACTGGAGGCCCTCGCTATAAAATAGACAATTTTACATCTTTGCTCTTCTTTGCTGGGTAGGAAATTCAGATTGATAAATGACCATTCTCTGCTAATTCAGATAAGCCATAGGAAAGACTCAAATCCTAGAATTATGCGATAGTTTCTAGACCTTAAACCTTACTGTTTCACCATAGAACATCGAAAGATAAAGGAGCAAGGAAACGTGGATTTCCTTTCACAATTCCCCTGTGAAACAGAAACGGTCACATTGCATCACATCGCATAGGGGAAAGGTATGTGAGAAACCAAAGGATGTCTCACTGTCTAGTCCCTGGGGATCTGTCATACAGGTGGCCGGGGCCCGGCCATCACTATTGGATCCAGACATCGGGGGTGGACCTGTGCGGGAGGATCACCTGGATGAGGGGTCCCTGGTGAGTGGGTCACCAGGAGGAGAAAAGAGGTAGCCCTGTCCCCATTTTCCTGTAGAACACCCTCATTCCATGTACAATCTAGGAATTTTATCGCCCCCCCTTTCCTACACACACACTGCTGCACGGACAAAGCGCTTCAGGGAAAGAAAGACTCACACACAACCAGTCTGTTTCACATGTCCCAACGTCAGAATCAGGCAGAGTCAGGCACTTAACCTTAATGACTCGCACCTTAATCCTGTTACCTTTCCCCACATGGATATAAGGCAGAGCATGAGAGTCCCCAGAGATCAAGGTGAAAAGGGCATCCGAAGCGAGCAAGACCAGCAGAACGGAAGGGCAGGAAATCCCGGGAAGGTTACGCAACTATGGAAGCAGAGCAGACGGGACCAGGAGGTGAATGAAAGGCCATGGTCCTACCTGCTGTGAGAAGAAAATCGCTGCAGAATCCCAAAGGGGCAACTCCCTGCTACTGCAGACGTTCACGGTGGTACCTGCTACATGTGCGGTGTGAGGACTTGAAAGGAGGTAAGGCACGCTGGGCCAAAAGCCTTGACTGAACGGAAGGCCTGACTGAATGGAAGGTCTTCATAAACTGTATCAGCCACTGCCGGCGAATGAAAAGGGAGACCAACGTGTGTTGATAAATGAAAAGGACATTAATGTTTAAAGTGCACATTGGGTTGTCGAGAAATCGCGAGCGAAAGCACATTTTAGCAAGAATGAAGACTGCCGAGATCGTGCATGTGAGAAAAGCTGCGAAAGAAAATAACTGAGAAAGGATGCGAATAAGTCAAAGTGGTCATACAAGGGCAAAGTCAAGGGTGCAAGCCCCCTCGTACAGTCGATGGTCTTTGCCAAAATAACCTGAGGATTTATTATCCCTGTGATGCTAATTAAGAACTGCAGATACCAGAAGGCCTATGGAAAGGGGGGGCGGTATAAACCTTTGAACGGTATCCGGTATTGTGGGGTGCACGTAGGATGGCAGTCGTGAGAAAGGAAAGCTTGATTGTGAAAAGTAAATGCACTTGCTACAATATAACAGAGTGTGCGACGAGACTTGATCGCCTATCGGAAGTCTCTGTATCAAAGTGGCAAGTACTCCAAAGTGAAAGCGTGAAAGGTTGCTAAGTAACAAGTGTAATGCTGGTGGTATGAAGGCTCACACCTGCTTGAGGGAATCCAGAAC
This sequence comes from Ambystoma mexicanum, assembly GCF_040938575.1. Taxonomy (NCBI): domain Eukaryota; kingdom Metazoa; phylum Chordata; class Amphibia; order Caudata; family Ambystomatidae; genus Ambystoma; species Ambystoma mexicanum. The sequence goes on from NC_090922.1 coordinate 1,545,465,408, forward strand.
TGCCCACAGAGGAAGGTCTGAGGTTGGAGGAGGGGGACCTGAGTGAACCTGTGAAAGTGAACCAAAGATTTGTTTAAAAAGACATTAACAGTTCCTGAACGCTATAAGCTAATAGAACTGGTGAGGCTAACTGAACTGTGATTTGAAGGCTACAGTGAACCCAACAGAGGGATGCCAAGTAAAAGCAAGAGAAAGTGAATCCCACATTTTGTTAAAGTGACTGAACAGTGGTTTTAAGATGAAGGTGAACCCAACAAAGGGGTATCACGTGAAAGCCGTGGAAGAGGGGAATCTCGCATGGTAAGAGTTTGGGAAAAGTTTTGTGACGCCAAGCAAGAGACATTGATTCGAGGGATCCTGCCTTTTCTGAAGAAACTGCTTCCTGATGCCTATAGACCCAAGGGGTGCTCACAGTCATGTCACTGGTCAGCCTTCTGGACATTTCAATTTGCATTACAGTCTTTTGTTATACATTTCATTCTCCTACACCCTTTTGTTATATAGAGTAAGGATTTGGCAGTAGGTTTATTATTATAGGTAATTTTGTTTTGACACAACACCACTAGGAAAGCATTTTCTTTATTTTGATGGTCGTAGCTTGCTCCCATCTTAGATTTAGGTTTAGATTAGGTGTTTTTCTCACCCATATACTGTTCAATAAACACCCTTGGATTGTACTCCTTACGTCTGTCGTACTTATGATAACCATGCCTTCCTTACAAAGGCCACTCCTTCAAGCACTTAAGGAAGCTCAGAAAAACAAAAGCAACATAAAATGGACAGCTGAAATGAATACAAATATTCACAAGCTATAAAACGAGCTGGTACATGCACCAGTGTTAGCGACACTCCATTATAAAGAAATGTTTCATTTGTTCTCTCACTCAGATGGTAAAGTAATGACTGTAGTACTGACACAAAAGAAGGAACACGGACAGAAGCCACTGGCATATTACAGTGGGTCACTGGACACAGTAATGCAGGGACATGTTCCTTGTGAACAGGCACTTGCTGCGGCTACATTCACAATTCAAAAACCATCAACCATAACAATGGGATGACCAGTAATTATGTGCAAAGAACATGCATTGTTTCCAAATTACAAAGGTTGAAATCAACATTGACAACTCAGAGAGCATCAGGGTATTTCCATAGAAATCGTCAGATGCAGGACAGTCAACCCAGCAGAATTCATTGCAGAACCAATAGAGGAAGGACACTACACACATTATTGTGTGGCATGCATGGAAAGGAATGAAGGGAACCCCCCCCTAGTGAAGGAAGAAATAATTGAGGGGTGGCATGATCTTTATTGGCGGGTCTTCGAGTATGGACCCAAATTGAGGGCTGAGACATTCTGGTACAGCAGTGGTTGGGTACAAACATGGAATGCATGGGCAAGGGGAATTAATAGTTTTTTCACAAACACGGCTACAAGCACTTTACTCTGCATGAGCAGCCTATTTGGTGGCATTAATTGAAGCGCAGAACATGGTGGAAGGGCATGCAGTAAATATATTTTCGGACATAACTTCTACAGTGCATTCCGGACTAGTAATGTGGGAAAGGAGATGGTTCAGTAGAAGTGATGGCACACAGGTACAACATGCAACACTGTTGAGAAGATTATTGGATATGCTTGCACTCCCAGTAGAACTGGCAATAGTAAAGTGCAAAGCCCATACTGGAGGGCAAGGTTTTATTTCATTGGGTAACAAAAGAGCAGACGGAGCAGCGAAAGAAGCAGCACATTTGCCAGAAAGGACACGTGCTGTTCCCTGGCAAGAAGGAAAATGTACCGCTTATGGCATTGATGAAAACCCAACACCCCCATGCGTCCACACAGATAATTGAATTACAGGGAGAAGCACCAGATGGTGAAAAAGAGCTTTGGGAGAAGAGGGGGTGCTCTCTGTCTCCAACAGACATGATTTGGTGGCAAGCCAGTACCGGCAAAGTGGTAATGCCAAAGAAATTGTTGAATATGACCCTGGAACCGCTTCACTACCCTGCACATGTATCCAAAGAGCATATGGCTGCAAAGATAAGTGAAGATTGGTTTGTGCCAAATTTATATGAATGCATGTCTGAATTTGTGAACAACTGTATGATCTACCCAAAATGTTCATGTGGTCATGCCATGTGGCCAAATTTATGATATGATATGATATGATCATTTATTTATATAGCGCCTATACACAATGTGTTTCAAAGCGCTTCAAGGCAAGGGAGGGAACAAGGAAAAATACAGCCACATTCTTACAGGCCATGAACATTAAGAATGTGAAATTAACTATCGTACTCGGCCTGACGACATTTCAGAGAGTGCAAGAGCTAAGATATAGATAAGGAAGGGAGGGGGAGAGTGGGAAGGAAATGGAAACAGACAGGCGACTACTGTACTAGGCCTGAGGACATTTCTGTGTCATGATCTCTGCTTCCAAAAGGTCAGGGTTTTCCCAACTCCCTTGGAAGCAGATCCATAACCCAGGTTCCGAGTGCCAACCAGTCCCAATTGGGACCTTTTGGACCCAGTCCTGGCGCCAGTGGCACCAGGCTCATAAATATGCCCAGTCCCAGCGCTGGAAGCGCCGGGCTCATAATGCTTGGGTGGACTTACCTGCAGCAGACCATGCTGCTTACTTGCCTGCCAGTTGAGCCTCTGATCCTCTTCTGTTTGGAACTACTTTTCCTGTTGGGTGGGGCAGGAGCCACTCCCTAGATTCAGAACACTGGAACTCTTCTGGAAAGCAGGAACTCTTTTCTTACCTAGGCGTGGCTGTGGAAGGAGACACCTAAGCACTACAGGAGGCTATTTAAACCACACCCGATGGATGAATCTTGCTTTGCGTTATTCTGCATCCTCTGCAGCAGAACGCTCATCGTGTCTTCTGCATCTGATCCTGGGCCTAAGGAAAAAGGCTTACCATCCTGAATCCAGTCTTCAGCAACACCTATAAAGACAAGAAAGAACAGGTTAGCATTACGGTCTTCAGTGACAGCTCTTCACTTACCTGGTCCATCGGCTGTCACCAACGCCTCGCGCTGCATTCCGGCATCTGAAAGACAAAGGCTTTCCTACTCTTCTTGCGCTCCGGAGGTCTTCACACTGCATTCCGGCATCTGAAAGACAAAAGCTTACCAACTCTCCGGAGGCCTTCGGCGCTGCATCCCGCATCTGAAAGACAAAACAAGGTGCTTTTAAAGACATTGGGGAACTTTAATACTCACGTGTCATTACTCCTTTCCACATCTAACCCAGTGGGTATTCCGGCACCCTGCAGCCGCTCCGAACTTGTACCTGCAAAATAAAAAGACAGTTAGAGCGCATCGTGAAGCAGGCAACAAGCGCTTACTTACGTTCTTCCAGGCGCTTCTATTCATCACACAGGCTCCATCTTCAACTCACTTCAGCCCGTCATCCGCCATCGCCAGAACCCTGCAAAACAAGAAACATCATTACTAAAGACTTTAAAGACATTAGAATTACTCGAAACTTACCGTTCGTGCAGTAAACGACGGACAGCAGTCCTCTGAAGTCAAGAGGCCTGCTCCCCTTATCCAGTGAAGAAACTGGTTACAGCACCCTGCCCCGAGGCAGATGGAGAGCACGGCGTTCACTTACCTAAGGTGAGAGCGTTAACCTTTGGGGTTCTACAGGAGAAGAGAAAGGGAAGAAGAGAGAGACATTCAATAACCCAGTTCCTTAATCCCATATTTTCTATCTGCAGACATCTTACCCTTCGAGTCAGACATACAGTGCACAGAGGTCCAGCCCAAAGAGCCAGCCGTGTGTTACACATCACCTTTGAAGATACGGTATACGCCCAGTCAAGACCGGCGCCTCTACGGGAATCAGGTGAGCGTTACATTCTGGTAGAGCCGGAGAAAAACAAAAGGTGAGGGAGACTGGTTCAGAAAGGGAGGGGAGGAACAAAACAAGCGACTATCATACTAGGCCTGTCGACATTTCAGATAGTGCTGGAAGGGTGGTGGGGAGGAAAAAAACAATAATGGGAGGGTGGAGGCAACAGACGAGGTTGCTATCATATTAGGTCCAGCGACAATTCTGATAGAGTAAGTGCATAGAAGAAAGTAAGGGGAGGAGATTGGAAAAGGGAGAAGGGAAAGGAGGAGAGAAAAGAGAGTAAATAGTCAAAAATAGTGGAGAAGCAAGAGTGGAGAGCGAATACAATTGCAGAAGTCAGTAGTAACACATAATTTTGCAAGCCAGGATACAAGATGAAGATGGGAACAGCATGATTCAGGGCCACCATGAGTACAAGATGCAAAGGAAGTCCAGCATGAGAGTTGAGAAAGAGTGACGCACCCTGAATGAATGAAGTCCATAAAAGTCAAATCCAGCATTGGCCACAAGACAGTGATGGTGAAGGAAGGCACCAGGTGGGCGGGGCTTGCTAAGTGGTGAAAAAGAGCAGTAGGCAGGAATGTACCAGGTGGGCATGGCTTAGGCCAGGTGACCTAGATACACTTGCACCTGCTCCCCATCTGCAAAGGAAAAGAAGCTGGAGGGCTCCTTAAGTAGGGAAACAGAGCGACAAGCAGGAAGGCACCAGGTGGGCATGGCTTGCTAAGTGGTGAAAAAGAGCAGGAAGCAGGAAGGCACCAGGTGGGCGGGGCTTGCTAAGTGGTGAAAAAGAGCGGCAAGCAGGAAGGCACCAGTTGGGCGGGGCTTGCTAAGTGGTGAAAAAGAGCGGCAGGCAGGAAGGTACCAGGTGGGCAGTGCTTAGGCCAGGTGACCTAGTGTTACTCACCACTCCGAAGTAGGCCCAAGATGTGGATGAGTGACCTTGGTGATGATGGTTGTACAAGAATCGATATTCAGCCTTCCATCCCAGCTCCTCTTTTCTACAATGTACCTCTCTGCTGTTTCGATTGGGACAGACAGAGGTGTCAATTGAATAAAAGAGCGGGGAGAACACACACCGCCAATACCAATGCTGCAAAGGAATACAAAGATATTATACGGTGTTGAAAATAAACCAAGTAATCAGAACAGCAGTAAATAACAGGTAAATACCTAGGTAAGTATTGGAGTGGAGCTTCCCCGGGGTGAATCTACAAAAATATGAATAAGCACAATGAGTGGGAATAATTCTAAAGAGACTTCCTAATGTATCGAACCAATAACAACTAACCTGAATATGGATATTTTGAGGATTGAAAGTAGTCCATGAAACAGAAGGCAGCGATAGGAGAAAATAACAAACAGGAATGTTAGTATAGGGAAATAGCCCCGAACGGCACGAGGGTCGCACTAGTGCCGGGTTGGTGCAGTATCAGCAAAGCGTTTATATGCACTTGAAGACAAGTTCACAAGACAGTCACTCAATGTCCCAGAATCCAACAGAAGGCAAAGATCCAAACAAGGTCGTGGAGAAAATTAATAGCAAGGGTGGAATTGCCAATTACAAGTATGTACCTGAGCACACACGCATCCAGATAAGGCGTAGAAAAGTTCCGGATGGTTGATAGCAAGTCACCTGAGAGGAAGGCAAAGTCGTTCCGCGTCTAGTAGCAGCCAGCAGGAATAAAGTACCGCAAGAGACAGCAGGAAGCAGGATCCAATAACGTTCCGAGTCAAAAGCCAGGCGAGCATGACAGGAATAAAGGAGGAGGCAAGTCAATCCAGAAGCCAGGCAAGGGTCAATACCAGGTAAGCAGAATAGGAATTTGTGCGGAGAAAACACAAAGGAGTAAACGGACGTAACCGCTGTAGCTTGTAATGCTAATTAGCAGCAACAAGCCCCTTGAAAGACGGTGGTTTTAAAGCCGTATGGGGGCGTGTCTTGCCGTACATCTTCCACGTACAGGACGTGTCAGCTGACACGGACTCCGTCGTAGTTTGTACAGGCGCCATGGTAACCTGTATCTGCTCCACATAGGAGCTTGTAAAGGAGTTGTATTCTGCAAGGAGCCCGAAGTGTAACAGCATCCTCCCCCAAAGACATCGGCAACCCCCTGGCAGAATGGAAACTCCTCAGAAGCTCCAGACAATGTAAGTTGGACAAAGGCTCCCAGGTACGGTCCTCAGGCCCATAACCTTTCCAATCCACTAGGTAGAACAACGTACCCCTAGACACCCTGCAGTCCAGGATGTGCGAAACTTCGTACTCCTCCTCTCCATCCACCAAGATCCACGAGGGACGTGTAGGTAGACGAGTTCCCTGGATGAAAGGCTTGATCCGGGAGACGTGAAAAACTGAATGTATACGCCATGAGCGCAGCAGGGAGAGCTTGACCGCCACAGGATTTATAACATCAGTAATGGCATAGGGTCTCACGTATTTAGGCAAAGGCGAACGTTTGCCCACAATTCGTAAATTACGGGATGACAACCACACATTCATGCCGCTCTAATAGACCGGTGCCGGGGAACGATGCACATCAGCATATTTTTTGGCACGGTCTTGAGCTCGGAGCAAATGAGAGCGTACATCCCGATGAATCTTATCGAGATCTCTCACGCAGTCTCTTGCAGCTGGGTTGACAGCCGGCAATACCGGATCAAGTGGGAGTGCCCTAGGATGACCACCATACAGGGCGAAAAAGGGAGAAACCCCTGTTGACATATGCATAGATTGTTATATGCAAACTCTGCGTAAGGCAGAGAAGTAAACCGGGACTGTTGGAACTGAAGGCATAAACAGCGTAGGTACTGTTCAATGGTAGCGTTGGTTCTCTCAGTCTGCCCATCCGTCTGAGGATGGTATGCCGAGGAATACCTATCCTCGATGCCCAGGGAAGCTGTAAGAGCCTTCCAAAATCGTAAAGTAAATTGTGTACCAAGGTCGGAAACAATGACCAAGGGTAAGCCAAAGAAACGAAACACATTCGTCATGAACAGTCTTGCCAATTCCGGAACCGAAGGCACGCTGGAACAAGGTATGAACAGTGCGTATTTTGTGAAATAATCCACAATCACCCAAATGGTGTCATGACCCTGGACAACCGGGAGTTCCACAATGAAATCCATTGACACCATCTGCCAAGGTTTGTATGGAACAGGCAGAGGTTGTAATAAGCCTACTGGTTTGTCTCTAGAGGTCTTACATTGAGTGCATATGGAACAGGTCAAAATGTAGTCCTTTACATCGCGAGCCATGGAAGGCCACCAAGCCCAACGCCGTAAGGCCTCAAGAGTTTTTTTACTTCTGGATGTGCTGCAACCAAAGAATCGTGGGACCACTGGAGAGCTAAGGTTCTAGCTTGACCTGAAGGTACATAGACGCGCCCTTGGATAAATGGCATACCCTGAATTACTTCTAGGTTGAAATCAGCGATTTCTTTTGGATGGGTTGAGACTCAATCAAGGATGATCGAACGCAAAGAGGGCTGAACCGAACACCCGCACACAACTTTGTTCGATAGGAGAGGAAGTGCTTCGACCTGTTGGGACTGGCCACCCGCATGGATGCGTGAGAGAGAGTCAGCCGGAACTTGAGCTTTAGCAGGACGGTATGTGATAACAAATTGGTAATGTGAAAAGAATAAATGCCACCGCGCCTGTCTAGCTGTAAGACATTTCATAGATTTGAAAGCTAACAGACTACGGTGATCCGAGTATACCGTTACAAGGTGTTTGGACCCAGAAGGTGATGTCTCCATTCCAAGAATGCGTCTCTGATGGCTAAGAGTTCGCGTTCCGTGATGGAGTAGTTCCTTTCGTAAGGTGCCAATTTACGAGAGAAGTAGGCAACAGGATGAATCTCACCCGAATGAGGACAGGTTTGTGACAACACTGCCCCAAGAGCATAACCCGAGGCATCAGCCTCAACAAAAAAAGGAAGATCGGGATGTTTGAGGACAGGGGCGGAAGTGAAGGCGGATTTTAATTGATCAAAAGCCTTCTGAGCTTCAGAAGACCATAGAAATGGTACCTTGGCACTTGTCAGAGAGGTAAGAGGTGCAGAGATTTCAGAAAAGCCATTGATGAAGCGTCTATAGAAATTTGCATATCCCAGGAATGATTGCAAAGATTTGACTGAATTGGGTACAGGCCATTCCAGGATAGCACTAATTTTGGAATGGCTTATGCGCACCCCGTTGTTAGTAAGGTCATACCCCAAAAATTCCACCTCTGAGGCGTGAAATATGCAGTTTTCGGCTTTTACAAACAATTTGTGATCCCTCAGACGTTGGAGCACTGTTTTGCCATGTATTTCGTGGTCTTCCTGGTTTCGTGAATAGATCAAAATGTCATCCAGGTAGACTACAACAAACTGGTCAAGGATGTCATAAAACAAATCGTTCATGAATGCCTGAAAGGTGGCCAGGGCATTACATAGCCCAAAGGGCATCACAAGGTATTCAAATAGACCGTAACGTGTTTTAAAAGCGGTCTTCCATTCGTCCCCTTTTCTCATACGGACCAGATTATAAGCTCCTCTGAGATCGAGCTTAGTAAATACTTTGGAGGATCCTAACTGATCAAGGAGAACAAAGATCAGGGGGAGGGGCGTACTGTTTTTTTATGGTAGCTGCATTCAATGCACGATAGTCAATACAGGGACGTAAATCCCCTTCTTTCTTAGGAACAAAAAAAAGCAATGATGCAATTGGTGATTTGGATGGACGAATAAATCCCATGGCCCAGGCCTTGTCTATGTACTCTTTAAGTACTTTGTCTTCTTTGAGAGTGAGTGAATACACCCTGACGGATGGTATCTTTATCCCCGGTACTAGGTCCATTGGGCAATCATAGACTCTATGTGGAGGTAGAGCCTCTGCCATCCCTTTGTCGAAGACATCAGCATAGTCTGCATATTGAGAAGGCACCATAGAGACAGCGTTGTTAGAAACGGCTCCAATATGCATAGTAGGAAAAACCAGTGCCCTGACAGGACTATCCTGGCTAATTCCAAGCAATGTAGTACATCGGGTATTGCATATATTGGAAGGGAACTCAATCTGAGATGTCGACCAATCGATGCAGGGTTATGAAGCTTCAGCCATGGAATATCCAGAATGACTCTGTAGGCCGGCGCTTTGATGATATCGAATGAGATCTCTTCAGTATGGCCTTCGTCGGTACTCATATGTAATGGAACCGTCTGGTGAGTTACCATTCCGGATACAAGGATTGCGCCGTCCATTGCATTCACTGTTTCAGGTATAGCTTTGCGAATCAGTGGTATGCCTGACATAGAGGCAAAGCATTTATCAACATAATTACCCGTTGCTCCTCAATCAATCACTGCTGTTGTATGGAATGAAACACCATGATTCAGGGAAAACGTAACAGGTAGGCGAACTAGATGGCTCGGGTTCTGTACTGTAGAGTCCAAAGGTGAACTTCCCGACGTAGGGACTCCGTCTACTGTCGGGATTTGGCGTTTCCCACCTTTCTTTTGGGTTTTTTGGGACATTCGGGCAGTAAATGGTCAGAGGCCCCACAATACATGCAGAGATTGTGCGATCTACAATATTCTCGTTGAGCAGGGGTGAGTGGACCTCTAACCACACCAATCTGCATAGGTTCTGGCGCAGGAAGTGAAGAGGACGAGGTCTCTGCTGGAACCGTGCTGACCAAAGCAGGTTTCTTTTCGCCACGTCTTTCGGATTTACGGGCATCAATCTGAAGGACTAGATCTAGCAGTTCCCCAAATGCCGTGGGGACTACAGGAACAGTGGAGAGGATGTCCTTTAACTCATCTGAGAGGCCTTGATAGAAGACTGTCGGGCCAGTCGGTTTCTGCTACCAACTGATTGAAACGGGCCAAATATACCAATAGGGAGTTGTTCCCTTGTCAATGTTTTAAGAGTTCCAGGTCAGTAGCTTGAGTAGTATAACGTGTATCAAATACTTTACTCATCATAGAAAGAAGGGCATCACAATTGTAGAGAACATGACTGTTGGATTCTAACAATGGGTTAGCCCATGCGGCTGCAGTGCCTCCTAAATGTGACAAAACAAAAGCCGCTTTAGTAGTAGAAGTAGGGAATGAAGCGGGACGGCACAAAAAATGCAGTTTGCATTGGTTGATGAAGGTTCGGTATTGTTTAGGATCGCCTAGGAAGCGTTCAGGAGGAGCTAGAGGGAACTGGGTTGTAAGCATAATAGGGTTTGATTCCTGCTGTGGAGGTGGAACCCCTGATCCTGAAGCTGTAGCACCAGCACCGGCCATCTGTGGCACTGGTGTGGTAACCAAGGCCTGAATGGCGTCCATACGTTGGCGCAGTGCCGCTTGTGCATTGGTCAAGTCGGTTTGTAGGTCCATGACAATTTGCACAATTTGAGTCAAAGCATCACTGGCTTCCGTGGACATTTTTTGCGGCTGCTAATTCTGTTACTCACCACTCCGAAGTAGGCCCAAGATGTGGATGGGTGACCTTGGAGATGATGGTTGTACAAGAATCGATATTCAGCCTTGCATCCCAGCTCCCCTGAGTACAAGACTCAGGCTTCCTCAAAGAGGGGCTCTTTTCTACAATGTAATTCTCTGCTGTTTCGATTGGGACAGACAGAGGTGTCAATTGAATAAAAGAGCGGGGAGAACACACACCACCAATACCAATACTGCAAAGGAATACAAATATATTAGGCAGTGTTGAAAATAAAGCAAGTAATCAGAATAGCAGCATATAACAGGAAAATACCTAGGTAAGTATTGGAGTGGAGCTTCCCCGGGGTGAATCTACAAAAATATGAATAGGCACAATGAGTGGGAATAATTCTAAAGAGACTTCCTAAAGTATCGAACCAATAGCAACTAACCTGAATATGGATATTTTGAGGATGGAAAGTAGTCCATGAAACAGAAGGCAACGATAGGAGAAAATAACAAACAGGAATGTTAGTATAGGGAAATAGCCCCGAACAGCACGAGGGTCGCACTAGTGCGGGGTTGGTGCAGTATCAGCAAAGCATTTATATGCACTTGAAGACAAGTTCACAAGACAGTCACTCAATGTCCCAGAATCCAACAGAAGGCAAAGATCCAAACAAGGTTGTGGAGAAAATTAATAGCAGGGGTGGAATTGCCAATTACAAGTATGTACCTGAGCACACACGCATCCAGATAAGGCATAGAAAAGTTCTGGATGGTTGATAGCAAGTCACCTGCGAGGAAGGCAAAGTCGTTCCGCGTCTAGTAGCAGCTAGCAGGAATAAAGTACCGCAAGAGATAGCAGGAAGCAGGATCCTATAACGTTCCGTGTCAAAATCCAGGCGAGCACGACAGGAATAAAGGAGGAGGCAAGCCAATCCAGAAACCAGGCAAGGGTGAATACCAGGTAAGCAGAATAGGAATTCGTGCAGAGAAAACACGAAGGAGTAAACGGACATAACCACTGTAGCTTGTAACGCTAATTAGCAGCAACAAGCCCCTTGAAAGACGGTGGTTTTAAAGCCGTCTGGGGGCGTGTCTTGCTGTACGTCTTCCACGTACAGGATGTGTCAGCTGACACGGACTCCGTCGTAGTTTGTACAGGCGCCATGGCAACCTGTATATGCTCCACAGAGAAGCTTGTAAAGGAGTCGTATTCTGCAAGGAAGCCTGAAGTGTAACACCTAGATCCACTTGCACCTGCTCCCCATCTGCAAAGGAAAAGAAGCTGGGAGGCTCCTTAAGTAGGGAAACAGAGCGGCAAGTAGGAAGGCACCAGTTGAGCATGGCTTGCTAAGTGGTGAAAAAGAGCGGGAAGCAGGAAGGAACCAAGTGGCCGGGGCTTGCTAAGTGGTGAAAAAGAGTGGGAAGCAGGAAGGCACCAGGTGGGCAGGACTTGCGAAGTGGTGAAAAAGAGCGGCAGGCAGGAAGGCACCAGGTGGATGGGGCTTAGGCCAGGTGACCTAGATCCACTTGCACCTGCTCCCCATCTGTAAAGGAAAAGAAGCTGGAAGGCTCCTTAAGTAGGGAAACAGAGCGGCAAGCAGGAAGGCATCAGGTGGGCGGGGCTTACTAAGTGGTGAAAAAAGAGCGGGAAGCAGGAAGGCACCAGGTGGGCAGGGCTTGCTAAGTGGTGAAAAAGAGCGGCATGCAGGAAGGTACCTGGTGGGCGGGGCTTAGGCCAGGTGACCTAGATCCACTTGCACCTGCTCCCCATCTGCAAAGGAAAAGAGGCTGGAGGGCTCCTTAGGTAGGGAAACAGAGCAGCGAGCAGGAAGGCACCACGTGGGCGGGGCTTGCTAAGTGGTGTAAAAGAGCAGCAAGCAGGAAGGCACCAGGTGGGCGGGGCTTGCTAAGTGGTGAAAAAGAGCGGCAGGCAGGAAGGCACCAGGTGGGCGGGGCTTAGGCCAGGTGACCTAGATCCACTTGCACCTGCTCCCCATCTGCCAGTGGTGAAAAAGAGCGGCAGGCAGGAAGGCACCAGGTGGGCGGGGCTTAGGCCAGGTGAGTGGTGAAAAAGAGCAGCAGGCAGGAAGGCACCAGGTGGGCGGGGCTTAGGCCAGGTGAAATGCATGTCTGAATTTGTGAATGACTTTATGATCTACCCAAAATGTTCATGTGGTCACACTTTGAAAACAGTGCACAGAACTCTTCTGGCACTTGCATATCGACAAGACAGATGTGCTTCTTATAGGTACATGCTTACTGTGGTATGTACGTTTTCACTTTGGCTTGAGGTTGGTCCCTGTGCCTGTGACACCCGCTCAATGTCTCCATTCTTAGTGAGGGAGGTATTTCCAACGTGGGGGATCCCAGATGAGATTTGTTAAGATAATGGTCAGCACTTTGCCATTCATTTGATTGGCGAAATAACTGCCCTTCTGGGAATAAGACACAAACTATGTACAATTTATCGCCAGCAAGCCAACGGTGTGGCTGAGAGAATGAATGGTCTACTAAAGGAGCATCTGGCTAAGCTAACATCAATGCTTGGCAAGTCTTGGCTATACTGATTGCCTCTTGCTCTCTTTGCTTTGCGCAATTCGCCTGGAGGAGATCATCGATTCACTCCACATAAAATTGTTACTGGTTCAAGAATGTTGAGCTCATACCTTGGTCACGTACGATCTCTGATGCTAACTCTTCTTCTAACATTCTGGGGGAGGAGTTTCACATGTAACTCACATAACTTACAAAATCACTTGCATATATATCCCAACAGACAAACCCAAGGATACGAACTGAGCAAGCAGGTGAACAGTCAATAGACTTCCCACAAGCAGTACTTCTCTTTCCCGGGAGATGGAATTGTGATAAAGAACCACATCAAAAAGTGGAAAAAGGAGTGCTACACTGGGCCCCATGCAGTAACGTACGCCACACCAACTGCAGTGAAGGTCGTTGGATGTCGTTGGATGTCGGGAGGGGTCCACATCACAGACATGTGCATGGACAAGAGCACCAGTTCCGCCGAAGAAGAGTGGCAGAGCGCAACATGATGTGGAGTATACATCAGCTTTCATTCACTTTTTTTTAAACAGCAATAAGGTTTTATAGAAGACCAACAAGAGATGGAGGAAAGGGTGTTTTTCAGGATAATAGGCTTACTGGTCCGGCATTAACCCTGCCGGTGATACCCATAAAAAATGACCAGCGCCTGACTTCCCGGTGCCTCCAGGCTATTCGAAGTCCAGCAGCTGGGAAGTCAGGCGTCAGCAATTTCGTTAACCCCCATTCCCATTGAGTACTATGGGAATAGGGACACGGGAGCACCGGCAACATTTACAATGGTACCGGTGCACCCGTGACAAGTCTGCCTACTGGGGCCTAAATGCAGTAAATGAAGAACTGAGGGCACTACGTTTGTTGGCACTCCAGAATAGGTATGTGTTGGACCTACTTACTGCGATAGAGGGAGGAGTCTGCGCAAAGATCGGAAGTAGTTGCTGCACCGAAGTGCTGATGGAGATGCATCAAATAGAACATTACAAGCAGCTATTAATGAAATACAGACACTCCATGAAAAAATGATAAATAAAGCAAATTGAATGCAATCAAACACTTGGTTAGACACCCTTTTTGCCTGGGTACCTGCTTGGCTCCCAGAAGTATTTAAAGTGGCTGTCCCTGTGTTGGTCCTCATACTCTTCACCTTCTGCATTGACAAAATAATGTTGAGACTCTATACGAACAAACAGAGAGGAAAATGTATGTTGCCCTTGAATATTGATGGGGTAAATGATAAAGAGAAGTGTACTAACAAACTAACCAATGTGAGCACAGTTGAGGATATTGATAATTGGGTTACAACACAGCCCAGGGACATAGAGAATTCTGAGGAATATATGATCTCCTGTGATAAGGATGGGCAGGGGCGTATATTGATAGATGGATCATTGGCAGATTGGGAAAAGGATGGGGATGACATGACTAGACTAAAAAAGGTATGCATTGTTAAAACGACAGTGTCAGAATGGGGACTGCGGGTGGGAAGAGAGTTAGTTATTGATGAATCAAGAAATGCAGGGAATAATTTGGTGGAAATGCAAACTAGGCATGGTAAAGTGGCCCAAATGTATCTGCTGCAGGATTAGCCTAGTAAGAAGGGAGGGGGACTTCATTGATATTCACTCAGTTCTATTCACTAGGCTGGAGAATGCCCTAAATAATTGAATTTTAAGCAAACAACATATTGTAAGGAACTCATTCTGGCAACAGAAAAGACAGACACAAATTATCACAGTTCAAGGGTATTTATTAAACTTTATAATGGGTGTGATAAATGCCTAATCTAAACCTAAATCTGACATGGGAGCAATCTACGACCATCAAATAATAATAAGGCAGTCCTAGTGGCGTTTTATAAAAGGGGCCTAAAGAAAACTATTGCCAAATCGTAACTACTAAATTACAAAATAGTGTGGAATAATGTTCACCAGAAAAGAAAGAAGTGTTCACAAAATGATAAGTCGGGATGGTATGGCTGGGTCTCCTTTCACCATGTTTGAAGCATGGGACAAGGTGGGACCTTCAAAAACAGCACACTCCTGGGCCTCGACAGCATGAGGTTCACAGTTCAGTTCAATGATATCAAAACCCCTTCAGAGGCTAAGACTCTTTCCCACAAAAGACGCTTGCCTTAGAAGGTTTACTGATTCAAATTGACAAACAAACAAATGTTCTCTCGATCTTGCACCATGGGTGATTGCTCTTTGCCCGTAGGATCTCCCTCTGCCGGGCTCGGATCCTCCTTGCAAAAGCTGACCTCGCTCCATCAGGTTTACTACGGCCTTTCTTCAACACAGTACATGTATTCCTAATGCAGTTCATGTATTGCTCAGTTTCATCCGAAAGTGTGGTTTCTTTCTCCTAGCTTTCTTTCTGCATCCCTCTGTCTGGTTCACTTTTGCCAATTATCAAAGTTCACAATCGTAGTGGAACGTGGGGTTCCCTTCCCCCAGCTTGCCTCTGGCAATGGCTCAGACACTTTAGATTGTACAAGGGATTTGACAGGACACTTGTAGGACCACTCTGACGCCTCACGCCACCCTTTCCTAGGGCCTTCTGATTCTTGTAGTTTGAAAAACAGGTCCCGGTCAGAGCCTTTTGAATGAACACGCACATGGTGCCGGATCCCTGTGCACCTGGACCTCAACTGGGCTTTCTTTAAAGTTCAAACATACACACAAGTTATTCTTCTTGTAAATTCCTTGCATTCATACAATGTTGCTACTTGCAACCTTGGGCTCAACTCAGTTAGGTTTTCTATCAGTTTCCTCTGACTCACCGGCTGGGCTGAATCCGTTGGCTTCTTTGTTCTCTGGAGTCAAGGATAGTACCACAATAGCCAGCTAGCCTCTCAGCCTGCATTATCAATGCAGGTGGCCCCCATGTACCATGGAAATCTGCTGCTCTGCCCACCAGCTGTAACTCCTGGACCTATGATTTCCCTTTCAGAGGCTTTGAAGGTCTGAGTTAAAAAGGGCATGTGCAATTCACCCTTCATCGTCCTTCCAGGTCTCACCGGTTTTCTCTTCCCTGTGTGCTGCCGGTTTGGTGTAGCTGTATCCAGTCTTCTCTTGCGTTCAGCCTTGCTTCAAGTGTGCTTTCGTGCTCCGCCTTTTATCCCTGTGGGGAAGGTGAAGGACCGTCAGGTATGCATGGTTATTGTTAATTGCCTGACTCTACCTGACCCAAGTGTTGGGACATGTCAGATAAATGGCTCTGGTGTTAGTCCATTGTCTGTTACGTGTAAGAATGTGTTTGTGTGGGAAATGGGGGGAATAGAGCTTCTAAATATCCTACAGGGTAGGAGGGGGAAATATGTTACAGGGAAGGGGATTCAGCATCTCAATCTTCAGTGTCCCACTTCCACTCCGCGAAGATCCCTCATCCAGGTGATCCTCCCCCACTGGTCCACCCCCAGCAACTAGATCCAATAGCGATGGCCGTGTCCTGGCCACCTGGACGACAGATCTCCGGGGACCAGCGGGTGAGACACCTTCAGGTTTCCCACATATTTAAGATAAAGATAAATTATAGGTAAGTATGAGGTACTGTCACAGGCCACAGAGCATGCTTTTTCATTAGAAACAAACTCAGATTCTGTATTTCCTCATCAGTCACAGGCGCTGAAAGCACATTGCAAACTACACATTCCCAGATCGTACGGAAAGGAATAAACAGCCTTTGATACTTCTGAGGTCAAGAAGCCAAGCTCATCGGTGCCGGGGAAGGGTAGTGAATGCAACATCGTTTTACAATTCAAAATATTACTTTATGAAAATGGTCTACTGGTGGTTTCAAGTGGCCCCTTAGTACATCTCAGCAACGTCAAAGTGTTAACTCAGTGGTTCAAGGTTAAGTCAGGGTCATCATTGGTATAGTTCCCATGAGAAACAGATGAAGGTGAGCGGGGGCAGATGAATAAAGATCCGCTGGTCATCTCAAATGCCTCAAATGTGGGAACTGTGGGTTGGACTGTGACACCACAGAGGTGGTCGAGGGTGGTGTGGTAAGATTTTCAGGACCCAATCATTTCAGGATAATGTATGTCCCGCTATAGGGGCATGACGCATCCTTACCAATAGATTTCTTTTTGAGGATTGACCTAATGTTGCAATGCGTTTTGATGTTAATTAGTTTGCAGGATTATAAAAGCTTTTGGTGGAGGGGTGTATCTTTGACAGCGCCTTTCATGCAGTTCTTTTCCGCATTGTAGTCAAAATGCCCCACTTGGTCCAGTGTATGACCATCTACCTCAATTTTCACCTGGCAAGGCTTAGAGAAGGGGGTCTAAAAACCATAACTTTTGTTTTAGAGCTGTAAAGCACAAGTCCAAGCTCCTTACATTTTGCCGAGAAGAATTTTAAGGCCACTTTCACCCCGGCTAGAGTGGTGGGGAGAATGGCAGCGTCATCGGCATAGAATAGGGTGGGCCATTTATTTGACCCAATATTTGAGGCATCCAAGGCGCCTGCTTCAAGATCATACACAATTTCCTCAAAATATAACAGGAAAACGAACGAGACCAAGACACATCCCTGGTGCACCACCTTCAAAACATCAAAGCTATCGGTCAGATCCCCTCCCAGACCATATCACACAGAGGCCCGGCTGTGCACATGTAGCAATTTAATCGCATCGAGCACCTCAATTGGGACTTTTCACTTCTTCAGTGTTTTCCATAGTAGTGCTCTTGGCAATTAGTCGAACGCTGTTTTCAGGTCCAGAAAGATGACGTACAATGTCATTTTAAGAATTTTGTGTATTTCCGGATTAATAAGGAGAATAAAAAACAGTGATTCACTGTGCCCCAAAATATTGCGATCTATAGAAATAAACTAAAATCATTCATTAAAGCAAAGAAATGCTTGCGTAACATGAGGGTTTGTTCATTGTATAAGTCTACATTGTGGGATGTTTAAAGTAATGGGTAATCCCTATTTTTTGTTAACGGGGGTCTAATCTGGAGGAAGGGACAATCTTTAAAGGAGAAAATGAAAGACAGATTGACTACCCCTCTCTTTTAGTCTTGTATGGATCTTAAGTGAGAGTTAAGTGCCACCTAACTGCGTCATTGGTTAGGAAGTCGCTTGGTGGAGAAAAATTGCACTGGACGCTGCAACTTGTAACAAAAGTTCTATCTCTTTAATGATTATAAAACATCTTACAATACATTACAAAATTGATTCTCAATCATATCATTCATTCTACATTCATCTCATCTAACAGGGGAGTTCTAAAGTTGAAAGAAGTTGCATTTTTGACATGGGAAAAAAACATTCAGTTTTCGTTAGACATTGGGGGATGTCAGAAGATCCGGGACTGACAATAAAAACATAAGTGCTAGTTGCACATGTCTAAGCATGGAAGCTCTTAATGCCGGAATTACAAAATCTTTCCTTGGATTTTAATAAAATAGGACAGAAGAACAGAAAGGGCAGGTCATATCCTGAGTGAAAATTATTGATGAATAAAATGCCCTTTCTCCAGTTAACAAAAGATATGCTCTGAAGGCCATAATCACTGCCCTATTCCTCGGGGTGGCGAACCATTGGGCATAGGCTGGCCTTACAGTTTTGGGGCAAGATTGCAGTGGTAAAATTGTACGCTCTGCTTCTGCAATTCAATGTTGCTCCTTATTCTAGCTCTACAAGAAAAGATATGTGTTAACTCTCCCCTATCAGAGTTTCCTGCCAGCAGTTCATCACTAAACAAGTGCCCAAGACCGAGCTCTTGTAAAGATGATTTTATATATTTCAACCAAGGCGAGGTAGCACAGGAATTTGTGACCAAAATGTCCCTCACCAGAGCTCTTGTTATAGACAGGTGTGGCCTCTCCCATAAACATAACCAGTAAATCAAAGGTTGTATTGCAATAAGGTCTTCCACATCGGCTAATTCAAGTTCTTTGTGCAGAAACATCAGTTAAGGGAACTATCCCTTTAGTGTTAGGGACAGTCCAGCATTACAATAACCCAGGAACCTTAGCAAATAAAGGTTTGGAAACTAACATCTTTGATTCAGTGTTACAGGGACGTAATGAGGCTCCCTCTTTAGCGTTCACTGATATAAGTGGGACAGGTGCTTTTCTTGACTAACAGTCAGGAACTAACAATTTTATCTTTGTGCACGGCACCCTTCTCATATGTTCTTACACAGCTTTCAGTAGGGTATACTGACATCATATGGTACATATACATATAGGGGAGGAAGAAAGCGTGAAACACAGCAATCGTTTTTGTGCATGAAGATAAGCAGTTATGTTATGAACAGTTTCTGGTAGTATTGCTCCTTTTTTGCTTATTTTAATTTCCCTGTATATTATCATATTTGTATGCATTGTGTTGTCTTTATATTTCTGTGCAGTGGTGCAATGATGTAGTTATTACGGCAATGGTAGATACATCTTACATGTTTCACAGTACCAGAAACTGTGAAAGGAAAGCATTCATGATTTCACTATGTAAAATGCATTTTGAAGATCACACTGCTATGGGCCATGGTGTAGACGACGGCTACGTTTCCACATGCTTTGCTTCATGTACTGCAAAGAAGTCTGTAATGCAATGGTGTATATAGCAATGCATTTCTCAATGAACTACTTATGTCATGATACTTCTTGCAATGATGTTTGATAGATTTCTGCCACCATTACAATAACAATCCCTTGTGGAGGCTTCCTATGACTAAATACACATGTGATGTTATCAGTGATGTCATAAATGAGATTTGTGGTGGCATCTTTGATGTCATGGGTGTTAGTGCTTGCAGTGCACACTGGTGGCACGAGTTATGGTTTCTTAGTTCACCATAACTTGCGAATTTCGGTGGGATTTCGGTTTTACCTGTAACCATAATGTCCCTGTAGATCATCAGTTGTAAGCAGGATCATCAGGAGATTGAGAGGAATCAGGACACAAGCCCACTGGCTCCCACCGCCGAGGCTTACATCTTCAAACTCATGGGCTGGAACACATTCATCCACAAACATTCCACACTCACCATTCCAAGCTCACAGCATACATTCCACAGGTGACATCAGTCAACAGTCCAATGCATACCTCATGCCAGCAGGAAGGAAGACCAATCCTAACAAATACAGCCATCCTTCCCTTACTGCAACCAGCATACCCACTCACACCAAACAGGGAAGGAAGCCAATCCTAGACCAAACCTAACACCTCCTTCCCTTACTGCAACACGCATACCACACCAAACCTAATGCATCAGACCTCACAGCATACACACGCCTCACCACCCAAGTCCATTAAGAGTCGATTGTACCACCTGGCGTAACTAACAAACTGACGGACATGCCTGACCAACATAACTACAAACCGACACAGGCCTAACAACACCAGACACCTTCTGCTCTTCGTCGCCTCCAGAGAACCTGGAACCTGCTACATCTGAGCACTACCAGCCCCACCTTGGGCAACCAAAGCAACATAACCACAACCCTCACAACCACACTAAACACCTCCTATCCACCCCTGCCACAGGTGAATCATGGGACTGCCACCCCAAAGCACAAACTCCCCATAGGGACTGGTAGAGGGTCCTGCCGCCGCAACCGAGAAGACAATCTAGCTTCCACAACAATAGCCCCTGAATGGATCTCACAAGAGCACAGAGAACTCTACTCCACACACACAACCCACACGCTCACCCATACAGAAGCTCACTCTTTCACAATCAAACTGAGCAAGCACTCACACATACTCACTCTACTAAAACGGCAACCAGCTGTCACACCGGTCACCCAAACCACCAGCACAGAGCTGCAAGTGTTGGCCAGACACTCGGGCCCCCTCATTGTCACACCTAAGACTACCAGGTGAACACAGCCATAAAGATGGTGCGTTGCCATGCTCCAAGAATCAACCAAGGAAATACTACTGGAAGATTCCAGAAACCACGGTCAAATATATTCAAAGAACAAAATAATGAGATGCAGACGCACCTACATCTCCAGGGTCTCTGCAGAAACCACTGCACTTACACTCCACAGAGTCACCTAACTAGCCTCCCACTAGTTACTTCATACACCCAAGCAACAGCAAATACGGAACCACTACAAACTTCACAGAGTTCATGACCAGACGCGCTGATCAATTCACACCAGACAAATAATGACTCCCACGAGTCTTTCAACACATCAAAACTCCACAGATGGTACAGTCGGAAGGATGCTGTTGGTTAAAGCAGGTTTGGGGCGGTTGGGTGCAGCCAGGTTATGACTGTCGGTTACAGTAGTTTGGGTGCTGTTGGGGCTGGTTGCGGCCTGGGCGGTGGTGTGCATGGCTGTTTAGTGCATGGCTATTTGGTTAGGTTGGTCAGTTGCTGTTAGTTGCAGCAGGTTAGGGGCTGGTGGTTGAGCCAGCGGGGTATTTGGTCCAGCCAGTGTGTAGTTGGATCGGTGGGGCTCTGTTGGTTACAGCTTGGTTGGTGGCTGTCGGGTACAGTCATTTGGTTGCTGTTGGTTGCAGCAGGTTAGGGGTTGTTGGTTGCGGCCTGGATTCATATGTGGTGTATGACTGTTTTGTGACAGTAGGTTGGATGATGTTGGTTAAAGCAGGTTAGGGACTGTTGGGTGCAGCCAGTTTGTGACTGTGGGTTGCTGTCGGTCGGATGCTGTTGGTTGCAGTAGGTTAGGGGTTGTTGGTTGCGGCCTGGTTTCAGAGTGACAGTAGGTCGGATGCTGCTGGTTAAAGCAGGTTTGTGGCTGTTGGGTACAGCCAGTTTATGACTGTCGGTTGCAGTCGGTGGGGTGCTGTTGGGGTTGGTGGCGGCCTGGTTTCAAGTGGTGTTCACAGCTGTTTAGTGTATGACTGTTTGGTACAGTTGGTCATTGCTGTTAGTTGCCGCAGGTTAGGGGCTGATGGTTCAGCCAGTGTGTAGTTGGTTCAGTGAGAATGTTGGTTACTGCCTGGGTGGTGACTGTCGGGTGCAGTTGTTTGGTTGCCGTTAGTACAACAGGTTGGGGGGGCACAATCGTTTTTGTGCATGAAGATAAGCAGTTATGTTATGAACAGTTTCTGGTAGTATTGCTCCTTTTTTGCTTATTTTAATTTCCCTGTATATTATCATATTTGTATGCATTGTGTTGTCTTTATATTTCTGTGCAGTGGTGCAATGATGTAGTTATTACGGCAATGGTAGATACATCTTACATGTTTCACAGTACCAGAAACTGTGAAAGGAAAGCATTCATGATTTCACTATGTAAAATGCATTTTGAAGATCACACTGCTATGGGCCATGGTGTAGACGACGGCTACGTTTCCACATGCTTTGCTTCATGTACTGCAAAGAAGTCTGTAATGCAATGGTGTATATAGCAATGCATTTCTCAATGAACTACTTATGTCATGATACTTCTTGCAATGATGTTTGATAGATTTCTGCCACCATTACAATAACAATCCCTTGTGGAGGCTTCCTATGACTAAATACACATGTGATGTTATCAGTGATGTCATAAATGAGATTTGTGGTGGCATCTTTGATGTCATGGGTGTTAGTGCTTGCAGTGCACACTGGTGGCACGAGTTATGGTTTCTTAGTTCACCATAACTTGCGAATTTCGGTGGGATTTCGGTTTTACCTGTAACCATAATGTCCCTGTAGATCATCAGTTGTAAGCAGGATCATCAGGAGATTGAGAGGAATCAGGACACAAGCCCACTGGCTCCCACCGCCGAGGCTTACATCTTCAAACTCATGGGCTGGAACACATTCATCCACAAACATTCCACACTCACCATTCCAAGCTCACAGCATACATTCCACAGGTGACATCAGTCAACAGTCCAATGCATACCTCATGCCAGCAGGAAGGAAGACCAATCCTAACAAATACAGCCATCCTTCCCTTACTGCAACCAGCATACCCACTCACACCAAACAGGGAAGGAAGCCAATCCTAGACCAAACCTAACACCTCCTTCCCTTACTGCAACACGCATAGCACACCAAACCTAATGCATCAGACCTCACAGCATACACACGCCTCACCACCCAAGTCCATTAAGAGTCGATTGTACCACCTGGCGTAACTAACAAACTGACGGACATGCCTGACCAACATAACTACAAACCGACACAGGCCTAACAACACCAGACACCTTCTGCTCTTCGTCGCCTCCAGAGAACCTGGAACCTGCTACATCTGAGCACTACCAGCCCCACCTTGGGCAACCAAAGCAACATAACCACAACCCTCACAACCACACTAAACACCTCCTATCCACCCCTGCCACAGGTGAATCATGGGACTGCCACCCCAAAGCACAAACTCCCCATAGGGACTGGTAGAGGGTCCTGCCGCCGCAACCGAGAAGACAATCTAGCTTCCACAACAATAGCCCCTGAATGGATCTCACAAGAGCACAGAGAACTCTACTCCACACACACAACCCACACGCTCACCCATACAGAAGCTCACTCTTTCACAATCAAACTGAGCAAGCACTCACACATACTCACTCTACTAAAACGGCAACCAGCTGTCACACCGGTCACCCAAACCACCAGCACAGAGCTGCAAGTGTTGGCCAGACACTCGGGCCCCCTCATTGTCACACCTAAGACTACCAGGTGAACACAGCCATAAAGATGGTGCGTTGCCATGCTCCAAGAATCAACCAAGGAAATACTACTGGAAGATTCCAGAAACCACGGTCAAATATATTCAAAGAACAAAATAATGAGATGCAGACGCACCTACATCTCCAGGGTCTCTGCAGAAACCACTGCACTTACACTCCACAGAGTCACCTAACTAGCCTCCCACTAGTTACTTCATACACCCAAGCAACAGCAAATACGGAACCACTACAAACTTCACAGAGTTCATGACCAGACGCGCTGATCAATTCACACCAGACAAATAATGACTCCCACGAGTCTTTCAACACATCAAAACTCCACAGATGGTACAGTCGGAAGGATGCTGTTGGTTAAAGCAGGTTTGGGGCGGTTGGGTGCAGCCAGGTTATGACTGTCGGTTACAGTAGTTTGGGTGCTGTTGGGGCTGGTTGCGGCCTGGGCGGTGGTGTGCATGGCTGTTTAGTGCATGGCTATTTGGTTAGGTTGGTCAGTTGCTGTTAGTTGCAGCAGGTTAGGGGCTGGTGGTTGAGCCAGCGGGGTATTTGGTCCAGCCAGTGTGTAGTTGGATCGGTGGGGCTCTGTTGGTTACAGCTTGGTTGGTGGCTGTCGGGTACAGTCATTTGGTTGCTGTTGGTTGCAGCAGGTTAGGGGTTGTTGGTTGCGGCCTGGATTCATATGTGGTGTATGACTGTTTTGTGACAGTAGGTTGGATGATGTTGGTTAAAGCAGGTTAGGGACTGTTGGGTGCAGCCAGTTTGTGACTGTGGGTTGCTGTCGGTCGGATGCTGTTGGTTGCAGTAGGTTAGGGGTTGTTGGTTGCGGCCTGGTTTCAGAGTGACAGTAGGTCGGATGCTGCTGGTTAAAGCAGGTTTGTGGCTGTTGGGTACAGCCAGTTTATGACTGTCGGTTGCAGTCGGTGGGGTGCTGTTGGGGTTGGTGGCGGCCTGGTTTCAAGTGGTGTTCACAGCTGTTTAGTGTATGACTGTTTGGTACAGTTGGTCATTGCTGTTAGTTGCCGCAGGTTAGGGGCTGATGGTTCAGCCAGTGTGTAGTTGGTTCAGTGAGAATGTTGGTTACTGCCTGGGTGGTGACTGTCGGGTGCAGTTGTTTGGTTGCCGTTAGTACAACAGGTTGGGGGGGCTGCATGGTACCGGTTGACTGTGGGTTACAGTCGGAGATTTGGTATAGGGCCATGGGTGGTGCTTGGCATTTGGTGTAGGGCTGTGTGAGGTGCATAGCGTTTGGTGCATGAAGTAACTAGTGGCAGACAAGTTAGGCGGCTGTGGAGCCATGAGTGTCATAACTAGTGGCAGACTAGTTAGGTGACTCTGTGGAGTGTAAGTTCAGTGGTTTCTGCGGAGACCCTGGAGATGTAGGTGTAGGTCCTTTCCTCAGCGCACCCGCTAAGGGAGAGTAATGAAGGCATACCCACTCACACCAAACAGGGAAGGAAGCCAATCCTAGACCAAACCCAACAAGCCCTTTAACAAATAGCTGGGCAAAGGGGCGTCTACCGAAGAGCCTCCTCTTTCCTTTAGGTACTCTGTCCACACATGCCCTTGGATAGGATTTAACATCCTGGTTCTAGAGTCAGCTCTGGCCTTGGTTAACTCTGCCCACATATTCTTAAAATTGCCCCACCCCGTAGGACAGCAATCAAATGTTTGCAATATGCATTCTGTAGAGAGTGGTTCCAACCCCTGAGCCAGCATTTAGAGTCCCATTTAATCTGTACCACCCTAAGCGACCTCTCAGTTTCTGAGATCTCAGTACATTGTACCATCCTGAGTTTACGTTGCTTACCGTATTTTGCATCTATTATGGCACTATCGAATGTATTAGTCGGTTTGTCGGAATTATTAAATTTTTTACATTTGTAGAGCGCACTGCAGTCCATAGACATTGAGGCGCATCCAATTAGGGAGTAAGGCTCTGGCACAGGTACCTGTTTTCTCTGCTACAGCCTTAATCCATGCCTCAATATCGTAAGAGCCAAACTGGGCCAGATGCTCAGAAGTCTCACTAGGCAGGTCTGCAATGTACTTACCAACCCTGTTTATTTGTCTAGGGGCCCAGCAAATGCAGTTACCCCTATGGTTGGACGACATACCAGCCCATTCCTGGGTCTTAGTACGGACGGTATATAGGCTAAGGTCTAGTTCCAATATGTTATGGTTGTTGTTTGTTATTAGGAATTACCCCAAATTTCACAGCAGCCACGAGACACTGATTATTCCCAAAGTAATAATCTATCATCGACTGGCAGTTGTTCCCAGTCCACGTCTACATGCCTGGAATATCGCTCTTAGTCCGTCCTTTTAACATTACCAGGTCCCAGGATCTCAGGCACTGAATCCACCTTCTGCTCTTTTCATTACATTTATCTTGATGCATAAGTCACTGTTGGACCACATTTTTACAGGGAGCACAGGGCATTTCATCCAAAAATTTGGCATTCAAATCTCCTCGCAGGAGGACAGAATAATCAGCACGGGACACGCTGCTTATAGCAAAGACCTCTTCTCTTCTAATGCATAATACCCAAACCTGGCGGGGAATATACATTTATAAGAAGCATCTTCCACTAACTAACAGGAAAGTCGATCCCCAACTCAACTTCCAACACATTGTCCCGTGCTGTAATTGGCGTCAAACTACAGGATCGAATTTTGTGTTTGATCCCAATCACAAGCTCCCCGAAATGGCGGCCCTTAGGCCCTTTGTTAGCTAAATCTTGGTACACTGAAAACCATCCACCGTCAGTGCGCAGTCCAACCATGTTTCCTGCAACATGAATATAAATCCTAATCAGCCAGAACATTACCTGTCCCCTCTAATGACAATAGATGACTAAACCCCCTAATGTTCCAACTTGCAATCTTCAAAGGTCAGTGCGGCCTTATCTGGCTTCCTTCCTACAAAGTCTTTTCCTGGGCATTATCGCTCACTGTACATCTTCGAAGCCAGGGCGGGGAAACTCGGAGAACACATTGGGTGGAATACTGCCTCCAATTTCACTCGTCACCCTGCAATCGTACTGCCTGACTTTTCCCGAAGGTATGTACACCCTCCCTGTTGTAGTCAGGGCGTCTAAGCGGGGCCTGCAGCTCATTAAATATTGTTAATTTCAACCAAAGTACAAACAGGACATCAGCATTAGATGAAGAAGCAAAGCATATCAACACCCAATTTGTTGGGATCCCCCATTTAGGTAGTTCCAATCGAGCCATATCAGTAGAGGAAATCATTGGTAGCCATTCAGTATGTTCCCAAAGTTGAAGTAAAGTAGATCTATGCAAGAATGGGCTTACATCTCCAGGCTGCATCTCCTCCAGCTTTACTGAGTTTCCAGGCCTAATAGGGCACATCACCTTATTAGCAGTGGTTATTACGAGCCACATATCTTAGGTACTCTCGCCCCAGGCACTCAGAATGATTTGTGTGCTTGAGAACCTTGAGCCATTCGCTGTCATGGGATAAGATTTCCCCTTCTAATATATGTAAATGTGGCCCAGTGGTATCCTTAGCTGAGTTTTGGAAGTCCCGTCCTAGCCTATAAGGGAGGTCCAGAACTGTGTTGGTACCCTTAGCAGCCACAGGTGCTTCCCTTCCACTTTCTTTCCCCGGACAGTACTTAGTAGACACTTGGGCGTTGCGTGGTAGAGGATCCCTCTTGTGTATAGTCCAACAATCCATAGGACCCTTAAGTGTCACAGTGCGCCACATACCATCAGCCTGGAATCTAGTTGCGTTGCACGCTTTCGCAAACCTTTCCTGGCAGGAATCTCTGTCCAGCATCTGCTGGGGTTCTGTACAAGTGGTGTGGGTGGGTGGGTTTGAGGTTTTGTTCCATACGCCTGCCCTAGTCCCACCCATACTAGATGGCTTAATTATAGGTGGTGGGGAGTTCTCCCTCATTGCTATTTCGGCACACACCGCATCAAGTGCATCCTCCTTATTCCCTGCTGTAATATTAACGGAGTCTTGGGAATTCCAGGACACGTCCGTCCCCTCAGGCGATTCAGTAATCCCAGTCCCACCCCCTTCCCAGTGGATACTTTGAGAGTAGGGACCTGGTGTCCTACCCGACTGAGTCTCAGAGAGGAAGACATGGGTGGGTCGGATAGATGAACAAGTCTGAGAGGGAACTGAGCTGAAGGTCTTATGATCCACGTTTACATCCGTACAAGTTGCCATTTGTTGTTTGTTTGTTTTATTATTTGTATTAAACACCAGACCCTAAGGTATCAGGGCGCATAGCATGAGATAATTCACAGCTTAGTTGCACAGATCATGGTAATACAGTACATAAGAGATATATAGAACAGAGAAAATGTACAGGCAGAGAGAGTGCAAGTGGGAGCATAGGCATGACATGGTGCACAAAGAGGAAATATACAGAGGACATACACAGCTAGCAGTCAATAATATGAATAACAATAATAGCTACAATTATTTATACAGGTCAGACCGGGTGGTCCTAGGTGTCAGAATCAGGCCTAGGTGCCAGAGTCTTTGAGCCATCTTGCTATATTCCATCGGAAGTTTTAGTACGATTGGACTGCCCTCAGTGGGGTGGGTAGAGCGTTCCACAATTGGGCTGCCTTGACCGGGAAACTATTACCCCCAACTCTAGCTTAAATCTAGGGACTAAGAGGTAGTTTGTGTTGGATAATCTGGTAGTTCTTGTCGAGGATTTCATGGTGAGTCTTTCTGTCAAGTGGCAAGGTGCCACATTGTTCAGGCATTTATATGTCAGTGAGGCGACTTCTAGCTTGATATTGTTTTGTGTCGAAAGCCAATTAATAGCTCTTCTGGTCACGGAGATATGTTCTCTCCTGGAAATTCCAAGAACTGCTCTAAGGGCATTATTTTGAATGAAATGGACTTTCTTAATAGTTTGTTTATTCACCCCTATGTACAGGCTTTGATAAAATGAGTGCCCTGGCCAGGGTAATACAGCTATTGTTAGACAAGAAAGGTTTACCTGCTCTAATAAATTTGCAGGTGTATGCCGTGGCCAAGGCCATGGCATTAACTTGCTTGTTGAGAGATAGGGTTGAATCCAAGTAGAAACCCAGGGTTTTCACCTGGCGACGGTGATAATATTGTTGTCAATATTAAAGGTATAGTATTTAGGGCTTAGTTGTTTCAAAGCGCATTGATCAGCAGCAATTACTGATCCGAGAGCCAGCAAGGCTTCCAATTTAGAAGTTAGCTCATTAAGGTAGGGTTTAAGTTTGTCATCTTTCCAGGCTGGAGCCCTGTCATTCATTGGCCCCGTGATCCCGAAGCATAATTGGATGCTCCCACTGCCTCCATTTCTAGTGAAAGGGCAGCGAAGTTTAGGCTTGTGGATAGATTAGTCACATTGTCAGCCCTGTCCAAGTGTATGTTACTGTAAGTATTTCCTTGTAAAGACCTACCGAGATTGAGTAGTAACACGTTATTATCCAGGGACTGCATAGAGCATGACATCAGTGCCTGGGATTCACCATCCATACTCAATGTTCCTGATGTGTTCTTCATAGAGATGTTTGGTTTGGAGGGTAGGGTACCTGTAATCCGGATTGGGGAAGTAGGGGGAACCAGAATTACTCTGGGTGTTTGGGTGGATGTATTGCCTACACCCAGAAAAAAACAGAGATTCTGGATTGGTAGGAAGCAGAGCTAACCCCATTGGGCCTCTTATCCTTTGTGTGGGAGCGAGGGGCCAGTAGGCCCCTCTCTGCCACACACTTCTCAGTACAAAGCTTGGACCAAGTACCTCCAGTAGTGGGTTCGCCCCTTGCCCTTATGCAAAGTTAACCTTCGTTGACTTTCGTGTAGCTGGGACCACTGAGCAGGACACAGGGCATCCATCTTTTGTACCCCCTTTCGACTCCATCTTGGTGACCAGGCCTCACTGCAATAGTACAAAAACGCTCATCTCCCTCTCCTCACTGCGATCAGGCACACAGAGCACATGGCCCCCACCTTCGTTCCCACTCAGACTGGAAAACTCTGCAGCTCCATTCTCACGCTGAAACCAGAGGTATTTGCAACAACTAATAAATGTATCACATCAGTCTTCCTCTGAGATCGCTGTCCTGCATGTGAACCAGCATGAACTAAGCACATAGCTCGTTCATCTTCGCAAACGTGTCCTTGCCACCGCACCCTCACCGATGGAAACTTACTGCCATTCTGACCCTGTGTCCCTGCAAGATATTCTTTTCATGTGACAGAGCACCGACCATGCCATGATGCCAACCCAGCAGACCTCCAAATAACATTAGACCCCTGCTGCAGTATATCGTGCCTAATACTAACAAATGCCACATACCTGAGATTCTTGTGAGACTAACCCTACAGTTTAATGAGAGTATTATAGTGGTCAAGACCCCTAAACCTGTGACCTGTATAACCCAAATGTTATAGATGATATAGACACCTGTGTGATTTGTATAGTGACATGATAAACTACTGAGAGTCTTTTGATCAACCATTATGTAGTGCATGCATTATTTAGAATGTATTCATTAGCTTAGATAGTGACCACCCTGCTTCACGGCGACCTGACCTTCACCCATTCGGAGCACAGATATCTGACGCCCATCCTCCCACCAACCAAGCAACCAACCAGGAGGAAGAGATGATGCCCACACCTAAGACACCATCCTGGCTGACCAATCCGGGTCCAACGTAGCATTATATGTTGGATATGTCATTGTGCCTATATAATGTACTGTAACATTAATTTTGCCAGAGCGCTCTCAGAGACCTAGATAAACTTTTCCTTGGACTCTCGCAGCCTGCTCTCCTTGCCTTATTCCCCGCCCGGGGTGTGTCTGTTTTATTTTCTTGCACGTATAAGATGGGGAGGGCACAAACATTTGGTGAAACCCTGCAACGTGATTTGGAGAGGTGCCTCGAGGCCCACACTGTGTGGCGACATCCGGGACGCCCCCCAGCAAAAGCATCGCCTCCGTGGCCAATCAGCCTGTGCGCACTACAAGAAAGGGTCAAGGGTTCCCGGTTGACGAATACACGACTGAAAAGCTGCTCGCCGAGGTGGGCCACGGCTTGGTTGGGGAGCGGACCAGACTGGGGTCGGACCGCGAACGGTGACCCTCGCATCACCTGACTGAACATGTGAGTGCCGGTTGCGAAGGTTACCAAGGAAAGGTAGGGGAAATAGAAGGGAACAGGGAAACAGGTGGTAATGGGTTATAAAAAAGTGTAGGGTCTCTGTAAGTGATGATGAGGCTTTTCTGATCTGTCCTTTATATGGCCATTAGGTTTTGTGAGAAGTGAGAAAAAGAACAAAAGAGGTATCCTACCCCGAACGGGGTAGAAGGCGGCGCCGCGTAGCATTGTCTCGTCCAGTGCAGATAAAATAAGTGAAGATAAAGAGAAAATAGTAGGGGTCTTGTATATTGAGTAGACTCGGATTAGTTATTTAGAACATTCTTTTTCCATGCAAGCAAGAATTCTTGGAAGAAAGGGAGAGGGTGTAAGAGGTGGGGAGTGAATGAGTAGATTAGATGGAAATGGGAACGGGTTGGTAACGGGAACAAAGAGGAAATAAAGGCGCGCAGGTAGTGCATGTGCATGTTATATGTTATATGTGTTTCCATGTTCTGTCTATTTGTTGGTCAAGAATATCAAAGCATTGTAATTGATTTATTGGTAAAGTGATACACATGCAAAGGTGAACTATTGAATTTGAAAATGCAATAATTACAAAAGTGACAGTGAATACTGATACATAAAAACCAGTAATAATTGAGAAGCACTTGATATATTGTTGGTCTGAAAGAAAGGACGAGTGGGTGGAAAGGTGATTAAGGGGAGAAAACATCGTTATGGGGGAATAACACCACTAGCTCATATTTGTCAATGCCTTCCATTATACAGTGAAAAGTACCATGATCAATGGTTGACAGAGATAAAAGGAGACAGTGTAACACCGATTTGGCCAGAAGGAGGGTCATTTGACAAGAGAGTGTTAGATTTAGTGTCTACGCACTTGCTAGCAAGATATAAGGGGAAGCAGTTACAGAATAGAAGGGAAGTGCTGGATCTATGGCGAATGTTCGCGGAAGTGACCCCCACAACAGAGGTAGATAAAGAAAGACCAACTGAAAAACAGAAACCACAGGAAGAGGTAAGCGGAACGCCAAAGGGCGAGTGCACAACAACCACAGCTGAGGGTGACACAACCGAAATATATCCGTTAATGACAAGACCAGCAGTAGGATACAGCGAGCCCCTGTACATACCAGCATGCCCCACCCCCACTCCCTCAAATGGAGCGGTAGCTACAGCACCACCACCCTATGACAAAGGAGGTTTGTATGGCCCAACGAGCACATCCCCTGTAAATTTAGCACACTTAACAGGAGAGTTAGACCGCTATCTAGCGCATGCACAGATTGAGATAGCACGGCTAAGAGCCCTGTGCGATAGGGGCCAAATACTGACAGGGGGAGGGGAGGTACCACCATTGTCTATAACAGATCTCACACCCACATTAAGTACAGCAGGAGAGGTGACGCCAGCAATTTCAGAGCCAGCACGATCCATATCATCGCAGGGGACGCACATACCAAAAGGGCGAGAAAAAGAATGGCAATCAGGAGAGTTCCTGTTCAATCTGAATGACAAACCAGTGAGAATCATACGCCCAGCTACCCCAGAGAGCCAGCAAGGGGAAGGACAGGAGGAGAATGGTGAGCAAGAAGCAGAGATAGAAGAGGTGTGGAGTGATTTAGACGAATACGAGGAAGGGGCGGCCGCTGTAGGATCCCCATTGCCACATCATTTCGATGACTCAGACCCACCGTCTGGTAAAAAAGGGGACGGTAAGTAAAACAGGAAGGACATAAGTTACAGATGCCGTTGATACATAAGGGAGCAGGTAGGGCACACTACATTCCGTGGGCCCAAATGGACAAAAACAACCTGCTGAAAGTGCTCCCCCACTATCGGGAGGGGCTGGGAAATGAAACCACGCATTAAAAAAAAACACGGCAGGGGTGCCACTAGCCATAGGTGTTGTAAAACGTTTGTTAGTGTTGGCAGTTGGCGATCAGGCAGATGCAGTATGGGAGAAGGCAGGATTCCCAGGAGTAACAATGAGTTGTGACCGCCACAACGGATCGTCGTTCAAAAACATTCGAGCGCAAGTATGGGACGCATTGCGACGCACGTTTCCAGACATTACAGATTTACATTTAGTGATGCAGTGTACAATGGAGGAAAACGAGGATCCTACGCAATTCATACTACGGGTGCAGGATTTGTGGAGAAGCGAAACTGGCACGGCGTGGAACCAGTCCACCGCCTTGTTCTATTTTATCATCAAAAAAGGGGCTCCCGAAGGAGGTACAGAAGGCCTTGGACAAAATAGCTGGGATAGAAGCCAAGGGCTGGCCTGAAATACAGAGCATAATTGTACACCACTGCAGGAGGATCAAAGAGAGGGAAAAGGAGATAGCACAAAAGAGGCTGGCAGACGAGGCGAAGCTGGTACAGAACAAATTAGTGAAGGTCGCCGCCATCAACGCCAGCGTAGCCACAGACAGAGAAAACGAGGGGGATGAAGGAGCGGGAAGTAGGCCAGTAACAATAGCAGAGTTGCGGACGGCAGGAGAACAAGGACCGTGGAACGGAGAGGATTCCTACAGCGGACCACAGTGGCAAGAAAGACCGACAAGAGGAAGAGGTGGGTACCGTGGCCAGAGAGGAGGATTTGGGGGTATGGGGAATAGAGGATTTGGTGGGCAGGGGATGAGAGGAGGACCGCAAGGGTCTTGTTGGAACTGTAGGAGATGGGGACATTATTCGAGGGATTGCAGAATGCGCCATTCAGGGTATTTCCAAGGGCAGCAGACCATGGAAAATGAACAAGGATGGGGATACCCACACCCAGGTAGCCCATATGGGTTACCAATGGGAAGGGGAAGACAACAAGACCAGTGCTATAACGAATCCCAAATGCAGCAAAGACAGCCACCCCCACAACCGCATCACAGCGCACAGCAACCGATGGTGAGACAAAACGCTGTAGGCAATGCAAATAGTAACTGTTTCGCACCTGCGCCATTCCGTGGCCTGACAGTGGTCAGAGACAATGTCTTTTCAGTACCAGGGCAAGAAAGGTATGCAGACTAGGACAGCCCACAGGGAACACTTGCATGTCCAGTTCTATCCACCACCCTACGTGCAGAAGAGGAACCACTAGTGGGGGCAGAGATAGGAAACAGGCAGCTTATCTTCATGGTAGACTCAGGAGCAGAGAAATCATGTCTTATGGAAGGGCGGTTTCTGCTCTCAGGCAGGAATTTGGAAACGCAGGGGTTCTCTGGGGCTATTTTAAAAGTTCCTTACACTAAAGATCTTGATATAACGGTAGGGGGAAAAAACGTGCGCGCACCTTTACTATAGCACGAAGACGCGCCAATCAATTTACTGGGCAGAGATT
The DNA here is from genome assembly GCF_040938575.1 of Ambystoma mexicanum. Taxonomy (NCBI): domain Eukaryota; kingdom Metazoa; phylum Chordata; class Amphibia; order Caudata; family Ambystomatidae; genus Ambystoma; species Ambystoma mexicanum. Next base: position 1,545,499,341 of record NC_090922.1, read on the forward strand.
TGCTAAGTAAATTGAACATGACCATTTCGTTTACTGAGTGGGGAATAGTGTGCTCCTCCCCAGGAGTATGCTCAGTACGAGCAATGTTGATGATTAGCACAGTGATGAATGAAGTTGTGGTGCGAGGAATACCCATTGATATAAGCATGTTTATATATGGCATCAAAGTATTAGCCTGAGTGGTACCAGAGATAACGAGAAAGGAATGGAGAACACCATCAGATTTTATATTCTGCCCAATTGTACACACAGATGTTGTGCCAGGCACGATCATATCCATAGACATCGAGGCAGTTCAGGTATCAAGCAAACGCATTGTGGTCATACGATTGGACGCGGATGGGTGTGAGTGGAGAACTGTGCATAGACCCCAACATAATGCTAAGAGAAATAACAGATGAGGAATTATTCACGGATAATGAAGATGACGGAGAGATAAAATAATGGAAATAAGCATACCATGTGACATCATGATTCAGTACAGAGAGGTACACAACCCACTTATGACTAGCATTAATGCCCCGCGGACAATATTTGAGGAAGATATGGCAAAGGTGGCACCTGAAATCTGGACTACAGGCCCCCACGATGTAGGATTACTCCATGAGGAGACACCAATAAAGATAAAACTAAAACCAGGTACCATACTGCCACGAGTGAAACAATACCCAATATCCAGAGAAGCAGAGGAAGGGATTAGGGAGACAATAAATGCACCCCTGAACCAAGGTATTATAGTGCCATCAAACTCCCCGTGTAATACGGCCATCTGCCCGATCAAAAAGGCAAAAGGAGGGGCGTGGAGGATGATCCAAGATCTCCGCCCATTCACTGACGTCATTCAAAAAGAGTTCCCATTAGTGCCTAACCCGGCATCAATACTGTGCAGCATACCCAAAGAATCTACATGTTTTACTGTGGTGGATTTGACAAATGATTTCTTCTCCATACCACTCGACCCAGGCTCGCAGTACCTGACAGCGTTCACATTAGGGAACAACAGGTATGAACATTGCAGACTCCCACAGGGGTATTGCGAGAGCCCTAGCATCTTTAACAGAGTGCTGCGTAAAGACATTGGGAATATAGATGTAGAAAGCACTATTATTCAATGCGTAGATGATTTACTCGTCTGCGCCACACAGAAGAAAAGTGCAGAGAAGACTCCATAACACTATTAAACGTGTTGGCTGCCAAGGGGAATAAAGTGGACAAAGGAAAATTGCATTACTGCCTGGCTGACGTTGTATACCTCGGACAGCTAATATCAAAAGATGGGAAACGGATACTCCCAGATAGGGCAGCTGCTATACGCAACGTGATCATACCCTAAAACAGTTAAAGAAATGCAAAAATTCCTCAGTATATGTCATTATTGCCGAGCATGGATCCTTGATTACGCAGCATACAAACGCCCATTGCTACAAGCATTGAAAGAAGCACAGAAGAGTAGGGCCCCAATAAAATGGACACATGACATGATGGCACAGTACTTTAGATTAAAAGACCTCATTGCAGATGCTCCAGTACTCGCGAACCCAGATTATGAGAGGGAATTCTTCTTATTTTCACACTGCAATGGAACACTGAAGACAGCAGTGCTCACACAGAAAACATCATTAGGACACAAACCATTGGCCTATTACAGTGGAACATTAGATGCAGTGATGCAAGGACACTTTGCGTGTGAACAGTCCCTCGCTGTAGCAGCTTTCGCTATTGAAAAATGTGCCACAATCGTGATGGGATGTTCGGTAACACTATATGCAGAACACTCCTTATTTGCAATTCTTGAGAGGTCAAAATCAACATTAATAACACAGAGAGCAACAGCATATGAGATAGTAATTTCAAGCCCCAACGTACACGTTGTCAGGTGCAAAACAGTAAACCCAGCAACATTTATTACAGAACCATGCACCACAGAGGACATGCAAGAACACGACTGCACCACCTATGAAGGGGAGGGCGATGACATTCCCAAAGCGAGCGAAAACGCCCTGAAGGAAGGAGAGATATATTTCATAGATGGGTCAGCATCGATAAACCCTGAAACATGGGAGAGCGATGTAACGGAGCAAGGTATTTAACTGTAGTGGTATGTCCCTTTTCAAGGTGGGTGGAAGCAGATCCATGTCCCCACCCAGACGCAAAGTGTGCGGCTAAGTTCCTGGTGCGAGAGGTCTTTTCTCGTGGGGGAATATGTGATGTGATAAGATCAGACAACGGCGCACACTTTGTGAATGACCTTTTCAAGGACGTGACGTCACTCTTGGGGGTGAAACACAAACTGTGTTCCATTTATCATCCGATGGCGAATGGGATGGTGGAAAAGATCAACGGAGTACTAAAGAGTAAACTATCAAAATTGTGTAATACGCTGAAAAAGAACTGGGTGTATTGCTTACCCCTAGCACTGTTTCAACTCAGAACGCAACCATGCAAGGACCACTATCTGAGCCCCATGAGATTGTGACTGGGAGGCGAATACACACACCGCTCTCCCCGATTAGGAGAGCATCAGACGCACACAGAGCTGCCACAGTGCTGGGGGAGGAATTTAAGGAATACCTGACCCAGCTGACGCACGTAGTACGCAGCATAGCATGACAAATTGCACCACCATTTACTGAGAATGCAGCAACTGACACTACCACGCCAGCTGCAGACAGCCCAGGTGGGCCACTGTTGCCAGGGGCACAGGTCTACGTTAGGACTTTTGTGAGGAGATGGAATTCACTGAGGGTTCATGACCCTTACGAGGTCATTTATAGTACTCCCTTGGCAGTTAAAGTTAAGGGACTGAAATATTGGGTGCATCTCTCAGATGTGAGGAGAGCATGCGATAGTACACTCCCTCAGACTGAACAGGAATGTGCAAGCGGCACAACGGATGAGGCTCAGGCACAATGATAATGTAATTTAAGTAAAGAGAACATGTAAAGGGCGAGAGTGACGACACGCCCTCTGGGTTAAAGTGAACTGTGTCTATGTCATTTTTCTCCCTCCACTTTCTTTTCATCACTATCTCTATCCCTCAATATTAATATGAAGTGCTTAAAGCAAAGGACATAAATAAAATAAGAGTGCAAAAATGAGTAAATAATGAAAAATAAATATGTAGATATACAACTGTATTCATTCTGGTGACTTAACAACTTTTTATCGCCCCTCCAGGTGGCAAATTGACCAACGCAGCACAATCACCGAAAACACCATTATGTTAGATAGCGATAGAGATGCCATTACGGCTAATAGGTTCAGCAATGTTGAATGTGTTTTGAAATGTGCTGCAGTTTTTTTTCAGTGATGTTGTTTTTCATGGCCTGGTACTATACACTTTTATCTTTGGTTAATGACATGCACAAGGGGGGGGAGCGGGGCTAAACTGATACGAGAAAGTTCGCACTTAATATGGACTGGAGTAAAGACAATGTGGAAAGAAACGTATGACATTGATGCTAATGGTACAAATGCAATGCAACCTTCAGAACACTCCGCTGCAGATCCAACAAGTGTGTCCTTGTTACATCTGAGTATAAATATAAGTAATGATTATGAGTTGAATGTATACGATGGCGACTACTATTGGCCGAGCAACGTAGCTAACACAAGCCTGCATGAACAAATAACAGTAGAGCCTACCTCATATTACGCTGCTGCCACTAATGAATACACACATGATAACATATTTAACGGTAATGACACAGCTTGGGCGGGCATGTTCCCAATACACTACCAAAGAGTGAAGCGCTACAAGGAGGGAGGTTGAAGGAGAAGGAAGAGGGGGGCATAAGGGAAAAGATATGACATTTATCATGACTTGAGGTTAGATGAGATAGAAGACCCCCGTCACCCAGATCAATCAAACAAGTGGTATTCGGACATGAGTGCCACGGCAAAGCAGGTGACAAATGAGAGCTGTTACGTTTGTTCGCTCATACCACATGCATCAGGGACACTGAAAATGTTAGTACCACAGGAAGTGCCCTTGTCGGAGGCCCAGTGTTTGATTCATTTAGTTTTGTGTAGGATAAAAAGCACCTTCCAAGCACACACCGTTACTATGGAAAGACTGGAAAATGAGAGAACGTGCGCAAGCAGACGTCAAGGAGCAATTTGCCTTAAGGAACCATTTCTTGTCATCAAGGGAACGAGGTATGCAGAGAACAAGTGGCATGGTGAAACTATCGAATGCAAAGCAGAAGCCCTCCGGGGTCTACCTGAAGACACCTTCCAATGGATAAAAGGAATATGCACCCCCATCTGGTCGCAACACGTGACTAAGCTAACATGGGTCAGAGCATTGGAAAAACCTATCAAAATACGGAAAGAAGTACCACATGAACTGTGTTTCCATGGGGAAAGAGGAGTGAACTTGGGGGAAACAAAGAAATGCAACTAGACGGTAATCATACCTGACATGAAGAAAGGCACCGCTGCACTAATGGACATGTATTGGATTTGCGGCAAACAACCCTATCTACACCTCCCAAAAGCATGGAAAGGTACTTGTGCCTTGGTCACCCTCCACACAGCCCTGATGGTAATACCAGAGAGTCATATACGAGGAAAAGAAGGAGAATCAGCTGGCATATTGGCAGCAGGGCAATCGGCTGAACCATCGACAGCGCCCCAACAAATGATAACAGAAGCTCCAACTTACGAACTATTGTCAGAATATGAACTGAAGAAAAAACTAACATGAAGTAAAAGGTCCTCCAATTACATCTCATCAGAATCATCGAAACTCCTTGCTGAGATCCCGCAGAGGTACAAGCTCTTTTCATCAGCAGAAACATTTTTCGCATCACTCCTTGTCCCGGGACTCCAAGCACAAACAAACGCTAAATGGTTGCAGATAGTGCGCTGGGAGCTGAACACTGAAGAAGGGTTCAATGTTATAAAAATACAGCTCCATGCACTGCGCCTAATGGCAATGCAAAACAGATATGTCCTAGATCTCCTCACGGCAATGGACGGTGGTGATTGCCGAAAAATTGGGGGGGCGTGTCGCACGTTCGCGCCAACTAAAGATGCTGATAACGGGACACTCTCACATGTGATAACAGCAGTACATAATTTAGGAGAGAGGATGAGAACAGAAGGAGGCGCAGAGGAAAGCACATGGTTCGACAATCTGTTCAGCTGGATACCATCATGGGCAAACGTGGCAATGAAAATACTCGTCCCCATCATCGTCTTTGTGCTCCTATTCTTCTGTGTGTGCCAACTGGGACTCCGGTGTTGTGAAAGAGCATGCCTACCTCAACTATGATGATGGTAACAATGGGCCGACCGACAACGGTAGCTACTATGATAGACGCACAAACACAAACAGGGGAGTATACCACACCACAATACAGAATAACGGCTATTTGCAGACAATATGGGGACAGGGTTGATAATTTGCACCACACAACAATAAAGGAACCACAGGAGCTACAATGGTACAGGGAGGTATGGGTGGACTTAGATGGAGATGGTGGGATCTACTTGATGTGTACACCAGATGAATATGCCAGAAGAGGGAATATCTTAAGAAGTGTATGCAGAGCATGGATGCCAATAAAGGGCACCCCAGCCTGGGACAAAGCAGTCGCGGAGGCTGAGTACTACCGACGGGAGAATGAAAAGGATAAAAAATAAATATTTGTTACTTTTGATGTAACGAAAGGGGGGGATGTGTGGGAGCGAGGGGCCAGCAGGCCCCTCTCTGCCACACACTTTTCAGTACAAAGCTTGGACCAAGTGCCTCCAGTAGTGGGTTCGCCCCTTGCCCTTATGCGAAGTTAACTTTTGTTGACTTTTGTGTAGCTGGGACCACTGAGCAGGACACAGGGCATCCATCTTTTGTACCCCCTTTCGAATCCATCTTGGTGACCAGGCCTCACTGTGATAGTACAAAAACGCTTCTCTCCCTCTCCTCACTGCGATCAGGCACACTGTGCACATGGCCCCCACCTTCGTTCCCACTCAGACTGGAAAACTGTGCAGCTCCATTCTCATGCTGAAGCCAGAGGTATTTGCAAAAACTAATAAATGTATCACATCAGTCTTCCTCTGAGATCACTGTCCTGCATGTGAACCAGCATGAACTAAGCACATAGCTCGTTCATCTTCGCAAACGTGTCCTTGCCACCGCACCCTCACCGAAGGAGACTTACTGCCATTCTGACCCTTTGTCCCTGCAAGATATTCTTTTCATGTGCCAGAGCACCGACCATGCCATGATGCCCACCCAGCAGACCCCCAAATAACATTAGACCCCTGCTGCAGTATAACGTGCCTAATACTAACAAATGCCACATACCTGAGATTCTTGTGAGACTAACCCTACAGTTCAATGAGAGTATTATAGTGGTCAAGACCCTTAAACCTGTGACCTGTATAACCCAAATGTTATAGATGATATAGACACCTGTGTGATTTGTATAGTGACATGATAAACTACTGAGAGTCTTTTGATCAACCATTATGTAATGCATGCATTATTTAGAATGTATTCATTAGCTTAGATAGTGACCACCCTGCTTCACGGCGACCTGACCTTCACCCATTCGGAGCACAGATATCTGACGTCCATCCTCCCACCAACCAAGCAACCAACTAGGAGGAAGAGATGATGCCCACACCTAAGACATCACCCTGGCTGACCAATCCGGGTCCAACGTAGCATTATATGTTAGATATGTCATTGTGCCTATGTAATGAACTGTAACATTAATTTTGCCAGAGCGCTCTCAGAGACCTAGATAAACTTTTCCTTGGACTCTCGCAGCCTGCTCTCCTTGCCTTATTCCCCGCACGGGGTGTGTCTGTTTTATTTTCTTGCACGTATAAGACGGGGATGGCACAAACACCTTCCACTTTTTTGTCCTTGGTGCGTCTCTGTGCGCTTTCCTTGTAAGCGTCGGACTACAGACTTGATTCCCTCTCGCTGGTATGTCACTGGTCCAATTCAGGCTTCATATTTCCAACTTAATTTGTCACAGGTGGACTATTTAGCAACAGATCTGGGGCACCCAGCATGGACCCAACATCCGCTGCTTAGAGGGTGTTTTATCACGTGATACTGTAACCCACTTTATAGAGGCACTTCACCCCCAGGGGAACAGTCCAGTTCGTAGGAGTAGCAAACTTATTAGCAATTGCAGCAAATCCAGTATCCGCTATTTTAGTCAATGGGCTGTACTCTGAGTCTCCTGGGTCCCATTAAATTTACAATCGTACAATAAAATTAAGTCGAATTAGGTCAATGGGGAGGTTCAAAGTCCCATCGGTCTGCAGTCACCTCTCCCCCTGGTTGAACTTCAGTTTTAAAAAGAAAACTGAAGGAGGTTGTCTAACCTGGTGTGAAGTCAACGGAGAGGGCCTTCTGCCCGATGCCAGACTTCCCAGGTGTTTAATTTCTGCTCTCTTAATCCACTGCAGCAGTGCATGTGTTGCTCCCTCAGCAGAACAATAGTTCAGTTCCAACAAAATGCTTCACGTCGAAGGCTGTACAACAATGTGCAGCGTATCACTGGTTCGGTAGACAAAGGAAGCAGGGGGTCCGCAACAATTTGTACCCACACTAAGACACTCAGCCACACTCCACCAGTGGCTCCGCCTTGTCAGAGAAGCATTATTTCATAAATCTCTACTTATCTCAAAGAGTATTGCTCAACTTTTTTAATCTCAAAAACAATAAATATGAGTAAGCACCATCAATCGCAGCTCAATCATCTTTTGTGTCAACAGCCTATCTTTCTTCTGACTGGTGCCAATCGTTTACTACACTTAACTCAAAACAGCTTCAATTTCAAATTTCACAATTTATCACTTTCTCAGAACTTCATACATCAAATAATAATGGTTCCATGTGATAATATCCCTGCAAAAATATCGCCATACAAATGTTTTGCCATATTTTTGCGGCAATATTACCCCATGGAACCTGCGGGGGACACCCCCACAACCCCCATATATTTTTAAAGGGAGCGGGGGACACCCCCGCATCCCCCCCACCCATTTACCCCATAAATTATCCCCACCAAAAATATCGCCTATGGCCGTTCCCGATGACCATATGTACGGCAATATTTTTGGTGGGGATAATATTACCTGATACCATAATAATCACAAAAATAACGCGGTGCACATTAAAAACAAACCCTGTGATCACCTTCCCTTTTCCCTATAATAATTCTAGTAAGAGGTATTTTCTCTACGCCTACAAATATATTATTGTATACAGAGGTTAAGACATCACCTTCCATGGTCCTGACCGTGTGTATCCTCTCTCTTAATATTCCGAATTGAATTTGAGATGTCTTCTTCTATCTCCCTTGAAATAGGATTACCAGGTGTTTCCTTTATTCACACACAATTCCAGTTACCCAATTTATATTCATAAAATATCAGCATCTCGTCCCTTTATATTGCCATTTCCCTTAGACTACTTACACTTGTTTAATCGAATCAAGGCCTTCGGTATCGACTCCTCCTCCAAACCGACCACTTCTTCTTTCGGTCCGCGGAGCACCAGTGGAAACCGAGCAGGGATTTCTTCAAAGCGGGACCTGCCCACTGTCTCAATTTTTCTAACAAGTTTATTTCTATCAGCCACTCTCCATAGGAAACTCCACAATCTTCCAGCTAATGGCAGAGGATGCCCGGTTGTCCGAAACTCTAAAGTCAAACTAGTTCAGATCAAAACCATCTGCACCGCTACCACATGAACATATGGCCCTTGGAACATGGATCTGTCAAAATAACCAGGCAAACTGAAGAAGATGGCAAGTTGCTGTTTCATTAGAAATTATCTAAAACAGGGAGGTTACAACAAACATCAACCGACGTACGCTCATTCTATGCGACTTCCACATGAAATACAATGATATACTCCCTTATGTGTCAGAATGACATCATGCTACGTGACAATAGTCAAAAACCTATCAAGGGTTGGGATTGGTTAAGGGACACATCTAGATATACAATCATATAGTAGTTAGGTTTGTTATTGGCTGTCCGATGACAGATGGACAACGTATGCCTACCTCTTCATACATGTCTTTTTAGAAAAATAAGTTAGAGAGTGTTTCATTGGTTTCACAAGCTATACGGTCCTTCGTTATATGGACTAATACAATTGATGTGGCTCGCTCGTGCCATGTCTGGAACATTTGGTTCAATTAGCAGCACGTAAGCCAAGACCCAGGTGCAAATAGATAGGCAATGAAGCTGCCCTTCTACCCAATTAGCCCAACATCTCTCATCACCCATGCCTTCTGCCATGAAATTCTTTGTACTTGGCCTTGCAGAGTATTCTTGTCCTAGGAATGCAACGGGAGTAAGGACACTCGCTGTTGTATCTGTAACTCCAAGTTCAAGTCCTATTTTCAGCCTTGACTCATGTGACTAGAGACCGCGATTCTGTTCATTCTGCAAGCTTTAAAATGTTTTAATGAATTAAGACTTGGCATCTTCTGTGTTCTTTCTTGCCCCTTAATGTGAGAGGATTCATTCTTTGTACACACGTTCCTCTTCAGCATAGATAGCTGACCTCGACTTCTCACTTCTTGACTTCAGGCTAGACAGCCTCCCAACGCAGTTCCAACAACCTGCTATTCTGCTGCAACACAACTTTCCATGTTCTCTTCATGATTCTTTGGCTTATTTATTTCATGATACCAATGTCCAGATCTGCCTGCATTCTATTCACTGCTTGTAGCAAGCCTATACGATGACTTCATCTATCTTGCGTTTCAGCATATGTACATTTTTAATACATGTGATTTCTTCAGCACATTTTACTGCGTAATGTTCTTTTTTTTTTTTACACGTTTAAGGTTCACTTGATTCTTTACTTCGTCATTTCTTCTCTAGAATTCATACATTGCCTTCATTTAGTATTTCAGGACTTTGTGCACATTTTCTTATGACTTCATCAGTCTTAGCTCTTTATCATATTCCTTCAGGAATCCTGCAGGCTGTCATCGATTTGAGGGTACATTCGATATGGTTGTCTTAATGGATAGCATCTTCCAAATACTTGCAGTATATTGTACAATAGCTGGTGTTAGACAGGGCACAGTCTTATGGCTCCCATACACGAAAGGTAGGAGTGCAGGATCTCCTGAGGATGTGTGTAGGTCTGCTCCTCTACATTTTTTGTGAACTGTGTTGCTTGGAACCTAGGGAAGGGAACCCCGAGGATTGGTTTTGAACTATATCACTTTGAACTGGAGACAGGTTCTCTTGAGACTTGTTTGTGGAATTTTCTTATACTTGGGGAAGGGGAGCTGAAAGAAAGCTGCAAGCTGGAAGAAGCTCAGAACTTTAAGTTGAACACTATTTCTTTTGATTTTGACATGTCTACACATTGGTTAGCTTTAGTGGTGAGGGCAAACATAGGTTTTAGGGATATTCCACCTTAGCATAGGTAAAGTTAGGCCTTCTACCATCCTGACATTTCATTTAATAAAGTATTTTACTTTGAACTTTAAGTCTGTTGTCTGTGTTTTGCTTCATGATGCCTTTACAATACGCAGATGAGAGTTCACTCAGCAGGGTTCACCCACAGCGGTGTGGCTTTCCACGCTGGTGTTTTGAGCTGACCCTTAATGCCTGGAATGGTGGAAGGTCCACCATTGAGGTGCCGCGGGAGCGCTGGTTGCCGTTCTAGTCTTTTTTGTTTCAATTCCTATATCAGATCAGTTGCTCCGCCCCCTCGGTGCATTGCAACTTTAGGAGTTTGTTTTTTCTCCGTTCCTGCTTGCTCCACTTTACCCTAGGGTGAAGTTGCCTTGTTGTACTTTCCCGCAGACTCTGTTCTTGGTCTGCTTGTGTACCGTGCTTATTTCTCCCTTTCCCGCTTTTCCCTGTGCCGATCGTCTGCTTTCTTGCAGCCCGTGCGACTGCCTTCCTTTTTTGTCTCTCCTTTATTTTCAGGCTTTTCATTGTTCTTCCACCTTTGTACTCCGCAGCTCTTCCGGTCTCATTGCCAGCCCCTCTGGCATTTGCGGTTCTTGTATTCTGCTTATGGTATGTTTGGTTGTTTGCTCTCGTTCTGTCTTACTCATGTAACCTTTGGAGCGGCTCCTTCCGCGTTCCCTCGTGCTCCTACGGTTTGCAAGGCTCTTCCTCCTTACTATAACACTCCTTCTTTATCAGTAACAGCCCTTTCAGCATTTTGTTAAGCTATTGCATTTCTTGGTGCCTTGCTGTTTTTCTTTACCTTCTTGCTTCTTCTGATTAGGCTCCTTCTGGCTGTTTTCTTTCTCTTTTTTCTCTTGCTGTATCCCATACGGCTGACGCTGCAGTTCAATCCTTTTGACCGCCTTTGATCCTCCACCACAGTCCTGTGTTGCATTCTTTGGACCATTTACAATGTTCACTCTTCATAAGACTCTGAACTTGAACCTTGTCAAACCAGGAGAGACATTACTGGCAAACCGCAGGCCTGTGGACCTACACTTGAAGAAATGGAATACATCTCCACCATTTGGATTCCAGGTTTTTTCGTTCCATTAGCCTTTTTCCCCGTAGAGGGCTGCACATGGGGTTTGCCCTTTGTGTTGGTGCTGTTCCCAAAGTCCAACAATAGTGGTGAGCTCCCGGAACAGACCCCCATCTCTTCACCAAGAAGGGTTCTCCCGAGAAGCTAGTCCCAGCTCAATCCGGAACAGACACCTCTACTAGTGACAGCAGCAAGGATTCAAAGGTGAGAGCTGCAACGGCAGACAGCCATAGAGGCTGACTAATGATATTCTGGGGATGACCAGTAGGAAAGTGGGGGTCTGGATCACGGAACAAATATCTCAGAAACCTAACGAAACACACACTGCATCACTGGTTCAACACTGTCTAGAAAATCAACACTCAGCAGATGGCATTAGGTGGGCTGTCATTGATCAACTTAAGGGTGACAGGAGTCATTTTGCTCCACAGAATAGATTACTGAAATTAGAGCAAAACTGGATATTGGGGCTTTGCCCACATGTGCATGGACTTAATGATGACCTACAGTGGCCGGCTTTGCTCACATAATCTGCGCCAGACAAAAAGGGTTGTTTAGCATTTGCATTACCGCCACAGCACAGCAGGGAACAAAATGACACCTACCCAGGAGTGCGAAGTAGTATTCTCTTCCGCTTTTGTGGCTTGTCTCTGACACATTTTATGTTTCTTACCACGTTGGGGAAATAATGTCCTCATCCCGTTGCTCACTCCGATGGGCAAATAATGTCCCAATGCCCAAGAGGCTTAAGAAACAATACATGCATCAGACTCGAACACGGAAAAAAGGTGTCCCAAGATGGCAGTTGGAAATTCCATCAGGCTCAACTCAACGCGCACAATAGATTGTGGGGATTTGAGCAAGGTTCCGTACTTAGACATTTACTAGGGCATCAGGGCGTGTCTGAATGCACTCTGTGAGAATAGGAATGTTAGACGGTGAGGTAGAATGCTGTGTGTTCTCTCTGCGGAAGTTACTCGCCACATCACACACACAACCGAACCGTATGACTCAGGTAAGTTGTTTGCTATTTTCAAGATTGAATTACGGGCCGGTGTTTATATCTCAATAGCATGTTCAATGCCACAATATGCTCTCCTTTCTGTAGACGGTGCACAAGGCATCCTATTGATTCTACCTCAATATCCCTGGTGCATTCTCTTTGGCTTTAATATAGTTTAGTTTATTTACTTGTATAGCGCAACCCACCCAAAGGTATCTGGGCGCTTTTACTTAGGTACATGGTTACAGAGATAGTACACAGGACCCCGCAAAGCAGGGAAGGAGGTGTGTTACAGATCACCTTACCATAGGATTCAGGTTCCAACTCTAAACGTGCACCTCAACATTTGACAGAACTGTAAGTGTCCCTCATTTTAAGTTACACTTTTGAATACTTTTTTGGGAAAGCTAGTGGTGGTGAGCACGGCACACGATTGCATGATTGGTAAATTCCCAGAAAACGTAATGTAATAACTGTAAACTGCACTCTGTTGTTAAACACACACATGTAGAGGACATCACAAGGTCAATGGTTGTGATGCATGTGTTTGTGCCTCTTTTCAGGTAATGATCAACTAACAGAGACACGCACTCCATCCATCACACATGTGCCTTGTCCTGGAGAGGGCTGGTCTCTGGCAGCCTGAAACACGAGTCGGCAGTTACAAAAAGAGACTTTACAAAATTTGAGAATACTTTGAATTTGGGACTTTTAGATGTGTATGTAAATAAATGTAATCATCCCGCCAGCCAGTCCTGAACATTATCTGGAAACTCTGCACGAGGCACAGGTGAATGGTATATATGAAATAGGTTTCAAACATTATTGGCACTTTGGAGCGTCGCTGGAAACCAAAAAATTTTGTAGATCTTTAGACTTGTATTGTTTGTTCACTCTTTTAACACATTAGTTTGAATGTAGTGTCAGTCCAGAAAGAATAGACACACCCTCGATCGTAAGGCACTATACTTTGTTGGCCGAAGACCAACCGCCTCATGTGTTTAGTAATAGAAAGGTGTAGCAAAAGCTTAACCATGGTGCGGCCATTTTAAGGTGACTGAAATCGCCATTTTGTTTTCTTCTTATTTTCTCTGACGTTGCCTTTTTGCCTCATGTAAAACTGCTTTGCTGAAATATTATTCTGCTTCACTGGTGCACAATGCAAGGCCGCGAGTGGCATGTTGAAACATAATGCAGTAACCCGGACAGAAATGCCCGGTCCCCTCCCTCACATATCCTTGGAGAGTGAGCAGCAAGGCATTCTAATCAGTACAGCAAGTGCCACCTAGTCTCGGTAGCACCGTAGAAATGCTAGAGAGAACATTAAATGACTTGAATTATGCTCTTCTTTGCGGCCCCCCTTTCCTGAGCCCGGTAGAGCCCTGCAGAGCAAGTTGACCCCCAGTACACAAATAGAAACGAGGAGATAGCAAGGTCTGGAATTTGTCTCTCCCTACCCACAGCTTGCTTGTAGAAACAGAAGCATTGTGTTCTTTAAAACAAAGACTTATGTCTGTGAGCTTACAAAATGGCAAACTGTTACTAAATGAATGTTTGAAGGTGTCATACTTGTCACCATTGTCAATCATCGTGCCTAGTTCAAAGGAAATGCAGTAGGGGCGGTATAAGTTGTGACACTACTGATTACTAGATGCTTGTTTTATTTAATGTAACTGTTGTACGAATCTCTCTCTCTTGCGTCCCCCAAGGTCTGGTAGACACACGTCGCGGGGCATGGGACCAGTTGGCCAACTGAGACTCTTTGCTTTGCAATGAACCCTAGATTTTTGGAATACATCCTTGTGTCTGGCATATCAGTTCGTGTGTGGTGATTGTGCCTTGTTTCCACAAACGAGGGTCCCTCAGGGGCCCTTTCAGTAGTGAATGAGGTATGTGTGATTGACAGAGATGTGTTATGTACAATTGGAAGTGTACGTAAGGGGTAAATTGCTCTCACCACGTAGAGAAATTGGTGCATGTGTTTGTGTACAGAAGCATTTATGTGTCAATGTTCATGTCATTTGATTGTGGTGTTTCTTTCTTTGTAAAGTGAATAAATGCATATTGTTTTACTCTATGTAGAGATTGTGTTAAATTGCCTTGGTTGCATATTGACAGCAACTTGTATGTATGTATGTATGTATGCAAAATCAGGCCGGGGTACATGTAATGTGTTTGTGTTTTTGATACAGCCTTAAACCCCAGTACGACAATAATAGTTTTGTTGGTTTGACCATTTGTTTTGTGTTTTGACAAATTATATTCTACATTTCCTGACATATCAGCTTTTCCTTTTGACCAAACAGTGGCCCACACAGTTACTGAAATCATGATTGTATGGGACTCTTCCAAACATAGTATCCATGGCAGGAGAATCAGAGAGGTGGTGAACATCGCTACAAAGGCCAGATGGTAGTAAGGACTGTTGAAAATCATCTCTATTGTATTGTAGTAGTCATTTGTATAGCGTTTTTTCCCATTTGTATTGCCTTAACACGATTTGTGGCAGTGAAGCCCATGCGGACTGAATTCCAGGCATGGGAATGATCTAAGAGGAGTCTTAAGATGAGTGTGTGCATGTGGCCAGGATTAGAATTTAGGAGGACTGGCTAGGCTCTGGTAATCAACCAGAGAGGTCAGGTACGTGGATGGGTGCTGAGGGTGGTCACGACAGAGGTCACGAAGCAAGACTGATGTTTCAGTGCGAAAAAGTTATTTGACCAGCAAGACTGAATTTGTCATAGTCATAGCTGCATTCTAGAATGTGTGGATGGAGAGCCATGCCTGCAGATGTCCACCGCAGTGGTGTGTTTATGCTCACTTTAAGATTAGAGGGTGCTGATCTTTGATGTCACTGTGTCATCAGATCTTCTGTGAGGAAGAATAAGCTAGCTACCTTTGTAAACCTTGCTAGGCACTATAGACCAGCTACCTTTACGTCTACCAAGTGCAAGAAAATGGTTGTCCTGAAACATCTTCTAGGTGGGGCAGACAGGCTACTATAGGCACAAGGTTAATGGGATTCTCTGAGCGCAATTGACTGGTTACTTTTAGCATCTTACAACATATCTTCCACGTTCTACAAACGCTAACCAAATCAGTCTAATAGGTGTGATATCAAGGAAAGCTGCATGTACTCACTGTATGTTACAATTGCTAATTGTTGCCGCCTCTTCTCTCACTCTTGGGCAGGCCTCAACCAAAGGGTCAGTTAGATTCTTCAATAGGAATTGGAAGCTTCAGAGTTCAACAGGAAGCAGAGGTGACAGTGTGCTCAGACAAAAGTAACAGGCGCAAGACAGTGAGGGGCAGAATGGTGAAGGGGTGCCTATATTCTTCAGTCTGTATGCCCTGACTAAAGCAACGTGGCCGCCAAGCACTTACGTTGTATCTAGATGGAGTGCAAAAGTGCAGGGCTGTGGACATCTGGCGTCCCTTCTCAAGCCTTGTCAGAAAAACAGCTGAGGAGAGAGAGCCCTCTGGCAAATCCGAAACCGCTTACCAGTAGTCACACTGAGGCGTGCTGAGGAAGGAAGAACAAGCGAGATCAAGAACTGTCCCGACAACAGAGAAACAAACCCAAAATGAAGACACCGACCCACCCCATTATGGAGAACGTAAAGGGGAGAGCGGGAGACCAGGGAAGAGGGGCGTTTATAATATCATGCAAAGAGAGATTGACATATATGAGAAACACAAATGTAACGGTTGTGAAAGTCATCCTAGTCCCAGTGAGAGGAACAGAGATAATGAATGGCATGGTTATAACTCTTTAGACAGGAAGAATGAATATAACAACATCATACTCGTCCCAGTGAGAGAGCCAGTAATCAAGAGAATCATTACTGTGGGCATCATACTCGTCACAGTGAGTGGACCAGTAATAATGAGAATCAGTACTGTGGGATTCATACTCGTCACAGTGAGAGTATCAATAAACAAGAGTGAGAAACATCACTGGTATCATACTCGTCCCAGTGAGAAAGTTGATAGTCAAGAGAGTGAGAATCACCATTGGGTTCATCATACTCGTCCCAGTGAGAAGGCCCAAGAGGGTACGAAAGCCAATGACCAAGAGAGTGAAAAACAACACTGGGCTAACAATCGTTATCTTGGTGGGAAAGTTATGACCAAGAGAGTGACAATCAGCCAGAGAAAGAAAGATTTGTATCTACATTTAAGAAAGATCAAGAGAATCAAAGACAAGGAACTTTGATAAAAGGGATCTTTCAACATCAGGGGAAGTGGAAACCAGGAGATGGGGAAAATCCCCTTCATGAACTGAACGAACTTGTGCAAAAGATAGCTAAGAACTATCTTAAGATTTGTTAATAAAATCATAGCAAGACTGTGGATGCCACCCCAGGAGAAGGAAGTCATTTTGCCGGACTTTACTTGTTTTTGTCTTAGTGGCAGGGTCAGCATAGTTTAGTTTTGGACCGAGGACAAACTTTAGTTTTGACTTCACAAACTCACAACAAACACCCTACTTAGTTTTGTTAGATAGGGAAACCCATAGTACAGGGACAGTGAGGCCTGTTCTTGTTATTTTGAATAAAAGCATCTTGATAATGGCAACTTCTAATAGGTCTCCTCCTTCTAACCCATCACGCCAGTCATAACAAAGGAGCTTTCTTTTTAGGCAGCAATGAGTCAGGGTTTGGTGGACATATACCCTTCGTCATAGGAGGCGGGACCAGAAGTTGATGTTAGGACCAAGGGCAACTGGAAGTGTATTGGCACATGATTATCTGAGAGCACTGGAGAACAACGATGGACTAAGCTGCAATAGGTAAGAGGTCTATTGTTTTGTAGAGCCAGGAATAAGTAACCAGACGTTCATAGTGGTGCACAGGATTGAGCCTCTGGGGAGGTATAGGAGATGTGAGGTTGGGGGATGGGTGAGCTGATTTTGGGTAGCTGGGTGGAATTAAATGCTGTCTGTTTTCTTGCAAAAATTGAAAGTAAAAGCCTTGCTTGTTAATCCTTTGAGACTAATGTTGTGATATTTTCTACTCATCCACAGTTACAATGTGACTTTTCGCTTTGATAATAAACCGAGGGGGGGACAAAGAGGTCCCTGCTCTCTTGCCAAAATATATTTAAAAAAATAATCAAGACAATGATCCATCACATTTAAGCTTTATTTGCCTATTGTCTTTCTTTATTTATGGTTCTGTGATTAGAGAATAACAGATGCCTTTTCAGCAAAAATAAGTGAAAAACATAACCCCCTTCCAAACCCTCATTTCTCTATGTGCTTAAACCAACCCTTGCCCCACCTGTTTTACCCCCTGACCCCACTGCATATCTACTTTTGAATGTGTCAATGTTTTTTCCCGTTTTTGTTTTTCTGTTATGGCATTCTCTATTGTATTCTCCATTATCACTGGATACCTTTAGATACACATCACAGGTACCTTCACCGCCTGTGCCGCCACTTTTATGGTCACATTTGATTTTTGGTGGGTTTTGCCTTAGGCATGAAAAGCTTCTGCCAATAAGAGGGCCAAGAAATGCTTGCAGCCCACAAATGGCACACCTACATTCAAAACTATACCAAATGGAAATTAATTTCAGGAAGGAAAACAGCCACAATACACAAGTTTACGCCGTGGGCGCAATAGCGAAGGTTGGCGGCTTTTACCAAGAATTTGCCATTTTGTCAGGGGACCAAAATTCTGCTTGTTTTACCAGGTGGTGGCCTGCATAAGTTTCAGAACGCTGCCCTCTGTTAATTACTGGTCTTGAAATTCCGGTTGGTTCTTTGGAATTCCTGCAATATTCTGAAATAAACTGTTCTGAAAATTTACAAAACACTAAAATTCATAAACTGGTTGGCTAACACTTGAAAAATATTAGATTGTGTTCAGCCTAGAATACATCATCTTGCATTACTCATACATAGGCTAACAGACAGTGGTATTCCTGTTACACAATGTTGATCACTTGTACGTGTGCAGACTGACTTGCTCCTTGGCTTGCTCGTGGCTTATCCATTGTGGCCCATCGCTCTACACTTACAGGACGTTGACCACCGGCACGATATGCTGCAGTGTTGCTGCTGGGGCTTGGTTTTTTGACTTCAGCTGCCAGGTCTTGTCGATCACTTGTGCAGTGTGCAGGCTGACTTGCCCCTTGGCTCGCTCGTGGCATTATCCATTGTGGCCCATCGCTCTACACTTACAGGACGTTGACCACGGGCACGATATGCTGCAGTGTTGCTGCTTGGGCTTGCTTTTTTCACTTCAGCTGCCAGGTCTTGTCGTTCACTTGTATGGTGTGCAGGCTGACTTGCTCCTTGGCTCGCTCGTGGCATTATCCAATGTGGACCATCGTTCTACACTTACAGGACGTTGACCACCGGCACGATATGCTGTAGTGTTGCTGCTGGGGCTTGGTTTTTTCACTTCAGCTGCCAGGTCTTGTCGATCACTTGTGCAGTGTGCAGGCTGACTTGCCCCTTGGCTCGCTCGTGGCATTATCCATTGTGGCCCATCGCTCTACACTTACAGGACGTTGACCACCGGCACGATATGCTGCAGAGCTGCTGCTGGCGCTTGCTTTTTTCACTTCAGCTGCCAGGTCTTGTCGATCACTTGTGTAGTGTGCAGGCTGACTTGCTCCTTGGCTCGCTCGTGGCATTATCCGTTGTGACGATTGCTCTACACTTACAGGACGTTGACCACCGGCACGATATGCTGCAGAACTGCTGCTGGGGCTTGCTTTTTTCACTTCAGCTGCCAGGTCTTGTCGAGGCCTGCTGGGAGCGGCGTGGACAGGGCGCGCAGGCCTAACGGCTCCCTGGGCGCGAGGCCTGCTTTGAGAGGTGTGGGCTGCGCGCGGGCCTAACCAGTGTTGCCAATTTAGCGACTTTCTCGCTATATTTAGAGAGAAAGTATGCCCCCCTAGCGACTTTTTCACTGAAAAGCGGCTAGCGAGAAATCTAGCTACTTTTTTTAATTGGTTTGGAGCAGGGGCGTTGCTAGGGGGGGGGCTAAGGGGGCTATAGCCCCTGATCTTTTGGTTGTAGCCCCGGATAGAATCTCAGGAGCTACAGCCAAAAGACTAGCTAGCCCCCAGTCCCAACAGTTCCGACAGCAGCTTAGCCCCGGGTCTTTTCCAGACCTAGCAACTCCCCTGGTTTGGAGACTTGCTCATTTATACAAGTTTCCAAAACAATTGAAAAAAGTGTAATTCGCCCGTTTTCTAACTGGAGTAATGCAAAAACACACTGATCACTTAAAAGGGAGGTGTTAAAATGGGAAGGGGGCCACAGTAAAAGCAATAAATCAAATGGGGAAAGTGGAGGTAATTATGCAAATTAGGCAGTGACGTCATCTAGCTACTTCTGGCGACTTCTAGGGGAGCCAATAGCTACTTTCTTCACTGACGAGTTGGCAACACTGGGTCTAACGGCTCCGTGGGTGCGCGGCCTGCTGGGAGAGGTGCGGGCTGCGCGTGGGCCTGACGGCTTCGTGGGCGCGAGGTCTGCTGGGAGAGGTGCGGGCTGCGCGCGGGCCTAACGGCTCCGTGGGCGCGAGGCCTGCTGGGAGAGGTGCGGGCTGCGCGCTGCCTGCTGGGAGAGGTGCGGGCTGCGCGTGGGCCTGACGGCTTCGTGGGCGCGAGGTCTGCTGGGAGAGGTGCGGGCTGCGCGCGGGCCTAACGGCTCCGTGGGCGCGAGGCCTGCTGGGAGAGGTGCGGGCTGCGCGCTGCCTGCTGGGAGAGGTGTGGGCTGCGCGTGGGCCTAACGGCTGCGTGGGCGCGAGGCCTGCTGGGAGAGGTGCGGGCTGCGCGCGGGCCTAACGGCTCCGTGGGCGCGAGGCCTGCTGGGAGAGGTGCGGGCTGCGCGCGGGCCTAACGGCTCCGTGGGCGCGAGGCCTGCTGGGAGAGGTGCGGGCTGGCGCGTGGGCGCGAGGCCTGCTGGGAGAGGTGCGGGCTGCGCGCGGGCCTAACGGCTCCGTGGGCGCGAGGCCTGCTGGGAGAGGTGCGGGCTGGCGCGTGGGCGCGAGGCCTGCTGGGAGAGGCGCGGGCTGCGCGCGGGCCTAACGGCGGCTCCGTGGGCGCGAGGCCTGCTGGGAGAGGTGCGGGCTGGCGCGTGGCCTGCTGGGAGAGGCGCGGGCCTAACGGCGGCTCCGTGGGCGCGAGGCCTGCTGGGAGAGGTGCGGGCCAGCCTCGCGGCAAGTAGATGGCGCCAAAAAGGCGCGCACGTGGGCTCGCTGGGAGAGGTGAGGAGTGGGCGCGTGGGCTGCACGTCTTGTCGCGGGGAGTCGTGCGTGCGTGCGTGCGTGCCCGCCCCCTCAGGCGCGCGTCGCTGGGCGCGCTCCCGCTGATTGAACCGTCGCCTCAGGCAGGAGGGCCGCCGCGCGTTCTTCTTCTTCTCGGGGTGTGGCCCCGGGCCCCTGAGGCGTGACTGGAGCCTCGCCGCGCGCGCAGGGCCCCCGCGCTTCCCGCCGCCGCCATGTGCTGGAGGGCGCGCCTGCTGGGGGCGCTCCTCCTGGGGGCCCTCCCTCCGCACTCGGCGAGCCAGCCGCCCAACACCGACAGCGCCTTCATAAAGCAGGTGCTGGACGAACACAACAAGGCCCGCGCCGAGGTGCAGCCGCCGGCCGCCAACATGCTCTACATGGTAAGGGGCCCGCTTCCCGCCCGGGGGGCCCAGGGGCCCTGCCTCCAGCCCCCTGGGGCCCCCAGGGGCCCTGCGTCTAGCCCGGGGGGCCCCAGGGGCCCTGCCTCCAGCCCGGGGCCCCCCCAGGGGCCCTGCCTCCAGCCCGGGGGCCCCCCCAGGGGCCCTGCCTGCAGCCCGGGGCCCCCCCAGGGGCCCTGCCTCCAGCCCGGGGCCCCCCCAGGGGCCCTGCCTCCAGCCCGGGGGCCCCCCCAGGGGCCCTGCCTCCAGCCCTGGCGCCCTACACATGCTCTACATGGTAAGGGGCCCTGCTTCCAGCCCGGGGGGCCCCAGGGGCCCTGCTTCCCGCCCGGGGCCCCCCCAGGGGCCCGCTTCCCGCCCGGGGGCCCTACACATGCTCTACATGGTAAGGGCCCTGCCTCCAGCCCGGGGCCCCCCCAGGGGCCCTGCCTCCAGCCCGGGGGCCCCCGCCTCCAGCCCTGGCGCCCTACACATGCTCTACATGGTAAGGGCCCTGCGTCCCGCCCAGGTGGAGGGGGTCCCTGCTTAGTAGCTTCGGCTATTAGGGGGCACTTGCGTCCCCTAGAAGCCGAAACCCTTGCACTGGACTGCAGCCAGGGCCACATGGCATCTGAGGAGGGACCCACACCATGAGCCTGCGAGTCCAGTGGCTGTCCCCTCCCCCCCCTCCCATGACTTCATTGGAGGCTTGAACCCGCGACTGGTGTCATGAACATGAATGACCAGGCCTGCCTTCAGCCGCTCCATGTCTAAGCACTGAAGGCATGTTGACAAGCATTGGCAAAGCCAACAGTTTTGGCTCTTGTGTAAGTGTTCGGCATTTGCCAGACACTGCTATTAGATGGCCAGGTATTGGCACCATCAATGGCCAGTTAACAACAGTACAGCAGGGCCTGGCAACTGCCACACTTCCCATGTCTACGCACAAGTTCACACTATTGCCAATGCTTCTTTAAATAATGTCTTTTACATCAAATATCTGGAAGATTGGGTAACAATGCAGCACTTGCACTCTGCAATGTGGGGCAGCATATGGAACACCAGTAGATGCCAGATCACCATTGGTGAACAGGAAGGCTTTTTAACCGGTGTGATGCTGGCTGTCCACATATGCAAAACCAAGAGACCTCTCAACAAGATATCCGAGCAGTGCTCCGCTTTCTAGCAGGTCAGAGCATGAGGTCTGTCCCCCACCATGCTTTTAGGGTCTGTTCTCAACATATGCCAGCATTGTCCCTGCATATCATGCTGCTTGTGCCCCAAGAAAGCCCTGTCTAAACAATGTAGCCTATGATGTGGAACTTTCATGCTACTGGTGCCTCAAAAAAGGCCGGTCATCACGATCTAGTCCATGCTGTACATCTTCCATGCTGCTACTGCCCTAAAAAGAGCTATGCCCAAATGGTATCATGCACTTATTCTCAGTAGATGCTCATTAATGCCCAGTTTTGCATCCTGTCCTCAGTGCCCACAAGCTGCACCCCTCACAGACCTACAGATATGTACACATGAGCCAAACTTCCAGGCATGATTAATTATTCCACAACTTGTATTGGCAAACCTGTCATCTCATTAAACTGTATGGTGTGGAAGGAAGAACAAGAGACTTGTATGGTACGCCCTTGTTGTAATACTCCCCATGAGTGCAGCGCAGCAGGCCAACAACTATGCAGCTGCTCTTCCAAAAGCCCTCGGCCATCTCCCTAACCTCCAGCGAAATGCACGCCTCCCAGCAGCCTTTGGCAAGACGGAACTCTTGTAGCACAAGAGCAGCCCAGCTGCCACCACACCCCCCCCTATCACTCACCTTTTCCTTGTAACTTAAAATTATGATTAAATATCAAATATTTCGTTTTTTTTTCAAGGTTTTCTTCAAATATCACTACTTCGTAAATTCAAACCATTATGAACTGATTTATTTTATTTATTGTCCATTTGTAAGGCACTTATACAACATACATTGTTTCAAAGTGCCCACGGGGCAGAGGGGCGGGAAGAAAACCAATAAGGATAAACAGGTGAACGGAAGGGGTGGTCCTACTAGACCATGTAAGCATTCATGATGTGCAAGAGAATGAAGAGAGAGAGAGAGGGGGCAGGGAAGGAGGAGTAAGGGGTAGGAGCTCTTCGCATAGGATCTATGTGATCACTGCGACCACACAGAATTACGACGGCCGAAAATGCGGACATATTCTTTTTTAAATTAAGCCCCCTTTACACCACATAGAACCCCCGCAGCCCCCCATATTACTGTAATATCCCATATCCCCCACATATATATGTGGTGTAAAGGGAGAGTTTTAAAAAAAAATGTCAGTCGCAATTTTGAGGGCGATATTTTGGGCCATTTTCCTAGGAATTGCAGAGGAGTAAGTTGTGTGCAGCAGTAAGTACCTAGCAGAGATTGCTTGGTACAGAGTGATCTCCTGCCATTAATAAGGGTTGGCCTCTGAGAGCACAAGCCAATGTGTGCCTGAAGGCATGTGCAGGGGGTGTTGCGAGATGCAGGTGATTCGGTGGAAGACCAGGACCCAAAAGGACAACAGGAGGTCCCAGGCCACCAATCTCGGTGACTGTGGGGTATTAGCACAGGAGTGAGAGAGGGAAGGAGGAGGTGAAGAGGAAAGTATTCAGGAGCTTCCGGAATTTGAGGAGGTCTAGCTCATGAAAGAGAGGAGGGGGGAGGCTGTTTCAGATGGAGGAGCCAGCAAATGAGAGGATGTGCCACCAGTTCGCTGCTTAGTTTAGTGCCTAACACGCAAAGAGTTGGAGCCAGAGAAGCGCAAGGATCTGGAAGGAGAGTATTTGGTGAGGGCAAGTTGTCGATATATTGGTCCACAGCCCCAGACCGCCTTCTAGACAATGCAAATCGATTGTTGGAGTCAGAAAATGTGATTCAGTAACGCCAATTTGAAGGTTCTTAGATTGGCTTTTACTGGCCCAGATGCTTCTTAAACTGGGCTGTCTAACCTTTGAAAGCTCTTTGTTTAGGTCACCCTGCTTATCATTCTAAATAATAGTGTATTTTAGGTAGAAATAAGAATTCTTGAAATAATAAGAGGACGCTTTTCATCCCAAAGGCAAAGAAAGTACAGACAAAGCAGGCATTCGCGATTGCTGCCTCAACTTATTGGAATTCTCTTCCAATTCACTTTCGTAAAGCTGATTCTTTACTATGTTTTAGGAAGCTGCTGAAAACGTAACTTTTTTTCCCCCAGAAATGAATGTGTTATTACATCTTAAGTTTGTATTTAAAAGGTTATGCATTTTCCGTGGTTTTCTTAGATTTGTATTTTACGGAATTGTATTTTTTAACACATTTTCTTCTCAAAACACAATTAATTTTGGCTTTGGAATCTTGTTTTTATTTATGTATGAAAGGGTATTCCTTTTTAGCTTTGTACAGACCTCTGTATATCCTCGTTGATGATGTTTGCTTCATATAAATAAATAAAATATAATAAATACAATATGACTCCTACCAATTTTTAGTTTGGGCTATCCGGTGTAAAAAGCCCAAACTATTGCATTTGAATACTGATTCGTGGATACAGAGGGAGGAATGGCATATGACGAGAGGGACAGGCGGGTGACATTTGAGGATGGACACACGGTGTATTAGGTGTTTGGTTATGAGCCCGCTCATTGCTTGCCCATTGCCATGCTAATCCGGTTTATTGTCATTTGTTCGAATCAAAAGATTCGTATAGCCAAAGTTTCGAAATCAAAAGCTACGACATGCTATGTTTAACATGGAAAGTGCATTTTGTTCGAAACGATTCCATCGACAATAGTCATGGATTGGTTTCAACTGAAATGCACTTTTACATGTTATAAGTAACATTTCACTGCTTTTATTTTTTTTTTGTGTGTAATGTTCAAACGTTACATGGAGCTGTCCAGTGCTGAATTTACAGGACGGGACAGCTCCATATAACGTTGCATGTTTTTTAGTGTATATTGGGTGGGTCCCGGGTCCCGGGTCCCCCCCCATAACCTAACCCACCAACCCAGAACCAAGTTTCGAAAGGCAAACTTTCAAATTTTTTCAGATCCAGTTTTCATTCGAAACATTTGTATTTCGAAAAAAAAATGTGGAAAGTTTGCCTTTCGAAACCTTTCTATTAGAAAAAATGACTGGACAGCTGATAATCCCTATGGCTAGTCCCACCCATTCTTTCCTTTCTCAGCCCAAATGTACTCTGCATGAGTACTCTTTCAGCTCCCTCTTTTGTGCTGGCGATCGTGCTGGCGATCATGTTGTTGGCTGAAGTTCACACATGCGCAGGGCATAAACGGACTATCGGGAACGTCCTCTGCCCCACCCACTGGGCCGCCATCCTGGAAAGATGAGATATACTATAACTTCAGGACACCAGAAATCTAATTGAGTTTTTAACATACAGACCATGTTACAATATTTTAATCTTTAACCAGTTCCAAGATTGTAGTTCGTTCCTGTGTGTATTGAAAAGGACGACTCATGCATTTTCAAACTCCCCACATGCAGTTTGAGAGCGGGCATGGATTATTGACGCGTTAACTTGCATTTAAGGTGAGAATTGGAGATCAAAATTGTTAGTACCTTTACGCAGCTTGGATGCATCAACATTCATTTGATTATGTGCACAAACCATTGTGTTACATTGCAGCTTGTATCGGAATATTTATCCATAAAAAAGCTAAAGATTAATCGATTTAAATTTTTTGCTAGACTTTAGCTTGCATAGTGTGTATATACATCTGTTTGATAACGTTGGCACTTAAGATAAATACTGACCTCACCTCTTAGTTTCCATTTAGACGGCTGAGGGTGGATCCTTATGCAGTAGTGTGGCACCGCCTGCACCTTCTGATCGACGAGCGGGTGTGATTGAACACCGGGCTGTAAAGGAAGAGGCTGCAGAGGAGGGGAGCCTTTGGGACACTACCAGAGGCTTGAATGCCGAGCAGGGGTGGCGAAAGGTGCCTGCGGTATGCCCAAGAGGCTTGAATGCCAGTCAAGTGGCACAGCGAGTAGAGCGCTCGATTGGACATCTGTGCAGAGCTTGCTAACGCAGGTTCGAATCCCAGCAGGGCCAAACTCAGCCTTTCATCCTTCTGAGGTCGATAAACGAGCACCACACATTGTGCGTAATAATAAGCAGCGCTCAGATACCTGAGGGTTCGTAGCGCTATATAAATGCAAAATTATTATTTATTAATGCCGAGCAGGGGTGGTGAGGGGACCTTGCGGGGCAGCCCACCCTTCCCCCACCCACCCCCCAGAGGCTTGAATGCAGGGTAGGGGTGGCAAGTTTCCCTCACAAAATGTCCACATTTTCGATTTACTATTAATAGTTGATTTAACAACGTAGTCTTTTGAAGGAGGATTTGCCTAACATTATAGTACCCTGGGGTAGAAGATATTGAGAAACCTAAATAAGTCATACTAGCAGCATTTTCAAAAGACCAAATATGACCTGCTTTTTTCTTCTAGTTAAAACAAGAATTTTTATTTTATTCTGATTAAGGAGAAGACCATTATCACTTGCAAAAGAAGAAACCGCTGATAGTAACCTTTTTTAAGCTAACGCAGGAGTTGTCAGAGTTGTCCAACAGTAAAAAGTCATCCGCTTATGCGAGCCAGGACACTTTGAAATTAAATGATATTTTATTTATATTGTGCTCGTACACCAGTGTTTCAGAGCGCGACCAGGCAAAGGGAGGGGAACAGGGGAGAAGAAAAACAATGATCTTACTAGGCCCAGTGACATTGAGAATGGACAAGTGCAGTGCATGGGAAAGGGAAAAGAGGGGGGAAGTGCATGGAAGGGGGAAAGGTGGAAAGTGCGGAACTGAGGAGAGTAAAGAATAAAATAAATAAGTTAAATACATTTTAAAAAAAGATGGTAGTGCAGCCAAAGTGGCAAGTGCCTAGGTTAAGCAGATAAGGTATATCTGATAAGTGCAGAAGTGAAGTGGGTGGGGTACTGTATGGGTACAGATACAGACCCCGGTGCAAGGGGTGGCCCAGAGGCAGTGCAGGAGGGTAGCAGTGTGAGCAGGTACCTGGTCCCGAAGGACATAGGGTGGCCAGGTGCACGGTGCCAAGGGAGTAAACAGATAAGCAGGGGCAGAAGCGAAGAGGGAGGCCTTGAGGTGCTTCCGGAACTGGAGATGGTTCTCAAGTTTCCAGGTGGCAGGGAGGCTGTTCCACAGGGAAGCCCCAGCCGAAGACCGAGATCTACCCCCAGCTCGTTTCTTTGAAGAACTACTGACCCTGAGGGAATTAGAAGTAGAGGAGCGAAGGGCTCGAGAGGGGAGGTATTTGCGGAGGGATAGTTGAAGGTATTTTGGCCCCAGAAAGCCTTGTGGACAATGCAGAGGATTTGAACTTGAATCCTTGCATCCACTGGGAGCCAATGAAGGAATTTCAGAGCTGGAGAGAAGCGATCCCAGTTCTTGAGGCTAAGGACAAGTCTTGCAGTCCTGTTGTGGATTAGTTGTGGAGAGTGGAGGCATGTAGATTTAGAAAGAGGCCGTTGCAGTAGTCCAACCTAGAGAAAACCAGAGCTTGGGAGACAGCACACATTACACATGTTTGGTGTACGTAATGTTGACGGACTTAAATAATCATCAGAAACATAAATATTAAAAAGACAAGCAGCTAGGATACGTCCAGAAGTTGTGGGAATCTGCCTGGATAAAGCACTGTCTCTTTTCAACCAGACCGGGATTCCAGAATTATCATAAAGAACCATTAATCATTTTAATAAGCCGTGGGGTACACCCCACCTAGCCAACTTTCTCCATAATCTTGTGCAGTCAACACCGTGAAATGCAGATAAATCGGATGAAGCAGCATACATGCAGCCAGCGCATGTAAACTAAGCTAATTCCTGTATAGCCCTCAGACCTAGACCATTAAGATTTGTGGAATGAGCCTTACAGAAGCCCGCCTGGAATTTGGAGAGCTTGTTGGATGTGGTGGACCTGTTTTGTACTGCCCCTGTACCCAAGTAATTGCCTCTACCATGGGTGCTGAAGATAATGGGTGCACTACCCCAACAACATATTTGTCAATACTTGTAGGGTTGTCTACAAACAAAATCTGGAAACCTCTGTGCATCACCCAAGAGGGGTGCAGTACCTCTGGAGGCCATGTGACCTAAACATGTCTCCAAATCCTCAACATTGATGTTAATAGATCTCGAAATGGTAGTATGTAACTTCACTTCCAACCAAATACTTTCACTTCTTCCCAATACTATACCATTTCACAAAAGAGCCCAAAACCATGTTAAGGGCAGAGAGACTTGGAGAAGACCGCTTTATGCCTCCCTCAATGTGTGATGGACAAGGTCCTCATTGGATTGAGCAGAATAGTCAGGAGAAGATATGTAGGGCCTCCCACAGTTCTATTGCATGATGAAATCTGTCAATTCAGTGGGTGACCTAGGATGTGAGGTATCAGTGTCTGTTGGATCACGCTCTCCGAAACCTCACACGTTTTAGTTTGAATAGCGGAGTCGGCTTACTCAATTATACTCGGATCTGTTAAGACATTCATGTGTGCACGATCCAATAATGCAGTGATTCTGGTAGGTAAAATAGATTTAACTTCCGTGCTTGTGCCAGATATTTTAGGGAAGAAATCCATAACACACTCAACTGCAATAGGGATTGCGGAAGTTGTGTGAGATTTATTTATTTTTTAAAGGATTTAATTTTGACTTGTACTTTCTTCCTCCTTTCGATTCTGTAGGGACGTATAGAATTGGTGTATTGGGTGTGCCATGCATTGCATCGCTTTGTTCGCCACCTAGTTTGTGCCTCAGAACAGCCACAATAGCAGCCTCTTGGCCTTTCATCTGGATGCCAGCCAAAGGACCATCAGAGGCATCACAATCATTAGCAACTGGAGGGAGTCCTGTGGAGGATGCCATAAATAAACTTAAGTCAGATGCGCCAGCGTGGCTTCTCAAGCCAGTGCGCATGGCCATGTGCTGTAATATGTAGGATCCAAGATAACCTCTGGTTCAAAGTTATGCAATAATATTGCCCCACAGTCACCCAAGATGGAGCACACACACATACTACTGAAATGTAAGGAACGGGAACTATGCTCTGAGTTTGGCCAAGGGAAGCTCAAAAGAAACCCTGCAGTCACTGAGTGAAAGACAGAGCACCGTCGCTTGAGCCAACGGACGATATGTTTGTCAGTACAGTACTGTGCGAGCTGTAGAATGGATATCAAGGCGCCACTGCTAGCTGGTTCCATATGTTAATATCACTGCAAAAATATGGCGATACAAAAATATTGCAATATTTTTGTGGCGATATTGACCCATGGACCCTGTGGGGGACACTCCCGCTCCCACAAAATATCCTCCCCAAAAATATCGCCTATGGCGAGACAAACGGCCATATGTACTAGCAATATTTTTGGTGGGGATATTTTGTAGGGATACCCTCTAGCTGTGGAGCAGCCGAAGACAGCAGAAGACATACCTCTGCCAACAACTTTGCGAACGTTCTGGGTTGGTTTGGAGTTTTTGTAGGAGAGGCTCCTCCTTCAGGGAAAACACAGTATACAGATGGAGCAGGGTAACAGCAGAAGACAAACACCTATGCCTACAACTCTGCCAATATCCAACCAATAAAACTACAAGGAAAAAAAAATGTAATATCAAAGGAAAGTGGGCATTTGCAAAATAGGGGAATTTAAGGCTTGGCTTTTAATCCGGTCTTCGACACGTCACAAAATAATTGTGATTCTGAGCAGTTAAATTAATCTCTTTTGCCTGAAATTATAAAAATGTGCATATATACCAATGTACTGTCATCTGTCCTGACTACACCATGGATTCTCTTCTAGTCCCACCTTATGGGAGCATGGGTGAAGCGCACAAGGCACACCATACACTTGTATGTGCTGCGCCCCATGTGTGAGATGCTCCAGCTATAGACTGGAAAGGCAGCCCCATAGCCCTGTAATCTCTTCAGATGTACTATGCTCCGTGTGCCATCCATTCAGCAATAAGTAAGCCAGCTGTGGTTTTAACTTTGCAATCTGGGACTTGTAGTTATGGACTTCCCCATAAACTCAGCATACAAATGCCCGAATGCAAAATGACAACCAGGAATGGACTAGTGTCTCCTGAATGGAATGCGTCATGTTGACATGTACAAATTCTTCCTGAAACTAGGTTCACGCTGAAATGCCTACACTAAAATAATATGAAACGCAGGTTATGGCCACATGTCCCCAAGCATGACTTATTTATTAGTGGCTGATCTCCCTGGCAACAGTGCACAAGCATCCTCTAGGCAGGCTTCATAGCACAATCACAGAGAAGTCGCCACAAGCCCATTTTCACGACTCGTGCAGACCCGGGAGTCCTTCAAACCAACGGATCAATATCACAATGAGGGGGGATACAATAAAATAAAAAGCCTGCCAAGATGTAGAGTTAATGTCTGTGTAAATGATGTTACTGCACTTTTGATGTCCTAATAAACATTACCCAAAATGAAACGGTCAAATGTACCTGTGTCAAGGGCTGGGTGTCGTGCCCATTGCCCACCTGTGCAGTTCCCAAAGCCCTGGCATTCCTTAATGTGTGTGCAGCCGGCTAAGGAGGTGTACCCTTCTGCTGTGAATTCCCCATCGCTCACCGTTCGCAGTCCGGTGTCTTCAAGTGGACATCTGCTTTGCAAGGAGGCAGCCATGTATGAAATGTAATTCTGGGGTTATCAGTGTACATAGTAGTTCATACAGGAATCGAGGTATTCAAACCTTCATGGATTTACATTGATGGACAAATTATTGTGTATTTTATTTGGAGGGGTTGTGAATTAAAACCTTTCTGGATTTTGTCGAGGGTTTCTGCAATACGTTTTCCTTACGATGTTGGTTATTAGACTAGTCTGTTCTATAAAAATCTCATCCAAACCGGTGCTCCCCTGCTCCTCTAGAACTATCAAGGACAACTGTCTCCCTTGTTCCAGCCTTGGCAGATTTCTGCAGTCACTGCTTTCTCACTGGATCCTTCCCCTCACTCCTCAAGCACTCTATTGTGCACCCTCTCCTCAAAAAGCCTTCTGCCAACCCATCCTGTCCGACTAACTACCACCCCCTCTCACTGCGATGCCCTTGCCTCTCACTTTATTTAAAAAACCCAGTACATCCTGTCCACCCTCTGCCCCCCCTCCACTCCCCTCTCCATCTGTGCTTGCTGACCCTCCTTCAGCCACCCTCCCACTCCCTTATCCTTTCCTCTTTTCTCCCCCGATGAGGTCGCTAGACAAGGCCGCTCTATGAAAGCCTCGTCAAAACGGGTTCATCCTTGTTCCTCTAAAACCATCAAGGACCACATTGACACCCTGCCCTTGACGATTTTTGCAACCACTCTTTTGTCTCCGGATCCTTCCTCCTCTGCTCTGAAGCACTCACTTTTGCATCCTCTTCTCAAGAAACCCACTGCTGATCCTTCCTGTCTGGCTAACTATTGTCCAATTTCCATTGCTCCCTTTCTAGGCAAACTCCTGTAAAAGCTGGCCATCTCCCAGCTTAACCTTAATTCCAATTCTGTTGGCTGTCTCCATGACCACCAGTCTGGCTTCAGAAGCACGGAAACTGATCTGAAGATCTGCTCTCCAACCTCAACTCTAACATTCCCTCTGTCCTCATCCTACTCGATCTCTCTTCTGCCTTTGACATGGTCAACCATACCTTCCTGCTCAACCATCTCTGTGATAATCTGGGTATCGGAGATCAGGTTCTGGCCTGGCTGACCTCTTTCCTCTCTGATCAGGTCATACTGGGGTCCTTCCTATCGCCTATCTCCCTCTCTACCTGTGGTGGTCCCCAGGGGTCTAACCTCTCGCCCTGGCTTTTCAACCAATACCTGGCAACTCTCGCCTACTGCATTGCCATTTTCTGCTCAAACTTCCAGTGCTATGCTGATGACACTCAACTCCTTTTCAGGCTGCCCTCAGCCACTTCCTCTCCCATCTCTGATTGCCTTACTGCCATTCAAGATTGGTGTTACGCCAATGATCTTTGTCTGAATGCCAGCAAGACTGAGATCTTCCTCATCGGCACACTGCCATCATTTCCCCTCACTCTCTGACCGGCCTCCCTTGGCCCTCCTCTGACCCCCACCTGCCAGGCTAAGAACCTCGAGTGTTATCTTTGATTCCACACTTTCCTTCTCCGACATCTCTGATCTAAAAAGTCAAACTTCTACTGCACCTCCTCAGAGGTACTCTGCCTTTCCTCTCCTTCCCCCAGAAGCTTGTGGTCTCCAAGGCTCTGGTTCTCTCTAGGTAGGACTATTGTAACTGCCTCTTTCTAAATCTACCTGCCTCTACTCTCGCCCTCTGCAACTAATCCAGAACAGGACTGCAAGACTTGTCCTTGGCCTCAAGCCCTGGGATCGTAGCGCTCAGCTCTGAAATCTCTCCATTGGCTCCCAGTGGATGCAAGGATTACATTCAAAACCCTCTGCATTGTCAACAAGGCTTTCTGGGGCCTGGGTCAAAAATACCTTCAGCTATCCCTCCGCAAATACCTCTTCTTTTGAGCTCTCCACTCCTCTACCTCTAACTCCCTCAGGGTTAGTCGTTCAACGAGCTGGGGGTACATCTATCTTCGGCTGGGGCCTCCACCTGGAACAGCCTCCCTGCCACTCTAAAACTTGAGGAGAACCTTCTCCGGTTCCGGAAGCACCTCAAGACCTTCCACTTTGCTTCTGGCTTTGCTCCCCTCTCCCCTGCTGATCTGGTCTCTCTTGGCACCAAGCACCTGGCCACTATTTGTTCTCCATGCCCATGTTCCTGCTGACCTTGCCACCCTCCTGCACTGCCCCCTGTATCTTTACCCATACTGCCCCCCACACTCTTTTCCTCCTGCACTTATCTGACCTACCCTATCTGCTGCCTAAACTCAGCACTTGCCACTTGCTGGCTGCACTACCACTTTTGTTGCTTCTATTATTTAATTTATTCTTTCTCCTTTTGCTCCACACTTTCCATTTCTCCCCCCTTCCTTGCTCCCTTTCCCCTCCCCTCTCCCATGCATTTGCACCTTCTCAATGTCACTGGGCTAGTAAGATCGTTGTTTTCTTCTCCCTTGTTCCCCTCTCTTGCTTTGTCATGCTTTGAAACACTTGTGTATGGGCGCGATAGAAATAAAATATCAATACCCTCTCCATTACCCCTTTCCTGAGCAAACTCATCTCCCAGCTTATCCACCATACTGAATCTTTTGGTTGTCTCCACGACCACCAGTCTGGCTTCAGAGCTGCCAGAGGCATGGAAATTGCACCTCTGAACACCTGTGAAGACTTGCTAACTAATCTTGATTCCACCTCCTTCCGTTCTAATCCTTCATGACCTTTCCTCTTCCTTTGATAGTCAATCATTCCACCCTTATAAATTGGTTCCTGGATGCCATGGCATCACAGACCTGGCTCTGGACTGGTTGACATCCTTCCTCTCTGACCCACCCTCCCAGGTTCAACTGGGCCCTTTTCTCTCCTCCCATCTCATTCTCTACCTGCAGTGTCCCTCAGGGCTCTATCCTCTTGCCTTGGCTTTTCAACATCTACCTGACCTCTCTAGCCCATTTGATATCCACCTCACTTCCAGTGTTATGCAGACTTCAAGCTTCCTTCCTCTGCCTCTTCTTCCTCTCATTTCTGACTGCATTTTAGGCATGGTGCACTGCTAACAATCTCTGTCTTAATGCCAGTATGAAAAGATCCTTTTCATTGGGACCCCTGCTCCCTCCTTTCCTCGCTCACTATGGACGCCCTTCATGGGTCCCCCCCCCCCTCACCCATCTGCGAGGCAAAAAACCTTGGTGTCATTGTCAACTCCCTCCTTCTCTCCTCACATCACAGACCTTCGGAAGATGTAGCCTATCGGCTACATCTTCCTCAGAGGTATTCTATTCTCTCTTTCCTCTCCTTCCACCAGAAGGGGCTATTTTTAGTTCGGGCTATTATGTGTCGCTTGCAACACCTATAAGCCAAAACTATTGCATTGGAGTATAGATGGAGATGAATGACATATGAGGAGGGACATAGTCTGAAGGGGCTGTTTGGTTATGTGCCCACCCATTGCCCAACCCATGGCCATGCTAATCCCTATGGCCATTCCCACCTATTGCTTCTTCTGCCTGCCCAAAATCCCTCCTTATTGGAACTATTTGAGCTTCCTTTAATCAAGCCTTACCATCAGATTTGCATTCAAACTGCCTGCCAGTGTTTGTTCAAAGCAGTCTTCAGAGAGTTATTGGCTTAATTGGAGTTGTAAACCCACTACTGGTGTAAGAAAATGTCAACTAGGCCTGCCTTCAGTTACTTGATTTATAAGCTTTGTTCCTGTCCTTCACTGAAGTCCTGTTAAAAACAAGCATTGGCAAACCCAGCATTTTTGGCTTATGCATAACTCTTAAGCTATTGCCAGGCACTGCTGTTAGATGCCCAGGTATTCTCGCCTGCTACCAAGGACATGGAATGTTTTGCAAACAATGATCTACATGTAATAATTCCTACTAATACCACTATTCCTGAACACTTGGTAGAATTAACACCAATATCATAATTATAACTCCCCTATATCACCTATCCAATAATGCTTAAATCGCCCAAGGATTTTCCTATTCCTGCATGGCCGTTGGGACAACTCGGTGGTCTGAGAACTCAACCTTGTTCTAGCCGCCTTTTTGAATGCGAATTCATATCCAAGTGACACGCTGTATTCCTCAATCGCCTCATCATGTGCTTTCCACCCTACCACCCACCCTGTCTGTCATTTTCTATATATAACTATTCACATTTTGGTCCCATTATATCTTGGTAGTACATTGTAATTGCCAACATCCTAAGAAAACCTATAAAATACTATTAAGTTAAAACTCCCAGGTAGGCTTGGCGCTACGAGGGGTTCGTGGTCCCAGACCTCATGGAAGACTCGACTCCTTCCCCCCCAAAAGGAACGCAGGCCCAGACGGACAGCAAGTTCAAACTGTGGTTTATTACAATCAAAACCAACAGGGATCGGTACATGGAAAAAGAAATCCAGGCACTTCCCGGCGAGCTCTGGCTCGCAGGCCAGTTTTGTAGTGCTATTACGTCATACTAACATCTCGATATGGGCGCCTCTCCAGCAAATTTATCGGACAAGTGGATTGGGCATTGAGTGGTAGTGCACCTATAGTGGACCCTATCACTTAGTTCACTGGCTCTCCCATGTCAGGTGGCTGGCCTGGCAGTTCCCCAATTACCTAATACTCTAGAATGTTGCAATGTGAGGGTCTTACCTTTAGTTCTTGCGTGTTGCTACCCACCCCTGGGGTCCTGAGCTGTGATTGGCTAGAGCGGACATTCCACGCTTGGGATCTGAAATGGTTCTCAGCTCGAGGTGTACCTTTTCAAGGTAATAACTATGTACTCCTCATGCAACACTCGGCTTCTTCTGTAACAACTTTGTGCAAGCCTCTGTCTGGATGCGTGAGACTGCTCCTTTCCCAGCTGCTAGTTTCGGTTCATTATCAGCTTGGCCGGGTAGCTTGCTCAGAGACCGTTTTGCAGCTCTGCAGCTCTGAATTTATGAATTATTCGTGTGTACTGTGCTGGTGTAATGGCATGTCACTCGTATCTTAGTGGCCTTGGCAGCAGGCCCTTTCCCACACAGTTGCTCCCCTGTTCGTGCTGAATTCAGCTCAGCCTTTACTGGGACATTTGTGCCCTACTGTAATTTTCCTAAGCCAAGGCACGGCTTCTAACGTCTTTGTGCTGTTCTATAGTATCCATAGGTTAGTTGTTTATGGCTTTGTCAGGTCCCTCAGGTGCTTCTGCAGTTCCATAGGGTTATTTGCATATAAACATCTGCAAGCTTTTGCACAGGATCTCTTGAAGCTTCTGTGGTCAAGCCAATGACAAAATTAAGGCAGAGGCAGTATGTAGGTGTATTTCCCCTCAAACTTATAGCACTGTACCCACGTGTTCATGTATTTGGGTGCGTGATTGTGTCCCGGTGTGTGCGGATGGCACGTGTGCTTCATGTCTAACGCTGCTATGTTGTGGTATTGACGTTGAGCGTGTCTTCTTGGCACTTTAGTCGAGACTGAAGTATCCATAATTGCATTCCAGTGCTCCTCATCCACTCTGGGCAATGTTTGTACTGCGCCTGGGCTGTAGGGTTGGCTGAGTGGGTACCTTTTGACATATTTGTTTATCATGGGAGCACTGGGAATTGGTCGGAAATGGTAAGAGCGATCATGGTTCTTTTGGGCCATGTCTGGTAGGAGGGGGTGTGGGGGTAGGATCCGGGCACCCCTCTTCACACAATAGTCTAGCCTTCCACCATCCCAGTTATGCAATCCTGTACTACAGTGTCAACCCATTTCCTGTCCTACAGCACCCCCAACCCCTTAATTGGACACCATTCCTTTCCCATATATCCCTTTCTCATCCCCGTCCACAGCTGCACCAACCTGTGGCCTAAGGTGGTCTGCGATCCGATCGTGCCTTGAGCTTGTCCCATACCTCATGCCATATCATGTTCCATGATTGTTAAGACAGATTTCTGAACTCTGACCTGGTGGGCAGAGGTTCAGAAGGCCAGCCTAGTTTCTTGGAACAGGGTAACCTTCTGGACAAGCCAGACCAATTAAGGTAGCATTGGTGGCGGTCAAAACTAGGTCTCAGGAGGGGGTGAGAGTGACTGAAAAACCTCATTGAGTAAATTTGAGATTCAACACACAAAATCACAGTAATACTTCTAAGCCAACACAATCCTATCAATATACATATTTACAAGAACAATGGGGTCTAAAGGGTTAATGCACAAAATGGGTCCACAACCTAAAAAGGGAAGGCGGCCAGTAGTGCAAATAGTCTTTTAGGCCCTTCTGCATCAAACACAATCCTAACTGAACGGCAGTCAAATCCCTAAAATGATGGGAGCCTAGTGCACAAATCTACTTATGAAGCTGATGCACACGGTAGTGCAGATGGGTCAGGGTCTCTTGTAGGGGCTGTAGCAGTTCAGGAAGGCTGGTGAGATAATGCAGAATAGGATCCCACTATTCAAGGAGGGTCTCCCCTTGCGGGCAGAGGAGGTTCCAAGAGTTGGTAATAGTTTGCTAGTTCGCACTAGCAGTGGAAATGAGGGGTGCCCTCTGGGGCCACTCGTGCGTAAAAATGGATGGATGCGCTAGGGGCCACCGGTAAGGGTTGCAATTATTCACCGAACCCCCCCCTTCCCGGCGCACTCCGGACCAAACTTCAGCAGTCGAGTCCACTTTGGTTGCAGGTTCAAATGCGGCAGTATCGCGGCTCTGCGGTCCTCGGCGACGAAGCGTTGATTTACAAATGGGATAGTGGCGATTTCTCCGCTCCTGATGGATGGATCAGGCCAGTTCCGCTGTTGCAGTCTTCAGGGCACAGAGGGGCACAGCTGCAATGAGGTTGCAAAGTTTATCACCACGGCTGGGTGACACGGTAACCGCAGGTACTCTGGTTCGGGCGCTCTCTTTACTCCTGACCTGGGAACACCAAGTGTATGAAATTTGGTGTGAGTGCCGTGAATAGAGCTTGCAGGGCACCAAATTTCAAGGGCTTCCTTGAAACGGCGGTGCTTGCAGGGCAAAGGACCTGCGCAAGCTGGTCAGCCAACTGGTTGGCCCAGGCACACTGCCGAAAAGGCTTACTTGCAGGTTTTGATGAAGGTGCCGAGAATAGTTGGTCTCACTATTCCTATGGGTCGAAGCGTCTTCGGAGACCTTCTAGGCCGACCTGATGCAGAGGGGCCCAGCGGGACGACAGCGGGCTCAGGGTGCCAAACCTTCCAGCGGGTCACCAGCATTCCTCGACTCTGCTTCTTAGTTTCAGGATACTTGGATCCTATCCTTTGTTCAGTGAGAACTCCAGAGATCGACATGGTATTGGTGTTTGGAGCCTTCTCTTATCCAAAATCTTCTTCACGCCAAAATGAGAGGACCCAATGGGAGACCTGCTCACATACAGGACCAATCATGGACCACAGTGGTCCAAGGCATTCAGAGCACACCAGACTCTCTGGCACCCAGGATGTGTATTGGAACCGAACAGTCCAGCCCACATCCTGGAAGCACACACAAGGGATGGAGAAGCCCGTGAAAGCTTGGCGTTTCGCGGGAGAATGCATGCCCAAATAAGGATGGACTCGGGTCGGCTCGACCTCGGGATGGTGAAGGGGCAAGATGGCCAAAGGACAGGACAAAGAACCTCGTGGCATGGCCATTTTGGAGCCAGGCGACCTATTCGTGCCAAATGCAGTAACCGTGGTTTACCTGGCAGGAAAGAGGTTAAAAATACATGACAAGATAAGTTGCTCCAAGGCACATCTGCACTTCTCCTTAAAAATCATTTGAGAGTATCCAGAGCCTTTGGAAATGACTAGACCCAAGTGCACTGTACTGTAAGGCACATTTGTTAAATGTTGCAGAAAAGTTGCAACATGGACAAGGACTAAGGGAAATAGTCTCCCAGTACTGACTGTCTTTAAGGGCATGTCGGTTCCCCCAGAACAAAGTGAGCAAAAAGCCCAGGGGAGTGCAGCAGAAGGCTGTGCTCCTCTGGTAAAGTCAGACTATGGTGTTTAAACAAAGCAAAAAGTTGGGGGGTACACAACTGGCGGGAAAATTAAACTTGAAATGGAAATGTTTAACAATGATCCACCTCCCCGTGACGCCATCATCTCTGGCACATCCACTTCAGCCCTCACCCACTTGCGCATTTTCCTGCGTCGACAATTTGGGTCCTTCCTGAGCTTACCATGGGTCTTTTAGCCAATAGCAATCCCAACGCAAGTACCTTGGAGATGGCCTTACCCCAGCTACCCTTTCTCAGGATTCTGAATTTAGCATAATGAAGTCCCCATGATGGTGGAGGGTCTGAAACATATGTCTATGGCGGAGGGAGCAGTTCTGCACTATGAGGGGTTGCTCTTTCAGTTTCATGTTAAAAGCAGCCTATGGGTGAGACATGGTGTAACGTGACGCAATTTTGATGATAAAGACCTGGTTGAACAAAGGCAAATCTACTGCGCTCATCTAAGAAAGTTGAACGGACTGGGGTCGAATGAGGGATCCAATGCGATTTAACTAAATAAATAATAATTTTAAAAAAACAGCAATATTGCAATTGGTTACTCTCCTTGTGTCCTATGCTGCCAGCAAGACGTTGAAGAAATGCTTAAAGCAATTGCCAATAGAGATACCAGAGACGTGTGGGCCCTCTTAAATAACAATGAGGATTTTCAATTGGCCAGCATATTGCCCTCAGTCTTGGAGGCTAACTGGGTGAAACATTTTACTCGGCTCTTGGCCCGAAGGCTCTGGAGGGGTGGCGGGGGGGCCCTCATTCTATCTGGTATAGTTCTTCCAGTCTGACAGCGGAACTTGAAGACAATGGGGATTGCCACAAAAATACGGGGAGAGCCTCCAAATGGCCATTGATTTTGATAGATTTCATAGTGGCCTTAATTAAAAGATTGCATATGACCAGTGCAGCTGGTCCGGATGGTTTTAACAATAAAATAATAAAACTGAACCAGTCACTGTGGGCAGACTTCTGCCTCTTATTATTCAACCAGAATAATAAGAATATAGGGAGGTCCCTGAGCCCTGGAAATCTGCCCTAATAATTGCAGTATACAAGAAGGGCTGCAGAGAAGATCCAAAACTTCTGGCTACTTTTGGGAAACTATTCTCCTCAATTTTGCTTTGCCACCTTCGTAAGTGGGTGAGAGGCCGGGCGCCTCCTTCCAAGGCATACTGGATTTGTAAAGGGAGTAGGGACCAATCTTAATCTTTTTCTGCTCAATATCCTAGAGTGAAACACTTGAGACAACAACTAGGCTGGCTGTGACCTTTACTGACTTTGAGCAGGTGTCATGATTCCTGCCCCTCATCTCCCCAGCTCTCCAAGATGTCGGGCTGTGGCCAGGCCACGATCACCTACATGGCCCTCAAGGGCCTCGCCATCCCTCCAAAGACCCACTTGGAGTCCGACTTGGCGCTTGTGGTACCAGACTCACTCACTCCCATTGGATTATATTGGGGATTGAACTTGTAGTGCATTGATGGATGCCCTCACACATTTCGGTTTCCAGAACTGCATGTGCAGTCTAGTCTTTTGGGTGTGGTTCAGCCCAGAGACACCTGGGATACCCAGACTATTTAAGCCACGCCCAGGCTGAGAAACATGCTTTGGTTTTCTGCACCTGCAGCGTGACACTCATCGTGTTCGGATCGGTCTCCAGTAGGCCTGCATCTTTCTTCTGCGCTCAGCTCGTACAAGAACACCGTTAGGAACAGCTTTACCTTGTGGCGCTTCTGCCAATCATTCATCGCCCCTTCTGTTCTGCGGGCATCTTCGGCGGTGTCATTCCCATCCCGGCACGCCGCTTCCTAAGGGAAAAGAACAGAAAAAAGGCATTAATAAGCATTCTGCAAATCTTCGCTTATTTTTAAATACTATACGAGCATCAAACTCTTACCTGAATCCCAGCCGCTCTGGGGGGAACTCTGTCTCCGGAACTTCTCATCCATCTGCAAGAGGGAAAAGACATTCCAGGTTAGTGTGGAAACATCTAGAGGCACTGCATACCGCGCTTACTCACGCATGTTTTCTTCATAACTGGCAT
Source organism: Ambystoma mexicanum (assembly GCF_040938575.1). Classification (NCBI taxonomy): domain Eukaryota; kingdom Metazoa; phylum Chordata; class Amphibia; order Caudata; family Ambystomatidae; genus Ambystoma; species Ambystoma mexicanum. The sequence goes on from NC_090922.1 coordinate 1,545,540,180, forward strand.
CCACGCTGAAAACGTTGCAGCACCTAAAAGACTCAGTTCAATACAAATACGAAAGGGGTGCATCCCGCATCGCGCTCTCACTTGCCTTCAGCGCTACTCATCTCGGCAGCACACCGCCATCCTCGGACGCCGGCCATCATCTAAGGAAGGAAAGGAACGAAGTTGGAGAACTGCTCAAAAGACTCATTATACTTACCTGTCGGACTCTTGCCAGTGAAGTAACTAGGCAGCAACGAGCCCGCATCAATCAACGCGCCCCTGTGCTGAAAGCAGGACGGAGAGCACACTATCCAAGAAAACAAGGTGAGCTGTGGATCAAAGGGAAGGGTTGGACCCCGGCGAAGAAGGGGTTTAAGCACACAGTCAATGGGGAGTTAAACTCTACCAATCCTGTGTTTCAGGCCCAGTCTCCAGTCGAATAGCCTTCAGGGAAGGGTTTGAGGTCGTAAGAGGTCAGAACAGGCTGAGTGACGTCCCCGTGGATACCCGGTGAGCGTTACAGAAGTCCTTAGATAGTATCAGCAGAGAAAGGTTGTGGGAGAAACTCGTAGCATGGGGCTGCCCGATAGGATTGGTTGAGGCAATCATGGCTCTTTACTCAAATACGAACGTCTGAGTTAGACTTTTTACCCAAGGCAAATTTTCAGAAAAAATAATCACCACTACTAGAGGATTGAAACAGGGCTGTTCTTTGGCCCCTGTTTTATTCAAGTTCTATTTGGCAGACGTTCAGGAGGGACAGGATGCTGTAAAGGTCTTTTCCTCCCAGAATAGACCAGCATCCCATCCGTCTGATGTTTTATGCAGACGATAGTCATCGTAGACCAGACCCAAATTGGACTTCAGCGTTGTCTCCATGAATTGACCAAGTATTGTGAACGGAATGGTCTAAAAATACATGTTAGAAAAACTAAAATCATGATCTTGGAGCATACAACGGGAAAAAGAGCAAAGAGATTTAGATGGTATGTGGGCAAAGATGTCCTGGAGCAGCTAGACTCATTACCCTGTTTGGGAGTTTTGGTAAACCATAGCACATGTGAAAAGCAATGGTTGGAGAACATCAAACTTAAATGCAAGCTCCTCACAACCCAGGGGATTATTCTCCATAAAAGATTTTCTTTAAACAGAAGGTGGCTACCATCTTGACCTATGGAGCCGAGATTATACAAAGCTGGTCAAAAGATTTCTGGGAATTCATTGAGGGTTACTTTTTACAAGCGTGTTACGACTCTCCAACTCTCTACTGAATTGAATGATCGGGTTTGAATTGGGCCTTCAATCCATGTGATCAATGATCAAGTGAAGACCGTGGCTCTATATGCTAAATATACAGACAATGCGGCCCCCCTCCCTTTTGATAGTCTGCCAACCAGGAGGGGGATGCTTACTTCGTCGCTTGGACAGAGAGCTATAACTCCTAGTTGAAAAATCCTGAGATAAGCAAAAACCAAATATTGCGTCAAGACTGGATCGACACGCTGACCCAGAGACTGACACACAAATTAGCACTGGAGGGTAGAGGATTGAATCGATTACCAAGACACCTGATAACGGTTCCTTGCCTATGGTATCGCAACCTCTTAGGACTGAGCTTGAATATTTTACCTACTAATGAAGTACTGAGGCACAGAAGACTACTGGGTGAGCTTAGCTCTGACTGCTGATTTTTGTGCTCAGAAGTCGAGGCTTGAGTCCCTTGAACACTTGCCATAGATTGTAAGGCCTTATAAGGGCTGAGGTCGAAATACTTGCAGGCGATAACTAAAGAATGCAAGTCCTTATCTCCAAAGGAATGGTGGTTTAGGTTCCTAGTAGGCAATAATCAATTGGCTTTTATAGGGGTAATGCAATTTTTGGAAGACGCTTTGAACCTTAGTAATGGAACACTACGTTTAATAGGAAAGAATGAATTTGAAATCTTGATTTTATGGATGTGATTTTTACTTTTGGTTTAAGTGGGAACGGTTATTGATGGATGATACTGTATGAGGTTTTACATCTGCAATTTGTATTTTGGGTGGAAATGTTATGAAAGGTTTGAAATAAAGCAAACATAAATTAATAATAATGGAGTATGAACTTTGCAGATGCTAGAGGCATGCACAAACCTTGCCAGAAGAGTAAACCGAGGCTGTGGATCAAAGAGTGATCAGCCGAAGAGAATGTGTACAACCAAGTTAATGGAGTCTGGGACCCATACCAGGAAGGCATACCCCAAGTACCTTGCATATACATATGATACTCGCAGACCCAAGGCTGTAGCTTGAAGAAAGATCGGACTGGTAGAGTAACCAAGTGAATGGGGTCTGGGACCCACGCCGGGGGAAACTCACTCCAAACAATAATAAAGAGGAATAGTAACTTTATATGTACATCAAGTCTGTGGGGGTGAAGACGGATCTGCTGGAGAAAACATTGAGCAAATGCAAGTGAAGGGGGCTTGAGACCCATGCTGGGGTCACACGCCCGAAAAAGTGATTAAGAAGGATATGAAGCTTATGTGTACAAGTGACTCAGAGGCTTAGCAGGGAAGTAAACCAAGACTGTGGATGAAAGAGAAGACTGAGAGAGAGAACTGTAAATCCAAGAACATGGAGTACCCTACTTGGCATGACAGTGGGCCAAGGGAAGGGGTATCGAGCAAGGGTCGGGGACCCTCAGCACAGCTAGGGAGAGAGAACCAGGCTATTCTTCCTCTTGGCCATGGGGGGACGGGGAGAGGAGAGAAGGGAATCAACCCCTTGAGTCTTGTGGAACCTTTGTTTAATTTTCTATACTGTTTTGGAACTTTTTGTTTTGAGCTACAAAGTCGGGCTGCAGGTCGGCAATCGGGGAGGGATTTCCCTTGTCACCTTTTGATGAGTTTAGCTTGTGTGGGATAGGTTAGGCTTTGGACACAGAACAGCGAACTTTACTTTGGACAGTCCGACAGTTTCATTAGCTAGTTTCGTTGTGGTAGGGAAACCCCTCATAAAGGTAGGGCTCTTTAGGAGCTCCTCCAACCCCCTTGCTTTTGTTATGAATAAGTCTTGTGCAATCACTGTACCATCCATGTGTCCGAGTCTTACTCCTACACCTTCAAACCTGACTTTGCTTAACCTAGTAGCCTGTCTCCTATGGCCCTAGAGTACAGGTTATTAAACCTCCCTCAATAGTGCATGCCAATCCTGGCACCTTCCAGGAGTCAACAACTAACACTAATTAGTAAAAAGAGGAGAATTTGCTCTTTGTGTGTATGTATCAATTTAGCAACATGCCTTCCTAAGGACATTTTACTCTGAATACACCGTTTTTTAATTTTCTCCAAGGTCTACCAGTGGGACCAACAGCCCTACCATAGAAGTTGAATGTAGTGCTTTGAAATATGTAAAGTGCTGTTTTTCGGTTGGCGGAACATCAGCACCTGGAGCAAGCAAGGTCAGACTTTCCCAGCTTCTGAAGCTTTCTTATAGTTTATACATGCAAGGTTACATTCAGGACACACACAAGATGGCGTCTAAATATCATCTGAACTAAGAAAGGGACCAGCTAGTCCTCTTTGAATCTTAATCTTACAAAGCAGGCTCTGCGTGCTCTTGATTTGAAAAGGTGTCTCTGCTGCTACGCAGACAAAACTAAGGATATATAAAACAGCTGTTATTTCTGGCTCATGGTCTTGCAAACATAAGTCAGGTGGTCGGTAAGGCTGCGATCCCTAGATAGATAGTGGATTGAATTAAGTGCTGTTATAGGCGGACAAATATGCAGTTGAGTCTGCCAGGGTGTCCTGAAGACTCTCTGCAAGTGATCGCATCCTCTGCTCCTGCCTCCCAGGTATTTACTTCTCACTAAATTGTGTGTATATTTAGTAAGTATGTGCCATTAAAGACCCACAGTTGTAGCAATCAGTTACATTTAGGTACAGTTCTACAGCATTGGTATATTTTAATGATTGAAATGCACGTGTTGCATCTGAGGTGTGAGGTGACATAGGTGTAGTTACTGGGTTAGTTGGGTTGGTGGCTGTTACTACCTTTGGAACTAAAACCTGGAGGTAGGCTTGCTACATAGCAGACTGGAATATTGCTAGGGGACTAACTTAACTTCTAACCAGGGATTCCCACATCAGTGTTTGGGAACAGTCAATAGGCATGTGAATCTACCAAATATACCAGTGATGGTGAACTATACCTACGGGCAAGTAGCTTTGATTTACTCAACTTCGTATTAACTTTATTCCAAGTCTAGGGTCACCTTACCTTCATATGGTCCTTCCTTCGTGCCTTCTAATAAGTTGATAATACCACATTACGATTCAAAGGATGGAAAGTGGTGGTTGATAGTATGAGGGTTAGTTGCACCCCACTTTTTCTTCATTTAGTTATAATGCAGATGCGACTTGTGCTCTGGACTGTCCACATTTCAGACGATGTCTCATGAATAACTTGTCTACGAGTATAGTAGTTCCTACGATGAGTGACTTGTACTGAAGATTGTGTGACAGGGAGCAAACTGTTATTTACGTACAATCCTAGTTCTCGGTGAAGAATTTTTGATTGTGTGAACGACCCTGTATCCTGCCTGCTACAATCAGAACAGAAGAGAATACCCACCCGTGGAAGAGGCTGACTCGAACTTAAAATCTGGGTGTTTTAAAATCTGCTGCCCTTGTTTTAAATGCTTGTTTAAAGGACCTGACCCATCTCTGCCTGTTTGGCTGCTAGGCCGCCTGGATTTTGTGCACTGTGCAGTTGTCTCTCTCCTCTAGATAGCCCTCTGTCCCCTCCCCTTATGGTGCTCTCTATCTCCCCTATCTACTCCAATTGCTATTCTATTACCTATCTTCCCTCTTTCAAAGCCTGGAAGGACACATTTTAATAAGGGTTTCCTGGTCTCCAACCTAGGCCTGCCCATTAGTGACACCTATGTTACTGCTTCCTCCAGGCAGACTATTACTGACATCCTCTTTGTTCTCTTGCCAGACCTATGCACTCCCCATATGGTCTCCGTCCTCTCCTCTTTCTCAATCATTAATAGTGTAACTAGATGGGAAGTGCTCTTGGCACACTTCCCATCTTTAATGTGCATCATTAATGTTTACAAGAATGGCACTATCATGGCCCAGGGCTCTCAGCCCAACCTCCTTCATGACAGGCGTCTTCAGTCTCTTATTAACTTCCGCCCTTCTCCTGCCACTCCTCCGTCTGCCACACCTCTGGCCTCTACGCCTCTACCGAAAGGTGTACGTCGTCCCTGTACGCCTCAGAAAACCTACAAAAGCAGCAACCAGGAATCGGTAGATTTGCTTGAAAGATAGAACGAATGGGAGATCTGATTGAATCTTTGGCTATATGAATATTATGTATAGCCAAAAACTTTGATTGAGTCTCCCATTTGGAGCCATTACAGTACAAGGGGCGCGCAGGTTGCAGGTGTTTCCCCCACACCCATGTTCACTGTCATGGCTTCAGGGGTTGCGGGGCGTCCTCCGCTTCCCAAAAAAATAAAGGACCCTGCAGCACCCCCTTCTCGATGACAGAAGTGAAGGGAACAGGCGTTGCAGGGACAAAGCGAGGCAGCGGCACACAGCAAAGTGTGCCGCGGAAGGGTAAGTAAGCGAGTGCGTGGGACTGTTATCTGAAATGCCCACGGGAGGAAACAATTATTTTTGAAAAAACGTTTGTTTTTGTCTTCCTCTATCATATCACAGTAATCCCAGCAACCAGCTTCACTTAGCTACCCTCAATTCTTGCCCTGCTCTTAAACACTCCTGACATCTGTCAACTCCTTGTTGAGTTTGACCTCAACACCCTTGCCCTCACTGAGATATTGTTCAATGCCAGCCCTGTCGCTGCTTTTGACACTACTTCTTGAGGGCTACACGATCCTCTCCAAGCCCAGGCCTAACTGTTCTGGCGGAGTGTCCTGTATCTTCCCTGAATGGGTCCCTGCTTCTATCGTACCAAGCCAATCCTCCTCCTCCTTTGAATGGCTTGTCTGCAAGCTTTGTGGCTCCCCTACACTCCTGCTCACACTCTCCACATCTTCAGGCCCCCTGGGCCAATCTCCCTCTTCCTTTCAAAGTGGGCCGACCTCTTCTCTTCTATCCTGACCTCTACCTCTAAGCTTCTACTCGGAGACTTCAGTGTATTCATCTGGACTGTCCTGATGCAGCAAAACTCTTTCGCAACCTCTGACTCTTCCCCTCACCATTCATCCCTCTGGTTCAACCCACTCAGGTATGCGCTAAATCTCCTAGGACATTCCTTTCCCTAACCCTTTCACTAACTTCTCTCCTGGTTGGACCATGCTCTCCTCTCCGCTTATATGGAGCTCTTGGGCTCGCCAGCTAGGCCTCTTTCTGCACTGCCAGTCTCCTCCATCATTCGACCGATGAAGCGAGTGTCAGTAGCTGCTTTTCCCACCTTGATTCCCCTCCTTGCCCTGCTATTGACTCTCCCACTGACTTAGTCCTGGCTAACCTTCACCTCCATTTCCAACACCCTTGCCCCTGCGTTGAGGATCCGTATGAAGCCTACTTCCAAGTGCAATAGTTGGTATGATTCTGACCTTGCCTCGCTTAAAAGCAAGTGCAAAGTTGCAGAATAGAAATTATTTGACTTCTTGCACATCCTCTGACAAACTGGCTTGTCGCCTGCTTCAAAGGCAATACAGATTCTCCATCCACTCCAAGAAGCGGGCCCATATCCAAGCGTGCATCTCTGGGGCCACCAACAAATCGGGCGAACTTTTCAGAATCTGCAAGGACCTTGCCAATCCTACTGCAGTATCCAATTCTCTTCTTCCTCCGCAGGCCCTCTGCACGGCTTTGGCCTCTCATTACATATCCAGAACTCAGGACATCCCGTCCTCACTCTCCTCTATTCCTTCTCCCTCCTCCTCCTGCTCTCAGGCCTCCCTTTGCTCCCCTCCTACGTCCCTACTCTGCCTTCTCACCCATTACACCCGTGGAGATCACCAAGACAGTCTGCTCTATGAAAGTCTCATCTAAATGGGTGGTTCTTTGCTCCTCCAGACCTATCCGGGACAACATTTCCTCCCTCGCCCCTTCCTTGGCTGAGTTCTGCAACCACTTCTTTGCCACTGGTTTCTTCCCACTACCCCTCAAGCACTCCCTTGTGCACCCCCTCCGAAGAAATCCTTCTGCAGCCCCTTCCTGCCTGGCCAACTACCACCCTATCTCCTCTACCCCTTTCTTGGGCAGACTCTTGGAGAATTTGGTCATCTCCCAACTAATCCATCACACTGAAGCTGTTGGCTGTCTACATGACCACTAATCTGGCTTAGAGCAGCCAGATCCACGGACACCGCTCTCCTGAATACCCGTGAAGATTTGCCCTCAAACCACGACTCGAACTCTCCTTCTGTTCTCATCCTCCTCATTCTGTCCTCTGCCTTCGACAATCATGCTCTCCTCATAAATTGACTCTGTGATACCTTTGGCATCACGGACCAGGCACTGGTTTGGTTGACCTTTCAGTTCTGATCGAACCTCCCATGTTCAAATGGGCCCCTTTCGCTCCTCCACCTCACTCTCTTCTTGTGACTTCCCTCTGGGCTCTATCCTCTCTTCCTGGCTTTTCAACATCTACCTGGCCCCTTTGGTCCGCTTGATTTTCCCCCCACCCCTTCTCTCCTCACTTGCAGTGTTATGCTGTTGACACACAACTCTCCTTTCTCAGGGCTCTATCCTCTCTGCCTGGCTTTTCAACATCTACCTGGCCCCTTTGGACTGCTTGAACTCCACCTTCTCTCTTCACTTGCAGTGTTATGCTTCTCTTCCCTACTTCCCCTCTCATTCCTGACTGACTACTATTCAGGCATAGTGTGCTGCTAATGATCTCTGCCATAATGCCAGTAAGACTGATCTTCTTCTTATTGGGACTCCTTGTTAAGACGGATTTCTGAACTCTGTCCTGGTGGCGCAGAAGTTCAGAAGGCCAACCTAATTACTTGGAACAGGGTAACCTCTGGACGAGCCAGACCAATCAAGGTAGCGATCGCGGCGGTTACAGAGCAGGACTCCCGTGTAAGCTGGTCAGTCAACTGGATGGCCCAGAGACGCTTCCGAAGGCTTACTGGCAGGAGATGAAGTTGCCGAGAATAGCTGTTCCTGCTATTCCAAAGGTCGAAGCACCAGTACAGGCCTTCTGGTTCGATCAAAGGAGGAAAGGGTTTCACAGGACGACAGCAGTGCAAAGGAGGAGTCCTTCAGCGGGTTACCAGCGATTCCTCGGTCCAGCCTCTTGGTTACAGGATACTTGGCTCCTGTATTCCTTCGTTCGTGAGAACTCAGGAGATCGACATGGTAGTGGTGTTTCCAGCCCCCTCTTATCCACGGTTCCCTTTGCGCCAAAACGGAGGGGAGCCAATGGGAGATCCGCTCATCAACACACACACCATTCGTGGACCAATCACGGCCCACGGTGGTCCCAGGCATTCACACCACCCTAGACTCTCTGGCACCCAGGATGTGTATTGGCACCTGACATCCCAGCCCACATCCTGGAGGCACACACAAGACATGTAGAAGCCCGCGAAAGCATCCGTGTTTCGCGGGAAAGTACATGCCCAAATAAGGAAGGGCCCGGGTCGGCTCGACCTGGGGAAGGTGAAGGGAGCAAGACGGTCAGCGGACAGGACAAAGGAGCCTCGTGGTCTGGCCATTTTGGGAGCCAGGCCACCATTTTGGGTTAAGTGCGAAAAACGCGCTTAGAACGCCAAAAGGAGCTCAAAACACAAGAAACGATCGCTGCCACCATTCCCGTCCTTGAATTACTTGCACCGATCAGATACAATCCTAAACGAGTATCTAGGGCCTGTAGAAGGCTAGAGACCCAAGAGAGCTGTAACTTAGCTTACAGTGCCCTCTTGTGTCATGTTGCACTAAAGCCGCAACATGATAAAAGAAACTACGGGAAACAGTGTTCCCCGGTACTGACAGTCTTAAGGGCATGTCAGTTTCCCCATAAGAAAGGAGCGAAAGCCCAGAGGAGTGCGGCAGAAGGCTGCACTTCTCTGGCAAAGTCGAGAACAAGGTGAAAAACAACAGCAAAAAGTTTAGGGGTTGCCACATGGAAGGAAAATTACCTACAATTACGAAATCTTCCCTAACACTCCTGCCCCTCTTTCCCTCCTACTCTGTGGCTATATTCCTTGGGCCCTTCTCTACACCCTGCTGTAAGGCTAAAAACCTGGGTGTTATCTCCGACTCATCTCCTCACCTCATATCACTGACCTTGCCAAGATGGCCCACTATCAGATGCACTTCTTCAGAGGCATTCTCCTTTCCTCACATTTCCCCCAGAAGCTGAATGTCTCCAGAGCTCTGGTTCTCTCCAGGCTAGACTATTGCAACAGTCTCTTCCTCAATCTGCCTCTTTTCTCTCTACACTCTTCAGCTAATCCAGAATAGGACTGCAAGACTTATCCTTGGCCTCAAGCCCAGGGACCGCATCTCCTCAGCCCTAACATCTCTCCACTGGCTCCTGTTGGGTGCAAGGATCAAATTCAAGACCCTCTGCATCATTCACAAGGCTTTCTGGGGCCCAGTACCTCGTTACATCCAACTTTCTCTTTCGAAATACCTCCCTGCTAGAGTCTCTCGGTCCTCTGGCTCCAACTCTCTGCAGATCAGACATTTCTCCAAACAGAGAGTGGGGGAAGATAACTTTCTTCAGCAGGAGCCTCCCTCTGGAATGGCTTCCCAGCCCCCCTCAGACTTCATCTGAATCTCCTTAATTTCCAGAAGCTCCTCAAGACCTTCCCTTTTTTCTCCTCCTTCCCTCTCCCCCTCCCTTGCTAATACCCCTGTGACTGCAAATTGTTTCCTGGTCCCTTATGAGTCATAGAGGGGCCGGGCCAGGCCCTCCGCAACCTGTCTCCCCCAATACCCTTATAACCAGCACTTCCCCTTGGACACCCTTCCCTGCCTAGACTACTAAGTCTGGCCCACCCCCCTCCTCGTACTATTGACCTTCATCCCTGTTTCCCTGGCACTTGCTCTCTTGAGCTCCCTTTGGCAGGTTGGGTGCGGGAGGGGCATGGGCTGGGCAAATGCTAAACTCCCCCTTGTCATTCCTCCCTCCCTGACCTTCCTTCTTCCCTTGCACTGCGTTTTCACGATCCAAATGTAACAAGGCCTAGTAGGACCGTTGTTGTTTCTCCTCTGTCCCCCGACCGCCTGCCTTGTGGCTCCTGGAAACGTCTTGGCTCTATTGTCGCCATAAACGCTCAATAAATGACTAAAATAAAATGGCTGCCTCTGTTCCCGTGTTAAGTAGAACCGACTGGTCTGTGTAAAAACTGAAAAATAAAAATGCAAGTAACCAAATATTCTTTCAACATTCTCAGTGTGTAAATGGAAATCCTCCTAATACTTATTAATTGATGCATGAGACGCTTCAAATGTCAAATTCTTTTTTCTTTATACTTTGTTTTTCAATTTTCAGAGCTGGGATTCGGCACTATCAAACCTTGCCAAAACGTGGTCAGAAGAATGCATTTTTGGCTTCAATCCTGAGCTACTCACGCCAGGATCTCTGCATCCTAAATTTAGTATTATTGGGGAAAATATGTGGATTGGACCTCCCAATTCAGACATCACAGCCACTAAAGAATGGGCTTCAGAGGCTAAAGATTACAATTTTGCTCCAAATGAATGTTCTGGTGAATGCTCCCATTACACACAGGTACTGTATTTTGGACTGTTTTACTGCCACCCAAACAGTGTAACATTTGACTTTGAAGAGCATTTTTGATCATGGAAAACCATAGTTGTTTCTTTAACCCGATAGAATCATGTCATCCACTTATTGCTTTGTTCAAATATTTAATTGAAGGTATTTGAGGATATTCGAATTCTAACCACTGCATTACTTTGCATGTAATTGCTTTTTAATAAATGCACTTTGTTGGCTCAACATTCAACATATGCACAAAGACGAACCACGACACGTACCAGTAAACCAAAAAATGAGAACAACAATATGTGAAATCACCCTCCCCAACCCACCCCCCACACACACACCAAAACCCCCAGTACCCTTCTTCCAACACCTCCCCTCTACCCCTGGACAGCTACCTCGTCAGTATAAACCTTGTTTTACAATCCAGAAAACTAATTTTAATTGAATAAGGCCAAAATACGTATCCTTTGCGGGCACCATTTCTCACAAGTCTTTATGCAAAAAGTCCAACACAAACTTCCACTCATTCTTAAATTCTTTTTGTTCCCTTTGTAATACATTGGTGACCCATTTTAGAGCGACATAATGCCAGATTAGTGCTAACCACTCTTGTTCTGTTGGTGTTTCAGATTGTTTAAATTTGTGCGCTATAATTGATACCGCGGCCGTCTCCTGAGGATAGCTCAGGGGCAACGTGCTCGCCTTGGAAGCAAGACGACACAAAGCACAACAAGTACGATCCCGGGGTCTGCGCTTAGAAACCTCTGGGTATTAAGCATCATATCAATATGATCTATGCTTTCCTTTGTTTCCTTTCAGTCCCCCAGACCCAGCATCAACTCCCCTATGCCTCTTTGTATCTGGACGGCAAACCTTTCATACATTGCTTTATTGACCTTTCCCAAACAGAGTTTAATTTTCTGGCACTCCCACCAAATATGCACCCACGTTCCTTTTTCTTTGCATCCCCGCCAGCATTCATATGAAACATTTTTATAAAATGTAGGCAATTTCTCCAGCGTCGGGTGCCATTGAACAATCCCCTTCACCCACATTTCTCGTATTTGAATTGCCCGCTTTGATTTTGGGATTCTCTTCCAAACCGCCAACCACTCGGTCGCGGTCATAGCAATACCCATATCCTTCTCCCATAGCTTCTTATAACTCCATTGCATTTGATTCAAATTCACTCCAATTATCCTATACAGCGCCCGCACCATATGTCTATCTGCCGCATTCGTAGTGATGTACGTCTCGAAAGCGGATAAATCCCTTATTATGAAGTGCTTACTGACCATTGGCAAATGCTGTAATTGAACATATCTTAGTCTTTCATTTTCTTTCAATAAAAATGCCCGTTTGCCTGGTTGGAAAGTTCTGATCTCATGACTTTCAAACATGTCACCTATCTTCAAACATCCTGCTTCCTCCCATTGCTAAAATGCATCCTTTTATAGTCCCGGTGTAAACTGGGGTCGTGAAAAAGAGGTGTGATTGGAGAGGGAAACGTAGTACCTGCTTGTCGCACCACAGTATCCCATGTCTGCGCCATAAGCAGTTATTTTACTTCTATACATAACGGGACAATCCTGTTTTTGGCACCGTAATACTTCATGAAGGAGTTTACCAAATACGGCTCTGTCCATTTGTACCCAAATTTTCTCAGAGTCACCTTTGAACCATTCCCTAGTGATCCACAATTGGGAGGCTGAAAATGTGGTACCCCCATCTCCTCTTTTGTACTGAAGCCATTAATACCTTCCATGCCACCCTAGATTTCTTACTTCATTGTCTTAAGTGTGTTAACGAATTTCGGTGGGATCGCTGTCGGTAATGCTTGGAAATAATGCAGGAGCTTTGGGAGAACCCTCATTTTAATTACATATTTTCTTTCCATCCATGATGTCAAAAAGTTGCATTCTTGAAGCCACTGCCTAATTGACGCTAGGAGAGGGAGATAATTTGCTTGGTACATCGACTCTAAGGAGTCTGTTAAGTGTATGCCCTGGTATCGCATGCCGTTTTTCGTTATTATTAATTGATCATCATGGCTTTCCCTCTTCCCTGAAATGTTCCTCCTTGAAATTTCATCAATAATTTTTATAAATTCTCAGACCTGCCACCGTGCCAAATTGTGTCAAATCTGCTACTAGAGCTGATAACAAAGGTGTATCCTCCAGTGTCAAAAGTAGGTCATCTGCAAATGCCATAACTTTATGATCTTCTCCCAGATTCAATCACTTAATTTTCTTCTCCTTCCCTGATTTTAGACCGTAATGGGTCAAGGTGCAACGCATATACTATCGGAGATAACGGGCACCCCTGTTTAGTCCCTCTCATAACTCGATTGTCATTAGAGAGCTCCCCATTGATAGCTTATCGCAAAATTGGCATCGATAATTTGCTTTTACAATTTACTTTTACCTTTCACCCTGTGCAAAAACCCATATGGTCCATTGTGAAGAATAAAAGACCATTCAACTCGGTCGAATGCCTTCTCGGCATCAAGCGTCATTACCCTTGCTGTCAATTCACCTTATTTATTTTTTCTATCAAATAGGCCACCCGTGTAGTGTTGTCGAATGTTTTCCTACTCGTGATGAACCCAGATTGATCAGGATGAATCGGCAAAGGTACTAGTCTTCCTAATCTAGTTGCTAATATTTTAGTGCAAAGCTTAGCATTAATATTGATGAGAGCTATGAGTCGGTAGGAGCCACATTGGGTCCTGTCCTTCACTTTCGCTTCTTGGATTGAGGGTTTAATAACACTGTTGCCCCTAAAAGAATTGGATCAATGAAGTCAACACGGGGACTAAGTCTTCAATATGTCTTGTAAAAAAACGCTGGAAAACCATCTGTCCCGGTGACTTATGGAGCTGCAGTGACTTTATTGCAACTTGGACTTCCTCCGATGTTATCTGACCCTCTTATTCTTCCCTGTCAGCTAAATCTAATTTGTTTAACCAGCATTGTTGCAGATAAGCCATTTGTATCCGGGCGATCCGAGGTATAAAGCGCTGAGTAATACTCAGTAAACGCAATCTATTATATGCCGAGATGAAGAGCTGATTTTACTTTGCCCTGATTCAAAAGTACTGATAATTCTAGCTTCAGCCTTACCTGACAACCAACAGTGAGTCGGCCTTGTTGGCTTTGATATAATAACTGCCTTAGGTACATCGGGGCCTTCTCTGCATGCCATGTCTGTAATAAATCTAATTGCCCTCTGAGGTACCTGTTTCTTTCGAATCCGTGTCTCTCGATTTGTTCCCATCTCCTTCATAACTGCTTTTATTTGGGTCTCCAGCTCACGCTTGGCTGCTAATTGTAACGCTCACCTGGTTCCCTCGGAGGCGCGGGTCTTGACTAGGCGGTGAAACCGTCTTCAACGTTAGGCGTAGGATTCGTTTGGCTCCCGGATTTGGCCCCTTTCTCAGCGAAAGTTTGACCTGAAGGGTGAGGTGTCTGCAAGTGGAAAATCAAGGTATTAGTGGCTGGAAGGTTGGGAGAAGTTCCAAGCCCCTCTCTCCCTCTCTCCCCGTGGTACTTGGTTGATTGTTGTGCTCACCTTAAATAGGTGAATGCTGAGCTCTCCATCCTGCGTCCTGTGCAGGGGCGCTGGGTCCAGTTACTTCACTGGATATGAGTTCAGCCTCTTGATTGCAGAGGGTAAGTTGAGAGCGATGCCGCCGTTTGCTGCACGAGCGTGACTTGTAAGTATTAAAGTTCCCTTTAGATTGCTCTCTTCAAATGTCTTATCTCCTTAATGTCTGTCTTTTCCTTTTCAGATGCTGTCGGTGCCGAAGAAGATGCTCCCCCAGGTTCGTGGCAGAGAGCGTAACAAGAAGATGGTGAATACGAAGGCACGTAAGTAGAAAGGCTGCTCTACGGCTGTAGAATGCACCTTAATGTCTCTTTTGTCTTTACAGGTGCCGGAATGCAGCGCGAGCAGAGTTGGAGCGAGCGTAACACAGGTAGGCAGTTTTGTAACTAAGCGTTACTAACCAATGTTCTTTGTCTTTGCAGGCCCAATGCCGGACGAGAAATGCAGAAAAAACGCCTTGGATGCTGCCGATGGATCGGGTAAGTTGAAGCGCTAACTTTGCCTTTGCCTAACCTGTGCCTTTTGTTTTGCAGGAGCTGCTGAAGACTGAAGATTGGTTCCCAGCAGGTAATTTTCGTATTCACAGGATCCGGAGCTGAAGATTCGCTGGAGCTGACACGGTGAGCGTCCTGCTGCAGATGCAGAATAACGCGAAGCACGTTGCACCAATCGGGTGTGGTTTAAATAGTCCATAGGAGTGCTTAGGTGTCTTCTTCCACAGCCTCGCCCAGGCAAAAAGAGTTCCTGCTTCCAGAAGGGTTCCAGCATCAATGATCCAGGGAGTGGTGCCTGCCCCACCCAGAAGGAAAAGTTGTCTCTGCCAGAAGAGAGTGAAACATCATCTTGCTGAGGGTAAGTTGAGAGCGATGCCGCCGTTTGCTGCACGAGCGTGACTTGTAAGTATTAAAGTTCCCTTTAGATTGCTCTCTTCAAATGTCTTATCTCCTTAATGTCTGTCTTTTCCTTTTCAGATGCTGTCGGTGCCGAAGAAGATGCTCCCCCAGGTTCGTGGCAGAGAGCGTAACAAGAAGATGGTGAATACGAAGGCACGTAAGTAGAAAGGCTGCTCTACGGCTGTAGAATGCACCTTAATGTCTCTTTTGTCTTTACAGGTGCCGGAATGCAGCGCGAGCAGAGTTGGAGCGAGCGTAACACAGGTAGGCAGTTTTGTAACTAAGCGTTACTAACCAATGTTCTTTGTCTTTGCAGGCCCAATGCCGGACGAGAAATGCAGAAAAAACGCCTTGGATGCTGCCGATGGATCGGGTAAGTTGAAGCGCTAACTTTGCCTTTGCCTAACCTGTGCCTTTTGTTTTGCAGGAGCTGCTGAAGACTGAAGATTGGTTCCCAGCAGGTAATTTTCGTATTCACAGGATCCGGAGCTGAAGATTCGCTGGAGCTGACACGGTGAGCGTCCTGCTGCAGATGCAGAATAACGCGAAGCACGTTGCACCAATCGGGTGTGGTTTAAATAGTCCATAGGAGTGCTTAGGTGTCTTCTTCCACAGCCTCGCCCAGGCAAAAAGAGTTCCTGCTTCCAGAAGGGTTCCAGCATCAATGATCCAGGGAGTGGTGCCTGCCCCACCCAGAAGGAAAAGTTGTCTCTGCCAGAAGAGAGTGAAACATCATCTTGCTGGTAAGTAAGCAGCATGGTCTGCTGCAGGTAGGTCCACCCAAGCACTTTCACACTTGTTATGAGCCCGGCGCTTCCTGTGCCGGGATGGGTCCATGCTATGAGCCTGGCACCACCGGTGCCAGGACAAGGGTCAAAAGGTCCCTATTGGGACTTGCTGGTGCCGATAGTATATGTTATGAGCCTGCTTCCAAGGATGTTGGGTAGGTCCTGACTCTTTGGAAGCAGTGGTCATGACACTAATGTTCTTTCTCCCTTCAGGCTTTTTTTTTTTTTTTGCAATTAACTCACCCCTTATGGTTGCTTTAAAAGCGTCCCAAACCCAACTATCAGGTGTACCCTGGACCCCATTCAGTTCAAAATATTCTATAATCTTTTCCCGAATCTCTTCAACCATCACCTGGTCTTTAATTATATGCTGCAGGAATTTTCATAGCCCTGAACCTTCGTTTCCCTGAGTGATGTATTAATTTAATGGTGCATGGTATTGGGCCATTTCCCATCTGTTGTATGCACCCTAGCTATAAACCTGAGACCCGTACGTAATCTATTCTTGAAAATGTCCAGTGAACTGATGAGTAGAACGTATACCCTTCGTCTCTCCAAGCATCTATTAATGATAGACTGGCCATGGTCGTTTTTAGTTTTTGAGTTGGGGGCCGTTGTATAGTCTGACTTACCATACTCGTGTAAACCTGGGGATCCCAAGCCATATTGAAATCCCCAGTGAGAATAATTTGTGCTTCTGCAAATACTTCTAGTTTATCCAATACTCGTTGCAAAAACGCATCTTGTCCCATATTTGGAGCATAATTTGTTAAAATCGTATATCACTTTCTGTCCTTGTATTGTGATAAATATCTACCCTATTTATCCTTTTCCAGCGCCAACATGGTCTGCCCAACCCAACTTTTTAAAGCAATTAAGACCCTTCCCTTCATTCCCTTATCGTTAGGTTGAACAATATGTGGGTAACCAGATATTTTTTAGCTTATTTTCATCTCTCTTTGATACATGCGTCTCCTAAAAAGTCACTATATCTGGTTTACTTTACGTCTGTTAACAGGGGAGTTCAAGCCCATGATATTCAAGATAGAACTTGCAGTGTTTTCATTCTTCCCATCTGAATGGACTTACTCTATTCCTTTTAATAGTTGACTGCCCACTTTCCCCCAACACAATTACCCCTAACCCTCCCACAGTTACCCCCCCGTGTACCCTCCATCCTCCCCGGTTGAGCCCAACCAAGTCCCCTTCCTTCCACGCATCACGCCGTGGAGGTGGAGTCTCACTACACACCCAGAGATTAGTTGTGTGGGTCTACCTGTACCCAACACCCCCTGATTACAAGAGCCAGAATTGTACCCCTTCCTCTTGCCGTTCCTTACTTAAACATCTTGCCCCCCCACAACATTTCCATCTACCGTAATTATTGTTCTGATGCTTGTTAATCTGCTTAGAATCGCATGCTGTGCATATGGTCCGATATCCAGTGGTACCCACAGAGTATTGCACCTTGTCTTTAAGGGACCGAAAGGGGACGTCAGCATAGGCGTGTCTGAAACACTATCCATATCGTGATGTGTGTAGTATCCAAAAACCCTCACGCGCCGAGGTCCCTCAGATTGTTTTTTTCCACCCAGATAACTGGTCACCCTATAGTGGAGCTATTCATGAGACATTGTTTATCTTACCGAATTGTCGGTTTTATTCCCCGTTAAGTCACTTCGCCCATCAAGAACCTCTTCGACGAAGACTACGGGGGAATCGTCTACGGCTGTGGGATCCTGTGGGCTGTGGGATCCGGCGTTCGGCCTTCCACGTTCGGGCCTTCTGGCCGGCCTACACAGTAGGGAGAGTGGGCTCGGGGTTTGCCATACTGTTATTATGTCTTTCCTCTTTTCCACTGCTTTCCTTTTTGGTCTGGGCACCCTTCCCTTCTGCTATGGAAAGGACTCCATTTAGATTCTGCCCTGTGTGTAGGGTCAGATATCCGTGGAAAGACGAGCACACGTTGTGTAACGCTTGTCTCCCTCTAGAGCACAACGAAAAGCAGTGTTCGGCGTGTAAACTCCTTAAACCCTTAAGGAGCGCCAGTTGAAGCGGTGGGCCACGTACGGAATGTCACGCGTGGAGCCTCTCTCCCTTACTGCGACACCAGCCGAAAGTGACAGGGGTACATCGGATGACCAAACGTCCAACGCGGACGTTATAGACCTTGAGGTGGAGTATTCTAGGTCCGCCACGCCTGTCCCCGACCCTTCCAGGCTCGACTCCGGTCTTGCTACAGGGACCACACCTCGTGACAGGGGCGTACAATCGCACTACACAAAGCACACAACCCAAGCGCCCTCCTCAACGACTTCGTCGAAGAAGGCGAAAGCGCCAATGCGTCCGCCAGAAACTTCGGCGGTGCCCACGGATCTGTCTGATCCAAAGCCTTCCCCGCATCCGCAGCAGCGCATGACAAGGGCGCTACTCCCCAAATTACACGCGCCGAAGTTTCCGTACAAGAAACTTCGACGGTTTCCAAGGCCCATACAGGCCCGAAAACTACGAGTAGGCCTCTACCCGAGAAGCCATCCGCTGGCCCTTCTGGAGCCGCAGAAGACTTTTTCACTGCCGACACATCATCGGAGGCGTTGTCTCCGAAGATTCAGTGATTATCCGTAAGAGCATCAGTAGGATTGCTACGGCGGTGGGCCTAGTTCCGGTTCCGCCCACAGTTATGGGCCAATCCGCCGAAAAGTTTTCCACGGATTTGGAAGACGTTCCCGAAACTCTTACGGAGAAAGCCAGGTACCCCTCTCAAGCACCCTGAGGAGATCCCCCCCCCCCCTCAACGCCTTCGGGCGGAGAACACCGTTCCTACTCAGCTAGGTCCATTTGGGTCATCCAAGTGGACCACGGAGCAATTCGAGGAGTGTATGGATCGGCTGGAGCAGTTTTTCAGGGTTTCTGATCAACCGCCCCTGAAAAAAGCTCGGGTAGACCCTAACCCTCAAACACAAGATGACCAACACCTAGATGTCCAACACCAAGTTGACTATCAAGAAGATGTCCAGATGGACACGTATAGAGACATCTATACAGAGGAAGAGGAGTCCTTTTCTGGACAACTATGGGGAACATCAAGGAGCAACGGACAACTGGGAAGACACCCAGCAGGACGATCACAACTCTGATATCGTTTGCCTCGACTCTCCCCCACCCCGATTCGACAAGCTTCCCCGGTGGATGATCAAATGGCTTTCAACAACATGTTGAAAAAGCAGCGGAATTCTTTAAAATTGCCACGCTTGAAGCCTTGCCCGAACAAGATTTTGCGGAGGACATTAATGAAAAGCCTCCAGCAAGCCAGTCTATCCCTCTCTTGAGCTCTGTAAAGAGACGGCTGACCCCTTCCTTACTCACACCCACTCATACTAGGGCTGTGAACCCAAGGGTCGGAACTTTTCCGACCCTCCCCCACCGACCCGCTTTATATCAAAGGACACGCAATCCCAGACTTGCTGGTGGTGACCAACACTCGCAAGAGAGCAGGGGTTCCCCTTGCCACGGGAGAGTCACCCCCGGACAAGGAGTCCAAAAGATTGTATGCCTTAGGCAAACGGGTTACTTCGGCGGCCTATACCGTCCGGATTGCCAATAACACAACGTTACTAGCAAGCTACATCGACGCCCAATGGAACCTACTCCAGGAAAGCCATCAAGAGGTTCCGGAACCAACCAGAGCCAAGCTTCTCGCCATTGTCTCGAAGGGCACACTTGCCAATCAGAATGTGGTAAAGCCTGGACACCGCAGAGACAGCAGGCAGGTCTCTCACCCAGGGTACTCTCCCAAAGAGGCACGCGTGGCTGAGCACGTCAGGCTTCAGGCCTGAGACCCACGCATCCATTATCATCAAACCCATCAAATAGGCCAACCTCTTCGGGAAGGCGGTAGACGATGCGTTGGAGACAGCCAAGAAGGAGCACGAGACTATTAAGTCGCTGCAGCAAATTTCCCAGAAACCCTCTTCACAGAGGGGTAGTAATTCTCGGCGGCCCTTTCGAGGACAAGCCCGCGCCACTCAAAACAATTTCGGCACGGGCAACTTCAACTCGAGTCAACCGGCTGCAAGCCCCACTTACTACCCCCAGAGTGGTCAGAAGCGCGGAAAGAATAGAGGCAGAGACTCCAATTCCAGAGGAGCGTCAACTTCGGGTCAGAAATGAACACCAAGTCCAGGTCCCCTCCCATGTCACCCCGGTCGGGGGGCGATTAACATCTTTCCTCAAGGCATGGGAGGGGATAACTTCAGACCAGTGGGTCTTAAAGATGGTCGCTCACGGTTACTGTGTGGAATTCCCCCGACCTCCAAAGTTCAGACCGCCGAAACATCGACGTCTTTCACCGGAACATCTGCAGATCCTGATCCAAGAGGTGGAAGCGCTGTTGGGAAAGGACGTCATAGAAGCTGTCCCGATTCTTCAGGTAAACGAGGGTATCTATTCAGTGTACGTACTTGTACCCAAAAAGGATCTCACCATGCGTCCTGTTCTAGACCTACGCCCAGCGAACAAGTTCATAAAGCCCCAGAAGTTTTGCATGGTAACACTGCAAGAGGTGATCCCATTGCTAAAACAGGGGGACTTCATGACAACATTGGATATGAAAGATGCATACTTTCATATTTCAATGCTGCCAACGCACAGAAAATTCCTAAGGTTCGTGATTAAGGACAAACAATATCAGTTCAAGGTACTCCCTTTCGGCATAGCCTCGGCGCCAAGGGTGTTTACCAAGGTCCTGGCAGTGGCAGCGGCACACCTGCGCAGACTTTCAGTTCCAGTTTACCCTTACTTAGACGATTGGCTCATCACGGGGGACTTGTTCGACGTTTGTTTTTCGAGAACACAAAAAACAGTAGACCTACTGTTCAGCCTGGGATTTTCTATCAACGAAAAGAAATCCAGCTTAGTCCCCAGCCAAGTAAAACAGTTCCTGGGGGCTCTAATTCGTACGGAAGACGGTCTAGTCTTCCCTTCCAGCGAGAGCGTTCAGAACATGCTCTCTCAGGTTCCTCAGTATGTAGCCAGTCGAGAGGTGATGGTACGCAAAGTTATGCGTTTGCTAGGGATGATGGTGTCATGCATATACTTGGTTACCCACGCGCGGCTGCGCATGCGTCCCATGCAAGAGTGGCTCAACAGCCACAAGATGTTCCTGATATCCCAACATGTTCCAGGGGAACTCAATCTTCTGGCAGACGTACTCGGCAGAGATTTTCCTCTGTCAGAAGAGTACGAATGGCGACTGCACAAAGACATTGTATCCAACGTCTTCGCACAATGGGGGTTTCCAGAGATCGACCTGTTCGCTACTCAGGAGAACGCCCAATGCCAAGATTACGCCTCCAGGTACCCCCAGAACCGATCCAAGGGGAACGGTCTCTGGATAACCTGGTCGGGGAAATTTGTCTACGCTTTTCCCCCCTGACTCCCCTTCTGAACAAGATAGTACACAAGATGCACCAGGAACCAGTCACCATGATTCTGGTGGCTCCCATGTGGGCCCGCCAACCTTGGTTGGCGCACCTGATGGAAATGTCCCTCTCCCCACCAGTCAAACTGCCCTGCCCATACAACATGTTGTCTCAGGACAAGGGGGAGACTCTGCACCCATGCCCACAAACTCTGAATTTAGCAGCCTGGCTCCTGAGGTCCTAGAGTTTGGACATCTGCAACTCCCTCAAAGATGCATGGACCTACTGAGGGAGGCAAGAAAACCTAACGCACGTTATTGCTATGCCAGCAAATGGAAACGCTTTGTCATCTGGTGCAGTTCCAAAGGCGTCAATCCCACCGATTGCTCGCTTTCACACATTGTGTTATATCTAACCCATCTGTTGGACTCTGGGTTAGTCTTCAATTCCTTAAAGGTTCACCTAGCGGCGTTGTCAGCCTACACCACATCACAGCCGAAGGTGTCGTGGTGGAAAATACCTGTGAGTAAAGCCTTTATGGAAGGGGTTAAAAGAATGTATCCCCCCATTACTCACCCAGCCCCTGGGTGGGATCTAAATGTGGTTTTAACTAGGCTCATGGGACCCCCTTTTGAGCCTATGCATAAAGCTAGTCTGAAAGACCAGACTTACAAGACAGCCTTTCTAGTAGCTATCACTTCTATCAGAAGAGTTGGCGAACTACAGACCCTCTCGGTTTTGGACCCTTTTGTTACAGTCCACAAAGATAAGGTAGTTCTGCGCACACATCCCAGATTTGCCTCGAAATGTATTTCGAAGTTCCATGTGAATCGGTCAATCGAACTACCCACGTTCTTCCAGAGACCTCCTAACATGACCGAAAGAAGCCTTCACCCACTAGATGTGCGCAGGGCAGTCCTGTTCAACATGGATAGAACTAAACCACTGAGGAAAACTAAACAATTCTTTGTTTCAGGGGCAGCTGGTAGGGAAATGGACCCTATCTCTAAATCAGCAATATCAAGGTGGATTGTCAAATGCATCACACTATGTTACACTCTTGCAAAGAGAGAACTGCCCTTCAAGTCTAGAGCACATTCTACTCGAGGCACTGGGGCATCCATTGCAAATGTTCCCCCTAGAGTCCATTTGCAAAGCGGCAACCTGGAGTTCTGTACACACCTTTACAAAACACTATTGCCTAGACACATTCTAGGTCTGATTCTCAGGTGGGACAAGCAGTACTAAGGCATCTTTTTTCTACTGTTCCTTCTCACAACCCACCTCCAACTCCGGGTACTGCTTGCTAGTCTATGCACAGCATGTGATTCTAAGCAGATTAACAAGCATCAGAAGACATGCATTACTTACCGTAAAAGCATTTCTGATGATTGTATCTGCTTATATTCACATGCGCCCTCCCTGCCTCCCCGCTCGGGGTGGAAGGAACATAGACTTCTTACTACTTTCTCTCTTCATGTGCTCGCTCACTATAGCCTTGGGCTCCCTCATGGCAGAAAAAATACAATCGGAGGGACCTCGGCGCGTGAGGGAATTTGGGTACTACACACGTCACGATAGGGATAGTGTTTCAGACACGTCTATGCCGACGTTCCCTTTCGGTCACCGAGACGAGATGCAATACTCTGTGGTTACCACTGGATGTCGGACCATATGCACAGCATGTGAATCTAAGTAGATACAATCATCAGAAATGCTTTTACGGTAACTAATGCATGTCGTATTATCTTCTATTCGTAATTTGTTGCACATAATACAATAGTTTACACAATAACCCTTGCCGCAGCCGTGTTTGTCATACTATTGTCGACTAATCTTTCTGATTGGTCTTACATTGGTTTGTCTTGAGATGGTTTAGTCCATTCCCATCTTCTGAAACTCCCTTTTTCTTGGACAGTTCAAGTGTCCTTTTGATGATTCCCTTCATCTTCCTCTGCTATTTTCAGTATCCTCAAAACTTCTTTGCACAAAGTGAACCGATGTTGTCCTTCCCATATGAAAGAGTCCAAAAGGAAATGTCCATCGGTAGCGAACTTGGTTTTTTTTTCTTCAAAGTATTTATTTTAAACAAACAGGATAAAATGATACAAAGCTTAATCATTCACGACATATGGTACAGAAGCAATACAGTTTGTTGCTCTTCCCTCCCCTCCCCTCCCCATGATCTTAATGTTCCTCTACCTGGCCCAGCTGCGAATTATCGTTCCGTAAGGTTCTCCTGGCTAATTGGGGCTTGTATGTCAGAGCTGGATAATTCTGATCAAAGTCCAGGATCGGGCCCCAGATGTTCTCGAAGCGATGTAGGCGGCCTGCCCCAGCAGCCGTCACCTTCTCCGCGATTAAGATGTCCCAAAGTTTAATCCACCAAAAAGGCATTAGTGGTCCTTCTGTGGTTTTCCAAGTGCGGGCTATTACATTTCTGCCTGCCAGTAGACATTGGGACAGTAGTTTGGCCGTAGGGCCCGATCTAGGGTAGATCCCGGGGACCGGGGCTCCCAGAAGGATAGGCTCGGGCTCCAGGGGAAGACGTATCTGAGTGATGTCTGCGATTGTTGCTAGGCATTGTTTCCAAAAGGTCTGGGCCCTCGGGCAGGACCACCACATATGAAAAAAAGACCCTACTTGGCCGCATCGCCTCCAACAGTTCGGGTTAAGTGTAGGGTTCATATGGTGTAGCCTCAGGGGAGGATAATACCAGCGAAGAAGGATCTTGTATGCGCCCTCTCTGTTCGTAATGCAGGATGAAGAAGTGTGTGCCCGCGACCAAATGTCAACCCATAGCTGGTCCTCGATTGGGTGGCCTAGGACCGCCTCCCATTGAGCCATGTATCGAGTTTTAGAGGTTAGGAAGTCATTTTGGAGGCGTTTGTATAGAGTGGAAATTCTCCCCCTGGTTGGGAGGTCATTTAGGGTCAGTTCAATAGCTGTGGGAGAGCGGGTGGCGGCTTGGCGGGTCTGTGGATGGGAGCACCAGTGACGCAGCTGAATGTACGTAAATCTATCCTGTTCCTGAAGCTGGAAGAGTTCTTTACAACGCCCAAAGGTGCAGGGTTGTCCCCCTTCGAATAGTTGTCCCAAGGTCTCCAGGCCTCCCGCAATCCAGGCTCCAAAGTTCCGGGTGGACCAGCCAGGGGAGAAAGCTGGGTTCAGGAACACCGGGGAGAAAGGGCTGAGTCCCACTGGGGTTTTCTTTTGTTTCAGCGCTTTATCCCAGACAGCAATAGTGTGTTTGGTGGTCCTCAGGAGGTTCTGCCAGCGAACTTGGTTTTTAATCAAAACTTGTACTACTGGACCCATCAGTCTTCGCTTCAACAACGTTGCTTGTGCTAGATCTTGGTACAAATGGATTTATTATCCATTCACCTTAATGGGGAGTTGCTTTTCTTGCTGCCTGTAAAACTGCCTCTTTCGAATGGATTGTGTCCTCCCACGTATTCCTCATCTTAGATATATATATCCTTACCTTCAATTTCGCCTCGGAAAATGTTTCCTCTCTCTAGCAGAGGGGGCTCCACTTGAGTCGATGTCCCTCGGCGGCCTCGTCGAGCACCAACGTCATCAGTTGTATAAAGGCCTCGAGCGTGCCCGTTGGCTTCAGTCCCGTTAGCTTCGCTTCGGATCGAGATAAAACGGCGCTTCAGTTATAGCAAATTATGTCGTCTTCTTCGAACCCGTCCACTCTGAAAACGGGTTTTAAGAAATGCCAAAGGTGTGGACGAAAAATGTCGCTGACCGACCCTCATCGTAACTGCTTCTGGTGCCTCGGTTCTGAACATCGAATTGATGTCTGCGGTTCTTGTCAGTCAATGACCCATAAGGCCTTGAAAGAAAGACAAGGTAAACTGGCGGTGGGGGAGGAATCCTCAGTTTTCTTGGAGAGGGAAGAAAGACTCGGCTGAGTCTTCGGTGAACGCCATGAAAAATCCCGATCGAGGTGTAGATCGAGGAAGTCCTCTTCTTCTTCTTCGTTCAAAAAAGCAAAGAAAAGACAGCACTGATCTCCCTCTTCCTCTTCCTCGACTTCATCGGAGGAAGTTATTACATGTCCAACAAAGCATGACTCCCCTAAAAAGTGGGAAGCATTTAGAGCATCGATGATGAACATTTTTGAGAATGCGGCCCAGCCTCCTTTTAAAAATGTCTGCAGATCGTGCCTCTATGCACAAAAAAAGTGACAGTGGAAGGTCTAAAACTAGGAAATCCGACAAATTGTTGAGGGTGTCTTCTAGGGATTCTTCCCAAACACCTAAAAAGAAAAGCATTCCAGTGCATAAACAGGAGGCAGACCTTAAGAAAAAGACTTTAGACGTTGATACGTCATTAAGAACCTCGACGAAAACATCTTTGAAGCCTCCACCGAAGGCTGTCGAATATAAGGGGTCGACGACCCAGCCAAAAAAAGTTACGTTGAGTACTCCGACCTCTAAAACTCCTTCGACGGCGTCGATTGTCTCAAAGATCCCTTCGACTACATTTGTAGCGCCTTCAAAAACATTGAATGCCTCGACAACATCGAAGGTAATGGCCACGACTTTGACACCATCGATATGCTTCTGTCGACGTCGTCACCAATTACAGGGGTGAAACCTATTCCTGAGAAAGTATTTCACCCAGAAAGCAGGCATGATTTTTTCCAAACTATGTCATCCATATATGGAGAAATGTCTTCAAGAAATGAGGAGGATGAAGAAGATGAACCTGAAGTTTCATCAGCAGGGGTAAAATATGGTGCAAGGGAAGTCCCTGAGGAATTTTGACCCTCACTCAAAAAATGCAAGACCTGTATGAAGGTTTACAATCTGCAAGTGGACGAGATACGTCCCTTGAATATGAGTTTGAAAAACCAGATCCAGCAGAACATGCTGATTTCGGTTATAGAAAACTTATGAACAACGTACAGAATTTATGTGATGGGGTAGGAACTCGCCTGTATACCAGGATGATGATGCGACAGATATTTTGTTAGGAGGCCCTCAACCAGATCCCATACTTCCTTTTCATATTGCCTTGCAAAGTAGAGTAAATGCTGCTTTGGAAAAACCTGAATCCATTCCAGTAGTGAATAAAAAAAAAATATGTGGCAAAATACAGACCTTGTAACTCTGATCCAGAGTACTTGAGTAAGCATCCATCTCCTGAGAGCCTGGTAATTCAGGCAGCCACATCAACAAAAAATGCTATATACCATACAAATTCCCCCTGATGGGGATGACAAAAAGATCGATGCATGGCCAAAAGGTTTTTACATCAGGGAGCATGGCTCTAAAATCCACCAATGTATCTTGCACTCTGGCGAGATTCACTTATACACTGTGGGACTGCATGTCAGCGGCAGCTCAACACATCCCGGAAGGAGAGGAACGTGATGGTTTCCTGTCCATAATAAAGGATGGCAAGGAGGCTTCGGGGGAATGCCTTCAAGCAGGTTTGAACACAGCTGACAGTATCAGCAGGTCCATGGCGTCTAGCGCAGTGCTACGCATATTTGCGTGGCTAAGGAAGTCAGGTTTCGCACCAGATGTTCAAGCTAGACTTCTTAATATGCCATTTGATGGCTCGAGGTTGTTTGGCAGCAAGGCAGATGAAAGTTTGGAGAAGCTGCAGACCTCCAAGGCAGCGGTAAAGTCATTCAGTGCCGCTATAAGACAACCTCGGCAACGCCCGTACACAGGCTCATATCGTGGAGGGGTCGTCCCTTTCGTTTTTACTCCTCATTTGGGAGAGGCAGGGGACAGGCCAGTCACAGAGGGCAAAGGAAATTTCCTCGGGGGCGAGGAAGGGGTGCTAGAGCTGCTGCAAAACCACTCTGAGGTTTTGACTCGCAAGACCCCAGTGGGAGGCAGGATCTCACAGCATCTGGAAGAATGGCGCGGCACTGGAAACAGTATCCCAAGGTTACTGCCTTACCTTTCTAAAGAAACCTCGAATCACCCACCGGAATACAACTCTACCAAAAATCCAGACCCACTCCTGTTGCAGGAAGTTTTAACCCTGCTACAGAAAGGTGCAATAGAACATGTACCTGTAGCGGAGAGGAACCAGGGTTGGTAATCCCCATATTTCCTCATTCCAAAGAAGGACGGAGGACTGAGACCCATCTTGGACTTGAGAAACCTGAACAAGTTCCTCAGGAAGGACAAGTTCAAGATGGTCACCCTTTTCCAGATCCTTCAGGCTCTTCAAATTCAAGACTGGTTGGTATCATTGGACCTTCAGGGTGCTTACTTTCATGTGCCAATTCATCTCAAGCACAGAAAGTACCGGAGGTTGGCGATAGTGAGAATTGCCAATCAGTTTCGAGTTCTGCCATTCGGGTTAACCTCCGCCCCAAGAGTTTTCACCAAGTTGATGGCGGTACTGGCAGCGAGTCTCAGGAGAGGGGGGGATTCATGTCGACCCCTATTTGGATGACTGGTTGATCAGGGCACGTGATACCATCACAGAAGCCCCAGTTTATAGGAGCAGTCTTGGATACTTGTTCGGGCAAAGCCTCGCTTCCCAAAGAGAGCTCACCACATTCTTCAGATGGTAACAAAATTCCAGAATGCCCAGTATCTACCAGCATTCGACTTTCTGAGGTTGCTCGGTCTCATGGCATCCTGCATTTTACTGGTGCCAGAGGCCAGATTGAGAATGAGATCTCTTCAATGGGCTTTCAGGACTCAATGGTCCCAATATTCAGGGGAAATGTCAGATCTTTTACAAGTTCCAACCAGAGTGGCACAGTATCTACAATGGTGGACTTGCAGACAACACATCCTCAGAGGGGAATCTTTTTGGCAACCATGGCTGGAGATAACAGTATTGACACTCCTCCCTTACAGGATGGGGGGCTCACACCAACGAGTTGATGATCAGCGGTTGTTGGTCTCCATCGGAGTCCAAACTACATATCAACCTATTGGAGCGGAGGGCAATCAGACTAGCACTGTAGGCCTTCCTGCCAGCTGTACGGGGAAAGAATGTCCTGATAATGACGAACAACACAGTGGCCATGTACTACCTCAACAAGAGAGGAGGTGTAGGGTCACTACCACTGTGCAGAGAGGCAATGCAGCTCTGGTTCTGGGCAATACAAAAGGATCTCTCTATCTGCCTTTCACCTAGCAGGAGAGCAAAATATAGCGGCGGACGCTCTGAGCAGGTAGTAGTCTCCCACGAGTGGGAGTTGGCTCAGGAAGTCCTTCTGGATATCTTCACCCTTTGGGGAACCCCTCAAGTGGATCTGTTCGCGACCAGTGTCAACAGGAAATGCGAACTGTATTGCTCAAGGGAATTTCCCCCAAGAGGAGCTCTAGGAGACGCATTTGTAGTTGACTGGGAGTTTCCAATGCTATACACGCTTCCTCCAGTCCCTGTGATCCCTCAAGTAATCAGGAGGTTGAGGAAGTTCGGGAAAACCATGTTCCTAATTTCCCCGGATTGGGCCAGGAGAACGTGGTACCCGGACCTTCTAGACATGTCCATCTGCCCTCCAATACGTCTTCCAAAAAGAGAGGATCTTCTCTCGCAAGAGGGAGATTATGTTCTCCATCCAGAGGTCAACATACTTGACCTTCACGCGTGGCTTCTGAGAGGTTGAGATACAAGGACTGGGATCTTCCGGATGATGTTATGGAGATCTTGCTTTCGGCCAGAAGGCCAGCAGCAAAATCTTTGTACCGGTGTCGTTGGAACAAATTCAGTAACTGGTGCAGGAATAAGAATGTGGACCCTTTTCGATGTGGTATTCCAATGGTATTATCTTTTCTGTTACATTACATTTGGCTAATCTGGGGCTCAAGGTTAGTATGATGAAAGGATACGTAGCAGCGCTATCTATCTTCAAGCGCTCGTCAGAAGAAAAATCTTATTTTAAGATACCTTTTTAATAATGCAATTTCTAAAAGGTTTAAACAATGTTTTTCCACCAATACCTTTTCAAGTTCCTGTGTGGGATTTACATTTGGTACTGAAATTTCTGACCTGTGCACCCTTTGAGCCTTTCTTTACATTCTTGCCCATTAAGGCTTCTTACTCTGAAAACTATACTTCTACTTGCATTGACATCAGCCCGCAGAGTAAGTGAGTTGCAGGCACTTTCTAGTGGTCCTCCTCACACCATCTTTCATAAAGATAAAGTTGTCCTTGGAGTCAAGCCTTCTTTTATGCCAAAAATAGTTTCAGACTTTCACCTGTCACAGAAAATAATTCTACCTACTTTCTACCCTCCTCCTCAAACAAGTAAGGAAGAGGAAAGACTACATAGGCTAGATCCTAGAAGGGCTCTTAGCTTTTATATCTCAAGATTGTCAAAAATACGTCAGTGTGACAACTCAACAGCGCTATAGCTGGTTTTTTAAAATCGTGTATTAGTTTATTTATGATGATGGCACTTAACTGAGCTTCTTAGACTATATTTAATCTTGTTTAGACCAGGATGTAGTTTATACACTGGTCGTAAATTAGGACTACCTGTAACTAAACATCCATTATCAAGATGGATAATCTTAGCCATAACAGAGTGTATAGGCTAGCTGGAAAAGATCCTCCTGAGGGTTTAAGAGCTCATTCAACTAGGGGCATGGTAACTTCAACAGCACTTAAAAGGGGTGTTCCTGTACAAGATATTGTGCGGCAGCCACATGGTCATCCATGCATACTTTCATAAAACATTATGCTTTGGACTCAACTTCCTCTCAAGGGGGTCTATTTGCGAAATCTGTGCTACATTCAGTACATGACTAAAAAGATATCTGTACTCCCGCCCCCAATAGAAAACTACTTTGGGAGTCTCAAGATGAGGAATACGTGGGAGGACACAATCCATTTGAAAAAGTTACTTACCAACTGTAACGTTCTTTCGATTGGATGTTCTTCCCACTATTCCTCATTGAACCTCCCCCACAGTACAGTTTACGTGGTTTACACTCTGATTTCTTTTGAGGCTGGGGTCAAAAGAGGCACGCCTTTAACCATAGTCATGGGCTCTGATGCACGAAAAACAGAACTGAAGCTAACGGGCGCGCTCGAGGCCTTTATACAACTGATGACGTCGGTGCTCGACGGAGGCTGCCGAGGGACATCGACGTCGTTGCCTCGAGTGGAGGCCCTCTGCTGGAGGGAGGAAACATTTTCCGAGTAGAAACTGAAGGTAAGGATATATATATATCTAAGATGAGGAATACGTGGGAGGAACATCCAATCGAAAGAAAGTTACAGTTGGTAAGTAACTTGTTCTTCTGATTGTACCCTTGAATTGCAGCAACTGCATCACGGGGCTTTGCCCCTCGATTTTTATGCTTTGGGTCCACTCTATCTATTCCATCGATTGGAACATCCTCTCCCTTTTCCAAATCACAGATCAACAAACACCTGTTGCATCGTTGTTCTCAGTTCCCGTTCCTCTGCAGTTTCCGGAAGTAACTTTACCTGGATGTTAGTTCTCCTTGATCTATTGTCAAGATCTTGCATTTTTAATTTCAATGTTTTGGGTGGCCGTTTGCCAATTGGTCAGTTAGTAAATCTATTTTACGTTCGTCTTCCGCAATATCTTGGATCGCTGTCTCATTCGTTTCAATTCGTTCCGCAAGATCATTGATATCCTTTTGCATCTCTTGCAGAGTTTGTGCGAGTTCCGTTCTTATAAGGGAGAGTTGTGCTTGGAGCGTTTATGTAATCTAAGCCTTGAAACATTG
This sequence comes from Ambystoma mexicanum, assembly GCF_040938575.1. Lineage (NCBI taxonomy): Eukaryota > Metazoa > Chordata > Amphibia > Caudata > Ambystomatidae > Ambystoma > Ambystoma mexicanum. The sequence continues at coordinate 1,545,571,276 of NC_090922.1, forward strand.
CTTTATAACCTCTGTACCTCCTGTAGTTGAGTCTTGCTCTGGTGTCTTCGATGCCAATACAAGTCCTAATTCTTGATGAGTTGGCAGGCGTACAATGGTATACTCCTCTTCTCCTTCTCTACGCCATAATTTTGAAATCGCCCCTTGTTTTTTTCTTCTGTAGCTTACGGATAGGAACCCCCTTCACTGGATCTTTTGCTCTTTTGCGGGCCATTTCAACAAGCACTCTATATTCTCGGGGTTATTCGCTGCCTCTCAAACCTTTTGTGGCTGTGATAGTCACCAGCAATGATACTTTGGCCTTGCAAGTAGCAGCTTTTCGTTGGACACCTCCAGCCCAAATACCGATCTCGGGTTCAATTGGTCAGTGCACCCAATTCAAGGTTGATCTGATGCCCTGGGCTGTTTGCTTCCTGTGATATGCCTAGATTGTTTTCAGTGCCTTATGATTATATTGTTCCTGCAGTATCTTCTGACAATCGAGAATGGGGACCCTTACCAAACCGCAGGTTTTACATTTCCACTCACTTCTTAGGTAGTCACACCCGTTGACATTGTTTAGTCAAATGCCAGCATTACACCTCGCTCCTTGTATTGTACTTGTCAAATTCTGAAATTGCCATAATCGTGGATGATGCTCTCCTGATCTTGAGTATTCACTCCCCATAATGATTCTAGGACCTCGTAGTCCCTTTACAATCCAAATGAGTTCTGAAATGTGTCTGAAATGTGTCTGGTAGTTGCTACCTGGACAATTCCTCCTTTGATGCAGTATGGTATTGTAATTACTCCCGGGGGCGCGGGTGGACCAAATGCATGTCTTTGGATAGAGGCTTTGAGTTTCACGTTGCGCAATATAAACTCTGCCTGGCCTCGTTCATTGTGCGCCGTGTGCCTTTTGGGCTTCAACTGCACCTTAAGAGTGGCGCTCCCAACTTAACGGATAATGAGGTGCCGATCACTGCAGATAGCGTAGGGCTAATGCAGAAATGGACCTCCAATGCTCACCACCCTACCTGCCAACCATTACCATTGTGTATGCTTCATTAACCTCCACTGCGGCGAAGCCTACATTCTGACCCTCTGGGATAAGTACAATGGTCCAGATCTTAGTGTCTTAAAATAACTCGGCTTCCCAAGTTGCTGTAATTAGCAGGGGCGCGCTGCCTCCTGTAGCCAGGAGTCCACGTTCCTGACTGTTATCCGGTCTGCTTTTGTTGCAGGAGATCTCTTAATGAGTCAAGCCGACGCTCGTATCCAAGCCTGTGACTTGGATTAGTAGTCCTGGACCTTCCACACCAAAAGTTCTATTGCGTTTCCCCACTGTATGGATAGGTCCGATGTATCTTAAATTTTATTAATGCGTTAACTCGCCCGAGGGCCTCAGTGTGCACGTAGAATGAACAAGACCGGACATCAGAAAGTGAGTGTCAGTAGAGGAAGAGGAGAACCTGGATTAGGGGTGTATTAAAGAGAAAGGTTTTCAGCCTCTTTTTGAACTCTGGGATGGTTTGGAATTTTTTGAGTTCAGGGGCAGCAGAGAAGTTAGTTGGATTTGGCAGTTCCGGCCAAGAGAACGTTGCAGTAGTCAATCTGTGAATTGACAAGGGAAGAAACCAAGAGAGACATATTTGTCTCTGAGAGAAAGGGGCGAATATGACTGCAGAGTTTGTTCATAAACCCACACGATGCACGAGTACACAGGGTGTTTGTTTTGGGTAAATGAAGCACTTTGGTCGCATGGTGAATTGCAAGGCTGGTGCATCAACTTGGCATTAGACCACAGTAAAGGTTATGTTGCGCCTAATCGTTGGTACAGTGTAAGGGCATATCGGCCCTTGACAATCGTCCCAAAAAAGAGTCCAATAAATCCAGTGATTGACATGTAGCTGCAGATGGCGGTTGAAGAGTCCATCTGTTGGGGTCTAGAATAGATGACAATTGCAGAATGGCAGGATGCGCTTGTTTGCAAAACATAAAGTAGCCGATCTTTATTACAATTAATCATTTTATTTATTAGCACAGATGTGGCACAATGAACCGAGAGAACACAGCGTGGAATATCAAAGTACTCCGCTATTTGCTTCCGAGGATAGTGCAATGGAGTATGTTTAACTCTAAACGTAATGCATACACTGAGGCAACAATTGGAGGTGCACAATGTAATTTATTAGCGTTGAACCAGGGGGAAACGAGTGGTGGTCTACATGCGTGTCGACGCTGGACTGCCCACGTGCCCAGTAGAAAGACCAGCACACAAAGGTTTTACTTGCGCTTCATTGCAATATGCCACAGAACTAACGAGTACAATGTAACCCAGCAGTAACGGTCAGCTATTCATATATGGACTATTTCTGGTATAAAATCGTCTAAAGTGTAACTTACATTATATTCGTCATTTCCATTCTCTTGGTGTAATGCAGACCGTAACGCAGTCTCCGTTTGTGTCAGATATTTCATAAACTTCACTTACATGTAACTAAGTGCAGTTTTGGAATGGACAACCTGATCATATATTCCATTCCTTCAATTCAATCCCTTTTGGAATGGTCCCTGTCTCTCAAAACAATAGAACCGTATACTGTGTGTGCGACGCGTGGGCCTCCCCAGCTCCCAAGCAAAAATTCAAAGCTGGTGACCTTCACTCACAATGTACGTACATTCTTAGTTTGCAACATCTCGTGTCAACACATCCATGAGAATTGGACTTCTGAAGCACACGCCCTGGAGGATGAAATTGGGGGCTATTACTGCTCGCTGTTCGTGGCGCTGCTGAGGGGTAGGGGAACCTTGCCAATGACAGAATGTGCCCTACTCCAAAATTGTAGTCAAGGAAACACAACAACTGAGTCAAAGGCCCGGAACACTGCTGAATGGAGACACTTATGTGGACTGCAGGGGCACGGCTTGCTTCAAGGGGAGCCTGCTTGGATACACTGGGTCTGAGGAGGGCATGTGAACAATGACCCCTGCGCAAAAGTTAGCTTTGAAGTGTACATGGTGTTTGGCACCTTGGCCGTTCGCGCCCATGACAGCACCCCTCCACTGGTGCAAACTGCCTTTGATAATGGAGGGGGATGGATGGGACTGAGGCGTGCAGGCAAGGCCCGGAACACTGCTGAATGGAGACACACTTGATTCACTGAAAAACAAACAACCATTGATAAAAAATCTTTTGTTTTATTTTGTTTCTTATTTTGATGGCACAAAACTACTACACATTGTAAAGGTCTGGTGGCAGCACAGTGAGGGAAAATCCCCTGTACTGACCGCTGTCAATGGGGAATGTGTCTCTAAAGGAACCAACGACAAAGGCGGGTATTACTCGTCGAACGCAGTGTCCAAGCCTCCCATGAAGCCACCATGTAAAGGAACGATAGGCCACCAGCCGGTACCACCTGTGAAAGAGAAAGATGCAAACTGTTTTTAAATGACCAGGATAAGTGTATTAAACTTTAGTTGTCAATTACAATTGTTGTATCCAGTGGCCTTTATGCCAGGACAAATGCTACCTAGACACTGCACAATATTGAACGACTTTTATGACTATTACTAGAGAATTGCAAGACTAAATTGACATGACAATGATATATTGAAGTTACAAGAATATAGGAGAGAACCATGAAATAGTAGTGGCCTAACTGACATCACAACCAAAGTATACTTACTCGTAACTTGGATCACGAGGGCGAACTGTTGCGCGAAGTTCGTGCATAAGCACCATAAAAATCCTCAACACGGACCGTCTGAGGCAGGCTGCCCTGAAGTCTGGCAGCTCGGTAACGCATTGCGGCAGAGGCTCGCTTGTGCTATGTAGGACAAGCATCCAGAGTTTTCTCTGCAGCAGCAGTTCTCCACCTCGGTTGGCATTAGCGCGCACCGACTGCAGGTACACCAGGCGGAGACGCTGTCCATGCGACTAGGCTCAGGCTCTTCATCTGTTGAGTCGTCCTCCCAACTGTCGTCCGAAGCCCCATCGTTTCTGCATGTTTCTCTTTCCAGTAATTCCTCCTCGGAATACTTGGGCTCGTACTGGTAGGGAATTATTGTTGCCATTGTGTGGTAAACAAACGAAAATAATGTATAGCTATGGTACTGGTATCTGTGTGCACGGGCTACAAGAAACGAAGGTAGCTGACCAGAGCACAGAAACGAGTCACTGAATACTCAAAGAAATACAGTGAGAGGAATGGAATAGAAAATCTGATGTGTGTTGTGAAATGGTCTGTTTATACTTATTTAGGAAAGAGGCGTCCTGCCATTTCCATGGCAACATGTCATTAGCTGAAGCGCAGAGAATGTTGACACGAGACGTGCTTTGGCGTTGTGAAATGGGCGGGATGCGTCTAGTGATGTCAGGCTCAGGGGTGGGGGGATATGATTTAGTGCCGCAAAGGCGGGTCACCCAGGGCGATGTGTCAACTGATAAGATTATCACAAGATGGCCGCGCCCTGCTGCCTGATTTCGCTTGTGTACAAAAGAAGAAAACTCTGCATAGGAAATGTTTGTACGATCGATCAACATATGATTAAAAACACATGGCCGAACCATAGGGACAATATTTCTGACCGCACCATTCCTTTAAGGTCAAGCATGTCTGTCTCTGTGCCATGTCGAGCTTGAAAGTCACATTGACGTGTGCCTAGTATGGCGTTTTCCTCTATGAATTTCTGAAGCTGCAGATATTCAACTCGATCTATAACTCCACAAAATGCCACATTAGTAATTGGGCAATAGTTTTTAGTCTGAAGGGGGTCCATATTGTCTTAATTAGGGGAGTGAATCGGGCTTCTTTAAGGTCCAGGGGGACACACCCTTCAAAAAAAGACTGGTTAATGTTTGGTTACCCATGGACCTAATATGTCAAGGCAGCTGACCACAAGCCTTGAGGGACAGGTGTCGCCTTTGCATGAGGTCGGCTTCATGCTAGATATAATCTGGGTAATTTCGACCACGGTACTAGGGGCGAATGGCAATGGTGTGCTGCCATCCACTCACAATGCCATATATTAATGGCAGTAAAGCAGTGTCGCAAGCCCGCGAATTACATGGCATTTTAAAGAAAATCGCACTTAGTTCTCCACGGTCGCAGGGTTCCAATCCTGCTAATCCAATGCAATAACGTTTCGTTATTGCCATTTCATCTTTAATTTGCTGACCTCTTTTAGTCGCAGAGTCCTCCTTTTCTAGGTGATGTTAAAGTTCATGGAGATATTTGGATTATCTCGTTCATGGCACTTTTTATCCTTTTCACCTCAAATGGATGGCCCCAGTTATATAGCATGGTATCAATTAGATGGGATTTCAGACAGGGATGGCCTTGGTACTGATTAAGTTATTACTCCCGTTTACTGGACTGGACCAATTCTTTTTTCTTATAGGCCCCTCCCCCGGCATCCTATGCAAGACATTTTAAATCTCTGCTTCCTGTTTATTTTCATAACATGTACACTACCTCTATGGTAAACAGTCCCCATAGTTATTTTGAAAAGAAAATGATTATCGTGTATTGAGGGCCTAGCTTTGGGAAGGAACAGAAATAGATATTCATCTATCATATTTGCTTTCTGACGATACTCAGTTTTGATTTGGTATGTCATTGTGTACCAGAAACCAGCACCAAAACATAAGAACCACCAGCGCTTTTACTTCCTTCCAGCACTGCTGGTGATCCTCACTTTCCGTTAAAGATGAGCCTGCATGCAGGGCCCATAATAACCTCTATAAGGCTATGTATAACTCCCTAAAAGGCCTATATTTTAGAGCCTATTCTTTTAATTTCAAGCAATGAATTGAGCTGAAATGTGTTTTTAGTCTTGCAAGACAAAAGGACAGCATTGTTGCATTAATCCATTCCATTCCCAACCCGCTAACCCTCAGCCCTCCATTTTGCTTCCTATTTCATTCAGTCCTGACCTTCTACCCATGAATCGCACTACAAATGCTAGACTCCAACACGTTTAAAGCTACTTTGGGGTTTTCTGGCACATTATTCCTGTCTTCACTATAACAATGGCAACAATAGCCTTGGCGGAACATTCTACACCCTTTGTCCAAGTCCATAAGATATCACTTGGGGAATTCCTTCCAGGAACAACATGGTGGTGCTTATGTACTTTTGGTCGCGCTCCCCTCCGGCGATGAGCACAGGGCCTTCACCCCGTGACCTTGTCCGGTGCAGATGAGCAGTCACTTTGTTTGAGCTGGATTAGACTTGTGACTCCATGGTCTTGCCCCAGTCACCCGAGGCAGGCCGAGTGTTCACCCTTGCACTTGCAGCCAGCTGGACTTATTTTGTATTATTGTTGCATTTATTCTATGTATCCCATGTACTGCGCTTTTCCCTTTCCCTTTCCCATGCACTTGCCCAATCTAAATTACACCTGGCCTAGTATGATCGTTCTGTCTTCCCTCTGTTCCCCTTCCCTTGCCTCATCGCGCCTTGAAATACTTGTGTATATGCGCTTTATAGATGCCATATCATACTGCACGACATCTGCACTCGTCCTGAATTTAGCAACCATCAATGCCTGCTGGCAGTAGGGAGGAGAACCCTGAGCAATGTCCGCTGAGTTTTAAGGAGAAGGGGGTAAAAAGGTGAAGTCGTGACGGGACAACAAAAAAAATATTATTCTCTTCTTCCAAGGAAATGATGCGGCCTCTTTTTATAATCTTCCTGTCCCCCATTATTGGCATATTGTTTTATTTTTACTCACTGGTAGTAGCGCGCTTTCACAGAAACCCTCCCTACCCCCGCCCTTACTTTTTGCACCTCTAGTGCAAGCATCATGTCATCTGCAGGCCGCTTTCCACCGTCTGTTTTTACTCGAGTGAAGTTTTTTAGGACCAGGGCCTTCTGCTTTTAATCTTCTTCTAAAACTACTAAGACTAGTAATGAGAGAGTAAAAAGGTTCTCTGATCTAATTGATGGCATCTCCATAGTTGGTAATATACATATAAAGCTTAAGAAGGGAACCACTGTTAACTCTGTAAGGGCCAAGTGTAAATTGCATCAGGAAATTAGAACAATTCAAAATACTCACCATCCAGGGGAACAAATGAGGGAAAGGAGAAGTACTTGCGTGAAGCGTGATGATAGAAACGTGGCAATCCCTGAATAATCGCAAGGGGCGGAAATGGAATGGGGCAAACCATTCTATTAGTGAGGCCAGGAGTCCTCTGTGGCCTCTGTATTTATTAGGGCCTCATCACGAGTTGGAACTGTAATAGTGTTGGCACCCACCGTTCCGGCGTTATTACCGCTGGATCACGGGTTGGGCATTAACAGTAAATCCCCATTCCCCATTGGGTCCATTGGATCCAATGGGGAATTTTCAGTGCTAATACCGGGCACTAATACAGCCGGCTGTTATATCGCCGAAAACGGGGCACTAAATGGGATTTTCACATCCAGAAAAAAGCTGGAGATAAACAGCCCATTTAGCGCCCAACTCGTGGTAGGGCCTGCCCTTAAATGCGGCGGTAATAACGTTACCAATGCATTTAAGCGCTACAGTCCAACTCGTGATGAGACTCTTAGTCTTTCCCCCACATAAAGTTAATTTTGATCTAGTCGTTGACATCCTAAAGAAGCTGAAGAAATCTAGGGAACCCGGGCCCGGTCACTTGGCCAGCGTAGTCCTGTTGAACTAGAAATATGGCCGGTCATAATATTTAAGAAAATTGTTTGAAGGCCAAATTCACTGATCAAGGAAATACATTTTACCTACTCTGGGGTAATCCCCTGCCTGTTCTAAAAGTTAAGGGAACACACTCTAACACAGGATAACGGTCCCTCACACTAAACGCGCACTATACATAAATGGAATGGCAATTCAACATAACCAAACCAATATGTACATTTCCTAAATTCCCTTCTAAAGTCCTGGGTGATTTCCCTTCCCCAGGATTTACAGTCACTACAACAAAATGTTCAACCTTGAAACGGAAGTGTCTTAACTCTGTCCTTAAGTTTGTAACGCTTACCTGGACTCCTCGGGAGCATAATGTCTCTCCCAGCCAGTAGATCTGATACTTGGCCACTTTAGGATTCTTCTCCTGTGTAAACGACATTAAATACAATAGAACTATTGTAATGCCTATTTTCTGGGAAAATACTGTGTAGTAGTGTTCCTTTGGTAATCCCTCCCTTCTCACCGGTGTGTATTCTTTGTGGAGCTCTCCATCCTGTCGTCTACAGGGGCGCGTTGGTATGAGAACTTTTTATCTTTGCAGGCTGCAGTGTTCAAAGGACTCTTGTCTTTGCGTTTCCAAAGTGTCTTGGGTAAGTATTTGAGACAAATATTACAGTTCGTTAATTTTCAGAGTTGTCCCTACGTTGGAGAGATCTCTCGATCTAATATTTTCCCTTATTTCAACAGGTTCTTGGATGTCGGGGGAAAGTTTGTGGCTGTGGAATGACTGTGACTAAACTCTGTATGAAGAAACTTTAAACACACTATGCGCTATGGCTGTAGCCTTCAGAGAAGAGTGCAGAAATAACTAAGCGGTGAAAACTTGAAGACACATCAGGTATTTAAATTTAACTTTTTTCTTTATTTCTATTAAGTTCGTAAATTAAATACCTTTTTTGTTTTGCAGGTTTTCGGAAAGCTGTAGAAGAAATACCTTCGGAAGCTGCTCTGAGAAACTTCTGTATGAAGGTATGCAACCGCGAACGAAGACTGGTGCAAAGAAGATGCTGCAGCTGTGAGGGAACTTCTGACAGAACATACTGCGGCTAAGAAACAACAGCTGACTGAAGAAACGCTTCGTTTCGGTAAGTCTTAACAAACAATGGAATTCTGTGGTTTTTCTGAGGAAACTCATATCTTTGTCTTTTTCCTTTGACAGTTTCTGTGAGGAGAGACGCTGGTAGCGTTACCCGCTGTAAGTGGAGCAGACGCGAAGCGAGCGCTCCAGCGGAGGCGGGTCTTAAGTAGCTCTCTCCGCAAAAGCTATAGAATGTGCTATGAGTTATCCGTGGACCTGGCAGCGGCTATGTTTAATGTATGAAAACCAATGTAAGCACTATGATAGCCTATGGGTGCAATACTATGAATGATACAAATGCCATTTGTGCCAGGCTTGTAGCCGCTGTAATTCTGCTGACAGATGTGTTGTCCTTTGTTTCTCTAGTATGCCTGAACAGGAACTCTGCTAATTTACTGGGATCATGACAAAGTTAAAGCACAAGTTAATTAACTCCTCCTCCTCCGGCGGGTGGGCAGGAGCCTATCCCGCACCATTTGGGTAGTTGAAGCAATATCACTTCGTCAACAGACAGCTATTGTGGATCGGATCTAGCAGCATCCAGCCCCTCGACGGCGGGGTGAGCTATCTGCTGCTTCAGCTTGCCTGGATGCTCTACTACCATCTAGCCACGGTGGCCTGTTTCGCCAGTCCAATGTGAAGAAACCACATGCAGCCATCTAAAATGGCTGGAGTAACTGTCTTGTTTACGGGTTGCCTAGCCACCTCTGTGTAATCCCATTGGAGGCTCTCCGGTCACATCTGGTCCTACTTCGCCGGAAGCCACCACTCCAGACAAGGGCACCTGGAGCAAGGCACAAGCCTGTCTGTGCCTGTGGGGGCCGTGGGCCACCACCCCTGTCCGATGTGTCTGCCATCCGATGTTACTGTTCACCCACCTTTCATTCTATGTAAGTACATTTTCGCCGCACCAGAAGTCTGTGAACCTTTACCAAATCGTGTGTACTCTCCCTTGTACAAACCTAGACTATTCAATAGCGTCGCCAGTACCTGATTCGAATCCCGACTCGCACAATTGTACTGTCCTGAATTGCCTCCGCTTTGCTGCCTACCGAGCCTTGATCAGACAGCTACGGTGCTCCTAATACAGCACTGGTACACTCGCACTGTCTATACTTCTTACTGTGCGCCCTCCACTATACGCTACGCTGCATGTAATGCAATTGCTCCCAGCTACGCCGTTTTGCTCTATCTTATCATATATGTTCCTACATTATTTTCAATCTGTAGCCAATAACCAATGCGAAATTGTATACATGTAGTAACCACACGTGCCGTAAGACTTCATCCATCTTCTATGAAAACCATTGTACCACGTCCCCAATCGTAATTTCTATGCCTGTTACGCCGGCACTTTGCCCTTAACTTTACCGGTGTGCATTGGCTTTCGATTCACTGCACGTTGTGCTTTCGCTTTGCCACTCACCAAAAACATTTGCATTCCACTCGCGTTTGTTTTCCGATCAACACGACGTTCAGTGCTACACCCGCACTGCACTAGCCTACTGTGCTGATCATAGCGCTACCCCGGACCCCTGTACCTTACTTTATTGGTTTAGTACTACACCTGCATTGTACTGACCTACTGTGTTGCTCCGAGCGTTGTACAGGCTTACTGTACAATGCCAGGATGGAATGGTCACAAATATGCATTTATATTGATTATCATTGTCTTGGTACTTATATTGATTTTGTTTGCCATGAGATCTCATTACCATTACTGTATAGCGCTGCTATAGTATGCCACTACCTCACTAGGATGGAATAGCCACACGTAAGCATTTGACTAATTACTACTGTAGTAGGATCATTCTGATTGCTATTACCTACTATACTGCAAAAAACGAAATGCCCCAAATCAATAGCCACGGTATTGCTAGCCAGATCTATAGATAATCACTTATCTAACTAGACACCCATTTCACTCAGTCCTGACCTGCCCTACTACCCATTAATCCTACTACACTGCACGCAGTACTCACTCGAATGGCCCTTTTTTGCAGAACTTTTCTTATAATGGCTAATCTTCTACCTACTCCCCAGACCATCATTTCCACTAATCTCCCACCATCCACCCAGCTCAATCCTCAACCTGCGAGCTTGAAACTATCATCCACCCGTACAGACCTGGCGCCATCGACCTCAGACCTCGATATATCCGAGGAGGATCATAAAACAAGCAAAAGAGCATGGAACATCCCAAGGGACGTGACTCTAGAACAACACACCAAAGAGACAAGCTCCTTGAATGATAATATCACAGCCGTCTTCACTTACTCCCCTTTAACCAACAAAATAAAAGTGTTAAAACTCTGGCCGATGCTAAATGTGGGTGAATCCCAACTCCAATCCCCAAGGTTTGCAATCAAAAGAGGGAAAAACCTCAAAGATTCACTGATGCACACCTACAAGGATCCTGTTATTCCATTGCAGCTAACACTATGGAATCAAGAAAAACAAAGAGGCCATGGTCCCTGTGGCACACGTAGTTCCTGTGCAAGCACTATTAGAACAAAGGAAATCGACATCGGTTTGAGATACCCCCGGACACAAAAGGACTTGACCAATTGCAATACGAAGAATGTCATCTATATCAAAACCTGCACTATATACGGATGACTACACGCCCCATCAGGACCAGGCTGGCTGAACATCATTCATGTATTCGGACAAAAAAACTAACGACCGATGGTGGAACCCTTTGCCAGTAAAAAGCATGCTCCTGATAATCTCACATGGTCTATCATCGAGAGAGTTAACACTCCATCAAGAGGAGGAAACCTTCACGATCTACTGTATCGCCGTGAGCAGCAATGGATATTTAGTTTAAAAAAAGACGCCAAAGGTTTAAACGAACCTACATCCTGGCAAACGCTTGCAATGTTATAAAGAGTAACAATGTGTGGGCATTCAACGGACTATGCCATCAAGATGGCAACGGACAAGGGAGCTGTGATTCAGTCGATATGCCATCACCTGTATGTGTTCACACAATAGGAAAATCATGTTGTCAACCCCCAGAACTATCTAGTATCATTTACTGAAGTATGATGTGTCAAACTTGAATTTTGAATTTCAAACCCTGGATTCCCGGAGTTTGCAATTTAAGATTTAAGCTTTAAGATTTAAGTACTTGTGTCTATCTAGATATCTTAGTCTTTCTGTAGGCACTGTTGGGATGTATTGACCGAGTCTCCTGGTTCAACTGTCATCTGCCCCACCCCTCCCCCAGTTTTTGACCCAACAGTACACTTTATCTCACGCTGGCGAGACCGACATCCACTCATCCACCTATATGGATGCCGGTTCATAAGGACATGTATTACTTCACTGGCCACAGCACCCGAACGAGGTAGTCTGCAGCATCTTAGCCGTGTGAACACACAAATAGGTCGGTCCTCTTTCAAAACCTGAATACTTAAACACTGAGGCGCATTCACTCATACACACTACAATTCCCACAATTCCATTATAGCCTGCGATACGTGCGTCAGCTCTTCCATTTGCAGGGCCGCACAGAGCCATGCACGCACAGAATGCGACGCACGCGATCAGTAAACATCACGTGATCTAGATAACAAGCTATTTTTCGGCTGCCGGCTCACCGAGGTTCCTGTCTCAGCGCTGCGACCTGCACTGCAAATGAGTCGCTCACCCAGCAGAGGCGCACTGCACCTGAACAAGCACTAAATAACCAGGTAAAAACCCTGAATTTAATCACAAGGGTCACTCGGTTTCGTTTTTGCTTAAATGCGGCTAGGAAGAGCCCGCTTACCCATAATGCATTGTTGACCTGTGCATACTTATTGCAATTTTCTATTGTATTCCATCTAGTGTGGTGCCCCTTTTGGTTGAATTTCTTCGCCTGAACTAAGCCGCAAATTTTTTTTCAAATGACTCGCAAGCACAACTAAGGGGCCAACAGGTTAGTTCAGCCCCACATCTTAAAAGCATTTGTTAAGCTGTCACTAATTTTTAATGTTATCAACAGTCACTCACCAGTTTAGCAGGATGTGTTCATTGTATAGACTTGCATTAGGGTAAAATACCCCTGTGTCTGCCACTTACCGGGTATGGTATATCTGTACCTTTTTATAAACGCACATAACTAGAGATGTGTTGGTACTTCCTGTTCCCTGGGAACTCTGCCTGAAGCAATTGAAGAGGCTGCTTAAGTTATGTCATTAAAAATGGATACCTTGACCTAGTTAATGACCCTAATCATATTTCGGTCCACATCTAGGTACCCTGTGCAGAAGTCTGATTCACAATGGCATCTGCAGTAGGACTGAAGCCTACATCCATACATCTAGGACCCTCCCAAGAAGAGGACACCAAATAATTGGGGGGTAAGACACTCACCACACCAGGTGAAAAACGGACAAATGATGTAGCCACAATATCACGCATCGTGTAGTGTCTTCTCTCTCCTTCCCCTCCACTTTTCTCCCCTCCGTCCCCTCCCCGTTCTGTATCCATACAGACTGGTCCGCATGCATGTAAGGAAGCTATTTCTAGCCCTAAAAACACCAACAGCAACATAAATGGTTAAGCTGTTTTCAGCCCTGATGAAAGTGGTCTCCTACCACTGAAACCGGTCGGCTCATCGCAACACTGTACATGCATACTTGAACGCAATATGTCAGCATACAGTACGATCAACCCTAATCAAGATGAGGACTGATCAAGGATCATTACTGTGTATAAAACACACAGAAATATAGGAAAATCTTTCTATATTAAAAGCAAGACAAAGGAAAAAAACAAAATGGAAATAAAAAAAGAAGCTGACGCGAGGTCTGTAGGTCCCCGATAAACGAAATATACCCACCTCCCAGAAAATACATTAATCATGGATAAGTGGGGGTCTTTTAAAGAAAGAACCTGCCCTCAAGGGAAAACCTAATAAAGTCAATTTTGCTTCATCTTGAGGACAGCCTTTTAAGACCAAACGGAAGTGTTTCCAAAACCTTTTTGTTTTTTAAGGAACTATTATAAATAAAATTGCCCGAATCCTAACGTGAAGACACAATATCCAAGGGAAGATTTGGGTATTTGACCACGCTTATGGTCCAGTACGTGGATACCCTGCTAGAGAGAAATAGCACCATTCATTACAGCTCTGATAAACTCAGCCTTCAAAAACTTTTCATTACCAGATAATCTAAAGGAAGCATGGGTCAGATCAGTTCTAAAAAAAAAAACCTAACCTAGATCCCAGCATCTCCACCAATTCTAGGCCTATAACAACGGTCCACTTCCTTCTAAAAATTCGAGACGGCACACTTGGAAGATGACTTTTTAGGTCTACGTCAGTCTGGTTTCAGGCCCAGACACGGCACTGGGACAGCTCTTAAATCTAAAGATACAGATGGATGAATCAAATGACCAGGGCAAATTAGCCATCCTCCTACCCTTGGATCTCTCAGCAGCATTCTACCTTGTCGACCATAAAATCCTGACTAAGCACATAACCACAGCAGCAGCCTTCTCACCAAACGCTGCTAGCTGGATACAATCCTTCCTCTCAAACAGACCCACTAGGGTCTTCTCACCTTCAGCATCTGCTCCGCCAGAGCCCATCAACTGTGGAGTTCCGCAAGAATCTTTTGTCCCCCTGACACTCTATAATATATTTACCAAGCCTCTCTTTGATCTTCTTGACAATCTGGGTGTCACCTACACTAATTACGCGGATGACTCCCAGATCCTCATTCCGCAAACTGGTTGCTATATAAATGAGACATAAATGATCTACCTAGAGATCCAAGCATGGATGGTCACCCACAGTCTTTGTTTAAACGATGACAAGACTGAACTCCTTATCTGCTCCCAAGCCCGCCTAAACCAACTAGACAAACGCTTCTCCGCCTTCATCATTGACAAAAACACCATAAGTCTCCAGTGAAGTAAAAACGCCTGGTGTTTACTTGGACTCCACTTTATCCCTTAAAAAACAAGTGAACATCACAGCATCCACCACGGCCTACACCAACAAACGTATAAATGCCTGTAAACCTTACCTATCAACCAATAGCATCTGTAAACTAGCCAGAGCACTGATCCTCTTGAAGCTGGCCTGTTGTAACACCTTATTCCTTGGTTCCTACTCACGGAACTTAAACAAACTACAAGTTCTGCAGAACAAAGCTTTAAGATCGGCTCTAAACATTCCACACTCCAGCCACATATCTTCCTTCATGAGGGATGCACTCTGGTTACCCTTATGCAACAGAATCACATTACGATCCCTAGTCATCACGCACATATGTCTCTCGAACACAGCACCAACATATCTCACAAACAAGTTCTCTAGAACCCAGTCTGACAGACCCACTAGATCCAGCTATCTATACCGACTCACCATCCCTAACTACAACCTAAAAACGGTTGGAGGATCCAGCTTCAGTGCTCGCTGCCAAGTGCTGGAACTCACTCCCGCCAGCCATTGGATCTGAAACCTCATTTTGGGCCTTCAGAGCCAAGACCAAATCTTGGCTCTTTTCTCAAACTACTATCTAGCACATTAGACTAGTTCACACATTGTACACTGTATATATTGTATATGCTGCACACACAAACAGAACATCTTTTCATGATTATGTACCCCAGCTACTGCTGCCGACTTAATCTATCTTTAAATACATTATCTACTGTGTTGTAACTCTCTAACTCTTTAATTGTAAATCTGTTTATCAATTTTATTCTGTTATGTAACCTACTATGTATTCAAGTGCAAGCGCCCGGTTACCCTTGGGTTAGGTGCGCTATTTAAGTAATAAACTAAACAAAGGGATCCAATGGTAACAATCTCCTCCTTTTTAACAAAAGCTCCATTTGCAACAAGTCTCCTCCTTTTTGGTTGAAGTTTTCCACTTTTCACTTCAAGCAAAACAGCTCCAATGTTGACCCTGGCCACAATGCTGTCACTCCCACAGGAAGATTTGCTACAGTTCAAAAGAAAATGCAATCTTTGTCAGGATGATTTCTTAAAACTACTACTTCTACTTCAACTATATTCTTCTCATTCTTACCATGAGAACAATCACCTCTGCCCCACAGTAGTTCACCTTGGTTTTGACAACTGCAATGTATCATCCACTGACAACCAAGAGTACCTTGGGAATTCCTTTGGACTACTGCAACAACTTCAATTACTTTTAGACAGACCTTGTCAAGATAACTTTGACCGTACTTCAACCTCTTCAGGTAGGCCAAGCACTCTTCCTTCAAACTCTTTCATTCAAAGGGGAAGCCTCTCGGCCTCTTTTATTTTTCTATTTATTGAGCATTTGTTAGGCGCTTATACAGCTGAATAGTGTTTTCAAAGCACCACAAGGCTAAATAGGAAGGGAACGGGGGAAAAATTACAATGACCAAAACGGTTAAATAAAGTCATGGTCCTACTAGGCCTTGTGGCATACGGACATGCAAGTGCAGTGAGGGGAAGCTCAGGAGATTTGGGGGAAGGTGGGGTAAAGGAGTGAGCAAGTGCTGGTGAAGGCCCCGGGCATGAAGTGCTAAGGGGAGCCATTGAGCAGAACCTCAGGCGAAGTGTTGGGGCAGGCATCTCCCAAGGGTGGAATGCGGCAGAGCCACCAAGCGTGGGCCCAGAAGTGTAGTGCAGTGGTGCAGGGGTGCTGATATCGACTCAGAAGAAGGGCTTGGGATCCTGTGTGATTCATGAGGTTCAGGTCATCGGTCACAGCAGCAGTGAGGTAATGGGAAGAGGGGGAAAGAGGTAGAGAACAGCAGAGTTTTGAGTAGTTTCCCGAACTTGAGACGGTCCGGCTCAAGTCAGAGGGGCAGTGAAACTGTTACAAAGCCAGCCGAGAGAAAGACCTGCCACCCCACTCTCTGCTTGGAGAAGCATTTGACAGTCAAAGCGTTGAGTTAGAAGCTCTAGAATGGGAGTATTTAGAGAGGGAAAGTTGGAGATGGCGTGGTCGCAGGTCTCAGAAAGCTTTGTGGATGATGCAAAGGATCTTGAATTTGACCCTTACAACCAGTGGAAAGGGTTTGGGGATGGAGAGATATGGTAGAGGTAGCGAGTGAGATGGTGGAGGAGAAAGGGCCGAATTGCAACTGGGAACGGCGGTTAGTGAGAAGAGGTCTGCCAATCCAGTGCCCGGTCCGAAATCCCGAGGGTGTCAGTTGTTTTATGAGGATGGAATGGTTGACCGTGTCCAAGGTAAAGGGGAGATCAAGTAGAATAAGAACAGCAGGAGAGTTGAAGTCGAAATTTGCAAGCATAGTTTCACTGGTGTTCATAAGAGCTGTTTCCGTGCCTATAGATGCTTGTAATCCAGATTGATGGTCATAAAGGCAGGCAACAATATCGGTGGGGGGGGGTCAGTTGGGGGAGGACAAGCTTCTCCAAGAGTTTACCCAAGAAAGAGGTAGTGGAAAGAGGGTGATAGTTAGCTGGGCAGGAGGGGTCAGCAGACAGCTTTTTCTAAGAGGGTGCACAAGGGAGTGCTTGAGGGATAGAAGGAAAGAGCCAGAAGGAGTGGTTACAGAAGTTGGCAAGAGCCAGGCGAGAGAGATTTTGTCCTTTAATGGTTCTGGAGGAGCAAGGGAGCACCTTTCTGGAGAATACGTTCATAGAGCAGACCACTTAAGAGCTCATCTGGTGCTATGGGTAGGAGGGAGGAGAGTAAAGGAGGTGGGAAGAGAGGAGCCAAGGGAGGCAGGGGGCAGGCACAGGAGTGAAGATGGGAGTGGAGGACAAGATGTCCTGAATTTTTGATGTGAAATGCGAGGCCAAAACGGTGCAGAGAGCCTGGGAAAGGAGGAGAGAGGTGGAAACTGCAGCTGGATTGGCAAGTTCCTTGCAGATTTTTATAAGTTCAGCCGTGATGTTAGTGGCTCCGGAGATGCAGGCTTAGATCCAGGCCCACTTCTTGGAGCGAATAGAGAAGTATTTGCGTTTGGAGCAGGCAGCAGTTCAGCTCATCAGAGGCTAAGCCTGAGGTCTGCCACTTCCGTTCAGCAATTCTACACTTGCGTTTCAGAGATTCTAGATCAGAGTCATACGTGCTGTTCTTGGAGGCAGGTTTTGAGATGGAGATGTGCAGGTTAGCAAGGACCGAGTCAGAGGTGGGAGTTGATGGGGATGAAGGTGGAGGTGAAAGCAGTGACTGATACTTGCTTTTTAGGTCGGATGTCAGTAAAGGAGGCTGTCATGCTTGGGATGGCTTGGATAGAGGGCAGAGGGGTCCCAGGTGGGAGGAGAGGAGATTGGTCAGACCTGGAGAGGAGGGTGGTGACAGGATTAGAGATGGGGATGTTGCCAGAAATTAGGGCCTGGACAGTGGGTCGGGCCGGATGAGAGAAGGGAGTCGAGGTGGATGTTGAAGTCACCAAGGGGGAGGAGTTTGAGAGGCAGGAGGCGTTGTCTGCCCATTCAGAGAGGAAGAGCGAGATCGGGCCAAGGGGCCTGTAGATAGTGGCAAGGTTGAGAGAAAGTAGGTGGGACCCCAAGCTGTAGACGGGACATTCAAGAGTAGTAGGATTTAGTAGGCAAGTTGGAGGCATGGCCACTCCACCTTCAGGCCTGTTGGGTCTGGGTTAGGAGGGGAATTTGTAGCCCCAGGAAGGAGAGTGTCAATCACAGTGACAGAGCTGGCATTGAACCATGTCTTTGTAAGTGCAAGGGCATCTAGGTCAATGAAGGTGACAGAAGTCAGAGGAGTGTTTAATACTCTGAATGCTCGCTCTGCTGTCAAAGTGAAGCTGGTTGCCACCTTTGAAGGTTTTCCGGGGGGGGGTGGGTACAGGGGCGTGGTACTCTGGGTGATGGTGGAGCGGTGAGAGGAGAGGAAGGGGTGTCAGGAGAAGGGAGGTAGTTTTGAGAGGGGGGCAGGCGTCGGTTGATATGAAGAGTAGGTTGAGAACCTTGGGTCATGGTAGTACCATTGTGATTGACATTAATGATACACCTAGAGGATGAGAAGTACTTACCACCTAGTGCCACCTTTAATGGGTGAGGAGGAGAAAGGGGAAAGAGTGGAGACCAGATGAGGGGTCCATGGGTCAAGAGAGGCAACAGAGGATGTTTAATAGTCTGCCTGGAAGTGGCATTGACGTAGATGTTGGCAATAGGTAGGCCTGGATTAGAGTCCAGGAGAACGGTTTTTTATTTATTATTTTATTTTTTCCTAGACTTGATGAGAGAGGTAGGATAGGTGAAAGAGTAGCAGTTAGAAAAGATGGAGTGCCATGGGAGTAGTGGAGGAGAGAGAGATGTAAACGGGGGAGCTGCACAGTGCACAGGAATTCACAAGTGGCCTAGTATCCAGGCAGGCACAGAGGAGGAGGTGTGCTATGGAAGACAATCGGTGCACACATTTAAAAAGCACACCTAAATTCGAATTGACCAAAAAAACACTAAATACAGCATGAAATGGGGGATGCACAGTTTAAAAGCACCCTTTGAGATGAATTGTGAGTTGGGCACTAACGAGCAATGGAAAGCGTGCAATATGTGACTTTAAGACTCTACACATATAAAGTGGTCAAGAAGTTACAATTTACAGTTAGGATAGAGGGGGAAGGGAAGCAAGAATCGGCAAGCAACCAGGTAGAGAGGGTTGTAGTCCAGGACCGGGTGAACCAGGGTGTTTACCGGTGCAATGTAGAAGCAGATTTATCATGGTCCCAAAATGCAGGGGTAAATGTAAGTTTGTTTATTGAGCAACATGGGCTGGGGAAAAGGCGCAGGAGCGGCGGCATGGAGATGGACTTCCCCAATCCAGGCAATGAAGGAAATTGCGGCAACCATATTCGAGATAGCTAGGCTGTCGAGCTTGAGGGGCCTCTGAAGTGCAATATAATTCTGTGATTTCCCAAAGCAATTTGACACATTGCAGATGCAGCCTCTGCATCTGTGGCCCAAATGGGCAGTCAGTGTGATTTGGGCTACCTCTTGGCTTTAGGCAATGCTTGTTCCCTTTGGTCTTTTATGCTCTTTTGGATGAGGGTATGTCACTTGTATACAAAGTAATGGGTTTAGTCTTTCAGGAATAACCACAATTACGCACACATGACCACTCTTTGGTGTAGTTTTGAGGTGTTATTCATTTGTTAATTTGTAAAGCGCACCTCACACACAGGGCGCATTGCAATACATTACACATAAGATTCAGTTGCACACAAACAGTTACACACCGTAATATAAGACAATTGTCATACATGAGGTGATAAGCGAAGCAGGAAAAAGTGCAAAAGGCAAGCAATGCTGACAATGGTACAATACCATGTGAATCTGGTGCGAGTGTGCTCATGGGCGATGGCAACCTTGAGGATGTTAAATGTCATTGGGAACTAGCCAGTTTCTGGTATTTTTCCTGATGCTTTGGAATGTCTGGTCAGTTCGTACGTGAATGGGGAGAGAGTTCCAGAAGTGGCGGCTTGAACTGGGAAACTGATACTGCCTGCCTTTTTTTTAGATTGAATCTAGGAGTTACAATGCAGCACAAGTTGATTGTTCTGGTTGGGCGTATTGAAGATTATTTCATTTTTTTTAAATTTTTTTTATTTTTTCTCTTGGGTACTGGGGGGCAGCATTGTTTAGACATTTATGAGTGATGGAGACTATTTTGAGCTGGATTCTATCCTTCATGGCTAGCCAGTTGTGATGTCTTCTGGCATCAGAGATATGTTGTCTCTGGTATGCTTAAAGCTGTTCTTAGTGCGTTATTTTGCAATGTTTGGAGTTTGATCAGGATCTGTTAGCACCCGCATAGTGAGCGTTACAGTAATCCCGTTTGGATTGGATTAGAGCTCTCGCTACGGTGATGGAACTGTTAGTGGATAAAAAGGGTTTGCATGCATGTATCAGCTTTCATGTGTACACTGTTGCAGAGGCCGTAGCATTAACTTGTTTACTCAAGTTTAGGGCTGAGTCCAAGTACAATCCTAGTGTTTTGTTTCTTTGGGGACTTTAATGTTGATGCCATCAATCTTGAATGAGGTGTATTGACAGCCAAGTTTGTTCAAGTTAGCCGGGGTTCCTTGGAGCAAGAGCTGTCTTGTCATTTAAGCATAGGCCGTGGGCCGCCATCCCTGCGTGGATGATAGAATATATTTTGTTGACCAGTGCCAAGTCTGTCTAATAGTCACCCGAAAGGGGTAGGAGTATCTCAGTGTCATCTGCGTAATTCGTGTAGGTGATACCCAGATGATCCAAGTTGTTAAACAGAGGCTTGGTAAATAGATTTACATTGTTGGTGAAACACATGAGCCTTGTGGTACACCACAAGTAATAGGAGAAGGGTCTGCAGCGGCAGACTGGGAGAACACGCTCATTGACCTGTTAAGGAAGAATTAGATCCAATCTGTAGCTGCTTGGGAGAAATTGGCCACAGTGGACAAATGTTTGCAAAGCACTTTGTGGTCAACCAAATCGAAGGTCGCCGTAAGGTCTAGTAAAAGTAATCCGGCACATTCTCTATTGTCTTTGAGTTGGTCAATTTGCATTTTCAAATCAATTAGCACTGTTTGTGTATCATGAAGATGTCTGAAACCGGATTGTCTTAGTCCTAGAAGGTTATTGGTCTCCAAACACCGGTCGATTCGGAGGTATGCCGCCTGAGTAGAAATGGGACCGTGATTGGCCTATAGCTAGTTGGAATAGCAGGGTCCAATGATGCTTTCTTTAGCAGAGGTAGTATCCGCACATCCTTCAGGTTAGTAGTGACGTTGGAAGCACAGAATGAGGCCTTTAATAATTTAGTGATACATGGTGCCAAGTCTCTAGCTGCATCTTTACTGATTTGTGCTGGGCAGGTGTCTCCCTGGCATCTTGAAGGTTTAAGTGAGGCAATTATTTGTTTCCACCTCCTAAGCAGTGACTAGGGTGAAATTGAATTCCTGTGGCAATTTGTGGGTGTGTTTCTGGGGGTGGTCAACAGTGTCTAGTTTAGAGAGGTTGAGCCTCTGTGGTGCAATTTTACTTTGGAGAGTGGCAATTTTGTCGGTTAGGGCACCATACTTTATCCTTGGTACATTTCTGCTTTGTACTTGGTAAAGATTATATTTTATTTCCGTTTATTTTCTTTAGATGGTATGATACCCCATAAGACGTCTAATTTACTCTTTTCTACACGAAGGGCCTTTAACTGAGGTATGAACCACGAGTTGAGGTGGGCTCTAGGTTTGCCTTTTCGCATTTTCAGTGGAGCGATTATATCTAAGGTTTGATTGATAGAGGAATTGTATATGTCTACTAGTGCAGCTGGGTCCAAGGACTCTGGTGCGGAGTTCAGAGTGGGATGTAAGAGTGGAAGAAGCTTCTCAGCTGTAATGTTCCTTGTAGATAGCGGTGGAACTATCTCTGTTTTAGGCGTCTCACGTTTGGCTAAGATCGTAAAGGATAATAAGAAGTGGTCAGTCCACGTCTGTGGTTCGATCAAGATGATTGCTGTCTCACAGTTAAGATCTTCGACCCAGTCTAATATTCTGCCTTTCACATGGGTAGGCTGGTTAACTCTTTGCATAAGCCCTAATTCGGTAAGGGTGTCTGATAGGGTTTTGGTGTGTAAGTCATTAGGGTCAAGGTAGTCCAGCTTGAGATCGCCCAGCAGTAGAATTTGCGAAGTAAGTTTGGTATTAATGATGGTTGTGAAATTGCATTCCCATAGAAATACAGGATAGAGTTCAGGCATCCTTGGGGAATCACAAGAAGGCACACACGACCATTTTCTAACATAGTTTTCCCACAATAAAGATTGTAACGTTGAAATTGTAACCGTTTAGTGTTCTGCAATGGTCTTCGCAGCATTCCCTTTTCCTAACTAGGGACTCGCAACCACTCCTTGAACATTAGGTCTTTCGTTAAAGGAAGGAACGATGGTTGTAACAGCGTTGCTTCCTACATGAGGAAGAAGCCTTTTCCTCAATAGACGTGTTACATTTCCATTGCTTAAAGAATCTTAAATACAGCGGTACACAGCTGCTCACTGAATATCTTACGCTAGTGGCAAAGGAGCTGGTCACTCGTAAAGGCAAGGGTCGCAAAATACTTTAGAACGCTGTGCTTCACTCGCCAGCTTCTGAAGCGTCTTCTCTGTGGGCCCTGCAGAAAAAAGCCAATAAAGCTGTCAAACAGCCAAAGGGGGTGCCGAGTGTACTCCTGTTACTTAGTGGTCAAGAAAATGGACGGACCTAGGTGTCCAATTTTAGATTTGCGCAGTCTCAACAAATTTATAAAAAGACATTTCCAAATGGTGATACTGCAAAAAGTAAACGCCGCCATTCAACTGGACAACTTCCTGGAATAAGGTGATGCCCTTTCCACTTTACGATATATCCCAGACACAGAGTTTCTAAGATTTGTGATCAACACGTACATTACCAATTCCAAGTACTGCCATTCGGTCTGAAGTCCGCACCAAAGACATTCACCAAATGTCTAGCTCCTATTGCAGCAGCCCTCCCGAGGAAAGGCCACCATGTCTACCCATTTTTAGATGATTGGTGAATAAGAGCACCATCATGCCACAAGGTGCACCACACCATATCGTGTAGAGTGCAAACACTCCACAAATTGGGGTTTTCCATAAACCACAACCAAACTTCACTGCAGCTGTCGAAATTGATTTCATAGGTGTGCGCTTTGCTACACAGGAGCAGAGTGCGAGCCTCCTCACAAAGGGTAAACTCGTTGGTCACACTAGTGCCAACGCTCAAGCCAAAAAGTTTGGTCTCCATAGGCATGTGTATGCGCCTGCTAGGGACGATGTTGTGTATCCCCCTGATCCCAAATTGCAGACTGCAAGAGTTTGTAGCTAAAAACTGGTCACAAGTGTCAGGCTCGTGGGATGACAGTCTATATCACCCCAGACATGGCATGCAAGCTACAAATGGTAGAAGAATAAACGCAACTTGACCAAAGGGAGCCCGTTCCAAGAACCGGACCCGACAAAACAATCACTGACGCTTCCATGACAGGTTGGGGGACACATCGGTTACCTACACGTCAAGTGCCTATGGACAGCTGAAGTAGCTGAAATGCACATCAACCTACTGGAGCTAAGGGCAGTTCGATGGGCTCTCCTGTCCTTCCTCCCAGTCCTGCAGGGGAGCACGGACAAAGTACTAACCGACAACACAACCACTATGTTTTATATCAGAAAATAAGGGGGTACAAAATCCATAACATTATCACCGGAAGCCCAACGCATCTGGAAATGGGAAATAACCAAACTGATGAGCTGTTAAGCTTTTCACCTGCCAGGAGTCCAGAACAACATAGCGGACAGTCTGAGTAGACAATCAGCTCAATCTCAGATCAACCATCATCTACTGCAGAGCGTGTTCAAGCCGTGCTTTCACACGGACATAGACTTATTTGCGTCCGTCAGCAACAAGAAGTGCCCAGCGTACACAAGCATAACTCAGCAGGAAGGCTCTAGGGGCGACGCATTCCTGTGGACCGGCCTGTTTGCATACGCATTTCCTCCCATTCCGATCATACATCGGAAAATCATGGCTCATCCGTGCAAAGTAATTCTCATTGCGCCGGGTTGGCTGAGGTAAACATGGTACTCCGACCTCCAGCAGCTGTTTGTTTGTTTTATTATTTATAAGGCGCACCAGACCCGGGGGTATCAGGGCGCAGCAGTTACAAGAATGTGCAAGGCTTATTTGTATTTATTTATATAGCGCACCAGGCCCAGGGGCAACCGGGTGCATCTCTTAGATACAGCATGATAAAAGCAGACAGGTCTGTACTTACAAGGTTTTACAGGTAAATTACAAAGTTTGCAAGCAAAATAATAACAATAAGAGGACAAGCAGACTGTATATACAAGGGTACGTCTAAGTACAAGCAGTGAGTCCAGTGTTAAATGTCTTGGGAGGACAACCACACTTTGGTAAGGTGTTTGAATCTCAGAAAGGAGGGTTCTGCTCTGAGCTCATTAGGGAGTGAGTTCCATAATTTGGCTGCCATGATGGGGAAGCTGGTTCCACCTGATCTTTGGAGATTGTATCGTGGGATGACAAGGCAGTTGGCTTGGGCCATTCTGCGAGGTCTAGTGGAGTTGTGGAAGGCAAATCTGTTAGCCAGGTAACAGGGAGCTTGGTTACGAAGGCATTTATGGGTAAGAGCCAGAGATTTCAAGGAAATTCGGTGTGGGATTGAGAGCCAGTGAAGGTTGCATCTAGTGTCAGCTATGTGTTGGCGCCTAGGAATGTTAAGGGCCGCTCTGATCGCATTGTTTTGGACAATTTGTAACTTATTTAAGTTACAGCGATTAGTACCTAGGTAAAGGGCGTTGCAGTAATCAACCTTTGATAGTACAAGGTCCTAGCCAGGGTCACACAATTGGCTGTAGAGAGAAAAGGGCGACAGGCTGTAATAAGCTTGCAGGTATAAGCCGCTGCTGAAGAGACTGAATTGGTTTGTCTCAAGGATAAGGTCGAGTCAATGTAGATCCCGCAATTTCTCTTTTGTTGCCTTAGGTTTTTTAGGAAAGGTGTAAACCACTTGGTTTGCTTGTTCTCGGTTTAACCGGGGCGATCTGATCTAGGGAGGAAGCCATTATTGTATTCTACTCGTCAACCAATGTTTCAGGGTTAGTACTATCTGGGAGTGAGTTGAGGGTGGGGAGAATAGCGGTGATGAGTAATTCCACAGTAATGTTCTTTTTTTTTTTTTTTTTTTCCTGGTTTGTGTCGGTGGGGCGATGGGGGTCTATTAGTAGAGAGCATAAATGATAGAAGGAAGTGGTCTGTCCAGGCTAGCGGGGAGATTGATAGGATATTAGCATGGCAGTTGTAATCTGTCACCCAATCAAGTATTCTCCCTTTGTTGTGAGTGAGAGTTTAGATTCTTTGGGTAAGGCCAAGTTCTGTTACGATGCCGTTGTTGAGGCAGGTTTGTCTAAGGGGTCATTAAAGCCCAAGTGGTAGATCGCCGAATACATCTAACCAGACAGCCGCACATCATCTCCCAAGATCACCAGAAGATTTTACACCACGATCCACACTCCCTGCAGTTAATAGCGTGGCTCCACTTTGACAGAGTTTGGAAGGCTAGTAATTCCAGAGGAATGCAGGAAAGTCCTATAGTCAACAAGGGCACCTGCTACAAACCAGTCATATTGGCTCAAGTGGAAAAGATTCTGTGAGTGGTACCAGAGACAAGACACGTTAAAACCGCTTCGCATAACACCAGAACTGCTACCATACCCACTGTTCCTAGCAAAGGAGGACCTCAGCCCCACATCCATGAAGGTTCCTGAGGCAGCTCTTTCCAGATACACAAGGAAAAGAAATGCAACGCCGTTTTAAAGTGACAGGCTAGTTGTACATTTTCTGAAGTTTGTTTCGGGTCTTCTCCTCCCCAACAAAACCGACTTTCCCAGACTGGAGTCTAAATACAGTATTTGTGGGATTGTAAAGAAGCTGTTTGAACTGCTGGCCACAAATGTGTTTCCTGGAAAGTTGCCTTTTTAGTGGCGATTACTTTGGCTAGATGGGTCTCAGAGCTACAAGCACTAGCAGTCGGTGATCCATATTGTGGTTCCTGAAAGATAAAGTGATACTAATGACCAACCCAAAATTTATACCCAAGATATCAGCAGTTATTTTTAAAAAACTCCAGCATAGTGCTGCCCGCTTTTTTCCACAGCCAACTACACAAGCATAACGGGCATTGCGCTGTTCGGACATGAAGGGAGCCATCAAGTTCTATTTGCACAGGACGAGACTCTTTAGGGGAGCACAGCCCTTTGTGGCTTTCGGTCCAGCAAACGAAGGGAAAGTGATATCTAAGCAAAGTGTGGCCAGATGGATCATGCCAGCTATTTCTGTGTCATGAACAAGCAGGAAGGCCACTCCAGGGTGCACCACAAGCACACTCCACACGAGCCACTGCAGCATCAGCCACGCTATGGGCAGGTGTCATTCGAACATTTTACTGGCGGCTACCTGGAAGGTGACACATATATTTACAGACCTTGCTGTAGAGAAGCAGATCAGTTCTGCAGTGCCTATTTCAGCAAGGTATGAGGCTGTTTTACCTGCCTACGACCACCTATTTCATACTGCTTCACAATTTATACAGCATGTGTATCTGTTAAAGATCCAATACTGGAGAAGGAGTACATTGCTTACCTGTAACTCCTGTTCTCCAGCATTGGTATCTTGCATAGATTCATATGCGCGCTCCTTCCACCCCAGCCAGGTAAACGGCCCCTGAGTGTACTACAAAATCCAGTATGACTGGTCAGAATCTGAGGAAAGCTAGTACACCCATAACAACTTGAATAGCACTGACAACTTTAATTCAAAATATATCTATAAGTTAACTGAGGATTCCCAGCTTGTCACCATGGGAATATTCTCAGCATGTGAATCTATGAAAGATACCAATGGTGGAGAACAGGAATTCCAGGTAAGCAGCGTACTCCTTCCTGCTGCACCTCCTCAGAGGTATTCTACCTTTTATCATTTTCCCCTAGAAGCTCACTGTCTCCAGAGCGCTGGTTCTCTCCAGGCCGGAAAACTGAAACAGCCTCTTTCTCAATCTACCTACCTCTACGCTTCGCCACCTGCAACTAATCTAGAACAGAACTGCAAGACTTATGCATGGCTTCAAGCCAGGTACCATATCTCTACAGCCCTGAAATCTCTCCACTAGCTCCCAGCGGCTGAAAGGATCAAGTTCAAGACCCTCTGCATTGTCCACACGGCTTTCTGGGGCTGTGGCCCGCACTACATCCAACTTGCTCTTCCAAAATAGCTTCCTTCTAGAGCCCTTCGCTCAGCTACCTCCAACTCTCTAAGGGTCAGATGCTTCTCCAGGCAGAGAGTGGGGTGTAGATCCCTCTGGAACAGCCTCCCTGCCCCTCTCAGACTTGAGTGGGACCACCTGAAGTTCCGGAAGCAGCTCAAGACCCTATTTTTCTCCTCTCCCTTCTCTCTCTCAATCCCTTGCTAACTTACCTGTCTGCTGCGCCGACTGGTTGCTTGGTTCCCTCAGTCTCACTGGGTAACAGGCTCCTTCATGACCATTCTTACTTTCTAGTGCCTCTTTGTCTACTGCGCCGTTGGGCTGCAACTGTAACCCCTACAGCCACCCTGCCTCCTTGCACTTACCCAGAGCTGCACATACTCTGAGCCATGCTGCCCTGATTGCACTTACCTCTTTCCTCTCCCCTGCACGTCCCCCCTCCTTCCCCTTGCACGATCTGAATGACGAAAGACCTAGTCTGATCGTCTGTCTTGTCCTTGTGGCACCCAGAAACACTTGTGTACAGGCGCATTATAAATGCCATATCATTTAAATGCCATATCCCATCACCCTCTAAACCTACAGTCATGGAATTACTACTCATTTATCCTACCACTGACATTTCAAACTGGATGAGTTTAACCCTGGTGTTGCCTTCGTCTCACCATATGCTCCTGTCTTGTCCCTGCAGCCTTGTGCTGTACATGTAACTTAACCTGTCTGTAACCTACCTGATTTCACGGATTGGGCTTTGTAGCCACAAATGTCAGTCAATCCCACCCACTCTTACCATAAACGTCTAATCCTGGCCCCCCGCTGCATTACATACATTATATAACTTCTACAAACTATCCTCAAGAAAAAGATCTATGTTTCAATGACGCCCAAGGCAGCCGCAAAAGCTTTGAATGGGCAAGACCGTAAACCAATGTGACAGTACTCTATCCCCATCCCTCTTTCGATCCTTAAAGATATCTCTCTGGGTCTTATTTCTTGGATCACCCAAGCTATTAACCTGTTTTGCCAATCAAGCCATATACTAGCAAAACGCTCTACCATAGGGGGTAACAGTTTACCAGTGAAAGCAGCTAAACTGTGAAACTCTCTACCGCCAACCCTCTGAATGGACTTGCCCTATCAGAACTTCCGTTCAAAGGTCATTTCATGATTGAAAACGTAGGCCAACAAACGTATCCATGCACATAGTCCTCATACTCCTGCCTTCTGTACTTATTGTACCACTTATTGCCTGTACTCACTGCTGCCTATCTGTATTTATGTATATACTCCTCTTATTACGTTACTGTGTGTATGTATATAATTTTTTTGTCTGTTGCAACTAAGCCTCGCAATGTCATGTAAATGTTGGGCACTGTTACCTTAGGGTATGCTCGCGCATTACAAATAATAAAACAAAAACAAAACTGAAACATGCTAATGTAACTCCTCTATTGAAAAAACCCTCTCTAGATCCTTCCCTTCCCGCTAGTTTCTGTCCTATTTCTCTTTTTACCATTCGTTATGAAATTGTTGGAAGCTTTGATGGCTCTTCTCTTCCATTTTTGGAGGCCTCTGATGCCCTTTATCCTTTCCAGTTTTTTTTTTTTTTGCACGGGACGAGACACTAAAGGTGTTCAGGTGTCGGTTCAGGGCGATCTGGCCAGACTTCAGATGTGGGGTGGGTGCCTTAATCTTATTAGATATTTCAGCAGCATTCAATACTGTTGACCACTCCACTCTGATCTCTCGTATGGGCAAGATGGGCCTGGCTGTGCAAGTTCATGCCTGGTTAACTTCATTTCTTGCAGACCATAGCCAGACACTTTCTCTCCCGCCTTTGTCTTGACCATTCCCCCCGCCCCCCGCTCAATTTCCTGTTGTGTTTCACAGGGCTCTGCATGTCGCCAATGCTGTTTTAATATCTATATTGAGCCTCTTGTGAGTCTTGTCCCCTCCTTTGGCCTTGGTTGCTACTCTTAAGCTGACAACACCCAGATTCTGGTCTGCATGGCTCTTGACCAGGCTGAGGTGTACTCATGTTTTAGTCAATCTTTGGCAGTCATTGGAAGTTGGATGAACCACCATTAGCTGAAGCTCAACAGCGACCAGACTGAGGTCCTCGTGGTTGGTGCTCCACCCTCCCATTTGGACGTCTGCTTTTTCGGCCTCCATCACTAGGTGTTCCTCCCTCACCAATGTCGGTGGTTAGAAATGTATATGTTGTTTTCCCCAACACTTCCCATCGCTTTTGGGTCCAGTTCTTGGAGATGGACCAGTGCGGGAGGATCACCTGGATGGGGTCCTGTGGGAGTGGGACACTGATGGGTGAGACGCTGTATCCCCCTACTTTAAACACCTTTTCCCATCCTACCACGGTAGGGTATTCCAAAACACAGCCCCCCCTTCCGACACAAACACTTTAGCACAAAACGAAGACAACGGACTAACACCAAAGCCGTTTACCTGGCATGACCCAAAACAAGGGTCAGGTAGTTGAGCAGACTTACATGCACCTGATGGCCCTTCCCCACAGGGGTAAAAGGTGGAGCAAGAGAGCACAATGTGAGCAAGGCAGATGGCATGATGTAAAAGCTAACTCTGCATTTCAAGAGTAGAAAGACGGCGCAGACTGAGGGGAAGTTGGGGGGTGGGGTTGGTCTTTTCCGCGCCCTCACCATTCCCGCATAGAGGAACCTTGCTTGTGCTGAAGGGGGGAGATGGGCCCCTCTCCCGCTCAAATGTAATCTGTATTAATCACCTTCTAATTACTAACAAGGACAGACATGATCCTTGGGTTACCACAATCCCTATCTCTTGTGGGGTACCCCAAGGATCCTGTGTCCCCCCCCCACACCATCTACAATATCTTCACAAAGCCTTTATTTGAAAAAGTGGATCATCTGGGTACACTTACTATGCTGATGATACCCAGATGATCCTACCCGTTAATGGATAACTATGTTGAAGATACAAGGCTTGTGAATAAAATATCATTCAGACATGGATGGCCACCCACGGCCTATGCCTGAATGACGATAAAACCGAACTGCTGCTCTTAGGCTCACCAACCAACCTGAACAAACTCAAAACAGAATATTCTTCCTTTAATATAGATGGGAACAATATTTTGGTGGCTAAGGAGGTAAAAACGTTCGGTTTATACCTAGACTCCACCTTAAACCTACACAAACATCAACGCTACAACCTCAGCTACGGGCTATACGGGCACACTGTTAAGGGCCTGCGAACCACTGCTTTCCACAGAAAGTTGTCTCGCACTAGCTATAGCCCTCATCCTGTCCAAGTTGGACTATTGTAATGGCCTATACCTAGGTACAAGTCATTTCGTTCGTAGCGAATTTCAAACCATGCAAAACAATGCACTAAGGACAGCCCTTAGACTCTCCAGGAGAGAACACATTTCTGAAATCAGAAAACAACATAAATGATTGACAATTAAGGAGAAGATCCACTTGAAAACTGTCCGTTACATTCAAATCTCTGAATCAAGCCGCCCCACCTTACCTAATAGAGAAATTCACCATCAGATCTTCTACCCGGGTCACTAGATCGGCCAACTCCTCTAGCCTGGTACTCCCAAGGTATAAACTAGAAAGGTCAAGGGGGGGCAGCTTCCCAGTTATGGCTGTCAAGCTTTGTAATACCCTCTCACCTCACCTTTAAAATGACCCAGTCCTTCTCTAACTTTAAGAAGAAAGCGATCACCTGGCTTACATTGAAGAACTAATCCTGACAACAACACATCTCTGTTCACCTGCATTATTATTTTGCCTACCTAACTTCATGCTTTTTAACCCGTGCAACTAGCACAGTCTTAACTTATTTGTAAATATCTCTCTTCTGTAAATATGACCCTAAACTGTAATTTGCAATTTGTCGATGTGTATTACTGATTTGCCATAACTGTACCTCCTTACTACTGTAACACATGTTAACTACGCCGAGATACCTCCGGGACCGGTTCGCTATAGAAATAAAATAAACAAACAAAATACATGTAACCAAGCTTTATTGAAGCTCAAAGACTCCATTTTGTAACACACCAGCCGCCATCTTTTGCTAGGCCTGAAAATTATTTCTAAAAGCCTTTCTTTCACTCTGCCCTGCACCTCAGACCGCCAGCCCAGACCCCCACCCCACTGCCTCCTGCCAGCTCTGCACGAACCCTGTTCTCACGGATGTTCAACCATTCATTGTTGCAACCTTTAGTGTTGTCCCAGAACAGATGAGCTCACTGCGCCGTGTGAGACCGGAGTAGGCCCCCGCCTGAGTGCCCATCCATTAACCTGCCTGTGCCCTCTTGGGGCCCCACCCTGCGAAGCTACAGTCCACTGGGCCCATGCCCCTCTGCTTTTTGATAGATACACATCTGACCACTCGTAGTGACCAGATCAGGAGACCCATCGGAGCCCTGACCCCAGACACTCCTATATTCTTACTCAACCTAACACTTGTCTATTTGTATCATGAGGCATCAGGTAGATCAAAACCCCCAAGATGGGGTTCGGAGGGTAGAATGCATTCCTATAACTTGTTAGTGAACTCTGAGAAGCACCCTCATTCCTGCCAGACTTTGATTGTCATTTGTCTCATGCGCTCAGATCCTGTTATTGTAGATTAGCCAGTCAGGGAGTGTATCATTTTACTAACACAGCCTTCACCATACAGAGATGAGCCCAGCTGACCCACGTGCTACTGTAGTGGCATCTTCGTCAACACGATCAAAACAAATTCAACGCAACTAAATTAAAGCGACAACTGTTAAGAAGAATTCTGTCTCAACTGAGCATGCTCCATTAAATGAATTGATTGAAGCTCTAGCTGAGATAAAAAAGCAGAAAGACCTCCAGCAACAAGTAACATTCCAACCTTTAATGGCTCCTATATTGAATAATGAGTAAGCAATTCCAATAATTGTGAAACCTGTAGTAAGTCAATCCAACGTGATCCCACAACCGGTGGCGGCTGTAACAATCCATCCTAATGGTACTTCCATGGTGGTACTGCCCGAGACAAGTGATAAGACTTCTGGTACATCGTCACAACTCAAAACATTGATACAAACATCTCTTGAAGAATGTTTCAAACAGCAAAGATATCAGAATGTATCTCATATCGAGTTACAGAATCAAGTAACTCTTTCTCCTGTTGGTCTATCTGCTATTACTAATAGTAATAATGGAAAAACACCTGTTCTTCATTCACAAGGTAAAAATATATTGAACGTAAATACCACTTCCAGCAATAACTAACCCAAAACTATTTAATCGCTCATTTATTTTGAAATGTCGTCCATACCCATTTCCTGTATATGACTTAAACCGTTCCTGTGTTCACAATATATGAAGACATTAACAGTCTGCAGGATATAACGTCGGTCGACATTTCGCAAGGTTGAATTTTTAGAGGAGAACAATATCCAAATAGTAAGAATCTGGCTAACCTCAAATGTAGTTAGAAATACTATATGGTTGGACAGAATGGAACTGTGCTTTGGGGTTCTTATTGGCACACAAACCAACCTCAATACAAGAAAAGGCCCCAAAAGACTCTATGAGGAATAAGCAATATGTATAGCAGTATAAAACGCCACACATTTACAAACGAGGACCTGACAGAAAACCTATGAATAACCCAGGTGGAAATCAAAATTATTCATTATAACTAGACAAATTGCCAGATAGTAACAAAATCTTGCTTGCTAGTTGGAATACCCGGGGATCAATGCATTTCTTTAGCCCCAAAGTGAACTCGCAACATACTTTCCAAATTCTAGCTTGCCAAGAAACGTGGCTGGTTGAACAGCTGGTCTGGGACGGATATGATGTGATATTAAATCCTGCCAAACGCAATAGTAGAGGAAGAGCGTCTTCTGTCCTTATGGTAGCTGTAGCTAACAATCAGGGATTGCAGATTCTTCCCTGTGCTGCACCTAATCATTTTCTCCAAATGGTAAAAATGATATACCTTCAAAATACAATTGCACTGATAAATATATACTGCAACACTGCAGCAATTACTGATAATACTTTCTTTAATGATCTAGAAAGCTTAATCCATATAATATCACAAACGCCACAAATAACCAATATATTTGTGGTCGGTGATTTGAATCTGCAATGCCTTTCTTTCAATTCTGTAACCAAGAACCCGTCTGATATGGTGGTTGGCGCTAATGTCGGACCATCAACTAACCATGCTGAATGGAGCCTTTTCAAGTGATAATCATCCAAGAAGTCCCTGGAAACGTGGTACTAGTGAATCAGTAATTGATTATATTTTTACTGATAGGTCCACATTTAATAGCATAACTGACTTTAAAATTGTTTCTCAAAACATTAGTGATCACGAATTGCTGGTAGTAAAATGGACAACTAATAATTTGGAGAAGACTAACCAAGAGAAATACGGTTCGCAGCTAACCGTTAATAAAGGACAAACTTGTTTTCGCTGGAACAAATGTTACATTCATTTAATAACTCTATTTCGACGGGTGACAGTACACTACAACATTACAATCATTTCAGCAGCTACACAATGGAACAAGTAGGCATGATTTAAGACCGAGACACGTATATGGACCTGAGGTCCAGACCCGAAAGAGCGAATATCGTAGGAATAAAAAACACATTTTAGCGTTACCAGTGTCTTTGTGAGATGCTTCTTTAAGGTCATTGCGGTGTCGCTATAAAAACTGGTTACAATCCCATAAGTTCTATTTGCTCCAAAGAGACGGCGAGGTTATGTTTCAAGCAATTCTTTCTAAGAACACTGCAGAAGTGTGGTCATTGTTGAATAAGGCAACACATTCAGGCCAGCTTGCGGTACAAATTAATGGTGTTCCGCAGTCTCAATGCATTACCCATGTTTGTAATTTGTACGAACAACTGAAGAACGAAGTTGCAACTGAATACCTGTTTCCCGGAGATTATGGTAGCCTTCAAATCTCAGAGGAAGATATATTGGCCTATATAATAAAATCCAGTAATTCCAGAGCCCCAGGCCCTGACGGGTTGCGTAACCAAATGTTGAAAGCCTATCCTCAAATTTGGTCCCAAATCCTTCACAATTTTTTTGTGAATGTCTAAAGTCAAACTCTCTTCCGGACACATGGCGACGTTCAATTGTTCCCATAGTCAAGAAGGGCGATCGGTCTGATCCGACTAATTGTAGGCCGATCGCCCTTCTTGATGTTTCCGGAAAAATATGTGCCAGATTTATATTGCAAGTTTTCAATAAATAGACAGTTAAACACGCACAACGGGATCCATTTCAAACTGGATTCATACCTGGAATGGGAACGGCCATAAATCTTAAGACTTTGAAGGCTATTCCTATGAGGCAAATGGTCTACATTGTCTTTGTAGACCTGAGAGCGGCATTCGTCTCTGTATCTAGAGAAAAGTTATTTGAAAAATGGACTGCCTCACAAAGTCCAACATACCTGATGGATTTAATCAAAGCTTTACGTACTAATACTTCAGTACATATTAGATTGGACCTAGAAGTCTCACTGACGCCCTGCATAGATACTAGGAGGGGACTAAGGCAGGGCTGCATACTTACTGCAGCCCTTTTCAGTTTGTTGTGGACATACAGCGGGCTTTTGAGGGCATAATTGGAGATGCGCCCAGGTTGGCTTCTAAAAAGATATCTGCTATTCTATATGCCGATGACTTGGTACTATTGTCCAAGTCCCCTCAGGGATTGCAGTGGTTGTAAACGGTTTGGCCACATATACTGAGAATGATTTACTAACTGCAAATTTGAAGACCATAAAGGTCATGGTTTGTAATGGCCGAAATAAACACATGGGGGGGGGAAAGCAGAAATGGTTTCTTCAGGGAGATGAACTTGGTCAACTGCGACACTATACGTATTTGGGAGTTGTTCGGTCTGATTATGCGGATAACCAAGCTCATCACGTGATACTTAACACCAAATTAAAAAGACTAATTGTGTTATCAAGACTAATTCAAAACAAATATGGAAAATTTACAATATTACCGGGCTTCAAATTTTACAGGCAAAAAGTAACCCCAATTCTCCTGTACTGAGCAGAATCTAAAACTCCAATTCATGCACAAAAGTGGGATGCTGTGGAATCTAAATATTGGAAGCAAATTCTAAAACTGCCTAATTGTGTACCAATTCTACTAATCCATAGAGAACTGGGTCTTATTTCTCTTCCTGTAAGACATATGTGGCAGATTATATCATTGTTCAGAAAATGCCTACTAAAGTCACCTCCAAATTTGATTATTAATATTCTGTCAAGCCACATGCTTGAGTCACAAGATCATTGTGTACGCGCTTGGAGATTGGCAGCATTACAAGCTCTTGCGGATGCAGTATTACTTTAGAAATATTAATACGAGATCCCACAAGAGCAAAAAAGAGATTTTTTTCGAGCACGATTGGATCCTAACTAGGACAAAATTCCTTAAATATAAGGATTTTAAAAACGATCCGCTTAACCATAAGAAAGTAAATGTGCTAGAGCATTACCTGCACCAATCTCCTTCTACATAATATCGCATTGATTTTATGCGAGTAAGATTACATCTATGGAATACCAAAGATCTTCAAACGACACGTAAATTGCTCCAACCACATGAAAATATATGGCGGTTTGTAAGAATTTGGACGCCATAGAAAACTTACAGCATCTTTTAACGGAGTGTGACGCTCTTTTATCAATGAGAATACAATATTTAAAACCAGCAGTAGATCAATATTGTATTTTAACTTCAGATGTATTGTGGTCCCTTATATTCAGTGGTCAACAAGTGGCTCTTGGAATAGGTTAAAGTTTAAATATCTGAATTCAATCAGTTTATATTAATGAAATTATTATGATTTTCTTTTTTGCCACTTCCTTGTATTGACTTAACAAAATATGTAAACGATTTTCTTTCACAAGATCTATTTATGAATGATATGTATATTGTAATTAAAGTCAACTTTTATAGACTAATTGTAAGGTTGATTAATTCAGCCCAGCCAAACCAATACAATACAAAAAAATATAGCACAATTTATCTTATATACAATTTTGTTCTACTTGCAATCTATCTCCTGGTCTCATTCCCTAGCGGGGTGTGTCCATTATTCTGAGTTTTGGATATTGTGTCGGGGAATGGACGCCTTCATTTGGTGACCGTCCGACATGATGTTCTGTGACGTCCCCTGTACTGCGGAGAGTTCCAGTGCTTCCCCGGAAGGGCTGACCCCCACCTACGGCTGACCTGATTCAAACAAAAACACATACGCATCGAAGGTTTTGTGGGTCCCGGCTTTGTGAATACCCAACTGCTTGCCGGAGCTTGGCAGGGCCACAACAGGGAGGACCCCACTTGTGGATAGACCACGAAAGGAGGCTCCTGGAATACCACGGGCACGTGAGTATTGATTGCAAGGGGAAATAAAGGAGGGGAAGGTATAGAGCAGATTAAAGGGAACACGAAAGGGTTGGGCTGAGTGACTGAATAGAGTGATTGTTGAAAACGAAGCACATTTCTTTTTCCATGGCCATTGGGTTTTTATTAAAGATTATAGTGAGAAAATAAGAGGAGATATGGGAACCTAGCTCCGAAAAGGAATGGAAGGCGGCGCCGTGAAGCACTGTCCCAACCAGTGCAGGAAATAAGTGAGGATAAGGAAAAAAGTAGGATCCTCGTTTTTATTTAGCCGGCACAGAAAATAGTAGTATTTACTCTTTAGAGTCCTATAAATTTGTGGAGGTAGGCCCAGGCAGGGCAGAGGTGATGTGAGTGTGGGGTATGAAAGAAGGGAAAACCCTGGGTTAAATGAAAAGGGAGTTAAGGGCAGAAGAGTATATTCCAAGGTTTTCATGTTCTGCGTTCGATGTCCGTATATTTGTTAGTTTGTTCTGTTGAAATGTTCATGTTTTATGTGTTCTTCATGACAATGTAAAAGTAATGTTGTGAGGAAAGATAATTGAAAAAATTGTGATTGATACGCCAAAGTTCAAAGTGTCATGGTAGTGAGGACATGGGGCAGGAAGGAAAGATCCCTTGATAACTATGGGCTTAGACACACCACTCTCGCCCATTTGTAAGCATCTCCTGTTGTATAGTGACCGAATAAAGAAATACCACGGGCAGTAGGTAACTGAAATGAAAGGGTGGGGGCACCACATATCTGGCCGGAAGAGGGGTCTTCTGATAAAGGGATATTGTACCATGTGGCAACTTATTCAATGGCAAAATACAAAGGCAAACAACTCTAGAATAGATGAGAAGTGCTAGATTTGTGGAGGATGTTTGCGGAAACACCAACTGCAAATCAACAGGAAAAGGAAACTGAGCCCTTAGCTGTGCCAAATGACGAAGGCGGAGGTAAGGAAAAAAGGAAGGGAAGAACCAAAGAAAATATACCCATTGCTTACCAGACCCCCTGAGGGGTCTGCTGACCCAGTATACATGTCAGGAACAACGCCTTGAGCTGGACCTCCTTAAGTTCCCGGAAACTTCTCTCCCTCTCTCTGCAAAGTTCGCTGAATGGTCGCCTGGTGCACCTGCAGAGCCTCGCAGGTCCCAGGTTCCCCCACCAGTCTTGCACTTGCCCCCAGGCTTCTGCACTCTGCTTGGCACTACTGCACTCGGAACACGTCCACGAGAGGGGCAACCACTCTGCACTAAACCCGGGCCCATGCAGGACTGGGTGCACTTATCCCCCTCCTTCACATTTCCTGTGTACGCACTTGCATGGCCTTGAATATTGTCTGTCCTGTCCTGCCTTTTGTCTCCCCTCCCTAGCCTGGTTGTGCCTGTAATACTCCTGCATAGGTGCATTGATTACCGACCACCAATCGCTGACATGTCGCGAGGCCTAGTACGGTAGTTTATTCTGTATGTCCTGTTCCTCTCACCCCCCCCCCCCACACATTTACACTAGTAGAAATGCTTCTGGCCTAGTGTTAGGTCATTTGGAATCTTCAAGGCCTAAGAATGATTGTATTCCCTTGTTCCCTTCCCGTCTGTGAAGCGCTTTGAAGCACTTCACTTGGGTATAAGCGCTTTGCAAATTTACAATTACAAACCAAGAATAGATGACCAGCTTTATCACCTCGGAGATGCTCGTGGCTCTATCCTTCCAGAGATTGCCAGGACTCATGGCCTCTTGCATCGTGGCAGTCCCTGTTGCAAGGCACTTCCTGAGGAACCTCAAGATGCAGCTCGTGGATCACTGGAGATAATATATTTACCCCAAATCTAGGCTAGTTCCAATCTCAGTTCAGATCTGAGTTGGAATGTTGGCCCAACTCTCAGAACCTACTCCAAGGAGTTTAGCTTACTCAAGAGGATCCCATATTCTTTTTCGATGGCTGCCTCCCTGGTGGGATGGGTGCTTTGATGGGCCATTTGTGGGTGCATGACCTCGAAGACCTAGACAAACATGCATTTTTTGGGAAACACATGTGGTATTCCTAGCTCTGAAGGCCTGCATTCCATCCTTCAGGGGACAGTGTGCTTATACTTACAATTTGACAGTCATGTTTTTCGTCAACAATCTGGTGGTGCGAGTTCTGCCACCTCCCCCACTATGGAGATTGTCAGGAACTGTTTGGCTGGGCTATCCAACACCACATCTCCCAGATAGCTTACTCAATGTTTCTGCAGATACTCTCAGCAGATTTACACATATATCAAACAAGTTGGAGCCCCTTTGAGCTGTCTCAGATCAGATATCCTAATTTTGGGAGTTCCCCTGGTGGATCATTTTGCATCCCACAGAGGATAATTCTCACGGGGATACCTAAAATGGGTCGTTCATGTCCTTTATGCTTTCCCACCACTAGCCTTGATACCTAGAGCAGCTCACAAACGCTGCCGCAACTGGTGGGTCAAGAGGATTCTCATAGAACCAGTAGTCCCAAATAGGTTTTTGTATTTGGACTTGTTTCAAATATCAGACAAACTTCACCTTCCACCGACCTTCAGGCTGGACCTTGTGACACAGAAGGAGAGTAGAGTGGTTATCCTCTGTCAGATCTTACTCCTGAGAATTTGGCATATGGAAAGTTGCATCGGTCACAAAGGAACATGCAGATCTAATTGTGGCCCTCACGGCTTCTAGAAGATCTCCATATGTGGGCAAGTGGACAAGGTTTTGAAACTGGTGCGTGGAGAGGACAAGAACCTGCTTTTATATGATCTGGATTGGGTTTCTGCTTCATATCTCACTTGGCAACAAACCTGAATCCTGCACGACCGATCTTTCAGCGATTATTGCTTACTTGTCTAAAAACAGAGCAGACCTTTACACATCAATCATGGTAATTAAGTCATTTTGTGGGGCTCTTGCAAATGTATCCCAATGTGACGAGCCCCCATCCTTCCTGGTAGCTCAGTGTGGTTTTGGTGGTTCTCATGAGCATGCCCTTTTAACCTGTGGTGGACCTGTACTTAGTGACTTGGAAGAACGCTTCCTGGTTGCAATCCTCTCCGCTAGTAAGGTCAGTGACCGCACCCTCTCTCCCTAACCGTTCAGAGACCAGGTTGACCACTATACTCACCGGAAACCTGCTGCCAAAAATGTCTTTACTTTGACCTAAACCAAGAGATTGGTCTACCGTCCTTCTGCACTATCCTGATTTGAGACCCTATATGGACCTCCCATAACTTGTATGTCTCCAGGGCTCCCATGTTTTACCTGGGCAGGACATCCAAGATAGTCTCTTTCAGATGTATTGTGTCCTCCCCCGTATTCCTCATTTTATGATAAAATTCCAAAGCAGCTGGAGAGATAATTATTTTTGACTGGGGGCGATGTGTGACGTCTTGTCTATGTCCCTCGAGGGCCTCCGTTCGACTGTCGACATCATCTGTAGAAGTAGCGCACGCAGCCTCCGTTGGCTTCAGTTCAATTTTTCTGAGCTAACGCTTTGAGAGAATTACGGTGCGCTTCGGTTCTTCTGTTGAAAATACTAGTTATTTTTGTTGAGAAAATGTCTTTATCATCTGCACCATCGACGCCTAAGTCTGGCTTCAAGAAGTGGCAAGACTGTGGCTCGTAGGTGTGGAACCCCGACCCCCACCGCGCATGTCTGTGGTGCCTTTTGTTCTGGGCATTATACCTCCGACTGCGGCTCCTGTCAGGTGATGACATTAAAAGGCTCTCGGGCAGCGTGAAGTTAAATTGGCGGTGGGGAGTTTACCTTTTGAAGTGAGGGTTTCCTCAACGTGAACTATCAGAGTCTAGATTGAGAAGTCAATCAGGCCATTCATCTTCAAAGAAGGCCAACAAACAGCGTCATAGGTCACCAATTATTTCTCGGCTGGGGTAATCAAGAGTCCAACAAAATCGGACTCCCCTGCAATGTGGGATTTGTTTCGTACGATGATGCTTAAAATCTTTGAGAATTAGGCCTCGACTTGCAAGAAGGGCAATCGGAAAGGCCATGCCCCTGTCGATCTGCAAAAAAGACAAGTGGCAGTCGAAGACAAAATCTACGAAACCGAGCCTTAAGCCGGTGCTGCATCGAGAAAGCTCTTGAAGCAGTGAGAAATCGAGGGCTTTGAGTCATGAACCTAGCCCATCGAGGGTTCCGCTGAAGAAGTGTAAGAAATCGTCAACGCCTTCGCTGACTCTCACAGCCGTTGACGCCGACTAAAGCGATGCCGACTTCGAGGCCATTGTCGACAATTACTTCAAAATTGTCAAAGCCAGTGGTGGTACAGGAGAAGATTTTGGAACCTTTACCTAAAAAAGACTTTAAAAAGTCTATCGGCCATCTAGAGGAAGATCATCCTTCTGATGACGCACAACCTTTTGGGCTAGTATTCACCACCCCTAATATGCCAGAAGAGTTAATCTCAGAGTCCAGATTAAGGGATTTATGACAACCTTCAGTCAGCCAGTGGGTTAGATAACTCTGCTGAGTTAGTTTGGCAAACCAGACCCAACTGAGCATGCTGATTCCTGATATAGAAAACTAACGAGTATTGTGATACAGTTTTTAGGCTGGAGCAGGCCTACTCCTTCTTTTGAACAAGATGATATGACAGACATCTTGGACCAGGGTCCCCAGAAAGATCCAATATTACTTTTCTGCACTGCAGTACAGTAAAGGGTCTCTGCAAATTGGGAGACCCCAGAAACTGCAGCTGCAGTAAATAAACATTTTTGCCAAAAAATACAGACCACCCAGGAGTGACTAAACACCCAGAACCAGAAAGTTTGGTGGCGAAGGCTGCTACATCTACCAAGCAGTTGGCATACCCATCCATCCCTCCCTCCTGATAGGGATGATAAGAGAGTGGATGTCTGGGTGAAAAAGGTTTTTATGGCTGGCAGTATGGCATTACGTTCAACAAATGTGACTTGTACTTTGTCAAGATTTATTTTACCCTGTGGGACTGCGTTGCTTTGGCGGCTGACCACATCTTGTGTATAGGCGCGTTACCAATGCCATATCATACCATATCATATCCCGGAAGGGCGGCTTTCTGGCAATCATCAAGGATGGCAAGGAGGCAATGTGTGAATGTCTCCAGGCAGGTCTGGATACTACAGACAGCATCAGCAGACCCATGGCAGCTAGCACAGTGTTGCACAGATTTGCATGATTGAAGTCCGGGCTTGCACCAGATGTGTAAGCTAGACTACTCAACATGTCCTTTGACAGCTTGGGGATGTTTGGCAGCAAGGTGGATAAGAGTTTGGAAAAGCTGCAGACCTCGATAGCGGTGGCTAAATCCCTTAGTGCTGCCATTAGACAGCCTAAACACCCCTTCTCTGGCTCATCTTCTTGGAGGGGTATGTACTTTCGATTCTATTCCTCAATTGGAAGACGAAAAGCAGGCCAAAGGGGTCAGAGAAGATTCCTGCGTGGTGGACGAGGGAGAGGTTCTAAGCCAACCCAGGCAGCGCCAACTGTACCCTCAGCCGTTGCTTCAGCTGCATCGAAACCACTTTGAGGCCTTAACTCGCAAGACCCCAGGGGGAGGCAGACTTACTCAGCATCTGAACGAATGGCGAAGCATTACTTCAGATGCCTGGGCACTTCAATGTGTGGTCCAAGGTTACTGCCTTCCTTTCCAAAAGCCTCAGGATCATCCCCCGGGGAACAACTCTTTCAAAATTCCTGATCCGCTCCTTGTGCAGTAAATTGTGACCCTGCTAGAGAAAGGTGCAATAGAACATGTACATATAGCGGAAAGGAACAAGGGTTGCTATTCCCCTTACTTTCTGATCCCCAAATACGAAGGAGGATTGAAACCCATCTTGGAATTTTTTAAAGAAAATTGAATAAGTTTCTCAGGAAGGACAAGTTCAAGATGGTTACCCTTTTCCAAATCCTTCATGCTCTCCAACACAAGGACTAGATGGTGTCGTCGGACCTTCAGGATGCTTACTTTCATGCGCCTATCCATCTCAAGCATAGAAAGTACCTGA
Source organism: Ambystoma mexicanum (assembly GCF_040938575.1). Lineage (NCBI taxonomy): Eukaryota > Metazoa > Chordata > Amphibia > Caudata > Ambystomatidae > Ambystoma > Ambystoma mexicanum. Next base: position 1,545,614,235 of record NC_090922.1, read on the forward strand.
GGTTTGGAGTTGGTGGTTCTCATTATCAGTTTGGAGTTCTGCCATTTGGGCTGCCCTCCGCCCCGGCGGTTTTCACCAAGTTGATGGCGTTGGTGGCAGCGAGTATCAGGAGAGTGGGGATTCACGTCTACTCCTAACTGGACGATTGTCTGATCAGGATTTATTCACCCGAGCAAGCCCAGGAACATCCCTGCTACTCGCTCCATAGACTGGGCTTCTCCCTCAGTTACAAGGCCCCACATGATGCCATCTGAAAGACTCCCAATTCCTTGGAGCAGGCCTTGATGCTTCCTCGGGAAAGCTTTGCCACCAGAGTTGAGAGCTCAACACATTCTGCAGATGGTTACCAAATTCCAGAATGCCCAGCATCTTCCGGCCTTCGATTTTCTGAGGTTGCTCGGTCTCATGGCATCCTGCATTTTCCTGGTGCCAGAGACTTGCCTGAGAATGAGATCCCTCCAATCGGGTCTCAGGACTCAATGGTCCCAGTTTTCAGGCAGAATGTCAGTCCAGGGACACTCTGGATCTTCAGTGGTGGCTTGCAAGGACAACATTCTCAAGGGAGAATCTTTTTGGCAACCATGGCCGGAGATAACGGTAGTGACGGATGCCTCACTCACAGGGTGACTCATCGGTCATTGGTCTCCATCGGAGTCCAAACTACACATCAACCTTTTGGAGCTGAGGGCAATCTGACTAGCCCTCTGTACGGGGAAAGAATGTCCTGATAATGATGGACAACACAGTGGCCATGTACTACCTCAACAAGAGAGGTGGTGTAGGGTCACTACCACTGTGCAGAGAGGCAATGTAGTGCTGGTTCTGGGCAATTCAAGAAGGAATCTCCCTGTAGGCAGTTAATCTAGCCGGAGAGAACATGGCTGTGGATGTTCTGAGCAGGCAGAGCACAGTCTCCCATGAGTGGGAACAAGCTCAGGAAGTCCTTCATGAGATCTTCACCCTTTGGGGGAACCGCTCAAGTGGATCTGTTTGCGACCAGTGTCAACCGGAAGTGCAAACTGTTTTGCTCCAGGGAATTTCCTCCAAGAGGAGCTCTCTGGAACGTGTTCCTGGTAGACTGGGAGTTTCCACTCCTGTGCGCATTTCCACCAGCCCATAGGCATTCCTCGCGTTATCAGGAGGTTGAGAAAGTTCGGGCAGTCCATGATCTAAATTGCTCCGGATTGGGTCAGGAGGACGTGATGTCCCTCCATCTGTGTTCCAATACGTCTTCAACAAAGAGGATTATCTCTCGAATAAAAAAAATAAGATCAAGTTCTCCATCCAGAGGTCAAGGCACTCATCCTTCACGCCTGGTTTCTGAAAGGCTGTGATATAAGGATTGGGACCTTCTGGGTGACGTAATGGAGAATTTGCTTTCGGCCAGAAGGCCAACAACCAGTTCAGCAGCTGGTGCAGGGATAAGAATGTGGATCCCTTTCTTTGTAACACACCTGTGGTGCTTTCCTTTTTGTTACATTTTACAAACCTGGGGCTCCAGATTGGAACAATTAAAGGCTACCTAGCAGAGCTGTCTATTTTCAAGCGCAGAGGAGGATTCATATTTTAAGATCCCTCTGATTGTACAATTCCTAAAAGGCCTTACAAATGTAGTTCCATTCAATGTCCCTGTATGGGATCTCAATCCGGTGATAAGATTTTTAACATGCATTCCTTTTGAGCCTCTACACTCATGCCCATTTAGACTTTTGACATTTAAAACTGTTTTGCTTATTGCAATAATGTCAGCCCGCAGGGTAAGCGAGTTGCAGGCCTTGTCATGCAAGCCTCCTCGTACAGTTTTCCATAAAGAGTTATTCTCAAGGTGAAACCTTCTTTCTTACCGAAGGTAGTATCTGACTTCCACTTGTCGGAAAAAATGACTTTACCAACTTTCTATCCACCTCTCCACCTGGGGAAGGAGGAGGAAAGATTACATAGACTGGACCCAAAAAGGGCTCTGTTTTTACATATTGTACATACATAATGGCTACATTTTGCCAAAATAACCAATTATTCCTTGGCTATACTGGCCCAAAATTGGGTATAGCACTTACCAAACCAACCATATTCAGATGGATCATCGTGACTATCGGTGAATGCTACAGATTAGCGGGCAAGGACCCGCCAGAAGGCCTAAGGGCACATTCCACAGGCGGAATGGCAAACTCTGCTGCTCTTCAAAGAGGTGTCCCAATCAAAGACATTTGTTCAGCTGCCACTTGGTTGCCTTCCCAAACGTTCGTGAGACATTATCTGGATTCATCTTCCAATCAGGGAGGACAATTTGCAAAAGCAGTCCTTCCTCAGTACATGAATAGAACAAAAATGTAAATTTGCACTCCCACCAAATTATTACTGCTTTGGGAGTCTATCATAAGATGAGGAATGCGAGGAAGGACACAATCCATTCGAAGAACAAGTTACTTACCCTTGGTAACCTTTGTTCGATTGGATGCTACTCCTACGTATTCCTTATCACCCCTCCCAGCCTACCGCGCCGTACAATCTTGTGTTCTTACACTATACGCTTTCTGTGATCCTACAGTCTATGGTACGCCTGGTAACCCCTCTACAGGAGGGGGAAAAACAATTGAAGCCAACAGGCGCTGCTTGCGCTACTTATACTGATGATGACGTCGACAGTCGAGGGACATCGACTCGATGAGCCGGCGCACAGCGCCCCCTGTAGAGAAGAATATCTGAAGCAGCTGTAGCTGGAGATATAATTATCATAAAATGAAGAATACGTGGGAGGAACATCCAATCGAAAGGTTACCAGGGATAAGTAACTTCTTTGGTCTACATTCTCATATTATGAGAACAAAGGCAGCCTCTGTGGTGTTACTGGTCATGCTCCTCTAGAGGACATTTGCAAGATAGCCAATTTGGTGATTCATCATGCCTGCTGGAAGCACTGTTGCTTGGATACCGATTTGAGGTTGGAGGCTCATTTCAGTAAGTACCTACTAATTCTATGTATATGCGATGCATGAATACATCTTAGAGGGGTTTGTAGTGCTTTGTAATCCTCCATGAACGTTGAGGAAAGGGATAGGACAAAGAGCATAGTGATGACTGTATTCCTAGTCATAGTCCCTTTTCCTCCTTACAGCCCACCCATCGTCCCCCTTGCCTTGTTGTGGCATGACTGAGTGCTACCAAAAGGACTGACTGTTGGAGGCACGCATGTGCTGGGAGGGGAACCAAGCAGGGAGGGTGTGTGCAGTGATACTGTGCCTTTTTTATTTTAATGTGCCGAACATCATCACGCTCTGTTCTTTTCCTCCATAGGACATATTACCCATAGGACATATTACCCATAAGGGTGGAGGAAATGGGACTCTGGACTAGGACCACAGTAGTCGCTACAATGAGTAACCGTTCCAATACAAATGCATGTTTGTGGAATACATATGGAGGTCAAAAACCATTTTCAGGTGTAGCACAATGTTATTTGAGATTTAAACCAAACAAATGTTTTTTCTAGGTTGTTTGGGCTACTAGTTACAAAATTGGATGTGCTGCTACATTATGTAGGAGAGTTAAGAACCAGTCGAGTAGAAATATGATGTTACTTGTGTGCAACTATGGACCAGCGTAAGTTACATTTTTGAATGAATATACTGTACTTGGCTCTATGCATCTCTTTAGTAGCTGTTATCAACATTAGAAATTTCATCCAAACGGCAGTACACTGTTCACGCGATATGAGCCTCACTTTGTCCCCAGCTATCTTTCTCACCTATTTCCATTTGTCACAGATTGCCTTCACAGCCAGCTGGGATCAGGCTACTACCTCGCTGTATAAATGTTTCACAAGTACATTATGATATCATATTTTCATTACTGTAGATTGTCTTCTATGAATCAGTAGTACATTCCTGTAAGAATCTTTTCTGTAACTTGATCTACTTACTGATACAGCTATTAAATGTATGTGTTCTTTGGTATTTCTATTTATATTTGCAGTAATAGTTGTCAAAGTTGACATTCAACAGACTGCTCAAGGCTCGGAATCAAGTGATACAAATGAGAAGGGGACTGATGATGAGACTGCAAGATCTGGCCCAAATAGAGAGTGGGCAGAAAAGCAGTGAAGGGGATCAAGGGGACAAAGGCTCCATTCTGTTCTGATTAGGGTATTTTTGTATGGTCATTCCAAGGTGACCCTCAGTTTAGACTCGTCGTAGGAACATTCACAAAGGACTAGCCAATTTAGGTATTGGACTTGGCTATAAATAACCAGGACTTGTTTTAGAAAGTTGCTTGGCAACGTTCTTCAGTGGATGCGGTCCATTTCCAACCCCTTCAAGATTCCCCCGCTGGTTCTCTCTGGTTCTCTGGTTCTCTCTGGACTTGTTTAGTAGTTCAGTCTGCTCTCTTCCCTGCTGGGTCAGAGTCATGTTTTGCTTTCCTCTCTCCTTTCCCTCCTTTCTCATGTGCCTTTTACTCCCTCACTGCTCCAGCCTTCCTTTCCACTCTTATTTATCCCCCCCCCTGAATGACTGCAATCTGTCGCGTTTGTTCTGAAACTGCCACTGCAGTACTTTTTACGCTGGCCTGATTCTGCCATGCTGCCATACTTATACAGAAGCCCCCCCCCGATCAGTGCACCTTCTTTGCTAGCACTTTTCCGCTCCGTTTGTTGTCCCCCGCTCACCCACTGTTGGGGGTGGGGGGGTCACCTTCGCCCTGCTTCATCTTTCCTTCATGAGTGCCTTCACATGGTTGACCATTTTAATACTTCGAATGGATTGTCTTCCCATGTATTCCTCATCTTTGATATCTCCAATATCTAGCTTCACCTGCTTCACAATTTTTTTCTGGCAGACGGCGGTGTGCTTCGATGCAGTCGACTCTATGTCCCTCGAGGCTGATGTCATTGAAGGCATATAGGGCGAATTGGAAGCGATGACTTCTTTGAATGGGGTCAATTGGTTGGACGTCCATTTAAATTCACGCATACAATACATTGTAATACCATCAATTATCTATATCCAACTATCTCAGCTGATATTGAAAACAAAAGGTTGATGGTGAAACCTTTCCACAAACAACCCGATAAGAATTCCCTACTACATTTATAGCAGCTTCCATCCAAAACAGGTGATAATGTACCCCTGGACCAGTTCCTTCGATTAAAAAGAAACGGCTTTAATCGGCAGGACTATAAGCAAGAAGTGAAAAAATTGAGGAAAAAAATCCATTTGAGGGGATGTCCACCTAACCAACCACAAGGGCAATGAAACAAACTAAGAACAGTAATCGTGAAGCCCTGCTGGAACAAAATAGAACAGATGAAGACAATAAAGAAAAACTAGTATTTATTATGAATACTTTTAGTCATTTCTCTAAGAAGTTCCAGAAAATTATCCATAGAAACTGGAATGTGTTAGAACAAGGTTAATGCCCATTGGAGAGGCCATTGATTGCCTTCAAAAGAAGAATATCAAGGACCAAGTGACTCGAAATAACATAGCAGGGCGAGCATCAAGGCAAAAATCGGAGACTTGGGGCCTTGCTAAGACTGTGGGACACACACCCTGCGGTAACTGTGTGTGCTGTACGCAGACACAGAGGGGTACAACAGCAGATATAGGTTTGTTGAAACTTTGGAACCAGAACACCTTTACAAATTGTAACTCTGCAATGGTAGTGCACGTGATCCAATGCCCTTGTGACAGATTGTACATAGGTAAGACGGAGCGAAAAATCAAAATCATTTGAAAATATACATCAGGAAGATGACATCAGATGGACCATTCTATACCAGGTGAAACCTGGGAGTGACAGGAATCTAGACAAAAGGAAACTTATAGAAAAGGAGAACAAACTGATTTCTTTTAACAAAAAGTGCAACTCTAGGCCTGGATGAACGGGCTGAAGAATGGTAATGAATGAATGAATACAAGTATATAGTGTAAATGCCAGAGTAAAGAGGGCACATGGTGACGTAATATTGCACCAAGAGATTGCCTTAGTGAAAACATTGAGTTTGATGATAGATGAAAAAGCATATCCGAATTTGTAGATGGTAGAAGGGTTCATCCACATAAAATCTCGAATAAATAGGGATGGATTGTGCTGTTATGGTAAAATTCACTGACTCCCATAATAATGAGCCATAGGAGTGACTGTGTTGAAATCAAGGTTCAGTGATTACCATGGAGATGAGACCACATCCGTGCCATCGGAGAAACTGACCCAGAAGGACTCGCGTGGAAAAAAGCATGGTCATCCGTATGTTCGAGTAGTAATATACAGAGAGGCACGGACTCCAATAATCGCATTTGCAACATGTGCTTTGTAAATCCCCGTACGTTTAGGCGAATGAGATACGTTCTACGCTAAGCACGGCAGTGTATGACTAGACCTTCGGATAATTGTGTGGCGTTTAAGACTGAACACAATAACGGAAGAGTAAAAAACATCCCGATGGTGTGCGGCCTAGGCTCTCACTGTGTTTATCCGGTGCACAGCAACTGCACGCATCATACGGTGCGCACACATAGGAAATGGGAACAGTGTGTAATTGAGACTGGTCAGGAAAGGGTTACCTTGTAGAAATGAGACTGAATGAGACGTGCTCCGGCGGTTTCTCACAGCAGAGGAGCCAATAGAAAGACACAGGATTCCTTTTATAAGTAAAAGCGGGTGATAAGCAGTTGTTTAGGAGTGTTAGTTATGAAATAATGAACAATTGAAATCAGGAGGTTTACTGCATCAATTAGTTTGTAACACAAGCGGATGTCTTGGAGTGCGAAATCATGGTAGTGATACAGTGTTGTATAACTTGTTTCCAGACTGCATTAGCGCACATTTTTGGAAGAACAAATTAAAGAACACTACCGACCTAGCATGGGCAGGTTGAGTTGCTGTACATTTTATCGGTGAAGCCAATAGAGTGGAAGCAGGCGTGTGCCTGGACTACAGCTAGAAACACTTGACGTAGGGTGAGTAGTTCACGCACAATTGTTCTTCTAACAGTAAGATAGGGAATTTGTTGCCCCAGCACACCAGTGCCCAATGTTGGATTATAATAATCTGCCCATGTTTAAAATTAAATTTGAAACTGAGTTTCTTAGACCCTCTGTAATTGTCACTCCCATAGGTTACCCTCAGCCGGGCCTACACACGCGAAAAAAAGAAGACATAGGAAGTGTTGCAAATTTGGCTCATTCCAGAAAGCGCTTGGAGAAGAAAATACAGGATATTATGTGATGAAAGCAATAAACTTTGTATAATAGGATATGGTGGTTGTAACACTTTGCTCCCCTGAAGAATTTCCTAATATATATTTTTTTAATGGAAGGAATTAAACCTGTTGGGTGATTGAGTAGTAGTTGATGAATTGCATAAATTGAATGGATGTGTTAGTATTAAGTGTGATGTACACGGGATTTTTAGTGTAATTCAATTTCTTGTGCCCTGTGTTTTGGAAATATCCATCTTATTTGTATAATATGTGTGACGAGAATCCATTGTATTGAAATTTATAAAGCAAATTTAATAAAATAATTGAAAATGTATGTATTAGTGTTTTTAGGCTTTTTGGAAGACCAGTGGAAGTACCCTTTATGGGAGTGACAAAGAACCATAGGAACACTTTGGTTTAAAATTGTATGTTGTCCTGGGGGCGTGTTTCTACGGTTGTTAAACATACCCAGACCTCTCTTTTAGTTATGAGATTGAAAGCATATATAGCACATGCAGCTCCCGTTGACTTCAGTTCCTTTTTTCCAAGTAAGCTTACGCTTCGTGAACTACAGCGCACTTCAGAAATTATTTCGCGAAATATCAGAAAATGTGTCTTCGGAGACCGGGTTTAAAAAGTGCTAAGACTTCGATGCCAATTTGTTGCTGACGGATCCACAGTGAGTATGCTTGTGGTGTCTCGGTGTGGAGCACAAGACCATTGCCTGTTCAAAGTGTCAGTCGATGACCAGAAAAGCTCTGAAGGTGCGTCAGGGGAAATTGGCGGTAGGTAGGCTCCATTAGAAATTCACTTCGACTACCCCTTCGAAAACGCTTTCTTCCGTTGAAGCAAGAGGCGACTCTCCTAGATGGAAAAAAAAAAAAAAAGGTCTAGTCATGGAGTGGCTCCCACTGCTCGTCATCAAGGAAGTCAAAGAAACGGCATCACTAATCCTACAGAGGTCTCACTATGCTCTCCGCTTCGGCTAAATGTGAATCATTCAGGCACGAAATGCTTAACATTTTTGAGTGCCAGAAACCCTCAAAGCAAGTAGGCCATGCGCCTACCGTGCCTTCTGAAGGCGGTAAGGAAAGGGCTCATGCCAAATCCTGCACATCCTTGAGCCCAGGACGAAGGCCAGATTACCATCGAGAGATGTCGAGGCCTCGTCACGATGAAATGGAGGAATTCTTTGAGCCATAAGTCAAAAGACAAGGCAAGGTCGCCAACCCCATCGACACCACTGATGCCAGCGGCACCATTGAGGCCACCGGTGCATCGACATCAACGATCGTAATCAAAGACATCAGCGATTCCACGGGCATCTGGCTCGAAGCCTTCCAAGCCATCGATGCCTTTACCTGAAATGCAGAAAATCCTTTCGAATGGATTGTGTCCTCCCACATATTCCTCACCTAATGATAATTCTCTCTCCGTCTTCAGCTGCTTCGGATTTTTTTTTTTAGACATAGTTCTCTATGTGCCATGTCGTCTAGTTGATGTCCCTCGAGGGCCTCCGTTTGATGTCATCAGTATAAGCAGCGCACACATCGCCTGTTGGCTACAGTTCAGTTATCTGAACGAACGTGCTAGGCCCTGAAGACCCTTTGCATATGAAAACAAGGCATAATCACCATACACTAGTGATACGACAGACACAAGGTTCGATTTCCAAGTACTAGGGTTTATTGCAAAGCAGATATATTCTCAGTCGGCCGACGCAAGAGAGCGAACATTTTACAACAGTCTCATATATATGAAAAGACAATCATACAATCTCTTTGTGACACATCAAAACGGCCCATAATGTATCTTCAGCTAGGGTTCGCTGATTGACAATTATGACAAATATGACACATTTCTTACCCAATCTATATTTGTTTTAGCAACAGTTGCAATTTGCAGTATGCAGACATAGTTCTTTGTTATGAGGAACACAAGGCACTTGTTCAGCGAGGATACTGTGTTCGTAGGAGAGACACATTCCAAAGCGTGTTATCTACTAGTTTCTACTTGTGCACTAAGGGTCAGCCTGATTTAAGGAGAGCCCCAAAGGGGGCAGCTAGGAAAGTATAATTCATGCTTTAACGGCCTGTTTTTACAGCTTATGCGAGACGGGCCGGCACCTCGGCCGCTGATTAAATGCCTTTCTGCTCGCCTTCAAGGACTTGTGATGGAGGAAAACAATGTTTTTCTGTACTGTTTGGCATTTCTGTTTGGGCCGGTCTCTCAACCTGTAATACTGTGGCCTTGCTTCGTGCATGAGCCTCCGAAATAAAATACATTTTGCAAAGCGTTTAACAGAAAGGAAGCAAAAGCAAATGGCGAATGTTATAGTGCAAAATGGACGCCCTCTGGTTATGCTGACTATTCCCTATTGGCGATGTAGGACATATGATGCGATTGGTTTTCGGCCAACATAATATACCTTCTATGCTTTGGTAGGGCATTTTCTATACTTACCCTCCTTTTGGCCATAAGCCAAAAGCATCATCTGTACATCGCATCTTCGCCTGACCACGTATCTAGCTCCGAGCTATGCATGCTACTGTAATCGTCGTCAATATTAATTGACATGAACTTTCTTTCTATTTCGTTGTCTTTATTTGTATCCAATGTGGGAGCTCTTGTTTCTGTTACCATGTGTACACATTCATTTGTTATTTCAGAGCATATGATTGGCAGGCAGTGTCTGCAACAACATGTCATGAAAATTCCAAGTAATGTTACTAGAATTGCAATTAGTTTCCATCCCCATGAGTGCAGTAATTCCCAAAACCAGGAACTTATATTCGGCTCCCAACCGCCTGTCAGAGTATGAATGTCAGAACTCAGAGTGTGCAATTTCTTGATTGCCTTGAAAATCGTAGGGGAGGAGTCACTTACAAATACACAGCATGCTGACACCACAATTTTGGCCAAAATTATATCAAGAACCATTCTATTTTGAAGTGTCATTAATCTGACTGCCTGTTCTTCTAGGGTCATAATATACAATATGTTGGTCGTTCCATTTATCGTTTTTTCTAATATTCTGGACAATCTTCGTATGTCCCAGGAGCCGCCGTAAGCTAGGTGGTGAGCTTGTGTTGCGATACATGTTCGCATCCTAGTCGGCAACTGTCAGAGAAACCAGGCGCACATATCAATTTTGGGTGATGACAAACCGAGGAGACTTATTTGTTGCCTTGCAAGTCGATTTAGAAATGCCTGTGCGTCTGACCGGGCCCCACCTAACTGACCTGCTCTGGCCTCCAGACCCTTCTTCACCTTTATAGGTAACTGGTGACCTGACTGGAGAGGATTTGAGAATGCTACGACTAGGTCTTCCAGCATACTTGTCCTGCCTCCCACCAAAACATTACCCATATACATTGGTCTTAATAGTCCTTCATTGTCCATATCTGGACGTGACACATGGTGATGTCCTTTGATTAAGCAGATAGGGAAGAGGGTAATAACCCATCTTTCCAAGGTCACTTCTCACCTCACCCGAGGGCCTCTGATCCTCGTCCTCCACTAACGTGTGGTTCCCATAAATGACCCATTGTCTCATCCAGTTTATGCTGGTTTTTACAGCTGAGCAAAAGTCTGTGACCTTGCTCCGGTAACCTCCAACTGGTCCTGGGTCTGCATTTCTCCATCCATTTTGCTGATATGTAAAGAAGTCCATAGTCCAAGCAAGCATTGTCCACAGCCAATCTAGGGAGGGTATCGTCTAATAGGTCTTCTAGAAAAAGAAAAGGGACATATGGGTGACGTGATGTCATAGGGATATATATAATAATAATAGTCCAGCTTCAAAAGAATCCACATTCATCCTAGCCTCCCAACATGGTCTTTATGGTCTTTATTTACTAAACAATCTGCCGTCACACAGGAAAGAGTCTGTTTTGACAGTTTGGTGTTCTATATTGAAAGAATATGGCTTTAGAGCCAGGAACTATTGTAAAATGCAAACGTTGGGGTCTTGCTTCCCGGGCCATTGATACCAGTTGAGCATGGTCAATTATGAACTTGAATTTTCAGCCTGTCAGGTAGTATTAAACTATGTATTGCCCATTTCATTGCAAGGAACTCAAATTCCACCATAAATAATTATTAGCCCTATGAAAGAGTTAACTTATGAAAAAAACAGAATCTCTTCCCCATCCTGGGTCTGAGACAACTGCTCTCAATCCCACATGGGTAGGCGCCTGTCTGTAACCAACTCCTTGGCAAAGTTGGGCTTGACTAAGACAGCCCTTTTACAGAGGTGTTGAGTTTTTCGAAGGCCAGTTGTGCTCCATGATCCCATTGGACTGGTTTGGCATGGTCCTTAGTCAGCTTGTCGGTTGAGGGCGTTCTGAGAAATGGGGGATATTACTGGAGTTCTTTCTCACAAGGCCCAGGAATGCCTGAATGTCTCTTTCATTAGTGAGGGGTTGTGACCTGTTGATGGTGGGTAGCGCTGCAAATGTCCTACTTGGAAACCAAGGTGCTTCAATGATGAGTCGGCCAAGTGAGTTTTTTGGAGTGGCTGTAACTTTCCTTAGTTAATAACAGATTGTAGTCAGATGCGTTGTGGTCTTCACGTGAGCGGCTGTATATGACTAAATTGTCAAGGTAGACTCTAGCGAACCTTCACATGAGATCAGGATGCAGTCCAACAGCTAAAGGGTAGCATAAGCCCCATGAAGGCCAAATGGGAGGATTATAAAGTGAAGGATGCCTTTAGGTGTGGAGAAAGCTTTCATTTTACTGCTTCATCCAAGGGCACCTGAGTGGAAATCTATTACTCCCCTTCAAGGGTCTCCACCAGTTTATCTAACCTCTGAATTGGGTTGGCATCAAACCTGGAGATCTCATTCAGCCCCCAGAAGTCTATAAAGAACCTCCAGCTGTTCAGGCGTGGGTGCCGGCACTATTTGAAAAGACCACTTGTAAGATTGTTACCATCCAGATCCAACATTTCTATTCCCCCTCATCCCTGAAATACCGTCCCAGTGCTCTGAAACGCCAACGTGGTCGATTAACTGAAATGTCCACAACAGCGGGCAATGATCCGACGGTTCTAGGAAGTAGGGCGCTTTCCGTTGTGGCATGCACCAACTCGTGTCCTACCAAAATATAATCGATACAGGACCTCATATTGTGGACCGAAGAGTGGAATGAGCAGTCTCTGGCCTCTGAGTGGATCGTCCTCTAAAGGTCTAATAAGCCCAAATTCTATGTCAAGACCGGAGGCTCCCATTATGCTTCTTTCTTTTATTTAATTAAGAAAGGCTCAGCAGCAAAAATATTTTCTTTAGTGCTTGGAAAATATGTAACTGAAAACATAAACAGGTAATCATGTCAAATGTCTTTAACAGTCCTGAAACACACAAAACTCCATTTCCCAGGAAGCCTGAGGAAAGTCCAACGTGATGTCACCAACATGTGACTAAATCCTCCAATGAGATAAGCATATCCTTCCATAAACAGTCCAGGATATGATGACACTTCCTCTTTCTTTGGTGCTCACAGCAAGAGATAAGTGCCTCATATTCTAGATTATGTTGTTTCCCTTATACGTATTGAATTTACCTTGATTGTACTGAATTTTATGTTTACACGCGCTGCGTTCATCGCGCGTTATTTAAAGGGTTAATTCCTTACAGTCTGACGGGCTCGCGTCAGTCGAGCGTGGCTGGAATTATCTTCGACGCCAGCTGCTTCCTGCTGGCGTCGGAGAGTACTGCGCGAGGTGTTTATGCCTCATTAGGCTTTTACAAGCTGCGTTTTCTTTATTTGCGAGGGCCTGTCTTCACTGCGTCGCCGGGCCTCGGGAAGCAGCGGTTTAATCTCAGTGTGACCGCGATTCCACACGCGGTCACCAGAGGGAGCACCTGCTGCTGCAGGTCCATTCCTCCGCTTTCTGGCGCCCGCGATCGCTTTTCCGTTGCATTTCACAACGAATTTTAAAAAAAAGAAGTAGGGTAATATAAAGGTGCTAACAACATGGCAGCTCAGTACTTCCCTCTGGAGGGCCAGGATTGGTCTGGATACGAGGAAGATACTTTGGATATTGATGAAGTGGCTATGGCTTCCAGCCTGGAAAAAGTGCTGGGTTCCACGGTGGAGACCAGCATCAAGAAAGCGGTGTCAGAAATGCTCCTGCCTATACAGCAACGCCTAAATAACATGGAGGAGCATTTACAAGAAAAATCCCTACCAAGAAAAAAGACACAAAATAGAAGGTACCTTTTAGATGGGGGATGTATACCGGCTCGCCTGAGTAAAGACTCTACGACCCCCCCCCCCCCCCCCAGAGCCAGCCAGTACCAGCCACTGCTGCCCTATCAGACGCCTTCTCCAGGCTGAAAAAGGCCTTTTTGAATAGGAAGGAACTCCCTTCCGGTGACAAACCCTCTTACCACGAGGAAGAAAACAGGGACTTCGGACCCTTTAACCCAGAGAGATGTTATCTGGGCTCTGACCCAGAGGAATATGACCGTCACAGTCAATCTCCAGTTTCTTCGGACGAAGATGCGCAGACAATAGGGTCACAACCCTCAACCTCAGGGATTGCGGCAGTCCCCATCCCTAATAAGCCAGCCAAAGATTCCCTTTCCTCAAAAGGGATGTTTGCTCCAGAGGACTTAGTGCACCCCAGGTCTTCATATTGGGAACCATCTTCTAGGACGACAGACTACATTAAAGACAGGCTACGTAAGCCATTGGACAAAGAAGTCTGAGCAAGACTCGGGGCAGATTGTCCACGCCCAGAGATCCCAGATAAGGTGGCCCTCACACCGGAATTAGACTCCAAAATGATCACTTTCCTTGGAAAGAATACTAAAGATCCACGTAAAGGCATAGATCGTGCCTGGAAGTCATGCCAAGACAGAGTGCTGGATGTCACTGGTCCACTGGCAAAGATATTGGAACTGGCTGAAGCAGCCATAAATACAGAGGAACCCATTGATCCTCTGATACTATCAGGTTGGGCTCAAAGAGCCATATGTTTGCTCGGAAGCGCCAGCTGTGCCATATCAACTGAGCGCCGCAAAGGTATTCTCTATAAAATCGACGCCAAGCTAAGTGAGTTAGCAGATTTGGAATCTGGAGCGGCAGCCCAAGGTCTCCTTTTCGGAGACTCCTTCATGAAGGAGATGTCAAAATTTGTGGGCACCTTCACTGCGCTGGACAAAGCGCAATCATCCATCAGAAGAGTTTTTTCTTCAAAAATGTTCACCAGGGCCGGACGAGGCAGAGGTCGCTCTTCCGGCCGATACTCTTTCGATAGAAGACCTCAACAATCCAGGGATCAACAAGCCTGGCAAGATCGCGCAGATACCTTCTTCCCATCGAGAGGGCGAGGAAGAGGTCGCGGTTGGAGGAGAGCCGGCCGATATCCAGCTCAACAACAAGCCACAGGTCAGTCTACCCATTGCAGCGCCAGCGCCCAAAATGCCTATAGGAGGGAGGCTAGCTCTTTTTGCGCATGCTTGGGATTCCTTATCAGGGGACGCATGGGTCAGAGATACAGTTTGCGGCTTGCGGCTAGAATTTCGTCCCATTCCCATTCCCATTCCAATGTCCAAAGAGGACGAGGTTGCATTAGACCAAGAGATTCGCAGTTTAGCAACGAAACAAGCAATTCGCCCCTGTACAAGCCAAGGCGGTTTCTTCAGTCCAATATTTCTGGTACGCAGAAAAGAGACAGTGCATCCAGTGATAAACCTGAAGGCTCAACGATTTCATAGTCTACCGTCATTTCAAAATGGAGGGTATTTACATGCTCAGAGACCTTCTGAGACCCAACGACTGGCTTATGCGTCTGGATCTGAAAGATGCGTACCTCGCGGTACCCATACATCAGGATTATGCAAGCTATCTGAGATTCTCTTGGAATCTTCAGAACTGGGAATTTATGAGTATGCCCTTCGGTCGGTCTTCAACTCCTTGGGCTTTCTCCAAACTCCTGAGACCGGTAGTAGCACATTTAAGAGAACAAGGTGTTCGACTGATCATATACCTGGACGATATGATCTTTATGGCTCAGTCTCAAGCACTGGTAGAGCAACAGACCAGGTTAGCCATAGACCTACTGCACAGTCTCGGATTCCTCATGAATTGGGAAAAATCAATCCCTTTTCCATCCAGAAGCCTAGAGTTTCTAGGGTTTGTGGTAGACACCGAGTTAGCTCAACTTCGTCTTCCCACTGCCAAGATTCATTCTACTAAACGGGAGATCCGCAGACTTCTACAGAGAGAAGAGATTTCTCTTCGGGATTTAGCAGGGGTATAGGACTTCTCTCCTCCTCTATCCAAGCTATCTTTCCCGGACCTCTGCATTATCGAGAGTTACAGAGACTGAAAGGACAACACCTAAGACGCAGTCTCTCTTATTCACAACGGATGACTCTGTCACCTGGAAGCCAGAACAGAACTCAACTGGTGGCTTACGCACATGGAGGCCTGGAACGGCCGAGCTATCTTCGGGTCTGCACCAGACATAGTGATAGCGACAGATGCCAGCCGTTCCGGCTGGGGAGCGAGATGCGGTTCAGTAGCCACAGGAGGAACTTGGTCTCCTCTAGAACTCGAGATGCATATAAACTGCCTAGAGCTCTTGGCGGGTTCCTTCGCAGTAAGCTCCTTCGCCAAAGACAAAGTGAGTTGTTGTATCTTACTGAAAATGGACAATGTCTCTGCAGTAAGATACATCAATCATCTGGGTGGCACCAGATCTCGACCTCTAGCGGAATTAGCCAAAGATTTTTGGCATTTCTGTCTACAACACCGGATTTCAGTCACAGCGGAGTATCTGCCAGGCCTTACGAACGTAGTGGCAGACTGGTACTCCCGGAACACGACAGATTACAGCGATTGGAGACTGGACAGAGAAGTCTTCCTCCGAATTCAACAAATATGGGGTCCCATGTGCAAGGACCTGTTTGCCTCTCGCCTGAACACTCAGCTTCCAGTGTTCTTCAGCTGGAATCCGGATCCAGCAGCGACGTCGACGGATGCCTTCCTCCAACATTGGACAGAAGGGGTGCACTATGCCTTTCCCCCCCTTCAACATGATTGCGAGGACCCTGGCGAAGGTCCGTCAGGAACAAACAGAATTGGTTCTTGGACCTCTCAGACCTGGTATCCAGTTCTTCTGGAACTTTCTTCGGATTTTCCAATCCTTCTACCCCAATTTCCAGATCTCCTGTTGGATCCAGCGGGACATCATCACCCTCTACTCCTCCACGGATCTCTGACCCTGGCAGCCTGGAGGATTTCAGTTCAAGGTGGAGAGTTCCAGGCATGTCCCACATGGCAGTCAGCCTCATCGAAGAAAGTTGGGCTCCTGCCACTCTCAAGAGATACTCTAACTCTTGGAATGCCTGGAGAAACTGGTGTCAAGAAAAAGGACTACATCCAGTTTCAGCACCTATAGAGGAAATTCTGAATTTCTTAGCATCCTTAGCAGAAAGAGGTCTAGCCTACAGAACAGTCAACACGTACCGTTCTGCCATTTCAGCAGGCCACAATCCTATAGAAGGGATTCCAGCAGGAGAGCA
Source organism: Ambystoma mexicanum (assembly GCF_040938575.1). NCBI lineage: Eukaryota > Metazoa > Chordata > Amphibia > Caudata > Ambystomatidae > Ambystoma > Ambystoma mexicanum. The sequence continues at coordinate 1,545,630,972 of NC_090922.1, forward strand.
CCATCTAATTTGCAGGCTACTCAAGGGCATCAGACTTACAGTCCCGCCTCCGTCCCGTTACAGCAAGCTTTGGGACGTTAATAAAGTGCACAACCTTTTTCTGTCCTGGCCAGATAATTAGGAACCATCCCGCACTGCCCTGTCCGGCAAACTCACTACACTGCTCTGCCTCGTCTCCTGCAGGAGAGTTTCTGATGTCAAAGCCTTAGACCTAGCAGGCAGAACCTTTTCCCCCGATGGCATTATATTCCACATACATAGAAGGACTAAGTGCAACTCAAGAGTGATCTCTTATCCTGCCTTCAAGGATCAGCCCAAGCTCTGCTTAGTCAGATGCCTGAAGACTTACGAAGAGGTTACGGCGCCTTTCAGGACCGCGCCAGAAGGGCAACTTTTGATAGCCTTACGCAAACCTCACAAAGCAGTTTCCGCCCCAACTCTAGCACGCTGGGTGCGGTGGACCTTGACCCAAGCAGGAATAGATACCTTGCACTTCGGAGCCCACTCCGTGAGAGGAGCCATGGCTTCCAAGGCCTTCCAAGTCGGGATCGACTAGACGACATCATGAAAATGGCAGACTGGGCAAGTGAATCTGTGTTTAAGCAATTCTACCTGAAACCGGTAGAACAGCCGGCATCCGTTGTGGTAAGTAAGCTTTAAACTAGCATAATGGGAGCCTCCGGTCTTGACATAGAATAAAGATTTTCCATAATGTCTTACTAGAAAGTCTTAATTCTATTAAAGACACGGAGGCGAGCATTATCCCACCCGGCGAGAAATTTTAACACATCATTCTGAATGGTTATACATATATTGCAAATGATTGTATTTCTCTCCCACCCCTATATGGGAACTAGATTGACATGAACTGATTGCGATTTTTTTTTTTTTTTTTTTTTTTTTTTTTTTTTTCTCTCTTGACAGCGTCAACAGACCAGTCTGCCTAATACTCGGCATACTTCACTTCTATGAGATGGCTTCAGTTTCACACTTTCTACTGGACAGTTCGCAGCTTCGAAAGAGGAAGTGTCATCATATCCTGGACTGTTTATGGAGGGATATGCTTATCTCATTGGAGGATTTAGTCACATGTTGGTGACATCACGTTGGACTTTCCTCAGGCTTTCTGGGAAATGGAGTTTTATGTGTTTCAGGACTGTTAGAGACATTTGACATGATTACCTGTTTATGTTTTCAGTTACATATTTTCCAAGCACCAAAGAAAATATTTTTGCTGCTGAGCCTTTTTTAATTAATTAAATAAAAGAAAGAGAAGCATAATGCTCGCCTCCGTGTCTTTAATAGAATTAAGACTTTCTAGTAAGACATTATGGAAAATCTTTATTCTCGATGTCCCCCTCCTACCATATTTCGCTGGTGGCTTGGGATAGTGCCCTGGTCCAACAGTAGACCTGTCTAACTCAATGTCCAGTATAGTGTTAAGGTCCCCAACTCGTACCAGGCCATTGTGAGAATATGCAAGGCACTTACCTAATTCTTAAAAAATGATGGATCGTCAGCATTCTGAGTTTTTTTTGGTTTGTTATGCTTAAATAAAACCTATAACAAGATCGAATCCAATTAAAATCGGAACATTTACAAAACATAATATTGCAATCATTACAATCATTACAAAGAATAGTATCAAAAAGTACACATTGTATTACACGCTAAATCAGATGAACCCTAAATAACATAAAATAAAATGCCCTTTATAATTTCACTGAGGCATTCTAAAATCTTCAACCAAATATGGTATGTAGTAAACTTCAGAATTGTGCAGTTACCTGAATACAGTAAACTCCAGATGTGATGACTCTGGTAATTATCTAACATAGATCTCATTTTAAAGTATCCCTTCTGGTGGATCTCTTTTTAGATTGCACATTTTGTTAAAAGATGTCTAGGTGTCTGAATCTCAGTCACATAGCCTACACACTCGTTGGGAGTATGCTGCATTTCCATGTCCCTGTTCTCGAAAGTGTAGGAAGTAGATCGAGTCTTAATGCCATGATAAATCTTCTAGCTCCAGTGTGGCTCATGGTTATCAAGTAGGTGCACGGCTGCTCAATTGGGAAACTGCCCAATATACTCACTATATTTCTTGTATTTACCCAGGTGACTAAGATTTGAATTTCGATCCCATATATGGGGAGCGGTTATATGACTCTCCTTATCAGCAGGAAAACATGCCTCCATTATTTCAACATAACATCCTTACTTTCTCTCCGTAATATATTTTTTAAATTTGAATATATACTGCTCTTCTCGTCACTTCTATGTATCCTTCTAATATAGGCAATACCCATCATTATCCTCTTCTGTGTAGCTAATGATATTGGCCACAGTTCACAATCCAATCCTTCTATGGGCGTTTTCTTGGGCAAGCCTAAGGCTTTCTATCAGATTTTCCCTTCTATTTTTTTCAGGAAGGTGTTTTTTCTATACTTCCAAACCATAACATGTACATGGGACAAGACGGGTTTTATACAACTTGATTAGACCTTCAATCGAGTAGCCACATTTAGATCTTACAAAATTAAGAACGGTCATAAAATGTTTTTCAAATTTTTGTCGAACATAGCCCTCAAATGATTTCCTATTTAGAGTGTCTGATATAAACATTCCCAAATATGTTTGAATGTACATTCTCACTCTTATGTGAATCGATTGACCATGTGAATTTACTAGTCTTTTCCTTTTGTTACCAATCACCATGATCTTAGTTTTATTGAAATTCACTATGATTATTCTTTTTGGAGTATTCCAACAGTCCCTCCATACTATGCTGTAGTCCAATAGGGATTCTGTCCAACAGTAGCATATAGTCTGCATAGGCAAGCCAAGCCAGGTCCTCGCTCCCCAATTTTTTGGGTGGGGCAGCGGAGTTCCTGCATCTGTCTACATTCTTGCCCATGTCCGACACATACAAATTATAGAGCGTTGGTGTTAACGAGCCACCTTATCCTACATTAGTCACAGATGACATACTCGGAAGTCCCTACTGATTCAGACGGATTTGAGCCACAGTCCACTGTATCGCATAAATTGATGAAGCAAGTACAAACTGAGCCATCATTCCCCAGGTTACCCCTTATTAAGTGTAGAAGTGACCAAATGTTAAAGTCGACATACATTGGCGGAATCCAGACTGTTGCTTGGATAATATCCGTTTGTTCGTCTCTTTAAATAATATTTGTGCGAATAGCTTAGAACAAGCATCAGTCAGGGCCAATAGTCTGTAATTGTAAGGGTCATCATGTACACCTTTCTTGTATATTGGAATTAATATAGTCGCCTTCCAGCTAGTAGATAGAAACCCGGTACTTGTGATTGTCTGAAAAACTTCAGAGAATATATCAGCCCAGTAACCAGGGTTACTTTTAAATCTCAAATTGGGGATAACATCTGGGCCTGCCACCCTAGATGCTTTAGTTTTCTTAATTATTCAATATCCTCTGTGTTAAATATGATATTATTTCTTGGAATTTGTTTCCAGTATTTCTATTTTGTAAGTCCTTGTTATATACCTCTTTAATGTGCTTTACTCGTGTTGCCTCACGTATACCATTTTATATCCTGCTCTTTTTGTCCATTGCCTGTATTATATGAATTATACATATAGCAGAATGTATGACCATCTGTTTGGTTTAAGATACTTCTTCGAATGCTTGGAAGCCTCATGTTGATGGACAAGATTTTTGTAAGATGTGTGTAGAGGAGCTATTTCTTTTCTCTTATCAGCTTCATCTAATATATATTTTAACATTTTTGATCGTTTTATGCAGTTTGCTTTTCTCATTTTTTATCATAACATCAAAGTGTTTATTGTTATGCAGATTTTTACGAGATAGCTTTGAGCTTTGTCCTGTATCTGCTGTTTAGAAGCCAGCTAGGAATTTAAATCCATGTTACCATCTCGACAAGTCCTCCAAAGCATACCATCAAATAATTCGACTTATTTTTGTATGTAGTTTGATGTCCAATAAATTCTACTGCCGGTTGCATTTTATTTTACATATTCCGGGCAGGCATTCCCTCTAACCCAGCGTTCTAATTTCAAATGTTTGAACTACTGTGGTCACTTATGTAAGTAGGTATAAGGCAAACTTGTCCAACACAATCCAGCAGTCCTTCGGAGATCAACACAGTCTATCCATGATAGTTTCATCCCTACAAACCAAGTATATGGAATGTCTTCTACAACCGATGGTCTAAAAAAAAGTTGGCTCTATTAATAAAACTACGCTATGGATCAATAGTGCCAACATCTTCGTCGCTGGGTTGTATTATCGTCACCCCCAATCCATTCATACCTAGTTTATTGTCCAGCCATTCATAGCTTTTCTTACACCATTGATAATGTAAGTCCCCCACCAACAAATAGTGGCACAGTATTCATCAAGTCCCAATGCGTCCAATATTTTTCTAATTCTTCAATGACACTAATTGTACATGCATCGTTGGGTGGATTATATACATAAATAAGGAGGATGCTCTGCGGTCTCCCATTATGGGAGGGATTAAATTTCACCACTAGTATATATGGACTTTCACTATCGGGACAAAATTCACTGATCTCAAAATGGCTGCGCACCCCAATCAATATACCACCAAACGGTCTACCTTGTTCATTTCGGCTTGCTTTCCTGTGCACTGTATTGTATCCGTCTATTACTCATCCAGAATGTGTGTTTCCTGTAATGCAAAAACACTGGCCTCTAATATTCTATTCCTACCAATGTTTTTGGAAATGAATGAGTGATAGCCTCTTGTGTGCCATGGATGGATTTATGGACACGTGGTATGGGCAGTTGCAGCAGCACACATCCCCCCCCCCTTACTTTGCGTTGCTTTCATCATTCCCATCTGTGCTCTTGCCTCTAGAACCCAATGAACAGTAGCAGGTTGACCTTCCCGTAGTTCATATCTGGTTGTGGCTGCATGTTGTTGGAAATGTTTGGCGAAGGTGTGGGCCTTCAAGACCCTTTTGATGAGTTATTGGCACCTGTGGATTCATTTTCATCACCTGGATGCTTTTACCCCCACCTTTTAGGGGGCGGAAACTGCATTGATTTTACAGCGTTATTACTGCCCATTGCTGTTGTAATTTCAGAAGAATTTCTACTGGTTGTGGTGGAATTAACATTTTTATTTATGGCGCTAATTCCGCCGGCGGAATTAAAGCTGAGGCTAATTAGCCCCATTTTTGTGGGACCTCTAATTTGTCGTAGTTTTAAAAGTGCCAGTAATGCCATTACCATTCCAGGATGAGTGGGCACCACGTAGGTAAATTTGGGTTCAGAGAACTGATTTCTGTAGCCCGATCTCCAAACGTACTCCCTTTTCACTGGGAGCCAAGTCTAATGTAAGAGGAGGGGCCCTGTCAATTTAGACAGGATCATTGAAGCACCTCACATGAATAATCATGGATGTATTTAGAATAGTATTAAAGAGGAACTTCCAAAAACATCATTGGCAATGGCTCAATACAATTGGCAAAATTCCTTGATTCGTAAAATGTACAGGCAGAGGGAGTTTATACTGAATTTTCCAATGCATTGCAGACTAACAGTACATCCTCTGGGAAAACATTCCAAAATATTAACACAAATATACAAAAACAAAGGGGGGGGGAATCGCCCCAAAAAGAGAAATTGTGGTTAGCTATAACAATTGATTGTCCATGATTTGTTCGAAAGTCATTAAAATAAAAATGGCTTTTTTCTCCCGCTGACATGTCTGGCATGTCTTTCACTTACGTGCATGGAACTGGTGGCACAGGATCCATTTCTTTTTTTTCTTTACCTTTATTGTTTAGGGCGCGGGAGACACCCCCGCACCTTATGCTGTGATTATAGTGAGCAGGTGTGTGGGGGACACCACCGGTTCCCCTTCACCATAATCGAACCAAATGGGATATTTATTCCGAGTTTTCAGCTACTTGTAGTTTTCTTTGAGCCCAAATTCGAATACATCTCCCATTCGTGTTTTTTTTATTTATTTTTTTATTTAATTTATTTTTGGTCATTTCCACAGATTCCAGAAGAAACATACGTACAGAACAAATTACTTTTCACTCCAGAACATACCTGCCTGGTCTTTATAAGTACTTGAGCTTCATATTGTGAACCTAATATTTACTGTATAAGTCTGAGGTAACGTGGACAGCAGGAAAACTGGGAGGCTGTCTGGGAAAGCGAGAGAACTTGACATCGATGAGGCGTTGACTTTGAAATAGATAAAGTGGAACTGTATTAATGTGAGAAAGGTTCACAAATAAACTTGAGTGAGAGAGAGTACTATGGCAGGGGCACAAATACCCGGGAAGAAGGAGAAAACACCCCATAAGTGAATGAGTAAAGAGTGGAGAATATCAGGGACTTGTATGAACCAATAGTAAACCTGAAAGAGCGCTCACTATGACAGGGCTGCAAAAGACACTTGAAAGACGAGAAAGGACCCCATAAGTCAAGAAGTAGAGTGGAGACTATCCCTGAGAGAATACGGATGAGACTTACAGAAATACGACGCGAAATACAGGCAACCACTTAAGGGAAGAGATATTTAGAGTTAATGATGCAAGGTAAATTGGAAACCTAAGCCCGAAGACAGCATATCCCAGACAAGAAATTATGTCACAAAGTTCCTCAAATATGTTCTCAGACTCACAAGGGGACATCAACCTGAACGGTAGGAAGAAGAAAGAGACTAAAGGGATAGACTGAAAAAGTATCCCTAACGATGCATGAAGATCGAAAGATTGTTCTCCTGATCTTATTTAAATTGGTTAGCATAGTGTCAGTTAGAAATCGTTTTTTGACAGAGGACTGATTAATTTTGAGTTCTGATGACTGACGAGCACCTTAAGTATTTATATAGGAAGGGAAAATCCATATAGCAATAGGGAAAGATTGGCCCTATATCGTTTAATAAATAATCAGGTGAAAAATCATCGCAGTGTCCTCCTGACCTGTGTGAGATTCCTGGTAACAACATATACACAATAGTGTGTTTCACAGTGCTTTTATTTTAAATAAAAAGGGGGCGGGGATGCTTGACTGCCCGTAATTTGGAGGAGTTTCCCTGCCTCAAGGCAGCTAAATTATAGACCATTCTTTGTTCGGATATCCAAAATAAATTGTCCACAGTCCTATCTCCAATACCCATTCTGTCCATCGTACTTAATATACCACAAAACTATTACCTGGGGAAAATAACCAATAATTGGCTTTCTTCCTGCAGGCGTTAAATGGCTCTTATGCCTACTATTCTTGAAGTAAACGTTAATTGCTAGGGGGACACTCCCCTTCCCTGGTCTTTTCCAACTCTCTGGGGTTTGAAGCCCACAATGCCAGGGGGACAATCCCCTTCCCTGGTCTTTCCTTATTTTGTCTCTGTTGGTCATTTTATAGGCTTTCCTATTCAAATGCACAAAGTGTCTTCCATTAGAGCTTTTTCTCCAACATGAATCTTCTGCAAGGTGTCTTGGGGTGGCCTGCAGTCTTGTCACACATAAAGAGAATGCCTTATGTATTTTGTCTCTTTTTTTGTTTTGTTTCCCCAGAGTTTTTGGGATGCGTAAAGTGGTTTGGTTATCATTGAATATTTGTTTAATTTCTGCAAATAGTCATTTGCCATGTGTTTTGGAGTAATTATTCAATGTCCCCTTTTTGATCCCACACGCTAAGGTGTCCAGCCAACCCGCCCAAACCCCCCTTTCACCTGCTGTACCTTAGGTTTTTAGAGCAGGTGTTCTGGTAGGCACCCAATAGTCCTCTAGGTCCCGTTTCTTCTGTGGGACGTTATTGGGCTCTCCAAGGTAAAAGCTGGCACCACCTGAGGTGCTAGTGTTCCTCAGCAGGCTGCAAAGCTTCTTAGTGGTGCTGCTCGTCTGTTACCATTACTCTGTTTGAAATCGGGGTCTGTTCACTTGAGTATCTGGGGCCCGCTGTCGGGAGTGTGGGAGCATGCTACTGTTGTGATCGTAGTCCTCAAGAGAACGCTAATAAGCCCTGGTGCTGGCATACTTTAGGGCCCTGGCTGGCACTGTGAAGGGCGTACGGCACGCCGTTCGGGCTTGATGAGGGGCGCCTCCGCCTGGGCCATGTACTGGTGATTGATAGAGGCACGGCGGAGGAATGTGGAGCGTCTGTTCTTTTGGTCACTGAACGCGGCAAACCTTTCAACTAGGTTTCCCGGGACGTGGCGATGATGCTTCCCGGACTGCAGGGGTGAGACTGGGAGAAACGCAGTGCAGGCAGCATGAGAGTTGGATGCTGCCTGACAAAGTTCACTCGGGAGTCCTCACGAGGCTCCTGAGCCTCAGATAAGTGGCCTTGTTAAATGCTTGCATATTCTCAGAATACCTGGGGCATTATCTCGATATGGGTCCATGTTTGGAGATAAATGAAAGTGTACAAAGACCAAGTCGATGCGGTAAACACAAGTGTGGGACATGCTTGTGGGGGGATGGACACTTATGTAGGCTTTAGGGCAAGGGAGATATGGTTGCCTAATTGCCTCCTTGTGTGAGGTGAACACAAGGAAAGGAAGAGGGCAAGGTGTACAGAGCAAAGTGCTAAAAATGATAATCGTGACACCCAGTATATGTTGTATATGTGATCATGTCATTTATTGTCCGAGCCTTTGCTATGTTTTATGTTGCTTGCATCGGTATGAGGGCAAATCCCGCCATGATGGGACAGGAGAGGTTGTGATTTATATTGAGTCTGAGAAAGGAAGTTAGGTGGTCTAGGGTCAGGAAATAGGTGAATGCAGGTTATTACAGAATCACATTAAGAGTGATTGTATGTCAAGATATTCTTTCCCCAAGACCTCCGCCCTATCCAATTGGTTACCCTAACCCTCTTGCTGGTGTTCCTATAACCCCCTTACCTATCAACAACCTCTGCCCTAATCCCTCCCCCCAAACCCATCTGGCTGTCTCATGGTCAGCTGTTACTTGGAACCAGGGACCTGTGCCAACGACGGTTGGGGGGGGGGGTGGAGCGGAGGGGGTTGGGCGGTGTTGTATACATTTTGGCTTCTTGTGGTTCGGGAGGGGGTGTTGATACCCTCTCCTCTATTTGGTTGTGATACCTGCTCCCCATGGTACAGGCACTGCATTCGGGGATTGTTCTCCTCTTTGATGGGGCGGCTGCTCTTCCCGCCTGATAACGTTACTGTCCTTTTGGAAGTCTGTGCACCCGCCGTTGCAGGGAGTATGGATACTTCAGACTCCCACCGCCTCCGTCTGGGTGGTTGATCCTCCAGTAGCCACCTACCTCACTTTCTTTGCAGACGTTCACCCACTGCTTTTCTCTGTAGGGTGCACTTCACCCACTTTCATAACTGATGCCACCACTCTCTCACAAATCCTCCTCCAGCTTTCCGTTTGCTGTTCTCGACCACCACTGCTGCAACTACCTTCGACGGTTGATCGTAATCATTTCCTTTTGTTAGCAGCCTTGTTCAACAAGCTAAACAAAGGACTAAGGTGTTGTATTTTAGTTCCTACTCCTTTTTTTCTCCAACTGCAGCCTCCTTGTCTCGGTGATTTCAAATGGGATTTTTGTTTTACCATAATACATATACCCATATGGTATATTTGAACTTGATTGACAAGATGTGGTGGAAATTTTGCCTTATTGTTCTGTGTTTTGATGTGGGAGTTCAGTTCCTTATTAATTCTGGGACGAAATCTCCTGATTTGTCAAACCTGCCACTGTCCTTAAACTGTGTCCATAAGTGATTTAGGTTCAAGTCTCCAGCCCTTACCTAATCCTATCTTCCCCGGGACTCTAAACATACCCATCACCGGAAAATGATCTGAGAGAGTATGCTGAAGGATGCCCCCAGCCACAGAACAGAACATCAGGCCTTGTGCTACATAGATCATATCGATCTGGGAGGCAGCATTCCACGGCTATTGGACTCCACTCTCTCTGCATCTCTGAGGTCCTAACATTTCGGCAATTTGTCCAATCACCTTAGAAGCCCCCGAGGGCAGTCAGGGTGCATCACTGGATTTATCCAAATTTTTATCCCTCAGTGTTGAAATCCACACCCCAATTCAAGAAATCCACACCCCAATTCAATATCTAGTTCAGAGAGAAAGCAATTTTGTACAATAAGCTGTGGAAAAAGTTGGGCGAGTCCTCATTAGGGGCGTATACATTTACATAGATAATCTGATGAACAGCGGTGACCTCATTCACTGAGGAGTCTACCCTTATCTTGTGGTGATGTCAAAAGACAAGATTGTGCTGATAGGGACTGACACTGATGGAGGAGAATGGCGCATGGTTTTGTGCATCGACCCAGCACAACTACTGAGGAAAGTTACAGACAGCGAGTTTGACGACATGGAGAATGATGGTGAAATAATATTAGCAGTTTGCATCCTATGTGAAATAATGGGATGCAATATCCACATGTCCCATGCTACTAGTAGGAAGTGTCCCACCCTTTGCCCAAAGTGACTTAGCACAAGTACCTGACACTTTGACAACCCCCACGATGTGGGGCTCTTATCGAAGTGTCGCCAATGCACATTACGCTGAAACCAGGCACAGTATTGCCCAGAGTTAAACAGTACCCATTGTCCAAAGAGGCTGAGGAGGGGGATACACAGCACCATCACAGCTCTGTTGCGCCAAGGCATAATCCTGCCGCCAAACTCCCCGAGCAACGGGGATATGTACCGTCAAAGGAGTCCAGTTGGAGGATGATTCCGGATTTATGCCCTCGACACAGTATAGTGCAGGATGAGTTTCCCATTGCACCCAGCCCTATGACAATACTATGCAACAAACCCACCGCAGCCACCCACTTCAGTGATCCATCCCGCTGCACCCTGATTCTCAATACCTCCATGCGTTTACATATCGGGGATGCGATTCCAATATGCAATGCTCCCACAGTGGTACAGTGAGTCCCCACCATCCAAGCTTTCCTCACCTGCAACAGTGGAGTCAATTGTAGACCATTGTGGACTAATCAGTCTTTTTACATTAAGTCACTATCCAAATGATATACTACAAGATCATTGGTATTCAGTAAATTACTTTAGAGGGCGGTTGCTTGAGCAATGGATGGTCTGACATGAGCTTCTGGCTCAGATATGAGTGTCTCACTGTAACTCACCAGCTCAGTGATAGGAGGAGTAGCCTCCGTAAGCCCAAAAAGAGCAGAGCGGAGGCCAGACTCAGATAAAGGATCCTGTGCACCCACTGTTAAAGTGTGTGCAATGGATTCAGTTAATTTGCTCCCCAGACACACAAGCAAGGTAGTTAGTGTGCTTCAAGCTGAGGACTCGAAGAAGTGCAAATCGCCATAGGCTGGAAGTAGTAGGTAATTTTGGAATTGGAAGGACCAGAGTTGCTGTTGCAAGTAGTAGATTTGGGCACTTTTAAAAGGCCTGCAGTGTGTTGATGGAGAGAGTTTGTGTTCAACTTGAGGGGGAGGTGAATGAGAAGTTGCTCAATAAGGTCAAGAACCGGGGCAGCAGCTTTCAAGTCATCCATGCTATGTAAAAGAGCCGCCAGTCTGTCCGCCATTTGACACTGATGCGCTAAATACGCTTCGCTGGTGCACTGCTTGAGAGCGGAAAGTCTTCTTAAAGCTGGTCCCAAAAACACTGTTCAAAGGGCAGCAAGCCCTGCAGTCACTGCGGCAACACAGTGAAGCAGCCGATGAGATTCGGGTAAGTGGCTGAAATGTATTATACGGTAGAGCTTCTGAGATATCCCGTTCACAAGTCCAACATAGATAAATTCCCAAGGCTCTTGCCCATGGAAAAAAGAAAACAAATCCTAGTTCTTTGGGCTTGTATCTCAGTTTTGCCTCAAAGTTTCTGTCTATGACCAGGTCTCTCCTGGTTTTGTATGGAATCTAATTGCCTCTCCCTGGCCTTCCCTAGGGTCTCTGGTTTTATGTCCCCTCTCACCCCCACTTGAGCTGCTGACTCTTGAACTCTCTCTTGGTTGCTGTTTCTAGTACCTCACTCCTCATGGTGTATTCCAGTTCTCACCCTGCTTAAGGCTGTATGGCATCTTAACGCCTCTTAGACCTTTTTGTTCTCTTACCACGGCTTGAGGTGTGCGGCCTCTCACCTGGCCTCGAACTATATGGCAGCTTTGTTCTCTCTGCTGGCCTAGGCCTCTCCGAACCATCCGCCCTCCTCTCGACTCCCCGAGCATAATGGTACCTTTCTAGTGGTGGTGATGTTCCTCGGGGAAGGCGCCAGCGGACTGTCTTCTCTATCCGGTCCTCCCTGTCCTTGCGTGGGCTTTGCTTCTTTCCTCCTGTATTCACGTGCTCCGGTCCACCTCTCTGGTGGTCACTTCACTTCTTGGTATGGCAGGCCAAGCTATTTGAGCTCCGGGCCTTGTAGGTAGGGAGAAGCATTCTCTGGGTTTTCTCGCTCTCTTCCACGTTGTCTGCGTGTGATATTCCCTGACTCCGCCTAGAAGGGGGACTTCTTGGCTGGTGAGTGGCACTACAGCTTGCTCTCATTTTCTGTGATTTGGTGAAATCCCTAAATAACCAACAAAGACATTGGTAATAAGGAGGATGATGTATATCCCTGCTAAGGGATGGCCTGTCCTATAAGTGGAGGTCACTTCGATTAGAATCACGGTTTCCCTGTGCCCTTGGGGGTGAGTAGCATAGCGGGTCCAACTCCCCAGTCTCAAAGGGGGTAGCTCCCCCTTGGGGAGAGGGGACGAATTCCCTGGATTCGTCAGACTCAGTAAAACTGTGAAGCTGGAGAAGAATACATTAGGTGGGAAATGTGCCTGGAAGAAGTCTGGCAGCAGTGAAAGGACCACAGGCACACTTTTTTTGTTTGGTTGTTTTGTTGGATTGGGGCTAGACATTATAGTGTTCCATTTTGGATGTTTTGACCAGATCTTTGGACTTTGTTGCTTAGACTATTTATGTATTGTTCACTTGTTAAGTGCTTATACAGGAGGCAAAGTCTGATTCAAAGCGCCCACAGGCCAACAGGGAGGGGACAGGGGATGATAGACAATGTAATTACACAATGTTAAATAATTAATATTTATAGAGCAGCAGGTGAAGTGCTATGAAGAAAGCCAAGTGCAACGTCCAGTGGTGGAGGGTGAGCCGAGGCAAATGCAGAGGATGGACAGCAGCTGGGATGGTAAAATGTGGGGCGTCGGGGCCACAAGGATGCAAACGGGCCGTGCACACTTATCGAGCTACTGTGTGATTAGCAGGGTAGAAAGGGAAGGAAGGAGGGAAGGAAGATGTAAAGAGGAAGGTCTTGAGGCTTTTCCGGAACTTGGGGAGGTCCTGCTCAAGACAGAGGGGGAGGCTGTTCCAAAGAAAGGAGCCCACAGCGGAAAGCGATCAACCACCTGCTCTCTGTTTAGCAAACAGCTTTATATGCAAGGAGAGGGTGCCAGAGGAACGCAGGTGTCTAGAGGTTTAGTAAGAAGAGTTGCAGATACCCCAGACAGCCTTGTGGATGATAGAGGGATTTGAATTTAATTTGTGCTGCGATCGGGAGCCAGTGAAGACTTTGTCCGGCAGGAGAGATGCAGTCCCTGGCTTGAGGCTAAGGATAAGTCTCACTGCCCTATTCTGGATTAGCTGGAGGGGGTCGCGGAGTGGACAAAGGTAGATTAAAGAGGAGGCTATTGCAATGTCAAGCATAGAGAGCACCGGAGCCCGGGTAACATGGAGTCTCTGGGAGAATGTGGGGAAAGGTAGAATTCCTTTCAGAAGGAAAAGCTGAAAGTGGGACTTCTTGGCAATGTTCGGAGTATGAGGGAGGAAGGAGATAGAAGAGTTGAAGATGACTCTGAGGTTTCTGGCTTCTGAAGAGGGAGCAGGGGGAAGAGCCCATGGAAGAAGGCCAGAGTGAAGGGAAGACGTTGGGTGCCGGGGTCCCAATAGGGAGGAACTGTTTTGCTGGCGTTTAGGGAGAGATCATTAGATGTACACCAGGCCTGGATGGTTGAGAGGCAGTCGGCTATGATGGAGGGTGCAAGGGCGTCTGTGGGAAGTTTTAAGAAGAGTTGTGTGTCGTCAGGATTGCACTGGAAGTGAGACGTTCCAGCTGAGTAAGGTAGATGTTAAAAAGACAAGGTGAAAGAATGGAGCTCTGGGGGATGCCACAGGTGGAGATGGTGCCCAGTTGGACTTGGGAAGAGCGGTCAGTTACGAAGGATGTAAGCCAGCCTAGTGCCTGCTCCGAGATACCAAGGGTGTTGGGGAGCCTTTTTATGAGGATGGAGTGCTTAACTCTGTGAAATGCAGAAGAGCGATCGAGGAGGATGAGGACAGCAGGCGACTTTGAATCCAGGGATACAAGCAGTTCTTCACAGGTGTTCCGAAGTGCAAGTTCTGTACCTCTGGATGCTTGGAATCTGGATTGATGGCCGTGGAGACAGCCAACAAGTTCAGAGTGGGAGTTAAGTTGGGGCATAGCCAGCTTCTCAAGCAGTTTCCCCAGGAAAGAGGTGATGGAGATCGGGTGATAGTGGGCTGGGCAGGAAGGGTCTGCTGACAGTTTTTTAAGGAGGTGGCGCACAAGGGAGTGCTCGAGGGAGGATGGAAAAGAACCAGTAGCAAAGGAGTGGTTGTAAAAAACAGCGAAAGCAGGGGCGAGAGAGGAAATGTTGTCCTTGATGGTTCTGGATAAGCAAGGAGCAACCTGTTTGGAAGAGACCTTCATGGAGTTGACAATTCTGGTGACTTCTTCTGGAGAGACAGAGGTGGAGGAAGGGGGGAGAGTGCATGGTTGGGGAAGCCAAGAGGGGGAGGGATGGGTTGGAAGAGTGCGTGATAAGGCTGTTCAGTATGTCCTGGGTTTTGTAGGTGAAGTGAGTGGTGAGAGCATTACAAAGGGCCTGGGAAGGAGTAGCGACCGAGTATACTAAGAATGGGTTCACAACACACAGCCGTGTTGGATGTGCCAGATAATCGTGCCTGAATGTGGGCCCTTTTTCTGGCACGGATAGTGTCTGGAATGCCTTTGGAGCTTGCGGCAGGCCGGCTTGTTGGAGGGTGAACCTGAGGATTGCCATTTCCGTTGTGCAGCCCTGCACTTACGTTTCATGACTGCAAGTTCGCAGTTGTACCAGAGTGTTAGCTTGGAGGCAGGTTTCAGGCAGATCCTCATGACTGGTGCAAGGATGTCAAGGGTGTTGGTAATGGAGAGATAGAGGTTGCTGAGAGCAGAGTCAGAGGTAGTCTTGAGTTAGGTGAGCAAGGGGTAATGAAGGTGGAAGGCAGCAGCTGGCACTCGTTTCATCAGACGGATGTTAGTGAACATGGTTGGCAGGGCTTTTGAAGATGTCACAAGGCCATAGGGACCCAGGTGTGAGGAGAGGAGCATGGTCAGATCAAGAGAGAGGGGTGACCAGAGGAGAGAGAGAGAGAGAATGATGGGGTCCAGTGTGTATTCCAACAGAGTTTTCTGGACCAGATGGAAGAGTGGAGAGGGATAGGGAGGTGCAAAGATCAATGAGGAGGGTGGATGCTGTGCACGGGCAGTCTAATTGGATGTTAGTCACCCAGGAGTAGCGGGTTGGAGGTGGGTGAGAGTAAGGAGGAACAGAAATCAGCCCACTCGGAGAAACCGAGAGGAAGCACCTGGAGGCCAGTAAGTGGTAGCAATGGTCAGGGTGGATGAGCGAGAAATGACCAATTTGCATACTAGGCTCTCAAAGGACAAATAGAGCTGAGTGGATAGGATGAAAGAAGAAATCCACTCGGGGAAGATTAAGGCAACCCCATGGCCAGCCCGGTTAGGCCGAGACTTGGAGGTGATCTTAAAGCTGTGGGGTAACAGAGTCAAAGGAAGTGACTGAGCTGGCATTGAACCAAGTCTCAGTGAGTGCAAGTATGTCAAGGTCATGGTCTTCAAGGAGAAAGCAGATGACAGCAGAGTGTTTGTTGGCTCAGTGCATTGAGGGTCACCAGGTGGCGACGATCACCGCCTTTGAAAAGTTTTTGGAGGTAGAGTACAGTGGCGCGTGGTACTTTAGTCATAGGTGGCGGATCAGGGGAGGAAGTAGGGCGAGAGGAAGAAGGAAGGAAGTTGATGAGACGGCAGGATCCAGTCAGAGAAAAAGGCTTTGAACCAGGATGGTGCCCATGAAGTAAACATTAATGCAGTAGTGAGATGAGAAGAAGCCCGCCAAGAAGAACTTCCCACTTCGTGCTGCCATTAATGGGAGAGGAAGAGTTAGGGGAGAGAGTAGAGATAGTCCATAGGTGTGGAGATGGGACAGAGAAACGGATGTCATTGAAGATGTCTCTGGAGGATGCACTGACATGGGTGTCTGCAATTGGGAAGCCAGGGTTTGCAGCAAAGATGTCTTTTTATAAATGCTTTTTCTGTCCTGATTTTGTGAGTGTGGATAGGTAATAGTGTAGCAGTTGTAGTAGATTGTCGAGATGGAGAGTGCAATCTCAGAGCAAAGAGAAAGAAGCGAAAGGGAGAGAGAGAAAGACTGGGAGGGTGCTGCAGTGCACAGTTCTGACCCTTGACTCGCAGGCAGACTAGTGGATGTTGAGAGTAACAGTCACAAAGCAATGCAGGATGTGGGCACATCTAAATGTGATTTTCTAAAAGCAGTGCAGGATGTGAGTACACCTTAATTAGATTTTTTTTTAAAGTGACGGTTACAAAGCAATTACAGGAACTTCACTGGCTCTGAGTGGATGCTAGAATATGTTTCAAATTAAACACCAATGTTCATAAGTGCCTGTAAGAAAAAGCGCCTCAATGTTTACTGGAAAGATTGGTCTTGGAACACTCTACTAAAGTCACTCGGTCAAAGGACTCTATGCGCCTGACCCAGCGAAGATGCAAAGGAGTTTGAGGTAATGGACGCTCATTCGCTTCACAAGCTGGAGTGAGGTGGAATAAACTCCCCATTGGAGATGCACCGGGAAATAATTCTGTTTTTAGGAAAAGTCTTAAAACACTATTGTTCGTGTAGATTGTAATGTGTTGATATTGTTTTTTTTTTGTCTTCTGTGTTTGCGCCCTAATGCCTGCAGGCTCCAGCGCAATATAGACAGTCCACAAACAAACATGAACAAATAAACATAAACAGGATGGGAGCACACCTAAATTCGATTTTCAAAAAGGCTACAGTTAGAAAGCAACGCAGGATGTGAGCACACCTAAAATTGACTGCAGTACAGAAGTGGAAGCAGATAAGTGAGAGCTCAGGAAGTGAAGACCATGTACGAACGTTTGACCATGAAGTACAAGGGGAGAGGTGCCAGCTGAGATGGATCAGTGAGAATGTCAGGGGTGGAACTGGCACAGAGTTGAGGATAGCTGAGGCAGGCAAACAGAAAAACAGTCAGCACTCCTATTATAGCAGAAGAAAGGAGGCCATAGTCCAAGGGTAAGTGGTGAAAGTGCCCAGCATCAAGGTGCATTCTTTGCCTACAGTAGGGTAGAGAGGCGGCCGAGCCCAGTCAGGCCCGGACAGGCACAGGTAGGGCCTTAGATGTAGGCCTCTGCTGACCCTTCCATCCCGGCAAACTATCGCTCGATCACACTCCTTTCCTGGGTACACTCCTGGAGAAATTAGATATCTCTCAACTTACCCTCCACACTGAATCTGCTGGTTGTCTCCATGATATGATATGATAGTTTAGTTATATAACGCCTATATACAATGTGTTTCAAAGCGCTTCAAGGCAAGGGAGGGAACAAGGGAAAATACAATGACATTCTTACAGGCCTGCAATTATGGAACTGTGGAATCTGGAATACTAATTTAGGCTGCAGGGTCCCTCTATTTTCTTCATTTCTTACTCCCCTTTTCCTGTATTTATCTACTCCAAATGATTTGGTGCCTCATTCAATAAGGCTCTCCTGAGTTTTCTTTTTCTCTGTTTGCAAATCCAGTGTGAATGTATATGCCTTGATGAACTTTTTGACTTTATTAATTTTTGCTTAATCTTTGGTTTTTAAGCTTTTTTTTGCACTTGTGTTTAAATTTGTTATATTGTCTTATGTGATGTTGAGTTTAAGCAAGTCCTAGACTATTGCCTTTCATGTGATTTTGAGTTCAAGCAATTCTTAGAAAGAAAAGTATTTTGGAATTTGTTTCACCAATTTCTGTGCCATTAATGGTTTGTTCAAAAATTAAAAAGTAATGAGCAAAAATATCCCATTAAAAAATCTTTTTTCAAATTAAGAAGGAATGTTTTCAGTATTTATAATGGCGTAAAGTAAATTGATATCCGCTGTTAGGATACACCATTACTTAATCTGATTCAAATTATATTAGATTTTTTTCTTCAATAGCATAGTGGATACTACTGGTATAACAATTTTTACTTGTGCCAATCTACAATATGCTTTAAGGGACGATCCCTACCTCTTTTTTATGTATGAAGATTCTTACAGGCCATGAACAGTAAGGATGTGAAATTAACTATTGTTCTCGGCCTGACGACATTTCAGATAGTGCAAGAGCTAAGACGTAGATAAGGAAGGGAGGGGGAGAGTGGGAAGGAAATGGAAACAGACAGGCGACTACCGTACTAGGCCTGACGACATTTCTTGTAGAGCCGGAGAAAAACAAGGTGAGGGAGAGAGGTGCAGAAAGGGAGGGAGGAACAAAACAAGCGACTATCGTACTAGGCCTAACAACCATGACCATCAGTCTAGCTTTAGAGCATCCAGAAGCACAAACTGCTCTTCTGAACACCCATGAAGACCTGCTCTCAAATCTTGACTCTCCTTCTGTCCTCATTCTTCTCAATCTCTCTTCTGCCATCAGCACGGTAAACCACAACATCCTGATTCTCCCGTTTCCATGATGCCCTGGACATCACAGATCTGGTCCTGACATGGCGTGGCTCCTTTCTCTCTGACTGTCCTTTCCAGGTGGAACTCTGGCCCTTTCTCTATTCTACCACTCTCTACTTCTGCGATCCCCCAGGGATCTATCCTGTCCCCTTGGTTCGTCAATGTCTACACGGCCCCTCTGGCCCACATGATCTTTACCTTCACCTCTAACTTTCAGTGTTATGCGGATAATACACCAGGCTACCCTCGGCCTCTTCCTCCTCGCTCATTCATCTGTCCGCAATTCGGACTTGGTCTGCTGCTAATGATCTCTGCCTCAATGCCAGTAAAACGGAGATTGGCCTCCATTGGGAACCCTGATCGCGCTTTCCAAATTTCTCACTGGCTGGCCTCCCTTGGCCCTGCGCCGCCTCCTGCTAGTGAGGCAAAAAACCTGGCGGTCATTTTCAGCTCTACTCTCGCCTTCTCTTCTCACATCTCGGACATCTCCAAAAAGTCCCACTACCGGCTTCACCTGCTCAGAGGTATTCTACCGTTTCTCACTTTCCTCCAAAGGCTCACTGTCTTCAGAGCCCTGGTTCTCTAGGCTGGACTATTGCAACATCCTCTTGGTCAATGTTCCTACTTCTACTCTGTCCGCTACAACTCATTTAGGACAGAACCGCAAGACTTATCCTTGGCCGCAAGAACAGGGACCTCATCTCGCCTGCTCTGAAATCCCTCCACTGGCTCACTGTGGCTGCTAGGATCAGGTTGAAGACCCTTTGTATAGTCCATAAGGCTTTCTGGAGCCGGGCCCTGGACTATCTACAATGCTCTCTTCCTAAATACTCTCCTTCTAGAGCCCTCCGCTCATCGTCCACTAACACTTTGCGGGTGAGCTGTATTTCCAAGCAGAAATTTGGGGATAGATCTTAATCTTCTGCAGGTGCCTCTCGCTGGAACAGCCTCCCTGGCTCACTCCTTGAGCTGGAGATCCTTAAGTGCCGGAAACTCCTCAAGACCATCCTCTTCTCTTCCTCTCACCTGCCAACCTCCCTCCCTTTTTTTTTTTTTTTTTTTTTTTTCTTAACTCCTTCCTAACTATCCCGCTTTTGCTGACTGGTCGCCTGGTTTATCTCAGACATAATAGTCAGACATAATCTTATCAACTGGCTTAAATAAAATGACCACTATTGCACAAACGAACCAGCTAGACCATATCTGTCTCCTACTATAACTGCACTGTAAATAGTCCCCAGATTGCTATCTTAAATGATGTTCTTACTGTATAGTGTTCTTCCTTTTGCATTTATGTACCTACCTTCAGTTTCTTTATTTATACCGCGCGCCGAACCCTGGGGTAACTGCGCGCCCAAGACTTAGAGGAGGTTACAGCATATTATAGACCTACAATAAAATAACAGTAAGTGCAGTTGACCGGGTTACTTGATGGTTCACAGAAGGAGACAAGTACATTAAGTAGTGTCAGATGGCGGTGGAATTCTTGTTGGCGAGCCACGATTTTGTTAGCTCTAAAAGTCCAAAAGGAGGGTTTAGCTCTAAGATTCAGCGGTATAGCGTTCCATAGATTGGCGGCTAGGACCAGGAAGCTGGAGCCACCTGCTTTTTTTAGGGCGAATTTGGGGACGGATAGGCAGTGTGAGTATGGCGTTCTGGTTGAAGTGTGTTTAAAGAACTTGTCTGCCAAGTATTTGGGGGCGTCATTGGAGAGGCATTTGTGGACGATAACGAGGGATCTGAGGGTGATTCTGTCTCGTACAGGGAGCTAGTGTGCATTTTTTTTCTGATGCTGGAGATGTGCGCCTGTCGCGGTATACTTAGGGCGGTTCTGAGGGCATTGTTTTTTTAAATTTTTTTGTTTTTTTTTAATTATTGCATTTGGATATACGCCCAAACCCTTGGGTATCACGGCGTAATTACATATTTCTTCGTTAGCAAGGGAAGGTTACATACATCTTTGTTAATAGCTGAGTACATATCTTAGTTATCGCTACTGGGTTACATACATTTTAGTTACAGCAGTATAACGGGCGTATAGTCTATTATGTACCATGACAATGATCTAATTTTGCTAGGTTTTTTCCGTCTAGGGTAAGAAGTGTTTGGGAGAGTATTAGTACTTGTTGAAAAACCAGGTTTGAGTGGTTTTTTGAACTTTGGGTAGAGAGGTTTCATTGGATAGGTGGGGTGGGAGAGAGTTCCAGATGCGGGGGGCTGCGATGGTGAAGCTAGAATTGCCTGCTATTGTGGTGGTGAAGCGGGGAATGTGCAGTTGGATATTTGCGTTCGATCTGAGGGCTCTCGACGTGGTTTTGAGTGCAATGCAATTGTTGAGGTACGTAGGGGCCGTGTCTGATAGCCATTTGTGTGTGATGGTGTTTATGGAGGATTCTGGACTGCACTGGGAGCCAGTGTGCCTCTCTTCTGTGTTGAGATGTTCTTTTGATGCCCAGAGCTGCTCAGAGGGCTTTGTTTTGTAGGAGCTGGAATTTAGTTAGTTTTTTTTTTTTTTAGGTGCCTAGCAGTAAAATGTTACAGTAATCTATTTTTGTTAGGATGAGGGCTCTAGCAAGTGTCAAGCAGTTATCAGGAGATGGGAGAGGCCTGCTAAGTGTGATGAGTTTGGGGGTGTGGGCTGTTGAGGAAGCAAAGGCGCTTATATGATTGTTCATTGTGAGATTCGAATCGAAGTATACTCCCAGTATTTTGACTTTATTGGAGATGTTGATGGGTGTGCCGTCAATCATTATGGAGGTGGAGTTTGCAGAGTTTTTTGGGGGAGCCAACTATAAGGATCTCAGTTTTGTCTCCATTGAGACAGAGGCTGTTATAAGCCATCCATCTTTGGATGTGTGAGTAAATTGTGTGAATGGTGGCCGTGTCTTGATCCAGGTTACCTGTGAAGGGGATGAGGATCTGTGTGTCATCCGTGAAGTTACATTACTCCCATGGCATCTAGTGCTTGCGAAGAGTAGCTTTGTGTAGGCATTGTAGAGGGTGGGGGAGAGGCAGGATCCTTGTGGTACACCTAGTGGTACAGGGATGGGGATCTGCTGCAACTTTCCCTATGGATATTCTTGAGGTGCGGTCAGACAGGAGGAATTTTATCCAAGTGGTGGCCTTATGGGAGAAGTGGAAGTTAGTAGATAGAGTTTGGCAGAATTTGTCATGGTCGACCAAGTCGAAAGCCGCTGATAGGTCTAGGAGAAAGAGGATACATAGTTTGCCAGAGTTCCTGATGGCATCCATCTGGTTTTTGAGGTCTAGTAGGGCGGTCTCTGTGCTGTGGTTGAGGCGGAAACCTGATGGTCTTTCCCCTAGTAAGTGATTCTGTTCAAGATGGTGTTGTACTTGGGTGTAGGCTATTTTGTCAGTGATTTTTAGGAGGAATGGTGTTGTTTTGAGCCTGTAGTTAGCAGGGACTGTGGGGTCTAGGGAAGGTTTTTTTCAGAAGTGGCGTGACCCACGCTGCTTTAATGGAGGCTGGTATTTCGCTGGAAGTGAAGGATTCGTGCACGAAATTGGTGATGGTGGGTGCTAGTATGGTGGTGCATTCTTTGACTTCCTTAGCTGGGGTGCTGTCGCCTTTGCAGTTCGAGGGCTTGAGAGATGCTGTTGTTTTAAGGACTTGTTCAGTAGTGACTTGTGTAAAGTGGAATTTCGGTACATCAGGGCTGGTGGTGATAGTCGAAGGGTGGGGGGGGCGTGGTGGCTAGATCTAGTAGGTGTTTTTGTGAGACTATTTTATTTTGGAGAGTGGTCACTTTGAAGGATAGGGCATCCTGAATAGTGGTACACCAAGCTTTGTGTGGAATTATTGGGTGGGAGGGGAGAATGCGTGAGTCTAGTTCTTTGATAATAGTAAATAATTCTTTAGTGTTGGAGGCTGCGGCTGCTATGTGGTCATTGAGTGATTCAGCTTTGTGGGAAAGTACACGGAGTTTGTAGGCTTTGGCTAGTTTTTGTAGTTTGGTTTGTAGGTCGGGTGAGTTATTTTTTCTAGTTAGGTGTTCTAAGGCTCTTTTTTTCTCTTCTAAGTTTTGAGTTCATTATTAAACCAAGGGGCGCTGCGTTTAGTTTTGGGCACTTTGGCTTTGAGCGGTGCTACTTCATCAATCGCAGATTTTAAGCATTCGTGATAGTGTTTAGCAATACTGTCTTGGGTGGTATTGGCCTTAAGAAGTTTAAGTACTGGGTTTAAATTTTCCACGGTGAGTTTACGTATATCTCTGACCTGTATGGGTGGTAATTTGCAACTTGTGGTTTTGTGGTCAGTATCTGTCTTTATTGTGAATTTAATTGGGCAATGATCAGTCCAATGTATTTGGAGGATGTCTGATATAGTTACTGTGGTATTAAGGGTGAGTATCCAGTCTAGAATTCTTCCTTTGGAATGAGTGGGGGTGTTAACTATTTGAGAGAATTGCATCTCCTGTAATGCCTTTTTGCAGGCTCTAGGTTTGCTATCTGCGGGATCATCATAGCCTAGTTTAAAGTCTCCTAGGACAATGTATTTTGTTTTGGGTTGCATTAAAGGAGTGATGAGAAGAGGTAGGTCTAAGTCTGGCTTGCTTGGGGCGCTGGGTGTTATGTATACTATTAGGAAGTTTAGTTTCTTGAGGGTTAACGGCTAGTTTGTGGGAGAGAATTTCATAGCCACTGATTGTTTCTAGTTTACATTCCCTAAAAAGTAGTGTGGTTTTGTGGATGATGGCTACACCACCACCTATGGTATCTGTACGGTCAGCTCTGTAGCACCTGCAGTTTGTTCAGGTTGTGTTCTGAGGTGCCGAGAAAGAGTATTGCAGTAGTCCATTTTTGAGAGCACTAGCGCTCTGGCTAGAGTAATGCAGCTGGATGGTGAGAGGGAATCTTAAGTGATTTGCCCGCGACTGAAAGTACTGTGAGCAAATCTTTCTGCATGAGAAAAGTGCAAACTAGCAAAAATGTGTACCTTTCTCATGCGAACACACATACATTCTCACGCACACACAACAGACAACACCCCCACACCCTCAGCACACCCCCATCCCCACTTACCTTCATCTTCACGCTGGGTTCCTGCAGCGCCAGTTCCTTTTCACTTCCGTGATCGGGAACTGGCGCTGCAGGCTCCTTTTTATTTTGTAACGGAAGGCTGCAGGGGTGTCCCCCGCAGCCCCCACTCACTATACAATATAGTATAGTGAGCAGGGGCTGCGGGGGACACCCCCGCAGCCCCTGTTTTTTTTCTTCTTATAATGCTTCCACCAAAGGTTCGAACTTTTGGTGTTCGAACCTTTGGTGGTAGCATTTGTAGAACTTTTGGTAAATGCGACCATTTATTTTTGATAATTTCGTCCTAAACGGGTGAGAGGAAGTGTTTGCAGGCTTTGATGAGCTTGTTTGTATAAGCTGTGGCTGAGGCTGTGGCGTTCACCTGTCTTTTGAGCGAGAGTGTGGAGTCTAGATAGACCCCCCAGAGTTTTCATTTCTTTGGCCACAGTGATTAGGTTACCGTCTATGTTCATAGAAGCGTAACGGGGGTCTAGTTAGTTTAGCCGTGGTTGGGAGCCGACAAGAAGGAGATCAGTTTTCTCGTTGTTGAGGCATAAGCCGTGTTCTGCCATCCAGGCTTGGATCTCCAGGTAAAGGTAGTTGATCCTTGTGGAATCCTCTTCATAGTACCCTGATAGGGTGATGAGAACCTAGGCATCATCAGCATAATGTGTGTATGTGACGCTCATGTTATCAAGGCGGTCGAACAATAGCTTGGTGAAGATATTGTATAAGGTCGGTGAGACGCATAAACCTTGTGGGACGCCACAGAGGATGGGGTTGGGGTGGGCTGAAGCCCCCTGACAGAAGACCCGGGAGTTTCGGTTGGCTAGGAAGGACTGGATCCAGGCAGTCGCCTGGTTAGAGAAAGCCGCTGATGCTGTCAGATGTTCCGTGAGGATCGACCAGGTCAAAGGCTGCTGAAAGATCTAGCAGTAGGAGAATGGCTAAATTGCCCTTATCCTTCGCCTCGTCCATCTGAATTTTTAGGTCCAGGAGGGCTGTTTCTGTTCCGTGCCTTGGTCTGAAGCCAGATTGTCTAAGGCCCAGGAGGTTGTTCTCTTCCAGGTGCTTCTGGATTTGCAGGTAGGCCACTCTAAGATCTTTAGGATGTAGGGAACGGTGGTGATTGGCCTGTAGTTGGTTGGGTTATTATGGTCTAGGTTCGGTTTCTTTTTAGTAGGGGCATGACCCAGGCCTCCTTGAGGCTGCTAGGGACTGAGCTTGATTTGAAGGATGAGTTCATTAGGGCTGTTTTGAAAGGGGCCAGATTGTTGGCACCTTCCTGGATGATGGGAGCTGGACATGAGTCCCCTTGGCATCTGGAGGGCTTGAGGCCTTTGATGCTTTCCTCTTCAGTAGATACCAGGGAGAAGAAGGGGGATGTTGGGGCTTTGGAGGTGGGTGGTGGTGGAAGGTTTGCTTTTTTGGCTTGGCTGAGCTTTTTCTGTTCGATTTTGGATTGTAGCATGGCAATTTTGTCTGCCAAGGCTTTTTGGATCCTCTCACACCAGTCTGCATCTTTCACGCAGGTTTCTGAGGGTGTGGAAGGGGACTTGAGTCCCCTGAGGATGGTGAAGAGCTCCTTTGATTTAGATTTGGCGCTCTCACTTCTGTTGTCGTAAGTCTCTTTTTTGGCCCTGAGGATGGAGTTTTTGTTACTTGTATATCATTATTTGTATTTTTGTATTTTACTCTGTAACCGAAGCTGAAAGTGTTCTTGTATCTCCTGCGCCCTGATACCCCTGGGTCTGGGGCACAATACAAATAAACCTCCAGTTCCTCACAGGTCCCAGGCCCCCCGCCAGTCTTTGCATTTGCCTCCGGGCCTCTGCACTATGTTCAGCACTACTGCACTTGCAGGATACGTTCTATGAGAGCGTAACCTCTCTGCACTTAACTCAGGCCCCCCCACACACCCCCTCACACTTCCGTCTGTACACTTGCATGACCTGAATTTACTAGGCCTAGTAACTTATGTTCTTTTTTCCCCTTTGTGTCCCCTCCCTAGTTTGGTTGCACCTGAAACAATTCATGCACTTGCACTAGGAGAAATGCCGTCAGGCCTAATACGCTAGGTACTTTTATTGTTAGATCATTTGGACTCAAGACCTAAGAATGACTACTGTATTCCCTTGCTCTCTTCCTGCCTTCGAGCGCTTTGAAGCACTTCACTTGGGTATAAGCGCTGTACAAATAAACAAATAAAAAGATGTAGGCCTTAAATGTTGACCTCTGTAGTTGCCGGCTCCCGCCTCCTGGTGCTTGTGATTAGTTGAAATAGTCTGGAGGCAGCCTATTGGAGGGGAGCATGCTTTGGACAAAGGATGGCTCCACTGCCCCAGGCAGTGGCGGCCATCTTAGAGAGTGTCCACTGTGCACACATTCCATGCAGAAGATTTCGATTTTGCCCACTTAAAGCATGTGGAATAACATACATGCAGCAGTAAAGTAAACGCTTTGTTGCACATTCAATTTGTGACAAAATTCTCGATAAAGGCGCTTTTTGCGCCCATGTTAGATGAAGTTGCAATACATTGACAGATTTCTTTTTCAAAGAGACCAGATGAAAAGGCAAGTGCCTGGTGAATTCTGAGCACCAAATTGAGCTTAGCATCCGGAAAATCTGCTTAATGGGAGAGGAGGCAGTGGGGGCTGGAGGGCGCACAATGGATCAGTTTCTTCTTCTGCAGCGAAATCTAATCTAGGGTAAATCTGGGAGCTAACTGGATTGCTCAAGATTAGGTCTGTGCTGGATGGGAAAGTGGGATGGACTGGAGCGTCATTGGCAAATCACCCATTACATGCCCGAAGGCCTGAGGTGTACATAAAGCTTATTTCCCCTGCAAAAGGTGAAGAGGTGGATCTGAACACACGGCTGCAATCCCCCAGACTTGTTCTTCTAGAGCATATCGGCTGATGTCACACTATTGTCTTCTAATTGGGTGTTTAGGTCTCCCAGCACTAATAAGATACTGTTAGGAGATTTGGCCATATGTTCAGATTTCTCGATCAGGGTTTACTCTTAGAAGCAAAATGATGGTTGGTTTTGTCTTGGGTATATATTCCGGCCAAAGGCTTTAAAACCTCCTAGACCGGGGACTCAATAGGAATCTGTTTACAGGATATACCCAGACTTAAATGATTCCACTTTGAGTCCACTTTTCGGTCTACCCCTAGACGATCTTGTAACCAAACGGTGGTAAGTGCGATAGCCTATTTAGTGAGTAGACTGCAGGGACCATGTTTTCTGAAGGGATATTCGTATGTTTTTCTTTTATCTTGTGCCAATCAGGATTTATTAAAAGCAGTAACCTTAATCCTTGTTTCACATGAAAAAGTCATCTTAATCCCTTTTTTTAAAGAGTCTAGAGCCCCCCTTGTGATCCTTCAGGGAGCCAGCCCCCCCCCAGGTTGAAGACCACTGTTATAGATGGAGCCGATCCTCTAAGGGCACCATCGAATAAAGCTGAGAGACTCCATCACTTTACCTCCCAAGGCATCCAAGGAACTGTGACTAGGAAGAGAGGCTTACTCCTGCAGGGGTTACACAAGGGTCACTGGTTCATCCTAAGCCCAGGTCCTTTGCTGCTTCCCAGAATTTTGTTGGGTAGTGGGATTTGTAAAGACAAGAAAAGACAGTGAATGAACACATAAGGACTGGGCAATAGCAAAGTATCGCCATTTATTGCAGGTTGCTCAGGTTGGGGGATGGTCACACAATTGCATTTGGGTTCTAACAAGTACTCTGCCAACGTTCCAAATAACTGCCTGTATTTCTACATATGTGGTTTTGAGGTTAAACAGTGTTTAGTTATTAAAGTGCATTGTCTCCAGAACGGGGTCTGGAATGGATTCACATGCTCATGAATATTCCCTGTTGTCCGGCTGGGAATCCTCAGTAAAAAAGAAAAGCAGTTTCGTTTTAGCTTGAAAACTGCAGTTTGAATGGATTGTGTACTCCAACGTATTCCTCATCTTTGACATGTAATGTCCAGCTTTGGCTGCTTCAGAAAACATTCGGCACAGGGCGCCCTGCGTCAATGGCGTCGAGTTGATATCTCTCAAAGGCCTCCGTCGAGGGTGACATCAGATGTTATAAGTAACACGCACGGCGTCCGTTGGCCTCAGTTCCGTTTTTCCGCAAACATGTTTGCTTCGAAACTCGGCACACATCGTTCGATTCTAACTGCGTAGTTACTTTTTTCTCTCAAAGAAAATGTCTTAGTCTTCTACACCAATGAAACCTCGGTCGGGATTCATCTAGGTCTGTGGTGCCTGGGCGAAGGCCACGACACAGATTCCTGTTTGAAGTGTCATGCAATGAAAGGCCTTGCAGGAATGAAAGGAGAAGCTGCAGGTAGGCAAGATATCCAAGCCCCATAAGTCCAGACATGCTCTTTCTTCGTCCGCTGAGATGAGTGGTGACTTTCCCCGGTGTAAGAAGGATAATCGTTCAAGTCCCTCGGTGGTGCCCACCTCTCTTCGTCCTCGGCCAAGCATTCGAGAAGGAGGCACCACCGGTCACCTTCCTCGTTGTCATCGTCAGGCGGCACCCCCCCAAGAGGCTGAGATGCCCTTCTAAAAAATCGACACCTGCGGAGTGGGAAGCATTCCGGGTAGATATGCTAAAGAACTTCGAAAAGCAGGGCAAAGCTCTGTCCGCGCCTTCAATAGAAGCCGGCAAGAAGCGTTCTCGACCGGAAACTCATGCGCAGTCGAGCCTGAGTGGACGGCGTGATCCACATCGAGAACTCACGATGCCTCGATTGGAGAAGGATCACTTGATACATGGCGATCGCTAGAGGTCGTCGACACCCTCAAAGCCTGCAAAATCCTCGAGGCCCTCGCCACCAAAAAATGTCAAAGGAGCCCGTTGCGTTCCCAACCTCGAAGGCCTTCGGCGCCATCGATGGCACTGTCGACGCCGAAACCGAAAACCATCAACGCCAGCTGGGCCAGGTGTTGGTTCAGCACCCTTTGCCTGAAAAGCCTCATAAGAAAGCTAAGGCCAAGACTATGTCGACGGCTTTGGTTCCAAAGCCAGTGAGCTCTACGCCAGAAAATACCTTTACCCCTCTACCACTCTGCATAATGCCAGTGGCATTGACACCTCTCCCGAATTGGAGTTCGGCAGGCCAGAACCAGAAGAGCATACCGGCAGCTCATGTCCAGGGTGGTGGAGTATCTGGGCTGGTCCAGACCCACAGTACAATTTGATCAGGATGATCTCACCAATATTTTAGATCAAGGTTGCCTACTGACTCCATATTACCCTTCCATGTGGCGCTGCAAAAAAGGGTGGCCAGAAATTGGGAGACCCTGGATACCAATCCGGCGGTGAACAAGTCCCTTACGAGAGATTCTGGAGAGTCTGGTGTTCCAGTCAGCCACAGCTACCTCGAACAAGGCAGCGTACCCTACCATCCCTCCTGATGGGGACGACAAGCGCATGGATGGATGGGCACGGAAGGTATTTTCAGCTGGGAGTATGGCCCTGAAGTCGGACAACTCCACAGGTGCCCTAGCAAAATTTTAATACTTGTGGGAGTGCATATCCATGGAGGCGGAGCATAATCCAGAAGGGGATGAAAGGAACGGCGTCCTCGCTATTAAGGACGTCAAGGAAGCCATGTGAGTCCCTTCAGTCTGGATTGGACACTGCAGATAGCATCAGCAGGGCCATGGCCACGAGCCCTGTGATGCGCAGATTTGCGTTGTTGCGGAAGTCAGGTTTTACACTGGATGTGCAGGCTCGTCTTCTCAACATGCCATTTGACAGGTCTCACCTTTTTGGTAGCAAGGCTGACGAGAGCCTTGAGAAGTTGCAGACCTCGAAGGCGGCTTCCAAATCTTTAGGTGCCGCTGTTGGGCAACCTCAGCGTTTTCGTCCGGTGGGACAGCTGTGGAGGAGGCGATCTTTTTGCTAATATTCCTCGTTTGTAAAGGTGAGAGGAATGGCCAAAGAGGCCAGCGGAAGTTCCCTCGTGGTGTACGAGGTAGTGGTGCCAAGCCAGTTCCAGCTACCTTGCCATCAGCAGCTGCAGCAACCGCTTCAAAACCACTTTGAGAGCTTGCGTCACGTGTCACCGGTGGGGGGCAGATTGTCCAGCATCTCGAAAAATGGCGAGCCATTAATTCAGATGCGTGGGCTATGGAGACAATAGCCCACAGTCACTGCCTCCCATTCATAACGCAGCCTCGCACCAATCCACGGGGAAACACTCTTTGAGGATTCCAGATCCGATCCTTGCGCAGGAAATTTTAACCCTGCTGTAGAAAGGTACTATAGAACCAGTGCCTCTAATGGAGAGGAACAAGGGTTTGTATTCCCCATATTTTGTTATCCCCAAGAAAGACGGAGGACTGAGACCCATCTTGGACTTGAAAAGACAAATTCAAGATGGTCACACTTCCTCAAATCCTTCAGGCTCTCCAATTAGAGGGTTGGTTGGTGTCATTGGACCTTCAGGATGGATTATTTTCATATGCCAATCCATCTCAAGCACAGGAAATGCCTGAGGTTCGCTGTTGGCGGCTCCCACTATCAATTTCGAGTCCTGCCTTTCGGGTTGACCTCCACCATGAGGGTCTTCACCAAACTAATGTTGGTGGTGGCAGCGCATCTCAGATTAGGGGGATTCACGTCTACCCCTACCTGGACGATTGACTGATCCGGGCGCGTTCTCCTGAACGGGCCTTGGATCACCTCAGCGTTACCCACCACTCCCTACACAGACTGGGCATCTCCCTCAATTTCAAGAAGTCACACAAGGCACCTTCCCAACAGCTCCAGTATATCGGGGCAGTTTTAGACACGTCCTTGGGGAAAGTGCTCGCCACCCAAGCTGAGGGCACAAGACATTATCCAGATGGTAACAAAGTTTCAGAATGCCCACTGTCTACCGGCCTTCGAATTCCTAAGGTTGCTTGGCCTCATGGCATCCTGTATTTACCGGGTTCCAGAGGACCATTTACGAATGAGATCCCTACAGTGGGCTCTCCGAACACAATGGTCCAAGTTCTCTGAACAGATGTCGGATCTACTGCAGGTCCCGATCAAAGTTACGCAGGATCTTCTATGGTAGGCCTGAGAGGAAAATATCCTGAAGAAGGAACCTTTTTGGCAACCATGGCCAGAGACCACTGTAGTGACGGACGTCTCACTCACCGGGTGGGGTGCCCACACCAACGATTTGACAGCCAGCAGTCGTTGGTCTCCATCGGAGTCCAAACTACATATCATTCTTTTGGAGCTGAGGGCAATCGGACTAGCGCTCAAGGCCTTCCTGCCCTCTGTCGGGGGGAAAGACTGTCCTGATAATGACAGACAACACAGTGGCCATGCATTACCTCAACAAGAGAGGTGTAGGGTCCCTACCACTGTGCAGAGAGGCAATGCAGCTCTGGTACTGGGCAATTCGAAAAGCAATCTCCCTATCAGCAGTTCACTTGGCCGGGGAGGAGAACACGGCGGCGGACGCTCTGAGCCGGCAAAGCACAGTCTCCCACGAGTGGTAACTAGCTCAGGAAGTCTTCAAGAGATCTTCGCCCTTTGGGAAACCCCTCAAGTAGATCTGTTTGCAACCTGGATCAACCGGAAGTGCAAAGTTTTTGCTCAAGGGAATTTCGCCCGAGAGGATCTTTAGGAGACGTGTTTGTGGTGAATTGGGATTTTCCACTGCTATATGCGTTTCCCACTGATCCCGTCATTCCTCAAGTAATCAAGAGGTTGAGCTGGTTTGGGAGCCACATGATCCTAATTGCCCCGGATTGGGCCAGGAGGACATGGCACCCGGACCTAAAATGTTTTATGTGTGCACCATTTGAACCTTTACACACATGTCCATTGAGGATGTTAACCTTCAAAACTATACTGTTGGTTGCTCTAACATCTGCACGTAGAGTGAGCGAGTTGCGGGCACCCTCTTCAAAGCCACCCTTTACCGTATTCCACAAGGACAGGGTTGTGTTGAGGGTTAAACCCTCCTGTCTACCTAAAATAGTATCAGACTTCCATCAAAATCAGAAAATTGTTCTGCCAGCGTTTTATCCTCCACCGCATTCCCAGCAAAGAGGAAGAAAGGCTCCATAGATTGGACCCTAGAAGAGCTTTAAGCTTTTGTGTCTAGGACGTCCAAGTTTAGAGTGGACGATCAGCTCTTTATAGGATATACTGGATGCAAATTAGGGGAAGCTGTTTCAAAACAGATCTTGTCTAGGTGGATCATCCTTATGATTTCAGAATGTTAGACTGGCGGACAAGGACCCACCAGAGGGGTTGAGGGCACATTCCACCAGGGCCATAGCCTTTTCCACAGCCCTGCAAAGGGGTGTCCGCATTCAAAACATCTTTGATGCTGCAACGTGGTCATCGTTGCACACGTTCATCAAGCATTCTTGCTTGGATACTTCCCATGCTCAGGACGTCGCTTTTGTTAAGGCAGTGCTTTTATTCTACCCGGTGACAATTGGCAAATCTAAATTCTCCACCAGTCTTGGATACTTCTTTGGGAGTCGTCAATGATGAGGAAAACATTGGAGGACACAATCCATTCAAAGAACAAGCAACTTACCAACTGATAACGTTCTTTCTACTGGATGTTCCTCCAATGTATTCCTCATCGCCCTCCCATCCTACCACTCTTGTCGAATTCCCATTCTATTACAGCTGTCGTTCCAACAAGCCTGACTACTGCCTGCCTGTACTAATGTGCAACTTTTCTAACACAAGGAGGGGATAAACCGAACTGAGGCCAATGTGGTGCTGTGCGTGCTACTTATAACATCCGATGACGTTACCCTCGACTGAGGCCTTCGAGAGACGTCGACTCAATGCAATTGACACAGGGTGACCTCTGCTGAAAGTTTTCTGAAGCAGCTGAAGCTGTACGGCAACCTTTGAGGGACATCGACGCTACGCCATCGAGCACAGCACCTTCTGGTGTGGAATTTATTGTTCAGAAGCAGCAAAGATGATGATATGAATATCAAAGATGAGGAATACGTTGGAGGAACATCCAGTTGAAAGGGACCAGTTGGTAAGTAAGTTGTTCTTCGAATGGATTGTGTCCTCCCATGTATTCCTCATCTTTGATATTCATATCATCTTTGCTGCTTCTGAACAACAAATTCCATACCAGAGGGCGCTGTGCTCGATGCCGTAGCGTCGATGTCCCTCAAAGGTTGCTGTAGAGCATCAACGTCATCCGTAGTACAAATGGATCGAGCCGCACACGTTGGCTTCAGTTCCATTTTTCCAACAGCTTTTGCTTCATGTATTTGAAAACAGCGCTTCACTATTTCATCAAGATGTCTTCATCTTGGAATCCTTCTACCCCAAGAACTGGCATCAAAAAATGTCATAATTGCGGGAAGAATATGTTGATCACTGATCACCATCGAGTTTGTCTATGGTGCCTGAGTCCCGACCATCGGATCGATGAATGCTGTTCCTGTAAGGCCATGACACCTAAAGCTCTCAAGGAACGGCAAGGTAAATTGGTGGTGGGGAAAGTAACTTCAAAGACCTCTTCGAAGATAATTGGAGACTCCAGGGAGTTTAGACTCGTCACGGCGTAGGTTGACAAAGCCTCGATCGAGTAGTCGGGCGAGGAAATCTTCGTCTTCGAAGAAGTGACATCACCGATCTCCTTCTTGTTCTTCTTCGTCTTCTGACTCCACAGGGGTTATTTCTTGTCCAACTAAACATGACTCCCCTAAGAAAAGGGCGGCCTTCAGAGCCTCAGTGATGCAAATCTTTGAGGATGCGGCCCGACCCCCTCAAAGAAGTCGCGCAAACACCATACCCCAGCTCATCCCTCGGATGACAGATTAGACTACTAAACGCTCAAAATCCGGCGAGAAATTGTTGAGGTTACCGTCTAGAGAACCTTCTCTGGTACCTAAAGTAAAAAGAGCAAGTCGAGCCTTTCGGTACCTAAATCGTAGGCAGTGCCAGACAAAATGGCGTCAGGATCCAAAACGTCATCGACACCTGTGTCAAAGGTTTTGTCGACGCCAGTGTCCAAGGTTTCCTCAACACGTGTTGAAGGATCCGTCAACACCATTCTCAACGCCTTTGTCAAAGAATCCTTCGAGTTTATCGAAGCCATTGAGTACGAAATCTATGCCAACGCCTTCATGGCCTCACCCCTCGGTAAGGTCTATATCCATTTACCAAGAAAATACCTTTTCAAGTCTATAGCTTCACTTTATGAAGAGGAACAATCCTCTAAAGAATATTCTTCCCCATTTGGGTTCAAGTATGGAACAAAAGACTCTCCTGAGGAGCAAATTGATCCAGATTCAAAAATGTCCGGTCTCTAACTGTCTCCAATCAGCTAGTGGCATAGACACTTCGCCTGAATTGGAATTCGACAGACCTGACCCAACTGGTTTGGTGTGCATTATCAAATAAACAAACAAACTGATCATGCCGATTCAGCATATAGAAACATTATGAATGGGGTTGTAGAGTTCATGGGCTGGAACAGAAATTCAACCATAGACGAGCAAGATGATATGACCGATATTCTGAGCCAAGTTCCTCCGAAAGATCCAGTACTACCTTTTCACATAGCCCTTCAAAAGAAGGTCATAGCTAATTGGGAGACCCCAGAATCTGGACCTGCAGTAAACAAAAATGATGCAAGAAAATACAGACCATCATCATCCTTTCCAGAATATTTAACTTGGCACCCGACACCTGAAAGCTTAGTGGTCCAAGCAGCTACACAAGGCAGTCTGCTTATCCATCATTTCCCCCCCGATAGGGATGAAAGAATTGATGCATGGTCACGAAAACATTTTTCTTCAAGCAGTACGGCTTTAAAGTCAACCAACGTCACTTACACCCTTTCCAGATTCATCTACTCCCTGTGGGACTGTATTAGTATGGCAGCTCGGCACATTCCGGAAGACGAGGAAAGAGACTGCTTCCTGGCTATTGTGAAAGATGGAAAGGAGGCATTGTGGGAATGTCTGTTGTCCGGATTGGACACTGCTGACTTCATCAGCAGGTCCATGGCTTCTAGCACTGTGCTACGCAGATTTGCGTGACTGTGAAAGCCGGGCTTTGCACCGGATGTGCAAGCCAGACTACTCAATATGCCCTTTGACGGCTTGAGGTTGTTCGGCAGCAAGACTAGTTTTGTTTGAAATTTGCCTGCATCCGCTGACAGGCGGTAGAGCCGGCCTTTTTAATGGCCTTCTAAGGCCCTGTGGAGACGGTGAGGATGTGTCGTGCAGCCGTAAGTACCGTATTCCCCTCTCTTCTTAGATCTTAGACTTAAAAAAAATGCGCACATTAAGGAGTCCTATGTTCTCCTCTACAATATTAATAGCAACTGCTTGTATATATTTAACCTTTTTAGCTCCGGACTACGACACCACTCCTAACCTTAAAATGGCCACCACTCATACAAATAGTCTAACCTGCATTCAATTAGACAAACCTATTTGAGCACTCCAGCAGCCCTTAATGTACGACACCCAACCTAGCAACACCATTTCTAGAAATGAAAGACTACGTTCAAGGTTAACCAAATTACATGAACCGTAAGCAAGAAACCTAACCCTTACTAATAATAGGAAAAAAAATAACCTGCCCTCAAACTCCTAATAACTAAAAACGCCAACACAATCCTCTGTCGGCATATGCGCCATTCAACCATACTACTTCAAAGACCCAAATTACA
Organism: Ambystoma mexicanum; assembly: GCF_040938575.1. NCBI lineage: Eukaryota > Metazoa > Chordata > Amphibia > Caudata > Ambystomatidae > Ambystoma > Ambystoma mexicanum. Next base: position 1,545,666,528 of record NC_090922.1, read on the forward strand.
AACCTCTCATCTTCACTAGTCGCCTTCAACCCTAACCTCAAAGGCGCGCTAATTAACGCAAGATCGCTGGTTGCACATGGAACAGAGATTTCTGACATTATCCAGTAAGAACATCTTGACTTACTGGCGATCACCAAATCATGGCTACATGCTGCTGCTGACCCAGCCCTCTCACTGGCTATCCCCAACGGTTACACTATCCTAAGATCTGATAGAAATGAAGCACAAGGAGGAGGCATTGCCCTCCTTGCTAAATATAATCTCCCAATTATACTTGAGTCTTCCCTCGACATTGTCATGTGAGTATCTCACAGCTAAGCTTACCATCAACAACTCTCAGACACTCCACTCACTATCCATCTGATATATAGACCACCAGGCCATATTGGTACTTTTGAGGAAGATATCTCTAAGATATTGTCCAACAACTTAAAAGACTCTTCTCAAGTCCTACTACTGGGAGATATGAACCTAGGATTCAACGATCCCAATGACACATCTGCATGACCAACGCTCTAATTGAACTAGGCCTCACCCAGCCAGAGAGTGCTTCATGCCACCCATAACAAAGGAAGAACACTCGATTGGGTGGCAGACTACAATTGCAATGCCTTAATTATGTCCATATCACCTCAGATTTGGACAGACCACTTCCTAGTGACCTTCTCCCTAGCTACTGAAAAACCTAGCTCCATGCCCATCTCACTAGCTCCACCTATTCCTACTAGAAACAAAAAAAACATTACCTATGATAACTTACTCCCGCTCATTATCCCTACTCTCAATGCACTCCCTGATAACTTAGGGGCTGATGCATTGGTCAAGGCATATAATCAAGTTATGTCCACGTCACTAGTTGTAATAGCTTCACTTAAAATGAGACAAAGTAAACCGAAAGCCCACCTTAATTCATGGTACACTTCACACCTTAAAGTGCTACGTACAAAAAAGACAGTATGAAGCATCTGGAAATTACTACCGTCTAAGGAAAACAAGACCAACCTTAGTACTATAACTGCCATCTACAAAAATGAAATAATTCTAGCTAAACGTGAATCCTATAATTCCAGAATTTCAGAAGCCGATTCTAGCATGAAGGTGCTCCGTCATATTAAGAGCTAGAAGCCCCTATCCCAGTGCCGGAAAATTGCACTAAAGATAAACCGCGGTGTGCTAACCTACAGCAAGCACTAGCCAATAAAGTTATGACCCTACAAACAGAAATCACCAAGAAAAAAGCCTTACTAACTAGCACTGCTCCTACCACAACTGATCATGCACTACCAAACAAACTCTGCTGAACCCCCCTGTTTTCTGAGTTCTCTAAAGCCACTATAATTGAAACTGAAAAAATAATTCTATCTCTTAAACCCTATGTCAGGGTGATCAATGCCCTGCTCAACTCATAAAGGATGCAGCCAGAGACTTGTCCCCATTCATCACGAAACTCATTAATTCCTCCTTTTCAACAGGCATTATCCCATCCAACCTTAAAGAATCTTGGGTACTCCCATTACTTAAAAAACAGACATTACACCCATCCATACCTACAAACTACCGCCCGATTACGACAGTGCCTTTTCTTCTGAAAATCGTACACAAAATGGCCTACTCCCAAATATAAAAACATTTGTACACCCTCTGCCTTGGAAATGGGATTTACTCCCTTTATGAGTTCAGAACAATTGAGAACTATGTCCTCAATCTTGGAAGAGGGTGAATTGTCTGAACGGTAAGACACATTTGAGTTGCAGGGACCTGTAACCCCAATTAGAGAGGAATTTTCCTCTGAAGAACGCAGGTTAAAGGATCTTCATGATTCCTTACATGAGGCAAGTGGATTAGACACTTCCACTGAGGTGGAGTTTGCTAGGCCAGACCCGGGGGAGCATGCTGAAACCCGCTATAGAGCCTTAATGGCCAGGATCACAGAGTTCATGGGGCGGTCTGCACCTTCACAATCTTTCCAACAAGATGACCTCACGGATATTCTTGACAAAGGCCCACAGGAGGATCCTGTGGTGCCTTTTCATAAAGCTCTTCAGAGGAAGATCATGACAAACTGGGAAACCCCAGATGTCGTAGCAGCAGTAAATAAAAAACTGTCTACAAAAAACAGGGTATCTTCTACAGACCCGGAGTTTTTGTCTAAACACCCATCCCCAGAAAGTCTGGTGGTACAGGCAGCATCCTCTACCGATGTCAAGACGGCTTATTCTACCGTCCCACAGGACAGGAACGATAAAAAATATGATGCTATGGCAAAGAAAGTCTTTTCAGCATGTAGCATGGCATTAAAATCTGTGAATGCTACTTGCACCCTTGCTAGGTTCAGCCATACACTTTGGGAGTGTGCTTCTACAGCGGCTGACTGCATCCCGGAGGGAGAAGAAAGGGATGCGTTCCAGAATATTATACAGGACGGTAAAGACGCTATGTGCGAATCCCTCCAGACGGGCATTGATTCGGCTGACAGTATCAGCAGAGCAATGGCGGCAAGTACATCAACCAGGAGATTCGCTTGGTTGAGAGTCTGGTTTTGCCCCAGATGTGCAAGCCAGACTCTTGAACATGCCATTCGATGGCTCTTCTTTGTTCGGGAAAAAGGCGGATGACAGTTTAGAGAAACTGCAAACTTCAAAAGCAGCAGCTAAATCCCTAGGAGCTGCAATCCGTCAGACTCCTTTTCGACCCACAGGAACCTCTGCGAGGGGCAAGTCCTTTCGCTTCTACTCCGCATTCGGAAGAGGTAGAGGACGACCGGTTCAAAGGGGACAAAGAAGAACTACCCGAGGTGGACGGGGTAGATATTCAAAAGCCGCAGCAACAGCAGGTGCCTCTTTACCATCGGCATCTGCATCAGCCGCCCCAAAACCACTCTGAGGACTTCCCTCACAGGACACCTGTAGGAGGCAGGTTGACTCAACATCTGGCGGTATGGCAGGCTATCACGTCAGATGCTTGGGCATTGGAAACAGTTGCCCAAGGTTACTGCCTGCCTTTCCTACGTATACCTCAGTCATCCACCGGGGATCAGCTCTCAGAAAGCTCCAGATCCGCTCCTCTTGCAGGAAATTTTGGACCTGCTAGAGAAAGGTGCCATAGAACCGGTACCTGTAGTGGAGAGGAACAAGGGCTGGTACTCCCCTTACGTTCTCATTCCAAAGAAAGACGGAGGACTGAGACCCATCTTGGACTTGCGAGAGTTGAACAAATTCCTCAGAAAAGACAACTTCAAGATGGTCACTCTTTCTCAGAACCTCCAGGCCCTTCAGTTCCAGGACTGGTTGGTATCTCTGGACCTTCAGGACGCTTATTTCCCTGTGCCTATCCTTCTCAAACACAGGAAATACCTGAGGTTCGCAATTGGCAACTCTCACTATCAATTTCGAGTGCTGCCATTTGGGCTGACCTCCGCCCGAGGGTCTTCACCAAGTTAATGTCGGTAGTGGCTGCAAGTCTAAGGAGGAAAGGGATTCACGTCTACCCCTACCTGGACGATTGGTTGATCAGGGCTGTTTCTTCGGAACAAGGTCAGATCCAGCTAAATCATGTGTGCCACTTCCTTCACAGACTGGGCTTCTCCCTCAATTTAAAGAAGTCACAAATGATACCATCGCAGAGACTCCAGTTCATAGGAGCGATCCTTGGCACTTCCCTGGGAAAAGCCTCGCCACCAGAGGTGAGGGCTCAAGATATTCTACAGATGGTCACCAAGTTCCAACATGCCCAACGTCTCCCATCCTTCGACTTTTTGAGGTTGCTAGGCCTCATGGCTTCCTGCATTTTCCTAGTGCCAGAGGCTCGCTTGAGAATGAGATCCCTCCAGTGGGCACTGAGGACTCAGTGGTCACAATTCTCAGGGAGAATGACAGATCTTCTTCAAGTTCCCGACAGAGTAGCTCGAGACCTTCTGTGGTGGGCCTGTCAGGAGAACATTCTGAAAGGAGAACAGTTTTGGCAACCCTGGCCGGAGATAACAGTAGTCACGGATGCCTCACTCACGGGGTGGGGAGGCCACGCCAACGACTTGACCATCAGCGGTCGTTGGTCTCCATCGGAGTCCAGACTACATATCAACCTGTTAGAGCTGAGAGCCATCAGACTTGCGCTGAAGGCGTTCCTGCCAGCTGTACAAGGGAAGAACGTCCTGATAATGACGGACAACACGGTGGCCATGCATTACCTCAACAAAAGAGGAGGCGTAGGATCACTACCCCTGTGCAGAGAGGCGATGCAGCTCTGGTTTTGGGCAATCCAAGAAGGAATCTCTCTATCGGCAGTTCACCTAGCCGGAGAGAAGAACTTGACAGCGGACGCTCTGAGCAGGCAGGGCACAGTCTCCCACGAGTGGGAACTAGCTCAGGAAGTCCTTCAAGAGATCTTCGCCCTTTGGGGAACCCCTCAGGTAGATCTGTTCGCCACCAGCCTAAACAGGAAATGCGACCTGTTCTGCTCAAGGGAATTTCCCCCGAGAGGAGCTCAGGGAGACTCGTTCATAGTGGACTGGGAGTTTCCGCTTCTGTACGCGTTCCCACCGGTCCCTGTCATTCCTCAAATGATCAGGAGGTTGAGAAGATTCCGGAGAACCATGATCCTAATTGCCCCGGATTGGGCCAGGAGAACGTGGTACCCGGACCTTCTAGACTTGTCCATCTGCCCTCCAATTCGACTTCCACTCAGAGAGAACCTACTCACACAGAAGGGAGGTCAGGTTCTCCATCCAGACATCAAAACCCTCCACCTTCACGCTTGGCTTCTGAAAGGCTGAGGTACAAGGATTGGGACCTCCCTGATGATGTTATGGAGGTGTTGCTTTCGGCAAGGAGGCCAGCAACAAAGTCTTTATACCGCTGCCGTTGGAACAGATTTTGCAGCTGGTGTAGAGAACAGAATATCGACCCTTTTTCATGTGGTACACCAATGGTTTTGTCCTTCCTACTATATTTGCAAATTCAGGCCTTCAAGTTGGCACCATTAAGGGCTATCTCGCAGCGCTATCCATCTTTAAGCGTACTGCGGAAGAACCATCCTATTTCAAATTACCCCTGGTAATACAGTTTTTAAAGGGGTTAACCAATGTTTATCCCCCAAGACCATTCCAAGTTCCCCTATGGGATTTAAACTTAGTACTAACTTTCCTGATGGGCACACCTTTCGAACCTCTCCATTCTTGTTCGTTAAGATTCCTTACCCTTAAAACTGTTTTATTAATAGCACTTACATCTGCTAGAAGGGTGAGCGAATTACAAGCTCTTTCTTGTAAACCCCCTCACACAATATTTCACAAAGACAAAGTTGTCCTGCAAGTGAAGCCTAATTTCCTCCCAAAGGTGGTTTCTGAATTCCATATCACTCAGAAGATTACCCTACCATCTTTCTATCCTCCTCCTCACCCGGGGAAAGAGGAAGAGAGGTTACACAGGCTAGACCCTAGGAGGGCTTTAAGTTTTTACAGCAGTAAGACTAGCCAGGATAAAACTGGCAGACCAGCTGTTTGTAGGTTACGCAGGTCACAAGCTGTGGTTACCAATAACTAAGCTGACCATTTCCAGATGGATCATTCTAGCCATTCTGGAATGTTATAAACTGGCAGGGAAAGTGCCCCCTCAAAACCTTAGGGCTCATTCGACCAGAGGTATTGCAGCTTCTTCGGCCCTCAAAAGAGGCGTGCCGGTTAAAGACATCTGTGCGGCCGCTACATGGTCGTCTGTCCATACCTTTACACGTTTTTACAATTTGGATTCCTCCTCCAGTCAAGAGACTAGGTTTGGAAGGGCTGTACTGCATTCTATTCATCAATAGAAGACAGCGTGAAGTCAGTACTCCCTCCTCCAATAATAGAATACTGCTATGGGGGCCTATCTAAGATGAGGAATACGTCGGAGGACACAATCCCTTCGAAGAACAAGTTACTTCTTACCTTGTAACGTTCTTTCGACGGGATGTTCCTCCGACGTATTCCTCATCGACCCTCCCATCCATCCCCGCAGTTCTACTTCCCTTATTGTTGCAGCTTACGCTCCTTCAGGGTGATTAGTTTAGTCCAGAAAGTATTATTGTGGGCTACAAAACGGAACTGAGCAACGGACGCTGCGCGCGGCCTTTATAGGCAGGATGACGTCGACATGGCGGCTGTCGAGGGACATCGATTCGGAGGACGTCGACGCGCAGCGCCCTCTAGAGAGAGAGAGAACATTTTCCGAGGCCTGCAGAGCTGGAAGGAGATATCTAAGATGAGGAATACGTCGGAGGAACATCCCGTCGAAAGAACGTTACAATGTAAGAAGTAACTTGTTCTTCTCTGCCATTGACACAAGTGGTCTCGACCGTTCTCGGACCGCAGACGGTAACGACAACGTCGGGGCCAGCTTCAGCTTCGTCGACGGAGATCCCGCAAGAGGCCTGGCGACCTGAGGTATATGACCCAGTTTTGCCGGAGACACTACTGCAGCAAGAGGCCTTGTCGATGTCCTCGGGAGATGAGGATGTGAGAGTAGCTGGCCCTGCAGACATCGGGTTACGAGGGATTACCAGGCCTCTCTCTGGGCGCATTCCGGGGTCCACCCCTCTTCTCAATCTGCAGTCACTCTTGTCGCTGGAGGTCTTATCCACGTTGCAAACGTTGCTGAAGACACTGGACGAGGGACTACCTCAAACAACTCCGGCTAGATCGGCCATCGACCCGGGCCCCTCTCGTCGGCCACCTCCGTCAACCCCCAAGGCAGTGCCTGAGGGTGGAGACCTCTCGGCTTCACGCCATGAGGAAGGAGAGCCGATAGATTTGCACTCGGACAGTAGAGCCTTATCGGATGTCTCGCTTTCCCCCTCCAGGGATCCAACCTGGGAGTCTGAAGCGGAATTAGAAACCCCGAAAAGCCAGGCTCATCCGTCTCACCCGGACGACATTGGGTCATTTCACACCATGATGGCCAAGGCTTGTACAGAATTCGGGCTGGGCCAGGAAGAGGAGAGAAAGGACGGTTTTCTTTTCGACCACATGGGAAAGAGGAGAAGGTCGGTGTTTTCAGTACCCATCCTGGATCATGTGTGGCAGGAGAGGTTGCAGACCATGCTCCACCCTTTCTCGGAACCGGCGATAAAAGGTCTGGAGAAAAATATCAAGGCCCCAGAGGCTACCCCCAAGTGTCTCTCCTCCCAACCAACTCCTGACTCGGTGGTGTCAGCGGCGAGAAAGGCGAGGACCCAGCACAAGTGCACGACCCCCCTCACCCCTGGAAAGTGATGCCAGAAGACGGGATGCTTTCGGCAAAAAAGTGCTGTCGTAGGTGCTACCACAGTGAAAGCGGCCAATTCTCTGGCCATAGTAGCCAGATACGACAGGGAGATGTGGCATCGACTGGCTCCTATACTGGAGCATCTTCCGGAAGAAAATCAGTAACATCGCCGCCATACGGTCAGGGAAGGTGAAGAGGCCTCCAATCATGCCATAAACATCATGGTGGACCTCGCGGAATCGGGGTTTAAACAGGTGAATAACGGTGTGGTTCTCCGAAGGCAAGCATGGCTGAAATGCACCCACTTCCGACCGGAGGTGCAATACAAGGTGCTGGATATGCCTTTTGAGGGAGACCTGTTCGGCGAGAAGGTGGACGAGGCCCTGAAGAGCATGAAAGAGGACTCGGACACAGCGCGTTCCTTGGGGGCCCTCCAAAGTGGTCGAAGTTTCCGGTCTTTTCGTCCCTTCAGGGGAGCATCGGGAAATTCCAGATTTTCGGCATCAAGAGACAGATCCTTCAGTAGGCCAGCATAACCCTCCCAGGGATCTTCTCAAGCGGCAAAACGACGCCGGGACTACCAGGCCCCCAAGAAGAGAACAGGTTACTCGTCGTTGACGAGGGATAAACAGACCAAGGACCCGCAATGACGGGCATCGGAACGATCTGGGAGGCAGGGTATCATGCTACATCAACTAATGGGAGCAAATAACGGATCAATGGGTGTTGGACACTGTAAGATACGGACATTCCCTGCAATTCAAAAGCAACCCTCCGCACATTCCACCGGAGTTTGTAGCTCAACCCCATCTGAGCGTTTTGCAGCAAGAAGTAGCACTTAGGCTACAAAAAGGTGCTATAGTATTGGTTCCGTCGTCACAGAAGGGTCAAGGGGTTTATTCCCGATACTTTGTGGTGAAAAAACCGAACAGAAAGTGGCGTCCCGTTCTAGACCTGCGCGATCTAAACAAAACGTTGAAAAGCCTAAAATTCAAGATGCTCACGCTCCAAGAAGTGATCCGGTCAGTTCAAGAAGGGGACTTTCTGGCATCTCTGGACCTGCAGGACGCGTACTTCCACATACCGATGTGTCGGCGACACAAAGTTCTTAAGGTTTGTGGTAGGGCGGACTCACGACCAATTCACAGTACTTCCTTTTGGGCTGAAATCCTCTCCCAGAACGTTCACGAAATGTGTTGGTCCCGGTGGCGGCCTGGCTGAGAAGGCAAGGCCATCATGTATACCCGTATCTTGATGACTGGTTGGTGAGGGGGTCCTCCCCTATGTCGACTCACACAAGTTTGCAGGCCACCATGCTCCTCTTAGAACGGCTGGGGTTTGCTGTAAACTTCGAGAAATCCTAGTTAAAGCCATCGAGAAGCTTGGTGTTCCTGGGCGCACAGTTAGAGACCCAGTCAGGCTTAGTGAAACCATCCCTCGACAGAATCACCAAACTCAATCGATTGGCAGGTCAGCTGAAAATCAATACCAGACTGTTAGTGAGAAAATGTCAATTCTGGGTGCTATGGCATCCTGCATTCCTCTGGTGGGCAACTGCCGCCTGTTCATGAGGCCGGTTCAGGAGTTTCTGGCAGACCAGTGGATGCAGGCCCAAGGGCTCTGGTCCGACAAACTGACCGTCGACGACGACAAGCTCCTACTAGCTCTTCAGTGGTGGCAGAGCTTCCAGAATCTATCCAGAGGGGTACCCCTACAGGAGCCGGAGTTTCGGCTAACCATAGTGACGGACGCGTCCCTGACAGGCTGGGGAGCACACATGGGCACTGTACAAACGCAAGGTCGTTGGTCTCGGAGGGAATCTCTCCTGCACATCAACGTTCTGGAACTGAGAGCAGTGCACTGGGCCCTGAAGTCGTTCCTGCCGCACATGAGAGGGTCCACAGTGAGAATATTGACAGACAACACAACAGCGATGTTTTACTTGAGGAAGCAAGGGGGCACGCAATCCACAACCCTTTCCACCGAGGCTCAGAAGCTGTGGCATTGGGCTTTGAAACACAATATATCCATCGTAGCTCATCTTCCGGGTGTACGGAACGAGCAAGCGGACTCGCTCAGCAGAAATATGGGCCAAATTCACGAATGGGAGATAGACAGCGTTCAGAAATGGGGACGGCCTCCGCTGGATCTCTTCGCTACGCAGAGGAACAAGAAGTGCGGAATGTATGCCAGCAGGTGGCCACAGGAAGACTCTCTGGGGGAAGCGTTCTTCCCGTGGACGGACAAGTTCCTCTACGCCTTCCCTCCGTTCCCTCTAATACGGAGAACTCTGCAGTGGATATGCAGGTACAGGTGCCGGGTCATCCTAGTGGCACCGTGTTGGCCGAGGCAGCCGTGGTTTTCCGACGACCTTCACCTGTCAGTGGATCAACCAATAACGTTCCCGAAGGTTCCCAATCTCCTGTCCCGGGACGAGGGAACAGTGTGGCATCACAATGCAGACAGTCTCAATCTCACAGCTTGGCTCCTGACTTTTCGGAATTTGGTGCCTTGAGCATTTCGTCGGACTGTCGGAGGATCCTGCAAGCAGCGCACGCCCCTTCTACCAACAAGTCGTACGAGTGTAAGTGGAGAAGGTTCTGTACGTGGTGTCAAGGACAGACGGGAGTGCAACCTCTAAGGGTCACTCCGGAACAGCTTCTGCTACAACTAGCGAAGAACGGATTATCTTTTTCATCAATTAAGGTACACCTGGCGGCCATCTCTAGATTCACGAGGAGGAGGAGGAGGAGGAAGTTGTCTCCCTTGTTTAGTGACAGGTTGGTGAAACACTTCATGAGGGGTTTGTTCCGGACGTTCCCTCCGGTTAAACGTTTTTCACCAACGTGGAGCCTTAATATGGTGCTAGCAGGGTTAATGAAACCACCCTTTGAACCAATGGCCACATCGTCGATGAAGTTCTTGTCATGGAAAGTGGCGTTTCTAATAGCTATAACATCAGCTAGGCGGATCTCGGAGTTGCAAGCGTTGGTCATAGACCCTCCGTACCAAAGGTATTTTAAGGACAAAGTGGTTCTGTCAACGAATCCTCGTTTCATTCCAAAAGTTCCTACGGTTTATCATAAGCACTCATCCATTGTCCTGCCCACCTTTTTCGCGACCCCCCTCATCGGCTGCGGAAAAAGTCCTACATACCTTGGACGTAAAGAGCTTTAAAATTTTACCTTCATCGGACTCAGCAATTTAGATCTATGCAACAACTCTTCGTTGCATATGGTCCTTCGGCGAAAGGAAAAGCAATTTCAAAGCAGGGACTGGCCCGATGGGTCTCGTCGACGATTGCCTTCTGTCATTCCAAAGCGAGAAAACCGCTACAAGGGCGTCCGAGAGCTCATTCTACAAGGGCAACTTCGTCGTAGACGGCGTTGTGGGCAGGAATCCCGCTGACAGACATTTGCCAGGCGGCAGCATGGTCAGTGCCTCGCACATTTACCCGCCATTACTGCCTCGAACGGCAGCATGCGGACGAGATGAAAATGGGAAGAGCAGTCTTGCGCCATCTGTTTCAATAAGGTAAGCCCTTTTCAAGAAGGGTCTGTGCTTATTTTGAGATATATATATATATATAGCGCTTTACACCAAGGCGCTGTACAATGGAACAACAAAATACAGAGTAATAACATAACGTGAGCAAAGTGGCAACTTGAATCATTCAACAAAAAAACAGTGCAAAGCGCAATTGACTGAGGGGGGAGAAGTGGAGTGGGAACAGGAGAGTAAAGGGAGGGGCAGGGAAGGATTGAGTGAGTGTAGAAGGAAGGGAGAGAGAGTGTAAAACAGAAAGGGAAGGTGGTAAGGGAGGGGAGGGATTAGAAGAGGGGAAAGATGGGGGGGGGGGGTAGAGAGGGCAGGGGAGGCTTCAAGGTGGGGATTGGAGGAGGAAGGATTTAAGGGAGTTGTGAAATGAGATGCGGGTAGTGGAAGAGCGGATTGAGAGGGGGATGGAGTTCCAATGCAGAGGAGCAAGAAGCTGGAAAGGGCGCAACCGGGAGGAAGCGCAGGGGGAAGGTGGTACAGAGAGAAGGAAGTGGTCAGCGGAACGAAGGGAGCGAGAGGGGAAGTAGAAGAGAAGGGAGGAGAGATGAGGGGCAAGACCATGAAGGGATTTGAATACAAGGCAGAGAAAGTGGAATTTTAGTTGTAGGTGGAAAGGTAGCCAGCCTTGTCGAGAGAGCGAAGAGGAAATGGAGTCACGGGAGGTAAGGAGACAGAGGGTTCGAATGGCAGAGTGGTATATAGATTTAAGAGGGGCAAGCTGAGATGAGGGAAGACCAAAAATTATAGAGGAGCAGTAGTAGAGGCGGGAAAAGATGAGTGAGGAGATTATGAGTTTGGTAGCATGGAATGTGAGGGAGGGACGGATTTTGCGAATTTTGTAGAGGTGGTATCTGCAGGAGCGGGAGGTGAGTGAAATGTGTTGCGAGAAGGTGAGAGAGGAGTCAAAAAGAACACCTAGGTTTCGAGCATGAGATAGGGAGATTGGAAGGAGGAAAGTGGATAAATGGGGGAGGAGAGGGAGGGAGAAGAGTTAGCGGGGAAGAAAAGGACTTTGGTTTTATCAGTGTTAAGTGAGAGAAAGCGGGAGGACATCCAGTTCTTGATGGCTGTGAGACAAAAGGAGAGTTTAAGGTGGTCAGGTGTGAAGGAGGAGAAAGAGAGAAAGAGTTGGGTGTCGTCCGCATAGAAATGATGGGAGATGCCAAAGGAGGAGATGACGGGGGCAATGAGGGAGGTATAGAGAGAGAAGAGGAAAGGGCCAAGTACAGAGCCTTGAGGAACAGCGTAAATAAGAGGGAAGAAAGGAGAGGTCTGGCCTCCCTATGAAGCAGCAAAGGAACGACAGGAAAGGTAAGAGGAGAGCCATTTTAGAACAGGGCCTTTGAACCCGAAGGAGGAGAGAGTGTGGAGCAGGAGAGGATGATCGACAGTGTCAAAAGCGGCAGAGATATTAAGGAGAATAAGTATGTAGGATTGCTTCGCATTGGCGAGCAAAGAGGAGCGAGTTGAGAATCGAGGTGAGAGCAGTTTCAGTGGAATGTTTGGGACGGAAACCAGATTGGAAAGGAGGAAGGAGGAAGGAGAGAGGAAGTTGAGACAAAGTAAGAGAGTTGAGAGTAGGCGAGGTGTTCAAGGAGTTTAGAAAGGAAAGGCAGAAGAGGGATAGGTCTGTAGCTGGCAGTGAGCAGTGGACCAGCAGAAGGTTTCTTAAGAATAGGAATGATCGTTGCATGTTTGAAAGCAGAGGGAAAGATAGATGAGGAGAGGCAGGAGTTGAAGAAAGTGGTAAGGTAAGGGATAAGAATAGGGTCAATTTTAGGGATGAGAACGGAGGGGAGAGGGTCAGAGGGGGCGGCTGTGGGGTGGGCTTTGGATAGAAGGGAGGAGACTTCGGAAGGGGAAACAGATGAGAAAACAGACATGATAGAAGGAGGAGAGGGGGAGGAGAAGAGAGGGAGTCGGAATAATTTTTTGCCTGAGTGTGATGATTTTGGAGGAAAAGTAGTTTTTTGAAGTCTGAGGGAGAAAGTGTGGAAATAGATGAGGGGTTGGGAGAGGGAGGAGAGAGGAGGCGGGAAAGAGTTTGAAAAATCCGACGAGGATGTGAGGCTTGAGACTGTAGAAGGTTAGAGTAGTAGGAGGATTTGGCCGCAGCAAGGCAAGAGTTGTATAGTGCATGGTAAGAGAAGTAAGAGGTTTGATTAGAAAGCGAGGGAGTTTTGAGCCAAAGTCACCAGAAGGTGCCGCATAGAACGAAGATGGGAGGTAAGCCAGGGTTGTGAAGGTTTCTGAGTAGGGCGGAAGAGAGAAAGGGGATAGAGCTGGTCAAGGGCGGTGGAGATGGAAGATGAGCGGGAAGAGAGCGCTCATCAGGAGAGAGTAGTGCAAAGTCATGATGAGATGGAAGCGACGAAGAGCAGATGTCAAATAAGAGGGTATATATGTGTATATATATATGTGTGTGTATATATATATATATATATATATATATAATATATGCAAAATAAGGGGGAAAGGCGAGCCGCACACACAGCAGCAATTGCAGCAGACTCCAAAACACAGACAGAAAGCAAAGAAACACTGTGTTGAAAAACGGATATATTTTAATGTTTCCATAGAAATAAAAGGATTGTACAAAAAAATAATGGTACAATCAGCAACCACACAAAGACACACAGAGGCAGGACGCCATGGTACACGACCTTTACACAACGCGTTTCGCGCTCCACTAAGCGCTTGATCACGTAGCAAGGGGGGAGAAATAGACTAGTAGAAATGCAATGAAAACTACAGTCCTATTACTATGTTGATTAGCTTGTGGGTCCATGGCTAAAGAAGAAAAATGCTGGCGGCCATTATAATTATAGAGTGTGGTAAAATGCGTGCATGAATAGGAAAGCAGGAAAGTGATGCGTAGTCACAAGGGACAATTGGATAATACCTATACAAATATATGAGTATATACGTGTAACGGAAATATGACATGAAGATAATACTGCAAATGTAACAACATTTTTTCAATTTGGAATTAAAGCCCCAGTGGCAAAAAGAATGAGCATGAAAGCGCAGTCAGAGTAGATAAACATACATGCAGTCAAATATAAATAGCAATTCCTGCAAAGCAATAATTCATGCACGCACAATATTAATCAATAGAACTACACTGCTGTACAATGACTACAGATAAAACCATGAGTGCAGCGCTGACGCCTTACAGTCGGGAAGTGCTGAGCATGCCTGTGAGAGATATAAACACTGGCATAGATGACCTGTATACCGCCAGTCAAGGAGTACAACGGACGAGCATGAACGTTGCATACCGGCTGTGTGTAGGGACAATGGTCCAAAAAGGACTAAAGTGCATAGTGCATACAGAGGGTCAGGCTCCTAATAGAGAGGGGAATAATATTAACCCCACATTACAGACTCCATTAAAACATTGCATCAATCAAGTAAAAGGTAAATGCAAAATTGCAACCAGTTAAGAAAGCCGAAATAATGACTCTGCGAAGGTAATGGAGCCGAAGCAAACCGCGTCATCAGCAAAGTAAGGAATGATGACACCTACACATTTGATCAACAGGTCGAACAACACTCCCAGAATTCAACAATGGTAATAGCTCTCATAATCGAATCAGTGAATAGGTAAAATGTACTCGTAAATGGAAATAAGTGAGATGCTGGCTAAACCAGTGCGAAAAAAAAAAGGCATCAGAATATTAAAACGGCCTCATGATGTTAAAGCCAAGGTAAAGTGCAAGTGCATTCATGACTGGGCCTTTCAGCAAGTATTAAGGTACACATACATCGGCAGTGGCATGGCAGTAATGAGAAATGGCCTCAGGATGACATGGCCATAATAAAGTGCAAGTGCAACAGCAGCTAGGGCTTAGAGCAATTAATAGGGTGCAATTGGACGCAAATCCCAAATAGGCAATTACAGAGCCCACCTAGCTAGCTGCCAAAATGCCAGTATGACTGTACCTTTATCCACGCATTAAGGCACCAGTATATTGGCAACTACAAATAGTAGATATGGCCTCATGGTCGCATGGCCATATATATATTGATCTGTGCATGTAATGTTGCGTATTTTACATTGGCATCCTACGTAAGCGTGGTACGCTATACATATTCTTAGGAGGGTGACGGATTGCATTCACACTTCCTTTTTCAGGATCAGTGCTGTGCATTCTATTCTAAGCATGTGAATCCATGAAAGATCCAATGCTGGAGAAGGGAATAGTTTCTTATCTGTAACTCCATTTCTCCGTCATTGTTATCTTTCATGGATTCACATGCGTTTTTCGGCATCCCCGGAATGGAATCGTCTTGTATATCTAGGTTTCACCCCATTCGGCTTTGGAGGGGTCGAAATCTGAAGGGAGCCGCGGGGGCGGGGCATTTATACTGCTGCGTCCTAGTGGGGCATGCGTGCGCGGCCCCAAAACGACGTAGATAGGACACAAAAGTGTCAAACGTTTTCCTATGGGAAACGGCTTTATAAGCGTACCGAGAGTTCCCAGTCTGTCGACAGGGAATATTCTAAGCATGTGAATCCATGAAAGATACCAATGCTGGAGAAATGGAGTTACAGGTAAGAAGCTATTCCCATATCCTCATACAGGCATGGATGGCCACCCATGAACTATGCCTGAATGATAAGTCTGAGATTATTATTCTGGGTACGACCTCAACCCTCAAAATGAGCCCTAAATACCCGCCTTTAATATTGACAACAATATTATCACTGTCGCTAAGGAGGTGAAAACTTTGGGTTTCTACCTGGACTCTACCCTCTCCTTCAACAAACATGTCAATGTCATGGCCACGGCATATACTTGTAAACTGATAAGAGCAGGCAAACCCTTACTGTCTAACAATTGTATTACCTTGGCTAGGGCACTCATCTTGTCAAAATTAGACTATTGCAACGCGTTGTAATAGGGGCTAATCAACAAACCATTAAGAAAATCCAAGTCCTCCAGAACAATGCCCTTAGAGCAGCACTGGGTATTGCCAGGAGATACCACATCTCTGACATTAGAAGAGCTAATAATTGGCTCACCACACATGACAAAATTAAATTAAAAGTTGCCTCACTTACATTCAAATGCTTGACTAACGCGGCACCCGATACCTAACAGAAAGACTCACTAGGAAAGCCTCGCCCAGAACCACCAGATTATCCAATACTAACTGCCTCTTAGTCCCACGATTCAAGCTAGCAAGAGTCGGAGGTAACCGCTTCTCGGTCAAGGCTGCCCAATTTTGGAACTCCTTGCCCCCGGCATTGAGAGCAGCTCAATCATACCCTAAGTTCCGCCAGCATATAACAAAATGGCTTAAAGACTTGGACAACTAGGCCTGTTCCTGACACCTATCCTTCTGTGTTCCTTTGTAATTACGTAGCCAGTAGTTCTCTTATTACCTTCTTTGTATTTACCCCCTCTTGGGATTATGTCATGCCTATGCCTCGAATGCCATGCCTATGACTTTAATCTACTTCCATGTATCTGCTTGTTCTGTCTTTTATAATATCATATGTAATGTACTACCCTGTGATGTAACTAAGCTGTAAATTATCTTATGCTCTGTGCCCTGATACCCACGGGTCTGTTGCGAAACACAAGTAATAAAACAAACACGGCGGATAAGTCTGGATAAGCTGCAGACCTCTAAGGCGACGGCTAAATCTCTTAGCACCTCCATACGTCAACCTCAACAACACTCCTACTCGGGCTCATCTTCCTGGAGGGGTCGTCCTTTTCATTTTTTTCCCTCATTTGGAAGAGGAAAAAGACCGGCTAGTCAAAGAGGACAAAAGAGTTCTTTGCGGTGGGCGAGGAAGGGGCGTCGATCAGCCCCAGCAGCGGCAACTGTCTCCTCTGGTGCTATTGTAGCTGCCTCTAAGCCACTCTGAGGTCTTGACCCACAATACCCTGGTAGGAGGTAGAATCTCTCAGTATCTGAAAGAATGGCGAGTATTACTTCAGATGCTTAGGCACTGCAAACAGTAGCCCAAGGTTACTGCCTTCCTTTTCAGATAAGACCTCAGGACCATCCACCAGGATACAACTCTGCGGAAATTCCAGACCTGCTCCTGTTGCAGGAAATGTTAACCCTGCTAGAGAAAGGTGCAATAGCTTGTGTACCTGCAGCGCAGAGGAACAAGGGTTGGTATTCCCCCTACTTTCTCCTTACCAAGAAAGACAGAGGATCGAGACCCATCTTGGACTTAGGAAATTTGAACTAATCCCTCAGGAAGGACAAGTTGAAGATGGTAATCCTTTCTCAGATCCTTCAGGCTCTCCATCTCCAAGACTGGCTGGTATCATTGGACCTTCAGGATGCTTACTTTCATGTACCAATCTATCTCCAGCACAGGAAGTACCTGAGGGTGGCGGTTCTCACTATCAGTTTCAAGTTCTGCCTTTCGGTCTGACCTCCCTAAGCGTTTTCAACAAGCTGATGGCGGTAGTGGCAGCGAGTCTCAGAAGAAGGGGATTCACGTCTACCCCTACCGGGACGAGTGGTTAATGGGGCGCGTTCACCAGAACAAGCCCAGTAACATCTCAGAATCACCTGCCACACCCTACACAGACTGGGCTTCTCCCTCAATTACAAGAAGTCCCATATGATACCATTCCGAAAGACTCCAATTCATCGGAGCGATCTTGAACACTTCCTCAGGGAAATCCTTGCCTCTCGAGGTGAGAGCTGAACACATTCAGCAGATGGTTGCAAAATTCCAGAATGCCCAACATCCCGGCCTTTGTTTCTTTGAGGTTGCTCGGTCTCATGGCAACGTACATTTTCCTGCTGCCAGAACCCTGATTGAGAGAGAGATCCCTTCAATGGGTTCTCAGGACTCGATGGTCCCAATTTTCAGGCAACATGTCGGATCTCCTGCAAGTCCCGAGCAAAGTTGCTCAAGACCTAATTTGGTGGTCTTGCGAAGACAATATTCTTAGGGGAGAGTCTTTTTGGCAACCATGGCCGTAGATAACAGTAGTGACGGATGCCTCACTCACGGGGTGGGGAGCCCACACCAACAATCTGACAGTCAGCGGTCATTCGTCTCCATCGGAGTCAAAACTACACATCAACCTTTTGGAGCTGAGGGCAATCAGACTAGCCTTTCTGCTCTCTGTACGGGGAAAGAATGTCCTGATAGTGAAGGGCAACGCAGTGGCCCTGTACTACCTCAACAAGAGAGGTGATGTAGGGTCACTACCACTGTGCAGGGAGGCAGTGCAGCTCTGGTTCTGGGCATTACAAGAAGGAATCTGTCGGCAGTTCACCTAGCCGGAGGGCAGAACACGGTGGCGGATGCTCTGAGCAGGCAGAGCAGAGTCTCCCACGAGTGGGAACTAGCTCAGGAAGTCCTTTGAGATATTCAACCTTTGGGGAACCCCTTAAGTGGATCTTGTTAGGCAGAATTACATGCAATACACTTTGGGAACACTTAACACAATTAAGACTACAGGTGTAAGCACAATTTCACCTTTGGTACAAGCCTGTATTATACAGTTATGTGGTAGCAGTGGCTGAGCAGCTAGAATTATCTCAAGAGGGATGTGAGCAGTACAAGATGTTACACAAAGGACTTGCAATCACAGTAGTTCAAACAAACACTTAAGGTTTCTTGGTAAAAGAATATACGTTTATTTACACATTTAGTTAGAAAACATTCCACTAGCAAGAAGCAGCTCAATATCACACTATAAAACATTAGAGTACACAACCAATACGTTTCTGAACAAGTTAGGCTCCCCTGAAGTGGGAGCAAAATGGCACTTCAGTAACTTTCAAAAGGGGTAGAAAGACAAAGATTATACAAATCAAAACACAATTACTTTCAGAGGCAGGGCAAATAGTTTCAGTTCACTACAAGAGGCAATTCAATTCAATAGGTCTGGGCCAAAGTCACTGGTTCAGTGTCTTGAATAGGATAGCACAGTTCTGGTAGTAAACGGTTAAGTCTTTGCCAATGTTCTTAGGAGTAGTTTGCCAGAAAGAGTTGTTGGATTAGTATCGAACAAGACTCCAAAGTTGGGAAAGTTTCACAAACTTTCACCGTGTCAGAAAGGATTTCCACACCACGTTTGCACAGTAACTTATGGATTAAGAAAAGCTGTAGCTGAGGCAGTTGTTCCTGGCAGTTCCTGCAGATCTCGCTGTTCTCCAGCATTGGATCTTTCATGGATTCACATGCTTAGAATATTCCCCGTCGTCAGAGGGTTCCCAGTCTGACGACGGGGAATATTCTAAGCATGTGAATCCATGAAAGATACCAACGCTGCAGAAATGGAGTTACAGGTAAGAAACTACTCCCTTCCTGAGCTTCAGTCGTGGGAACAAGAAGGAGGAAGTCGGGAGATTCCTGCACTGCCCAGGGAAGAAACCACAAGCTTGGCTAAACGTCGGTTTTAAGGTGTGAGTGCCTTAAAGTCCACAAACTGGTACCTTTCTCACTGGCTATCCGGTTTTCAACAGCAGTTGGTTGTTCCCACAAGATCAAGGGAAGAAATTGTTCTGGAAGGGCTTCTCTGTCGAGGGAGTTTCAGGCAATTTGGACTTGCAGCAGGGCTTCACCGGGCAAAACAACGGTCCAAGAGTTGCAGCAGTCGTCTTCCTTCAGCTCTTCTTTGATTCTTTCATTCCAGTGGTCGACTCTACTTTCCAAGTCCCAGAGACCTGCTTTTAAACAGTCTTTTTCTCCCATTCTTTCCAGCCTAGCTGTCACTCACCCAGCAGGGTGGCTGTCCTTGCCGGACAGTCAGCCAGCCAATCACGCCAGAGTGCATTCCGGTCTCCTAGGAGACTAAGCACAGGGAGTTTTGCGCACCTACCTCGCATCCTGTCCACCCCAGACATTCAGGCGCCAGAAGAGGGCTTCAGCACTGAAGCCCGCCAAAGGCCATCGAACAAAGGGACCAAACCTCGTTTAGCGCGCAGAGGCAAACACTAGAAGGACCTATCCTAAAATAAACGGCAAATAAGATGACCAGAGTCGTTTTTTACAGAGGGTTCTTGGGTGCCATATTGGAAAACTAGGCTGACCGGATTTTTAGCTACCGGCGTTCGCGGTCGGGATAAATCATGGTAGTTTGTTCTAAAACCACTGCCACCAGCCTTTTGAAGAGGAAAGGGTAACATTTGACTGTTACATGAGTGTTTAGACATAGGGGATGCTAGGCAACCCCTCCAGCACTCTATAGGAAGATAGTGTTTGCTGGGTCTATGAATTTAAAAAGACTAGCAAAGTCAATTTAATTTTACATGCACTGGGATACAGTAGTCGGTCCCAGAGAAGGTATTTAAACCTTGGAAAGTCTGGAAGACACCCCTGTGCCACTGTACTGAAGGTGCTGTGTGACACTCAAGAAAAAGAGGATGCCTATGGAGTTTGTCTATAAGCTCCATATCCAAAGAACACAAGTAAAACGCACATCAAAATGCATGAGAGTGGGGAAAAAAAAGGCTCACACTCGTTCCAGGTAACAAAGTCCTGGAAATCCAGCAAAGTTGCTGTTGGTCTCAAAGGGTAAGGGAAATTAGAACGTTCTTGAGAATTCTCCCTTAACTGATCTGTTAGCGACCGAAGTCAATCGGAAGTGAGATCAGTACTGCTCAAGGGAATTTCCTCCAAGAGGAGCTCTAGGGGACGTCCCCGTGATTCTTCGCGTAATGAGGAGGTTGAGAAAGTTCAGGAAAACCATGATCCTAATTACCCCGGATTGGGCAAGGAGGACGTGGTCCCCGGACCTTCTGGACCTGTCCATCTGCCTTCCAATACGTCTTCCACAAAGGGAGGATCTTCTCTCGCAAGAGGAAGGTCAGGTACTCCATCCAGAAGTCAAGACACTCAGCCTTCACGCAAGGTTTCTGAGATACTGAGATATAAGGATTGGGACCTCCTGGACGACGTAATGGAGATTTTGCTTTCGGCCAGAAGGCCAGCAACAAAATCCTTGTACCGTTGTCTATGGAATAAATTCAGTAACTGGTGCAAGGATAAGAATGTGGATACATTCCTATGTGGCACACCTATGGTGCTTTCCTTCCTATTACATCTAGCCACCCTGGGGCTCCAGATTGGTACAAAAAAAGGATACCTAGTGGCGCTTTCTATCTTCAAGCACTCATCTGAGGAAGTGTCTTATTTCAAGATACCTCTAATTGTACAATTCTTGAAGGGTCTCACTAATGTGTACTTCCAGTCCCATTTCATGTCCTGTTTGGGATTTAAATGTACTATTAAAATTCCTTACATGCATTCCTTTTGAGCTTTATGGCTCCTCACACTGAAAACAGTCCTCCTTGTGGCTATCACAAGCCGCCTCACACTATTTTCCATAAAGAAAAAGTAATTATCAAGGTCAAACCTTCATTCCTACCCAAAGTAGTCTGATTTTCACTTGTCTCAAAAGACCATTTTGCTGTCTTTCTATTCCCCTGCTGCCCCCCAACCTCCCAATGCAAGTAAAGAGGAAGAAAAACTTCACAGGCTGGACCCAAAGAGGGCTATCCGCTTTTATATTTTTAGATTGGCAAAATTTAGGCAAAGTGACTAACATTTTATTGGATATACAGGCCACAAATTGAGCCTAGCATTAACAATACAAACCTTATCCAGGTGGATAATTCTGGCAATTGGAGAATGCTACAGACTGGCGGGTAAAGAACCTCCGAATGGGCTAAGAGCTCATTCCACATGGGGCATGGCAACTTTGACAGCACTTTAAAGTGGTGTCCCGGTGCAGGATCTGTCCAGCGGCCACTTGGTCGTCCATGCATACATATGTGAAACATTGTTTAGATTCAACCTCATCCCAAGGAGGTCTCTTTGCCAAGGCCGTTCTTCATACAGTCCATGAGAGTAATTGGTACTCCCTCTTCCAAAGAACACGTTACTTACCAAATGGTAATGTTCTTTCGACTGGTTGTTCCTCCCATGTATTACTTATGGACCCTCCCAGCCTACCCCACTGTACAAATTACGTGATTTACACATGCCGTTCCTTGAGAGCTTACGGTCTAAGGGTATGCCTGGTCAATCGAACAAACAGAACTGAAGTAAACGGGCGCAGCCCGAGCTATTTGTACTATGGATGACGTTGACGCTCTACGCCCACCTTTGCGGGACATCGACGGCACGCCATCGAGCACCGCACCTTCTGGTGTGGCCATTTTTAAAAAAAAAAAAATTTCCGAACCAGCAAAGCTGATGATACGAATATCAAAGATGAGGAATACGTGGGGGGAACATCCAGTCGAAAGAATGTTACCAGTCATTAAGTAACTTGTTCTTCTCCTCTAAACAATCACTGCCCTTTGGGTCATACTGCCCCCAACCAATGACAGCCGTCTTACTTAACACCACCCCTGGTGGCCATCTTCAGATTTCTACTGCACTTTTCAGTTTTGGGGGGGGCCTCATCTTGCTCTTTGAGTCTTTGCAATTTTCTTTCGAGGTTTTCGGAAATGTTATATATATTTCAATGTGTTCCTCTGTCGACCAGTGATGGACAACCGGCAGCGCGGATCCGTTGTCAGCGAAGATTGGCCTCATCGCCAGTTCGTCAACTACATGCCTTATATGATGTTGGAGGTCATGCCTCATTCAGGTCCCATGAAAGTGCTCCCTCTGAAAATAGTTTGCGGTCCTTTGAGGACACCCCTTCCCTGGAGATCCAAAAGTAGGCTAAGCACCATGCTACCGATCCCACTGATGCCACCATGGCTGCAGGACCCAGTTCGGAAGGACACGTTCTCAGTCAATGTCAACAGAGACCCTGCCAGTTAGGGGTGTACCTTCAAAGTGGAAGTCCCTAACCCCTTGAAAGTTAGATTGTCGCACTTGGACAAGGCTACAAAGGGGAAGTCCTCCGGTGGTTGCTCTAGTCCACCGTCAACTACACCATTGTCAACCAAGACCACAAGTTTGTCGATGACTGTTTAGTCTTCGAGAACGTTCACCCCGTCTGTGACCACGGTCCCGTCAATGACATTGCCGGCATCCACTTTGTTGACAGCTCGGCCGACTAACATCACTACTTCGTTGAAAGGGGGCATTGGGACTACCGTGGTCTCTAAGGGAAAGACAATAGCAACCCCACTAGTGGCCTTGCTTCCACGGCATACGGCTGCTGCAGCAGCTTCGCTAACTACCTCTGCCGACGCTCCCGTTAAGGTAGCGGTGCCCATTGCCGCCTCATTCCCTCAGGCCAAGAAGCGGTTACCTCCTACAGAGCTTCCCCCCTGGCAGGGGGGGCATGTCCCCGAAGATGCCAAGGGATTCTACGAAGGATTCTGTGGACATCTACACAATCTCCCATGACCATTTGCTAAAAGACTATTACTCGCACCACGAAGATGGACGTGGGGCCGTGTCCAGGGGTGGATCTCCACGGGGTCATCTCAATTCTCTGTCTAGCCCAAGGAGGTGCTACATCCTGGTGCCGTTGCCAGCTGCTCCATTCACGCCTCCACCAGCGCCCAGGGACATGTTGGACATCCTTATGGCCCTCCACACTTTGGTATAGGAGATGAAACAAAGACTGCCTGCTACTCCTCTTCCTTTTCCGACCCAGAGTCCTCCAAGGCGGGGTTCCTGTTGGTTGTTTTGTACTCTAGCTCAGAGAATTGCCTCCCATTTCGGTGCTGGACTACCTATGGGTGGGACAAAGACTGATGTGTATGGACATTTCTCTTCTGTGGAAAGCATAGTGAGCTAAAGCGTGGTTGAGACCCTCCTGGGGGCCATCCACCCAAGAACAGATCAATGGACCGTGTTCATACTGGTAGAGGGTTTCCCAGACCTCTTTAAGCAAATTTTGGGTACTTTGGGTTCTCACCCTAAGTTACCAGGGCAATCCAGACGTGGACCCCTTGCTCACTGTGCTTAGAGAGGCACAGCTCCACCTCACTGATGAGGCCCGACTAGGGTGAAACACGGGTCTGGGGTTGCTGTTGGTACTCTTGTTTAGAGAAGAATTGCCTACCATTTCGGTGCTGGACTACCTATGGGTAGGACAAAGATTGATGTGTATGGAAATTTCTCTTCTGTCGAAAGCATAGTGAGCTAAAGCGTGGTTGAGACCCTCCTGGGGGCCATCCACCCAAGAACAGGTCAATTGGCTGTGTTCATACCGGTAGACGGTTTCCCAGACCTTTCTGCAAATTTTGGGAGGCAGGTTTGGCCTTGATGAAGACACCAAGTACTGCTCCCCCCAAGAGACAGCCTGGAAAAGAACTAGTGTCCCTGACTTAACCCCCGATGCTTTAGATTGCAGCCTTCTCTGGACTCTGCAGTGTCTGCTGCCTCCAGAAAGTGCTTGTCAAAACCATCGTTCTCGTCCATTGTGCCTACAGACCAGGCGGGTAAGAAACTTGATGCAGTGGGGAATCGCAACATTTACACCGTGTCCTCCATCATAAAGGCCGCTAATACCCTGGCCACCTTACCCCGCTACGACAGGGAGCTGTGGTATAAGCTCGGGCCCATTATGGACTTCCTGCTGGAGGACAAGGTCGAGGCCCTGGCCCTATTTCAGGAAGGTGACGTATCCTCGGATCACGCTATCAAAGTGGCTCTGGACATCACAGAATCCAGTTTCTGCCAGATGGGCAAAGGGGTGTCTCTAAAACGCCAAGGCTGGCTGCACCCACTGACTTCAAGGCGGATATACAGTCCAAAGTGGAGGACATGCCCTTTGATGGTGGAAATTTGTTTGGCAGGACTGTGGACCAGTCTCTCTAAATGATTAAGACGGACGCGAAGCCGATGCACTCGCTGGGGACACTAGCAGAGATGGTTGCCGTCCTTTCAGTCCTCGAGGGCGATATCCGGCATGCCCCCCTATAGCCAACCCTCCTGTTTCACGACCCTGGAGGCCCACAGGGGCTGTTCACAGGCCTTTTGCAGCAGAGGACAGTGTCGTCCTCGCCCGCAAGCCAGGATGCAGATGCCTAACCAGGCCGGTTATGGCCGTGGATCACCGCCCCCACTTTCGCACCCCATTTGGAGGCCGACAAGCGAATTTTGGTGACAAGTGGAAGACCATCACCACAGACAAATGGGTGCTGACGTTTTTGAATACATTCACAAAGTCGAAGACCTGCAATGGTGCGTGATTCTGAGAATTAATTCTACTGGTGATAGCAATCGTGATAAAATCAAGCTGCTCCAGAAAGAACAACATTTGATATTCTTGACCCGCAGTGCTGAGACTGGGCTTAACGAGAAAATCGAGTGGGGTGTGTGAACACGTGATGCCATCCTAGCTGTGTATTTGACTGACTCTACGATGAGTTGAGTGAGGCAATTTCTAGTCATGCACAGTCCACAAGTGTCGAGATGGCTGTGCCGATTTGTGTCTGTAATACCTTAGTGTAAGAGGACAGTTTCACACCCTGGGATTTTGATTTTTCCTTTGGTGGGTTGAGTGATGCACATTTGTGTGCCTTGGTTTTGGCTCGTTTTCGTTTTTCTATACTCACTGTATGTCACCTTAATAGGTAATGACACTTTGAGCTTTCATTTTGATGTGCCATGACTGTGTTGATGTGTAGCAAAATAGGGGGCATTGCGATGTGTCCAATACTCACATTCCCCACAGCGTGGTTTTTTCCCCTCTCCCCGCCCCCACCCCCGTGCCCTCTCTCCCTCACACCTCACTGTGATGGTGTCTGCGCCGTTTGGCTTTTGCGCGGTGCCCGCGTTTCCTTCACGTTTCAGCGTGGTGGACTGGTTTTGTTTTTGCCCTGGTTGTGTTTGTGTCTCGTTCTCCCTTTTTCTTCCCCCCCCCCCTCCCACGTCGAGATGGTGTTTGTGCCGTCTGGCTTTTGGGAGGCGGGCGATTCTTTGAGCTGAAGGCCGGGTTGACGAGCATATATTTAAAGAAAAAACGCTTTTTTTCTTTTTTTGAAAACATACGCGGTGTGCGTTATTGCTCGTCTCTCTAGAGTTCCCTACCCAATGTAGTTTCGAGACATTATTGATTTGTCTATTGATGCGGCTCTTCTTTCCTGTGTTTGTTTACGGCCACAAGCTTGCTGGTAGAGCTGGGGAGCCATGGACTCCGTCTACCAGCATTACTAGTGGCAAGCCACACACCTGCAAAATATCAACGTGCCTCTGATTTTGACAGGCGAGCGTGGACTTAGCTGTGCTGCCGATTGGCCAGTACTCATTTAAAAACACCCTTTCGGGAAGCACTTTTGAGGACATCCTGCTTTTCTCAGGATTTGAGTGCCGACACGAGTTGAGAGCCACAACGCAACAGGGAGAGCGCAACTATTCGCCCTTAGGACTTTTGCAACTTCTAAGAATAGGTAATTGTTAATCTCTGGGCCTCGATCCCGCGTTTAATTTGAACGTTTTTTCTACTTGAGGATATTTTTTACTTTCCTCATAGCAGTATTGTAATTCATTGACAACACTTGTATATTACCAAGTGTTTTGTTGGGATGATGAAGTATGAGACACCAGATTAGACCTCTGCCCTTTCACCCTATACAGGTCCTGCTGATCTAATGGTATCTAGATTTGCCTTTGGTGTTGTTTACCGCCATTGAACGACTGGTGGGTGTTTAAGTGTCTTGTCCTAACCCAGTTAAATTCTGGGTGCATCTTTTTTTCAACTGACAGATTAAACACTGTACAGGTACGATTTTGAATTATTTTCCGTACACTGTACCAATATGGGCATGACACTGACTTTTATGATGTTTATGCCTTTCCACCTCTCTTGATTTTATTAACAGTTCTTCCTATTTGGAGGGGAGCGGTTTTTGCTGGCCTGCCTGTATTTAACAATGAGATGCACTTTGGGATGAGCCCAATTGAGAGCTAAACCAATCCAAGGAGGTATGAACCCGCACAGACGTCTGGTTTTCTTTTGGTTCGAGGGGGACCTGTTGACATCCGGAGACTGTATCATCCTCTCCTGATTATAGGGGTAGGTGTACAAACCTATAATATCATGTTGTTTTCCAATACCCCACAAGCATGACTTTGTGGGCACTTCAGATAAAGCACCGTTCCTATGTGGGACGTTAAGTCTCGTTACTCTGCTCTGAGTTAGAGGGTAGATGTGTATGTGGGGGGCGAGCTAGATCGAGAGGGTGATGATGTTTTAGAAATGACCAACTTAACTCCACCGATGTAGAATAGTGTTTGTTCCTTTTCTTCTCCCCTCCCCATTTGTCTTTATGGTGGTTTTCTTTCTGTCTTGTTGTGCTTTTTCACGACTATGGGTAGAAGACTTTTAAATTTTAAATTCATGCTCTGATAACGGCATTAGATTCACGATGTGTTATAGGGATTGGAGTTTTTTCATTGACGCTAAGTTTACTCCACAGAATTGTAGTTGTTAACATTCTGGTGGGACTCGAGTCTATATGTTGAGACCCTTGTTTACCCACACCTAAATATTTGATTGTTCACAGGTGGCAAGCATCTCCCTTCGGCCGGTTCAGAAATCGAGGAGTTGGTGATGAGAGCAATTAGACTGCATCTACCATCCGAGTTCGTCTATGAACCGTGGCAGCACAACAACAGTGCATACCGGCGGCTAGTCCTGGACGAGGCCAGGAGGTTCAGCTTAGCCTATTTTTATAAACAAAACGGCCTTTGAGCCGTTTCGCTTTAGCCTTCAAAGTTACACAAACTATTGTTTTTTTGCGAATGGTGTCTGTCCTTGAATATGAGCCCCTGATGAATTTCCCTTGACTTTGGTTGATGAATGTGTATGAGGAATGAAACATGTTGGGTTGACTGGGTATGATGCAGTGTGAGTACCTTGGTGCAATTTAGTGTGGAGCACAGTGTGGGCGAATCAGTTGATCCTAGGTTGCTCTGTCTATATAACAAAATTTCTGATGTTTGTTAATCTGCTTAGAATCACATGCTGTGCACAGGTCCGACATCCAGTGGTCACTGCGGAGTATTGCATTTTGTTTTTCGTAGTCGAAAAGGGGACGTCGACAAGGCGTGTCTGTAACACTATCCCTATAGTGACGTGCGTTGTACCCACAATCCCTCACGCGTCGAGGTCCCTCAGATTGTTTTTTTCCGCCCAGTTTCTGGTCGCCTTTCGCGGAGCTCCTAGAGAGACATTGCTATATTTAACACGGACCTCGGTCCTTTTGTCATAACTTAATATACTGATAACGATCCCTCCCCCTCGACGTTAGCTGTGAAGCTGTTTCTCCGCCGAACTGATTTTCGACGGAGAAGAAGAGCGGAGGAGATCCTTCGGCGCTGCCGAACACGTGGCCTGGCCTCGACGGCCAACTTACAGTAGGGAGAGTGGGGGTTAGAACTTTGTCTCTTCTCTTTGAGAATGTCTTTCTTTCTCCCTTTTCTTTCCCTTGGGGTTGTTATCGCCAGCTATTATTGCCTCAGCTATGGAGAGGACACCATTTAAGTTTTGCCCACGCTGCAGGGGCAAATATACTTGGAAAGATAAGCACAAGCTCTGTAATCGTTGCTTACCCCTCGATCACATAGAGAACAGCTGCGCAGCCTGCAAGCTCTTAAAACCCAGGACTCTTAAAGAACGTAGGGTTAAGAGGTGGGCGGACTACGCGATGTCGAAGTCAGTTTCCTCACCCGCTGCCGCTGTTACTGAAAGTGACGAGGAGTGCGATAACTCGACGTCCGTTACGGAAGTCATGAACCCCCAGAAGGAGCGCTCCCGCTCCTCGTCGTCCGTCCCCGGCCCCGACGGGCTCGGCTCACGCCCTGCTTATGGGGATGAACACCCCGGCGACAAGGACGCACACAAACCCCATAAGGCTAAACACACTACCCACGGCTCTTCTTCGTCGAGAACGAAGGATCCATCAGCGCTGAAGGGGACGCAGGGCACTCCGGCGTCTACCGCAGACCGTAAAGGTCACAAGCCCCACCCGCAAACGCAGCCGCGACCAGCGATTGGGCTTCCATCTAACACGGGCGCTACCCCAAAAACATCCGACGCAACGCTCCATAGAGCGACCGTCGAGGTACAACGCGCAACGCACACAACGTCGACACCAGAGCCCTCGACGGACAAAATCGTGGCCGAGAGCCTAGCGAGAATTGTCGCCGAGGAGAAACGTACGCGGACGACGAAACTAACGTCGAATACCGCGTCGAAAAAACACAAAAGTAGCCAGGAACTGCCCCTTTCTCCAAAGGATGCTTCCGAACTACCTGAAGGCTTTTCAGAAGGAGACGGGAACCTCTCGTCGACGTTGTGGGAGCGTTCGAAACGATTCGAAGGCGAAAACACTAATTTCCCCCCTCTAGACTATTCAGGGGTGCCCCATGAGACCCTTGAAAGACTCCATTCTTGCATGGAGAAAATGGAAAGGTTTCTAGGAAACCTAGACCCACCCACTCACAAAAGACAAAGAGAATGGCCACAGGATGACCCTAGAGTCAAGATTCCTAGGCTGGTTGACCTCACTGAGGAGGAGCAATACCTCCAAGAAGATGAGTGTTTGGGTGGAGAAGAAGAGGTAGAACTTGAGGAAGAGGGGTTCGAAGAAGATCCTTACACCACTGCTACAGGGTTTGAAGAGGATACAGCTACCTCGCAGCCCTGGCATTCACCGTCAGTGCAGCCTTGGCAATCCCCATCAGTACATTCAGACCCTGAGGCCTTTCTCCCTTCTCCTCTCAAGGATTCACATGGGAACTCCTCTCCCATAGATGACCAACCTTCCCTCAATGCACTATTGCGCAAGGCAGCAGCGCATTTTGAGATTGATACAGGGGAAACGCTTCCAGACATTGACTTTGTAGAAAAAGTCATCAAAGAAAAAGCCCCTGTTAGCCAATCTATTCCACTCCTGGCTTCTATTAAAAGAAGAATTTCTCCTTCCCTTACTAACCCAGCTTTAGTAAGAGGGGTCAACCCTAGAATAGAAAAGCTCTTCAGCCCTTCATCCTCTGACCCTTTATACATCAGAGGACACTCTATTCCGGACTCCCTTGTGGTTACCAACACAAGGAAAAGAGCAGGGGTGCCACTATCCACTAGTGAAGCACCTCCAGACAAAGAAGGCAAAAGACTCTACGCACTGGGGAAGAGAATCACGACCTCCGCCGCCTTCTCTACTAGAATTGCTAATAACAACTCACTTTTAGCTAGCTACGCAGATGCACAGTGGAACAAGCTGCGCAGCGAAGCAGAGGAAGCACCTGAACCTCTGCGTTCTCGCCTGCTAGCTATAATATCAGAGGGTACACTGGTAAACCAGGGCATCGTTAAAAACTCCCTAGATGCCGCAGAGACGGCTGGCCGCTCCCTAGTGCAGGGAATACTTCTCAAGCGCCACGTTTGGCTACGCAATTCAGGTTTTAAGCCCGAAACCCAAGCCTCCCTCATAAATAAACCCATTGAACAGACGCATCTGTTTGGGAAAGCAGTAGATGAGGCCCTAGAACATGCTAAAAAAGAGTTTGATACCATCAAGACTCTGGATCAAATTTCTAGGCCCCCTAACAGGCGAGGCTATGCTAATAAACGCTCCTTTCGTGGCCAAAGACAGCAGCAGAACCAACAACAACAATATTACTCTGGCTCCAACTGGCCCACTAACCAGGGTAACACCCAGTTCAGTCAAAGAGGCCAACGCCGTGGCAAAGGAAGAGGTCGTGGCTCCAGCCCCAGAGGTTCCACGCCCAATACCAGCAAATGACCCGAAAATTCGGGTCCCCTCCCATGCATCACCGGTCGGGGGCCGGCTAACATCGTTCCTTTCAGCATGGGAGGGAATCACGTCAGACCGTTGGGTATTATCCACCATAGCCCACGGATACTGCATCGAGTTCAACGGTTCCCCGAAGTACAAACCCCCACGGAACCGGCGCATGACACCGCAACACCTCTCCATTCTTCTTCAAGAGGTGGAAGAACTACTGAAGAAAGAAGCTATAGAGCCCGTCCCCCTATCACAGGTAACAGAAGGTATTTATTCAGTGTACTTCCTTGTACCCAAAAAGGACTTAACCATGCGCCCTGTATTAGATCTGCGCCCAGCGAACATATTTGTCAAACCCCAAAAATTTCGTATGGTGACCTTACAGGAGGTAATCCCACTGTTATCACAAGGGGATTACATGACAACACTGGACATGAAAGATGCATACTTTCATATTTTAATGTTGACATCGCACAGAAAATACCTCAGGTTCAAAATAGAGGACAAACACTACCAGTTCAGAGTACTACCCTTCGGGATAGCTTCTGCACCAAGGGTATTCACGAAAGTACTGGCAGTGGCAGCGGCCCACCTGCGCAGATTATCCATCCCGGTATACCCTTACCTCGACGACTGGCTCATACAGGGGATTCTTACGAAACATGCTTCTCCAATACCCAAAAGACCGTAGACCTTTTGTCCCAACTGGGCTTCTCCATCAACGAAAAGAAGTCCAGCTTAGACCCCAGCCAAACCAAACAATTCCTAGGGGCTCTAATTCGAACAAAGGACGGCCTCGTATTCCCCTCCAACGAGAGGGTCCAAAACATGCTGTTTCAAATTCCCCATTATGTAGCAGGCCGAGAGGTGACGGTACGCAAAGCAATGCGCTTGCTAGGGATGATGGCGTCATGTATTTATTTGGTACCTCACGCGCGCCTGCGCATGCGCCCAATGCAAGAGTGGCTCTCCAGCCAGTGGTGTCAGGCCAGCGGACAATGGGACGATCTAGTGGTGGTCTTGCAGGCCTTGGTTCTCTCGCTGCGGTGGTGGACAAAAGAAAACCTGTTATTAGGGAAAACTTTTGCCACACCCGCAGTGGAAGCCACTCTAACCACAGACGCATCCCTTACAGGATGGGGGGCTCACCTATCCCATCAGACGGCACACGGAGTGTGGACTCCGAGTTTAGCATCCAAGCATATAAACCTGCTGGAACTACTAGCGGTGTTCAAAGCACTGAAAGCCTTTCAGGAACACTTACAAGGAAAGACAGTGATGGTCCTCACAGACAGCACCACAGCCATGTACTACCTCAACAAGCAAGGGGGCACTCACTCTCCAGGACTGTCCAAGCTGTCCCAGAATATATGGAAGTGGGCTCTCAAACACAACATGTTCCTACTATCACAACATGTACCAGGGGAACTCAATCTGCTAGCAGACAAACTCAGCAGAGACTTCCCCCTGCCCGAAGAGTACGAAGGCAATTGCACGAAGACATCGTCTTAGACGTCTTCACGCAATGGGGATTCCCGGAGATAGACCTGTTCGCAACCCTGGAGAACTCACAATGCCAAAGTTACGCCTCCAGGTACCCCCAGAACCAGTCCAAGGGGAACGGTCTGTCGATTCAATGGTCAGGGAAATTTGTTTACGCCTTTCCCCCGACTCCCCTTCTCAACAAAGTGGTGCACAAGATGCACCAGGAGCAGGTTACCATGATACTAGTGGCCCCAATGTGGGCCCGGCAGCCATGGTTCGCTCACTTGATGGAGATGTCCCTATCTCCCCCAATGAAACTTCCCTGCCCGTACAACATGCTGTCACAAGACAAGGGCAGGACTCTGCATCCATGCCCTCAGACCATGAACTTAGCAGCCTGGCTCCTGAGATCATAGAATTTGGACATTTACAACTCCCACAGAGATGTATGGACATCCTCAGGGAAGCCAGAAAACCTAATACTCGACACTGCTATTCTAGCAAATGGAAAATATTCGTTATCTGGTGTAAAGGTACTAGCATCAACCCTGTTGACTGCTCTCCTACTGACATTATTCTATACTTGACCCATTTACTGGATTCAGGTTTAGTGTTCAATTCCATTAAAGTCCACCTAGCGGCACTTTCTGCATACACCACTTCCCAACTTAAAATGTCGTGGTGGAAGATACCAGTTATCAAAGCCTTCATGGAGGGGGTAAAGAGGATACACCCTCCGATAGCTAACCCAGCTCCCGGATGGGACTTAAATGTGGTACTTTCCAGACTCATGGGCCCTCCCTTCGAACCCATGCACAAGGCAACTCTTAAAGATATCACCCTTAAGACTGCTTTCCTAATAGCTATCACCTCCATTAGGAGAGTAAGTGAACTACAGGCTCTTTCTGTACTAGGCCCCTTCGTAACAGTTCACAAAGATAAGGTGGTTCTACGCACACACCCAAGGTTTGCACCTAAATTCATCTCGAAATTTCATGTAAACCAAACTATAGAACTACCAACGTTCTTTCAAAACCCTTCCAGCTCGGGAGAAAAAAGTCTGCATACACTAGATGTACGCAGAGCTGTCATGTTCTACATGGAAAGAACCAGACCACTGAGAAAGACTAATCAGTTCTTTGTCTCGGTGGCAGCAGGAAGAGAAGGAGATGCGGTCTCAAAATCCACTATATCTAGATGGATTGTTCAATGCATCACTCTCTGTTACACTCTTGCTAAGAGAGAACTACCCTTCAAGCCAAGAGCACATTCCACTCGAGGCACTGGGGCTTCCATAGCATTCATTGCAAATGTTCCCCTTGAGTCCATCTGCAAAGCGGCTACCTGGAGTTCTGTGCACACCTTTACAAAACACTACTGTCTAGATGCACACTCTAGATCTGACTCCCAGGTGGGACAGGCAGTATTAAGACATCTTTTCTCTACTGTTCCTTCTCATAACCCACCGCCAACTCCGGGTACTGCTCGCTAGTCTATGCACAGCATGTGATTCTAAGCAGATTAACAAACATCAGAAGACAATGCATTACTTACCGTAAAAGCATTTCTGATGGTTGTATCTGCTTAGATTCACATGCGCCCACCCTTCCTCCCCGCTCGGATGGAAGGAACATAGACTTCCTTTTATATCTCTCTTTTCTGTACTCACTCACGTCTATAAGGCTCCCTCAGGGCAGAAAAATACAAACAGAGGGACCTCGACGCGTGAGGGATTGTGGGTACAACGCACGTCACTATAGGGATAGTGTTACAGACACGCCTTGTCGACGTCCCCTTTTCGACTACGAAAAACAAAATGCAATACTCCGCAGTGACCACTGGATGTCGGACCTATGCACAGCATGTGAATCTAAGCAGATACAACCATCAGAAATGCTTTTACGGTAAGTAATGCATTGTCATTTCTTTGTGACTATAGATTCCTTTCTGTAATCTGTAGGGTGGAACCCGATTAACGATGGTTCCCTTTTATGCCACTGTAACTCATACAGTATCTGTTTGAGGTTGTCTTGTGCACTGTTTACATTTTTCCATTGTATTGTGTTTATGAAATATGAATTGCTCCTCTGAAGAAGTCTCTTTTTTTAATTATTGATAATCTATTGAATAAAAATTTTTATACTGTGATTACATTTCTTTTTTGAAAGTGCAATGAGTAGCACTAACCAGGTTATGTGTTCCTATACTCCACTGTGGAGAATAATATGCTCTTTATGTGTAGTGTAGAAAACCTGATCTGGCCCTAGGCAGATGCATCACCTGTACAATACACTGTTCACCAAACCTTTTGTATTTTTGTAAAGGGTTGTTTCCCTAGTTTGGAGGGTTGTTTGGTGAAGCAGTATAAATACCCTCCTACCTCTTCTTGTGTCAGTTGCTGACGTTTTTCACCAGGGGCATGCCTTGGAATTTCAACACAGGTGCCCGCTCATTGCTCCTGTGTAACTACACATGACTCAACTGCTGCAGGAGGTTCAAACCATGTGAAAGCAGGGGGCGATGGAACCCGTCCCTCAGCGCGTCTGGGGCTCTGGAGTGTACTCTAGATACTTTCTGGTACGGAAAAAAGGAGTGTGGCGGCTTATCCTTCATCAAGTCCTTGATGTGTCAAAAGTTCAGGATGGTCATGCTGTAACAAGTGCTCGACCAGCTGGAGGAAGGGGACTTCCTGGCAACGTTGGATCTGGAAGAAGCTTACTTTCACGTACCCTCCACCCAAAACATCAGAAGTTTCTACTTTTTGTGGTCCAGGGGCGGCACTATTAGTTCAGGGCGTTGCCCTTTGGCCTGAAATCGTCCCCAAGGGTGTTCACGAAGTGCTTGGCCGGGTGGCGGTGCATCTACCTCTCAAGGGAGTCCACGTCTACCCCTTTCTGAATGACTGGCTCGTCCTCTCCCACACATTGGCGAACCAGCACACTGCAGAGACCATGTGCCTTCTGACGGAGCTCAGATTCTCTATCCGAAGTGGAGCCATCGCAAAACGCTATGTTCCTGGGTGTCCGTCTCAAGATGGTTGCGGGCCTGGCTACCCCCTCGGAGGAGAGGGTGGCTGCCATCTTGGGGAAGGTGCAACGCCTGTAATTAGTACACTCTGCAACAGTACGATACATCAAGTCGTTGATGGGCATGTCTTCCTGCATTCACCTTGTCCCGTTTTGCAGACTCCAGATAAGGCCTCTTCAGGAGTTTCTGGACGCATGGTGGCTGCAGGTCACGGCTCTTGGATGGACAAGATTGCTCGCACCCACGGGTTCCTGCAAGCTCTACAATGGTTGGGAGTGCGTCCTCATCTCACGCAAGGAGCTCCATTTCAGGTCCCACCGTACCAGGCCACAGTCACCACGGATGCCTTCCTAGAATGGTGGGGGGCACACACCAGACAGTCTCATGCCAGAGGCCTCTGTCCCCCCGGGTAGAAGGACCTCCACATCAATGTCTTGGAACTCTGAGCTGCCTTCCGTGCCCTCAAGTCTTTCCAGCCTTAGCTACGGGGGAAGGTGGTGCAGATCTTCAGGGACAACACCACCATGTTCTACATTCAGAAGCCAGGCAGGAAGCGCTGCCCCGCACACTCCCAGGAAGCCCATGCCCAGTGGCACTGGCCCATTTCTTCAGGACATGTTCCTCGTACCCTTTCACCTGGCAGGCACCAAGAACACACCGCAGACTCGCTCAGCGGGGAGTTGCGGGCTTGCCATGAGTGGGAGCTTCATCAAGACCAAGGTTCCCTTCCTTTCAACAAGTAGGGTCAGCCCCGGATCAACCTCTTATCGACGGCCAACTCCAAATGCCAGAGGTTTGCCAACAACTTTCCTCAGCAGAGAATCCTGAGGATGCCTCCTTTACCATGGGAGGTTCTCTCCCTGTATGCCTTCCCGCTGATTCTGCTCTTGCTTTGTGTGATCAACCTACTCAGACGTTGTTCTTGCAGGATGATGCTCATTACCCCGGCGTGGCCACAACAGATCTGAAACCCGGACCTGCTCCGTCTGTCAGAGGCTCCGTCCATCAGGCTGCCTCCACTACCTAATCTTCTCTACAGAGAAAACGGAACAATACTGCACTACCACCCGTTGTTGCTGAGCCTCACGGCCTGGATCCTGCAGCCCTAGATTTTGAGCATTACTCCGTACCGCTGGAATACAGGTAGATCCTGGCCAAGGCAAGAGCTTCCTCTACGTTGTCCTGCTACGGCATGTAAGGAGCTCATGGTGGCAACTGTAAAGACAGACACAAGTGATCACAGTTCTAGGGTGTTTATTAAACTGTATAAATGGGTGAGAAAAAACACCTAATCTAAACCTAAATCTAATATGGGAGCAAGCTATGACCATCAAACAATAAAAAGGCTGTCCTAGTGGCATCCTGTTGAATAAAAGGGCCTACACTAAAATTAAAAAAAAAAAAAAAAACACAATTGCCAATCCTTACCACCAAGTTACAAAAGGGTGTGGGATAGTGTTCACAGGAACAGAAAGAAGTGTTCACAAATGATGTCAGGATGTTATAGTTTGGGTCTCCATTCCCCACATTTTTAGCACGGGACTAGGTGGGTCCCTTGAACATGGCACATTCCTTGGCTTGTCAGCACGAGGCTACAGTTCCTTTCAGTGATATCGAAATCTTTGGTGGTTAAGCCTCTTTTCTACAAAGTCTCTTGCCTCCGAGGGCCTGATGTGTCCAAAATAACAAAACAAAAGTTCCTTTCCGTAGGTGTGTTGGGTGATGACTCTTCCAGGCTCAGACCCTTCTTGAATGTTAGCCTCCCTCTGTCGGGTTCACTACGCCCTTTTCACTCAGAATATTTCACTTGCTGTATTCACGAGTCTTAATGTTGTTTCAAACAATCTTTCACTGTGGACATCCCTCAGCCCGGTTCACTCTGGTCAACACAATGTTCACAGGGTTTTACACAATGCAGGATTTATTGCCCTTAGCTTTCTTCTTGGTTACGTGTCAAAGACTTTCAATTGTACAAGGGAGTTTTACTCTACCCTTATATGACTGCTTTGACCTCTTGCATCGGCTCTCCTAGGGTTTTCTGATTTAGGTAGTTTTAATGACCAGGGACTGGCCAATGTCTTTCGAATGAGTGCCCACGTGGTGCCTGACCACTCAGCAGCTGGTCTCTCCATGGGTTGTTTCAACAGTTATGTAACCCACAAAGTCTTGGTTCATTGATTCACATTATGTTCCCATTTCCAACCTTCGCTCAACACAGTTCCGTTTACTATCGGTTCTCCTTCTGACACACCGGTTGTGTTGAACCGCTTGGTATTTCTTGTCTCTGGAGTCAAGGGCGGTACCACGGTAGCAAGCATCTCTCCCTGACTTGGTTATTAGTGAAGGAGAATTTCATGCACCGTTGGCATCTGTTTCACCACATGCTGGCTGTTCCCGGTGTTATGATTCCTTTCTCTTGAGTCTTCGCGGGTCTGGGTCGAAAAGGGCAAGGGAACTTCCTTCGTGTGGTCTGCCTTGCAAAGGGAAAGGGCCGTCGGGTGTGTGGTTGTAAATTGCTGGACTCTGCCTGACCCTTGTTTTGGAATATGTCGGGTAAAGGGCCCTAGTGTTAGTCCGTTGTCTTTCGTGGTGTTACTGTTTGCGTCGGAAAAGGGAGGGGTGTTGAACTTCTAAATATCCTATGGGGTAGGATGGGAAAAAGGTCTTATAAGGAAGGGGGTTTCACGTCTCACCCATCAGTTGCCCACTTCCACTCCCCGAGGAACACCCCCCTTCCAGGTGATCCTACCGCACTGGTCCACCCCCAGAAACTGGAACCAGTAGTGATGGCCGTACCCTGACCACTGGGATTACAAATCCCCAGAGACTAGTGGGTGAGATGCCTTCAGGTTTCTCACAGGCCACAAATGGAAATATTCCTTTCCTGCAAGCAGCCATACTTTTCCTTCCACGCTATAAGGGTGGTGCTCCGGACCCACCTCACCTTTATGGCGAATGTTCCTTCAGAATTTCACCTAAACAAGCCTTTGGTTCTGCTAGTTTTCTTCTCTAACCCTTCTACGTCAGTGGAAAGGGCTTTGCATTCACTGGATGTTGCTTGTGCCTTGAAATTTTATGTGCACGCATGAGGGCGTTTTTCGGAAGACATCTCAACCCTTTGTGAATTCTGGACACGCGACGGC
Source organism: Ambystoma mexicanum (assembly GCF_040938575.1). Lineage (NCBI taxonomy): Eukaryota > Metazoa > Chordata > Amphibia > Caudata > Ambystomatidae > Ambystoma > Ambystoma mexicanum. The sequence goes on from NC_090922.1 coordinate 1,545,704,644, forward strand.
CCTGTCTAAGGGTTCCATCTCCTAGTGGCTGTCCGGCTACATTATGCACTGTCATCGTCTGGCCAACAGACCACTACCGGACTGGTCGAGAGCCCATTGCACCAGACCCATCGCCAACTGCATTTCTCTCTGGTGTTCCTCTGCTGGACATTGCCAGGGCACCTATGTAGAGGTCCACCCACACATTCACGAGATTCTATTGCATCGACATGGAATTCTAGGGAGGAGTCCAGGGTCAGCCAAGTGGTGCTACGCAACTTGTTTGCTTGAGGTAATTTACTTCTGTTGCGCCTTGCCACCTCCCGTGGTTTTGTGTATGTACTGATGTGTAATAGTATTCATGAGCATGTGAATCCATGCCAGACCCATGTTGGAGAACAGGAGTTACAGGTGAGTAACGTGTTCCTCCTGCTCTTTACCATTTGGGGCGTTATTGCTCAACCTAAGAAAACTGTGGTACCCCATAGAACTGTGTATAGTGTGTAAGTGTGTAAAATGTTGGAGTAGAGTTTTGGAAGTACAAAGTGAGTCTTATTTATATGTATACATGTACCTAAACCTTTAGACATTCCTTTGTAGGGTCATGGGGATTCACTGTACCTAAGAACCAGCCTTCATCACCTCCTGAGTGTCTCAGCCTTGGCTGCTCATCCATTGCTACCTCTTGAGAACTTTGACATTGGTGCCTCTGTGCCTCTACCCCAAGCATAGTGGATAGTATCACAAATAAACCCTCCTCAGTTCTTTCCAACCTTATTTTTGGTTTCCTTACTTGTATTAATGAAAGTCCTTGCCATATATGACAGAATGTTATTGTTTTTACTCGCATAGATATTTCTTGTGTATTCGTGTACAGCGCAGGAAGGAAAGACCAGAAGACAATCCTTCTGTCTACGACCTAGAATCCATGTCAACACCAGACTCGCTCGCTTCATCGTTTCAGGAAGGAGCTCAAGACTCTCCTCTTAATAGTTCCTCCCTAACACCTGGGCTCACACACACACACCCTCCAGCCCCTACCAAACCTGAGATTGGGTGATTTGCCTTTCCTCCTGCGGTTGCTTGTAGATCCATTGCTGCCTAAGCTACCGCTTCCTGCAATCTTGTATCTCTGCTTCCCTCATGTCCTTTACGCTATGATTTGTAAATCGATCTGTTTCTTCCTGAAGTTAGGTCTGCACTCCATAAATACCCTAATAATATGGTACTTCTACTCTTAATCCCGCTTCCTCCAGAAAGCCCACCCTTCCTGTCCGCTTGTCCGACTAGAACTAGACACCTCACAACATGGGTAGAGAGGATTATGAAAGAGCAGTCATTGGACACTGGAGTGGGGTCGAGCTATGGCTTCGCCTGGCGTTTCCTTTTAACTTACCTATTGTTTTCGATGCTACCATAAAAAATACCCTAGTTAGCAAACCTTGGTTTTGATATGCCAAGTGCCGGGATAGAGGGCCAAGGGACTTAGATGTTTTATTCCATGCAATATTACTGTGCCGTTATTTGTCAATTTCTTCTCAAAGAAACGCTTTTCACACATTGACGCTACCCTTTCTTTGGCTGTTATTTACTATACTCTTGCATCCTGTCCTCTTTCCTCCATACTTGAGGAACGTGGAAGGGACCAGAGCCTGTTGCCAAGCAGCAGTCAATCATTTCTATAGTACTTTGCTTGTTTAGGTGCGCATATAGAGGCAACACCTCGCTTGGGTCCTCCTTCATGTACACCCCGGTCAACCATCTGTCCCATTCTCTGCATCAAATGGTAATGGACCTGCACCAAGCTGCTGTATAACTTGCACCCATATTGCATTTCAACTTGACCCTCCATGCATATGCAAAAGCTTCAAAGGAGTGTGTGTTCTACACAGAGCTCCGCCCAGACCATCCCGCAGAACCGGTTTGGTGTCTCTGGTGCTCTCGCATCTCTACTGTGCATTTGGCTCTTTATCCCACAAGTCAAATCGTTGAGATCTTGGAGGATGTGTTCAAGATTGCTCCAGCACAAGAAACACGCGATTTCTTCCAGAATGAACAAAACAAACAGTAAATCAACCTTAAGGGACGAGCTGTTGATGCATCACCTGACCACAAGGGGTACTCGAGACCTTTTACCCTTTCCATTAGGGAACATCCACCAGACCATGTGCCAATGTCCCTTCCTGGGACGGAGTAAAAGTTCCAGACACCATTATCCCGAGCAGTTAGTCAGTGAGGGATGAATTACACCCTAACCGAGGCCCCACAAGACCGATAATCCTGGAGGGGTGCATTTCCCACTCTAACCAATTACATACTGGCTGTCCAGGGGCACACCTCTCCACGCATTTAGTCGGGTAATGTCACAAGGCCAGGTTTTTGGCTTTTACCATGCTTAATGGACCCATAGAGGTGTTGCGGGGGAGGAGGAGGAGAAGAGGGAAGCCTGTGCCTCACATTCATCTCTGAAGTGCAACCTATCATTCATGTTTGGATCACCATAACATGTACGACAAAGGAAAAAACAGGCCGAAAAACAAACTTAGGCACTTCTCAGCTTCACAGGATCAGGAACTGGACTTGCAACACAGGATCATCCATTACACAAGTGTCAACATGCCCTGGACATTTCTGAACCTCTGGTTGTCGGATGTTGACAGGAAAGTTGACTTCCTCGCATTCAAGCTGCCCACATTCACACATTGTGTGATTGTGTGACTGCCCCTGTTCAATTACCTTACAAGGGCATTTCTTTTTGGCCACCACAATTCAGGCAATGTCTTTGTTTAGCACTCAGTCCCTTCTAACGTAGCCTATTTCTGCAACTGAAATGAGGCACAAAGCATTTTCAGGCCCAACAGACCAGTCTCTTATGGCATGCTTTCACTCTTTAACTGGTCTAAATATGACGTCCTTTTCAAGGCTATCTTGCGGGGTAATGCCTCGGGCAGGAGGGCTGATCCAACCACAATACAACCCATAGCAAAGGGATCAGGGTCTAGATGCTTTGAAATGGGTAACGCTCCCTGGACTGACACTGCATAACCAGGAGGAGGAACGTGTTGATGCACCAGTGGGGACGAAGGGGACCAGGGTGTTTATTTATGGTGCGCACCGGGCCCGTATGAATCTGGGTGCAGTAAAAGTTACATAATTTCATATGGCATAGACATTAAATACAAATTTACAGGTACAATTTGTGGCGTGGAAATAAAATACAAATATATACAGATACAGTTTTGTGCAACATATGAACATATGTACATTTGTGTGACTCTGTACGTGGAAGAAAACCCCTTGCAGGGAAAATCCTTCTTGATATGATGATGCTGGCACTCTTGGTGGCTTGGTGTGTTGGTGAAGGGATGAGGAGAGCTGTTGCGACCACTTACTCCTGCCACTCCTGTGGAATGCCCAGGCAGAAAGGCCAAGAAGCAGGAACGGCTGTGGAGAACAGGAAAGTGCTGTGTAGGAACTGCATGGCAAGGAGAGAAGGAAGACAGAACGGTGAGGTGAGAAGCAGCTGCGAATTCCAGAGGTGGAAAGCATGGCACTGGTCAGCAGTGTCCGGATCAGGGAGCCCTATAATTCTGCAGTGGAGATTTGTGTTGCAGTACGACGATGAGGAGTGGACAGGGTTAAGTCCTTAAATTTCGGCATTTATAGCTTAATATGACTGCCATTTTGGAATGGCCACTTCTGAAAGGGCGTGGCAATGGCTCTACCAGTGCCATATAGACTAGCGTAAGCAGGCGCTTGGACCCGGAATGTTTAAAATGTTTTTTACAATGTGGTGGCCAACTTTGGTCTGGGGATGCCAGGGTCTCTACCTGAATCCTCAAGATACCATTGGCAAAACTCTCCCTGAGCAGCCATCTAGCAGTTTAATTGTATCTGATCACCTCCACCATCCAATTTGCATATTAATCACTGTTCTAACTCTACGTACGCTAAGGAATCCCCTCTATTGTGTACCTGGAGACAGCAGCTGTATGTCGAGTCTTGCTCTGATTTTAGTTGGAAGTAAAAGATTGCCTGAAAGAATGCATTAATACACAATGAAATATTCTTTGAGCAGGATAGCTTTCAGTTTCAAGGTGAATCCATAGACCTACTTGTTAGGGATTTGCTGAATAGCGGTCTGGGGAGGTGCACCCAGAGACACCCCTGCACAGTATGGTCTACAGGAGGATAGGGTTTCACCCACCACCACCCCATGTCCTCCACTGGTGCCCGGTCGTGGCTGAGATTTCTCCTGGGTCTTCACCATTTCCTCCTCCTCAACAGCATCAAGTGCATCTTCACCTGCAAAAACATGAAAGACAACAAATGGAAACAGGCATGAGCACCCTAGCACACACATAGGCCTGACAAGCCAGAGATCCAGTACATGAATTACACATGTCCCACATTACTATAACCCTGGCATGCATGCACTGTCAATGAGTTGGAAGGGGAGGCAAAAAGCAGACACTGAGGACACCAAGATGGAAAAGAAACACATTTGCTGCATGCTGGGTAGCACTGGCATCACACATTAGCCTATGAGTGGCATGTCCAATACACATACATGACACATGCCAGCACACAGATGGCATGTAGCATAGCCATGGTACAATTGACAAGTACAGCCATATGTCAGTGAATGAGTACTGTCACCCATCCATGTGAGATGGACATGATGAGATGAAAAATGCTAAATAGTGTGACAAAAGATGCATGTGCCACACACTGCAACACATCCAGTGTGCAAAAATGCAGTGATTGCAGGCAGATGTACACATCAATGGTTGGTCACTTCAACATGACAGGAAACAACTATCAAGTTCCACATTCAAACAGGCCCCAAAAATTCATGTGAGCAGGCCAATACTCAATCAGCCTGAATGGTCTAATCATTCACATAACAAGCTAACAAATGTGGGGTGTAATCAATGACAGAAGCATGTCACATGTGTGGCATTAGGGCAGAAAAATGCGTTGGAAAAATGGGAGAATTGAAACAATCCGCCTGAATTAACACTGAAAAATTGAGAACAATGTTGTTGCAAGATGACAGTTCAAGGGCAACTGCAGTAATGTGGCGCTAATTGGCTACTGTGGTCAGAAGGGATACTGTCATACCCAAATACAAGGCCGGTGAATGTTTTGGAGGAAGCACCTGGGTGACCCATACCACTCAGGAGTACACACCCTCACCAGGCACTCAATCAGAACCTGTCACCCAAACAACATACACATGGATTACACACACATGCATGGGCACTCACCGGACAATGCGTCGTAATCTGGTAGGTCTCCCACGCCTTGGATCTGTTCCTCTGTGACGAAGGTTCCAGCAACAGACTCATGTTCAGTGAGTTGGTTGTCCTCTGGTGGAGACCCACCGCCAGTCACCAGAGTAGAGGCATGATTTGAGGCCAGCTTGTTCTTTGCTCTGCGTTTCAGGTCATTCCACCGCTTGTAGCAATCAGCTGTGCGCCTCACAAATCCAAGGGCACTAATGCGGTCCGCAATGGTCTGCCAGTGTGCCCTACGTTGACCAGGTGTGGTCTTGCACCCTGCAGTCACCACCATTTCGCAGCTATGTGCCGACACATAGGCCTCAAGTGCATCAAGTTCAGCGTCATTAAAGCTAGGCTTCCTTGACGTGCCGGAGTGTGTAGCCGTGTCTGGGGTCTCAGAAGAGCACCCTTCATCTTTTTCAAAGGTGGTGCGGATCCTGAGTGGCTTACGCCACTCTGGTCAGTAGGGGCAGAAGCGCAGGTGGACTGGGTACTAGAAGTGTGCGAATGCACAATGACCCTAGGTCTTGGTGCAGGCATTGGTTGCAGGGTGCAGGCATTGGTTGCAGGGTGATGTTGGCAAGGGGCAACTTCGGTTTGATGGACCTGGACCGACACTGTCCCGGCTGGGAGACTCGAAGCTGGGGTGGATTGAGCTGCAGCTGCCCCTGCAGCCTCCCCACCCTGGCTACTTGGGGCAGCAGATGACATTGCTGCCCCAGATCCACGTGGCCTGCTGACAGCAACCTTCCCCGCCACACGTGGCTTAGACTTGCTGACCTGGAAGTCAGCCTGGGAGTCATCATGTGCCGGTTCAGGTGCCAAAATGGGCTGGTCCAACAAGGGCTGAGCTGGAATGGTGTCGGCTACGTTTCCCACAACCGGGGGGGGGGCATGGGTGTCCCTGATTGGTTCTCCACACACAGGAGTCTAGGGGCACCCTGCAAATCCAGGCCACGTCCTCTACCGCGCCCACCATGCCCACCTTTTGGAGGTCGGCCACCTTTGCCTCCCTTACCGCTTGGTTGCCTCCCAACCATGACACTGATGTTGTTGTACGTATGGGAGTAGCAGTAAACAATTGTCCTGGGCAATTGGGGGTAAAAGGGGTAGGGTACTAGATGGAATTCGTACCCTAGTGCTCTATCAAGGGTCACACAAAGCACAAGCACCCTGAAAACAAAAATGAATGTGCACGCAACCCCTCGTAGACCACGTGCATGGAAAAAAGGACCCGCACTACGCTGTGGCACCCAGAAACACAAAAATAAGTGTACGTGTAATACACGCAGCCTACACTGACCTCTGAAGGGGTACGCGACACACGGGGCAAGCACAGTAGGTAAATACGTGCGCGACTTACCGTATGCCTGGAAAAATAACATGAAAAAGACGCGCATGTGCGTGTTGGCATCACCCCCGCCAAAAGAATTGTACGCTGTCAGAGGAAACAGGACAAAAGAAGAAGTGAACGCTGTTTGAGGAAACTGGGCAAAATAAGAATTGAACGCTGTCAGAGGTAACGGGGAGAACGAACTTGAACCGTTGTGAAGTAATCGCTTGTGAACCGACTAGAAGTACAAAATTCACCCACTCGCTGTCCACGAAAAGCAGTTACAAAAAAATGGCGTCCTACACGTACCTTTTCAACCGGCCCACACGTATGTCTCTTACGCGTGTACGCGCTAAGGGCCTTTCCTCCAATTACACGCTGACATGCAAATTGTTCACGTGCCAAATCACTCCGTATCAAGCTGGCCACGCGACAACACACGGAAGACCACACTCCTGTCCAGAAGGCCGAATTACTGCCCCCCCCCCCCCAAGAGCCCCGAGCACGCTCCCACCTGCCATCTGCTGCTGCCTGCCTTCTGCCCACATGCCCTGCTATTTGCTGCTTCCACGTCAGAACCGGAGACTCCTGACTGGGATACCATCGCTCCGCAGCCCAGCCCCAGGGCCCAGTTGCCCACCCACACCTGCCTCTCGGATTGCCATGTCGGGCACAACACCATCTGGCACCACTGGCAACCCCCAGCCAGAGAGGCAGAGGGCCACCAGTTTCAGTGCCAGGGCATCAAACGTGTCCGGAAGCACTGGGAGGACTTCAGGTCCAGGACCCTTGACAAGGCCCAGCGCCTCTTGAAGGCAGCGGATGCCAAGGGGCGCCGGGGCCAGCTGTCAGACCACCAAATGAGGGTGGAGAGGGTGCTGTCGAGCAAAGCGGCAGGGATCGCACCACCAGCCGGAGACGCAAGGCCCGGCCCCCCTCCCAGATTGTCATCTCTTCGGGGAGTGAGGTGTCTCGTGCCACATCCCAGGCCACAGCTGCCGAGGGTAGGTCCAAGAGGCGGAGGTTGGAGATGGACTCCTCGGCAGCAGAAGGGGCAGCTGAGACCCCACAGGATCCGATGGAGGAGGATGGCATGGAGCCATCCTGGTTGGTGGGGGGTTTGGAGGAGGAAGAGGAGGCCGTGGAAGGGACACACACGGGGTCTGGAGGTGGGGATTCCACTGGTGCTAGGTGCAGTGCAGGGGCATGGACAGGAGGCAGCACAGGCCGCCGCGGAGGTGCCTGTGTGTAATCCTGTCCCTGATCCTGTGACTGCATCATCCGGCACCAGTAGGGATGCCTACGTCCAGACCCGTTTTCAGGGAGGGGATGGGCGCACAACTGGCCTTCCTCACCCTGCGGACGTGGCTATCCGGGACCGGGTTGAGCCTGTCCTGGCTGGGATAGCGTTGCGTCAACGGGGCATGCGAGGTGACCGGCGGCGTTTTCGTGAAGACACTGCACGTCATCTCGGATGCCTCTTTGACCGCATTGACCTACTGGGACGGGTCACCAGTGCTGGATTCCTCTGTGTGCTGGACCTTCTTGCGACACCCCCCCCCCTCCTCACCTGAACCTCCTACGCGCCTGTCGTCCTCCATGCCATTTTCCCACCCATGTATCACCTGGGTACCCTGTGGAGCTGTCATGCCTGCTGGACAGATCTCTGGACCAGGAACGACCTCTCCATACAATATGAGTTACGCCCATAGAACCACTAGACCATTCTACTCGAAATGGAGGTTGTTTGATGCATTGCCCGGAAAACGCCTGCATTTTTCACGTCGTTAAAATTCACGTGACTTAGTTCCGTCACGTGTATCACAGTAGTGCGTACATAAGCAGCGTGGAAACGCTGATCGCTGCTTCCGATTCATTCATTTTTGGCATTTTGTAGCTGAACTCCGGACCTGCGTTCTCGCATTCCCTTCAGCAACTTCTTTGGCCTTTTTTTAGTGTGTTTTCCTCCACACGCTAATTCCTGGAGCCGTTTATCCTGTTCGCATGCCAAATCTCCACGCGGACGATGTCTGCAAGCGCGGCTGTCCTGAGCTGCGTGTATCCTGTTTGCGTGCCAAATCTCCACGCGGACGCTGTCTGCAAGCGCGGCTGTCCTGAGCTGCGTGTATCCTGTTCGCGTGCCAAATCTCCACGCGGAGGCTGTCTGCAAGCGCGGCTGTCCTGAGCTGCGTGTATCCTGGCTGCGTACCAAATCTCCACGCGGATGTTGTCTACAAGCGCGGCTGTCTTGAGCTGCGTGTATCCTGTTCGCGTGCCAAATCTCCACATGCTGACGCTGTTTTCAAGCGCAGCTGCCCTGGGCTGCGTGTATCCTGTTTGCTTGCTAAATCTTCACGTGGAAACGCTGTCTCCAAGTGCGGCTGGCCTGGCTGCGTGTACGCTGTCGCGTGCAATCCTGGTTTTCTGAACTTCTTTGAACCTTTGGTGCCTGTGACAGTTAACAGGTGAAAATCTAATTTTGTTCTTCCTGGGAAAGAAAGTATTTCATGAACTATTGGAAGGTGATTGTGCACAGTACTTTGGACGCTATCCTGTGGTGCACCAACCCAGTATCTAGCGTGAGCCTCGTGCCGTTCGGGATAAGTCTCCCTTACTAATCTTCCCCTCCTTTATCGTTGTTTCAACTCCTGGTTATCTTCAAAAGACTTTCGTTGAATTCTTCAGTTTGGCCATAAGGTTAGTGTTTCGAATTAATGCTAATACTGTGCTATCATAGTGATTTGAGTTTGGGACAGTTTGATACTTTATCTATCCTAGGCATATCTTACGATACAATACCCACACTCTTTCCAGTGATCCATCTCTCTGCCTGTTTTATCAGTCAGAGAGTTGTATCATTTGGAAGGTCTAATTTGACCTACCTACAATCAAGTCGTGTGAAAAAGGATCCGCAAGAGCCCTACCAATTGTATGCTTTTTTGGTTACTGTATCCTTTTCAATTGATACATTGGTGATTTATGACAGGAGCTGCATGTGACCCAGTGGCCAGGCTGGAGCCAGGGCGCAGGCACAGCAGCAGCAGCAGCAGCAGCAGCAGCAACAGCAACAGCAACAGCAACATGGTGGGAGCAATGATGGCTCGGGGCCTTCAACATCGGAGGGGCAGGCATCGGCCAGATTGCAGGAGGACCCAGGATTACAAGAGTCTTCCATGTGGCAGTGGTTGGGCCACGCCATAAATGCGGAGCGGGCGGAAGGGGCACGGCTCACAATGTTCAGGGCGGAGAACTCCATGCGGAGGGCACTGAGGCGGTCCGAGTGCCTCGAGGCAATTAGTTGGATGTCAACATGTCATCGTCCCTGCAAACCCTCAGGGCCATGGAAGAGGACCGCCTCCAGGACATTGAGTGGGAGTTCGATGATGCCCTGGCCTGGGACATCAAAAAGTGAGCCGTCTGACTAGCCCGCTGCCATTGTCAATAGTTAGTGTTAGGTTTCATTTTTGTTTTCATTTTTTTTGGGGCGCTTGGACAATACCCCACATTTTTATGTATAGTTCTTCATTAGTATTTTTGTATGGTTTCATTTGGGCACTTGGGCTCATGGACCCAGGATGGTAAATAGTGGATTTGTCGGCATTTTCTTTTGATTTTTCCATGGAGCAATGGATTTTACTTTTTCATTTCTGTTTGGATTTGCTTTGTTGGAGGGAGACTTTGGAGATATTTTTGATTTCATATATTTTGGATTCTGATTTCCTTTTTTTATCATTATGTGACATTCTGCATTGTTTTACTTATGTCCATTGTTTGGTGTTTTAAATTTGTTTCTCCACATTTTTTGTTCAATACATTTTTTCCCGTACTTCAATGTGTGGTATTCTCTCATTGGTTTTCACATTCACTGGCACCCATTGTGTGTGTGTGTGTGACGGACATGTGTTGATGTACATACATGCCATTTGGGTTGTTTCATGTAATGGCCTTTTCAATGTGGGGTGTATGTAATGCTTGGTTGGTTATTTGGGCAGGAGTGTCATGCAGTGGGATTTGGGTGGCCATGAGGGCCATGATTGTGGGTCATGTTGACGTGTTGGGGGGGGGGGGGGAATGAGTAGGGGCTTGCTGGCAGGTGCCCTTCACTGCTGGGTGGGTGAGTGGGTGGGGGGGGACATGAGTCAGTGCTCACTTGTGCGTGGTGACGTGGGGTGGCTGGGGAGCTTCGCCAGGGTGGATGGGCTGCCTGTGGGGCATGGCCAGGGGTGCAGTGTGTTCCCCTGTGTTGTGGTCAGCCTGCAGGCCCTGGGGAGGGGTGTGAGGGCACACCTGGGAGGACACACTGCCAATTCGTTTGGACACCCCAGAAATACACATGCCCCGCTCGCGCTAGGCCTATCGCGTGTGAAACTTCCCGTGAATGAGCGGGGTACATGTATTCTGAGGGGTGCGCTGGGAGTTTTACACGCGATTGGCCTAGCGCGAGTGGGGTACGTGTATTCCAAGGGGTGCGCAGGGAGTTTTAGATGTGTTGTGGTTGGGGGGGGCGGCTGTATGCTGGTCCCCACTGGCCTGTGCGCCATGTACTGAATTTGTGCACTGTTCATGGCGCACGGGGCAGAGTTGGGGGCGTAACTGGCACTGCTGTAGGGTCGCTGCGCCACGGCTGCTTAGGGATGTTAAAATCCACAAATGCGCCGAAATGGGTTTTGGCGTACGCGGCTGGCGTAGACTGTCGCACGCGCACACTGTGCGCCAGCCGCGTGCACCACTTGTGCGCTGAATTCTATGAATTGCCCCCTAATTGTGTTGCAGCGTGATTTTACTTGATCTATGATATTAAGCATATCAAAGGCTAAGGAGAGCCACAAAGTGAACTTCTCTGATTTGGCAGGAGGTGTGGCACATGGTGGCGGGGCCACAACGCTAACAAGGAGCAGCCAGAAAAGTGTAAGAATACCCACCAAGACAAGAGACCAATCATAGGAACGAAGTGTGAGTGACTTGGTACACAGGAGCAAGTGCCAATAAACCTGTGTGTATGTGAGCCGAGGAGTCCTGGGGCCCTGGTTGCGCGACCTGTAATGGGTGGACTGTGCGGTCTAACAACTGCGCCTAAAACAGAGAGCCCTGCCTGCTGACGGGAGGACACAGAGCCACAACCTTATAAAACCACTACAGGATGCTGGTGATGTAAGCCAGAAGGAGGGTCACGTTGAATGGAGTTTTGTTAAGACTTTTTGTTGGAAAAGATTAGAACAAGTATAATTAGTGAAATTGAAGTCTTATGGAAGGGAACCCTGAGACTACATGGGACCACACTTGTTGTCTTGAGATCGGAGTCTCCAGACCCCTTTTGTTTTGAACTGTTATTTGAAACTTGGGGTAGGGAACCTCAAGGAGTGACTTTGAACTTAAAGGTGATCACAAGACCTTTTCATGGAACTTTCTTGTGCTTGGAAAAGGAAGCTGAAAGAATGCCGGCAACTGTAGAGAGCTCAGAACCTGAGTTGAAGACATTGGTTGATTGTAGTTGTGAGGGCAAGGATAGGTTTTGGACACAGACATACTTTTAAGTTGAACTCTTTGACTCGGACTTTCCTTGGTTTTGTTCAGGTGGGGAAATACCAGCTTACCATAGCGCAAGTTAGGCCTTTGACCACACTGACATTTAAGTTAATAAATATCTTCTGTTTGAATTTTAAGTTTGTTTTCTGTGTTGTACTTCATGATGACCTCACGCCGCCAGAAGACGTGTTTGGTCTTTCAAAGAGATAAAAGGTTTCTGATAAGACACCCATTATTTCTTCTGAAAGTTAGTGAAATGTTCACATTAAAGATGAAATCTCTCTACTTGTCTTGATTTTGAATTCCACCTCCGATACAAATCGAACTCTACACACCGTGGTCTACGTTTGATATGGGGAGGGATAGATAAATTCAAACTTCTGTGTTCAGAGATGCTTATAAATCTTCCATAAGTATGGAGAAAAGGGGGTGCGGCTTAAGAGAGAAAGTTACTCATCACAGTGACTTCTGTACTCTAGTCTCCTTTCCTCCATACGCTCCTTCCATTCTTAGAAAGTTAGCAAGTACAACTAGATAAAGGGACTGATGGTTGTTTGGGGGCCTGCGGATGAGGCAATAGCGATCGGGGCATTACCTAAATGTGAGAGAGGACACTGGGCCTTAGCTTATTAACATTCCTGTGCTAAGCCCTGGTTATTTTGTATAGCCATTATCTATGCAAGGTCACAGGTTGGTTGAGGTGAAGCCCACACCTCTTGGTATGGTTAGAGAAAAAGTCCTGGCTACCTTGAAAGGGTATGTTCGGAAAGATTGATTTCTACGCTGGTTGCGGGTGGTACAGTGTAGGTTCTTTTATTTTAGTGTGGGCTCATAGTCCAAGTTGTGGTAAGATTACACGTGTTTAGACCTTGCAGGTCTTTATCAAGGCTAAGTTACGTTTTAGTATATGTGGCCCGCATGGGGTCCCGTTTTGTGGTTAGTACGGGTCCCGTGTGTTCAGTCTGGGTCCAGATGGGCCTAGGTTTAGGAGTTTGGAGTTCCAGACGAGCGAATGCTGCAGGTTTTGGGTGAATCTAGCCTTGATGAAGACCCACAAGGTCGAAACACGTGTTGGCTGACCACAACTAGGACTGTGAGTTCACACTAAAATCAAACAGCTGGAGTCAGTACTTTTTCTCTAAAGATTGCCTATATGTGCACGACTACGTGACTGAAATTTTATTGAAACCATTCACTGCTGCTTGGCTTCCGTCTCCCGTCCTGTCCTCATTCCACACGACGTCTAATGCGTATGGAGGAACGAGGAATATGAACTAGGAGTAGTCGGTGCGGTGTGTAAATGTTTCCCAACTGAAAGACAAAGTAATTTCTTATTTGGCACTGTTTCTCTAAATTGCAGCGGAAATTTTCCCACACAACCATATAAGAAAGGAGAACCATGCAGTGAATGCCCAGTGGGTGAAACATGTGAGGCAAATCTCTGCAGTAAGTCTATACAACATACTTTTAATGAAATGTGAAAACCTACAATATGAATTTATATGTAGTACCATTGAATATCTCTGCTTTTGTTGGGGATCCTGGAACATTATCCAACATAGTGATACAACTTTTATATTTAATACAGTATTAAATAACAGAATACACATTTCCTTTTTGGCATATTGTTTGATTGTTTCACCAACTATACCTCCAAAAAGTAAATTTTTCGATTCAAATTGTTCTATTAAGTTTGTAAACTCAAGTTTTCAGTTACATGTAATAAAACCTACTTCCACTGATTGACCAATCCCACTTCAGAATTCCACCTACAACTCCATATTAGCCCACCTTAGTTTGGCTTAAGCAAAATAAAAGCATTAGTGGAATAACTGCACCTTCTCCACAGCTAATAGCGGCTGCAAATGTCAAAGTCCCCTCTTCTATTTGGGACCACACAGTGGATGAATCAGGTAGCCAGGTGCCTACCAAGCCAGTGGATGATGGGCCTGGGGCAGTATCTGGACCTCTTGCCACCCTCCCTTCACAGGGCAGGAGGCAATCACAGGAGGTCAGCGCGTGCCTGTCCTGGTAAAATGACCCCTACAGGCAGTCTGAGAAGCACTAACTTTCCCCTCTGCACTAACACCTATCCTCCCCAACAGGGATAGCCTGAAGCCCTGTGTAGGCACACCCAGATTCCTAGAGGGGGGAAACAAATGCATTGCTCTAAAAGCAGTCATTTTCACTCCCATAATACCTGTAGCATTTATCCTATTCCTGCCAAAGTCTGTAGTAGATCAAAGCCAGTGGGGGGCGCTTTGCGATAACCCAAAACTGACGTTGGACACTGTCTTGCTATCCAGTCTTGCTATTTCATGAGTTTCTAGATGCAGGCTTAACTGAGAGTAATATTATTTTATGGGTTCTTTACCTCCAGGTAGATCTTCCACTGACTGATTTTTCAAAATGGGAAGTTGCCCGTGAACTAGCACCTAAACAAATACAGATCCATTAAAAGGTTGATCAGGCACTTTTTCCAACCTCCACTTCATACACTGGGCAGTAACAGTAAGGAGTGAGTCCCAAGATGTCTGCCAGACCTCATAACGGCGTGGTCTGGTCCCTCCAGCCCAAAGTAGCTTAGGTGAACCTCGAGGGAAGCCAATACAAGCTTGGCCACAATTACCAAACATATGTCCAGTCTAACCAAGGGAACAGCGGCCTATATAAATGTGGCCCTAGTCATTCAGTGTGGGTTTCAAGAACAGGAGGCTTGACCTTTTGATGTGGAGCTGATGAGACCGAAAGGAGAAGGAGCTGGTTATATCAGATAGGGAAAGTTGTAATCTCAATGTGGTAAGACCACAAAGGAGGGATGAGGTGGTAGCATTAAGGAAGGGGAGGTAACCATGAGAGGAGCTAGTAACATTGGGAGTAGAAGATTGTAGTCTATAGGTGGTACTATGAGGAGTAAAGGAATGAGGTAAAACCAAGAAAGGGGAAAGATTTGGCAATAGAAGGAGCTGGAAGTCGTGGAAGGTAACATCAAGGAGGTTGAGGAGAACAGTCCCGCAGATGAACAGAAAAGGAAGATTCTGGTGAGCCAAGTCTGCCCTAGGTTGATCCATAATATGATCTGAGATCTTGAGTGAGAGTGGGCCAGTGAGGATTCAATATAACCAGGGGTGAGAAGGGAAACAACCAGATGGGGCTCGGTATAAGACAGGCCTCAAGTTATACCTATCCATCTCTCCCTGCTGACTACTCTCAATGACTCGTCTGCAGGCAGTACTAGGCACTAAAGTTAGACTTGGGATTTGGGACCCCAGAAATCCTGTAGCTAGCCAATCATTGAAAGAATGGTTTAGAAAACATTAGATGCTGTGATACTTGTCTGTCGTCGTTCAGGAGGAATCTACTCAAAGAACCTGTTCTCTTAGCAACAATCTGACAATGGCCAAAACTGAAGCCATGGCCGAAAAACAAGCTGCACAAATGGAACACAGCAAAGCGCACAACTGATGCAACATAACATTGCACACAACATCCACACAAATTCTAGAAAGACAGTAATAAAAAAAAATAAGCTATGATGGCAAATTCTGTATCAGATGCAGTTAGTCTTTCCTTATGAAAATACCTGGGCCAGTTTTGGACATGTAGAAACTGTGGCAAAGAGAAGCATGTTGCCACAGCTCTGAAAGAAGTGCAACAGGGGACCTCCACGAGCAACGTAGTCAATGGAATACCAGATAGTCCAAAAAGGAGTGTACACCAATCGAGAAGTAAGGCTGTTTATTACAGCTGGATAAACACAAATCAAACAGCAGCGTGGAACAGAACTGATTGATAGGAGCTGACAAAAAGACCCATTGCAGTCAGATCTTTTATACTATTTAACATTGTTTGCATAGTAAAGAAGAATTGTGATTAATGTTGCCAAATATTAGATATCCTACAAAGCTGATTGGTAGGATAACCTCAGTCCCATATAGCTAGACATAGGTTAGTTGGATATGGCTCGAGCAAACGTTCTTGACCCATCTGCTTGTCACCATCCTAATGGTGCTGCATTCCCTTCTGTTACGCCCCAAGTGGTACTTTTTATTTGCATTAGATCATCGTGCTGACCTCTGGTACTTTATTATTCTGCCGTTGGTCAGCACACATAAGAAACACAAGACATCCTGAGCCTGTGGCACAACATACAATATGCAGAGTTGCATAGCAATTTCCTAGCAATTCTGTAGGTTTATTAATTAAATGGACACTTGTGTAGCAAAGTTAGCTATTTAAGTTGCGCTGTTCAAAAAAGCACTGCTCACCCTGAATTTCTCTCTGGATCTCAAGGCTCTCGCCACCCTCTTCTCTCCTCTGTTCGAAAGTTCAAAGGGGCCAATGGAGAGAGGGTACAAAGTAATCACTCTTAAGTGGCAAAAGCATGCGTGGGAGTGCTTGGCAAGATTTATTTTTTGCCTCAAACTGAAAGCCAGAAGTAATCTGGATGATTTGTTTATTAAGCTAACTATATCCTGTTTGGCAACGATATATATTGTCTTTGGCAAAGACCAGTATGTGTAACTTTATTAAAAACCGTTATGTAATTCCATTCATAACAATGTAAATTGTTGCATAATGCTGAACTACAGTATTGCTTCTGTAAAACACTGCATTTGTCTTTAGGTTAGTGTATCAAAGTCTCATAGTGTCAACTAGATTTTTGTTGTTGTGGTAGATGTATTACATTGATGAGTTAACACTTTGAAAATGTACATGATCACACGGCCAACTGCTTTTAATGGCAAACTAGAAGTTTACGCAAAAGAACGATCAATAGTTCCATCCAAACTATACATCGACACATCTACTGCAATAACACACTCTGTAGTTAGCCCCCAGAGCTCGCTTTGCTCCATGATTATATTATATAATAGCACTTGAGGAAGAGAGCGGGCCAAACTGTTTGCTGAGCCTTTTTAACATATTTATTTCCTTGTGTCTAATCGTCTGGGTACTAGCCTGGTTCACGTTGTTCCTGGCGGATCGCACCCAGACTCTCTCCATGCCACCTTTTCTACCTGCTTCCTGCCATCTTAGCTGTGGAGTCCTGCAGGGTTTGTCTCTGTCTCCGATTCTATTTTACATCTACATTTGGTCACTTATGTGTCTCATCCGCTCCTACGTAGTCAGGTGCTACTCCTATGCCGTCGACACTCAGATCCTGATCCGTTTAGATCTTAATCAGGCTGAGGTGTTGTAGCGCCTACGAGGATGCCCGACTGCCGTGGGAGAATGGATGAACCTCATTTCGCTCAAACTAAACGGAGACAAGTCGGAGGTCTTGGTGGTGGGGTGTCCCCCTGATACCTCACTCGATCTCTTCTTTCTGGCCCACGCCCCTTGGTGTCCTCTCCTCTCCTGTGGGCAAGGTGAAAAACCTGCGTGTAATTCTTTCGGCTCCTCTATCTATGGCCAACCAAGTCGAAGGTGTCTGTCAAGTGGGACACTTTATGCTGAGAGTTCTGAAGAAGGTACTCCCCGTGATCCCGGCTACCCTCTGTCCGCCAGTGGTAGGAGCCCTGATATCATCTCGTTTGGACTACTGCAATTCACTTTATCTTGCCCAGCCGAAGGGTCTCATTCAGTGATTGCAGCGCCTTCAGAATCTGGCGGCCCGGGTGGTGACGGCACCCCTTATGGAGCGCACACATCTCCAGTTCTACGATCAATGCACTGGCTACCTGTTAACCAGCGCATTATATTCAAGGCTTTATGTATAGTCCATTGTGCTATACAAGAAGCCAAATTATCACACTATTGTCCGAATCATCAACTACGCTCGTCTTCCGCTGATCTGCTTGTCGTGCCCTCTTACCGTCGTATGAAGACTGGAGGTAGGGCCTTTTTGGATAGCTGGTGCCAGACTATGGAATGAACTATCCCCTCCGATAAACTTTCATTTGGTTTTCAGGAAAGCTATTAAAACGTTCCTCTTAAGTTAGCTCTGAATCTTTTTAATGGCTCTATTCTGTGAATATGTCCCCATCTCTCCAGCACCAAGATTCCCCCGGGTGATCGTCCGCTTAAGAAATGACAGTAACATAACCTAACATAACTTGCCGCTAACCTTTTACAGATACTTAGCCAGAGCTTGTAAGTCCACTGAGCCACTCGCATAGTGCAGTAGATTTTATGGAGGGCGAGTAACATTTGCAAGGAATGTTCATTTACTTTTTTGTAGCAAATGTCAAATAGGTTTCACTGTGCATAGCTGGCTTCTGGGAGGCAGCAGTTTGCCAAACAAAGTGGGTTTGTGGTGACATGCATCATTTTACAGAAAGCGCATTTACATTTTTTGTCACCCGTTGTCGAGTGCATTTCTTTTAGGTCAAGTAGGTAAGCTAAGTTACTCAACCTGCAGGTCTAGACGGATTTTAAAGAATTTGCAATCCCTGATTCGTCTCACTAATAGCTTAATTCAGCGGTACACAAACCTGCTGTATTGATGCTCCTTTTATGTTTTGGATCCAAATAACTTCAGCGCACACTGCAAATATGAATGCAACATTGCTAATAAAATGGGTGTGTTTTTGCTAATCAAGAACGTTTTAATTGGAAAACTCTGCTAATCAATTTTTACCACACACTCTCGAAGCCCCCCATATCCCTCCTTGAGCACCCCCACCCGATCTTGTCTCCATATTTCTTGCGCTGCATGTGTGCCCTGGCAACCTTTAATACAGATGCCAGTATTGCCTATCCCCAGTAAGGGGTAACCTGCTCCTGCTTCGATCGTTCCCACAGCTGGTAGGTGCATCCTCCTTGACAGCGCTGAATCTGCAACTTCACTGCATTCCCCCCTTTGATGGTTCTATCCATCCACCATTTCTTTGCTTACTATTTTGGGTATCTATAACCTCTTCACTCTGTCAATGTTGCCTCCATCTTCTTCATACCCATCCAAGGTGGATCCTGTTACCATTCAGTCCCGTCTATCTGGGTATGCCTATCAAAATGCATCATAATCCTCTGCATTAGGTCGTACAGCAAGAACCACCTGCTCCTCGACATCATTCACTCCAGGATGTTGGACCTTTATTTTATTTGTTCCTCTGCCCTCTTTCCCACCATCAGTGACGGGCATTATATAACAAGTTCTTTTCCTGCTGCTATTAGTTATTCATAATCAACTGTACTGCACAGAAGGCGACAAGCATCAAGAAGAGCAAGGGGACAGTCACTTTAAATATCCCAGCCAACCACGTGGGCCCCCAGGTGAACAGTGAGTCTAATCAACTGTCAGATGTGATGTCATGGTGTCTCCTTGGCCATTTTTTCATGAAGGGTGCAGATTTCCTCAACGGTCTGTCAATGTCCCATTGACACATTGTTGATGGGTGTGGCAGTGCTACAGCTGCTGCCAATCTTGTGACAGATGCCACGTTCCAATGCTGTTAGCAACTCCAAAACAAATCTGTTCTTACGTGGTACCATTAGTGCACAAAGTTCTCCTTTTACTGAATTCAATTCCTTTCTCAGTCTCATTTGCTAGCTGTAGCACTTCACACACGTCAGGGAGCAACAGTGAGGCAAAGAAGTCGGAAGCTTTAATGAACTGTCTGATGTGGTATGGGGGGTGTCCCCTTCACTGTTACCTGACATGTTGATGTTTGAAGCTGTACCTGTGGGGGCTGTGGTTGTCCCTGCTGTGTTTGTAGTTGTTGGGGCTGTGTGCGGTTGATGGAACTGCTGTCTCTGTGGCTGCCGTATGAGCGGGCCCTGCTGTTGTGCTACTTTATATGCTTGTGCTAGCTGCCCAAAGGGGCTGGTAACCATGAAATGTCTGTGGTTCCGCCATATGAAACATGGCTCAAGGAACCGGAACTCTGCCCCTCTATATCCTCCCCTTGCCCCCCATTGTGGGTACTGTGAAACAGACATGGTATCAAGAGAGACACAAACTCAAAGGTAACAGTTTAAAAAACCTTTATTTAATAACGTTCCGGGGTTGGTGTAATACCTAACTGGCCATAACGCTAAAGGGATTGTTCCCTCAATTGATGTTTTTAAAGGCCGTTGATGCCTGAAAGTCCAAAACCAAAATCCGTCTGTGCCTAAACCTATGCTTGACCTCACTCTTAAACCAAATGTAATAGGGGATTTTCATATTGAGAAAATGGTGACTCAATAAAGGAAATATAAACCACAGCTGGTTTCAGGTAGTCTTACCAATAGGTGTAGTTCTGCCGGTTGAAAATCGGTAAACTCAAAAGGATTGCTCCAGGTAGGCTCTTGCTGTTAAGTCAATGGGGTAAACGAAGAATTTTGGATCGCTTGGGGTTCCCGTCCCCAAGCTTCCATCCTTCCTGTTCCAAACAAAAAGACAGTTCCTGTTGGGCCTCTCAGGGTTCCCTTCCCCAAGTCTAGGCCTATCTTCACGAAGTTCAACAAACAAAATGTCCTCTTGCTAGGATGTACTCTTCAATGTACAGTTCTTTCATGGGGGTAGTATCAGACTTTTGAGAACGCCGGGCTCTTTGCTCCTCCTAGGCGCAGCCTCTCTGATCTCTCAAACCCTCCTTTTCTGTACCTGCTTCCTAATAGCGCTCCTTACAGGTGCCTCTTGCACCCCTTTTTACTTAATCTATATTTCTTTTACACTCTTTGGGCCTCATTATATGTGCGCCGGTTTGGTAACAACGGTGCTGGTAAGCATACCGGCACACTACGAGTCGGCAGACCTGGCAGGCGGAACAACACCCACCGCAGACTTTCACGAAAGCATCGGCACTGATAAGTGCCGGTGCTTCAATGCTCCCCATCCCATTGAGTCCTATGGGACTCAAATTGGATTGGGGATTTACCATTTACCGGCGCCTGACTTCCCAGAAAGGACGGGGTCATAATCTCCCAATGATTACGGCAAGCCAGGCACCGCTAAATATTTGTCCGGCGGCAACCCGCCGGCAGCACCGGCAGGGTTGCCGCCGGATTATCGTGCGCACTTGCACCTTCTTATCTTAGCTTTCTTCTGGTTGCTCCTCTTGCACACTTCTCACTTTGTTGTGCACACTTGCACCTTTCCCTTTTTGCTCTTTTGTTGCTCGCACCCTTTCCTGGCTTTTGTGTTGCTCGCACCCTTTCCTTGCTTTCTGGTTGCTCGCACCCTTTGCTTGCTTTCAGGTCGCTTGCATCCTTTCCTTTTTCTTTTTTCTTTAAAGTACACTTTCCTCTTACCCCTTTAGTTCAGCGCCGCTAGTGCATCTTTCTTTATGCTTTTTTTCCGTTCTCTTTACTTTCTATCTTGCTTTCTGCTTTTCTTTACCTTTGTGCCACTTGTAACTCTTTTCGGTTGCCACTCCCGCCACCCACACGATCATGAGGTGCTCTCTTCAGTTTCACATAACTCACCGGGAAAGTGCAGCGCTGGTGAGCGGTCTCCTCGGGATACACTGGGTCGAGGTCTGGGTCTCATCACCTGCCCCTCACACAACCTTGGTACCGGCACGTCCCAATGGAAGAGGCATCTCCCTGGACTCGGTCAGCAGTTCAGTCTTCACTCCGGCTCTTTGGAGCCACAGCTCCCAGCCATGCAAACACACCGGGCCAATGTCTCACATTCCACTCTGGACTCTCCAGACTTCTTATACTGCGGCTCCCTGCTCTTTGGCTTTCCTAGTCCTGTCAGCAACTCCAGCTCACACCACTGATATCTCAAAACCTGGCTTAGGACTGTGAAGGGATCCCCTCCTGGATTCAGACACGCATCCTCCCTTCTGTTCTCCCAACTGCTCTCTGCTCTCTCAGCAGTCTCCTTTTATACACCACTGTTGTATCAATGGGCTGCAGGTGTGTTCAGGGCTGAGTTTGCCTGACCTCCAATACTTCAATGAACACAACATGCCTCTTTCAGTTATGAGTAAGGGAGTTCTTAAGGTGCAGTGCACCTTTTCCTTCCCTGCTCTTTCTGATGACCTGTAGGGGAATTGTAGGGATTGTGACAGCGCTTGATTTACAGAAGCCCATGAAGGAAGAGAAGCTGCAGGGGAGGTCTGAATTTCTGCCCTGTAGTAATTTATGAATATTTCAGGGTTGTTAGGGTGTTTATCCTCCCGCCTCCTTTAGTTGGATTCTTCCCTCAGGTAATTCATCCCCACATCACCGCTCCCCGGGACTGGGTCAGGATGCATCAGCTGCGTTCTGGCTAATTGAGAGGGGTCTTTGCCCCGGGATTTGTTAAGAATCCAGGCTGATTCTTCACAGTACCTTCTCCCTTGCAAATGGTATCCCATGGGCAGGTACGTCCTCCCCCTTGTGGAAAACCCCCCTGCAGTTGTACCCCCGATTATCGGGCATACTGGAGCATCAGGTATCCCAGTGCTGGGGCACATTCCCTGATGGTAATCATCTCTGTTGGACGGGGGCCACTGCAGCAGCGTCAGGTATGAGCATTGCCCCTTCCATTACCAAAGTAGCAAGCTTTTTCTGAACCAGCTTATTCCCCTTTGCAGTGTTTTTGGCCATTTGTCTCACTCTTCTGCTTCCTTTTTAAAAGTGCACTATGGAGCCTGTATTTCTGGCCATCCCTTTGCCTATATTCCTACTGTTTTGTCTAGGGAGGTCTGATCATCCGACGGAAGTCTCTTAACCAATATATGTTAAAACAAAGAAATGTATTCATCCCAAGATTTAGTTTCCGCGTCTCTAATGCCCAGAGCTTCTGGACTTGTATATAGTCTGTGGGGTCCTCGTCTGGCGTCAACTTACAGGTCGTGATTGCCCCTAGATCGGAGCTGTCTGGATACATTCTCCTTAATACTCTCCACGCGTGGACACAATAGTTGTTGAATAGCTCTACATCGTTTGCATTGGCGCTTAATTTCATCAGATTGTACCTGTTAGGGAGAATTCTCTGTTAAGGCTAATTTCCCAAACCTAGTGAGTCCCCCAGCAGCTTTGCTGGATTTCTGGGGTTTGTTTTTTCTCCTGTTAAGAGCGAGACTCTTTTTCTCCCACTCTTAGACATGATTTGAGTGTCCTTTAACTGTTAATGTGTTTTATGGGCTATGGGGTCTTTTATCCATAGGGCTTCATGTGTTTTTGGTATGTGTGTTACACAGCACCCTCAGTGCAGTAACACAGGGGTGTCATAGTGACCCCCAAACATAGACTCCATACCCTGGGACTGACTACTGTCTCCCAGGGCATGTAAAGTCACCATTGGCTTTACTAGTCTTTAAATTGTGAACAGAACCAGTACAAACCATATTGTGGAAGTACTGGTAGGGGTAATTTGATTGCCCTTGGGTCTGTTTTCCAAGGGGGCACTGTCCCGTTCCCCCTTGTCGAGTTTCTGGCTGGTGGCAGTGGATACCACGCGAAATATTCCACCGGCATATTTCCAATGGGATTTTCCCATTGATTTTAAATGCACCACTTTTTGGTGCAATGTTAAAGATACCGCCGGGTTATTTATTTAATATTAATTCCCCGGTTGGGTCTTTTTGCCAGAACTCGGTTCTAAAATGGCGTTCGTGTCCGTCTCTGTGACTCCCAACAAAGGTCGAGCCCTTTGTTCCACTATTTTGGCGGGCTTCTCCACAGAAGCCTCCAAAAGTGGTGCCACTCTGTCTGGGTCCCTTAGGAGGGGTGGAGGGGGGGATTAGGCACCCTGTACTGCGTTGCCTCGGCAACCCCAGTCGCACTCTGGCCCAGTGGTGAGCCGCCCGCCTCACATGTGTGATTGACAGCTAGGCTGATGAATGGGGTTTTTGCTGCATAAAAGCAGGGCCTTTGAGACTGGAACTTCAGAAGTCGCCACAGGACCTAAGAATCCGACGAGGAAGAAGCTGAGCCACCTGCAACCCGACGACACCACCGGTGAAGCCCTGCTGCACGAACTCACACTTTCCAACGACAGGGAAGATCTGCATCTGGAGAGTCTGTGTCCCCCTTTGAGCTGATAGGAACAACCAGTTGGTCTTCTTTCGCTCCCAGAAGCGTTCTTTGGTCGAATCGCCCGTGCCAAGCACCCCAGTGGCCGGATAGCCAAGCTCACCACTTTTGACTGTGAATAAAAGGACTGCACCTTTTAATCGGGAACTCCGCGGCTGGTTTTATCCCTGGGCAGTGCAACGACTCCAAACTTCCTCTACGACGAGATCCTCTCTTCCTCTGACTGGAACACAGAGCTGCAATCACTGCCAGGAACAACTGTCCCCGCTGGAGTTTGCTTCCCATTTAAGGTACTGTGTCCTGCCTGGCCTCCCTTTCTACAGAGTGCTCAAGGTGTCCCCTAAATCCTTGTCCTCTATACTGGGTTGGCCCCAGACCTGCTAAGCTTTGCCTTTCTGAACTATTCCTACTCCTTTTTGACTTTTCTGCAAAGACTTTAAGTGCATTTCCACTGTGTGATCTTGGGCACATTCCGCCTGGCTCTCCAAGAGTGGGCCTGGCCTTTGAACTTTTTGCTCTACAGTAGACCCTGCCTTTCATGACTTGCTGGGGTTTTCGTAGAAGTGTTGGTATTGAGTTATTTCCATACTCTGCCTTTTCTCTCCCTTTTTAACTGAATTATTGGAGTGCCATCTAATGTTACACGCTCACCTCTGTTTTGCAAATAAGTGGTGTCTTAACTTAGATTTGTCGAATAATTTAATTAGGGAGGTGTATATACTTCTAGTGACTGTGTTTGAACTTGCTTGACATATTAGTGCCAGTGTATTTTTTAAGTGTGTTTTTGAATAAATAATTATATACTTTTATACCAAAGCTCTGGTCAGTGTTTGCTTCTGCTACTGTCTTTTTGTACCTAATGCGTATACTCTATATACTGCCTAACTCTTCTTGAGAGACGTCTGACTGCTCAGCCACAGCTACCAGGTAAATATGGGTGGTGCAGACTGCTACCAATTGGGTTTACTGCCTACACCTGTAGTTTTAATCTTTTTGCAGTGCCCCCTAAGGGAACTGCATAGGATTCTGCCTAACAGTACACCCGCTTGTTCTCGTATTTTATCCCCTTGCTCTCCTATTACTGCGAATAAACTTCATGTCACCTATTGCTAGCGTCGCCCCTGCTGTTTCTTTTTCAAGCGCTTATATCCACTCGCTCCCACTACGAGGGAGGGAAACCTACAAATGAGATTGTCTCTGTCCATTGTCTGCCATGGTACATAGTGTGCATCTCCCCTTCCCTTCGTTATCAATGACATTTGCGTTGCCCATGGCCCTGTTTCCAGTCCCCCTCTCTTTGCCTGTAGTCTCATCTTCACTTTCCCTCTCTGATTGCAGAGGATGGTAGACCAGTTCCTATTTTGCTCTCCCTGGTCTCCTTTCTACTTCGGCTTTCACGCCCTTACCCGCTCTTTACCAGTGTCCACTGTTCACCATCCTCCTCACTAGCCTCTTCTCCTTCGTCTGTCACACAATGACCTTGTCCCATATTTCCATCTCCTCTTCCCCTGCCGTGCTCTTCATTATCTAATTTTAATGTTGTCCGTCCGATGTCCACTCATGTGCTTCCTCTGTGTCCCCACCTTTCTCTTGCCTTTCTCTTCACCTCCTTCTCTATCACTCAGTTCTTTATTTTGCGGTGCAAGGTGAGTGGATCTGATTTGTAGCCCCTTCGGTACCTCTGCCAAGCGTTTTCTATTGTTTTTGGGATTTTGCCCATTTCCTTGGTGCCCTCTCCCTGTTGCATGTTCCCACTTCTTTGTTCCTTCCCTCCCGCTTCCCAGCCCGCCCACCTCCCCTGATTGGTAGTCTGTGCCTGTCATAATTGACCAGCCCAGGGCAGCCCTCTGCCCGTGCAGCCCCAGCGGCTAAGGGCCCCAAGGCAAAGGGCGGCTCCACAGAGGCGGCTCTGGAAGTGTCAGCAGGTGCCCGCAGGAAACACCAAGAGAAGCCAGTGGCCAGCCGTTAACAACTAAATTAAGTGTGGCACGGGTGGGGAGTAGAGCAATTACTCTACTCCAGAAAGCCCTACCACTCTACATTAACATTATCATTAACCTACCTCTGAACAGTGAATGCTTGCATGTACCACACTTAGAGTCCTATAAATGTTAGCTTGCACCACAACTGAATGTAGTGAAGACCATTAGTCTGAATTTAAGTCACATTTAGACAGTTGTGATATTCGGCCTGCCTCAGACCCGGACCGACTCGCCAATGATAGCGATTGCTTCTTAAGACTGTCACATCCAGATAGAGCCTGCAAAGATTACTGTGTTGTACTCGGCCTCTTAACACTGTGTCACATCTAGATAATGCGCTCAAAGACTACCGTGTTATACTATGCCCGTAGACGCTGTCGCATCCAGATAGAACACTGAAAGTTTACTGTGTCGTACCCTGCCTCCTAACACTGTCACATATAGACAGTGCACTCAGAGACCACTAGAAAGCTTAATGGGTAGCCTTTTACTGTGACTGTCACATCTAGATGTGCCCAAGAGATATTGTGCCCTGCTGCAGTCCTGAGCTATCTACCCTTCGACGACCAGAGAAGATCCAGTCCGGAGTCTTCTTCCCTTGAGCGTGGTGGGGTCAACCAGCTCATCTTCCACCGCCAGAGGATCCTCTTCGTGGTCGAAATCGCTGCACACTGCTTTAGCGGTCCGGATAGCCACCTGAAGAGCCTCTCCTGTTTTAAAGGAGTGCACCTTTTATTCACTGTTGCTGCTGCCGGCTTCATCCCTGCGTAGTGCAGACAACGTCCTTCTCGTCCCCACGACCGAAGCACCAGGAACTGTGGGTCTGCAGGAAACTACCAGGAACAACTGCCGTGGCACCAGCTTCTTCCTTGAATAAGGTACTGCGTTCTGCTTTGAGGAACTAGGGTGAATCCCTTTTCTCCTCTTCCAAGGCTTGTCGTTATCTTCCCTCCTTCTTATAACTTTTGCTTCCTCTGTTGACAATATCTAAGTACTCCTGGCAACGTTGAATCTTGAACTGTCCGACTGTGTGATCCTCGACAACAGGAACCCAGTTCCACTTGACACTTGCCCCGGCCTATTCACTCTTGTATTTCCATCGAGTGTTCTCTGATTCTCTCTGCCCTGACAAAAGTATTGCCTTTGATTTTTGCCCCCAACTCTCTCTGGTTAACTCGGGTGCGAAGTGTGTTTTTGCCCCGGTAACATTTCTTGCCGCGGATACGCGTAGCTTTAGTAAGACCGAACTGTCATTACTGTCAAAAAGTGATCGCAGATGTATTCCCGGTAACGTCTTTTGTTTCACAACACCGGTCCGTTAAAACATAGGGTACTTACCTTGAGTTATACTATACCAAGTGAATTGGTTGTATGTAGTGTATTTTACGTGTGGTTTTGAATTTATAGAAGTGTTGTGTTTTATAACAGCTTGTTTAAAAATATATGTACTTATATTTTTTACCTGAAACTTTACTGCTTGAGTCGCAGTAATTGTGGTCCCTTTGTGCAATCTCTGCTACTGCTCATATACTTTTGAGATAAGCCCGGCTGCTCCGCTAATGCTACCCGTTTAACATAGTAGTACAGGCTTTTACCAAAGGTGAACTTGTATAACCACTTGTAGTCTTGTGTGTAGTGGTCCCTAAGGGCACTGCACAGGATTCTGCCTAACAGCACAATCTTCATGGACTCTCCTGGAATCGGCTCATGTTCAGGATGGGAAAACCCTCTTGAAGCGACTACTTTTTTCTTTGGAGGCCTGCAGCCAACATGGAGGCACCCACACAGTTTATTTCCTAGAACCAGACTGCGGTGCAGTGTTTTAGGGTGTGGTAGCCCGGACTACTTTACCTGGACTCCTTTACTAGAGGGCTATGTAAACCACACCCAAGTTACAGAACGTGCTTCGTGTTATTCTGCAGCCAGCAGCGTGATGCTCATCGTGTCCAGTGACCAGCTACCGGTGATCCTTGAACAGTGGACCTGCAGAGGAGACAAAGAACATCATTAGCAGTCTCTACTTACCCGCAAATTCCATCCAGCCTCTGCCAGTCTATTGTCCATCCTCCTGCTGCTTGTGGTCATCCATCCAGCATCATCAGGACACCACGAACACAGCGGAACGAAGCACCTGGAGGGGGAGAGAGAGAAAGACATTGTTAAAACAAGTTACTCACGGCACTTGCCGCAGTCATCACGAGAACCTCACCTGGCTGGGCATTCCTTGGCCGGCATCATTCCGGAACTCTTCACACGCCCGAAAAAGACCATTGCGACCTGAAAAGGAATAAAGAATACAGGTTAGCAAGTAATAGACATAACAGCGCCGCACTTCGCGCATTACCTACCAATTCATTGTACGCTACTGCGTCCTCCATTCTGGCAGGAGCCCAATCCAAGCTGCGCATTCACTGAACCTCTGTGCACGTACGGGGGGAAATAAAGAAAAGACATTAAGCATAAGAAAAGAAGGCAAGGACATATAAAGACTGCTGTAATCAGACTTGCCTTCCTTAAAAGACACTCCAATGGGCTAGCACCAGTGATGTTAACTCGGCCGCTCAAGACAGAGAGCACGCCAGACATCACGACAAGGTGAGGAGTGGGCCATCAGGTCGAATCCAGGGCTAGGTGGGAGGAGACTGAATCTGTTCCTAAATCCAGTCCTCCTGTGCTTTCAGGCCCGACTTCCATCGAAGGCGCCATCCGGGATGGTGAAGGGTCCAGGGCAAATCCAGCAACCAGGGCAGAGGGGCGTCCGTGTGGATACCAGGTGAGCGTAACACTCAAGTTTGAGAGGCAGGAAGGCTGTTCCAGAGGGAGGCCCCAGCTGAAGAAAGAGATCTACCACCAACTAGTTGCTTGGAGAAGCGACTGACCCTGAGGGAGTTGGAGCTGGAGGAGCGAAGAGCTTGAGTAGGAAGGTCTTTTTTGAAGAGAGTCGGAGGTATTTAGGCCCCAAGCACCAGAAGGCCTTGTGAACAATGCAGAGGGTCTTGAAAATAATCCTCGCAGCCACTGGAAGCCAATGCAGTGATTTCAGTGCTGGAGAGATACCATCCCTGGGCTTGAGGCCAAGGACAAGTCTTGCAGTCCTGTTCTGGATGAGTTGCAGAGGGCCGAGAGTAGTAGGCAGATTTAGAAAGAGGATGTTGCAGTACTCCAGCCTTGAGAGAACCAGAGCTCTGAAGACAGGGAGCTTCTGGGAGAATGAGAGGAAAGGAAGAATACCTGAGGAGGTGCTTTTGGTAGTTTGACTTTTTAGAGACTTCAGAGATGTGTGAGAAAAGGATAGTGTGGAGTCGAAGATGACCCTGAGGTTCTAAGCCTCGGGAGCAGGAGAGGGCCAAGTGAGGCCGGCCAGAGAGTGATAGGAAAGGAGGGTGCACGTGTGCCGATGAGAATTTCAGTCTTACTGGCATTAAGGCAGAGCTCAATGGCGGCAAACCACTCCTGGATAGCAGACAGTCGGAGATGAGAGAAAGAGAAGAGGTGGCAGAGGGGAGCCTGAAAGCGAGCTCAGTGTCATCCGCATAGCACTGAATGTTGGAGCAGAGAGTGGTAATGCGGTGGGCAACAGGTGCCAGGAATTGGTTGAACAGCCATCGAGAGACGTTGGATCATTGGAAAACACCATGGGTGGAGAGTGAGATAGAGGAAAGGAAGGACCCAAATTGGACCTGGGAGGGTCGATCAGAGAGGAAAAAGGTCAGCCAGACCAGGGCCTGATCGGTGGTACCCATGTTATCACAGAGACGATTGAGCAGGATGGCATGCTTGACTGTGTCAAAGGCAGCCGAGAGGTAGAGTACGATGAGAACAGAGGGGAGATTAGAATCGAGGTTAGAGAGCAGGTCTTCACGGATCTTCAGGAGAGCGGTTTCCGTGCTTCTGGCTGTTCTGAAGCCAGACTGATGGCCATGGAGACAACAGTTAGGCAGAATTACATGCAGTACCCTTTGGGAACACTACACACAATTAAGACTACGGGTGTAAGCACAATCCAACATTGGTATAGGTCTGTACTACAGTTTTGTGGTAGCAGGGCTGAGCAGCCAGGCTTATCTCAAGAGGGATGTGAGCAGTACAAGGTATTACACAAAGGACTTGCAATCACAGTGGGTCAAACAAACCCTTACTCAAGGTTTCTTGGTAAAACAATATTAATTTATTTACACATTTAGTTAGAACACATTCCACTAGTAATAAGCAGCTCAATATCACACTATAATACACTTCCGTACCAAACCAATAAGTTTCTGAACAAGTTAGGCTCGCATGAAGTGGGAGCAAAATGGCACTTCAGTACTTTCAAAAGGGGTAAAAAGACAAAGGTTATAAGAATCAAACAGTTACTTTTCATAGGCAGGGCAAATGGTTTCAGTTCACTACAAGAGGCAGTTCAATTCAATATGCCTGGGCCAAAGTCAATGGATCAGTTTCTTGGATAGGATAGCACAGTTCTGGTAGTAAACAGTTAAGTCTTTGCCACTGTTCTTAGAAGTAGTTTGCATGAAAAAGAGTTATAGGTCGGATAAGGAGCGAACAAGACCCCAAATTTGGGACAGTTTCACAAACTTTCATTGGGGCAAAGAGGATTTCTCTACCGCATTTGCACAGTACCTTTTGAATGAAGAAAAGCTCTAGCTGAGGCAGTTGTTCCTGGCAGTTCCTGCGGATCTCGCTGTTCCTGAGACTAAGCACAGGGAGTTTTGGGCACCTCCCTCACATCCTGTCCACCCCAGACACACAGGCGCCAGAGGAGGGCTTCAGTACAGAAGCCCGCGAAAGGCAAACAAAGGGACCAAACCTGGTTTGGCGCGCAGAGTCAAACACTAGAAGGACCTTTCAAAAATGAAATGGCTGTTTTTACAGAGGGGTTTCAGATGCCATCTTGAAAAACATGTCTCTTGTGGATTTCAGCTACCGAAGTGTTTAAACCAGTGGCAGTCGGGGGAAATCATGGTAATACCACTGCCACCAGCCATTTTGAGGGGAAAAGATAGCTTTTTAGGGCTACATGAGTTTTCTAGGCATATGGAAAACTAGGTATTTTCTCCAGCACTCTGCTGTAAGGCAGTGTGGCTGGGTCTAGCAATTTAAAAAGACTTGCAAAGTCAATTTAACTTTACATTTACTGGGCGACAGTAGTCCGTCCCAGAGAAGGTATTTAAACCTTGGGAAGTCTCAGACATCCCTGTGCCACTGCACTGAGGGTGCTGTGACACACAAGAAAAAGATGATGCCTAGGGAGTTGTCTAAAACTCCATATCCAAAGAACACAAAAGTAAAGCACACATCCAAATACATGAGTGGGGGGAAAAAAAGCTCCCAATTTTTCCAGGTAAACATTAAAGTCCTAGAAATCCAGCAAAGTTGCTGGGGGTCTCAAAAGGTAAGGGACATTAGCACATTTATGAGAATTATCCCTAACACTAACCAACAGATTCAGTATGAAAATTAAGCTGGGAGATGGCCAGCTTTTCCAGGCGTTTGCCCAGGAAAGGAGTGATGGTCAGGCGATAGTTAGCTGAGCAGGAGGGGTGGGCTGAGAGTTTCTTAAGAGGGTGCACAAGAGTGCTTCAGGGGGGTAGAGAACAACTCCAGTGGCGAAGGAGTTGTTGCTGAAGTCAGCCAGGGCAGGAGTGAGGGTGTCAATGTGGTCCTTGATGGTTTTGGAAGAACAGGGAAGAACCTGTTTTGAAGAGACTTTCATAGTTCGGACTTGTCTAGAAACCTCGTCAGGGGAGAACAGAGGAAAGGAAGAGAAAGAGGGAGGAGAGGTGGCCACAGGGGGGCCGGTGGTAGAGGAGAGAGTGTAGGGAGGAGGATGAGAGAAGGCGAGAGTGGACCGGATTTCCTGAGTTTTAGAGATGAATTGAGAGGTCAGTCATACCAGGAGTTGCACTTGGCGCTGGGCTTCCAGCAGATCCTCCTGACCGGGGCAAGAACATCAAGAGTATCAGATGTAGAAGAGTGGAGCATAGAAAGGGCTTTGTCAGGATGCAAGCCAGCCAGAGGAGGAGGTGGGGGAGAGAAGGTGGCGGCAAAAGCCTCAACTGACACATGCTTCATGGGTCAGATGACCGGGAAGGTAGGTGGCAGAGCTGGAGTTGCT
The DNA here is from genome assembly GCF_040938575.1 of Ambystoma mexicanum. Lineage (NCBI taxonomy): Eukaryota > Metazoa > Chordata > Amphibia > Caudata > Ambystomatidae > Ambystoma > Ambystoma mexicanum. Next base: position 1,545,736,765 of record NC_090922.1, read on the forward strand.
TCACCTCAGGGGGAGAGATGGGAGGAAATGATCACTCCAGGAGAGGGGAGTGGTGAGAGGGATAGAGGGGGAGGTCTGAGGAGATTAGAAAATCCAGAGTGTGTCCTGCAGAGTGAGTCGGGTCCGAGTGGAGAATGGAAAGAGAGAGTTGCAGAAATCGGATGGACAGGAAGCATCCAGGTGAATTTAGTCACCCAGAAGGAGGAGTTGAGTGGTCAAGGCCAGGAGGGAGGAGGGGAGGTCCGCCCACTCATAGAGGAAGGAGGTGAACTGGCCAGGTGTCCGATAGATAGTAGCCACATTAAAGTGGCTAGGAGAGAGAGAATGCCTGCAGACAAGGCATTTGAAAGAGGAGTAGGCCTGCATAGGAATATGAGGCAGGAACGGTTGGATCTGGGTGCAGAGAGGATCTTGAGCCATCAGGGTGGAGAGCGTCAAAGCATGTGACGGAGCTGGCCGTGAACCATGTCTCAGTGAGACCGAAGACCTCGAGATCAAGTTCTTCCAGGAGGCGGCAGATGTCAGGAGTGTTTGACAGCTGAGCGAGAATTGAGAGTGGCAATATGGAGAAAGTTGCCATCCTTAAGACTTCCGGGGAGGGGTACGAATCAGAGGTATGCCCTGCGGGGGTGCAGAAGGAGGGAGCAGATGAGGAATGAGGAGAGGACAAGGTAGCCAGGGAGGAGGCAGAGAGGGGAGGCAAGGGAGCTGTGGAAGGGAGAGAAGGGACAGCAGGAGTAGAAAGGAAATTGATGAGGCACGGGAAGTGCCTATCAAAGAGGAGAAGGTTAGCATGAGGGCCTTGAACCAAGACGGTGCCATTCAGGTAAACATAAATGATGACATTAGAGGAGTGGAAAGGGACCAGGATGGCCTCCCACCGGGTGCCACCATTTAAAGGGAGAAGAAGAGAGCACCAAGACCATATTAAAAGTCCATAGGTCTAGCGAGGAACCTACAAAGAGGATGTCGGTGAGGGCCTACAGTAGCACTGGTATAGGTATCAGTAATAGGGAGGATGGGTTGGAGAGCAGGATGTCCTTCTTGAACTTCTTCCTTGCAGACTTTGCAAGGAGAGCAGGCTAGCCGATAGAGAAGCAGTTAGAAAAGATAGAAGAAACAGAGAGCACCATAGAGTAGGTGAGGTGAGGGGCGAGGGGAAGGTAGGGGGGAGACACTAGGCGAGGACACAAGGAGGGGTGCAAGCAGACGAGACAGAGGGACCAGACAACAGTAGACAATTTTACCAAGACAAGAACTCGGATGGAAGAGCGGTGGAAACAAGGCAGTCTGGCAACAAATCACATTACTGCGGCATCAAGAAGAGAGCTGTAGCTAAAAATAGTAACCTAGGTGAGGGTGGAGCACAGCAGAACACAGAACAATATACAAAAAGGCCAAAGTAGTCTGCAAATGAAAACCTGAAGGAAGAATGCAGCGGGTCACACAGCAATACAATGTAAAACAGGGCAGTCAGTGAGGATATACACAAAAAACAATGCAACGAGCAGATCAGTCTACAAATGATGGCCTAGTGGAGGGAAGAATACAACAGAACACAAGACTGTACAATGCAAAACATGGCAGTCAGTGACACAAAGCAATGAACAGAGCAGAGCAGTTGACGAATGATAACCTGGAGGAGGGATGAATACCGCAGAACACAGAACCATAGAACAATACAATGGACAGGGCAGTCGGTGAGGAAGAGCAGAAGGAGGCACGGGGGTGGGGAGGACGAAGGGGGGCTGTGAGACAAACATGGCCAGGATTTGTGAAGGACTAGCGCTCCGGGACCAGCGATGCAATGAACCAAGGATAGAAGTGCTCGGTGCACGCAGTAGGAAGTTGGGGGGAACAACGCGATCAGGGACGCTCCGTTGCGGGTGATACCAGGGTGGAAGTGCGAGGAACCACGCGATCCGTGATTGCGAGGGACCATGCGGGCTAAGGCATGCAGGCGTGAGCTAGGGCGAAAATGGGAGGGTCCTGGGATGCACAACGATTAGAGGTTCAGAGGAACGCACTGACAGTGTGGCCAAGGATAGAGAGCGCTAGACCAAATGCAATTGCGGGATTGTGAGGGACCGCATGTCACAGGTGCGTGGGAAGGCAGGGAAGGAGAGGGCGCAGAGGCGCAGGATTGCAAGGGAATCACGCAGTTGGGAGGTGCGCTTGGAGGCAGCGCAATGGAAGGATAGCAAGGGGCCACGCAGATAGGGGAGGTTGTGAACTAAGCAAGAAGGGAGGTGGCTAGGGCTCATGCGTACAAGCAGGGGCAGAGGGCAGAGGGTGCAGGAGGGGACAACAAGGAAGACTCACAGGGGAGGAGGTAGCACCAGGCAGGGGCAGGGGAGAGGCGTAGGTTGCAGGGGGGGGGTTTCCCAATCAGACACTAAGCGCAATTGGAAGGGCTACGAAGCGTAGAGCAGGCAAGAAAACTCCCCCACTTCTTACCTGGCTGCCGCAGACAAAAGGGTGAATCGTCCGCACTCACTGTCTATGCCGCAGAACCCTTTGTTGCCAAAGCGTTGTTCAACACCGCAGCCTTGTCCTGTTGATTGCTCGCCTAAAGATATTGTCCTGTACCTAACTCATTTGTTAGATTCGGGACTAGAATTTTCAATTCTCTAAGGGTCCACTAAGCTGCTCTTTCAGCGTACACCACGTCACAGAGCAGGGTTTTGTGGTGGAAGATTCCTGTGATTAAAGACTTTATGGAGGGGGGTAAAGAGACTTCTTCCCCCTATCTTCAACCCATCTCCCGGATGGGACCTGAACATGGTCCTTACCAGATTAATGGGATCCCCCCCTTTGAACCATTGCACAACGCTAGCCTTAAGGCATTTACCTACAAGACTGCCTTCCTAGTGGCCGTCGCCTCTATAAGGAGAGTTAGTGAACTGCAGGCCCTTTCAGTTCAGGACCCTTCACGATTCACAAGGACAAGGTGGTTTTGCGGACACACTCACACTTTGGGCCAAAAGATGTGAGGAGAGAGGTAATTTACTTCCTGGAAAAGATAAGGCTAAGAAAAACAAACCCGTTCTTTGTATCCGTGGCAGCTGGTAGAGAAAGGGACCCTGTCTTTAAGTCGGTATTACCCAAATTGTTTACAATTGTTCGAATGAACAATTGACCGAATTTAAAGGGTCACAATTGACCTTTTCACAATTGACCGTGTATGTGTGTGTGTGTGTGTATATATATATATATTTCTGAGGCTTGTGGAATCTGCTTAGATCACATGCTGTGCATAGGCCGACATCTAGTGGAAGCTGCGGAGTATTACAGTTTGTTTTTCGAAAGTCGAAAAAGGGCGTCGACACAGGGCGTGCCAGTAATACTATCCCTAGTGTGACGTCCACTGTACCCATGATCCCTCACGCGTCTAGGATCCCCAGATTGTTTTTTTCCGCCATTCTGGTCGGAAGCACTTCATCGGAGTTCCCTGGCTTTGCCATATTTACACTTAAAACTAATTCTAATTTGCCCCATTTTCTCACCCCTACGTCGACCAGCATCTCGACGCCGAACCGGGGAGGAGATCAACGTCGAAACCCGACGGATTGGGCCTTGAGGCTCCGCCTCGGCTCGGGCCTGGGCCGCTGGCCTCGGCCCTACAGTAGGGAGAGTGGGGGGTGGTACACTTCCACACTCGGTTAGAAACACCTTCATACCTACACACACTTGCCCGCTGCCCACAGGCGCGTATGGAGGGTACGCCCTTTCAGTTTTGCCCCAAGTGTAATAAAAAATACCCTTGGGTAGATAAGCACGGTACGTGCAACCTTTGCCTGCCCAGAGACCACCCCGAGGCGGGTTGCAGGGCCTGTAGCAGGTTTAAGACAAAAACTCTTAAGGACCGCTCCACCAAGCGTTGGGCCCACCACGCCAAGCTAGCAGCTATGGAGGCGGAGGGTACCTTCAGCGACGGCAGCGACGCCGGACTTTCGGACGGCGAGGGCACCAAGGCGTCGAAAGACAGCCTAACGCACGTCCCCGGCCTCGGAAGGTCGTCCGTCCCGGCGACTATGGGGAAGTCCCCCGGCGACAAGAGCGTTACACATACACACACTAAACACAAAAAACCCACCCGAGATTCGACGTCGTCGAAACCTCGGAAAGAGGCACAAAAGGAGCGGTCCGAAAGGACGTCCTCTGGGCGGTCCCGGTCGAGGTCGCCGCACAACGTCAGGCAAGCCTCCACACTTGCACAGAGTGCCTCGCCCATTAACATCACGGAAGATCACTCGTCCGGAGACGAACACGACTTCCATCCCCAGCCCACACCCCAGGGAAAGGGTACATCTCTTGGGAGTGAGGAGGGCCCAGTTTCGAAGCCTAGTTCGAAACACAGGGATTCCACATCCGATCCTCGACGCCAGGCGTCGAAAAATAGGGGAAAGGGTAAACACACTTCCACCCACGGGGAAGGGGGTAAGCAACAAAGGAAACAACCCTTGCAATCCCCCACAACAATAGAACTGACTTCCCCGTCCAAGTCTTCTCAGGGACAGTCCTTAGAGAGTTCCAGCAGGGTCACCCCAGACACCCTGACCAACTACTAGCTTTAAACCCTCAGGAATCTTCTCCCTCAGGTTCAAGGGACCCTATCCCTTCAAATAAAATGCCCCGGGTCGAGACACCAGTAAAGGCTTCAGAACCCTTCGAGGTCCAACCCTATTCTTGCCTTTTCCCTACAGGCCAAGGAGACTCTTCCCTTATAGAGGGCCAGGATTTTGAGACACCAGAAGATCTCGCAGTGTCAGACTATTACGGGGAGGACGAAGACGAGGATGAGCCAGAAAATAGCCCAGATATTTTCAGAATGGACTCACCAGTCGAAAGAGAAGCCCCAGTGTCTGATTCCCCAATAGATAATCAGCCCCTCCTAAATGAACTGCTCTCTCGGAAGACAGTAGCCCAGACCATTCCCATCCTGAAATCTATTCAACGCAGAATAGCACCATCCCTTGTCAACCCAAACTTGACAAGACCTGTAAACCCGAGAGTAGAGAAGCTGTTTAAAGCAGCCCAGTCGGACCCTCTATATATTAGAGGCCAACTTAAGCCAGACTCTCTAGTCGTAACTAACACCCGCAAGAGAGCTGGAACCCCATTATCTTCCTCGGAGGCTCCCCCCGACAAGGAAAGTAAAAAACTCTATGGTTTTGGTAGGAAAGTAGCTTCCACGGCAGCCTACCAAACCAGAATCGCGAATTCCACCACACTGTTGGCCAGCTACAACTGCCATCAGTGGGAAGAAGTGGCAGCACTAATAGATTCCGCTCCCGAACCCCTTAAAGGCCAGCTAGCTCGCATTTGTGCAGAGGGAAGAAACGCCTCAGGCTGCATTTTAAAAGCAACTTTAGACGCCGCAGACAATGCGGGTAGAATTATAGCAGAGGGGACTGTCATCAAAAGACATGCTTGGTTGAGGCAGTCGGGATTCAGAGCAGAAACACAAGCTGCACTCTTAGACAAACCAGTGGAAAGTGATCTCCTGTTTGGAAAGGCAGTCGAGGACGCACTAAAAAACGCTAAGGAGGAATTCGACACCCTCAAATCCCTTGGCCAGTTAACTACAAAACCACCTAACCAAAGAGGGAACGGCAATTTTCGTCGCCCCCGCGGCCAAAATTCCAATAGAGGCAATAGCTATTCCCACACCCAGGGTACACAGTGGAACACCAACTCACAACAGTCTACCCAGGGGTATGGTAGGGCTAGTAGAAGAGGACGTGGTAGAGGCAGAGGCAGCCCCAGTAAAGGAGGCGGCACGCCTCCACCGAAGCAGTGACGCTCATTTCAGGGTCCCTTCCCATGCAACCCCAGTAGGGGGACGAATATCCAGCTTCACCCAGGCATGGGAAGGGATAACATCCGACAGATGGGTGCTGTCGACAGTATCCAAGGGGTACTGTATAGAATTACTGCAACGTCCCCGAAACCACCCTCCAAGACAAAAAGTCCACTCTTTGGAACATCAAAAGATCCTCCTCGAGGAAGTCTACAATCTGCTCCTAAAGGACGCGATAGAACTCGTCCCAGGACACCAGGTAAACAAGGGTATCTATTCAACTTACTTCCTTGTGCCAAAGAAAGATTTAACAATGCGCCCAGTATTGGACTTACGGCCTGCCAACAAGTATGTCAAGCCCCAAAAATTCCGTATGACCACGCTACAAGAGGTAATCCCACTCCTAAAAAAGGGGGATTACATGGCAACCTTGGATATGAAAGATGCCTATTTTCATATTTCCATGCTCCCGGCGCACAGAAAATACTTGCGCTTCAAGGTGGACAGTCGCCACTACCAATTCAAGGTACTGCCCTTCGGGATAGCTTCAGCACCAAGGGTATTCACCAAGGTACTGGCGGTGGCAGCTGCACACCTACGCAGGGAGGCAATCCCAGTGTACCCTTATCTAGACGACTGGCTCATAACGGGGGAAACCCCAGGAATCTGCAGATCAAACATTCAGAGGACTATCGACCTCCTCCACGAATTAGGCTTCTCTATCAACGAGAAGAAGTCAAGTCTGGTGCCAAGCACCTCAAAACAGTTTCTAGGAGCGATCCTAGATACTCAGAGAGAATTGACCTTCCCTTCGGAAGAAAGAATTCGGAATATACTTCTGCAAATTCCGCATTATCAGTCAGGTCAACAGATAACAGTACGCAAAGCTATGCGGTTACTGGGCATGATGGCGTCATGCATTTACCTGGTCCCCCACGCGCGTCTGCGCATGCGTCCCATGCAGGAATGGTTGGCGAAACAGTGGTCTCAGGCAAGTGGTCAGTGGGATGATCTAGTGGTCGTTTCGCCAACACTCGTACAAAGCCTACACTGGTGGACAAGAGAGAATATCGCAAAGGGGAAACCCTTTTACGATCCCGAAGTACAGGCAGTGGTTACTACAGACGCATGCCTGACTGGTTGGGGAGCTCACCATCTCCACCACACAGCGCAGGGTCTCTGGTCTCACTCAGTAGCCAAGAACCACATCAATCTGCTAGAGCTTCTGGCAGTATTCCGAGCGCTGCAGGCGTTCGAGCCCCATCTACTGAACTTGTCGGTGCAAATCAGGACGGACAGCACGACAGCCATGTTCTATCTGAACAAGCAAGGAGGGACTCGTTCGCCAAATCTGTCCAAGCTTGCCCAGAAAATATGGATATGGGCACTCAGACGGAACATCTTCCTGTCATCGCAACATGTTCCAGGGGAGCTCAATTCCCTAGCGGATGCTCTAAGCAGAGACCCCCTCCCAGAAGAACACGAATGGGTCCTTCACAGAGACGTAGTAGAAGATCTCTTCTCTCAGTGGGGTTTCCCCACTATAGACCTATTCGCCACAAGCGAAAACAAACAATGCCCAGGATTTGCATCCAGGTTCCCCCAGACGGACTCCCAGGGGAATGCCCTGTGGATGAACTGGTCAGGGAGGTTTGCGTACGCTTTTCCACCAACTCCTCTCATCAGGAAGGTGGTGTGCAAGATGAACAAGGAATCAATGACGCTCATCCTAGTTGCTCCCATGTGGGCGAGACAACCATGGTTTCCACACCTACGCAGGATGGCGGTGTGCGACCCCATCAGACTCCCAGCCTGGTACAACCTTCTGTCCCAGCAACAAGGTCAAACACTGCATCAGGAACCCAACTCTATGAACCTAGCAGCATGGCTCCTGAAGTCATAGAGTTTGGACATCTCAAATTACCACAGAGGTGTATGGACATTCTAAAAGAGTCCAGGAAACCAAATACAAGACACTGTTACTTTGACAAGTGGAAAAGATTCGTTATCTGGTGCCAGAATAAACAAATCAACCCGGTTGATTGCACTCCTGCCAACGTTGTAACATACATGCTCCACCTGCTGGATGCAGGGTTGGTCTTTAACTCTCTGAAAGTACACCTGGCAGCCCTCTCGGTTTACACCACATCCCATAACAGGGTCTCGTGGTGGAAAGTACCAGTGGTTAAAGCCTTCATGGAAGGAGTAAAGAGACTTCACCCTCCTATTTCGAACCCACCGCCAGGATGGGACCTCAACGTGGTGCTAGCTAAGCTCATGGGGCCCCCCTTCGAACCCATGCATAAAAGTAGTCTCAAACACCTGACTTATAAAACGGCCTTCTTAGTAGCCATTACCTCCATAAGAAGGGTCAGTGAAATTCAGGCTCTGTCAGTGCAAGATCCTTTCTTTACTATCCACAAGGACAAACTGGTTTTACGCACACACCCTAGGTTCTCACCTAAATTCATATCCAAGTTCCATGTAAACCAGTCCATCGAGCTTCCGGCTTTCTTCCAAAACCCACAAAGCTCGGCTGAGGTGAAACTACACACCCTAGATGTGCGTAGGGCGGTCTTATACTATGTAAATAAAACCAGACCGCTAAGGAAAACAGATCAACTGTTTGTCTCCGTAGCTACAGGCAGAGAGGGGGATCGCGTCTCTAAGGGCGCTATCTCTAAGTGGATTATCAACTGTATACAGCTGTGTTACTCTCTTTCTGAAAAGACTCTGCCGTTTACACCAAGGGCCCACTCTACTAGAGGCATTGGGGCCACTCTGGCTTTCATTGCAAATGTTCCCCTTACACCATTTGCAAAGCAGCTACTTGGAGCTCTATTCACACTTTTACTCGGCATTACTGCATTGACACTCATTCCAAGACAGATACACAAGTGGGACAAGCTGTTCTAAGACACCTGTTTGCTCATGACCCTTCTCACATCCCACCTCCTTCTTCTGGTACTGCTCGCTAATCTATGCACAGCATGTGATCTAAGCAGATTCCACAAGCCTCAGAAGGGATACATTACTCACCGTAATCGTATTTCTGATGCTTGTATCTGCTTAGATTCACATGCGACCCACCCTTCCTCCCCTCCGAGAGAAGGCGCATGGTTGCTTGTAGTCTTACCTTTCTGTCTATCTGCTTGGTCTATCTGTACTCACGCTACTCCTCATGCTACCTCATGTCAGGAAAAACACAATCTGGGGATCCTAGACGCGTGAGGGATCATGGGTACAGTGGACGTCACACTAGGGATAGTATTACTGGCACGCCCTGTGTCGACGCCCTTTTTCGACTTTCGAAAAACAAACTGTAATACTCCGCAGCTTCCACTAGATGTCGGCCTATGCACAGCATGTGAATCTAAGCAGATACAAGCATCAGAAATACGATTACGGTGAGTAATGTATCCCATATATCTCTGAGGCTTGTGGAATATGCTTAGATTCACATGCTGTGCATAGGCCGACATATAGTGGAAGCTGCGGAGTATTAGTTTGTTTTTCGAAGGGCGTCGACACAGGGCATGCCAGTAATACTATCCCTAGTGTGACGCCCACTGTACCCATGATCCCTCACGCATCTAGGACCCTCAGATTGTTTTTTTCCGCCATTCTGGTCGGAAGCATTTCGCGGAGTTCCCTGGCCTTAGCCATACTTTTGCTAAATATTGTTAAATTTACCCATTTCTCCACCCCAACGTCGAGTCACCGAACTTCCACACTCGACGCCGGCCCGGAGGAGAATTCGACCGTCGACAGCTGCACGACGGATTTGCCTCGGCCCTGCAAGTATGGAGAGTGGGGGGTGGACATACTCTACACTTTTGGTATATAGGTACATTCTTACTTATTCCTACACTTACAAGCCCGCTGCCATAAGGTGCGTATGGAGGGTACCCCTTTCCAATTCTGCCCCAAGTGGAACCGCAAATACCCTTGGGTCGACAGGCACACCACGTGCAATCTCTGCTTGCCGAGGGACCACCCCGAGGCAAACTGCAAAGCGTGTAGTAGGTTTAAAGCCAAAACACTTAAGGACCGTTCGATCAAGCGTTGGGCCCACCACGCAGGCGTCAAGAGGCCATGGCAGCGGAGGGCGCCTTCAGCGATGGCAGCGACGCCGTGCTTTCGGATGGCGAGGGCATTATGGCGTCGAAAGACAGCCAAGCGCAAGTCCCCGACCTCCGAAGGTCGTCCGGCAGGGTGGCTATGGCGAAGACCCCCGGCGACACAAGAGCTACCCACAGCACTTCCACAAAATACATGAAGTACAACCGGGACTCGACGCGCACGTCGAGTTCTCGGAAAGAGGCACATAGAGAACGGTACGAATCGGCGTCCTCTGGGCGTTCTCGATCACGATCGCCGCATGACTCCAGGCAATCATCCACTGTTGCCAAGAGTGCCTAGCTCCCCAAGGTAACAGAAGTTCGATCGTTTGAGGACGAAGCCGACTTCCATCCCCAGACCGCACTCCAGGAGTCGGCGCCCGCAGACCGCGTTACGGCGGCTCCCGAACCCCTACCTCCATACTCGAAGGATAGGGACACTACCCCCGAACCTCGACGCCAGGCGTCGAAAGGCTCCGTAGGAGCGAAAAAACAGGGAAAACACTCTTCCACTCACGGGGAGGGGGAAAAACAACAAAGGAAGCAGCCTCTGCATACTTCCACACCTTTAAGACATTCTACTCCTTAGAAACAGAAAGACAAGTCCAAGTCTGCTATCACAAAAACCCCTACTCAGACCACCAAGTCTAGTCAGGATAAGTCGGAGAAACTTCCAGAAAGGGTCATCCCCAGTTCTAGAGAATGGTCTAGTGATGACATAGACTGGGTCATGTCAAGGATGTCATCATTGGCAGATATTTACGCAAAAAACCCTGAACACTTTCTCTCATATATTCCTGACGTATCAGCACCCCCAGGCTCTAAGGATCCTATACCTCCAAGTAAAAAGTCCCGGTCTGAAACACCAACACGGTCTTCGGACCCCTTCTATGTACAGCCCTACTCTCAGTATCAAGGAGAGATATCCTTTTGTGAGGATCCAGATTTGGGCATGTTGGAAGAACAAACTGGTACGGGCTACTATGAGGATGATGAGGACCAAGAAGAGGATGATGACGACCCAGAAACCTACAGAGTAAATTCCCTGGTAGAGAAGGAACCCCCCGTTACCGACTCCCCTGTCGACAACCAACCTCTCCTGAATGAAGTGCTGTCTCGAGCAGCTGTACATTTCCACATTGACACCCAGGGTGCTCAAGAGGAGAGGGACTTCGCCGAAGAGTTAGTGGGAGAAAGGAGGCCTGTTGCTCAGGCAATCTGTTGTACACACCTTTACGCAACACCACTGCCTAGATACTCTAGGTCTGATTCTCAGGTGGGACAAGCAGTGCTAAGATATCTTTGATACTGCTCCTTCACAGATCCCTCCACCATCTCTGGGTACTGCTCGCTAGTCTATGCACAGCATGTGATTCTAAGCCGATTCACAAGCATCAGAATACCTACATTACTCACTGTAATCGTACTTTTGATGATTGTATCTTCTTAGATGCACATGTGCCCACCCTTCCTCTCCTCTTGGAGAAGAAGGAACATAGACTTCTTACACCTTCTCTCTTCTGTACTTGGTCATGCAAACTATAAGGCTCCCGCACGGCAGAAAATAAAAGAACCGGTGGGACAGCGACGCGTGAAGGGTTTTGGGTACACTACACGTCTCGTTAGGCATAGTGTTAGTCATGCCCATGCCAACTTCCCTTTCGAACCTTGAAAACAAAATGCAATACTCCGCGATTACCACTCGATGTCGGACTATATGCACAGCATGTGAATCTAAGCAGATACAATCATCAGAAATACGTTTACGGTGTGTAGCTGAGTCCTCCCAAATCTATCATGGGAACACCACGAGCACGTAGTCACTGAGATACCAGAAGTAATCCAAAAAGGAGCATACACCAAGTAAGTAGTAACGCTGTTTATTACAGCTGTGTAAATCTAACAGCACAGTGGAACAGAACTGATTTATAGGAGCTGACAAAACGCCCATTGCGGTTAGATCTTTTATACTATTAAATGTTATTTGCATAGTGAAGAACAATTATGATTAATGTTGCAAAATATTTTAGACATCCTGCAAAGCTGATTGTGGGACAACGTCAGTCCCATATAGCTAGACATGGGTTAGTTGGAGATGGCTCGAGCAAATGTTCTTTACCTCTGTTATTCACCACCACTGTAGCACCACATTCCTTCCTGCACCACTCCCAACAGTTACTTTTTATTTGCAATATGTCATGGTGCTGACCTGGAACTTTATTAATCTGCTGTTGGTCTGCACACATGAGAAACACTAGACATCCTGAGCCTGTGGGTAGGGAGACATTCACACGGCATCCACCCAATGAGGTGCCTCGCAGCAAGAACACTTTATACTTGTTGCCTTTCGGGGACACCAAAGATCACCCACTGATTGGTTCCTTTCTGTGTCGTCCCCTCCTCTCTCATCCTCCTTCCCAGGCCCACCTGCCAAGGGGCACTTTGAAACCACTGATCATACTGTGGCTGTGCCTCCCAGAACATGCTTTTGAGTTTAATTTGCCCCGGTCCCAGCAAGAGCCAGAAAGCCTGGCTCACCGACGTTGTATGCATTTGCTGGTCCACTTTCCCAGTGACTGCTGCTTCCTGGGAACAACTAGCGTTCATCATTCCTGCAGCACCCAGTCAGAGTGCTTGTGCAATTTGTGTTTGCGCGCTATGCAGGGCCTGTCAGTGTTGCTCCCAAGTGTTACTTACCTGTGGTTCTCACCCTATAATTGCAGCTGAGTGGTTCACCTCCTTTTTTACCTCGTTTTCCTACCCCACACTCTGAAGCCCTGTATGCCCCATTAAGCACTCCCACTCTGATCTTGTCCCCAGAATTCTTGATCTGCACGTGAGGCTTGGACACCCTTAATACAGCTGTTCATGATACCCATGCCCCGTCCCTGCTCCCATCATTCCCACAGCTGGTAGGAAAACTGCCTTGACAGTGCTGAATACGCACCTTCACTGCTGTAGCGACAGACTGGAATCCCTCTACATATTTGATGTTTTAAGAGAAGCAAATAAACATATCAAACATGCATAGTATCCATCAGTAGAGACTGCGTTCGAGGTACCAGCAAATTGTTATTGTTATTGTTATTTTGCACTTATATAGCGCCTTATATACCATTGGTATGGTCTGAAGGCGCTGGTAGGTTGAACGCCCTTGGGAACCGAAGTTCAGATCAGTAGAGAGAGTAGGGAGAGTCAAAAGGTGCGTGTGTGCACCGGATATGTGTGCAGCTCGTGCGGTACACATGTAATAGCTGATTCTTATTGGTAGGTGTGGTGGTTGAGAGATCAGGAGAATGTGTTCGTTCTGGCAGGATTTATCCGGAACGGATGTGGCTGCGTTAGGCCTGAGGAAAACGCCTGGCTGGGGGTGTGAGACCAGCAGTGTTTACATAGAATGATGTGGAGTAAGCGGTGGATGTTCGTATGGGAACAGTTATACCGAATGGTGTCATAGTATCTCTGTGTTCTAGTTGAGTGGTGATGTAAAGGAGAGAGTAAGCGTGGGGTGTGGTAAGAATGGTTATATGCTCTTTCAATGTGAAAACTTCTAAAATCGCTTTCCCAGAGAGGCTACCGGGCGAACTTCTAAGTACAATTTTCCATACAGAGGCTATTGGGAACATTTCTAAATTCAGTTTATCAGCGAGGCTATTAGGCACACTTCTAAGTGTAACACTCGCGGAGGCTATTGGGTACACTTCTAAATGCAAATTTTCACAGAGCGTCTACTGGGCTACATTTCTAAGTTCAATTTTCCAGAGAGGCTATTGGGCAAACTTCTACTTGAGACTTTCCAGGGTGTTTATTGGATGCACTTCTATAATCAACTTTCACAGATGCTATTGGTAGCACTTCTAAATGCAGCTTTCACAGAGGATATTGGGCCCATATCTAAATTCAATTTACCAGAGAGGCTATTGGGCACATTTCTAAGCTTGACGGAGAGGCTGTAGGGCACACTTTCTAAATGCAACTTTCGCATGCTAACTTTCACAATTCCATCTAAGAGTGGACATGCTAACTTTCGCAATTCCGTCTAGGAGTGGACATGCCAACTTTCACAGTTTTAGAGTGGACATGCTAACTTTCCCAATTCCGTCTAGGAGTGGACATGCTAACTTTCACAGTTCTAGAGTGGGCATGCTAACTTTCACAATTCTATCTAGGAGTGGACATGCTAACTTTCACAGTTCTAGAGTGGACATGCTAACTTCCACAATTCCGTTTAGGAGTGGACATGCAAACTTCCACAATTCCGTTTAGGAGTGGACATGCAAACTTTCACAATTCCGTTTAGGAGTGGACATGCTAACTTTCACAAATCCGTTTAGGAGTGGACATGCTAACTTTCACAATTCCGTCTGGGAGTGGACATGCTAACTTTCACAATTCCGTTTAGGAGTGGACATGCTAACTTTCACAATTCCGTTTAGGAGTGGACATGCTAACTTTCACAATTCCGTCTGGGAGAGGACATGCTAACTTTCACAATTCCGTCTAGGAGTGGACGTGCTAACTTTCACAGTTCTAGAGTGGACATGCTAACTTTCACAATTCCGTTTAGGAGTGGACATGCTAACTTTCAGAATTCCGTCTAGGAGTGGACGTGCTAACTTTCACAGTTCTGGAGCGCACATGTTAACTTTCACAATTCCGTTTAGCAGTGGACATGCAAACTTTCACAGTTCTAGAGTGGACATGCTAACCTTCACAGTTCCGTCTGGGAGTGGACATGCTAACTTTCAGAGTTCTAGAGTGGACATGCTAACTTTCACAATTCCGTCTAGGAGTGGACGTGCTAACTTTCACAGTTCTAGAGTGGACATGCTAACTTTCACAACTCCGTCTAGGAGTGGACATGCTACTTTCACAGTTCTAGAGTGGACATGCTAACTTTCACAATTCCGTTTAGGAGTGGACATGCAAACTTTCACAGTTCTAGAGTGGGCATGCTAACTTTCACAATTCCGTCTAGGAGTGGACATGCTAACTTTCACAGTTCTAGAGTGGGCATGCTAACTTTCACAACTCCGTCTAGGAGTGGACATGCTAACTTTCACAGTTCTAGAGCGGACATGCTAACTTTCACAATTCCTTTTAGGAGTGGACATGCAAACTTTCACAATTCCGTTTAGGAGTGGACATGCAAACTTTCACAATTCCGTTTAGGAGTGGACATGCTAACTTTCACAATTCCGTCTGGGAGTGGACATGCTAACTTTCACAATTCCGTTTAGGAGTGGACATGCTAACTTTCACAATTCCGTTTAGGAGTGGACATGCTAACTTTCACAATTCCGTCTGGGAGCGGACATGCTAACTTTCACAGTTCTAGAGTGGACATGCTAACTTTCACAATTCCGTTTAGGAGTGGACATGCTAACTTTCACAATTCCGTCTAGGAGTGGACGTGCTAACTTTCACAGTTCTAGAGTGGACATGCTAACTTTCACAATTCCGTTTAGGAGTGGACATGCAAACTTTCACAGTTCTAGAGTGGACATGCTGACTTTCACAATTCCGTCTAGGAGTGGACATGCTAACTTTCACAGTTCTAGAGTGGACATGCTAACTTTCACAACTCCGTCTAGGAGTGGACATGCTAACTTTCACAGTTCTAGAGTGGACATGCTAACTTTCACAACTCCGTCTAGGAGTGGACATGCTAACTTGCACAATTCGGTCTAGGAGTGGACATGCAAACTTTCACAGTTCTAGAGTGGACATGCTAACTTTCACAGTTGCGTCTAGGAGTGGACATGCTAACTTGCACAATTCCGTCTAGGAGTGGACATGCTAACTTGCACAATTCCGTCTAGGAGTGGACATGCTAACTTTCACAGTTCTAGAGTGGACATGCTAACTTTCACAGTTGCGTCTAGGAGTGGACATGCTAACTTTCACAATTCCGTCTAGGAGTGGACATGCTAACTTTCACAATTCCGTCTAGGAGTGGACATGCTAACTTGCACAATTCCGTCTGGGAGTGGACATGCTAACTTTCACAGTTCTAGAGTGGACATGCTAACTTTCACAGTTGCGTCTAGGAGTGGATATGCTAACTTTCACAGTTCTAGAGTGGACATGCTAACTTTCACAGTTGCGTCTAGGAGTGGACATGCTAACTTTCACAATTCCGTCTAGGAGTGGACATGCTAACTTGCACAATTCCGTCTGGGAGTGGACATGCTAACTTGCACAATTCCGTCTGGGAGTGGACATGCTAACTTTCACAGTTCTAGAGTGGACATGCTAACTTTCACAGTTGCGTCTAGGAGTGGACATGCTAACTTTCACAATTCCGTCTAGGAGTGGACATGCTAACTTGCACAATTCCGTCTGGGAGTGGACATGCTAACTTTCACAGTTCTAGAGTGGACATGCTAACTTTCACAGTTGCGTCTAGGAGTGGACATGCTAACTTTCACAGTTGCGTCTAGGAGTGGACATGCTAACTTTCACAATTCCGTCTAGGAGTGAACATGCTAACTTGCACAATTCCGTCTGGGAGTGGACATGCTAACTTTCACAGTTCAAGAGTGGACATGCTAACTTTCACAGTTCTAGAGTGGACATGCTAACTTTCACAGTTGCGTCTAGGAGTGGACATGCTAACTTTCACAATTCCGTCTAGGAGTGGACATGCTAACTTGCACAATTCCGTCTAGGAGTGGACATGCTAACTTTCACAGTTCTAGAGTGGACATGCTAACTTTCACAGTTGCGTCTAGGAGTGGACATGCTAACTTTCACAATTCCGTCTAGGAGTGGACATGCTAACTTGCACAATTCCGTCTAGGAGTGGACATGCTAACTTTCACAGTTCTAGAGTGGACATGCTAACTTTCACAGTTGCGTCTAGGAGTGGACATGCTAACTTTCACAATTTCGTCTAGGAGTGGACATGCTAACTTTCACAATTCCGTCTAGGAGTGGACATGCTAACTTGCACAATTCCATCTAGGAGTGGACATGCTAACTTTCACAGTTCTAGAGTGGACATGCTAACTTTCACAGTTGCGTCTAGGAGTGGACATGCTAACTTTCACAATTCCGTCTAGGAGTGGACATGCTAACTTTCACAATTCCGTCTAGGAGTGGATATGCTAACATTATGGCAATCTATGTTATTTGGTGGTAAGATAGAGTGGCATGGGCTTTCTGGAGTGGAGTGATTGCTCTACTCCCCTACCCATACCACACTCATGGTTTTGGTGGTGTCTGTTGGTTGTTGGCTTCCTTGGCGTCCCCTGCGGACACCTGGAGCCGCCTCTGTTGGAGCCGCCCTTGGCCATGGGGCCTTAGCCGCTGGGGCTGCCGGGCAGAGGGCTGCCCTGGGAGGACCAGTGATGAAGGGCTCACGGCCCAATCAGAGCGGGGATGGGCGGGTTGGGAGGCGGGAGGGGAGCGGGAATCAGGAAGAGGGTGCGGGGTGGGAGAGGGATGCGCCGAGGGTCTGGGGGCCAAAAAAGGTTGAAAGATTATGTGCCAGCTGTAATCCGCTTGCACAATCTGCTGTGGTTTCTTTTTCATTTTTCTCAAAGAAAACGTCCATCTGCCTCCACTCTGGCCTCAGGTGAGCCAGTTGTAGCTCCCCTAGGGAAAGAGTCAAGAACCTGTAAATACATGAGAAAAAAATATCCACACAAATAGCACCCTACAAACGAGACAAGCCAAAACCATTGCAAATTCAGAACCTGCAATACATTTTTTTTTAAAGAAATGGATAACCTTGCACCAGACCTGAGTGGACACTACAAGGAACAAATGTAAGCTGGCTTAAGAGAAGCTACAATAAAGAAAATAGCTCATAACAAGTTTGAGTTGGCTGTAGCACATGCAGGTAGTGCTGCAATTAGGATGTCATTAGGCCTTCACATGAGGGTGGCTGAATAGTAGATAACGCCTTCCGGAGGTCCAGGAAAAGGTAAGGGCTCGTCCCTTCGATGGGCTCACATTGTTTCATCCCTCTATGGATGAAAAAATTAAACAAATAGAGAAATACATTATGTGCAAAAAAGCTTGTTGGCCATTTCCACACCAACTACCAAATCATCCTCTTCATTTCAGAAGAAAGGTCAACGCTCAAACAACTGAGGAGTCAGGTGTTTAAATGAGCCCAAAGCACAGTTAGACATGCACAGTCTTTTAATGCCATTCCCTCCCCAAGAAGAGGCAGAAGCCCCCGATTGGATTTTATGGCTTGTCCATGACTCTGGGTGATGTAAGGGAGGCATGGTATCACAAGTATGTCACTGACACAATAGATTAAATTTCAAAAACTTTATTTATTTTTTTGAAGATACTCCTACTTCTCCAGCATGGGATCTGGCATGGATTCACATGCTCATGAATATACTCCTACGTCCCGTCCCCTTTCCTCCATGCTTGTGGGACATTCCGTCCTTTGGGACGGAACCAGAGCACTTTTGTAAAAAGCATAAAACATTTTTGATTTTTGTCCTTTTTACGCAGGGTACCACACGTGGCCGTAACCCGACCGTCCTGAGCCTTGCCCCTCCCATTGCCCCTCGGTCCTTTTTCTCTGCACGGTTGGGGCTGGACGCACTAGCATCACCGGGAATTTTTCTTTCCATTCCCTTTTGTCCTTCCTTCCTGCTCCGGTTCCACGTCATCTTGTTCTCTGTCTATGCCAGAGCTTCTGGGATTCGTGTCTTGCTCTTCATGTGAACGCCGTTTCTCGAGGGCGGATCCCCACTCTCTTGGCTTAGAGTGTCAAGGCCTGGAACATCGCTGGGACTTCTGTCTGGGCACTCCAGTGTTGTCTTCGGCGGGAGGTGGTGTGTCAACGCATTTTTCCATCACATTTTCAGCTCTTCATCGATGAAAAGAAGAAACGCCTTGTGAGTTCACTTTTTAGGGCGCCCCAGCCAGGGGACTCCTTCTCGGGGTCTTCCAGGACCAGGAGGGGGTCGAGTAGCTCTGTTACCAGGGGAATTCCTGAGGCGCCCCACAAGGGGCCTAATAGGCGGACCGGAGGTTCTTCTGAAGGTTCCCGCACTGGACCTGCCAAAGCCGGAGACACTTCCGAAGTTCACTGTTTGGGTGCTAAAGTTCAGCCCAGTTCTTCTGTGGCTCTGGATACCGGGGTTCGCCCTGAGGTCTCAATTTCTGTAGCTTTCCACACCGATACCGGGGTACACCCGAGGTCTCAGTTTCTGGAGCTTTGCACACCGAGTCACGGCTAGAAGCCCCTCTTGAGGCAGCTATAGGTTCCTTTTTTTGGGGCTAAATCCAGTACTGACAAGAGTCGAAGGATCCTCTTTGAGGGTCCTGCCAGTGAGGTACATTCCTCAACTGTCCAACTCTCAGGGTTGTGGTGGTACCGGTTCTGACGAGGGGGCAAAGAAGGCAGTTAAACACCACAAGCCTTCCAGTACCGTCTCTGCCAAGATTCCTCCACTGTAGTCTAATTCTGGGACAGTACTTAAGATGTCCAGTAAACTTCCTAGATCTGCCAGCACTGGCTCGCCCGCGGATCCTTGTTTCAAGGCTAAGGTGTTACTTAAGTCCCCTGAGGAGACAGTTGCCTCACTTTCTCCTGTGACGCAGATCGCCTCAGGTAAAGACCAAATGGCGGTCCAACCTCCATGGATCATGGCGACCGTTTTGGATACCTATCTTACACCAACGTTCACGACTGGTGCTGGGAGCATTCGTTTGGGGCTTTGCAGCCTTTTACACCCTATGTGGAAAACAAAACCCTGTCCCGCCCTTCATTTGATTGGCGTGCTCTGGCACCGCTACTTCAGTCTCGCTCTCTCCTGTTTCTGTACCACTGATTTATGTGGATCCACCCGGTGGTGGACCCTCCTGGCAACAATGCTTATTTCGTTCATAGGGGTATGCCCATCACGAGCGGCCTCTGCCTACTCCAGCACCTAGAGCCTTTGTCGGAGGATGTTTTTTGGTAAGTTTCAGGCGCTCATGCACTCTGATCCTATTAAGGCATACTTTAAAGGTCTTTTCAAGGAAATGTACCCTGTATCTCCTGTACAGCCACCTCTTCCTGCCGGACCTCCTCCACCACTTCCTCCACGTTCTCCAATAGAGAAGACAACGGCGGTGCAGGATAGCACTTGAAAACCTGAGGTGCTACGCGCAGTGGAACAGCCCTCTGTTCCCTCTTCGCTGGATGAGCCTCAAGCAGGACCGCGATGAACAGCCCCGCCCAGTTCGAGCATTCCATGACCCGGTGCTGGACATATGGCCCTGCTTGATATTCCAGTACCTGAGGCCCCCACTCCACAGGAAGGGGTGCTTTCTGGAGCTTTTACTCTATCTCCTCACAAGCGCACCGGCCTGTTCCTCCAGAAGAACGTCATGGCTGAAGCCTGTAAAGTCTGGGACAAACCCCATACTGGGCTGCATCTCAATAAGAGGATTGGCGCTCAATACAAGCTTCACGCCTCGGAAGATATAGCTGTTAGGAGGTGTTTAGACTTACATCATTGTGTTTATACTTACATCATTTCAGCTGCTGCCATGTAACCTAGTTACCAAAGAATCTTTGTTGTTATGATTAAGCAAGGGTTCCAGATTCGAGCAGCAGGAGGAGGATTGAGAGCAGGAGGACAGCCCACAGCTGGGGGCCTTTCTCTTGGATGAACTAACTAAATAAATCCTCACTAAAGACAAGGATTGCAGTGAAGTGTGGTCATTTACTTATTAACATTGGCGACGAGGACTGGGCCAAGGAGAAAAGGCCCCCAGCAGCAGCAATATTGATTACAGTTTGGATGCAACCGGACGGAGCGGCACACTACATGTGTAATAGCAGGCGAGAAACACGGCCATTCTCCTGGAGCGGAGTAAACCAGTAAGGTGTATCCTGGAGCGGAGTACGAATTCTGAGGAAGAAGTCAGTGCCTGGGAGTGAAGTGAACCACGAAGGAATCCTGGAGCAGAGCACGAATACTGAGGAGGTTGATTTGTGGTTTGTGATTTGCAACTACGAGAGACTGCGCTGACAACACCAGCAGAGGTCCCACCTGAGGTCACTCACTATTTGGATTGCCATTGCCTTGATTACTCACTGTCTTGCCGTTACACACACGGCTGCGGCTGGCAGTTGTTTATCTTTGAATGGAACCCGGCTGTCAGGTGAACGAATAGTCGACCAAGCGAGCGAGGAATTCTTGGAATGTTACAGCCTGGGGTCACGTCAGCACGCAAGTAGACCAAGGGACGTGGAAACGTGGCGGCCATTTTTACGTCGTGTCAATAATACGTTTCGAACAAACGAGACTGTCGAGTACTTTGACACACAGCAACTGGTTGTGCAGTTGGACGCCGGACCTGGAACGGTGGATCACACAGGAATCTACCTGGTGGGTGCACACCTTGTAAAATTAAGTACAGTTGAGTGACATTGTGGCTGTGCAGGGTTTGTTGTCTGGGGGTGACATTCTTTAATTCACAGCATGGCAAATGTCCCAGCCCCAGTTTTCTTCCTTCCTACACCAGATGAGCCTAGAGTGCGTTTGATAGACTGGAAGGAGGGATTTCAAAAATATGCACTGGCAGCATTTGGACCCAACTTCTCCAATGAGCGCAAAGAGGCGCTCCTATTTCACTGTTTAGGCGCCGCAGGGCAGGAAGTGGTCAAAAAACTACCAGAACCTCCAGACATTCCTGATGGGGGGCCATATGAGAAAACATTAGCAAAATTAGACAAACACTACTGTGTTGAAGAGAATATAATTCTTGAAAGGTACAAATTTGCTACGAGAGCTCAGAAAACTGGAGAGAGTATTGAGGAATTTGTAACTGCTCTCAGAGGTTTAGCCATCAAATGTAGATTTGACCATTGTCGAGATGAGCATGTCAGGGATCAACTCATGATTAAGTGTTCTAACGATAACATCAGGAAGGAGTTATGGAAGGAAAGAAATCCTTCTCTTGATAGAGCAATTGAGATAGCGAAAATGATAGAACACACAGACAAATGTATACAAATGCTTCAGTTGGATAATACATCTCAAGATAAGCCCAAAACAGATGACAATGAAGCTGCCATACACAAGGTTTCGAGAGTGATGCAGAGAGGTGCGGCAACTTCGCGTCACCCTTGGCAAATGGGTAGGAGACCTGAGGGTCGCCAAGGTCCCTCTACCAGAGCATGGGGACAAGGATCATCTACCAGAGGGTCGCCCAGTGAGAATGTTACATTCAGGGGTGGCAGGGACTCTGGTTATCCTAGAGGTGCATCAACTAGGAGGTGTTTCAGATGTGGGAGTCTATCTCACAAAGCATCTGACAAAGAATGTTTTGCAACACACATTGTATGTAATGAATGTGGGGTCAGGGGACACATGGCTAGATGCTGTAGGAATTTTTATACTGCCTCAGGTCAAATACATGAAGTCAATGCAGATCAAGAATTTATATCAATTGATGATGCTGGTAGGGAAGTTATTTTTTCTGTCAATGCCATCGATGGGAAGGTCAGGAAAAAGAAACCATATGCAACTGTGTTAGTTGGAGGGGTGCCAGTATCAATGCTCATGGACAGTGGAGCAGATTATACTTTGATAAGTGTGCAAGTGTGGAAGGAGAAATTTGGATGTTGTACATTGTGGGAGAATGTAGTCAGAGCAAATGCTTATGGAGATGTGCCCATAGAAATTTTAGGGTGCTTTAAAGCCGATCTCCAATTCAAAGACAGGAAGGCGATAGGGACTGTCCATGTGGCCAACAGAGGTGGAGAGCTGTTGTCCTGGAGTGATCAGGCAGAGCTCAAGATAAGACTTGAAGCAAGCCACCCAGAACAGGTGTTGACTGTGGAAGGTGAAAAATCTGGTGGAAAATCGGTCTCGAGCACTGTTATGGAAGGGGCCAGAGGACAAATGAGTGTCACTAAGTTAGGGTGCTTGAAGGGATTTGTGCACAAAATTCGTTTGAAAAGAGATGCTATTCCCAAAGTTGCCAAATTGCGGACCATTCCCTTGGCCCTGAGAAAAGATGTAGAGAGTGAATTGAAAAAAATGGAAAGTGAAGGAGTGATAGAGAGAATTGATTCCTCAGAGTGGGTTAGTCCTATTGTAATAGTGAGAAAGGGCAATGGATCTCTGCGGATATGCATAGACCTTAGACACCTGAATAAAAATGTAGTGGCTGACAAATTTCCTTTACCCAGAATAGATGATTTATTGGCAGGTGTGTCTGGTTCCAAAGTATTTTCTCTTATTGACCTCAAATCTGCATATCACCAAGTAGAATTACACCCTGATTCTAGAGATCTCACAGCAGTCATTACCCCTATTGGCCTTTTCAGATGTATAAGAATGCCATTTGGATTGATTTCAGCAGCTAGTGTATTTCAGAACGTCATGTACAGATTACTGGGAGGAGAGAGAGGTGTCATGTGCTACTAGGATGATGTGCTAGTATGTGGGAAAAATGAAGCAGAACATGATAAAAGGTTAGAGAGAGTGTTGAACATATTCAAAGAGGCTGGCCTTACAGTATCGTTAGAGAAATGCATATTTAAAACTGACAAAGTTGAATATCTAGGTCATGAAATTACAGGTGAAGGGATCAAACCCAAAGAAAAGGCCATAGAAGCCATTCGCAAGATGGAAGCACCAAAATCCAAAGCAGACATACTGTCTTTTCTAGGTTTGGTTGAATTTTATGGCAAGTTCGTTAGAGGGTTGTCAAATTTGTCAAGGAATATGAGGATGTTGACTCGTAAAGGTGTTACGTTCAAGTGGAATGAATCATGTGAGGAAGAGTTTGGTAAGATTAAAGATGCCATAGTTAATGCACCCATTTTGAAAACGTTTGAAGAAAGTAGACATTCATTACTATTTGTGGATGCTAGTGACTATGGTATTGGGGCAGTCCTAATGCAGGAAGATCAGGAGGGATTACACACCATAGCATTTGCATCTAGATCTCTCAAAGGACCTGAGAACAGATACTCAGTGGTAGAAAAGGAAGCATTGGCTTGTGTCTGGGGAGTGAAAAAATTCAAGAGATATCTGTGGGGCAGAGAATTCACAGTATGTACTGACCATAAACCCCTTATAGGAATATTTACCAAAGGTGGTCTGGAGGGAGTCTCCAGACGCATCATGAAGTGGGTGACGTCCCTACAAGGCCTGCAATATGACATGCTTCACGTTAGTGGTGAAACCAACGTAGTTGCTGATGCCCTATCTAGATCAGTAGTGAGAGAAATTGTGTCTGAGGAGTCTTCTCTGACTCGTGAGAAAGGTGTTGAAATATTTCAAGTTCATGAGTCGGTAAAGAAAGAGGAGTGGGACAATGCATGTTCTGAGGATGAATTGTACCAGAGAGTTTTAACATTGGTGACGCAGAACAGAATAAGAAATTATCTTGGTGATTTAGGTGGGTTTGCCAAAGTTAAGGAAGAACTCTGGATTGATAAAGGATATTTACATAGGGGACATCAGATGGTTGTACCTATCAAAATGAGAAAATTAATAATTGAGCTAGCTCATGTTGGGCATTTGGGACTGCCTAGAACCAAAGGCTTAGTTAGAGCAGAATTTTGGTGGCCCAATCTTGACAAAGACACTGAAGAAGTGGTCAACAATTGCTGCGATTGCATTGAAGGTAATAAGGGTCTCAGAATTCAGAAAGTACCCATGACTGTTAGGAAGCCATCCACGGTTCCCTGGGATGAGGTTGCTTTAGACTTACTAGGTCCTTTCAATATCAGTGGTGGGAGAGACACCTATGTATTGGTTGTCATAGATTTATTATCCAAGTGGCCTGAAATATTTACACTAAGAGATATATCCAGCAGTAGCATCATTAAATGTTTGGAGCAATTATTTTGGAGAGAGGGATTCCCCAGGAAGTGTTTATCAGATAATGGCACCCAATTGGTTTCCAAGGAATTTATAGAGTTTTTGAGTAACCATGGCATAGAACAAGTAACTACCTCATTATATCATCCCCAGACCAATGGGTGCGTAGAACGTTTCAACTGTACACTCATGGATGCCATTAGAATTGCGGTAGCCACAGGAGGTGACTGGGTCAGGACCATGATGGAGAGAACATTCCAATATAGACTAGCACCGCACAGTGTTACGGGTGTATCTCCATTTGAATTATTAAGAGGGAGGAAACCTAACTCACACATGTGTCCAGGCTAGATGGGAAGGTCAAAATTTGTAGGAATAGGTCTGGAGGGAGTGAGAGAGAAGATATTTGAATCAGGGGTAAGATCCAAGGAGCAATATGACAGGAAAAATGCTTGTAGAGAATTCAGTCTTGAGGAAGGTGATTGGATCAAGATCAAACTTCCCACCAAGGTGCGCAAAGGCGCATCCATATTTTCCCAGCCCAAACAAGTTGTTAAAGATTTGGGATCTTTGGTTCTTGTTAAAGGAGGTGGGGTCTGGAACAAGGAGAGGATAGCAATTTGCAAAAAGGTAAACAACACCTTGTAACTGCACTGCACGGTATTTACTGCATTTTACTTATTCCTCCACATAGCGGTGTATCAGATACTATGTAAATAATGAACTGTTTGATTTTCAATGAAATTGTTTATCTATTTTAGGCAAACACTTATATTTTGGTAAAAGGAAGGGAGGTGTTAGGAGGTGTTTAGACTTACATCATTGTGTTTATACTTACATCATTTCAGCTGCTGCCATGTAACCTAGTTACCAAAGAATCTTCGTTGTTATGATTAAGCAAGGGTTCCAGATTCGAGCAGCAGGAGGAGGATTGAGAGCAGGAGGACAGCCCACAGCTGGGGGCCTTTCTCTTGGATGAACTAACTAAATAAATCCTCACTAAAGACAAGGATTGCAGTGAAGTGTGGTCATTTACTTATTAACAATAGCCTCATCGGCTTGTCGGCTCCCTTCGTCAACGGTGGTGGCAGCAGCCAATTTCCAGTCCAAGCCGGCCTCTGCATCATCCACGGCAGCAGTTCATATTCTCTCCAAAGAGGATAAACTCCTTAACGCCTGTGGCAATAAAGTATTTTCCAATTCGGTGCTCCAACTTCGTCAAGCTAACACCAAGAGCATCCGGGCAGCAGCCAATCTGAGGCTGTGGAAGTAGCTAGCTGATTTCCAGGAATGTATTCCTGCGGATAGGTTAGATGACTACAAAGCCGGTTTGTCGGATGCCAAAGTGTTGGCTAAGGATCTACTGGAAGCTACTGCACACCACGTGGATACCTATGCTCGAGGCCTTAGGGTCGGGGTTTACATCTCGCACCAAGCGTGGCTCCATGCGACGAAGTTCTCAAAGGAAGTGCAGGACAAAGTGCTTTACCTTCCTTTTGATTGCAAGAAATTGTTCCATTCCTCCACCGATGAGGAACTCCCAAAGACTACCCAAACCGCCAAATCTTTATCGGTCCTGGCAAAGGCTCCAGCGAAGGCCCCTTATACACAGAGGTCAGGGTCACAAACTGAGTCCTTCTCTGGGTTTAGGGGTTTCAGGATCTCTGTGCGTGCTGAACTGAAGCTCGGGTTGGCAGCCCCCGCCGAATGCAACAACGGCAAGGTGCTTGGTTTTTCTCCCGGCCCCAGCCTACTCTCCCTGCCGACTAATCTTCCAAATTATATTTTTTTACGGTCGCACAAGACTCCGGTGGGAGGACGAATCTTGTCTCATCTGTAGGCGTGGCAGACCATCACCGAAGACCGGTGGGTTTTGTCCATAGCTCGGGCGGGCTTCCGCTTGCCCCTCCCCCATACCCCACCCTTCAACCCTCCCTTCGAGCAGATCAGATCGCCCTCCCTCAGAGCCGAGGTACATAAAGTTCTGGACCTCAGAGCGGTGGAGCCTGTTCCTCACAGGGAGCAAGGGGAGGGCTTCTACTCCCGTCTGTTCAGTACCCAAACCCAACCAGGCTGGCCTGTGCACTATTCTCGATCTTTCCCAGTTCAATCTTTCTCTTCCCCAAAAAAAATTCAAAAGGATCGCACCTTGCCAAATAAAGTGCTCTCTTCGGAAGGGCGACTAGCTCAGTTTAGTGGACTTTCAGGACGCATACATGCACATCCTAATATGTAGTCGGCATCGGAAATATCTGCGCTTCTGCCTGGGAGAGAAACTCTTCCTGTTCCGTCTGCTCCCTTTTGGTCTCAGCTTGGCGCTGCATGTCTTTACGAAGATGTCGGTCATCGCAGCTTTCCTCAGACTGCAAATGCGTTCATGTTTGTCCATATTTGGACGATTTGCTCCTGTGCAGTCCTTGCTCCTGTTCCACCTCGGGCTGTCGGTGAACTGGCTGAAATCTTCAATGACGGTCTCTCAAGACCTGATTTTCCTAGGTTTCTTTTGGAATACAGTCAGTACCAAGGTGTTCCTAACGGCGGACAGGATTGCAGACCTATCTTCCATGTGTCCGCTTTTCCTCCAGTCTTCGCACATGATGGCTTGGTGGTTCCAAAGACTTCTGGGCCTCAGGGCATCTTGTGTGCTAGCCCTTCCTCTTGCACATATGAAGGTGAGGCATACTCAAGAACCTTTCTGTGGGGGCCTACTTCCAGGAGCCCTGCCTACAAGTGACGGTTACCATGGACTCCTCCCTTTCTGGGGTGGGGTGCGACATTGTCACCTCGCAGTATTCGACCTTTGGACCTGTCAGGACAGGCAGTTCCATGTAAACTATCTGGAACTCCTGGCTGTTTTCCTTGTGCTCAAGGCTTTTCAGCCATCTTTCACCAACAAGGTAGTCCGTATTTGCACTGACGCAAGTCCCTTGGGAAACCATTACCAAGGGGCTACCTGGGCTTCCCCATCAGCTTTTTGTAAGCATTACTGCTTGGACCCAAGCTCCAGGTCTGATGCCCAATTTGACGAACCTGTTAACAACTTTTTCCAGTAAAGGTTTTTTTTCCATCAATCCGAGCTAACTAGTAAGTGCTTGGGAATCTCCCACAAGTATGGAGGAAAGGGGACGGGACGCAGGAATATAACAGTTACTCACCGTAGTGACTATCGTACTCCTAGTCCATAGGCCTTTTCCTCCATACGCCCGCCCGCTGTTCCCTCTAAAGGTATCCTCTATTATTGCTTAAATGGTCTCAGACCTGGCGATAGAAAAGGACTGAAGGGCGATGCACGTGGCTGAGCTCAGGAGGGCGGGGTTTACGGACACGTGCGGTACTGCGCTTAAAAATAATTGACAAAAATGTTTGCTTTTTACAAAAGTGCCCGATCCCGTCCCGAAGGACGGAATATCCCACATGTATGGAGGAAAGGGAAGGGGACTATGGACTAGGAGTAAGGTAGTCACTACGGTGAGTAACTTTTGTTATTCCCTGTCATCAGGCTGGGAATACTCAGTAAAAGAAAAACAGCTTAACTTTCACTTACAAACTGTATTTTGAATGGATTGTCCTCCCACGTATTCATCATTTTATGATAATTATCCCTCCAGCTCAGCTGCTTTGGAAATAATTTTCGACAGAGGGCGCTGTGTGCAGTGTTGTCAAATTGATGTCCCTCGAGGCCCGCCATTCGACAGTCTACGTCATCGGTATATGTAGCGCACGCAACACCCGTTGGCTTCAGTTCCGTTTTTCCGAGCTAACGCTTCGAGAGAATGATGGCGCACTTCAGTGAAATGGAGATTCTCGTTGGAATATCTTCTTCGTCGACTCCATCGATGTCCAAGTCGGGCTTTAAGAAGTGCCAAGATTGTGGGTCGAAGATGTTGATCACTGACCCACACCGCATATGTCTGTGGGGTCTGGGCTCCGGGCACCGTACCTCGAACTGCTCCTCCTGTCAGGAGATGACCGAAAAGGCTCTCAGGGAGCGTAAAGGTAAACTGGCGGTGGTGAGGTTATCATTGAAGTAACCTTCAAAGAGGACAAAAAGACGGATGAGTCGAGGGATTCTTCCCGACCCAAAAATTCAAAAAGGTCTCGATCGAGAAGTAGAATGCGCCATTCTTTGTCTTCAAAGAAGGCCAAGAAGAGGCGTCATAAGTCACCTTGATGGAGGTAATCGGGTATCCTATGAAATCCGATTCCCTGGCTAAATGGGATGCATTTCGTAGTGAAATGCAGCAAATCTTTGAGAATGCGGCCCAAACCCTTCGAAGGACAAGCAGAAGAGCCATGCCCCAGTCACTCGCAATAAGGACGACCAGGGGAGGCCGAAGACTAAATCTTCTAATCCGAGCTTAAAGTCGGTTTTACATCGAGAAAGTTCTCGATCCGACAAATAATCAAGGGCTTCGAAGAGTGGGGAACCTAGCCCACTTACGGTTCCGTCGAAGAAGCACAAGATGTTGAAAACTTCATTGCAGACCTCGTCGGCATCTGAGCCATCGACGCCGGAACCAAAGTCGACACTGACTAAACCGGCACCGATTTCGAATCCATCGTCGACAACTTTGACTCATTCGACATTGTCCAATGCCTGTAGTGGTACAGGAAACGGTTTACATACCTTTACATAAAAGACTATTTTAAGTCTGTCAGCCAAGTTTATAGTCTTTGCATCGAAGTTTTAGCATCGAAATTAAAAACCATTGAAATATGTAATTAAAATGGCATATTCATCGAAACTTCTTCATCGAAATGAATAGCAGTTTCGATGAAGCATAGAAGGGTAAATGCACTTTTCTCTGTTGACTTGGCGCTGTCCAGTTCAGCACTGGACAGCGTCAGACACCCCGTAATGCTGTATGCCTACCTCATTGTTTATTGTATTTTTTTATTGGGGGGTACCCCCCAAATCCCTTTAACTCTGGCAATCCTAACTCAAACCCTAACCCTTGCAACCCTAACACTTTATTTCAAAGAAGTCACTGCAAAATCCAACTAAATATATTCAATGAAAGTGCATTGCGAATTCGATGAAAGTATTTTCGATGGATAGACTGGATACCTGTCTGCCATGTTTGAGGAGGAACCTCCTTCTGATGACAATACACCACCTTTTGGTCTACAGTTTGTCATCCCTAATGCTAGAGGCACTAATATCTGATGAATCTAGAGTAAGAGATGTATACGATAATCTCCAATCAGCCAGTGGGTTGGGTACCTCACCAGAGTTTGAGCATGCTGTCTCATCCTACAGGAAACCTATGTGAAAGGTTATTGAATTTATGAGATGGAGTAGGCCCACTCCATCTTTTGAGCAAGATGGCATGACGGACATCTTGGACTAGGGTCCCCAGAAAGACCCAATTTTGCCTTTCCACGTGGCGTTACAGAAAAGGGTTTACACAAATTGGGAGACCCCGGAAACTGCGACTGCAGTAAAAAGAAACTTTGCAAGGAAGTACAGACCATTCAGCAGCAACCCGGCGTATCGCACTAAGCATTCCACACCAGAACGTTTGGCGGTTCAGTCGGCTACATCTACCAGGCAGTAAACTTACCCATCCATCCCTCATGACAGGGATGATAAGAGAGTGGATGCCTGGGCGAGAAAAGTTTTCACTGCGAGATGTATGGCATTGAAGTTGACTAATGTGACTTGCACATTATCTAGATTTACGTTTACCCTGTGGGACTGTATTGCTATGGTGGCTGAACACATTCCGGAAGGAGAAGAAAGAGACAGCTTCCTGGCAATCATTAAGGATAATTAATAATAATTTGGCATTTATATAGCGATACGAACCCTCAGGTATCTGAGCGCTGCTTATTATTACCCACGGTGTGTGGTGCTCATTTATCGACCTCGGAAGGATGAAAGGCTGAGTTTGGCCCTGCCGGGATTCAAACCTGCGTTAGCAGGCTCTGCACGGATGTCAAAGCGAGTGCTCTTCTCGCTGTGCCACTTGACCGGCTGTCACAAAGGATGGTAAGGAAGCACTGGGTGAATGTCTCCAGACAGTTTTGGATACTGCAGACAGAATCAATAGATCCATGGCGGCTAGCACATTGTTATCCAGATTTGCGTGATTCAGGAAGTCGGGGCTGCACCACATGTGCAAGCTAGGCTACTCAACATGCCCTTTGACGGCTCAGGGCTGTTTGTCAGCAAGGCAGATGAGAGTTTGGAAAAGCTGCAGACCTCAAAGATGGCGGCTAATTCCCTGGTAGCCTCAACAACCCTATTGGGGTTCATCTTCCTGGAGGGGGAACGTACTTTTTGATTCTACTTCTCAATAGGAAGAGGACAAGCAGGTCAAAGGGTTCAGAGAAGATTAGTTTGTGGTGGACGAGGGAGAGTTGCTAAGTCAGCCCAAGCAGCAGCAACCTTACCTTCAGCTGCCTCTAAACCACTCTGAGGCCTTGACTCACAAGACCCCGTTGGGAGGCAGACTTTCTCAGCATCTGAACGAATGGTGGGGCATTACTTCAGATGCTTGGGCACTGGAAACTGTAGCCCACGGTTACTGCCTTCCTTTTCAAAAAAGGCCTCCGGATCATCCCCCGGGGAACAATTCTTTCAAAATTCCGGATCCCCTCCTTGTGCAGGGAATTTTGACCCTGAGAAAGGTGCAATAAAACATACCTGTAGCGGAAAGAAACGAGGGTTACTATTCCCCATACTTTCTGATCCCCAAAAAGGACGGAGGATTGAGACCCATCTTGGACTTAAGAAACTTGAATAAGTTCCTCAGGAAGGACAAGTTCAAGATGGTAACCTTTTCTCAGATCCTTCAGGCTCTCCAGCTCCAAGAATGTTTGGAATCATTGGACCTTCAGGATGCTTACTTTCATGTGTCAATCCATCTCAAGCACAGAAAATACCTGAGGTTCGCGGTTGGCAGTTCTCATTATCAATTTTGAGATCTGCCATTCGGGCTGATTTCCACCACAAGGGTTTTCACCAAGTTGATGGCAGTGGTGGCAGCAAGTCTCAGGAGAGGGGGGGGATTGACGTCTACCACTACCTAGACGATTGGCTGATCAGGGCTCGCTCACCCGAACAGGCTGGGGAACATCTCAGCATAACCTGCCACTCGCTCCACAGACTGGCCGTCTCCCACAATTACAAGGAGTCTGACACGATACCATCCCAAAGACTCCCAATTTATTGGAGTAGCCCTGGATACTTCCTTGGGGAAAACCTCGCCACCCGAGGTGAGAGCTCTGCACATTCTGCAGATGGTTACCAAATTCCAGAGTGCCCAGCATCTTCCGGCCTTTGATTTTCTGATGTTGCTCGGTTTCATGGCATCCTGCATTTTCCTGATGCCAGAGGCTTGCCTGAGAATGAGATCCCTCCAATGGGCTCTCAGGACTCAGTGGTCCCAGTTCTCAGGCAGAATGTCAGACCACCTTCAAGTTCCGAATAGAGTTGGTCAAGGACCTTCTGTGGTGATCTTGCAAAGACCGCATTTTCAATGGAGAATCTTTTAGGCAGTCATGGCCGGAGATAACGGTAGTGACGGACCAATCACTCGTGGGTTGTGGAGCCCACACGAACGATCTGACAATCAGCGGTCGTTGGTCTATATCGGAGTCCACACTACATAACCTGTTGGAGCTTAGGGCAATCAGACTAGCGCGGAAGGCCTTCCTGCCATCTGTACGGGGAAAGAATGTCCTGATAATGACGGACAACACAGTGGCCATGTACTACCTCAACAAGGGAGGGGGTGTAGGGCCACTACTGTGCAGAGAGGCAATGCAGCTCTGTTTCTGGGCAATACAAGAAGGAATCTCGGTTGGCAGTTCACCTAGACAGAGAGCAGGACATGGCGTCTGACACTCTGAGCAGGCAGAGCAGTCTCCCACGAGTGGGAACTAGCTCAGGAAGTCTTTCGAGAGATCTTCACCCTTTGGGGAACCCCTCAAGTGGCTCTTTTCATGACCAGTGTCAACCGGAAGTGCAAACTATTCTGCTCAAGGGAATTTCTCCCAAGAGGAGCTCTAAGGGATGCGTTCGTAGTGGACTGGGAGTTTCCACTCAAGTAAGCATTTCCTCCAGTCCCCACCATTCCTCATGTGTTCATGAGGTTGAGAAAGTCCAGGAAATCCATGATCCTAATTGCTCCAGGTTGGGCGAGGAGGATGTGGTACCCGTACCTTCTGGACCTGTCCAGGTGCCCTTCAATATGTCTGCCACAAAGAGAGGATCTTCTCTTGCAAGAGGAAGGTCAGGCTCTCCATTCAGAGGACAAGACACTCGGCCTTCACGCATGATTTCTGAGAGGCTAAAATGCAAGGATTGGGACCTCACAGATGACATAATGGAGATTTTGCTTTCGGCCAGATGGCCAGCAACAAAATCTTTGTACTGTTGTCGGTAAAACAAGTTCAGCAACTGGTCCAGGGATAAGAATGTGGATCCCTTTCTATGTGACACACCTACAGTGCTTTCCGTTTTGTTACATTTGGCAAATTCTGAGTCTCCAGATTGTAACAATTAAGGGTTACTTAGCAGCCATTTCCATTTTCAAGAGCTCTTCCGAGGAGGATTAATATTTTAAGACCCCTCTGATTGTTCAATTCTTAAAAGTCCTTAACATACATTCCCTTTGAACCTTTACACTCATGCCTTTTAAGGCTCTTGACATTAAAAACCGTTTTGCTTATTGCAAGAGCATCAGCCTGCAGGATTAGCTTGTTGCAGGCCCTTTCTTGCAAACCTCCACATACGGTTCCACATACGGTTTTCCATAAGGACAAAGTGATTAAGGTAAAGCCTTCTTTTTTTTTTTTTTTTTTTTTTTTACTTTAGTTTTTATTGGCTTTTTGTGGTACAACCAACATAACCCTTTACCCCCCTCCCTTGAACCTCCCAAACCCCCCTTACTCCCTTTTCCCATGTCCAACTCAACCACTTTAACTGTGGAGCGTCCAAACATTCAGTCCATTTCCTGTGTCACTAGGTCAATGCGATGTGTGACCAGTTCGGTGGTTGGCTTGTGGCCGTCGTTGGGTCGTGGGATTCCCAACTGGGGGTCATTCCCTGCTAGGTATCGTTCTTCTCAGGGTTGATCACACCCCGACAGTCTGGGGGCACAGCCTTAAAGCTAATGAACATCCCATCCCCATGTTTGCTGGACCCCATACTATTCTGCAAGGAATGAGCAAGAATCATTGTTCACCATGGCAGTCAGTTTGTCCATCACAAACATGTCATCCAGTCTTCCTTAGAGGGCATTTCCGGGCTTTTCCATTTCTGGGCTAGGGCCACTCGGCCCACCCTCAGCATAGTTTCCCACATCCGTGGGTACCGGTGCAGTTCTGCTTCATCCGGAGGGAGGCCCAGCAACATGGTCAGCGGATTGAGAGGTAAAGGATCCTCTGTCACCTCCGCTATCCAATCTCTGACTGCCTCCCAGTAGGTCTGAGCTTTTGGGCATAGCCACCACATATGGCCTCTAGATCCTATCTGGCCACACCCCCTCGGACATCTTGGGGCACCCCTGTGAACATTTTTGACAGTCTTGCCGGATCTCTATGCCACCCCTGTATGATTTTCAAAATTGTGTTCCATGTCCGAGGTGAATAGGTTTCCATGAAACGATATCTTGAAGATTCGAGCCCAAGCATCCTCTGAGATTTCCTCTCCCGCCAGATCATTCCAAATTCCTCAGAATCCTCTCCTACCCTGGAGGTTATAGGTGTTTAGGACAGCGTACATATTGGATAACGCGGCCTTTCTAGAGGTTGCTGAGTCAAGGAGTTTCTCGAGGGAGTCAGTTGTCTCCTCAGGTTAGGGCCCCATGAATGGTCGTTGAGGATGCCCTTTAGGCGGAGGTATTCGAAAATGGAGAGTTTCACCTCCCAGAGCTTCCCTGGGGTCTTCGTAGCACAAGAATTCGCCCTCCCTGAACAGCTGGCCCGCCCATTCTAGGCCCGCGTCAGACCAATGTTGGGAGTGTCTGAACCCTCTGTTACCCAGATTCAGGGGGGGCCCCCCATAAGGTCATCAGGGACGGCCATGTGGTTAGGTGGGCTGTCCGGGGTCCCTCTTTCCAAATGTCCCAGAGAACTCCCAGAATCGGGTGGGTCAGTACTTGTTACGGGATTGACTTGCGAGGGGGCCCACAAGAGGTCACGGACCTTCAATGGGTGGACGCCCATATCTTCTAAGTAAGACCAGTACATTTGCAGGCCCTCCTTCATGTGTTCATGGAGGACACGCAATTGGGCGGCGTGGTAGTACAACTGGAAGTCTGGCAGACTGAACCCCCTCCTCTCTCGGCAGTGTCAGGGTGGCCCTCCCGATTCTCTGGGTCCTTCCCTGCCATACAAAGTCTCGGAGCCCCTTTTCTAGGTCTGTCAAGGTTTGGGCGGGGACACGGGTTGGGAGTGCTGTGAAGAGGTACAGGAGCCGGGGCAGTACATTCATCTTGACTGCCGTCATCCAACCGTACCACAAGAGTATCATCTTCCCCCACCTCCAAGTCGGAGGTGATCTCGGTCATTATGGGGTCATAGTTGGAGGCTCCCAGTTTCGAAAGGCCCCTAGTGAGGAGGACGCCCAGGTATCTTATGGTATTTAACCCACTGCTTTTCCATGGAACCTACTCAGGGGATCCAACATTGGGTCCAGTAGACGCATTGGGAGAAGGACAGATTTATTGGTGTTTATTTTCAGGCCAGAGAAGTGACCGAAAGAGGAGACCAGGGACAGGAGGGGGTGGGGGGGGGAGGTAGGTCGACGATCCTGGGTCCACCAAGTACGCCAAGATGTCGTCATACAGGGAGAGTTTAAATTCCACCTCCCCCCTTCTAATACCCCTAATATTTGGGTGGGATCTAACCGCTATAGTCAGTGCCTCCATCGTGAGGACGTATAATAGTGGGGAGAGTGGGCAACCCTGTCTTGTCCCTCGGGTGAGGGGAAAGGACTCGGACAGCAGACCATAGCGGTGGGAGCTCTGTAGAGGGCGGCCACCCAACTCAGGATGTGCGTCCCGAAACCCATTCGCTGGAGGAGGAGGGTCATGTATCTCCACTCAACTCTATCGAAGGCCTTCTCCGAATCCAGGGATAGGATGCATGCATCGAGCTCTGATTTTTGGGCAAAGTGTACCAGGTCTATTTTTTTACGGATGTTGTCCGACCCTTGTCTACCCCGGATAAAGCCCACCTGGTCCCCGTGGACTAATTTCTGCATTATCCCCTCCATCCGCCTGCCCACCACCTTGGCCAGTATCTTGACATCGATGTTGAGCAATGAGATGGGGCGGCAGGACGAACATCCCCTGTGGTCTTTATCTTCCTTGGGTAAAACAACTATTATGGCGCCCATCATGGATTCGTGGAGGGTACCCCCCTCCAGTAAGGAGTTGAAAACTCTTGCTAGGTAGGGAGACAGGGAGGAGCGAAATCTCTTATAGAAGTACACAGAGAAGCCGTCCTCCCCAGGGGAGGTCCCCACCTTCATCCCGCTTATCGCCTTGTCCACCTCATCCTCGGTCACCGGGCCCTCCAGCCCCTCTGCCATATCCCTGGTAAGGGACGGGATTTGTATGGAGTCGAGGAAAGCCACAATCTGGGAATCGCCCCCATCATATTCTGAAGCGTACAATAATTTGTAATATTGGCGAAAGGCCTCACTTATGTGGGGGGTGTCGCAGCCCAGTGTTCCCCCGGCGTCCCTCACCTCCTTCACCATCTTTCTTCTCTGGGCCTCCCTCAATTTCCAAGCTAGGATCCTATCCGCTTTGTCCCCTTTCTCGTAGGAGGTAGTGCGTTACAAATCTGTGATGCTTTAACTGGGAAGCTACTTCCCCCGACTTTAGATAGTTTAAATCTTGGTACGGTCAGACAATTTGTATTAGCTGTTATAGTAGGCCTGCTAGACGGTTTTCTATTGAATCTCTCAGTGAGGTAGCGGGGTGCAGGATTGTTCAGGCATTTACGAGTAGGCGAGGCATTTTTCAGCTGGATTTTGTCACTGGTAGATAGCCAGTTATTCTGTCTCCTTACCTCTGATCTAGGGTGTTTCCTTGCTATACCCAGGGCAGCTCTAAGGTCATTATTCTGGAACGTCTGTATTCTGCTGTCAATGTACTTATTTGCGCCAATGTAAAGGGAGTTTATATAGTCCAATTTGGACAATATTAGAGCTCTGGCCAGGATGATAAAGCTATTATTGGATAAGAATGGTTTACAAGCTCTAATTAGTTTGCATGTATATGTAGTGGCAGAGGCCATGGAGTTAACTTGTTTAGAAAAAGTGAGGGTGGAATCAAGGTAAAAGCCTAAAGTTTTTACTTCTTTGGCAACTTTAATAGTTACCGTTGATGTTGAAGGAGGTGTATTTAGGGCCAAGCTTATTGAGGTTGCAGGTGGTACCAAGAATACTGAGCTTGGTTCTGTTATCATTCAGGCATAGACCGTGGGCAGCCATCCATGCCTGGATGATGAGGTAAACTCTATTTACCAAGGCCAAATCCTTGTCATAATCCCCAGTAAGTGGTATGAGAATCTGGGTATCATC
Source organism: Ambystoma mexicanum (assembly GCF_040938575.1). NCBI lineage: Eukaryota > Metazoa > Chordata > Amphibia > Caudata > Ambystomatidae > Ambystoma > Ambystoma mexicanum. The sequence continues at coordinate 1,545,774,037 of NC_090922.1, forward strand.
TGCATATTTAGGATAGGTGATATCAAGATGTTCCAGATCTTCGAAAAGGGTCTTGGTGACTATGTTATACATTGTGGGTGAGACACAGGAACCCTGGGGCACTCCACGGGTAATAGGGATAGGCTCTGCCGCTGCTGTTGGTGAGAACACTCATGGTCCTGTTGCTCAGAAAGGATTGTATCCAAACTATGCCCTCCTGAGAGAAGTGCGCTGCTGAGTCCAGGAAGTTGCATAGGACCCTGTGGTCCACCAAGTCAAACACAGGGTATTTATTAAACTGTATAAATGGGTGCTAAAAACGCCTGACCTAAATCTAACATTGGAGCAAGCTACGACCATCAAATATGGACCTATACTAAAGACAAATATTGTCAATTCTTACCGCCAAGTTACAAAACAGTGTGGAAATATCTTCACAAGAAAAGTATTCACATATAATAAGTCAGGATGTTATTGCCAGGGTCTCCCTGCCCCACATTTCCAGCACACTGCTGGGCTTCTCCAGCACAAGGCTACAGTTCCTTTCAGCGATATCACGAGCTTCGATGGTCAAGTCTCTTTTCTACAAAGTCTCTTGCCTCTGAGGCCCTGATGTGTCAAAATAACTAAACAAAAGTTCCTTTTAGTATTCTTTTATGTTGGGTGATGACTCTTCACCCCGGCATCACCCTCAACCAGGCTCTGATCCTCTCAAATGTTAGCCTCCCTCCGTCGGGTTCACTAAGGCCTTTTACTCAGAATATTTTCTCCTGTCGTATTCACGAGTCGCAATGTCTTCTTAAGCAACCTTTCACTGTGGACATCCTTCAGCCGGGTTCACTCTTGTGAACACAATGTTCATAGGGTTATCGTGCTTCCCCACGCTTTGCAGGCATCCCGCAGCCGGGTTCACATTTGCCAGCTACACAGTTTACTTTGCTTTATCACAATGCAGGATTTACTTCCCTTGGCTTTCCTCTTGGTTACGATAGCCTCCCTCAGTTGGGCTCATGCTTATCATTCTAACACAGTTCATGATTCTATCATCTCATTAGAAAGCGGGGTTCCCTTCCCCTAGCTTTCTCTTGGCATCCCTCTGTTGGGTTCACACTTGCCACAGTACACTAGACCCCTTCTAAGTCCGAGTCTCAGACCTCAGGCAGGTTTCACATACTTATTCACACAATGTTCTCTGGATTGTTACTGGTCACCCTAATTCGTAGGCATCCCTCAGTCGGGTTCACATTTGCCCCCAATAACCAACCTTCACTTAGTTTCTTCAGCATGTCAAATACTTTCGATTGTACAAGGGGTTTTACTCAACCCTTGTATGACCACTTTGATCTCTTACATCAAGCTGTCTTAGGGCCTGCTGGTATCTGTAACAAAAGGTGACCAACCAGAGTCTTTCAAATGAGCACCCACATGGTGCCAGATACCTCTACAGCTGGTCTCTCCCTGGACTTTAAATGTTCTGTAACATATTAGGTCTTGGTTCTCTAATTCATACCATTTATATTAATTCATTTTCGCCAGACCACTCCACTACTCTGTATCTCTGGCTTCACGGTCATCGATGATTAATAGTTCCTCACAGGTCTGCCCTCCTTCGCGCCTTATCCACATGCCTGCAGCCTTCAATTGTAAGATATATTGTTGCACTTTCAATCTTTCCTAAACACACACCAACCTTTCATGTCGCTCGCCAGCTCACTGGCTATGGGCATTTCATTCTTGTCTTTTCTGTTTCAATACACAAGTCAAGGTTAATATCACAGGCTTGGCCTCGCCTCCCCAACTCTGCCGTTCACACGGAAGGGTCTCTGGCGCATTTGAAACACAATGCAGTCTTCTTGTCTGGTATTTGCCCTTCTCAGCGTATCTTTTGCGGCTTTCAGAGGCAATGACCTCCTGCCGTGATCTCCTGGGGTTGCTATCGTCCCTCTATCTCGCTCTGCTCCAGTAGGTTCGCTTACGCCCGGTAAGTCGTGCTCCTTCTCGTGTTCCACCTTCCTCAGAGTGTCTCTGTTCTGCCTTTTATTCATGTGGGGAGAGCTAATGGGTGTCGGATGTATCTAGTCAGTCAATTGCCTGACTTTGCCTGACCCGATTAGCGGGACATGTCCAATGACATGTGTAAGGGATAGCCTCTTTAATCTGTCGCCCTCAGCCCAGTGTTTGTGTAGAAAAGGGGGCGAGGGAGTGGGGACATAGGAGGATCCTATAAAAAAGTATTGGGTCATGGGTGAAGGAAATGGGGGAATACTGCGCCTTGCCATAGTTTGCCACATCCCTGCTCCCCGAAGACCCCTCATCCAGGTTATCGTCCTGCACTGGTCCACCCCTTAGGGGCTGGATCCAAAGGTGATGGCTGTGCCCTGGCAACCTAAGAGAGATCCCCTTGGACTTGGCAGGTGAGACGCGCTTTGGTTGTGTGATGAGCCGAAGATTTGAGGATAAATGGATCCAGCAGCAGTCAACTCCAATTGGAGGAATAGTATTACTTCATGTGCGTTCTTGGTAACCAATTACAACAGACCCTTTAATGTCATCAATAGTACCCAACGGGTGGAGACACACTCTCCCCTCTCTCCTCTTCAATATCTACAGCAAATATTTTAGAGGGCCTACAGAAACTTGTGAAACTAGATGCAATACAGAATATACCACTGAATCAGTTTGATCAGGCTTTCTACTCTTGGGGCCTAATTCACAGAAGCATTTTATAATGGCAAAACCCCATTGGAAAACGCTCTGTGAATCGGGGCCTTAATCTCTCCAGCTTCAACAAATTCCTACCCAAAGAGATTCTTGATGGTCAGCCCAGCTATAATGCCCTAATGGAGGTTATTGACTATGTGCCATGAACCTCCACGATGGGTGTTTGTGAAACCCGATCTCGCAGCAGGAAGTATTAGCTTTTCTGTAATGAATTCCTGCTTTCAAAACAAAGTGCTCCTCTTTGGCCTCAATTCAGCCTGAAGGTTTTTAAGAAAATAATGGACTTGTTAGGATAGTGTGAGAGAGGCTTGGTATCACAAGTAGACACTGTCACAAGGGCTGCAAATTTCAAAACCTTTGGTTTAAAAGGGGTTTGAAAACTCCTATCTTGCCTTATAACTAAGATGGGAGCTTAAAATTCCCTATACTAATAAACCTAATGCTTGACCTCTTTCTTTTTTTTATGAACGTATGTTTATTAGTTTGCAACAATCAGCAACTTACAATACAAACACCATCCCCCCCTCGCATCCCCGATCCCCTCCCCCCTTCTTGTCAGAGGACTGCCATCTTCTTTATACTTTCCAAACAAAGTCCACATGGATTCGTAAAATGTCCAAGATTCTGATCTTGTGAGGACACCATTGCAGCATATAGTCACTTAGTAAATACGCCAGAACCCATCCCCAATCTTGTTGAAAAGCCGCTTGATACACATGTATCTTGTATGTTACCCATTCTAACGAGACAAATCCCTACACCTACTGAAGCCAGTCCTGGTTCGATGGGAGCTTCTGCTGTTTCCAATGTTGAGCTATTGCCAGCCATGCTGCTATTACTAGTCATAATGCCCCGTTTCTGTGATTTGTTGTACTACCTTGACCTTTGGTCCCACATGCCACACAACCAGACCTGCTTATCCAGTTGTTCCACCCCTTGAAACATCCTGCATCTGCCTTTTAACCCCCTCCCACATTTGTTGCAATAACAGACAGTACCACCAAATGTACGCTCAATCCCCTTCTGTCCTATATCCCATCCAACACTCTCAAGATATTGAGGGGTACATTGAATCAAACATACTAGGCGTATAATACAATTGAAATGGCACCTTAATCCACATCTGCCTCATCTGAATAGAACGCGTTAACTTCTGAATGGCTCCCCACAGGTGCACCCAATAGTTTTCGGGGATGATCACCCCCAGAGATTTCTCCCATTTTTTTCTGTCTATTTACTTTTAACTCTGACACTATCTCGAAGCCACTAGGACACTTTCATCAACACCTGTTTAAAGATTTCTGAATCCGATAGGGCTATTGACATATCATCCGCAAATGCTATTGCTTTATGCTGTTCTCCCGCCATAGCTATCCCTCTTACTTGATCTTCTTCACGGAATGTAGCTAATAGGGGTTCTCAAAATATGGCATACAATAGCAGAGACAATGGGCAACGTTGGTTTGTACCATGCCCAATTTTCACCCCATTAACAACCAAGCAAATTGTTGGTGGTTTGTAGTTGTCCCAAACCATTTGGATATATTCCTTGCCAAACAGTGTACTGAATAAAAGACCATTCTCCAGCATTGGATCTTTCATGGGTTCACATGCTTAGAATATTCCCCTTCGTCAGACTGGGACCCCTCGGTACACATATATAGCCTTTTCCTATAGGAAAACTTCCGACACTTTTGTGTCCTATCTACGTCCTTTTAGGACCCGCCTACGCATGCTCCGTAAGCCGTCCCAGTATAAGAGGCCCGCCCCCGCGGCTCCCCTTCAGATTTCAACCGTCTCCAAAGTAGTGGGATCTCCTCGCGTTATCTTACTATTTTGTACAAGGTTGTATTCCTGGAGTTAGAGAAAATGTCCTCCATGTCAGGAAAAGCGATGTTCCGTCCATGCGCGACGTGCGGCTTGAAAAAAGTTTACGAGGGGGACGGACATATGGATTGTATATATTGCCTCCACCCTCATCATTCGGCGGATAACTGCGACATATGCAAAGGGTTTCCTCAAAAAACCCTCAAAGACCGGAGTCGACGACTGGTGGCCTGGCTGAATGATGGAGCGGGGGCATACCCCCCTTCGGAGGTAGGCTCCACACAATCGGTGAAAACATCACGCCGCACTACCTCGTTGGAACCACCGGCGAAGAAATCTCGACCGACGGAAAAAGTCATCTGGGAGTCACTCAGCTAGAGACTCCTCGTCAAAGAAATCATCTTCATCAAAAAAGCATGAAAAGGAAAGGAAATCCTCCTCGGGCGATCATCATAGATCGACCACGAGTCGAGAGTAGAGTAAAAGCAGGCCAAGTGTGGAAAAGGCGGGACCGCCTAAACACCTGCTTAAGTCACCGTCGTCGACGGCGGTCCAGTCATCGGCCTCCACCCTGCCACTTACGCAGGTGGCATCCACCGCCCCACCGACAACGGCGGCGACGATAGCCTCGTCGACGGGGGTTCTACAGGAGGCCTGGAGGCCTGAAGTCTTTGATCCGATCCCCCAGGATACTTTACTGCAAGAACAGGCTGTGTCACTGTCCTCGGAGGACGAGAACGAGAGAATAGCTGGCCCAGCAGACCTAGGGCTACGAGTGGCTGACAAGTCGTCGACGAGGGGATCCGGTATACCGGTATCTGACCCTCTTCTCAATCCTCAATCTGTTTTGTCGTTGGAAATTCTGTCCACGCTTCAGTCCTTGCTACAGCCGTTGGACCAGAGACTAACTCGGGCAAACCTGCCACAGTCACCTGTCGACGAGCCGGGCCCGTCCCGTCCACCGACGCACCTACGCACGCCAATCTCAGCACCGGCACAAGAGGAAGGTGAGCTGCCAGATTCGGAGTCTGACAGGGGAGCCATGTCGGATATCTCATCATCCCCCTCCAGGGATCCAACCTGGGAGTCAGAGGTGGAGTTGGAAACCCCTAGAAGCCCAGCTCACATGTCCCCTCCGGACGACATTGCGTCATTCCATTCTATGATGGAGAAGTCATGCAAAGAATTTGGTTTGTCCCAGGAAGAACAGAAAAAGGACTGTTTTTTGTTCGACCACATGGGTAAGAGAAGGAGGACTGTGTTCTCAATACCGATACTAGACCACGTGTGGAAGGAGGGGTTGCAGACAATGCGTCACCCTTTTTCAGAGCCGGCAGTGAAAGGACGCCTCGAGAAAAAGTTTAAGGCTCCAGAGTCTACCGCCAAGTGTTTATCCTCCCAACCAACGCCAGACTCGGTGGTGTCGGCGGCAGCGGCGAGGAAGGCGAAGGCCCAGCACAAGTGCACGACTCCAGGATGCCTTTGGCAAAAAAGTGCTATCCGTGGGGGCAACCACAGTAAAGGCCGCTAACTCTCTGGCGATTGTAGCCAGATACGATAGGGAGATGTGGCACAGGCTAGCTCCGTTGCTTGATCATCGCCGGAAGAGCATAGGAAGGCAGCGATGTTACTTGTCCGAGAGGGTGAGGAAGCCTCAAATCACGCAATAAACATCGCGGTGGACCTCGCTGAGTCAGGCTTCAAGCAAGTCAATAATGGGGTCGTATTACGATGACAGTCATGGCTTAAGTGTACCTACTTCGGGCCAGAGGTACAATACAAAGTTTTAGATATGCCCTTTGAGGGAGACCTTCTTTTCGGTGAGAAGGTGGACGAAGCCCTAAAGGGAATGAAAGAGGACTCGGACACGGCACGTTCACTGGGTGCCCTCCAGAGTGGCCGAAGCTACAAGTCTTTTCGTCCCTTTAGAGGGGCTTCAGGTAATTCAAGATTCTCTGCGTCTGGAGACAGATCCTTTGGCAGATCGGTTTACCCTTCCCAGGGATACAGACGTGCTTCCCAAACGGCAAACCGACGACGGAACTTCCAGACTTCCAGGAAAAGACCATCATATCCGTCGTCGTCGAGAGACAAGCAAAATAAAGATCAGCAGTGACATACAACACACCGTTCTGGGGGGAAGAGTGTCAGCATATGTCGACGAATGGGAACGAATAACGACGGATCAATGGGTGCTGGACACTATAAGAAACGGACACTCTCTACAATTCAAACAGAGCCCTCCGCACATTCCACCTCCGTTCACCGCTCATTCCCATCTGAAGATACTGCAACAAGAGGTAACACTCATGTTAGCAAAGGGCGTGATAGAACTAGTTCCAACATCACAGAGAGGTCAAGGAGTCTACTCAAGATATTTCGTCGTAAAAAAGCCGAACGGCAAATGGCGTCCCATTTTAGACTTACGCGATCTCAACAAGTCTTTAAAGAGCCTAAAATTCAAGATGCTCACTCTGCAGGAAGTGATCCGCGCCGTTCAAGAGGGGATTTTCTAGCGTCCCTGGATTTACAGGACGCGTACTTCCATATTCCAATGTGTCTGAAACACAGGAAATTCCTGAGATTTGTAATAGGGCGGAATCACTACCAGTTCACAGTTCTTCCCTTTGGGCTCAAGACCTCCCCCAGAACGTTCACGAAATGCCTGGCTCCAGTAGCGGCCTGGCTAAGGAAGCAAGGCCACCATGTATACCCATACCTCGACGACTGGCTGGTAAGGGGATCCTCCCCAGCCTCGACCAACACAAGTTTACAAGCCACCATGCAGCTTCTACAACAGCTGGGATTCGCCATAAACTTCAAAAAATCCTCTCTGCGGCCATCGAGAACGCTGGTATTCCTGGGGGCACAGTTCGAGACCCAGTTAGGGCTAGTGAAACCGTCTCTCGACAGAACCTCAAGACTCAATCAGCAAGCGAGCCGACTACGGCGAAACACCAGGCTCTCAGTGAGAAAATATGTTTCGGTCCTAGGGGCCATGGCATCCTGCATCCATCTGGTGGAAAACTTCGCCTATTCATGAGGCCAGTCCAGGAATTCCTCGCGGACCGATGGACGCAGGCTCAAGGATCGTGGTCAGACAAGATGACCATCGACGACGACAAGCTGTTTCGGACCCTTCAGTGGTGGCAGAGTTTCCACAATCTGAACAACGGTGTACCCCTACAGGAGCCGGAGTTTCAGCGAACCATAGTCACGGATGCGTCCCTAACCGGATGGGGAGCTCACATGGGTGCTCTCCAAACGCAAGGTTGCTGGTCTCCAACGGAGTCACTCCTACACATAAACGTGTTAGAGCTCAGAGCAGTACGATGTGCCTTGAAGGCATTCCTACCACACATCAAGGGTTCGCGAGTACTGACCGACAATACAACAGCCATGTTTTATCTGAGGAAACAAGGAGGGACGCGATCAAGAACTCTTTCCATAGAAGCCCAGAAAACATGGCATTGGGCAATAAAGCACAAAATTTCCATCGTGGCTCACCACCTCCCAGGAGTGAGGAACTCCCAAGCAGACTCCCTCAGCAGAAGCATGGCCCAGATACACGAGTGGGAACTGGACACAGTTCAGCTGATGAAAGTGTTCGAGAAATTGGGTCACCCACCTCTGGACGCCTTCGCGACCAAAGACAACAAGAAATGCGAGCAATTCGCAAGCAGATGGCCTCAGGAGGGTTCCATGGGGGAGGCACTCTCCTTCCCATGGATGGACATGTTCCTTTATGCTTTTCCCCCGTTCCCCCTCATACGGAGGACAATACAGTGGATACGCAGATACAATTGCCGGGTAATTCTAGTGACACCTTACTGGCCATGGCAACCGTGGTTCTCCGACCTGCTTCACCTGTCGCTGGAACATCCCATAGCGTTTCCGAGAGTCCCGAACCTACTATCCCGGGACAAAGGCACGGTGTGGCATCACGACCCGGACAGTCTCAACCTTACAGCCTGGCTCCTGACTTTTCGGAGTTCGGTACTTTAGACGTTTCGGAGGATTGTCAAAAAATTCTGCAGGCGGCTCGAGCCCCTTCTACAAACAAATCTTACTCCTATAAGTGGCAGAGGTTCTGTGAATGGTGTAGAGGACAACAAGGCCTACAACCGTTGTTGGTGACGCAGGAACAAGTTCTACCTTACCTGCTCCTCTTGGCGGAGAGGGGGTTATCCTTCACATCGATAAAGGTGCACCTGGCGGCCATCTCGAGGTTCACGAGGAAGAGGCAGTCGTCTCCTCTATTTAGCGACAGACTTGTGAAACACTTCATGAGGGGTTTATTTCTAGTTTTTCCCCCGGTAAAACGTTTCCCCCCAACTTGGAGTCTCCACACAGTGTTGGCAGGCTTAATGAAACCGCCTTTTGAGCCTTTGGCCACGTCCGGCATAAAATTCATTTTGTGCAAGTTGGCATTCTTGATTGCTATCACATCAGCTAGGAGAATCTCGGAACTGCAAGCGCTGGTTGTAGACCCGCCATACCTAAGATTCTTTAAGGACAAAGTGGTCCTGGCAACTAATCCTACGTTCGTCCCAAAAGTTCTGACAGTGTATCACAAACACTCGTCCATTGTTCTCCCTACTTTCTTCGCCACTTCATCATCGGCAGCAGAAAAAGCTCCTCATACCCTGGACGTTAAGAGGGCTCTGAAATTTTACCTACATCGTACACAGGAACCCAGGTCTACTCGACAACTGTTCATCGCATATGGTCCGTCGACGAGAGGAAAAGCAATCTCTAAACAGGGATTGGCTCGATGGGTCTCATCGACGATTGCGTTTTGTCACTCTAAGGCCGGAAGGCCACTGCAAGTACATCCTAGAGCCCATTCTACAAGATCGATGTCCTCCTCAACAGCTTTATGGGCAGGAATTCCGCTGACGGACATATGCCAAGCTGCGGCATGGTCAGTGCCGCAAAAGTTTACCCGCCACTACTGCCTTGCCAGGCAGCACGCGGACAAGGTGCAGATGGGAAGAGCTGTCCTGCGCCATCTGTTTCAGTAAGGTAAGCTCCACGCTGTGGAGAATCTGTTTTCTACCTTTTTGATGACAGTATACTTTATGTGGGTAAGATTATATGAGTTAACTTATTCCTACTGTACATATGCATTGTGTAGTATGGTGAGGGTATATTACATTACATTCTCACCGCCGTCTCAAGTGTTACTGGTATACAATCTATTCTAAGCATGAGAATCCATGAAAGATCCAATGCTGGAGAAGGGAATAGTTTCTTACCTGTAACTCCATTTCTCCAGCATTGGTATCTTTCATGGATTCACATGCGCCCGCCAACCTCCCCGGAATGCAGTGTATTTGATGGATAAGTTTAACCCTTCCTACTTTGGAGGGGCCGAAATCTGAAGGGGAGCCGCGGGGGCGGGCCTCTTATACTGGGACGGCCTACGGAGCATGCGTAGGCGGGTCCTAAAAGGACGTAGATAGGACACAAAAGTGTCGGAAGTTTTCCTGTAGGAAAAGGCTATATATGTGTACCGAGGGGTCCCAGTCTGATGACTGGGAATATTCTAAGCATGTGAATCCATGAAAGATACCAATGCTGGAGAAATGGAGTTACAGGTAAGAAACTATTCCCTTCAACTCTGTCAAATGCCTTTCAGCATCCACCACACCATCAGCGCGAGGTTCTCCGTCCTAGACGTTTTCTTGATTAAGTGATATATTCTGCGCCTGTTATCATGTGTCTGTCTCTGGGTGTAAACCCTGATTAATCCTGACCTATCAGTTTCGGTAATAGCTCCGTTAAACTGCTTGCCAAAATCTTTGTATAAAGTTTGGCATCGAGGTTGATCAATGCTATCAGCCAATAGGTTTCTTGCCCTGCTTAAGAAGCACTGTCATCTTAGCTTCATTCATTGTTTGCGTAATATGGCCCTTTACCTTAAACGTGTTATATAGATTTGTGAGCCCAAGGGGCTAATGGATCTAAATATTGCTTGTAAAAGCCCTCTGTATATCTGTCCGGGCCCGGGGCCTTATTCTTTGGATGAGACCTAATCGCTAATCTCACCTCTTCTCCTCTGATATCTTCATCTAGCGCCACTCTTTATGTCTCTGAGAGTTGTGGAAGCGTAACCCTGCCAGAAACTCCTGTTAGCTCTTGAGGGATTGCTAGATGTATATAAAGATTGGTAGTACTTCCCAAATATGTCTCCTATATCCTCATTTGTAGTCTTCTCTTAACCAGCTCTGTTCCGAAGTTTCATAATCGTCCTGGATCGGCCCTTGCCCCTCAACTGTCTAGCCAATAGCTTATCTGTCTTGTTGGCCATAATATAATACTGTTGTTTAGTATACAGTAATGCCTTCTCCGCTTGATTCGTACAAAGCACCTCTGATTGACTCTGAATGTGCCTCAGTACTCTTGTCATTTTCTTATTCAAGCCCTTAATTAGTTGCCATTGAATTTCCTTTAACTTCCCCTCTAACTCCGTCTCGCAGCTTTTAAGTGCTATCAACTGACCCCTCAATACGGCCTTAAATGCGTCCCAAACTGTCTCTAATGTGTCTGGGGTCTCATTCTCCGCAGGATACCGTTCTATATTATTCTTAATTTGTTCAACCTGGACTTGATCGTACAAAGGTTCTGAGGAAATCTCCACTTCCATAGACCCCCGCCCGAGAGCGCCCTAATGAAATGGACATTGGAAGGGGGGACATGATCTGACGGGGATATAGATCCCACCTCAACTTTATTTACTTTTCCTAGTAGTCTTGTGGAAACCAAAATATAATATCCTGGAGAGGAACAAATACACCTGCGAAAAATTGGTGAATCCCTGCGCTTGATACTTTACCGTTCGGCCTACCTCATCGAGGTTTATCATGATAATTTTTAACGTAAGAGCCTTGGAAGGGGCCAAGGTATGATGTGTTGTTCTAGCACCCCTATCTATTTGAGGCACCCATGCATATTAAAATCTCCTGCCAATATGATATCCCCTTTAGCAAAATCCTCCTGTCTTGATAGCACCCCCCTCAAGAAACCATCCTGACCCATATTAGGGGCATATACCGTAGCCAACGTAATATTGTTCCAGTCTAAAATGGCATTTAGAAACTGAGACCTCCCTTCCTGGTACATACAGGATTCCAGAATCCGCTCCACCCCCAGCCTATCATGTAATGTTATACGCACCCCGCAGTCTTTCCCACCGTGTTAGCGGTACAACTGAGAGAACCCTTTAATCCTCAATTTCCCTTAACCCTTTTGTGAATGAGTTTCTTGGTACATAACATCCGGGTTCTCCCCCTAACCATGCCTTCTAACTTCTTCCTCTTGACCAGTGTATTAATCACCCCTACATTGAATGACGGTACCTTAACGGACTTCATCATTATAACAAGCCCTGCCTTTCCTCTGTAACCCTTGACCATGTGAAGGTTGTCCTTCCCTCTCTGACAACCCACTCTCCTCCTTTCCACTTCCACAAACTAACAAGTAAAACCCTCAACTTTAAATCCCCTTTTCCCCTACTCCTTCCATCCCCACCCCTGAGGAAGGCACAGGTTCCCAGGATAGCCTGGACGTATGGCCCGCTGCGTCTGGCCCTCAATAAATCGGAGAAATGTTGTGGGGATACTAAACCCCACTCTGGATTCCAGGCCCCCCTCATCCTTGAACCTCCGGGCCGCAAGCTACATTGAACGTGTATACCTCATACCCCTCAGAGGTATGAGCCCCTACCCCCCTGGGGTCCATGTGCTTCCAGCTTTCTTCCACCATCCACCCTGCTGAGATTTCCATCGTACATGGTTTGCTGCATTCCTTCATGTCTTGTTTTTCCCCTTGACTTTTGTCGGTACAGTTTATTCCATTCTCCTGGCGTCCCACGCCTTCTTCCTCCTCTCTGTAGGTCCCCCCGTGTCTCTGCACTGTCTTCTTGTAGATTTAAAATCTGTTCCCCTTCTTCGGAGGTTGTAATCCTATGTTGACGTCCTTATCTCGAAAATAGAATGCCAAATGGAAATGTCCACTTATACCAGCCTTGTTTCTGTGCCAAAAATCTTACCACTGGGCCCTTCAATCTCTGTTCTTGCAGTGTGGATTGTGCTAGATCTTGAAACAGCTGCACTTCCTCTCCTTTAATTCTCTTCTGTCCCGAGGTCTGCGCCATCCTCAATCTGTTTTCTTTCTGACCATAGAATGTTATTGCCACCAGGACATCCCTTGGTCTCGAGCCCGGTTCCACTGCCCTCTGTGAGCCCACTGTATGTATGCGGTCAACCAGGACCGGTTCTTTTGGGCTACTTATCAGAATGTCTGCAAAGAACTGCTGGATGTTACCCTTCAAATCATTATCAGCAATTGACTCAAGAGAGGTTCTTGGTCATAATATTAGATCTCTGTGAACGATTTTCCAAGTCCTTGTTCTTCTGCGTGTCTTCCTGTTAGGGAGAATTCTCAAAAATGTTCTAATTCCTTTCACCTTAGAGATCCCCAGCAACTTTGCTGGATTTTGAGGACTTGATTTATTTTACCTGGAGAGAGTGTGTTGTGCCTTTTTCGCACTCTCTCATGTATTTTGATGTGTTTACCCTCTGTGTTTTCTTTGGTTATGGAGTTTAAACAACTCCATAGGCTTAATCTTTTCATTTGTGTCACACAGCACCCTCAGTGCAGTGGCACAGGGAAGCCTTTTAGGCTTTCCCAAGGTTTAAATACCTTCTCCGGGATAAACTACTGTTTCCCAGAGTAAGTAAAGTGAAATTGACTTTACTAGTCTTTTAAATTCCTAGACCCAGCACACCTAATCTTACAATAGAGTGCTGGAAGGGTTAATTAGTATCCCCTGTGTCTAGATACTCATGTAACAGTCAAATGTTACCCTTTCCTCCAGAATGGCTGGTGCCAGTGGTTTTACAACGAACTACCATGATCATTCCTGACCTCAAACTATTCGTAGCTTCGGTAATGTTAAATCGCGGGAGCCATGTTTTTCAAGATGGCGTCTGACCTCCCTCTTTAAAAACAGGTCCTGGTCGTCTTTTTTTGCCCTTTCTTTGTGGAAAGGTCCTTCTAGAATTAGTCTCTGCGCACCAAACCTAGTTTGGTCTCTGTTGATTCGCCTTTGGCAGGCTTCGGAAGTGAGGGAGGTGCCCGATACTCCCTGTGCTTAGTCACCTAGGAGACCCAAATGCACTCTGTGGTGATTGGCTGGCTGACTGTCCTGCAAGTACAGCCACCCTGCTGGGTGAGTGACAGCTAGGCTGTAATGAATGGGAGAGAATTGAATAAACTGTGAGTCTCTTGGCTGTGAAGGCAGAGTCAACCACTGGAACGAAAGAACCAAAGGCGAGCCTGAAGAGGATGGCTGCTGCAACTCCTGGACCGTTGGTTTGCCCGGTGAAGCCCTGCTGCAGGTCCGAATCGGCAAGTTGCCTCGACAGGACCACTTCTTCCTTTGAGTTGGTGGGACCAATCAACTCAACAGTATGCCACCTGGATACCTATCTCGGAGCTGTTTGCATTTTCCTCTAGAGTGCTGCAGGAGCCTGTATAACCAGGGAGAGGGACACCAGCTTGTGTGCCTTACTTACAGCCACCGGAATTGAAGTTAGTTGCGATCTTGGCCAGTCCCAGTGCAGTCCAGGAGTCCCCCGACGTCCACTCTCTTGTCCCCACGACTGAGACACAGGAACTGCCAGGAACAGAAGCCATCAGCTGCATCTTTTTCTTAATTGTAAGGTACTGTGAACTCTGACTGAGAGTACTTGCCTCTCGCACTGAAAGTGCTTGAATCTTTTGCAACTCGCAGGCCTAATCAGCTTGTGACCCAAAATATGATTCTTCTTTTTACAAACTACTTCTGAGAACTTGTGCAGAGACTCTTCCTTTGAACTACCAGAACCTCATTATCCTATCCAAGACTTTAGCCCATTGACTTTGGCCTAGCCTATTGAATTGACTCTTATGGTGAACTCGACATATCTACACTGTCTACGAATAATTGTAACTTTTTCTGTTCTAATAACGTTTGCCTTTTACTTCTCTTGAAAAGTATTGTGAAATAGTATTGAATTATATTTGTGTGTTTTATATAATTGCCTCCTTATGAATGTTTTATAACTGACAGATAAATTAATAAGTATTTATCAAAAAACCTTGAGTGTAAGTTTATTTGAACACCTGTGATTGTAGACCTCTGTGTAACATCATTACTGCTCACATTTCCCCTCTTGAGATAAGCCTTGCTGCTCAACACGCTACCAAAACTGTGTAGTACAGACTTACAGGGTACTGCATTCAAACTTTTCCTAACACTTCCTCATATTTTGGACTGCCCTTTGCAATGCATCTGTCCCCTCTTCTAATTTGGCAGCATCCAAATTTAGCTCCTGTACCAATTGTTTCATTTCTTCTTTCATTGTCTCAAACTGGTTCTGAAAGGAGGTCATAAACTGATCTTGAAATTCTTTGAAACAGCTCTGCATGATTATCTGGCTTGCAGGGATGTCTCAGAACCCCACAGCTGTTTTATACTAGCCTCCTGATGCACCCCGCTTCCCCCTTGTTTTTTTACCATATGGACAAAAGGGGAGGGAGGAGGCTCTCCAACACCACACTAGATCTCCAAAACGTGCGCGCTTGTTTCTTTTTGATGGTCGGGCTGTCCCCATGATCCTGACCCCTTTTTTCTTCACCTATCTGCCCTTTTCCATGCACTGGGAGCGCCCTATGTACCGAATCCCCCCTGCCTCTCAGTTGTTCTTTGGATTCTCTCAGATCTTACCAACAGCTATGCCCAGAAGTCATTCCTGTACAAGGCCTTTCACACACTCCCGATTACAGGCATCACCTGCCGCTCTTCTGTCCTACCAATCCGGGGGCGGGGGTCTTCTCCAATTATCATCTGGGCCCTCCTTGTTCTCTCTAACTTTCTTGTCTTTGGATTGTCCCACGGCCACGGACCACGGTTCTTCCCCACTCCTACCTGAATCGCCCCCCCAGGCAGTCGCCCCAACTGCCCTTTGTAGTGGGGATGGATACACTCCAGTTTCACTCCCCTCCCTCCTGTAACCCCACAAGCTCACCAAGTCTGCTCCTGGTGCACCCTCTCTGGGCTCTTTTTATGTTCACTACTGCATCTCTTGGGGGGGGCCTCTCCTGCTTCCATTTAACCTGCTCTTTACTATTTGCCACTCCTCGTGATCGGACCCGGATGCCGGCATGTCCCAGCAATCCCCTCCTTACTGCCACGGGAACCCACCACTTCTCACATCTGACAGCCTGAGGGAGGTTAACACTGCAGCGCCTACCTCTACTCCGAGTCGGAATCTCTTCTTCTCGATCCGTTCCTCACTTGGCGAGCCTCTACACGTCACATCTACCGGCTTCTCCATGGAACGCTCTTTTGGCTGACAAATCGCGGTGTCCCTCTGCTTTAAGCTATTGCACAGACCTCCACTCTTCCATTGGCCACTCTTCTTTATTTACAGCTGTATGTGCTGCCCAGTGGGGCAGAGACGCTCACACACGTCCTTCTTACCTGGCCGCCATCTTGGAATCTCGCCTGCCCTATTTCGAATACAGTAAATCTGTAAAGGGAATTTCTCCAGCATTGGATCTTTCATGGATTCACATGCTTAGAATATTCCCCGTCGTCAGGCTGGGAATCCCCGGTACATTATATAGATCCTTTCCCGTAGGAAAACTTTTTCGACGCTTATGCGTCCTATCCGCCTCGTTTTGTATCATGCGTGCCCGCGGCGTCAGGACGCCATGATATAAATACAGGACCCGCCCCCGCGCTCCCTCAGATTTCAACCGTCTTTCAAAGTAGTGGGATCCTCGTGGTTACTACTAGTAGAAATTAGGTTGTTTTTTCTTTCGCTTCGGCGACGTTATATTCTAGAGAATTATGTCAGAAAAAGCGTTATTTCGCCCTTGTGCGACATGTGGACTCAAAAAAGTCTATGAAGGTGATGCCCACATGGATTGTATCTACTGTCTCCACCCGCACCACACGGCGGATACATGTGAGATATGCCAGGGTTTCTCCCAAAAAACCCTTAAAGACAGAAAAAGAAGGTTGGTCGACTGGCTTAACGATGGAGCGGGTGCCTATCCGGCATCAGAAGTTGGCTCAACGGCCTCCAGGAGCAAGTCGGAACCTCCCTCGAAGAAGGTACGGCCGGTCGACAACCTCCCTGATGACAAGCATACGGGGAAGCATGCTGGGTCTTCCTCATCACACAAAAAGTCCTCCTCCTCCTCATTATCTAAGTCGGTGAGGCAAGCGACGTCAAAATCCTCCTCAAGGGACCGTCATAGGTCTTCCGTGAGTCGGGATTCTTCAGCCGGGAAATCGGCATCGAAATCGGCTTCCAAGTCTAAAGTCTCGGCGCTGGCTACTTGCTCGTCGACACCGGTGTCGTTGACGATGCCTATTACTGTTCAGGCTACAGCGGTGGGGATTCCTTCGTCGACGGCGACTCAGTCTATGGCTTGGCAACCAGAGGTCTACGACCCGGTCCCCCCTGAAGTCTTACTGCAGCCGGACACGGCCTTGTCGACGCTGTCGGCGGAAGGGGAATGTGGCATGGTTTTACAGCCGTCGGATTTGGGCTTACGGCCTTCCACTTCAACGACGACGGCGAGTGGGGGTATGGTGCTTCTATCCTCGACGTTGCTGACCCCCCAGACGGTCTTGTCTCTGGATGTGCTTAATACGCTGCAGAAGCTCCTACAGCGTCTGGATACGCAGATCCCTCAACCTGGGACCTCATCGTCGCTATTTCCTGTACCTTCCGTCGACGAACAAGCTCAAACAGCCCGCTCGACGACCAAAAGCCCATCGGCCTCCCAGGTGGCGAAGGATCGTCCTCGAGCGCAGGAGGAGGGCGAGCTATCGGAGTCTGATTCTATCCAGGGTGACTCAGGGTCAGACATTTCCCTGTCACCGTCGAGAGACCCAACATGGAATTCGGATGTAGAGGTAGAGTCTACGAGGAGCCAGACACAACCGTCTCCTCCGGATGATGTGGGAGCCTTCCACGCCATGATGGGAAAGGCGTGTTCCGAGTTCGGCTTGATTCCTGAGGAACAAAAGAAAGACTGTTTTCTTTTTGATCATATGGGTCAAAGGAGGAAATCGGTTTTTGCCATCCCAATTCTGGACCACGTGTGGCAAGAAGGCCTCAAGACGATGCGCCATCCGTTCTCGGAGCCGGCTATCAAGGGGCGTATTGAGAAAAAGTTTAAAGCTCCGGAGTCAACTCCAAAATGTCTAACGGCACAACCTTTGTCAGACTCCGTGGTGTCGGCGGCAGCGGCTAGGAAGGCCAGAGTACAGCAAAAATGTTCGACCCCACCAGAAAGCGAGGCCAGGAGGCAGGACGCCTTTGGAAAAAAGGTGCTCTCAGTTGGCGCGACGACGATAAGGGCAGCCAATTCTTTGGCTATCGTATCAAGATACGATAGAGAAATGTGGCACAAACTAGCCCCTATCCTAGAACATCTGCCAGAAGAACACCGAAAAGCAGCCATGTTACTTGTACGAGATGGCGAAGAGGCTTCGAACCACGCAATTAATATTGCAGTTGACCTAGCAGAGTCTGGTTTCAAACAGATCAATCATGGCGTAGTACTTCGTCGACAAGCGTGGCTCAAATGTACTACTTTCCGTCCCGAAGTCCAATACAAAGTCCTTGACATGCCATGTGAAGGAGAACATCTGTTCGGAGAAAAGGTAGATGAAGCCTTGAAGGGGATGAAGGAAGACATGGATACTGCTAGGTCTCTGGGAGCCCTCCAGACAGGTAGAAATTTTCGCTCCTTTCGCCCATTCATGGGTGCTTCTGGAAACTCCCGCTTTGGAGCCTCTAGGGACCGTGGATTTAACAGGTCCTCGTACTCTTCACAAGGTTTCAGACGTGCATCCCAGTCGGCACGAAGAGGTAGAGATTATCAAGCCTCCAGAAGACGTAGCTCGGGTTCCTCTTCGACGAAGGGCAAGCAAACCGGCAACCAATGACGGCCTTCGGAACGTCCTGGGGGGCCGAGTCTCTCATCATATCGACCAATGGAAATGCATCACCACAGATCGATGGGTTCTGGACACGATTCGCATGGGTCATGCGCTTCAATTCAAAGACAAGCCTCCACGTCTTCCGCCGGTGTTTTCGGCCCAGCCCCACCTTCGGGTCCTACGACAAGAGGTGGAGCTTATGCTAAAAAATGGAGCGGTAGAAAAGGTTCCTGTGACACAGGAAGGAAACGGAGTTTATTCCCGGTTCTTCGTTGTCAAGAAGCCAAATGGAAAATGGAGGCCCATTCTCGACCTGAGGGTACTCAACAAATGGCTAAAGAGCTTAAAATTCAAAATGCTAAAGCTCCAGGAGGTTATCAGGTCGGTGCAACCCAAGGATTATCTGTCGTCGCTGGACCTTCAAGACGCCTATTTTCACATCCCAATACGTCCACGACACAGGAGATATTTAAGGTTCGTCGTCGGACGAAAGCATTTCCAGTTCAAGGTCCTCCCGTTCGGTCTCAAGTCCTCCCCCAGGACGTTCACCAAGTGTCTGGCCCCTATAGCGGCCCATTTAAGAAAGGAAGATCACCACGTCTATCCCTATCTAGACGACTGGCTGATCAGAGGTTCGTCCACGGAAAAAACGCGCAACAGTCTGGGGGCCACGTTGTCCCTCTTACAGAAACTGGGCTTCTCGATAAACTTCAGCAAATCCTCCTTAGAGCCTTCGAGGACTTTGGTTTTTCTAGGAGCGGAGTTTCATACGCAAACAAACCTTGTAAGACCATCCAGCGAGAGAGTACAGAAATTACAAAGCAAGGCGTCGGAATGGCAATGCGGTACCAGGGTATCGGTGCGCAAATACATGTCCCTGCTAGGGACTATGTCATCCTGCATTCCGTTGATAAACAACTGCCGTCTGTTTATGAGGCCTTGCCAGGAATTTCTAGCGGACCGTTGGGCGCAGAGTCAAGGTCGCTGGTCCGACAGACTGGTCGTCGACGAGCAACTAGTACAAGCACTCTGCTGGTGGAAAGCGTCTTCTCATCTAACGAAAGGAATGCCTCTGGTGGAACCGGAGTTCCAGAAGACGGTGGTGACGGATGCATCGTTGAGCGGATGGGGAGCTCATCTGGATACGTTGCAGGTACAAGGCAGGTGGTCGTTACAAGAGTCATCCCTGCATATCAACCTGCTGGAACTGAGAGCAGTGCGATGGGCTCTAAAATCATTCCTTCCTCAGTTGAGGAACTCGGTGGTGTGTGTCATGACGGACAACACAACTACAATGTTTTACTTGAGGAAGCAAGGAGGGACACGGTCCAGGTCCCTGTCGACGGAGGCACAAAAAATCTGGCATTGGGCACTGCAACACAACATGCAAATCTTGGCGTTCTACCTGCCAGGCGTGAAAAATGTGGAGGCCGATGCCCTCAGCAGAGAACTGAACGATGTTCACGAATGGGTGCTGAACGACCAGCAAATACAACACGTATTCAAGAAGTGGGGACATCCCTCCATCGATCTGTTCGCGACGAGGGACAACAGGAAATGCCTGCAGTATGCAAGCAGATGGCCTCAGCAGGGCTCTCTGGGGGATGCGTTCTCCTTTCCATGGACGAACAAATTCCTGTACGCATTCCCTCCATTTCCCCTTATCCGGAGGACGTTGCAATGGATCCTCAAGTACCCATGTCGGGTGATTCTGGTGGCCCCGTACTGGGCCAGACAGGTGTGGTTTTCAGACCTACTGCACCTAGCGGCGGCGGAACCGACGAGGTTCCAGAGGACCCCCAACCTTCTGTCTCGACAGGAGGGGGTTGTTTGGCATCACGACCCGGACAGCCTCAAATTGACGGCCTGGCTCCTGACTTAGCTGAATTTGGTCAGCTAACGATTCCGGAGGAATGTTGGCGTATTCTGCAAGCGGCAAGAGCACCTTCCACAAACACCTCATACTCGTACAAATGGAGGAGGTTCTGTCAGTGGTGCTCGGATCAACCAGGTTTGGTTCCGCAGTCGATCAAGCCGGAACATCTCCTTCCATACTTGCTGTTCTTAGCTCAAAAGGGCCTATCGGTATCGTCGATAAAAGTACACCTGGCCGCCATTTCCAGGTTTACACGTCAACGACATTCCACACCATTATTCAGCGACCGCCTGATTAAGCACTTCCTTAAGGGCCTATTTCGGAGTTTTCCTCCAGAGAAGAAATTTCCTCCGGCGTGGAGCCTCAATCTGGTGTTAGCGTCTCTTATGAAACCTCCTTTTGAACCAATGTCATCATCGTCTCTAAAGTTTTTGTCGTGGAAGTTGGCCTTCCTGGTCGCCATCACTTCAGCCAGACTTATTTCAGAAATCCAAGCTCTAATGGTAGACCCAACATACTTACGTTTTTTCAAGAACAAGGTGGTCCTAGCCACTAACCCACAGTTCATACCGAAAGCTCCGTCAGTGTTCCATAAACACTCCTCTATTGTCTTACCTACGTTTTTTCCAGAACCATGCTCGGGAGCGGAGCGTGCGTTACACACACTGGACGTAAAAAGGGCTCTCAAGTTCTATCTTCATCGCACGCAACCTTTCAGAGAAACGAGGCAGTTGTTCGTGGCCTATGGGTTGGGTGCTAAAGGCAAAGCCATTTCAAAGCAAGGACTGTCAAGATGGGTGTCATCTACCATTTCGTACTGCCATTCCAAGGCAGGGAAGCCTCTTCTACGACGGCCAAGAGCTCATTCAACTAGAGCGGCGGCATCGTCGACGGCGCTGTGGTCTGGAGTCCCGCTGGGGGACATCTGCATGGCAGCTACCTGGGCGGCTACACACACTTTTACCCGCCATTACTGCCTGTCGCAACAACATGCCGAAGATACCCGGATGGGACAGGCGGTGCTTCGACACCTATTCCACTAAGGTAAGCCCCGGCTGAGGGGTTAGATCCTGTTGCAATTGTGTTTCAATATTGTCCGCTTTTCTATGCTAATAATTAATGATGTGTACACGACCATAGGGAACGGGCATTGTGAGAAGTATGCGGTCTTGCATGCACGCCTCCTCTTTTAGGGATGGTACTGCTATGTAATCTATTCTAAGCATGTGAATCCATGAAAGATCCAATGCTGGAGAAGGGAATAGTTTCTTACCTGTAACTCCATTTCTCCAGCATTGGTATCTTTCATGGATTCACATGCGCCCTCCTGCCTCCCCTGGACATGCAAACCGGTTCCCCCACTACTTTGGGGGCCGAAATCTGAGGGAGCGCGGGGGCGGGTCCTGTATTTATATCATGGCGTCCTGACGCCGCGGGCACGCACGATACAAAACGAGGCGGATAGGACGCATAAGCGTCGAAAAAGTTTTCCTACGGGAAAGGGTCTATATAATGTGCCGGGGATTCCCAGCCTGACGACGGGGAATATTCTAAGCATGTGAATCCATGAAAGATACCAATGCTGGAGAAATGGAGTTACAGGTAAGAAACTATTCCCGTGTAATGCAAAAAGGAAAATCCGTTTTCAAAAGAAATGTCAGTAGGACTGAGTAAACTCCCTTCCCCACGTTTTGTAGCACGGGATAAGGTGGCACACTTGGACTTAGCATCACACTCTGGCTTCGGATACAAGGATGCAGTTTGTTTCATGGACCAGGGCCCACTTAGCCTTCCACGAAAAAAAAATAGTTTATCCACTGTACCTCTTGGCTTTCTCTCACTCCAGCCCAGGTCACCTTTTAACTTGTAATACAGTCCAACAAAAGTTTGTTTTCTTCTTGTTACCGCAATTCAGTACAGGTTTCCTTCTGCTAATCTCAAACCTTTCAATCACAATTTGTCGGGGTTCGCTTCACAACTTCATAGGCTTCCCTCCCTGGGGTTCAAGCGTTCTTTCATTTTCCTTCCTCTGTTGAAGACGTTCTAAACTGCAAGGCTTTTGCTCTTACCCCAGCATGACCACTTTAACCTCCTTCCGTCAAACATCACTTTTTCTCTCCTACACCAAGACCTGTTGATGACTGTAGTTTCAAGCACAGTACTTATTTCTAAGTTCAACGATATCTCACATCCAGGTTTCCCTCTGCCGGGATCCAACCTAAAAACAGTTCAAATCTTGCATCTCAGTTCCTTTCTCTTCCCACTGCTTCAACGGCATCAGACATTTCACAGAGACTTTCGATTGGGCAATATTCTTTCACCGGGCTACTCTGTTACTTTGTATTTTTAATGTAGTTCTTTACAATGTTTTGCTTTCTCTTGTGTCTTATCGGCACACGCGCAACATTAATTCGTCAGACTGTTGCCATCAAGTTTCATTAACACAGACCAGACTTTCAATGCTTTCATCAACTCATCGGCTGTGTTGATTCATTTTGTTCTGTGCGGCTTTGATCCTCAAGTCGAAGCTGATACCACAACTGCTGCTGCACCTCCCCAACTCGGCTGTTCCCCCAGGAGGGTGGCAGGTATCCTTGAAACACGATGTTTATCCCTTCTCTCTGGCTGGTCTTCCTTGCGCAACCTTCAAGGCCTTTCGGAGATGACAAGCTCTCGCTGGGGTGTCCAAGGTTTCTCCGTACCTTGGTTCAGTCCCTCGGCCTGTTGCTCTGCTCCACCTGGTTCACTGTCGCCCTGGAAGAACTGCTGCTTCTCGTGCATCACCTTGCTCCGAGCGTGTCTCAGTATTCCACCTTTTAACCATGTGGGGAGAGCTAATTGGTACCGGGTGTATATAATGAAGATCAGGAGCCTAAACCTGCCTGATCTTACTAGTGGGATATGTCCAATGTATTGCATGGTTGGTACTCCTTTTAGCCTTAGACCTACTCTTCCTCGGCTTAGTGTTTTTGTAGGAAAGGTGGTGTTATCTGGGAAGTTGGAATATCCTATAGGATTGAACAGGGCTATTTGGATAGGGGGATACCATGACTCTCCATTGGGCATTCCTTCCCCTACACCCCGAGGACCCCTCACCCAGGTGATCCTCCCTCACTTTTGCACCCCCAGGGTCTGGATCCAAAGGCGATGTCCGTGCCCTGACTACCTGAGTAAGGGATCCCTAGGGTCTAGGCAGTGAAGCACCATCTGGTTTTTCACAATAGCCACTGGGATTAATAATACTGTGGCTCTCATGGAATAGGTATATTTATTAGATGTTGGGGATACAAGCAAGAATTGGAGTCATCGGGTAGTAACCCCTAGTCCAGAGGTCCATTTTCGCTTATTTAAGATCTTTTGGAGCCCCTGGAGATTTTCCCCTAACCATGCTGGCGAGGTTGTTACTCTTGTCTTGATGCAGGTTCAAAGTAGAGGTAGCAAATTGCCTTCTGCACTGTTTCTCTGAACTATAAGCCAGCACCAGGTTCTGACAACTACCCCGTTTCATGGTAGGCCTCTGTAAATGGTGGTATTTTTTGGGATGATACTGTAGGTCCTTAAACATCTGCACAATGTCTCTGGTGCTGTGGTACATCAGTGAAGTGGTGGGAATAGCAGCTTGTGACTGCCGGGTGGACCCAGGCTTGGATTCTTAGTGAACCTCCTTCCTAGTTTCTGTACCAATCCCGCTCTCCCTCCTCTTGTA
Source organism: Ambystoma mexicanum (assembly GCF_040938575.1). Lineage (NCBI taxonomy): Eukaryota > Metazoa > Chordata > Amphibia > Caudata > Ambystomatidae > Ambystoma > Ambystoma mexicanum. The sequence continues at coordinate 1,545,798,157 of NC_090922.1, forward strand.
ACGCCTTTCACTTTGGGCTAATTTCTCCAGCATGGGGTCTGGCATGGATTCACATGCTCATGAATATTCCCCGTCGTCAGGCTGGGAATCCTCGGTAAAGAAAAAACCAGTATCAGTTTCGTTTCTGATATGTCTTTCGTAGTAATAACCAATCACTGGTCTCTGCGTCATACTGACCACAGCCAATGACTGCCCTCTACCTAAGCCCCGCCTCTGGCAGCCATCTTCAGATTTTTACCGCACGTTCATGTGTTGGGATCCTCGTGCTATTGCTCTCGAGCATTAGTGCTATTTTTTCACGTTTTTCTCAAAAACTTCGTTTTTTTCGGTCAAAAGAGCCTCAAGCTCCACCGACTCTCCATCCGATCAACGGGGACCCGTGTCGGATTCATATGCGCCCCTCAAGGGTGAAGATTTCGTCGAGCTACGCTTTTGGAGGACTCCAGAAGTTTTCTCAGTCCCGTCCCGGACATGGCCCAGGAGAAGGGAAGCTCGACGCCCGGAAAGCTGTTCAGGGTCTGCCCTGGATGCCAGCTGCAGAACGTCTTTAAGGAGGACGAACACTCCTTTTGTCTTTACTGCTTACATGAGGACAAGACGCACGTGGAGAAGGACTGTGCGTATTGCGGCAACATGTCGGAGCGGACCATGAAGGACCGCCATCAACGTCTCGCCAACTGGCTGGAAGGGAAGAGCCCGTCCGGCGAGAAGAAGAGGAAGAAATCCGAGCGGTCTTCTAAGACCTTTGAGGACGCCCCGGCGACGGGGGTCCAACACAAGGCCAAGCACCGCGAGTCCGCTGGCACCGGGAACGCCGAACGGTCGGGCTCTACGGGCGCCAGGCAGGGCGCACCCTCCCCGGTACCATCAACCACGAGCCAACGCTCTGGGTCGGGTAAGAGGAAGGCCGAGCACCCGGCGAAGCTCCTGGAGAGGCCCTCGTCGAGCTCGAAGGCCCCATCGGAGGGGGAGCGAGGCAGTGTCCCCCCCCCTCAAGGATAAGGCGGTGAGCGCACCTAAGGTGGTGAAGGCCTTAATCCATCCGGCCAAGGCCTGTATCGAGACTGTCGCGGCGGCCCTGGCTCAGACTGTGGAGGCTACGCCAGTGGTGGCGACCTCGGGGCTCAGAGTCTCCCTGCCACCTCGGAGGGAGTCCTCTTTTATGCCCATCGATAGGACCCCCGTGAAATCTCCGGCTGAGAAGAAAAAGGGGGGGCAGGGTGTCGTCGTAGACTCTGCTTCAACCTCGGAGGAAGGGCTGATCGAGGTCTTAAGCCACGGCCTCGGCGTGGAAGAAGACCGGCCCGTCGGGATGGATCCCGACGCAGGTGACGACCACATCACCGAGGGCACCGACGGGGCCCCTGATCGCCTGTCGGATTCCCCTCTGCCAGCGCCGCAAGACAACTCGGCGGCCATTTTGTTGGCTATACAGTCCTTATGCACGGAGATAAGGACGAGACTACCGTTGCCAGCGGAGGAACCACTCCCGTCGGGGGACCCAGAACCGGGGCCCTCTGGCGTTCCTCCTCCCAAGAAAAGAAGGATTCACCCTCCACCTCCTTTTCAGTCGTCGCGCCCCATCCAGCCCTCCTCCCCGTCCACGACTCGAGGGGATGATACGGGGACTGACACGGCCGCGATGGGTACGGACGACGAGGTTTACGACGAGGATCTGCCGTCGTCACCTCCCACCCGGGCTTCCCCGCCCGACGAGATTGGATTGTTTCACTCCATGATCGCCAGGGCATCCGAGCTCTTCCAGCTCTGCCCGGAAGAGAAGAAGGAAGGTTTCCATTATCAACGGCGCGAGGCCAAGAGAAAGACTGTCCTGTCTGTGCCTCTACTGGACGATATTTGGGATGAGGGCCTCGCCCTCCTCAAGAACCCATCCACGACGCGGGCTAGAAGGGATCGGTACGAGAAGAAGTACCGGGTCCCGGACGCGGCCCCCTTGTGCCTCCGGGCACAGCCGACCCCGGACTCCGTCGTCTCCGCGGCGGCCAGGAAGAAATCGGGGGGGTGCGGCCTCTACGTCGATTTCCCCGCCGGACGGCGAGGGAAAGAAATTGGATACGATGGGACGCAGGGTCATCTCGTCTGCAGCGACGACGATTAAGGCGGCCAACGCCTTGGCTATCGTAGCCCGCTACGACAGGGAGCTGTGGTACAAACTGGCCCCCCTGCTGGACTTCCTACCGGACGACAAGAGGGCGGATGCCCTAGAGATCTTGCAGGAAGGAGAGGTGGCGTCGGACCACGCCATTACGATTGCGACGGACATCGCTGACACTGGATTTCGCCAGTTGGTCAATGGGGTGTGCCTTAGGCGGCGTGGATGGCTCAAGGCTACTGACTTCCGTCAAGACGTGCAGACCAGAGTCTTGGACATGCCATTCGACGGAAACAACCTGTTTGGGAAAACAGTGGACAATTCCCTTCAAGCCATCAAGGCAGACACGGAGACGGCCCGGGCTCTTGGGGTTCTCCAGCAACGGCGGCCGCCCTTTCGGAGCGGCGGAGGCAAACAGGGTGCCTCCAAAGGTTCCGGCGGCGGATTTTCCACCTACCGTCAAGCGGCCCGTTCGTCGTCGCAGGAAGCTTACAGGGGACGAGGCAAGTCAGGCGGACCCCGCCGTCGTCGCCAAGGAGGTCAAGGCGGCAAAGCCTCGTCAAAGCAGGACTGAAACGGCCGTGGGGTCGGGCCCCCACCGAAGCACCCCGGTGGGAGGCCGGCTGGCGAGCTTCGTCAGCGTGTGGGAGTCCATCTCCACCGCCCGTTGGGTGCTGGAGGCCCTAGCCCAGGGTCACGCGCTCTAGTTTCAAAAAAGGTGCCCGCGCGTCCCCCCTGTGGCCAGGAAAGAACATCACGTCCCTCAACTTCTCTTGGAGGTAAAGGCGATGCTCAGGAAGGGCGCCATCGAGCTCGTCCCAAAGAGGCTTCGGGGCTCCGGAGTTTACTCAAGATACTTCCTCGTGAAGAAGAAGACGGGAGGATGGCGTCCCATCCTGGACCTACGACGACTGAACAAATTCATCAAGGCACAGAAGTTCCGGATGGTAACCCTCCAACACGTCCTGGGTCAGCTGGAGGAGGGCGATTTCCTGTCGTCGTTGGATTTGGAGGATGCCTACTTCCATATTCCCATCCTAAAGGGACACCGAAAGTTTCTCAGGTTCGTGGTCCAAGGGCGTCACTATCAGTTCAGAGCCCTTCCCTTCGGACTAAGGTCGGCACCCAGGGTGTTCACCAAGTGCCTCGCGCCGGTGGCGGCGCAGCTGCGCCGAGAGGGGATCCACGTCTACCCCTACCTGGACGACTGGCTCATCTGTGCCAAGACTAGGGAGCTCGCCGTGGAGCACACGGCAAGGACCGTCCAACTTCACACAGACCTGGGATTCTCCATAAACTACGGCAAGTCCCAACTGGGGCCCGCGCAAGACGCACTGTTTCTGGGAGCGAAGCTCGACACAGTGTCGCTTCTGGCCTCTCCGTCGGAGGAAAGGACGAGGGCCATTTTGGGCAAGGTGCAGCGGATGCTGGTTGCGGACGCGGCCAGAGTGAGGTCCATCAAGTCCCTCCTCGGAATGATGTCTTCTTGCATTTACCTCATCCCCCTGTGCAGGCTCCGGATGTGACCGTTGCAGGAGTTCCTGGACGCGTGCTGGATCCAGACGACTGGCAACTTCGAGGAGAGGATCACACTCGACGAGAGTTTCCGACTAGCGATCCGGTGGTGGGGCACCCGCGCACATCTGACGGCGGGCATGGACTTCCAGACCCCCGGCCACCAGGGGACAGTGACCACGGATGCCTCCCTGGAAGGTTTGGGAGCGCACACCGAAAATCTGCACGCGAGAGGCCTTTGGCTCCCGACGGAGAAGTCCCTCCATATCAACGTCCTGGTGCTCCGTGCAGTGTTTTGGGCCCTCAGGTCCTTCCTTCCGTCCCTCAAGGGCAAGGTGGTGAGGATCTTCACCGACAACACCACCACCATGTTCTACATCAGGAAACGGGGCGGAACCAGGTCCCCAGCCCTGTCCAGGGAGGCGCAGGATCTGTGTTATTGGGCCGTCGCCCAAAGGATGTTTCTGGTGCTGTTTCATCTGGCAGGGATAAACACCATCGCCGACTCACTCAGCAGGGAGCTGCGCTCGTGCCACGAGTGGGAACTACGACAGGATCTAGTGGACCGCCTCTTCCGACGGTGGGGCACACCCCAGATCGATCTGTTCGCGACGGCGACAAACTCCAAGTGCCGGAGGTTCGCCAGCAGGTTTCCCCAGCCTAGGAGCATGGGCGATGCTTTCTCGTTCCCCTGGGAGGGCCTGTTTCTATACGCGTTCCCTCCATTGCCATTGCTGATCCGGCTCATCAACCAGCTCAAGAGGTCACGGTGCAGGATGATCCTCGTCGCACCTGCGTGGCCGAGGCAGATATGGTTCCCGGACCTTCTGGACTTGTCAGCGTCCCCGTCAATCAAGCTGCCAGTGGACGCGGATCTTCTCTCCAGGGAAGGAGGCGCCATCCTCCATCACGACCCGAAGTCGCTGAACTTGCAGGCCTGGCTCCTGCAGCGTTAGAGTTTGGAGGATACGACATACCGGCCGACTGCAGAGAGGTTCTTGCAAAGGCCAGGGTGTCCTCAACTCTTAAATGCTACGGACACAAATGGAAGAGGTTCTCTGTCTGGTGCCACGCACAGAAGATTAACCCTCTGCGGATTACGGCTCCCCAAGTACTGCCGTACCTACTGACGCTGGCCAAAGCTGGGCTGGCGCACGCGTCCATCAAGATTCATCTTGCTGCGATCTCCCGATACACCAGAACCACGGGGCGGACGTCTTTGTGGTCTCATCGTCTGGTGAAAGTGTTCATGAAGGGACTGTTCAGATCGTTCCCGCCGGTGAAGGCTCCGGCCCCGGCGTGGGAGCTCAACGTGGTGCTGACCAAGCTCATGGGACCTCCGGTCGAGCCTCTGCACTCGGCTCCGTTGAAGTTCTTGTCATGGAAAACAGTGTTTCTTGTGGCCATCACCTCCGCACGACGGGTGGGAGAGATCCAGGCCCTTTCCTGCAAGGCCCTGTACTTGACTTTTCATGACACGAGGGTAGTGCTCAGGACGCACCCCTCCTTCATGCCCAAGGTGCCGTCGGACTTCCACCTCAACGAACCCTTGGTGTTGCCTGTTTTCTTCCCGTCGCCTTCGTCGCCGGCTGAAAGGACTTTGCACTCGCTGGATCTGGCTAGAGCGCTGAAGTTCTACGTGGACCGCACGAAGGGTTTTCGGAAGACGTCACAACTCTTTGTGAACTTTGGCTCTCTCGAAGGCTTCCATTTCCAGACGGCTCTCCGGCTGTATCATGTACTGTCATCGGTTGGCAAACCGACCGCTGCCTGGCCGTCCGAGAGCCCATTCCACCAGAGCGATCGCAGCTACCACGGCGTTCCTATCTGGTGTGCCCTTGCTGGACATCTGCAGGGCTGCTACGTGGAGGTCGACGCACACCTTCACGAAATTCTACTGCGTCGATCGGGATTCCAGGGAGGAGTCCAGGGTCGGCCAAGCAGTGCTGCGCAACCTGTTCGCCTAAGGTGAGCCTGGTGAGGAGGTAAGAATTGCTTAATGTTGAGTTTGATGTGATGCTTAATGTTGAGCCTTTGCCACCTCCCGTGGTTGTGCATGTGTGTACTGCTATGTATTCTTTATTCATGAGCATGTGAATCCATGCCAGACCCCATGCTGGAGAAGGAACAAGTTACTTACCTGTAACTGTTGCTCTCCAGCATGGGTCTGGCATGGGTTCACATGCGAACCCTCCCGCCTACCCCTCTGCGGCTCTTCACTTGGTCATACTGCCACTTCACGTGCTACCAAATCTGAAGATGGCTGCCAGAGGCGGGGCTTAGGTAGAGGGCAGTATGACGCAGAGATCAGTGATTGGTTACTACTACGAAAGACAGATCAGAAACGAAACTGATACTGGTTTTTTCTTTACCGAAGATTCCCAGCCTGACGACGGGGAATATTCATGAGCATGTGAATCCATGCCAGACCCATGCTGGAGAACAACAGTTACAGGTAAGTAACTTGTTCCTTAATGTCACATTTACATGTTTGGAAGGCACCAGTTGGCCCTAGGAGCCCTAAATGTAAAATAAAGTAGCTCCTGGTAGCTGTTGGTTTCAAGCTAACCAGGTTCCACTATGCTAAATGCAGGATCGAAATACCTCAAAGCTACCCTCAATTTGGAACTCTGGAGGATATAGCTCTTGATGGCTGTGGATTCTCTAATTTGTTATTTTGAACCTCAAAGACCATCATTTGCGTCCTAAGAAAGTTCTTGGTCCTGTTAGATTGAAATGTGTCCTTCTCACAAACCTGGCTGTCATTAAACATTTTGATAGCATATTCAAAATCAGACTACAATAAAAACTCATTGCCCATGGGACCTAAATATGGTCCTGGTATTTGTATCTAAAATCCATTTGATTCAATGGCTTTGATTGAATGAGGCTGTTGACTAAGAAAATGGCCTTTCCTGTGACTATCACTGCATCCTGTAGGATATGTAAATTGCAAGCACTGTCCTTTAGAAAACATGTGATTGCTCATTCAAAGAGATGAGGGATTTCTGATAAGACACCCATTATTTCCTCTGAAAGTTAGTGAAATGTTTAAGATGAAATCTATCTACTTGTCTTCATTTTTAATCAGACCTCGAATACAGATCGGGCTCTACAAACCTAGGTCTAAGTTTCATCTTGAGTGTGACCGGTCATTAGTTCTAACCTCTGTGTTTAGAGATGCGTATAAAACTTCCATAAGTAGGGAGAAAAGGGAGCGGGGCTCAGAGAGAAAATTACTTACCATAGTGACTTCTGTACTCTTACTTTATAATCTCCTTTCCTCCATAAGCTCCTTCCATTCTTAAAAAGTGAGCAAGTACGACTTAATAAAAGGACAGATAATTGGGTGTGGCACGCACATGAGCAATCGCCGATTGGGACTTTGCCTATATGTGCAAGATTACGTGAGTGAAATTGTATAGAAATAATTCACTGCTGCTTGGCTTGACTCTCCCGTCCTGTCCCCATTCCATGGGACGTCCCATGTGTATGGTGGAAAGGTGGATATGTACTAGGAGTAGTCAGTGCAGTAAGTACATTTTTCTTAACTGAAAGACAGTTCATCTCTTATTTGGCACTGTTTCTCTGAATTGCAGCGGGAATTATACCACACAACCATATAAGGATGGAGAACCATGCAGTGAATGCCCAGTGGGTGACACATGTGAGGCGAATCTGTGCAGTAAGTCTATACAATGCACTTTTAATGAAATGTAAAAACATACAATATTTCATATTAATGACCATTGAATATCTCTGCCTTTGTTGGGGATTCTGGAACACTAATCAAACAGATATAAAACTCACATATTTAATAAAGTATTAAATAACATAATACACATTTCCTTTTGGGTATATTTGATTCGCCAATTTTACCTCCAACGTGTATATTTTTTGGTTCAAATTGCTCGATTAAGTTTAAAAACTCCAGTTGTCAGTTACATATATAAAACATACTTCCACCAATTGACGGATCCCACTTTAGAATTCCACCTACAACTCCATATTAGCCCACTATATGTTGGCTTAAGCATTAGCGGAATAACTCCACCTTCTCCACAGCTAAAAGTATGTGTCAAAGTCCTCTCTTATGTTTGGGACCACACAGTGGGTCACTCGGGTGGGTCTATATATTTCTGCATGTTAAAGACCAAACCCAAAAAATACTTTAGCCTGTTTTGTGTCTGCTTTTAAAATGCAGCAATATGGCATGCTCTCACTCCCACCCACCTCCCTCAATGTGACCCCCATCCCCACACCCACCGTCTCCTGCCGGTTATGTAAAACGAGGGGGTTTAACCCCCACTATCCCTCTTTTCTACACTCACCAGCCCCTTCCCAGCACAACACACACCAAGTCCACGCATGCAGTCTCTCTCTCTCACACTCTCACACACACACCAGTCATTCTGAATCTATCTTAGTTTTCAGCCAAGTTTCACTTAGTACTGACTCGGGTAAGCCTCCCAAGCCAATGGACATGGGGACCTGTAGCCACCCTCCTTTTAAAGGGCAGGGGACAATCATCGGGTGTCAGTGCGGGAGTGTCCTGGCAATATGATCCCTACAGGCAGTCCGATAAACCCTCACTTTCCCCTCTGCACTAACACTTATCCTCCCCAACAGGGATAGCCTGAAGCCCTGTGTAGGCACACCCAGATTCCTAGAGGGGGGAAAACAAATGCATTGCTCCAAAAACAGTCAATTTCACTTGCATAATACCTGTAGCATTTATCCTCCTCCTATTGCCAAAGTCTGCAGTAGATAACACCAAAAGGTGGCACATTGCAATAACCCAATGCTGACGGTGGACAGTCTTGCTATTTCATGATTTTCTAGATGCAGACTCAAATGAGAGTAATATTATTTTCTGGGTCATTTACCTCCTCGTCGTTCACTTACTGATTTTTCAAAACGGCAAGTTGCCTAGCACCTAAACACATACAGATCAATTAAAAGATTTATCGGGCACTTTGCAAACCTCCAGTTCAGACACTGGGCAGTAACGAAGAGGAGTGAGCCCTGAGATGTCTGCCAGACCTAATGAAGGTGTGGTCTGGCCTTTCCAGCCCACACTATGCTCAGGTGAACCAGCTTGGCCACAATGACCACGTCCAGTCCATCCAAGGGAATAGAGGCCTATATAAATCTGTGATCCCAGTCATTCACTGTGGGGTTCAGGAACAGAAGGCTTGACTTTTGATGTGGAGCTGATCAGACCAAAAGGAGAAGGAGCTAGTTATATCAGATGTGGAAAGTCGGAATCTCAATGTGGTAAGACCAAAAAGGAAGGAAGAGGTGGTAGCATTAAGGAAGGGGAGGTAACCATAAGAGAAGTTTTGAGTCCTATGCAGTCATCACCGCCGATAAAGATCTCCTCCCATGTGGCCAGGGGACTACAGCCGCTACCTGATTCTGACCTTGGGGGTGGTATTTTGTGGGAGGAGCACGTGGGGGAAATATGGTGACCCCCATTAGGAGAGATGAAGTATTTTTCCCTTTCAAGAGAAGACATCATCATCATTTCTAAATTCTTGATGGCATGCCACTATACATGCCCTTCCCATAGTAAACTCCAAAAAATCCTTCCCGACAATCACTCTAGAAAAAACATCATTCATACCTCATACACACATAAAACACATTTAGCATCTACTGTCTCTAATGGTTTTTTTAATAGAAATTCTGAACAATATCACATTGGAAATCATAGAAATATTGTGGACTGCGATTTCCAGAAAACCTTAGGTACGGAGACGAGGAAGAGGAGAAAGGAGTTTATGCAGATCAGAAGAAACACCAAGTCAAGCACGCAGACTAGTTTTAGGGAGGCACGCGCGATTATCCACATCCAGATCAAGGGATTCAGAGCAGAAGGAAGCAGAGTTGGAGACGAAAGTAGCTGAGGCAGACGGCAGTACGGGGAAGGACCGTGCTGGAGAAAGCAGGCGCTTCTACTTCAATTCTTGCAAGATTCACTTACCAGTGTGGCGCAAGGCCAGAAGGGACACCGAAGGCACAGAGAGCCATCGAGGATCCGGCCGCAGATGCAGAACTGTCAGGAACACGGTTGTGCATGGAAGTGGTGGATGTGCGGGTGGGTGAATACAAAGCTGTCCGTAGAGTAGGAAAGAAGTCTACAGTGTGTATGCGAAAGCCTGTTCTGAAGCGGGAGCTTCACAGCAGCACCGTGCCATGGGTAGAGGATGCTTACTTACACTAGTAAGTCCATCTAGAGCCATTCGGGTTACTGGGGCGTACCGACAGGCATGTAAACCCGTAAGAATATTTGAATACAGAGCAAGTGAAATAACAAGCGTCCATACAGAAGATGTCAGTGTGGGGAAAGTTGGAGCAAGCATTACCCTAAGCCAATGAGTTCAAATGAGAATATAAAAAGCAAATCGTGAACAAGCGTCCATACAGAAGATGTCAGTGTGGGGAAAGTTGGAGCAAGTGGTTCCCAAAGCCAGCGAAGTGGAGCACAGTAAAACTGTGCTGAATTAAAGAGCAGTGAAGAAGTCTTGGTGAAAAGGAACACACCAGGCAGTGAACATTAGAAGGCATGATACCTGGCAGGAGAGTATAGCAGGGGATCTAAAAGACCTAGAAGGGGATTCCTGGCAAGGGGTAGAACAGGAGCTCCAGTAAAAGATGTATAAGGAAACTCATTTATTTAAGTCAAAGTATATGGTAAAGAAGTATACCAGAAACATTTGTTATGCAATGTCTTGAAACCATCAGTCTGTGTGTGACCAAACTGATCAGTCTTTTATTGAGGGTCAAGTACCCACCAACCTCAAGGAAGCATGGATCACCCCCTTGCTCAAGAAAGCCAATCTCGATCCGCTCCTGCCCAAGCACTATCGGCCGATAACCAATGTCCTGTTTTTACTGAAGGTTATGGACCGTGTGGCCTATCTTCAGTTACAAAAATTAATTGACGATAATTCCATCTTGGGACTGCGTCAATCAGGTTACCAGGTTACGCCATGGAACAGAAACTGCCATGCTCGATTTAAAATCTAATCTTGCGTCTTATCATTGACCGCGGCCATCCAGCACTGCTGATGTTAGATCTTTCCGCTGCTTTAGATTTAGTTGGCCACATGGTCTTAGTATCCAGGCTGCAATATCTTTTTGGCTGCACTAAGCTCACAACACACTGGCTATGATCTTTTTTTAGGCCACCGCAACGCTTATGTCGTTATTCAAGAGTTCTCATCCATTCCTTCTTTGCTGACACAAGATGTTCCTCAGGGATCTTCACTATCCCCCACTCTTTAATATTTATATCCTTCCTCTACTTCTGTTGCTTGATGACCTGGGTTTCTTGTATACCAACATTGCAGATGACACCCAGGCCATCCTTGAGCTACCAGGTTCCTACTCTGCCGACTCAAAAGCTATCTCTGACATCTGTTCTATCAAACACTCCTGGATGAGTCAGAACTCTATGGCTCTCAATGAAGATAAAACTGGAGTTCCTGATAGCTGCTTCCTCTCACATGCTAAAGAATCTTTCGGCCGAATATTCATCATTCCTGATTGCCAATGTTTCCATCCCTGCTGCTCAAATCGTAAAGACGCTTGGGGTTACAATCGACATTGAACTCTCTATGCGCACCCATGTGGCGAAAACCTGCGCCACATGTGGTTGGATTAACAAGCAACTCTGCTCCCTGCACCCTTTATCTGTTCACAATAGGTCTCTCCTGGCCTCCGCTCTCATCAACTCAAGGCTTGACTATTGTAACTGTCTTCTGGCAGGTACATGTTCCGCTAACATCGCGGGTCTTCAAGTCGCCCAAAACGGCGCTGTTAGAGCCATGCTTAGCTTGTCAAGGCGACACTCTGTCACGGAGTCTCGGAAGAAACTAAATTGGCTCCCTGTTGAGCACAGGGTTTCTTCCAAGATTCTCTTGCTTACGTTTAAATGTCGCAGTGCCATTGCAGCCAGCTATCTTGCAGAACGTATTCAACAATCCGTCCCAGGGCGACTGCTCAGGTCAGCTGAACAAGCCAGGCTGTGCCAGCCTCGTTTTCGTCTGGCCAAATTTGGCAAAACTAATTTCAATGTCGTCGCTCCAGCCCCGTGGAATACTCTTCCTTTGCATCTGAAATCCTCCACCTCCTTGGTTGACTTTAAAAAGAAACTGAAGACCCACATCTTCACTGCTCCTTAAGTACGGTTTAGCTTACTGTTTCTGGCTGCTCTTTTTATTTTCTACTGTCTGTCTTGTCCTGTTTGTGTGTGCACCTTGAGGCCTGTGGGCGATTTGGCGCTCTATCAAGAATTAAAATAAATACATTTCTTAAAAGGAATTGTTTGGAAGAGACCAGTTTTCCATCATCAAATAAGTCTAAAAGGCACTTGTGCCATTCTTAAACTATTTTTGAAAGACCATTTTTTGCCATCTTCCTTAAAATATCCAGGGGAAGGAAGAAGCACCCTCTGGATCCAAGAGCTCTTCCTTGGAAAAGACTGTTTCTGTTGTATTTATTTATTTTTGTGCGCACTTTGTGGCAAAATATGGGGCTGATACATTTCCTTGTATCCTTAGTTCTTGCCTTAGTGTGATTGTGGGTGTAGTGTGCTTTGGACACAAAGACAGTTTATACATTTGACGATGAGACACAGACTGATCATTAGTTTTAGTTTCCTAGGTAGGGAAACTCTGTTCAAGATAGTACAAAAAGGCCTTTATCCAACACTTTTTAATAAAAATATCTGATGTTGAAAACACAACTTTGTGTCCGTCTCTCATTTCTGACCCCTCACAGGAGGTAGTAACACTGGGAGATGAAGGTTGTAGTCTAGAGGTGGTACCATGAGGGGTAAAGGAGGAGAGGTAACAGCAGGGGAGAGGAAGAATTTGGTAATATACGCAGCTGGAAGTGGCAGAATAAATGGGCAATATCATTGGGAGGTAACATCACAGAGGTTGATGTTGAGGAGAACAGTCATGTAATTAAACCGAACAGGAAGATTGCAGCAGGTTAGGGCTGGCCTAGGTTGAACCATATTATTTAATTTATTTTATTTATTTATTACACACCCAGACCCTGGGGTATCATGGCGTGGTTACAGAAAACTTTGGCATTGGTCGTACTATTACATTTATACAGTGAGCAGTCGTTAACAAAACAAGAAATCATATAATACATGGACATTATTTACAGGCTCAGTTGGTGATCTTGGGCTGACATGGATAAGCAGTGCGCAATGCTAATATTGGTTAAATAACCAGGTTTTTAGCTTCTTCTTAAAGCCAATGAGGGAAGTTTCTTTTTTTTAATGTTGAGGGGGGGGCTGTTGCAGTGTTTAGGGGCTAGCACAAGGAAGGTGCTGCCCCCCCCCGCTTTGGTAGTTTTGTAGCGCGGAGACACTAAGAGAAGGTTGTCATTAGAACTCGGTGTTCTGGTGGATACTTTTTTCTGTATGTCGTTATTGAGAGAGATTGGAGCTTTTTTGGCAAGACATTTATGAGTGATACAGAGTGTTTTAAAGATAAGTCTAGCTTTGATGGGTAGCCAGTGGGCATCCTTCCTAATCTTAGAGATGTGATCAGACTTTTTTTTATCTCTAATGCTGCTCTTAATACTGAGTTGCAATTTGGTGAGGTTGGATGTGGAGGTTCCTAGCAATAGAACATTGCAGTAATCTAGTTCAGATAATACCAGCGCCCTTGCTAAGGTTAGGCAATTGGCGGGGGTCAGAAATGAAGTGCGATAAGCTTAGATGTATAAGCCGTGGATGAGGACAGTGTGGTAATGTGTTTTCACATGGTGAGATTCGCATCTAGGTATACGCCTAATGTTTTCACTTGCTTCAGTACTGGGATCAGGGTGCCGTCGATATTGATGGAGGAATAGTCTGGGTGGAGGGCAGCTATTTTAGGAGGGGATCCCACGATTAGGACTTCTGTCTTCTCATCAATAAGACAGACTATTCAATGCCATCCAATTTTGGATGATGGCATATATTTTATTAATAGTCACTGTGTCTTGATCGTAGTTGCCTGAGATGGGTATGAGGATCTGGGTGTCACCTGCAAAATTGTTGTAGAGGACACCCATATAGTCTAAAGCCGAGCAGAGGAGCTTTGTGTAGGCATTGTAGAGTGTGGGAGAGAGGCTTGAGCTTTGGGGTACTCTGATGGGTACTGGGATAGGATCAGCCGCTTCTTCGCCTAAGGCGACTCTGGAAGTACGATCTGCTAGGAAAGATTTCACCCACAATGTGGCATTATTCGAAAAGCTGAAATGCTTAGCGAGTGACGTGAATAGTTTGTCGTGGTCTACGAGGTCAAATGCAGCGGAGAGATCCAACAGCAGTAGTATGCACAGTTTTCCTGAGTCTCTGATAGCGCCCATCTGTATTTTTAGATCCAGAAGAGCTGTTTCGAAGGGATTGTCCTCCGACGTATTCCTTATCTTGATAGATCATCTCCAGCTTGCTGACCTCGGAAACATTTTTTCAGTAGAGGGCGCTGCGTGTCGACGTCCCTCGAGCCGGTGTTCCTCGACAGCCTCCGTATCGGCACTGACGTCATCATGCATATAAATAGACTTGCGCAGCGTCCGTGGCTCAGTTCTGTTTTTCCGTGCTTCGTGGGCCTCGGAATCGCGTTGCTCAGTTCTTTAGTCAGATATATTAATTATTCCTTGAATACCAACACTTACTCGATGGCTTCCTCATCCGAACAGACGACTCCACGGTCCGGCTTCAAAAAATGTCGAGAATGTGGAAAGAAAATGTCATAGACAGATCCTCAGAGGATCTGTTTGTGGTGCCTGGGATCGGAGCACCAATGTTCGGAGTGGGAAATGACTGCGAAAGCCTTGAAGGAGCGTAAGGGGAAGCTGGAGAGAGGTAAGACAGTTAAAACTCCTTTGAAAGTTTCCTCGGCAGAGTCGAGACATTCGTCTCCTCGCCGACACAGGAAACATTCTCGTTCTAGGTCTCGAAGCAGTTCCCACCACTCTTCGAGATCCAAGCATTCGAGTAAGAGATGTCGAAGATCCCCTTCCTCGTCTTCTGTTTCCCCAGAAAGAGTCACCTGCCCCACAAAACATAGCTCTCAGGCTGAGTGGGAGGAATTCCGTAAAAGGATGCTTAGCATCTTCGAGAAAGCGGCCTCGACCCCCTCGAAGACAGCTGAGGGTGATACCCTGGGTGAAAGACCTGAAAAATCGAAACCCTGCGAGTCGTTGCACCCGGCGAAACTACTTGAGCGTCACGAACCCTCGAGCAAAGGCACTGTGCCATCGACGCCATCGTTGAAAGTCCCTTCGACGCATAGGTCGATCGAGTCGACGCAGTCTTCGCCGCCGAAAAAGAACAAACCCACGGCCGTCACTACCTCACAGCCAGTGGTCATACCCAGGGCATCTAACACGACCTCGAGAATGTCATCGACAACCTCGAGTAGGATTCTGATCCTCTCGAGCTCTTCGGGGCCTCTTCTGATCTTCTCGCCGCCTTTTTCAGTGTCTTCAAAGCCTTTAACGTCCGCGTCGTCGACGACATTGACGTTTTCTCAATCAATTACGACAAATTTGGCCCCTTCTGCTCTGGAAATGGGATTTAAGCCATTTCCAAGACCCTTGTCTTCAATTTATGAAGAAGGGGAGGATTCGGATCAAGAAAGACCCTTTGGGTTGCAGAGAACCACAACACCTGAACCAGAGGAATTTACCTCTGAGGAAAATTGTTTAAAGGACCTTCGAGAATCCTTACATGAGGCAAGTGGGTTAGATACTTCCCCAGAAATAGAATTTGCCAAACCAGACCCAGGGGAACATGGCGAGACCCCTTACAGAATTTTAATGGCAAGGATTATAGAATTCATGGGTTGGTCTACACCTTTACCTGCATTTCAACAAGATGACCTTACAGACATTTTACTTAAAGGCCCACAGGAGGATCCTGTGGTTCCATTTCACACTGCATTACAAAGAAAAATATTGGTTAACTGGGAAACTCCTGAGGTTATCCCGGCGGTTAACAAGAAATTATCAGCCAGATATAGGGTATCTGCTACTGACCCTGAATTTTTGTCTAAACATCCAACTCCAGAGAGTCTGGTTCTTCAGGCAGTAACTGCATCAGGCAGTAGATCGGCATACCCTACTGTTCCACAGGACAGGGATGACGAGAGATACAACTCTATGGCTAAGAAAGTCTTTTCTGTATGTAGCATGGAGTTGAAATCTATTAACGCTACTTGTACGCTCCCAAGGTTCAGCTATATACTTTGGGAGTGTGCTTCATCAGCGGCTGACTGCTTCCCAGAGGGAGAAGAAAGGGAAGCGTTTCTAAACATCATTAAGGATGGTTAAGACGCAATGTGCAAATCCCTTCAAACTGGCATTGATTCTGCTGACAGTATCATAGGGCCATGGCGGCACGTACTACAACCTGCAGATTTGCGTGGTTGCGAAAGTCTGGGTTTGCTTCAGATGTACAAGCCAGACTTTTAAATATGCCCTTTGTCGGCTCTTCTTTGTTTGGTAAGAAGGCGGATGACAGCCTAGAAAAGTTAGACATCCAAAGCAGCAGCAAAATCCCTGGGAGCTGCAATCTGTCAAATGCCATATCGCCCCTCAGGAACCTCTTGGAGAGGTAAGTCCTTTCGCTTTTATTCCACATTCGGAAAAGGCAGAGGACAGTCGGTTCAAAGAGGTCAAAAAAGATTCACCAGAGGTGGACGGGGTAAAAATACAAAAGCCGCAGCAGCAGGTGCCTCTTTACCCTCGCCATCTGCATTAGCCGCCTCTAAATCACTCTGAGGACTCTCCTCACAAGACACCAGTAGGGGGCAGGCTAACAACATCTGACGGAATGGCAGGCTATTACGTCAGATGCTTGGGCATTGGAGACAGTTGCCCAAGGTTACTGCCTGCCTTTTCTACTCATTCCTCAGAGTCATCCACCGGGGAACAGCTCTCTGAAAGTTCCAGATCCGCTCCTCTTGCAGGAAATTGTAGACCTGCTGGAGAAAGGTGCCATAGAACTGGTACCTGTAGCGGAGAGGAACAAGGGCTGGTACTCCCCCCTACTTCCTCATACCGAAGAAGGACAGAGGACTGAGACCTATCTTGGACTTAAGAATTGAACAAGTTCCTCAGGAAGGACAAGTTCAAGATGGTAACTCTCTCTCAGATCCTTCAGGCCCTCCAGCTTCAGGGCTGGCTGGCATCTCTGGACCATCAGGATGCTTATTTCCATGTGCCAATCCATCTCAAACACAGGAAATACGTGAGGTTCGCAATTGGCAGCTCTCATTATCAATTTCGAGTTCTGGCATTTGGGCTGACCTCCACGCCGAGGGTCTTCACAAAGCTAATGTTGGTAGTGGTCGTGGTTGGTAGTCTAAGGAGGGAAGGGATTCACGTCTACCCCTACCTGGACGATTGGCTGATTAGAGCTGTATCTCCGGAACAAGCTCAGATGCAGCTAGATTATGTCTGCCACTTCCTTCACAAATTGGGCTTCTCCGTCAATTTTAAAGAAGTCACAGATGATACTATCACAGACTTCAGTTCATTGGAGCTGTCCTGGACACTTCCCTGGGAAAAGCCTCGCCACCAGAGGTGAGGGCTCAAGATATTCTGCAGATGGTCACCAAGTTTCAAAATGCCCAATGTCTCCCAGCCTTCGACTTTTTGAGGTTGCTAGGCCTCATGGCATCCTGCATCTTCATTGTGCCAGAGGCTCGCCTGCGAATGAGATCTCTTCAGTGGGCACTAAGAACTCAGTGGTCGCAATTCTCAGGGAGAATGACAGATCTGCTTCAGGTTCCGGACAAGGGGGCCCGAGACCTTCAGTGGTGGGCCTGTCAGGAGAACATTTTGAAAGGAGAACCGTTTTGGCAACCATGGCCGGAGATAACAGATGCCTCACTCACGGGGTGGGGAGCCCATGCCAACGACTTGACCATCAACGGTCATTGGTCTCCATTGAAGTCCAGACTACATATCAACCTGCTAGAGCTGAGACCAATCGGACTAGTGCTGAAGGCTTTTCTACCATCTGTACAGGGGAAAAATGTCCTGAGAATGACGGACAACAGTGGCCATGCACTACCTCAACAAAAGAGGAGGCGTAGGATCACTGCCTCTGTTCAGAGAGGCGATGCAGCTCTGGTTTAAGGCAATCCAAGAAGGAATCTCTCTATTGGCAGTTCACTTAGCCGGAGAGAAGAACTTGACGGCGGACGCTCTGAGCAGGCAGAGCAGTCTCCCACGAGTGGGAACTAGCTCAGGAAGTCCTTCAACAGATCTTCACCCTTTGGGGAACCCCTCAAGTGGATCTGTTCGCCACCAGCATCAACAGGAAGTGCGATCAGTTTTGTTCAAGGGAATTTCCCCCGAGAGGAGCTCTAGGGGACACGTTCGTAGTGGACTGGGAGTTTCCACTTCTGTAAGCTTTTCCCCCAGTCCCTGTCATTCCTCAAATGATCAGGAGGTTGAGAAGGTTCCGGAAAGCCATGATTCTAATTGCCCCGGACTGGACCAGGAGAACGTGGTTCCCAGACCTTCTGGACATGTCCATCTGCCCTCCAATTCGTCTTCCACTCAAGGAGAATCATCTCTCGTAGAAGGGAGGTCAGGTTCTCCATCCAGACATCAGAACCCTCAACCTTCACGCTTGGTATATGAAAGGTTGAGATACAAAGATTGGGACCTCCCAGGTGACGTCATGGAGGTGTTGCTTTCAGCCAGAAGGCCAGCAACAAAGACTTTATACCGCTGCCGTTGGAACAAATTTTGCAGCTGGTGTAGAGAGAAGAATATTGAACCCTTTTCATGTGGTACACCAACGGTGTTATCTTTTCTACTCTATTTAGCAAATTCGGGCCTTCAGGTTGGCACTATCAAGGGCTATCTCGCAGCGCTATCGATCCTCAAGCGTACTGCAGAGGAGCCATTGTATTTCAAGTTACCCTTAGTAATACAATTTCTGAAGGGATTAACCACTGTCTATCCTCCACGACCATTCCAAGTTCCCTTATGGGACTTAAATTTAGTCTTAAATTTCCTGATGGGTACTCCTTTTGAACCACTCCACTCTTGTTAAGACAGTTTTAAGGGTGAGAAATCTTATTAGTGGCATTGACATCTGCTAGGAGGGTGAGCGAATTACAAGCTCTATCTTGTAAACCCCCTCATACAATTTTTCATAAAGATAAAGTTGTCCTACAAGTGAAGCCTAATTTCCTCCCAAAGGTGGTTTCTGAATTCCACATCACTCAGATTACCCTACCTTCATTCTATCCTCCTCCCCATCCGGGGAAAGAGGAAGAAAGGCTACATAGGCTGGACCCAAGGCGGGCTTTCAGCTTTTACATCAGCAGACTTGCTAGGATTAGGCAAGCAGACCAACTGTTCGTAGGTTACTCAGGGCACAAATTGGGATTACCGTTAACAAAACAGACCATTTCCAGATGGATTATTTTGGCCATTCTGGAATGTTACAAACTGGCAGGGAAAGAGCCTCCTGAAAATCTTAAGGCTCATTCAACCAGGGGTATCGCAGCCTCTTCGTCCCTCCAAAGAGGGGTACCGATTCGAGACATATGTGCGGCTGCCACATGGTCGCCTGCACATAACTTCACAAAATTTTACAACCTGGATTCCTCCTCTAGCCAAGAGACTAGATTTGGCAAAGCTGTGTTGCACTCTGTTAATTCTTGAAGGGAAACGTGGCAATTTTACTCCCACCTCCAGTTACACACCACTGCTATGGAAGTCTATTAAGATGAGGAATACGTCGGAGGTCACAATCCCTTCGAAGAACAAGTTACTTCTTACCTGGTAACGTTCTTTTGATGGGATGTTCCTCAGACGTATTCCTTATCGCCCCTCCCATCCATCCCCTCAGTAAAACTTCTCTTGTGGTTATAGCTTACGCTCCTTCAGAGTCAATAACCAATTCATGTAAAGCAACAGTTAAACGTCAAAACAGAACTGAGCAACAGACGCTGCGCGAGTCTATTTATACGCATGATGATGTCGGCGCCGATACGGAGGCTGTTGAGGAACATCGGCTCGAGGGATGTCGACGCGCCGCTCCCTCTACTGAAAAATGTTTTCCGAGGCCAGCAAGCTGGAGATGATCTATCAAGCTAAGGAATACGTCGGAGGAACATCCCATCGAATGAACGTTAAAAGGTAAGAAGTAACTTGTTCTTCCATGCTATGATTGGGCCTAAAAAATATGATCTGAGATGTTGATTGAGAGTGGGCCATAGGGGTGTCACGGTATTGGTTTTATGGCGCAATGATAACCTTCTTGCCAAATGACGGTATATCATGGTTATCACAGTATAGCAGGTGGAGTTAACTAATCTTAACACATATTTTCTTATAGGTCATACATTGTCAGCATTTTGAAACTTGTCTCATTTTTAGCTGATCCTCCAGGAATCTAAGGTGGCTGCAGATTTGGTCTTTCGTGGCTCTCACTCGTTGGTCGCCTTGAATGAAAGAGTGACTAGTGGAAGTGTTAAAATGCACATTTTGAGCAATGAGCTTGCTGCTCAGTCACAGGTCATCGTTTTGAAAAATCTGCCTCGACCTGCATTATTTTGGAACCACATGGCATGGGCATCATGACCCCTCGATGCGATCAGTCATAAAAGATTGTTTTGATAAAGCTTTCTCCCATTAAAGGGAGAAAAGTCACTCATGTGAGGCCTGAAAGCCCATGTAATTGTGTTTCTTTTGTCAAAATGTCATAGCCAACACACACTCACCAAAAGGTTGCATATTGATCAAATCACTATAGCTTGTTTACCATCTGCCTGGTGTACTATAAAGGTCTGATGTTGGAGTCACCAGTGACCATGTATCCTAACAGGACAGCGTTCAGTTGGTGCTGTTGAATTCTTTCTTGATTCTTGCAATACATGTTCATTTAACTTCTTAAAGATAGTGGCACAAAAACTTTTTGAAAATGACAGTTAAAATACATATCGGCACAAATATGGCCTAGACCACCACATCCTCATTACCATTTTCCCCAGTTCTGAGCGCATTCGGACCCTTGTCATGCGAGTTGAGACGGAGGAATGCTTTCATGGGTGGCGTCACAAATCAAGGATTGACCTGAGAAATATCTCACCCCTATTGCTCTGGATACTTCAAATTGAATGTAGAATCTGTCCTGCCTGCTTGAGTCCAGTGCCATATGCAGACGGTAGGTGAAGGATCAAGCAAAGCTACAACTCTATTGCCAATGTGTAAATCTACACAGAGCACAGTTGGGGCTTGGGGGGAGCAGTTTTTATACTAGCACAACGCACTGATAGGCCCAGTGTTCATACAGTCTACAGAGCTAACATTTTTTGTGGACATGCATCCGAAGGGCATCCAGTTAATTCCCCCCCCCCCCTTTGAATTAGGATGTGTAGATCCCCATCTTTCAAATTGGTGGGAAAACTACAAATCGGCTGATCTTTACCCAACTCTACTGATTGTGATAATGAGCCTGCCGGCTCGGCAGGCGTGACAGACACGGAGCGGGGCTCTCGCTCCGTGATCGTGAAACGGTCGCGGGGAGCGGGAGTTGCGCAGCAATGAAAACAGGACCACAGGTATC
The DNA here is from genome assembly GCF_040938575.1 of Ambystoma mexicanum. Taxonomy (NCBI): domain Eukaryota; kingdom Metazoa; phylum Chordata; class Amphibia; order Caudata; family Ambystomatidae; genus Ambystoma; species Ambystoma mexicanum. Next base: position 1,545,819,396 of record NC_090922.1, read on the forward strand.
GATGCCTAAACCCGGACTGGCGTTTACCCGCCAGTTCCGGTGATGCCTTTATTTCTACATCCGCCCGTAGTGTCATGTGACCCTGCTATTCCGGGACACGTGACACCACATTCCTCCCCAAATTGGAGGTAAAACTCCCATGGGTTGACATTACATTTTACATAGAGTCTTACTTCTGGGTGAGTGAATGTCTCTGTCTCTGCTGTCGTCTTCCTTGGTATATTTCGTCTACTACATATCCTTGAAGGCGGGAGGATGGTCTGGGCCTTTCTCTCAGACTGTATCGGGTGTTTCTTTCACGTGGCGCGTTTTCCGTGGCGGCCTCCACTTCACCATTTGCTCCTTCCGGCACTTCTATGGTCTGCTGTGGCGTGGGTGTTTGAGGTGGGTGTACTACTTCCTCCCTCTGGGGTGACCGTTGTTCTTCCCACATTTCTGGGGGCACTTTCCTGAAATGGGAGACAGTCCTGGTTACTGTCTCTTTTCCGCGGGTTGCCATAATCATGCTGTGGTTAGTGGTCGTGACGGTCCACGGGCGCGCTTCGAAGTTGAGGGACATTTTCTTCGGTGGTGCCCGGTTCCTGACGAGGACTGTGTCTCCCGGGTTTATGTCTCTGTGGTGTGCTCGTTGAGCAATGCTTTCTCGCTCATTGTGTCTTTCCCGTCTTGTTTCCATCCCGATGATATCTGGGTCTGGCGCTGTCCAGTCTGGGTGTATCGGTAGCTCTGCCTGGATGGGGACTCCGAACATGAGGGCCGCCGGGCTGACCCCTGTGGCTGTGTGTGGGGTTTGTCGGTGTGTCCTCAGAAACCGATATACAGCCTTCAACCAGGGGTGTCCTTGCTCCTTGGCGATCCTGATGATCTTGTTCAGGGATCCCATGAAGCGCTCTGCGTCACCGTTTGCCTGGGGCCATCTTGGGGTGATGCGTTGATGTTTGACGTTGACTTCTTTGAAAAATTCCCTTAGTTCTTGACTGACAAACGATGGGCCATTGTCACTTTTCATTTTCTTGGGAATGCCATGAGTGGCGAATATCTTTTCCAGTGCGAGGATGGTGGTTTCTGCGTTCGTCGAGGCGACATGCTCTACTTCCGGGTATCTGCTATACTCATCTATCACCACTAGCAGGTATCCTTCTCCAGCGATGGTGCAGTGGTCCATGCTGACGGCTTCCCACCGTCTTCGGCTTTGGGGGGCGCAGCTGAGTGGTTCTGGGCTTGCTGGTCTCCGTGAGGCTTGGCATGCCGTGCAGGATTCTACGAGTTCTGTAATTCTCTGGTGCATGTTTGGCATCCACATTCGGGACTTTAGGTAGGCGGTCGACTTGACAATCCCTTGGTGTCCACTGTGGGCCAGCTTGAGCGCTCTGTCCTCAAGGGATTCTGGTAATATGATCCTGTGTCCTTTCAGTATTACTCCTTCAGGGGCTACAGACAGTTCATGTCTGACACCGAATAGGGCCCTGAGTTTGGCTTGGGCAGTGGTTGTTCGGTGAGACATTGACATGAGGTACGTTTTCCAGTTGCCCGACTGTATGGCTGCAGCTGTATGTTTTAGGACGGTGTCCTCTGCTGTTTCTTGTACCACTTCCTGCAGTGTCAAAGCTCGTGGTCGGGCGCAGGCTATCACGTGACAGACGTGTTCGTCCGTTTCTGTTGCGTGGCGCTGTTCTTCGTCAGTGGCTGGCCGCGGGTGGCGGGACAGGTAGTCCGCCGGATTTATTTATTTATTTATTTATTTATTTATTTATTAAATTTATATAGCGCGCAGGCAGCCCAGGGGCATTGTGGCACTGTTACTTGCAAGGAAGACTTAGTTACAATGTGTGCAGGTTGTGCCTTGGGTTACAGTGAGGCAATGACCTGTGATCAGATATACCACATAATACATCATACAATACAATTATGAGGGCTAGGCCATGTAATTGTTAGAGGATTATCCGATCCTGGGCGGTATTCTACTTCAATGTTGTAGGGTTGAAGCTGCAACATCCACTTCTCAATGCGGGCGGGCGGATGTGGGGCGGAGCCTCGGAATATCGGGACAAGGGGTTTATGGTCGGTGAAAACTTTCGCCTGTTTTCCTAACAGGTAGACTTTAAAGTGGCGACATCCCCACAGAATGGCTAGGGCTTCCTTCTCGATATGAGCATAATTTAGTTCAGGTTTGGTGAGGGCTCTGCTGGCAAACGCGATTGGAAAGATCGTGCCATCTTTATCTGTTTGGGTCAGCACGGCTCCTAGGCCAACTGGGCTGGCGTCGACAAGAAGTTCGGTCTGTCGGTCTACGTTGAAAAACGCCATGGTGGTGGTGGCGGACAGGGAGTCTTTTATTTGTAGAAAGGCCTGTTGGTGAACCTCCGTCCACTCCCACTTTTGATCTTTCTTGGTTAGCTCCCTGAGTGGGCTGGCGATGCTTGCAAGATCGGGGATGAATCGGGCACAGTAGGTGGCCATTCCCATAAAGCTTCTCACTTCTGAGGCTGATTGTGGTGGTTCAAATTCTTTTATGTCTCGTACCTTTGCTGGGTCTGGGGACACTCCTGCCGCACTGAAAATGTACCCGAAGAAACAGAGTTCTTTTTTGTTGAATTCACATTTGTCTGCGTTGAGGGTCAGACCGGCATCTTCGAGTCTCTTTAGGACTGCTGCTAAACGTTGGTGGTGGTCGTCTTTGTTTGACGCATATACAAGGATGTCGTCACTGATGTTGGTTGCTCTCTCGAGGCCCGTGATGACTTTCCGGATCTCATGCTGGAATACTTCCGCCGCTGAAGATATCCCAAAGTTGAGTCTCTTGTATCGCATCAGGCCAAGATGGGATGAAAATGTTGTGATGTATCTGGACTCTTTTGATAGTTTTAGCTGATGATAGCCGGACCGGAGGTCGAGTTTGCTGAAGACCGTCGCCCCCGTGAGATCTACAATGAGTTCGTCGATGGTGGGAGTGACATGGCGCTTACGACCGATAGCTATGTTGGGGAGTCGCATATCGATGCAAATCCGTACCGCACCTGGTTGTTTTGGTTTCTGGGCTACTACCATCGGCGAAACCCACGGGGTTGGTCCAGACGTCTTCTCAATGATCCCTGCGTTTTCGAGCTTGAGTAGTTCCTTTTCCACGGCTTCTCTCAGGTGGAATGGGATTCGCCTGTGCCGTACAGCTTTGGGTTCGATGGTGGGGTCTATGTGCAGCTTGACCGTTCTCCCTTTTAGGCGTCCGATGCCTTGGAACAGCTTTTTGTGTCGCCATAGGAGGTCGTGTAGTTCATCGTGTTGAGCACTGAAGGCAAAATGTATCAACTCCAGCTTCTCGGCTGTTTTACAGCTTAGGAGGGTTTCGCACCCGGCGTCCACCACGTAAATTCGGGCTCGGCAGCTGGCATTACTGTGAGCGAAATTGGATTTGAATGATCCTCGCACGGGTAGGGGTTTCTTTGATCCATAGGCGTATAGCCTGACTTTCCTCTTCAAGAGCTCTGGTCTGGGGTTGAGACTGTTGAATGCTGTCACGGGCATGACATTTACTGTGGCACCGGTGTCAATGATAACTTTCAGTGGGTCTCCATCGGAGAGGATGGTGCATGTTGGTCTCCTCTTCTGTCGTGATTTCCGTGGGTCCACTGCCGATATTAGGTGCACCCGATGTATTCGCCTCTTCCCTTTCTTTCTCCTTTCTTTGTCTTGTCTTTCGGGGGATGAGTCGCTGTTACTTTCGTCGCTTTCGCTCGTGGTTTGGGATCTGTGTGATTCGTCGACTGCTCTAGCTTTCCCTCTCCGCGTTGGTTGGCGGGGCTCTTTGGGCGCGAATCTCCTGCGTGGTTCTTGTGGTGGCCGCGAGTCTGCGTCCCGGTCGTTCTTGTTCGGTGGGTTTAGGCAGACTGCGGCGTAATGGTTCAGGCGGTTGCATTTTCTGCATGTCGACCCCCACGCTGGGCAGGAATCTCCCTTATGCCATGGGCCTCCGCACCACTTGCATGATTGGTCGCGCCTTTGCGGTGGTTGCATTCTTGTGTTATGTTTCGGGCGGGTGCCCAGGTGTCGGGAGATGGCCGCTACGTCTTCTGTTGGTCCAGGGTTGTCTAGCGGTAGCCTCTGAATGGCTGCTTCCATTACTGCTACTTGGTCCTCTGTTTGCTCGCGGAGTCTTGCCATCTCGAGGATGCGTGATAGCCGTACATTCTTCTCTGATAGTATCGCCCTCCTCAGTTTCTCGGATGAGATGCCGTTGATAATCTGGAGGCGGATGGCGAACTCTTCATCTGGAAATTCGCAGCCTACCGCCATTTCGCGAAGGCGAGCGTGAAACTTGTCCACTGTCTCTGTTTCCCGTTGCCTCGCCATGCAGAAATGAAACCTCTCGTAGTCTGGGTTGAGGTCTGGTTTGAACATATTGGAAAGGGCGGCTTTGGCTGCAGCGTAGTTGGCATCAGTACCTCTGTTTGGTGTGGCGTTGAATAGGCGCAGGGCGGCAGATCCTATGTTGAGGAGGAGAAAGGTGCGCATCTTTTTGGGCGTAGTGATATCTCTCGCGTCGAGGTGCATCTCGAACTGTTGTAACCATATTTCCCATCTGATGGCTGCTCCGTTGGTAAACGGGTCGAAAGGCGGCATGAACGTGGTTAGCGAGGGGTCAGTGCGTTCCTCGGTGATGCTCCTTCTCGACGTGGACCTGGCGCTGGTCTCTGATGGGCTGGACGTCGGGTCGGACATGGTGTGTTGTGCAGTGTTACGGTGCTGTGTCGCAGCTTACCGTGTGATGGCAGTTGGGCCTGGTGAGCGCGCAGCGCGTGGTCTCACGTGCGGCGTCCTGGCAGGGTAGGCCGTGGGTCTCCTGCGATGATTGCCTTTCCACTTGTCGTGGGGTATTAATTTCTGCTGGATGCAGCTGCCAGGGCTGGGGGCTGTTGCCTGGGGTGTTGTCAGCTATGATGATATTTTATTTTCTTAATTTTTTTTTTTTTTCTCCTTGTTGGGGCCCTGGGGCACTGGGCCTACTCTCCGCCGCTCTTGGAAGTTGACTGTGATGGTGGGCGGGGCCGGCATTGTTGTCTTGCCGGCTCCGCGATCGTACAAACGCGGGTCCGTGGGTGCGATGGCCTCCGTTGTTGTCGGGGCTCGCAACCCACTTACCGCCTCGTCGCCAGTGTGATAATGAGCCTGTCGGCTCGGCAGGCGTGACAGACACGGAGCGGGGCTCTCGCTCCGTGATCGTGAAACTGTCGCGGGGAGCGGGAGTTGCGCAGCAATGAAAACAGGACCACAGGTATCGATGCCTAAACCCGGACTGGCGTTTACCCGCCAGTTCCGGTGATGCCTTTATTTCTACATCCGCCCGTAGTGTCACGTGACCCTGCTATTCCGGGACACGTGACACCACACTGATCACAGAGAAAGAGCGGTCACAGCATCAAAGTTGCATTTACTAATGTGGCCGCACTTTCCCTATGCTCTTGTCTGCCAAACGCCACATCTCATAGTGCAACATCCAGAATGTGCAGCACTAGCTTACTGCAGCCTTTCGAAATCAGAATGAAAAGCTCACTTAATAGCTGCAGGCCCTAAAACGGTATACCGGTATAAATAATGTGACGGTTATTATCGTTCAATTAAGCTGTTCACGGTATCTATAACTGTATACCGTTACACCCCTAGTGGGCCATTGAGGATTCGATAAGACCTGAGGTGAGAAGGGAAACCAATGGAAGGGGTTCTAGATAGGACAGGACTCGGGGGGGGGGGGGGGGGGGCTACCTATCCTTTACTCCCTGCTGACTCCTCTGAAGGCAGAACTAGGTTCTAGAGTTAGACTTGGGAAATGGGACTTAGAAAGCCCGTAGCAAGCCAATCATTGAAAGAAGGGTTTGGACAACCTTAGATGCTGCAACACCTATTGAACTGAAAGGCGGGGTGATGTAGCCCCTTTTTGATCTGTAACAGATCTGAGCAGAGCATTCAAGATCAACCGGGAAGGTTTAAGAGCCTTGACTGTCTGGTGAGGGCATTCTGGGCATCTGCCAGAGAAGATGAGGCCTATTTAGGAATCGGGAGAGGCACCCCCCTGTCAGATTGTGAATTTTCAGAACGGCAACATTCCTCCTTCATTGGATATTTCATAGATTCATGTTGAACAATCCCTTTCATTGGGCTGGGAATTGTAGGTACAAACGCAAAGCAGTTTTCATGCAAATAACAAAAATCTGCAAGCACTTCAGTGCTTTATTAGCCTTGTTTTGGAACTTTTGGCTCCCTGCCAATGGAGAGCAGCCCCCTGTACTTCTCTCGTCTGAGCCAATTTTCTGGTTCTTTTTAGCATGTTCTGTGAATGGGAATCCCCCCAGATGCCCTACATTTGACATTTTATGAAACGGAATTCTATCTACGATTTTTCTAGAAGACATTTAGTCTGAGTAAAAGAGAAGGGCCCTCATTACGACCCTGGCGGAAAGTGACTGACCGGACCGCCATAGCGTTTCCGCCATTGCACGATGGAGCAAAGTGCGGCCCATTCCGACCCATCGGGCACGAGCACCACGGCATGGCGGAAGTGCAAAGTCCGCGATGGCGGAAATGACCCCAAAACGGCCCACACCGCCGCCGTACGGCGCCCTAGGTGCAATACCGCCACCCATCTTAGCGGACACCGCAGTGAGCGCCAACCGGAAAGTACGGTGACCGTAAATATACGGAAACGGAAGTAAAAACACGGGCCCGGAACGGGAAACAACACGCCGTACACCTATAAAACCACAAAATCCACACAACCACTAAAAACACTACCCTGAGACACATCTCAACCCGTCATCCACCCTAGTGAAACCAAGAAAAATGGGAAAAGTAGCGAAGAAAGCGTGCGACCGCAAGCGGCAGGTCCACTTCTCCCGTGAGGAACTCACCGTGCTCACAGAGACCCTCCAGGAGAATGCTGCCGTCGTCTTCTCGACGCAAATGACCAGGACGGCACTTGCGAACAAGAAGGCCATATGGGCCCTGGTGGCACAGCGGGTAAGTGCGGTGGGGACCGCACCCCGCAACCCACAGCAATGCAGAAAGCGATGGGACGACCTGCGGATACGCGTCCGTAGCATACTTTCTGCCAACCGCAACATTGCCACAGCCACCGGGGGAGGATCGGAATCACCCATCAAGTTGACCCCCTGGGAAGAAATCTGTGCCTCCACCATTGGAATGGAGAGCATAGAGGGAGTCGGAGGGATGGAGAAAGGAGTGCAGACATCCAGAGAATCCGGTAGGTGGCCCAAATGCCAAATCCACAATGTCCAATCATGTGAATCACATGTGTCCACATAGCGCAACAGCAACACATGGCCAGGAGAACGTCCACACACATTGGCCTGATAGCGCACTTTAAAACTCACAATAAATACATAAATAATTAAAAAACCCAAAAACACCCACTACACGTGCAGCAGGCACACCCTAACTGCAGGCTGCCAAACAACTGCACCCTCACTCCACACACAAATGAAAGCACCTCCAAGGCCCCGACCCAAATCACCCTCAGGTACCACCCCAATGCATGTGATACATTGCCATTCCAATTCCCACAGACCCATTAATAACGCTCGCCCTCCTTTACTCCACCACAGGGTCCGATCCAAACGACGAGCTTCAGGACACCCCTACCAGCACACCTGCAAAGAGGGCCAAGACCAACGGCCAAAGACCCTCCACCTCAGCTGCACGCATCAAGACACGGCAGCAGCACAAATCAAGTGGCAGCACAGAGGAGGGAACATCAACAGGCACCCCAGCAGCCAGCATGCCCACAACAGCAGCACCACAGGTCCCCCCAATGGATGCCACAGAAGGCACTGCCTCTGGTGGCAGCAGCACCATAGGTGACACCCCATTAATGGCAGCATGCTCCGACACAGAAGACGGGGATGTCGAAGTCAGATCCATCCATGACCTGTCCCAATCCCCCTGTCTGTTCCATCCCGTACACCATGAGGATACCACGCAGGGGCACCCACAAGACGACGACTGGCCATCCCCCACAAGCCCTGTGGCAAGGCAACATGAGGCGAACAGCCACTCTGTGACACCACCGCAAATGGCCATGGCCCAGCAGAGGCAACAGTCCCTCGACCAGTTAATCGTGCAACAGCAGCAACTGGCCACGCTCCTCAAGGACCATGCCGATGAATGTGGGGGCACTAAGGCAGACATAGAAACATCAACTGAGACACTTAGGGCAGAAATGGAGAGAAGTACAGAGACACTAAGGGCACAAATGGAGAGTAGCACCGAGTGCCTGAGAGTACAAATGGAGAGTAGCACCGAGAGCCTGAGAGTCCAAATGGAGAGAAGCACCGAGAGCCTGAGGGGGGAACTGCATGCGACGTCCAAAGACGTAAGTGCCGAACTTGCCGCAGTGCGCCGTGTGCTCACTGAGCTCTCACAAACCCTTAGGGACATGCATGGACGTGAGCAGGCAGAGACAATCATCCGTTGCAAGTTCCGTCCAGGGCAGCCCCCAACGTAGATCTGGGAGGAACCTGCGCTCCACAGGCAGGGGTGCCCCTGATACCCGCAGAGGGGGCTTGCAATAGCGACTGCCCACTGACAATGAGCATCTTCGGACATTGGTGTTCGGGGGGGAGGTAGGATGGTGGAGGGGGTGTGTTGGGCTCACTTGGGTGGCGGGTCGATAGGGTGTTCAACATGATATCACATATGCCATAAACAATGCACGATCAACCAATGAGATGTGTGGACAATGATCTTTGTGTACTAGGCCATCATAGGCGTACAGTCCATATTGTGCATGTACCAGACACACACAGTGCCACGAGTCCCGTGTCCATGTATCAGCCACCAGGCGTGAGTGCTAGAAGCATGCATCAATGAGATGCTGACGAATGTCACGGCCCTCCTGTGCCTCGCGGACTCCTTGAGGTGCTGCCACATCCCCACCCTCATCATGACCATCATCAGGTGCTTGCAGTTCTGCGTCAGGGGGCATGGGCACATTTCTACGTACGCACATGTTGTGTAGCATGACACATGCCATCACCATCTTTGCAACCTTCTCATGGCGGTACAGGAGTGCCCCGCCAGACCTGCTGAGGCACCGGAAACGAGTCTTCAGTAGGCCGAATGCCTGTTCAATGACTACACGGGTACGTGAGTGGGCATGGTTGTAGTCCTCCTCATGCTGGTCCCGTGGGTTCCGGACTGGTGTGAGGAGCCATCTCTTCAGTGGATATCCGGCATCACCTGTATGTGGACGATAAACGAATTATGTGGAATGCCATTGCTACGTACGCACCCCCCCCCCTTCCTGCCAGGTCATTGCCGCATCACATACCCCACATCATCATGCATGAAATGAGACTCACCGAGTAGCCAGGATCTGTACCCTGCGTGTCGCTCCATGTAGCGTGGTATTGTTGAGTTCCTCAAGACCATAGAATCATGGGTTGATCCAGGGAATCGGGCACAACAATGTGTAATGATCCTGTTGGAGTCACACACCATTTGTACATTCAGAGAATGATATTGTTTTCGGTTGCGGTACTGGGCCTCCATGGCATGTGGGACGACCAATTCCACATGGGTGCAGTCGATGGCACCAAGGCAACCCGGTATGCCGCCAAGTGCATGGAATCCCACTTTTGTGTTGGTAATTTCCTGCTCCGAGCGTGGTAGAGAGATGTAGTCGTCTGCGTGCTGCAGGAGGGCATCGAGCACTTGCAATAGTGTCCGTGAGAACAGTGGCTGAGAAATGCCATGCAACTGTCCGACTGTGTGCTGGTAGGTGCCTGTGGCCAGGAAGTGGAGTACAGACACCACCTTCAGTAGGGGTGGGATGGCGGTTGGGCTATCTATCATGCTGACAAGGTCAGCCTGTGTCATGTCCACAATGGCGGCTATGGTGTCCCGGTCCAAACGGTAGAGGGTGTGGATCTGCTCATCAGTGAGGTTGAACGGATGTGCTCGGAGGCGTGGGATTGCGGGCTGCCTGCGTGGTAGTAGTGGCTGTGCTGGCGGCCCTTGCTGGCCCTGCCTTGCCCTCCTCCTCCTCCTGCGTCTCCTCCGTGCGGCCGGTTGTAGTTGGTGTTCGTCTTCTTCTTGGAGTTGGAGTACTTGCAGTGCTATCAGGTCCCCCAGGGCCAACATCACGAGTCCTGCCGGTAGCATTTCGGAGTGGGTGTGGTTGTGGGAGGAGAGTGGGTGTGCAATTTATGTGTTTTCAGGCTGTATGGCCTCCACCTGTGGTGATTCATTCCACCTGTGCAAGCTGCTCTCCCCTTTGGCCGAGCACGTCCCGCACACAACGCTGCAATTCGAGGAATGGCATCTTGCTATTACAATCATGTATTTGTACCCGATGGCCGTGTAACATTGGTTGATATGTTCATTCGGCTATGGTCCCATTGTTTCACATACAATCTTTGCAGTCGCGAACAGACTTGTGAAGGGTCAGTGGAACGTAGTACTCGAGTAACGGTGGACCCTCATGCATCACTGTACCGAGTTGCAACGACGGGCGGGGCGTCCCATTTGTGAGTGAAGGCAGTTGCCATTTTCACACACAGCCGCACTAGATGGATTAATTTGTGATTTCAAGCGGCCACAGATGCCTTTTCGACGTGATGTTGCAAATGAGGAATTCGAAGGGCGGCGCTTTCGGTTATCAGCTAGCGGCGAGGAGATGCCCACAGGTCTGACTGCAAATATAACGTTCTATTGTTCCATGTCCCTGGGACAGGGGCCATGGCGAGGATGCAATGATTGATATGAATAGTTTGGGATGCGCAATAGCGAAGTGGACGATGAGGCCGGACGTTCCCAAATACATGTTACTTCACAACACTGGAATTACAGCCTGGGGCACAGTGGATTTTGCAGGCTGCATAACGCACAGACTCAATGGAAATTTCTAATGTTATGTGAGTAAATATTCAGGCGTTTTTATACCGGGATGAGGGAATGATGAATGGATGCATGGACAGATGATTTGATACAGTGTTTGCCATGTACAGGGCTTCTTGGAATCTGTCCGCCTCCCCTGCGCTATGTGATGCAGGGCTGCCATAGTGGGACCATCGTCTATCTGGCCTTGTTGAGCCCTCCCTGTCTCGACGCGCCCTCAGACACTTGTGTCCATGCACGTTACCAATCCCATCTGATGGATTCTGTTTTCACAGACGCATGCACAGGTACACTCGTTTGTGATGGTGTTTACACCTCGATATAGATAGTTATGAGTCGCAAGTGGTTTTGGGGTGGTGATGATCCTTTGGAGTGGGCTAGCATGCATATGGCTGTGGATTTAGTGTGATCATTGAAGTGAGTTGTTCGAATGTAGTTCTGATGGCCATTCTGTTCTTTTTCTTTTCTTTTGGTTGACCGGTATCTCCTCCCCTTTTGCCACTGCCATCTGTATGCCACTCCTGCAGATGGCTTTTACTCCCGACACCTGCTGCTTCGTGTTAATCAGTGGAGCAGCATTACGATCTTATGGGACGATCGCCACATGCCCTTACGCAGTACTAGTGGCTCGGAGCAACATTTCGGCCTTTCAGCTGGACTAGTGCCTCCCCATTGGGACGGCCCTGCGGTTCTGTGCGCTTCCATGTTGCCTTTTCGTATGGGAATGTGGCCCTGTGTACCATGAAGGAACAGGGCGTCGCACAAGAAGTAGCTGGTCATTTCTTGCGGATGCAGCCCACAATGGTGAAATGTGTTTTGGAGTTCATGGCCTAATGGCTGTATGGGCTTGGTGAATTTGTTGTGCATTAAATTTCTATTCTGATATGGGCCGTGTAGCGTTCTTCTTTGCAAGTGATGTGGCATATTCCTATTTGGGGTGCGATGTATTGTGAGGAGATCTGCATTGGGTTCCAGCTTCGGAGTATAGTTGCGTGGTACTGTGCTGGGCGCGTTTGCCTACGAAGCCCAGTGAGGTCAGGGATGAGGCCTGCCAATATGACTGTTTGAATTATGTCATGCTCAGGGGCGGGGCATTAGGTTTTGTGTAACAGATGCCGGTCAGCCAGGTGGACTGGTGGAATGATGTGATTTTCGGAATATTGCTGGTCACAGGTGCCTGTGTTTGCGTGCGTTTCTTGGTGGGGGACTGAGGTCATGTCCATTGGAATGGCTTCTGTATTCGTGCCATCTGTGCCCTGCAGCTCCCATTGGCCCCTCTTGAGATTCTTTTGTTCGTTGGCATGCATGGGTGACTTGTACATTTCACTGGTTGCATTGTGACTTCATTGCACCTACGGGGAGTTGTACTATGTGGCCAGGGAGCGGTGTACAGGCACTCAGTGGGGCCGTTTACGGTTGATTCGCGATGCCGTACTTCTCACCATGGCGGAATGGTACTTTCCGCCGTGCTTGATGGCGTTAGGTACATGTCCGCTAGGGTCGGAATTCGCGTACCCTTGCGCCATGGTGGTATTTACGGTTTGGCATGGCGCGCGTACTTGGTGCAGTTAGCGTTGGCGTTCACTACGGTGTCGCTAATGGCATCGTACTTTGCGGTGACGGGTCATAGTCGCACCGAGCGCTATTCGATGGCGGTATTGCATTTCCGCCATCGTTTTTCGATTTCCGCAAGGGTCGTAATGAGGCCCAAGGTCTTATTTTTGAGTGTTTGGAACCGTTTTCACACACAGGCTGATTTCTGCGACTGGGGGAGAAGTCCCACCCTTTCATCTACTGGGTATTTGCTGCTGTGTGTATGAAACTCAGACTCATGGCAGAAGAACTGTTTCCACTCAAAAACTGTGTATGTTGAAGACCGGCATTAAGAGTAACTTTACTGTCTGTACCAAGACCGGCATTTAAAGGATTGTGCCATTTTCAAGCGGGTGAGAAGGAGACACAGACAGACTAAGGTTTGATATTTCAACAAGTAGTGTATTATAATTTATGTGAAAATGCCTGGCTTTCCCTACTGTAAGGGTTTCCCTACCTAACGCAACTAATCTAGGGTGCTCATTGTCTGTTTTGAAGTCCAAAATAACAATCCGTCCTCCGTCCAAAACTAGTGTACACTGCCCCTAATCGTCTAATAAAACAACTAACGACCAGGAAAATGACTTCCTTTTGCTGGGGTTGCTTTCAAGCAAAATCCTTGTCAGTAAAGGATCTTCAAATAACACTTAGCTATGTCTTGTACCAGTGCATTCAGTTCTAGTGGAGGACTGCTCCATGTCCCTTTCTTTCTCTCATTGCTTTCCTAAGCTCCTCACTCTAGGTGCCTGGTACCTGAATACTCTTTCGCTCTGTCTTTCTCAATAACAGTTGATAGACTTTCTTTTTCTGATGTTAATTCCACCAGTTGGACAGCTCTCCTGTTCTCACTTGCTACAGCTTAAAGTATTTTTCTCCTCACTGGGTTCTGTGTCTGTAGCCAGTGATTAGTCTCACTCTTCTGATGGTTTGTCCAATCACTAGGACTAGTATGCTGAGCCCTTGAAGTATTCTAGCTATTCTTAGCATTTGGTCTTTCACTTGGACGAGCAGGAGGGTATTTGGCCCTTCATTGGGATGAGGCGGTTGAGTGCCTGAAGGTTTCTCACTCTTCTTAATATTCCGCCAATTACTGCGACAAGTAATAGCACTCCAATCATTATATTCTAATTTTTGTGTGTAAACAGGTATGTATGTGCCAATTGTTATATATGCTGCATTCCCCGGGTCTCCCGTTCCACCCGTTATCTGCAATGTAATGGGATAGCATCACCGGTCCCGTGTTCTCGTGTCAGAACAGCTGTCTTTTCCTTCTTCCCCTCCTATGCTGCGGTGTTTCTCCTCCAGTGTGGTATCAGCACAGAAAAGGATGCTCCCTAGAAGAATATACACCCACGCTCTACTGTTGGTGCTGTGCATATCGGGCACTTCACAGTTTTGACTTTCTTTTGCCAGTCATCCTTGAACGTCCCTCTTGGAACCCTCTTCTACTTGGCAGACTCTCATAAGTCTGTTTCTCCTGCAGTCCAATTCAGGTGGCCTTTCCTCACGGCTACACGGCTACTCGCCAATGTGCCAAGCGATATGACGAGCGCAACGACCAAGGTGACGATGGCGAGGACGCAAGAGCAGCATGGCGACGAGAGCCTGGGCTCCCAGCCGGTGCCCCAACAGCCTATTCCGCCTTAACCTCAGCTGCCACCCCCACCACAGCTCCTAGAGACCTCTCGGTGGACATTCTCTCGGCACTGCATATGCTGGTCTGAGATGCAGACAAGGATGCCCATCGTGCCGGCGGCCCTACCCGCAGCGCCAGCGATGGCCGACCCTCCATCCACCCACCCCCCAGCCTAGGGGGAGCCTCCTGCCTAGAAGAGAGTTCACCCTTCCCCCTCCTTGCCACCCATCATCCCTGTAGCGCCCCTCTGCCCCCACCCTGCGAGGTACGAGATGGATCCCGACACAGCAATGACGGGCATGGACGAATGCCGGTTAGGGGACCTCAGTCTCCGCCTCCCAGTTCTTCCCCCGCCGGACGAGATGGGCTTGTGCCACTCGATCTCCAGAGCGTCAGAACATTTTCAGCTTGTTCCAGAGGAGATGGAGGGCTTCTTATATCCGCACCGACAGGCGAAGAGGAAGACCATCCTCTTGGTCCTACTCCTGGATGACAGTTGGGACGAAGGTTTGTCTCTCGAAGAACCCTTCTACGGCCCCGGCGAAGAGGGATCGCCTTGAGAAGAAGTACAGGGTGCCGGACTCTGCACCCAAATGCTTGCGGGCACAGCCTTTGCCGGACTCTGGTGTCCACAGCGGCCAAGAAGTCGTCTTAGAGTGGTTCTGCCTCAGCAGCTTCCACCCCGCCGGATAGCGAGGGCAAAATGTTAGATGGCATGGGACAACGGGTCATCTATTCTGCCGCAACTAACATCCAGTCCGCCAACGCCCTCGCCATTGTGGCTCGCTACGACTGGGAGTTGTGGTTCAAAATCGCTCCCATCCTGGACTTCCTGACAAGAGCTTGGAAGCGCTGGAAGGTGAGGTGGCATCGGACCACACCATCACCGTGGCCACGGACATTGCCGACGCGGGTTTCCGCCAAATCGGCAATTGCTTTCGTAGTTGTGGCTGGCTCAAGGCCACCAACTTCTGTCGGGATGTTCAGTCAAAGGTGCTGGACATGCCCTTCGGGGTTTTTTTTTTTCCAGAAGGCTGTGGATGAATCTCTCCAAGCCATAAAGACGGACACAGACGTTGCGTGCTTTGGCCACTCTTCAACAAAGGAGGCTGTCCTTTTGTCCTCGGGGAGCACGTCCCAAGGATCCTCCAAGGGGTTTGGTGGGTGCTCCTCTTCTTACCGCCAACCCTCCTGCTCTTCGGGGCATGAGACCAGCAGGGGCCGCTGCAAGGCATTTGAAAGAGGACGTCGTCGCCAGGGTCCCCAAAGCGGCCCTTAGACGTCCAAGCAAGATTGAACCGACCGTGGCGTCGTGCCCCCACCCATGGCCCCCCGGTGGAAGGCCCGCTGGCAAACTTTGTCAGCGTGTGGAAGGCCGTCTCCATAGACCGTTGGGTGCTGGATGCTCTCGCCCACGGACGCACCCTGGAATTCAACTGAAGTGTCCTCATACTGCAGGTGGCCCGGCTGGAAAACCACGTCCCTCAGCTGCTGCTGGAGGTGCGGGCCATGTAAAGGAAAGGCACGATGGAGCTCGTCCCAAAGATGCTCCGGGGCTCCAAGTGTAATCAAGGTACTTCCTCGTGAAAAAGAAGACCGAAGGCTGGGAGGCCCATCCTCGACCTTAGTCGACTAAATAAAAGTCCCAAAAATTCCGGATGCTCACTCTTCAGCATGTGCTCGGACACCTGGAAGAGGGGGACTTCCTGTCATCGTTGGACTTGGAGGATGCGTACTTCCACATCCCCATTCACAAGGGGCATCACAAGTTCCTGTGTGTCGTGGTTCAAGGGACAGACTACCAATTCAAGGCCCTTTACTTCGGATTTAAGTCAGTGCCAAGGGTCTTCACCAAATGCCTGGCTCCAGTGGCGGCGCAGATGCGCCTGCGGGGGATCCACGTCTTCCCTTATCTGGACGACACTCATCCGGGCCAGTTCAAATGACATAGCCGTTGACCACACTGCAAGGACCGTTTGCATAGTTCACTGAGAACACCGGATCCTTCAGTAGTCAAAGTCCTGCTTGACTCCATCACAGGATGTGCTTTTTCTGGGATCCAGACTTAACACAGTGTCGTGCCTGGCATTTCCGTTGGAGGAGAGGATAGTGGCCTCCTTGGGCAAGGTACAATGGCTGTTGGCCCTGAAGGTCACCACAGTGAGGTCCATCAAGTCTCTGCTCGACATGATGTAGTCATGCATCTACCTCATCTCACTATCGAGGCTACGGATGCGTCCACTACAGAAGTTCCTCGACGTCCGCTTGATACAAGTGTGGGGAAGGTTCCAGGACAGGATCACACTTGACGGGAGCTTCCGTCGAGCGATACGATGGTGGGGAGTTTGCGCTCATCTGTCCGGAGGCGTGGATTTCAAGACCCCACTGCACCAGGAGACGGTCACGACGGACGCCTCCCGGGAAGGATGGGGAGCTCACACCAGAAGTCGTCACGCAAGAGGCCTGTGGCTACCGGAGGAGAAATCGTTGCACATTGTGTTGGAGCGGCAGGCTGTGTTTTGGGCCCTCTGGTCTTTCCTTCCGTCCCTCAAGGGCAAGGTGGTGCTGATCTTCATGGACAATACCACTAAAAAGTTTTACATCAGGAATCGGGGGGGGGGGGCACTAGATCCCCGGCGCTCTCCAAAGAAGCGCAGGATCTGTGGCACTGTGCTGTCGCCCAGGGGATGTTTATAATCTCGTTTCTCCAGCATTGGATCTTTCATGGATTCACATGCTTAGAATATTCCCCGTCGTCAGACTGGGACCCTCGGTACACATATATAGCCTTTTCCTATAGGAAAACTTCCGACACTTTTGTGTCCTATCTACGTCCTTTTAGGACCCGCCTACGCATGCTCCGTAGGCCGTCCCCGTATGAGGCCCGCCCCCGCGGATCCCCTTCAGATTTCAACCGTCTCCAAAGTAGTGGGATCTCCTCGCGTCGTCTTACTATTTTGTACAAGGTTGTGTACTGGAGTTGGAGTTCGAGGAAAATTTCCTCCATGTCAGGAAAAGCGCTGTTCCGTCCATGTGCGACGTGCGGCTTGAAAAAAGTTTACGAGGGGGACGGACATATGGATTGTATATACTGCCTCCACCCTCATCATTCGGCTGAGAACTGCAACATATGCAAAGGGTTTTCTCAAAAGACCCTCAAAGACCGAAATCGAAGGCTAGTGGCATGGCTGAATGATGGAGCGGGGGCATACCCCCCTTCGGAGGTAGGCTCCACACAATCGGCGAAAACATCACACCGCGCTGCCTCGTCGAAACCACCGGCGAAGAAATCTCGACCGACGGAAAAAGAGTCATCTCGGAGTCATTCAGCTAAAAAATCCTCGTTGAAAAAATCGTCATCTTCATCAAAAAAGTATGACAAGGAAAGGCCGAAATCCTCCTCAGGCGATCACCATAGATCGACCTCGAGTCGAGTAAAGGCAGGCCAAGTGGGGAAAAGGCGGGACCGCCTAAACCACCTACTAAGTCACCGTCGTTGACGGCGGTCCAATCATCGGCCTCCACCCTGCCACTGACGCATGTGGTATCCACCGTCCCACCGACGACGACTGCGACGGTGGCCTCGTCAACGGGGGTTCTACAGGAAGCCTGGAGGCCTGAGGTGTTTGATCCGATCCCCCCGGATACTTTATTGCAAGAACATGCTGTGT
Organism: Ambystoma mexicanum; assembly: GCF_040938575.1. Classification (NCBI taxonomy): domain Eukaryota; kingdom Metazoa; phylum Chordata; class Amphibia; order Caudata; family Ambystomatidae; genus Ambystoma; species Ambystoma mexicanum. Next base: position 1,545,837,201 of record NC_090922.1, read on the forward strand.
CGCTGTCCTCGGGGGAGGACGAGAGCGGGAGAATAGCTGGCCCGGCGGACCTCGGGCTACGAGGGGTTGACATGTCGTCGACGAGGGGATCCGGTATACCGGTATCTGCCCCTCTTCTCAATCCTCAATCTGTCTTGTCGTTGGAAATTCTGTCCACGCTTCAGTCTTTGGTACAGTCATTGGACCAGAGACTACCTCAGGTAAACCTGCCTCAGTCACCCGTCGACGAGCCATGCCCGTCCCGTCCACCGACGCACTTACGCACGCCAATCTCAGCACTGGCACACCAAGAGGAAGGTGAGCTGCCAGATTCGGAGTCTGACAGGGGAGCCATGTCGGATATCTCATCATCCCCCTCCAGGGATCCAACCTGGGAGTCAGAGGTGGAGTTAGAAACTCCAAGAAGCCCAGCTCACCCGTCCCCTCCGGACGACATTGCATCATTCCATTCTATGATGGAGAAGGCGTGTAAGGAATTTGGCTTGTCACAGGAAGAACAGAAAAAGGACTGTTTTTTGTTCGACCACATGGGTAAGAGAAGGAGGTCTGTGTTCTCTATACCAATACTAGACCACGTGTGGAAGGAGGGGTTGCAGACAATGCGTCACCCTTTTTCGGAGCCGGCAGTGAAAGGACGCCTCGAGAAAAAGTTTAAGGCTCCAGAGTCTACCCCCAAGTGTTTATCCTCCCAACCAACGCCAGAATCGGTGGTGTCGGCGGCAGCGGCGAGGAAGGCGAAGGCCCAGCACAAGTGCACGACTCCGCCTGAGAACGAAGCAAGACGCCAGGATGCCTTTGGCAAAAAAGTGCTATCCGTGGGTGCAATCACAGTAAAGGCCGCAAACTCTCTGGCTATTGTAGCCAGATACGACAGAGAAATGTGGCACAGGCTAGCGCCGTTGCTGGATCATCTTCCAGAAGAGCAGAGGAAGGCAGCGATGTTACTTGTCAGAGAGGGTGAGGAAGCTTCCAATCACGCAATAAACATCGCGGTGGACCTCGCTGAGTCAGGCTTCAAGCAAGTCAATAATGGGGTCGTATTACGACGACAGTCATGGCTGTAGTGTACCTACTTCAGACCAGAGGTACAATACAAAGTATTAGATATGCCTTTTGAGGGAGACCTTCTATTCGGAGAAAAGGTAGACGAGGCCCTAAAGGGAATGAAAGATGACTCGGACCCGGCACGTTCATTGGGGGCCCTCCAGAGCGGCCGAAGCTACAAGTCTTTTCGTCCCTTTAGAGGGGCTTCAGGTAACTCCAGATTCTCTGCGTCTGGAGACCGATCCTTTGGCAGGTCGGCTTATCCCTCCCAGGGATACAGGCGTGCTTCCCAGACGGCAAACCGACGCCGGAACTTCCAGACATCCAGGAAGAGACCATCCTATCCGTCGTCGTCGAGAGACAAAAAAAATAAAGATCAACAGTGACAGTCAACACACCGTTCTGTGGGGAGAGTGTCCGCATATGTCGACGAATGGGAACGAATAACGACGGATCAATGGGTGCTGGACACTGTAAGGAACGGACACTCTACAATTCAAGCACAGCCCTCCGCACATTCCGCCTGCGTTCACCGCTCATTCCCATCTGAGGATACTGAAACAAGAGGTAACACTCATGTTAGCAAAGGGCGTGATAGAATTAGTTCCAACATCACAGAGAGGTCAAGGAGTCTTCTCAAGATACTTTGTCGTAAAAAAGCCGAACAGCAAATGGCGTCCCATTTTAGACTTGCGCGATCTCAACAAGTCTTTAAAGAGCCTAAAATTCAAAATGCTCACTCTGCAGGAAGTAATCTGCGCCGTTCAAGAAGGGGATTTTCTAGCGTCCCTGGATTTACAAGATGCGTACTTCCATCTTCCAATGTGTCGGAAACACAGAACATTCCTGAAATTCGTAATAGGGCGGACTCACTACCGGTTCACGGTTCTTCCCTTTGGGCTCAAGACCTCCCCCAGAACGTTCACGAAATGCCTGGCCCCAGTAGCGGCATGGCTAAGGAAGCAAGGCCACCACGTATACCCATACCTCCACGACTGGCTGGTAAGGCGATCCTCCCCAGCGTCGACCAAAACAAGTTTGCAAGCCACCATGCAGCTTCTGCAACAGCTGGGATTCGCCATAAACTTCGAGAAATCCTCTCTGCGGCCATCGAGAACGTTGGTGTTCCTGGGAGCACAGTTCGAGACCCAGTTAGGGCTGGTGAAGCCTTCTCTCGACAGAACCTCAAAACTCAATCAGCTGGCGAACCGACTACGACAAACCACCAGGCTCTCAGTGAGGAAATACGTTTCGGTCCTAGGGGCCATGGCATCCTGCATCCAACTGGTGGCAAACTGTCGCCTATTCATGAGGCCAGTCCTGGAATTCCTTGCGGACCGATGGACGCAGGCCCAAGGATCGTGGTCAGACAAGATAACCATCGACGATGACAAACTGCTTCGGACCCTTCAGTGGTGGCAGAGTTCCCACAATCTGAACAACGGTGTACCCCTACAGGAACCGGAGTTTCAGCGAACCATAGTCATGGATGCGTCCCTAACCGGATGGGGAGCCCACATGGGTACCCTTCAAACGCAAGGTCGCTGGTCTCCAACGGAGTCACTCCTACACATAAATGTGTTAGAGCTCAGAGCAGTACGATGGGCCTTGAAGGCATTCCTACCACACATCAAGGGATCGCGAGTACGAGTACTGACCGACAATACGACGGCCATGTTTTATTTGAGAAAACAAGGAGGGACGCGATCAAGAACTCTTTCCATAGAGGCCCAGAAAACATGGCATTGGGCATTAAAGCATGAGATTTCCATTGTGGCTCACCATCTCCCGGGAGTGAGGAATTCGCAAGCAGATTCCCTCAGCAGAAGCATGGCCCACATACACGAATGGGAACTGGACACAGTTCAGCTGATGAAAGTGTTCGAGAAATGGGGTCACCCCCCTCTGGACGCCTTCGCGACCAAAGACAACAAGAAATGCGAGCAATTCGCAAGCAGATGGCCTCAGGAGGGTTCCATGGGGGAGGCATTCTCCTTCCCATGGACGGACATGTTCCTTTATGCTTTTCCTCCGTTCCCCCTCATACGGAGGACAGTACAGTGGATAAGCAGATACAGTTGCCGGGTAATTCTAGTGGCACTGTACTGGCCGCGGCAACCGTGGTTCTCCGACCTGCTTCACCTGTCGCTGGAACATCCAATAGCGTTTCCGAGAGTCCCTAACCTACTATCCCAGGACAAAGGCACGGTGTGGCATCACGACCTGGACAGTCTCAACCTTGCAGCCTGGCTCCTCACTTTTCAGAGTTCGGTGCTTTAGACGTTACGGTGGATTGCTAAAAAATTCTGCAAGCGGCTCGAGCCCCTTCTACTAACAAATCTTACACCTATAAGTGGAGGAGGTTCTGTGAATGGTGTCGAGGACAGCAAGGCCTACAACCGTTGACGGTGACGCCGGAACAAGTGCTACCTTACCTGCTTATCTTGGCGGAAAGTGGTTTATTCTTCACATCGATAAAGGTGCACCTGGCGGCCATCTCGAGGTTCACGAGGAAGAGACAGTTGTCTCCTCTATTCAGCGACAGACTGGTGAAACACTTCATGAGGGGTTTATTTCGAACTTTTCCCCCTGGTGAAACGTTTCCCTCCAACTTGGAGTCTCAACACAGTGTTGGCAGGCTTAATGAAACCGCCCTTTGAGCCCATGGCCACGTTGGACATGAAATTCATATCGTGGAAGTTGGCATTCTTAATTGCTATCATGTCAGCCAGGAGAATCTCGGAACTGCAAGCGCTGGTCGTAGACCCGCCATACTTGAGATTCTTTAAGGACAAGGTGGTCCTGGCAACTAATCCTACGTTCGTCCCAAAAGTTCCGACAGTGTATCACAAACACTCGTCCATTAGTCTCCCTACTTTCTTTGCGACCCCATCGTCGGCGGCAGAAAAAGCTCTTCATACCCTGGACGTTAAGAGGGCTCTGAAATTTTACCTACATCGTACACAGGAACTCAGGTCTACTCGTCAACTGTTCATCGCATATGGTCCGTCGACGAGGGGAAAAGCAATCTCTAAACAAGGATTGGCTCGATGGGTCTCATCGACGATTGCGTTTTGCCACTCCAAGGCCGGAAGGCCGCTGCAAGGGCATCCTAGAGCCCATTCTACAAGATCAACGTCGTCCACAGCAGCATTATGGGCAGGAATTCCGCTGGCAGACATATGCCAGGCTGCGGCATGGTCAGTGCCCCACACGTTTACTCGCCACTACTGCCTTCCCAGGCAGCATGCGGACGAGGTGCAGATGGGAAGAGCTGTCCTGCGCCATCTGTTTCAGTAAGGTAAGCTCCACGCTGTGGAGAGTCGATCTTCTACCTTTTGATGACAGCATACTTTATGTGCGTATCGTTATATGAGTTAACTTATTCCGCTGTATATATGCATTGAGTATTATGGTGAGGGTATTTTACATTACATTCTCACCGCCATTTCAGATGTTACTGCTATACAATCTATTCTAAGCATGTGAATCCATGAAAGATCCAATGCTGGAGAAGGGAATAGTTTCTTACCTGTAACTCCATTTCTCCAGCATTGGTATCTTTCATGGATTCACATGCGCCCGCCAGCCTCCCCGTAATGCAATGTATTTGCTTGATAAGTTTAACCCTTCCTACTTTGGAGGGGCCGAAATCTGAAGGGGATCCGCGGGGGCGGGCCTCTTATACGGGGACGGCCTACGGAGCATGCGTAGGCGGGTCCTAAAAGGACGTAGATAGGACACAAAAGTGTCAGAAGTTTTCCTATAGGAAAAGGCTATATATGTGTACCGAGGGTCCCAGTCTGATGACAGGGAATATTCTAAGCATGTGAATCCATGAAAGATACCAATGCTGGAGAAATGGAGTTACAGGTAAGAAACTATTCCCTTCAACTGGCAGGAGCGAAGAACACTGTTGCCGACTCTCTCGGCAGGGAGCTGCGCTCTTGCCATGGAAACTTGGGCAGGACCAAGTGAATCACCTGTTCAGCTGATGGGGCCATCCCCAGATCGATCTACTTGCGACATCGACGAACACCAAGTGCCGGAGTTTCGTCAGCAGGTTTCCCCAGCCGTGGAGTAATGGGGTTGCATTCTCATTCCCCTGGAATGGGCTGTTTCTGTATGTGTTCCCTCTGTTGCCGTTGCTTCTTAGACTAGTCCATCAACTCAGACGGTCTCAGTGCAGGATGATCCTCGTTGCACCGGCGTGGCCGAGGCAGATCTGGTACCTGGACCTTCTCGACATGTCCGCATCCCCTCCAGTCAAGCTTCTGGTGGTCGCAGGTCTTCTCCCCAGGAAGGAGGTGCAATTCTGCACCACGATCCAGGATTACTGAACCTGAAGGCCTGGATCCTGCAGCATTAGAGTTCGGAGGTTGCGATCTCCCAGCGGACTGCAAGGAGGTTCTTGCCAAGGCCAGGGCATTGTCTACTCTTAAATGCTACGGACATAAATGGAAGAGGTTTGCTGTTTGGTGCCGTACACAGATCGACCCTCTGCGAGTCACAGCTCCTCAAGTGCTACCATATTTGCTGTCGTTGGCCAAAGCAGCTATGGTCCATGCCTCAATCAAAGTTCATCTGGCAGCTATCTCCTGCTACACCAGATCTCACACTGTCTGGTTAAGGAGTTTGTCAAATGACTGTTTTGTTTGTTCCCGCCGGTGAAGGCCCCCAGCCCTAGTGTGTGAACTCAATGTGGTAATGACTAGGCTCATGGGCTCTCCATTTGAACCTATGCAGACAGTTCCATTGAAGTTCTTGTCGTGGAAGACCGCGTTCCTCGTGGCCATCACCTCTGCACGACGAGTGGGTGAGATTCAGGCCCTGTCCTGTAAACCACCTTATTTGACTTTTCAAGACACTAGGGTGGTGCTGAGGACGCACCCAGCCTTCATGCCCAGGGTGCTGTTGGACTTTCATCTAAACAAGCACTTGATGTTGCCTGTATTTTTTTCGACGCCTTTGTCGCTGGCTGAGAGGACTTTGCACTCACTGGATGTGGCTAGAGCGCTGAAGTTCTACGTGGGCCGCACAAAGAGTTTCCGGAAGACGTCGCAACTTTTTGGGAACCTTGGTCCTGTGAACCATGGGAAGGCCCTCTCCAAGGCTTCCATTTCCAGGTCGCCCTCCGGCTGCATCACCCATTGTCACCCGTTGGCAAACCGACCGTTGCCTGGCAGTCCAAGAGCCCATTCGACCAGAGCAATCTCTGCAACTACGGCGTTCCTGTCTGGTGTGCCCCTGCTGGACATCTGTAGGGCTGCTACATGGAGGTCGACGCACACCTTCACAAGATTCGACTGGGATTCCAGGGAGGAGTCCAGAGTCGGCCAAGCAGTGCTGCACAACCTATTCGCTTGAAGGTGAGCCTGGTGAGGAGGTAAAAGATGCTTATGTTGAGCCTTGCCACCTCCCTTGGTTGTATGTGTGTACTGCTATGTATTCTTTATTCATGAGCATGTGAATAAATGCCAGACCCCATGCTGGAGAAGGAACAGGTTACTTACCTGTAACTGTTTTTCTCCAGCATGGGTCTGGCATGGATTCACATGTGAACCCTCCCTCCTACCCCTCTGCAGCTCTTCTCTTGGTCCTACTGCCACTTTACGTGCTACCACATCTGAAGATTGCTGCCAGAGGAGGGGCTTGGGTAGAGGCAGTCATTGGCTGGGAGCAGTATGACCCAGAGCTCAGTGATTGGTTATTAGGAGAAAGACAGTTCAGAAATGAAACAAACTGATTTTTTCTTTACCGAGGATTCCCAGCCTGACGACGGAGAATATTCATGAGCATGTTAATCTGTTACGCTCACCTGGCTCCCACAGGGGCGTCGGTCGGACCCGGACAGCTGCGGTCTCCACCCATGTGATGCGTAGTGCAGCGATGACTGACTGGATCTGCCCTCCTAATCTTGTCTGCTTAACCCGTAGAAATATTCTCCTGCAAGTGGAGAGATGGATTTAGCCACTGGTGGATTCAAGTGATGGCACCCCCACAGTCCTCCTCAACTAATCACCTCCGAAATGCCCTCACAGCAATCTCACCTTAAATTCTTGAAAGATGAGCTCTCCATCCTGAGTGGATTTGCAGGGGCGCGTCAATTCCAGTTGCTTCACTGGTTTGAAGGCTCGGGAGAGTTCCGGAGAGTATTGACTCTGGGGTTCCTGGTGAGGACCAGTAAGTATTCAGTTCATAGAGTTCAATATGCCCGATGTTCGCTCTTGTTCCCCCCTTCCTTTCTTGTCTTGCAGCTGGCTCGTGAAAAGATGCTCTTGTGGCAGCTGGTGGCGCTCAGGTAAGAGTCTGTATTACCTAGCGCTGTCCGGTAAATGTTGCACGAGGAAAACCTGTTTTGTCTCTCTTTACAGATGCAGCACGTGAAAATATGGAGAGTCACAAAAGGATGCCTCTGGTGGTAAATCAGATAAGCCTATGGTGGTAAGAATTATATTTGTTGGTTCCCTCGGCTCACCTTGTGGTTTTCTTTTGTCTCCTAGGTGCTGAAGTTCGGCAAAGAAATGATGGAGGCAGCGCCAACCCGAAGGATGCTGTGAAGACTGGTGAGTATGGCGCGGCGCTGCAGCTGGAGGTGCGGCGCGTGCAGAAATGATGTTCTTTACAGGTCCGGAGACAAGATGGATCCAGAATCAGGTGTGGAATAGAAATAAGTTTGTTTTCTAACCTTGTCCCTTTCTTTCCTCTTTGTTTTAGGAGCTCCGGATTCGAGGCGGGTGTGGCAGAAGACTGGATGCAGGCTGCAGGCACGGTGAGTGTTACGCTGCTGGATGCAGAATAACACAAAGCTTGTGTTGCTGGTCGGGCGTGGTTTAAATAGCCTCAAAAGTAGTCCCAGGTAAGAAGTCCCTATAACCACACCCGAGTAAAAATTAGTCCCTTTAGAAAAATAGTCCCTTTCAGGCTTTCTTTTTGGATTGGAGTCATTTCCAGCATGATCTGCATGAGGTAAGTAATGACTATGAGCCTGGCGCCTAAGGCACCAGGACTGAACCCAGATAGCCCCTAGCCGGGGCTACTGAGGTTTTACTAAATGTCTAGATGCCTGCTTCCGGGGCTGATGGGCTTGGTCCGGATGCCTGGGGGTAGGCATCATGACAGAATCCATGCCAGACCCATGCTGGAGAACAGTTACAGGCAAGTAACTTGTACTCCTACGTCCCGTCCCCTTTCCTCCATACTTAAGGGACATCTCTCCGTCCTGTGGGACGGGACTGGAGCACTTTGTAAAAAGCATCCACATTTTTTTAAAATGTTGTCCCCCCTCTCTTTCCTGCGCGGGGCCTGGCACGCTGCTGTAAACCCGGCCACCTTGGCTCCGCCCCACGCATCGCCCATCAGTCCTTTTCTCCGCAAGATCGGGCCGGACGCACTTGTATCCTCGGAAGACTTTCTTCCCTGTTTTCCTCTCTGGCTCTCGCTAGCGTTCGTTGACTAGTCCGTCTGTCTTTTAAACTAGATTTTCCAGACTGTTCATTGTGTCACTGTCGCTTCGCGGGGGCGGATACCCGTCCTCTTTGTTTAGAGTGTTTGGGTCCCTAACACCATTGGGACTCCCTTTCGGTCCGGGCACTTCAACGTCGGTTGGAGCGGTGGGAGGAGGTGTTCGGACAAACTCCTCCATCTCATTTTCAGGCGTTCGATGAGGAGAAAAAACAACCAGTAAGTTCTTTACTTTTCAGAGCACCCCGACCGGGGCATACCTTTCCGGGTTCCTCTTGGGCCGGGAGGGGCGTTGATCGCTCTGTTAACGGGGTTCGCCCTGAGGTGCCTGTCGGGCCTAATAATTCTACCGGAGTTTTCTCCGAGGGTCTCCGTAATGGGGCCTGTGTTCACTGGAGTACGCTCCGAGGCCCCTCCTGTGGGGGCTGTTTGTAGACCCAGTTCTATTGAGTCGTGGGGTACCGGAGCTTGCTCTTAGGCCGCTCTTTCGGCTTCCCTCAAAAACAAAACCGGCGTGCGCCCCGAGGTCTTGGCTGGGCTTGAGGTTACCGAACGGATGTCCGAGGCCCGTGCCGACAAGGCTTCTAGCGGGCCTAGGTACGAGGTCCCTCATACAGAGGCTAAGGCTACCAACAGTTCTGAGGGGCCGGGCAAGGCCCTGTCGGTGAAAGCGGTTGCTCACCGTTCCCGCTCTTGTGGTGACACCAGACTGTTGAGGGGGCAAAGAAGAAAGCTTCTTCTTTTACCGGCAGTGCCGAGGCCCTTCCTTCGAAGGCTCAGTTGGCGGTTGATATGTTGCAGAAACATTCCAGGCCTCATAGTACCGGCTCTGCCGAGGTGCCTTACGTTAAGGCTAAAATTAAGACCCCTGACCCATCGACGGGGACCCCTGCCTCACTTCCTCACGTGTCGCAGTTCCCCTCAGATGAGGACAAAATGGTAGCCGTTCCCGCCACCAACACGGCGGCCATTTTAGGTACTACCCCTACAACTACGCCATTGGCCCCTGGTGTAGGGTTCGGTCCTCTGGGTGATCCTAAGGTCCCTTGTGTGCATCCTTACCGGCCGGTTTATGATTGGAACGCCCGGATGCCTCTTCCGCACAATGTTTCGTTGCCCGCAGGGGCGGCTCCCTTGATTTATGTGGATACGTCGGCAGAGGGGCCGGTGTGGCACCTTTCCCCGTTACGTCCCTGGATTTGTCCACCTCATGAGGCCTCCTCAGGTTCCAAAACAATCTCCTGAGGACGCCTTTTTCAGTAAATTTCAAGCGCTTATGCGCACCGACCCCATGAGGGAATATTTCAAAGGGCTTTTCAAGGAGATATGTCCACCTGCGCCTCCGGCTCCACCCGTTCCGGCGGTGGTCCCGCCGGCACCTCCCTTGCCCATGGCGCCACCCCCTGCGCTTCCGCCTTTGCCACCATTGTCCCCAGTGGACAAGGCAGTGCCTGACACGGCTCAGCAGGATCCTGACCTGTCAGATGACCCTCAAGGCAATCAGGACAACGAGGACCTTCCCCGCTCTATCAGAGCCTTTCATGACCGGGTACTGGACATGAGTTTCTTAGATGTTCCTGTGCCCGAGGCACCCGCTCTGCAGGAGGGTGTGCTTTCTGGGGCGTTCACCTTGTCTCCTTTGGAGCGTACCGGCCTGTTCTTGCAGAAGGACGTTCTGGCCGAGGTCCGAAGAGTTGGGAAAAGCCACACTCGGGACTTTTTGTCAATAAAAAAATTGACGCGAGGTACAGGCTGCATTCTTCGGAAGAAGTGGCCTTGTCGTCTTGTCCGACTCCCTCCTCCACAGTGGTGCCTGCAGCTACGTTGCAATCCAGGCCTGCAGCATCCTCCTCCGCGACGGCTACTCAGATCTTGGGAAAGGAGGACAAGCTCCTGGACTCCCTAGGGAGGAAAGTCTTTGCCAGTTCGGCCTTACAGCTCAGGCAGGCCGATGCAGAATTGATTTTGGCGGGAGCTAACATGCAGATGTGGAAAGGTCTGTCGGAGTTTGACGAGCACATTCCGGTCGAGAAGTTGGAAGATTTCAGAGGGGGCCTTTCCGATGCCAGGGTCTTGGCCCAGAATCTCTTGGAGGCTGCGGCTCATCACGTAGACACCTCTGCTCGGGGCCTTATGCTTGGGGTTGATACCTCGTGGCAAGCGTGGCTGCATGCCACTAAGATTTCGAAGGAAGTGCAAGACAAGGTTCTGGACCTGCCATTCGATGGTAAGGAGCTTTTTCACTCTTCTACTGATGTAGAGCTCACCAAAACCAAAGATAGCACTCAGATGGTGAAATCATTGTCTGTTCTGGTTAAAGCCCCTTTCAAGTCTCAAGGCCCTTGTCGCAAAGTCGATCTTCCTCTGGTTTTAGGGGCTTCCTCGACCGCATATCTCAGAGTGGATACTCCTGTGGGGAATAACCGCTGTAGACAACCGCGTACACGGTTTTTCTCCCGCTCCTCAGCCTCCTCATCAGGTTCAGGTGGCACTGCCACCGATAAGCCTGCCAAATGAGGGTTTTCCGCGCTCGCACGAGACCCCAGTGGGAGGACGCATTGCGTCTCATTGGGAGGCGTGGCAGACCATCACAGAAGACAGATGGGTCTTGTCAGTCGCTCGAGCGGGCACCCGCTTACCTTTACCCTCTACCCCACCCCTCAACCCTCCTTTTCAGCTGTCGGGCTCCCCCTCCCTCAAGGCTGAGGTTCAGAAACGTCTGCACCTCAGAGCTGTGGAACCCGTTCCCCTTGGGGAGCGAGGGCAGGGTTTTTACTCCCGGCTGTTTACGGTGCCCAAACCCAACCAGGCTGACCTGCGCACCATCCTAGACATTTCCCAGTTCAATCTTTTCCTACCCCAAGATAAATTCAAGATGATCACGCCCGGCCAGATTTGCTCCTCTTTGCAAATGGGCGATTGGCTCAGCGTGGTGGATCTTCAGGATGCGTACATGCATATCCTGATTTGGAATCCACACAGATACCTCCGCTTCTCTTTGTGAGAGGAGCACTTCCAGTTTCGGGTGCTTCCTTTTGGCCTCAGTTGGCAGCAGCGGGCAACCTCCAGTCTCTCCTTCAGCTCCTGTTCCATCTTGGGCTGTTGGTGAACTAGCGGAAATCCTCCATGACGGTCTCACAGGACCTGACTTTCCTGGGTTTTCGTTGGAACACGATCGACTGCAGAGTGTATCTGACCGGGGACAGAATGGCAGATCTGTTGGCCACGTATCAGATGTTTGCGCAGTGTGAGAACATGTTGGCTTGGTGGTTCCAGAGGCTTCTGGGCCTCATGGCCTTGTGTGTACTGGCTCTTCCTCTTGCTCGTCTCAAAATGAGACGGACCCAGACGGCTCTTCGGAGTTCCTGGCGTCAGGCTGTGGACCCGGATTCCAAACGGATAATGATTCTGGATTCCATGAGTGGACCTGGACTGGTGGTCGTCTCTCAGCAACCTGTCAGTGGGTGCGGGGTTTCAGGACCCAGCCCCCATGGTGACGATCACGACTGACTTCTCCCTTTTGGGTGGGGGGCGACGTTGGATCTTCTTCAGGTCTCAGACCTCTGGTCGCCTCAGGACAAGCTCCTGCACATAAATCATTTGGAGCTTCTGGCGATCTTTCTGGCGCTCAAGGCGTTTAGACCGCTCATTGTCAAAAAGGTGGTCCACATAAGAACGGACAATGGTTTCAATGTATTACATAAACAAGCAAGGGGGAACGAAGTCTCCCCCCCTCGTGGACCTGTCCATCCAGATTTGGGAGTGGCCCGTGATTCATGGGGGTCTGGCTGCTTGCAGTGCACATCCCGGGCCAGCTGAATGTCACTGCGGATGCCCTCAGCCGGCGGACAATGTGCTACGAGTGGGAGTTGAAGATGGAGATCCTCTCATGGATTTTCTCGCGTTGGGGCACACCGGAGGTGGACCTCTTCGCCACAGCGGTAAACAAGAAGCTTCCTCAGTACGCCTCCAGAGTGGAGCTGGGAGCCTCCTCTCTCAGGGACGCTCTCGAGATTCCATGGCACAACAGGAGGACTTACGCCTTCCCACCTCTTCCCCTAGTTCATCGAGCAATTTGGAAGTTGAAGAGCTCTGTCAACTGTTCTCTTCTACTGATAGCTCTGTGGTGGCCGGCCAGGTTTTGGTTTTCAGAACTTCAACACCTGTCGGTGTGTCCGCCGATCAGGTTACCAGTAACTCCCGATCTTCTTCACCAAGGGGAACAACAGATGTGGCACCCCTTCCCACAATCGCTCAACTTGGTGGCATGGTGCCCGAGTTCAAGTCTCTAGAGCGTTTGGGCTTGTCTGCGGATAACATGCGCATTATCCAGGCAGCCAGGAAACCCTCGACCAGATCCCAATACAAGAGTAAATGGCTCAGGTTCTGTCATTGGTGTTTGGAGAAAGAATCGGACCCGAGGGTGGCAACGATTGACACGGTGCTGTCCTTCGTATCCTCCCTAGCAGAGTCAGGGGTTTATGTTCTGTCTTGCAGGACTTATCTCTTTTGCTGGCTTGACACTCATTCCCCTCCGGTTCGTAGTCCGCACCCACCTTGGGACCTAAATGTAGTCCTGACGGCGCTGTGCCATAAACCCTTTGAGCCAATGGCTACGGTTGACCTCAAGTACGTGTCCTGGAAGGTCTCCTTTCTGGTCGCTGTTACATCAGCGAGGAGAGTGGGTGAGCTCCAGGCATTGTCGGTGGAGCATCCTTTCTTGGTCTTTCACAGGACGAACCCAGCTTTCCTACCAAAGGAAGTGACCGAATTCCATCTGAATAAGTCAATTTTCCTTCCGGTCTTTTTTCCGAACCCTGCCTCGGAGGCGGAAAGGGTTCTACACTGCCTGGATGTCTGAAGAGCTCTTAAGTTCTACCTGGACAGGACTTCCGAGCTTCGGAGTTCTTCCCAACTTTTTGTGACCTTCGGTAACCCTCAGGGCAGGCAGGCGTCTAAGGCATCTATTTCCAGATGGATTGCTGCCTGTATCTCGGAGTCTTTCACCGTCCAAAAGCTGAAACCTCCTAAAGGTATCCATGCACACATGGTGCGGGGCAAGGCAGCCACAGTTGCTTTTCAGAAGTATGTTTCCTGGGAGTCCATCGCTAAAGCGGCTACTTGGGCCTTCCCATCTGCTTTCTGTAAGCATTACTGCCTCGAAATGAGCTCTAGAGCTGACGCTCAGTTTGGCCAGGCTGTGCTGAAGAACCTGTTTCAGTAAGGGGTATTTCCATCCACCCATAGTTCCTGTAAGGAGTGCTTGGGAATCTCCCATAAGTATGGAGGAAAGGGGATGGGACGTGACGCAGGAGTATTACCAGGTTACTCACCGTAGTGACCACCTTACTCCAAGTCCATAGTCCCCTTTCCTCCATACGAACGCCCGCCGTCCCATCTAATAAGGTTCCTCTGTTATTACTAATGGGTCTTTGACCCTGCGAGGACTGATGGGCGATGCGTGGGGCGGAGCCAAGGTGGGCGGGGTTACAGCCGCGTGCCGGGCCCCGCGCAGGAAAGAGAGGATGGACAAAATTTTGAAAAAGATTTGGATGCTTTTCACAAAGTGCTCCGGTCCCGTCCCACAGGACAGAGATGTCCCATAAGTATGGAGGAAAGGGGACTGTGGGCTAGGAGTAAGGTGGTCACTACGGTGAGTAACCTGGTAATTCCTTTTTAAAGCTTCATAGCATGATGCTGTATGTACATTACTTGGGAAGCCAAAGTATTGGTCAATGCATTTCGGACTGCAAGTCCTTTGTCGTGGCTGATGCTTGAAAAAACACTCTTACCAGTACATTTGTAAAACATTTATAAGACAAATTATATATGTATGCCACTTAAAATATCATCATATCTACATACCTTTCTTCTGATTGGTGCCCAGGGAGAAGAGCGAGAAGTGTGATGCCTCAGCCTGGACCGGACCTCTAAAAATGCCTTCACGTCCTTACTGCTACCCATTTATGGTATGCTTAAAGGATTCCCAGTCTTATGACTGGGGATTATTCTGAGCATGTCGATCTATGAAAGCTTCCAACGCTTTCACTGATTATCATGCGACCAGGAACTCTGGAATACCACTGTTACAGGTAAGCATGATGTACTTAGCATACTGGCTATAGATGTCTGCTGGCTTGTCCTGTTTGATACCTCCGTTTGATTTTATAGAACATATGGTACATTTGTCCACATTTGTACATACATAGAGATTCAGTGCTTTGCCCTGGAATTGTTTATATCTACTCTCAATGGGAAATCCCACTTTGTTCAGATGGAGTCATAAGCATAGTACATACCACTGCTTACGCTGCGACATGAGCCTCCCATAAATTGTGATGAGCCTTGATTCGAAGCCATTATCTAATTTGGTATCTATATGGAGCCACTGCTTGACTTGGCCGAGCGAGTGTTTCTATTTGTTAGTATTCTGATATTACTCCGCTATATCTTTGTGTGTCATCGGGGGTAAACAGAACGCGTGAGGCGCTGTGTGGGTACTATGGAAACTGAATTTATTTAGACTTTCTTAGAATAACATAAACATAAGTCTTATTTGTAAAGCGCATGTTCACCCCCGAAGGTGCATCTTGGCGCTAAAAATAAATGTTTATTGTTACACAACTTAATGGTACTCATTTTATTGACCTAAGAAGGATGAAGGGCTGAGTGGACCTGCCGGGATTCATACCTGTGACCATGAGGTCAAACGCAGGTCCCTGTAGTGGATGCATCATTCCACTGAGCCACAGACCCGGCTCAAAGACTGATTTACTTCTAGCACTTCACTCTGTTCAGTCCTGGTGATTGAGCACTTGGATGATTTCATACAGCCTTTGCGACTTGGCAGAGCGCTTTCTCTCCATGCGGTGTAGTAGGACAAACACCAAGTCTCCAGTGCTTAAACATTCTTCATGTACTTGCCAGTCTTGCATGCATTACTGCCTTTCCTGAGACCAACTCGAAACGTCTGCGGATTGAGAGGCGTCTGATGGTCCTCAACTGCTCCTGGGTTTTTCTCCAGACACACCTTGATCGTCTCCTCCCTTACAGCCTTCCTTCAGACGGGATTCTGGATACTGGGGGGGAGGGAATTGGCTTATGGATACTGTAAGGAAAGTGCATTCTTCAATAATGAACACCGCCTCTGATTGTTTAGGTGTGTTTTATTTCTATTTGTTTATGGGTTACAGGTACAAGAGGAAGTTAATGTAGGTCCGGAGGAAACATCTACCATCCCCCGTGTCCCCTCTCCAACTGTCATTTCCCGGAACCCTCACACCATCCACATTCTATCCATACCTTAGATTCCAGCATGAATGACATCACATTACAGGAACACTGTGACGCTTATACCCACACCACACACAGGGAAAATGTGTAGACAAATCACTACATATCTCCCCCTCATACAATATTGCAATAACTAGAAAGTCAACTATATGTCACCCCAAAAATCTACTCAACCTAAAGTCTGAACTCCAAAAGCTTCCTGTCACCACAAGTAGTGACACTAACGCACAAAATCACCTCACAACTGCGGGCCCTGCAGCTAACCACAAACAAAGGGTACCAGCCCCTCACTAAAACATCTGTCTAAACCATCCACCTCCTACTACCCCAACTGCTATGATTCCCTAATACTCCAAAAGCGCACCTCAACTTGCTAAAGAAAACAACTCTTCACAAGTCAAGGAACCCACTCAGATTCCCAGTAATTTAACGTGATCCCAAGGACAGGAGATGGAGAAGGCAATTTCAAATGTCCAAACTTCTAACCCCTTCTCCCGCTATGTCTAGAGAAACACCCCAATGTACTCCTAGAATGTCCTACATTCCATGAACTGAACTCTAAAAGGAATCTAATCTATTTCCTATATGCCCACAGCCAAACTCCTGTTTCCAATCACATAAAATGGGATTGTCTTTAAATCCCCCACCGTGGCATGAGCCGGATTTTTCAGATCCCTACACCATTACCTGGGATCAACTTATAACCTTAAGTTCCCCTCTGTGGCATCAGCCGGATTTCCCAAATCCCTACACTAGAACATGGGCTGAACTTATCCTCAAGTTCACCTCAGTGGCCGGAGGTGGATTTCCAAAATCCCTTTTATGATAACATGGGCTGGATTTAATTCCTTAAATCCACCTCCCAGGCTGCAGCCGGATTCACAAAATCCCATTTACTATAACATGGGCTGATTCCTTAAAACCCATGAGGTTAGAGTACTTAACCTCTTAAAAATAAACGCTCCTAACCATAACTCAACAAAACATTTTGTAACAAGTCCATAACTATTCAACTCCACAAAATCACTCTCCGTTCCCTTACAATTCTTTTTAAAACACTTTTTGGGAGTGCGCTTCCGGTATTCCCTTACTTGTCATTCAAATCATACAAAATAATATCTTTAGTTGTTTCATATCTTTGTTTATTGTCAAGCATATGATTTTCTCCTTCAATTGTTAAACTATATTGTCTCTCCACGTGTTTCTCCACCCCCAATATGCGTGGTTCATCAGGAGAGTTTCTAATTCAGAAAAGGGAAAAAAAAATGAAACCTTTTTAACTTTTTTTGATACAACAAACTAGTGGTGGTGAAAAAACACACCTTACATTCATCTATCTAACATACTCACCAATTTTTAAAGATTTTGTGTTAATTTCGATTTTTAACTCATAAATTATTTCTTAATCCATGAAGAAAAATGATTGTAATTCCTTTTCCATCTTCTAAGTGTAGTATTTTTTAAAAAATCTGTAAAAAACAGAAGTATCACAAAGTTTTAGGCTATAACTAAAGATCTGTTATCCTTTAATTCAGGGATCATAATATGTATCTTATCATGGTCTCCTTATTAAAAAAATGTTACCTTGCTGTCCAGGTGCGATTGCCTGTAGTCCTTCTTAATCCGTGCTACTCAAAGAGTGAGTGAATTCTTTCAATTTATATTCGCGGGCCCGCTACGCGTAACGTCATCGCGCCACGCGATGACATCACGCGCTACGTTGCGCGATGACATCACACGCATTACCTGAGCGTCTGGCGGCCATCTTGGCTTCTAATTTATACCGTGTGTTTCACATAGTTCGAACACACTATTGGAATTCATGAGGCTAAATCTAATTCAAATTGCATGTATTTTCTTAGATGTTATATGATTATAACCCTAAACTATTAGGTGTTAATTATGAGAAAAGATGTTTTTTAATTTAAGTCCCCAAAAAGGATGAAATACCCCACAAAACATTTGTCCTCGGAAGAGTGGGAAGCATTCAGGGTCAAAATGATGGTTTTTGAGAAAGCAAAGCCTTGGTCCACACCTTCTTCGGAAGCCGCACGGGAGCGTCATCGCTCCGACACTCGTGCGCCCTCAAGCCTGGGTGATCGAAAAAGGAAGGATAGAGGACCTTCCAGGACGCTGAGCGAAAAGGACCACATGAGTGGAGTCGACCGCTCGAGGTCACCGACGCCGTCCGAGACCCAACGCAACTCGAAGGGCAAATCTTCAGAGCGCCTTGATGCCCTCGAAGCAGGCTCCATCGACGACCGCTATTTCATCGACGCCTTTGTCGGCCCCGAAGCCCTCGGCGCCAAAGGCTCCAGCCAAGCCAGGCCAGCCAGAAAAAGGGAAAGACAGGGTTACAAGACCTGTACCCTCAGAGCCCTGTAATACACCTCTTCCTCCTCCTCTCCCAGAGAAGGTTTTCAAGCCTCTCCCTAGGAAGGAGTTTTTCAAGTCCCTCAATTTTTGAGGAACAGGAACGATCTGATAAGAATGTACCTTTTGGGCTAGAATATGGCACCCGAAATGTCCCAGAATGCCTGATTTCAGAAGAAAGCAGAATGAGGGACTTGGTGGAATCATTACACAATGCAAGTGGCATTGACACATCTCGTGAAAATGACTTTGGCAGACCAGAACCAGGAGAGCATGCCAGTCCATCATACCGTCATTAAATGACGAAGGTAGTAGATTACTTAGGATGGGCTAGACCATCAGCCAAATTCATCCAGGATGATTTGTCAGATATATTGGACCATGGTCCCACCGAAGATCCAGTACTACCCTTTCATGTAGCTCTGCAAAATAGGGTAGCCAAGAATTGGGAAACTCCGGATTCTATTCCTCCGGTAAATAAATCCCTTACCTCAAAATACCGCCCTGCCAGTAGCGACCCCGGCTATCTGTCCAAACATCCCACTCCCGAAAGTCTGGTCATACAGGCAGCCACAGCTTCTAGCAAACTTGCGTACCCTTCTATCCCTCCAGACAGGGACGATGAGCGTGTGGATGGCTGGGCACGAAAGGTATTTTCAGCTGGGAGTATGGCTTTAAAATCTGCCAACTCCACATGTGCCTTGGCAAAGTTTTCGTACACTCTGTGGGAGTGCATCGCAATGGCGGCGGAGCACATACCAGAAGGGGACGAAAGGCAAGGGTTCCTAGCCATCGTTGGAGATGGAAAGGAAGCCATGCAGGAATCCCTTCAATCTGGATTGGACACTGCGGATAGTGTAAGCAGGTCAATGGGCACTAGCACGGTAATGCACAGATTTGCGTGGTTACGGAGGTCGGGTTTCGCACCAGACGTACAGAACCGCTTTCTGAACATGCCCTTTGACGGGTCTCACCTTTTTGGCAGCAAGGCTGACTAGAGCCTTGAGAGGTTGCAGACCTCAAAAGCAGCTGCCAAATCTTTAGGGGCTGCTATTAGGCAACCTCAGCCTTTTCGTGCGCCAGGACGATCGTGGAGGGGACGATCCTATCGTTACTACTCGTATGGAAAGGCGAGAGGAATTGCCAGTCGAAGGGGCCAGAGAAAGGCCACTCGCGGTGGACTAGCAAAACGTGCAAAGCCAGCTCCAGCTGCAGCCTCTTTGCCATCAGCGGCTGCAACAACCGCCACAAAATCACTTTGAGGACTTGCATCACAAGACACCTGTAGGAGGCAGGCTGTCACAGCATCTGCAAGAATGGCGAGCCATTACTTGAGATGTTTGGGCTCTAGAAATAATAGTCCAAGGTTACTCTCTTCCTTTTCTAACGCAACCTCAAAGCAATCCACCAGGGAGACACCCTTTGAAGTTTTCAGACCCGCTCCTAGAGCAGGAAGTTCTAACCCTGCTGGAGAAAGGTGCTATAGAACCAGTACCTGCAGCGGAGAAGAACAAGGGATGGTACTCCCCGTATTTTTTATCCCCAACAAGGACAGAGGACTAAGACCCATCTTGGACTTAAGAAACTTGAACAAGTTCCTCAGGAACAGGACAAGTTCAAGATGGTTACCCTTTCTCAGGTCCTTCAGGCCCTTTGACTTCAGGACTGGTTGGTGTCATTGGACTTCCAGGATGCTTAGTTTCACGTGCCGATTCATCTCAAGCACAGAAAATACATGAGGTTTGTAGTTAGCGACTCACAGTATCGGTTTTGAGTCCTGCCATTCAGATTGACCTCCGCCTCGAGGGTCTTCACCAAGTTAATGGTAGTGGTGGCGGCGCACCTCAGGAGAGGGGGGGTTCACGTCTACCCCTACCTGGATGATTGGTTGATCAGGGTAGGTCCTGCCAAACAAGCACTGGATCATCTGAAAGTAACCTGCCACTTCGTCCCCAGACTGGGCTTCTCCCTAAATGTCAAGAAGTCTCAAATGACACCTTCCCAACAGCTCCAGTACATAGGAGCTGTATTAGACACATCCTTGGGGAAAGAGCTTGCCTCCCAAGTCGAGGGCTCAAGACATTCTTCAGATGGTTTCCAAATTCCAAAATGCCCAAAATCTCCAGGCCTATGACTTCTTAAGGTTGCTCGACCTCATGGCATCCTGCATCTTCCTGGTGCCAGAGGCACGTTTGAGGATGAGAACCCTTCAATGGGCTCTAAAGACTGGTCCCAGTTCTCAGGTCAAATGACGGATCTTCTCCAGATTCCGAACAAGGTTCGACAAGATCTTCTATGGTGGACTTGTACAGAGAACATCCTAAAAGGAGAACATTTTTGGCAACCATGGCCAGAGATCACAGTAGTGAAGGACGCCTCACCCATGGGGTGGGGAGCTCATGCCAACGATCTGACAATCAGCGGTCGTTGGTCTCCATCGGAGTCCAAACTACACATCAACCTTTTAGAGCTGAGAGCAATCAGACTAGCGCTGAAAGCTTTCCTGCCATCTGTCAGGGGAAAAAATGTCCTGATAATGACGGACAACACAGTGGCCATGCATTATCTAAACAAAAGAGGTGGTGTAGGGTCACTACCTCTGTGCAGAGAGGCAATGCAGCTCTGGTATTGGGCAATTCAGGAAGGAATCTCTAACAGCTGTTCATCTAGCCGGGGAGGATAATATGACGGCAGATGCTCTGAGCAGGGAGAGCAGTGTCCCTTGAATGGGAACTGGCTCAGGAAGTCATTCAAGAGATCTTTGCCCTTTGGGGAACCCCTCAAGTAGACCTATTTGCGACCGGAATCAACCGGAAGTGCGAAAGGTATTGCTCAAGGGAATTTCCCCTGGGAGACGCGTTCGTGGTGGAGTGGAATTTCCCACTATTGTACGCGTCCCCTCTGATTCCCATCATTCCTCAGGTCATCAGGAGACTGAGATGGTCCGGGAACCGCATGATCCCAATTGCCCCGGATTGTGCCAGGAGAACGTGGTACTCCGACCTTCTAGACATGTCCATCTGTCCCCCAGTACGTCGTCTTCAGAGTGGACCTTCTCTCACAAATGGAGGGTCGGGTTCTCCATCCAGAGGTCAAAACTCTCAACCTTCACGCTTGGTATCTGAAAGGCTGAGATACAAGGATTGGGACCTTCCAGATGATGTCATGGAGGTGTTGCTTTCGGCAAGAAGGCCAGCAACAAAATCTCTATACCGTTTCCATTCGAGGAAGTTTTGCAACTGGTGCAGAGAAAAGAATGTCGATCCTTTTCTATGTTCGATTCTGGAAGTATTGTCCTTCCTCCTATCCCTAGCGCATAGAGGTCTAAATGTTGGTACCATTAAAGGTTATCTTTCAGCGCTTTCCATCTTCAAGCGCTCGTCGGAAGAATGTTCCTATTTCAAAATTCCTTTGGTAGTGCAATTCTTAAAGGGACTCACTAATGGGTTTCCCCCTTACCCATTCCAAGTGCCAATTTGGGGTCTCAATCTGGTTCTAAAATTCTTAATGTGTGCTCCTTTTGAGCCTTTGAAAACTTGTCCATTAAGATAACTGACATGGAAAACTGCTTTCCTAGTTGCTTTAACATCTGCAAGAAGAGTGAGCGAATTGCAGGCACTGTCTTCTGGGCCACCCTATACTGTGTTCCATAAGGACAGAGTTGTGTTGAGGGTTACCACAAGCGCCACGCGGAGGTAGAGGCAGCAGACCCCCATGGGAGCGTGAGGCCCGCATAACCATGACAGAGCCTGCGGCTGCCTGCTAATTCCGCCGCGAGCTCCGGGCACCGCTACCTCGCGGCCCGCTGGACCTTGGCAACTGCCTCGAAACTGGGGGCCACCAGTAACCACACCTGGTAGCAACGGACACAAGGACTGAGCTCTGTGAAACAATCCGCCATCCGATCCACCGGTGTGATCACAGAAAAACAGCTCTTCCTCCCAGGGGTAACGGCCCATGCCCATTGTAACCCTGCAGTAACCTCGTGCATATGAGACCCCCATATAAATGGATTGAGTAGACCAAGGCCCTGCTGTCTCCTGAACCGAAACACTGCACTGGCTACTGACAACAGCAAGCACAGTGCACGCCATACAAGAAGGACCTGATTCCAATCACGCAGCCCTCCCTCTGATCCCTCAAGGAAAATAAAGGCACAGCGCCCGCCACTATCCTAGGGGAAACCACCCATCGACCAATAGACAACACAACACCAGTACCACACCCGATTTCTCCAGGAGCGACCAACACAAACGCAAGCGGGGCGAGGGTCGCGGGGGCATGACGAAAATTCTAAAGATACCACTCCAATTCGCAGGCACAGAAAGCCCTGAGCAATCCAACTTATAACGACGGTGGAATCCGACACCCCGGCACTCCCCATACTATAGAGAACCTGCAGCGGTGCCCTCATCTAAGGTGATCAGCCAACCCCCTGCTTACGCCTCCACAAATAGTATGCTCCACTGATGCCAAGGCCTTCAACAGGTAGACAATATAGCTACCACAAAAGAATCCCAGCACCACTGATCACAATACCTGCAGCGCCAACACCTCAACTAACAGTCGGGAAGGTGCCATCACCAACAAGCCTCACACCCCCTACTCTCCCCCCCCACCACCCACCGTCTTCTCCACAGCAGGGCACCCAACTGGGACCAGGCCAATCCAAATAAAGGCCTACATCTCCTCGTTCCCCAGGCCGGCAAGAGCTGTGGCCCCTGCAACTCATCATGGGAAAATCATGGGAAAATCTGATAAGTCCCAACGGAAACTAAATGTTGAGCCTGAAACCTCAAAGAAAACCTTTAGACCCAGTAGCCGACCAGAATCCTAAATGAAAGATGCGATTCAGGAGTAAGAACCCCCTCAAACCATGGACATATGAGAGATCCTTTTCGACCTGAAAGTCGGAATTGGCAACATCGACAGCAAACTCGATGCACTGTCTTCCAAGGTTGACCAACTACAGCATCGCCTAGACAAGCACGGAGACAGGCTGGACTCAGTGGAACAAAGAGTCTCCGATATTGACAACAATACTGTAGCGCTAACGGCGAGAGTGGCGGCATTGGAAGGACAGATGAAAGTAGCAAGAATGAGGACCACGAAGAGCGCTCCCGCCGCAATAATAGAAGACTGGTCGGGGTTAGAGAACAGCAGCTTCAGATGAAAATGGAGGGCCATGTCGATAAAATATGCAGAGAACTGTTTGGGGCAACAGCGCTATTGCAACTGTTCATCGTAGAGAGAGCCAACAGGATCCCGACCACCAGACTCATTCCGGGGGCCGCTCCGCGACCAATCATTGCTAAACTTCTGAATTACAAAGACCAAGACACGATCCTGAGGCTTGCTAGAGCTAAGGGAGAACTCCAGTACAATGGTGATAACGTCCAGACTTTTCCCCCAACCTTCTAGGCACAAAGGAGGTCTGTAGACGTCAAACGCTGTTTACAAGGCAACCAAATGACCTACTTGATGCTTTTTCCCGCAAAACTATGTGTTCAGCAAGACGGGAAAGTCCAATTCTTCAACTCACTAGAGGAAGCGAACTCCTTCCTGGATAGAATCGGATACAAACCCCCCAATAACAATCCGGGGCCCCCGCAAAGAGACCGAGAGAGAAGAAAGCCACCGTGAAGACGGAAACAATTGACTTGGTCAGGCGCTACATGAGCCGGCACCAATACAAGAGAACCACAACACTTTAATGTTAAGGGAGCCTCCAATATTGGGAGGACACTAGCGCCCCAGGCGCAGCACTGTTAATGCTACCACACATAGGGAGGGTTAAAAGGTCAGGCAAGTTAGGAGATGCCCGCGCAAGGGAGGGTCTGTACGAACTGTTAAGGGAACGTGCCCGCCGGAGCCCCACTCCACCCTGCACCACCCCACCCCCAGTCTCACCGAGATCCATCTCCTCGTTGCACCAATACGAAGGAACCAACCGCTCGTCTCATATTATCTCAACGCCACCACCAGAACCCGCTGATTGGACTACGAAAGACAGTCCTAAATAAGAAGAGTATGTCAATCTCCCGTCAAACGCACAGAATCCTGTAATACCTCAAGAGACCCAGTTGATGTGGCCTTGATACAAGAAACTCACCTTCTCCTGGGAACTGAAAACCGTTGGGCTTGGGACTGAGGCTGCCAGAGGAACTTCTCGTCATACTCGTCTTATGCCAGAGGGGTTGCCATCCTCATATACAAAAAATCAATTTGCAATCTGATGAAGTCGGAGAGGCACACCGAGGGCAGAGCACTCCTAGTGAGGGGTATCCTCGCAGGGAAGGAGGTTGTTCTCGTAAACTCTTATGCCCCCAACGTCGACAGAGCGAACAACTTCAACTGGGTACTGTCGCATCTTGAGGGGACGGATCCACAACGATCTGGGGAGGCAATCTGAATATACATTTAGACCCCCAGAAAGATAACTCGCAAAGCTCAACCACTCGACCTTCCAAAGCAAGCCTACAGGTCCAGTAAATCTGCAGAGCCTATGACCTGGTAGATATGTGGAGACACAAACTGGGATGCACGCGAATACACATTTCACGCTGCAGTCCACAACACCAGCTCGCGTATTGACTATCCCGTCAAAGCCCGCTCCAATGGTGGGCATGCCAAATCCTTCCTAAAACCTCCGACCACCCTACGACCACGCTCGAATGCAATCTCCCCAACGTTAGACATGGCACACCCCACTGGCGATTTAAACCGAGATCACTACTAGACCAAGTGTTTGCAAAGGAGCTACGCGATGAAATCACAACGTTCTTGGACATCAACCAGGACACAGTCGTATCGACAGGTACATTCTGGGAAACACTAAAGTGTTACATCAGAGGGGTGTGCATCGCAAAAGATAACGGAATACTGAAGTTGATCAGGAGAGAACTGCCCGCTAGTGAGGACCATCTGAAGGGACTTTAACTCCAGTGCTCCACGTACCCAAGCGGAGCTCAAGGAGGAACTACTGAAGTTTAGAGCCACAGCAGAGCGGGAGCTGAAATTCCTAGGAAGTGTACACCAGAATCCGCCAATATGGAGAGGGTCAAAAACCTGGAGCCCTCCTAGCCCACCTGATAGCTGCAGGTAGAAAACCCACCCTGGTGGAAAGAGTGCGCACCTCACGGGGCACACTGGTACACACAGAGGAAGAAATCGCTAATGAATTTTGTGGTTTTTATCAAGAACTATAAAGTTCTAAACACAACACAGATCCTGAGAATCTACAACGTTACTCACACGATACAGAGCTCTACAGGGTGAAGGATGAACTTCAAGGACCACTAAACGAACCCATCACAACGGAGGAAATCCTACAAGCTATAAAAAGTCTCCCCAATACCAATGCCCCAGGCCTGACTGCCTAACAGGTGAATTTTACAAAGCCTTTGCTACCACACTAGCTCCTCTTGAGTGTGTACGAAGAGGCGTTGGAGTCCAAGGTCCTTCCACCGACCCTTCGAGAGGCCAATGTGATCCTCCTGCATAAAACAGGCAAACCTCCCAAAGACTGTGCTTCATACAGACCAATCTCACTAATCAATCTCAACAACAAGATACTGCCAAAAATCCTTAGTGCTAAATTGCTTCCCCTGATGGCTGGTCTGGTACTTGCTGACCAGGCAGGTTTTGTCCCCTTGCGGAACACATTTGGTATTAGAAGATTGTTTGGAGTCAAGAGGCACTTGACCCTACACATCAACGGATCCCGGTCCTACTCGATGCAGAAAAGGCCTTCGACTCTGAGTGGCCTTTTTGAAGGGATTGTGTCCTCCGACGTATTCCTTATCTTTGATAGATCATCCCCCAGCTTGCTGGCCTTGGAAACATTTTTCAGTAGAGGGCTTGAGTGGCGCGTCGACGTCCCTCGAACCGATGTACCTCGACAGCCTCCGTATCGGCGCCGACGTCATCGCACGTATAAATACCCGCGCAGCGTCCATTGCTCAGTTCCGTTTTTCCGCACTTCATGGGGCCTCGGAATATCGTTGCTCAGTTCAGTCAAATATACTTAATTATTCCTCATGAATACCGATTCGTACTCGATGGCTTCCTCACTGGAACCGAAAATTCCACGGTCCGGCTTCAAAAAATGTCGAGACTGTGGAAAGAAAATGTCGTTTATGGATCCTCACAAGATCTGTTTGTGGTGCCTGGGAATCGAGCACCATTGCTCGGAGTGCGAGGACTGCATGGCCATGACGGCGAAAGTCTTGAAGGAGCGTAAGGGGAAGCTCGAGAGAGGTATGGCAGTTAAAACTTCTTCGAAAGTTTCCTTGGCGGAGTCGAGACATTCGTCTCCTCGCCATCACAAAAGACATTCTCGTTCTAGGTCTCAAAGCAGTTCCTATCACTCTTCGAGATCTAAGCATTCAAAAAAGACGTCGAAGATCCCCTTCCTCATCGTCTTCTTCTTCCGTTTCCCCGAAAAGGGTCTCCTGCCCCACAAAACATAGCTCTCAGGCTGAGTGGGAGGAATTCAGGAAAAAGATGCTTAGCGTCTTCGAGAAAGCAGCCTCGAGCGCCTCGAAGACTGCTGAGGGTGATACCCTGGGTGAAAGACCCTAAAAAATCAAGACGCTGCGAGTCGCAGCTACCCCGGCGAAAGAAGCCACTCGAGAGCGTCACAAACCCTCGAGTAAAGGCAAAGTCGCGTCTTTGACGCCGTCGTCGAAGATCCCCTCGACACATAGATCGGCGTCTTCGACGCCGTTATTGAAGGGTTCTTCGATGCACAGGTCAGTCGAGTCGACGCCGTCTTCGACGCCGAGAAAGGACAAACCCATGGCCACCTCACAGCCAGTGGCCATACCCAGAGCCTCAATCATGAGAATGTTGTCGACAACCTTGAGTAGAATTCCGATTGATTCGAGTTCGAGGCCTCTACCACCTTTCTTGACGCCTTTTTCGATGGCTTTGAAGCCTTTAACGTCCGTGACGTCGACGTTTTCTCAACCAATCATGACAAATTTAGCCCCTTCTGCTTTGGAAATGGGATTTATACCATTTTCAGTACCTGATCACTCCAGAGTCTTATCTATTTATGAAGAAGGGGAAGATTTGGATCAGGAAAGACCTTTTGAGTTGCAGGGATCTGCAACTCCTGTACCAGAGGAATTTACCTCTGAGGAAGGTAGGTTGAAAGACCTCCAAGAATCCTTACAGGAAGCAAGTGGGTTGGACACTTCCCCAGAAGTGGAATTTGCCAGACCAGACCCAGGGGAACTCATGCCTACCCCCAGGCATCCGGACCAAGTCCATCAGCCCTGGGAGCAGGCATCTAGACATTTAGTAAAACCTCAGCTGCCCCGGCTAGGGGCTATCTGGGTTCAGTCCTGGCGCCTTAGGTGCCAGGCTCTTAGTCATTACTTACCTCAGGCAGACCATGCTGCAAATGACTCCAATCCAACATGAAGCCTGAAAGGTACTATTTTTCTACAGGGACTATTTTTTACTTGGGTGTGGTTCTAGGGACTTCTTACCTGAGACTACTTTTGAGGCTATTTAAACCACACCCGACCAGCAACACATGCTTCGCGTTATTCTGCATCCAGCAGCGTAACACTCACCGTGCCTGCAGCCTGCATCCAGTCTTCTGCCACACCCGCCTCGAATCCGGAGCTCCTAAAACAGAGGAAAGAAAGGGACAAGGTTAGAAAACAAACTTATTTCTATTCCACACCTGATTCTGGATCCATCTTGTCTCCGGACCTGTAAAGAACATCATTTCTGCACGCGCCGCACCTCCAGCTGCAGCGCTGCGCCATACTCACCAGTCTTCACAGCATCCTTCGGGTCGGCGCTGCCTCCATCATTTCTTCGCTGAACTTCGGTACCTAGGAGACAAAAGAAAACCACAAGGTGAGCCTAGGGAACCAACAAATATAATTCTTACCAACATAGTCTTACTTGATTTACCGCCAGAGGCATTCTTTTGTGACTCTCCATATTTTCACGTGCCGCATCTGTAAAGAGAGACAAAACAGGTTTTCCTCGTGCAACATTTACTGGACAGCGCCGGGTAATACAGACTCTTACCTGAGTGCCACCAGCTGCCACAAGAGCATCTTTTCACGAGCCAGCTGCAAGACAGGAAAGGAAGGGGGGGAACAAGAGTGAACATCGGACATATTGAACTCTATGAACTTAATACTTACTTGTCCTCACCAGGAACCTCAGAGTCAATACTCTCCAGAACTCTCCCGAGCCTTCAAACCAGTGAAGTAACTGGAATCCACGCAGGGTGGAGAGCTCATCTTTCAAGAATATAAGGTGAGATTGCTGTGAGGGCATTTCGGAGGGGATTAGTTGGGGAGGACTGTGGGGGTGCCATCACTTGAATCCACAAGTGGCTAAATCCATCTCTCCACTTGCAGGAAAATATTTCTATGGGTTAAGCAGACAAGATTAGGAGGGCAGATCCAGTCAGTCATCGCTGCACTACACATCACGTCGGTGGAGACCGCAGCTGTCCGGGTCCAACCAACGCCCCTGTGGGAGCCAGGTGAGCGTAACAGGAACATGCTGAAACCTTGTATAGAACCTTGATGGCAAGGATAATAGTTTATGGGGTGGTCCACACCATCACCTGCTTTTCAGCAAGACGACCTCAGACATCTTGGTCAAAGGTCCACAGGAGGATCCTGTGGTGCCATTTCATGCGGCATTACAAAGGAGATTATTGGCAAACTGGTAAACACTTGAGGTAATCCCGGCGGTTAACAAAAAATGATCACCTAAATATAGGGGGTCTTCTGCTGACCCTGAATATTTATCCAAACACCCAACTCCGGAGAGTCTGGTTGTTCAGGCAGCTACTTCATCAGGTAGTAAATCGGCTTACCCTACTGATCCACAGGACAGGGATGATAAGAGATATGACTCTATGGCCAAAAAGTCTTTTCTGCATGTAGAATGGCGTTGAAATCAGTCAATGCTACTTGTACGCTCACAAGGTTCAGCCACACACTTTGGGAGTGTGCTTCATCAGCGGCGGACTGCCTCCCGGAGGGAGAAGAAAGGGAAGCGTTCCTAAATATCAAAGATGGTAAAGACGCTATGTGCGAATCCCTTCAAACTGGCATAGATTCTGCTGACAGCATCAGCAGGGCCATGGCGGCAAGTACAACAACCCAGAGATTTGCTTGGTTGCGAATGTCTGGTTTTGCTCCAGATGTGCAAAGCAGACTCTTGAATATGCCCTTTGACGGCTCTTCTTTGTTTGGTAAGAAGGCGGATGACAGTTTAGAAGAGCTTCAAACATGAAAGGCAGCAGCAAAATCTCTGGGACCTGCAATCCGTCAGACACCATATCGCCCCTCGGGAACCTCTTGGAGAGGTAAGTCCTTTGGCTTCTGTTCCACATTCGGAGGAGGACAGCTGGTTCAAAGGGGTCAGAAAAACTTCACCCGAGGTGGACGGGGTAAAAATACAAAAGCCGCAGCAGGTGCCTCTTTACCCTTGGCATCTGAATCAGCCGCCTCCAAACTGCTCTGAGGACTCTCCTCACAAAACACCAGTACGGGGCAGGCTAACTCAACATCTGACGGAATGGCAGGCTATTAAGTCAGATGCTTGGGCATTGGAGACAGTTGCCCAAGGTTGCTGCCTGCCTTTTCTACGCATCCCTCAGAGTCATCCACCGGGGAACAGCTCTTTGAAAGTTCCAGATCCGCTCCTCTTGCAGGAAATTGTAGACCCGCTAGAGAAAGGTGCCATAGAACCGGTACCTGTAGCGGAGAGGAACAAGGGCTGGTACTCCCCCCTTCTTTCTCATACCGAAGAAAGACGAGGACTGAGACCTATCTTGGACTTAAGAGAATTGAACAAGTTCCTCAGGAAGGACAAGTTCAAGATGGTAACTCTCTCTCAGATCCTTCAAGCCCTCCAGATCCAGGACTGGCTGGTATCTCTGGACCTCCAGGATGCTTATTTCCATGTGCCAATCCATCTCAAACACAGGAAATACCTGAGGTTCGCAATTGGCGGCTCTCATTATCAATTTCGAGTTCTGCCATTTGGGCTGACCTCCGCCCCGAGGGTCTTCACCAAGCTAATGTCGGTAGTGGCTGCAAGTCTAAGGATGGAAGGGATTCACGTCTACCCCTATCTGGCCGATTGGCTGATCAGAGCTGTATCTCCGAAACAAGCTCAGATTCAGCTGGATTATGTCTGCCACTTCCTTCACAAACAGGGCTTCTCCCTCAATTTAAAGAAGTCACAGATGTTACCATCACAGAGACTCAGTTCATTGGAGCGGTCCTGGACACTTCCCTGGGAAAAGTCTCGCCACCAGAGGTGAGGGCTCAAGATATTTTGCAGATGGTCACCAAGTTTCAAAATGCCCAACGTCTCCCAGCCTTCGACTTTTTGAGGTTGCTAGGCCTCATGGCATCCTGCATCTTCCTTGTGCCAGGAGCTCGCCTGAGAATGAGATCTCTTCAGTGGGCACTGAGAACTCAGTGGTCGCAATTCTCAGGGAGAATGACAGACCTCCTTCAGGTTCCGGACAAGGTGGCTCGAGACCTTCAGTGGTGGGCCTGCCAGGAGAACATCTTGAAGGGAGAACGGTTTTGACAACCATGGCCGGAGATAAGTCACAGATGCTGCACTCACGAGGTGGGGAGCCCATACTAACGACTTGACCATCAGCGGTCAGACTACATATCAACCTGTTAGAGCTGAGAGCAATCAGACTAGCGCTGAAAGCTTTTCTGCCATCTGTACAGGGGAAAAATGTCCTGATAATGACGGACAACACAGTGGCCATGCACTACCTCAACAAAAGAGGTGGTATAGGATCACTGTCCCTGTGCAGAGAGGCGATGCAGCTCTGGTTTTGGGCAATCCAAGAAGGAATCTCTCTATCGGCAGTTCACCTAGCCGGAGAGAAGAACTTAACGACGGATGCTCTGAGCAGGCAGGGCACAGTCTCCCACGAGTGAGAACTAGCTCAGGAAGTCCTTCAGGAGATCTTCGCCATTTGGGGAACCCCTCAAGTGGATCTGTTCGCCACCAGTACTAACAGGAAGTGCGATCTGTTTTGTTCAAGGGAATTTCCCCCGAGAGGAACTCTAGGGGACGCGTTCGTAGTGGACTGGGAGTTTCCACCAGTCCCTGTCATTCCTCAAATGATCAGGAGGTTGAGAAGACTTCGGAGGACCATGATCCTAATTGCCCCAGACTGGGCCTGGAGAACGTGGTACCCGGACCTTCTGGACATGTCCATCTGCCATCCAATTCGCCTTCCACTCAAGGAGAATCTTCTCTCACAGAAGGGAGGTCAGGTTCTCCATCCATACATCAGAACCCCCAACCTTCACGCTTGGCTTCTGAAAGGTTGAGATGCAAGGATTGGGACCTCCCTGATGACGTTATGGAGGTGTTGCTTTCGGCCAGAAGGCCAGCAACAAAGTCTTTATACCACTACCGTTGGAATACATTTTGCAGCTGGTGTAGGGAAGAGAATATCAACCCCTTTTCATGTGGTACACCAACGGTGTTATCCTTTCTACTCTATTTAGCAAATGCAGGCCTTGCCACTATCCAGGGCTATCTCGCAGCGCTATCGATCTTCAAGTGCACAGCAGAAGAGCCATCGTATTTCAAATTAGCCTTAGTAATACAATTTCTAAAGGGATGAGCTAATGTCTATCCTCCAAGACCATTCCAAGTTCCCTTATGGGACTTAAATTTAGTCTTAAATTTCCTGATGGGTACTCCTTTTGAACCACTCCACTCTTGTTCGCTAAGATTTCTCACCCTTAAAACTGTCTTATTAGTGGCTTTAACATGTGCTAGAAGGGTGAGCGAATTACAAGTTCTATCTTGTAAACCCCCTCATACAATTTTTTGTCCTACAGGTGAAGCCTAATTTCCTCCCAAAGGTGGTTTCTGAATTCCACATCACTCAGAAAATTACCTTACCTTCATTCTATCCGCCTCCCCTTCCGGGGAAAGAGGAAGAAAGGCTACATAGGCTGGACCCAAGGCGGGCTTTAAGCTTTTACATCAGCAGACTTGCTAGGATTAGGCAAGCAGACCAACTGTTCGTAGGTTACTCAGGGCACAAATTGGGACTACCGATAACAAAACAAACCATTTCCAGATGGATTATTTTGGCCATTCTGGAATGTTATAAACTAGCAGGGAAAGAGCCTCCTCAAAATCTTAGGGCTCATTCAACCAGGGGTATCGCAGCCTCCTCGGCCCTCCAAAGAGGGGTTCCGGTTCGAGACAAATGTGCGGCTGCCGCATGGTCGTCCGCACATACCTTCACAAGATTTTACAACCTGGATTCCTCCTCTAGTCAAGAGACTAGGTTTGGCAAAGCTGTATTACATTCTGTTCATTCCTAAAAGGGAACATGGCGTTTTACTCCCACTCCAATTACACACCACTGCTATGGGAGTCTATCAAAGATAAGGAATACGGAATACGTTGGAGGACACAATCCCTTCGAAGAACAAGTTACTTCTTACCTGGTAACGTTCTTTCGATGGGATGTTCCTCCGCCGTATTCCTTATCGCCCCTCCCATCCATCCCCGCAGTAATACTTCCCTTGTGGTTGCAGTTTACTCTCCTTCAAGGTCAATAACCAATTCATGTAAAACGACTTAACGACAAAACGGAACTGAGCAACGGACGCTGCGCGAGTCTATTTATACGCGTGATGACGTTGGCGCCGATACAGAGGCTGTCGAGGGACATCGGCTCGAGGGACGTCGACACGCAGCGCCCTCTACTGAAAACTTTTTCAGAGGCCTGCAAGCTGGGAGATGATCTATCAAAGATAAGGAATACATCGGAGGAACATCCCATTGAAAGAACGTTACCAGGTAAGAAGTAACTTGTTCTTCTCTTGCAGTACTCTGACAAATGGGTCTAGGAAGCTACTTTATCAAACTGCTCTCCCTACTGTATAACGGCCCCCAATCCTCCATAATCCTGGGTAAAACGAAACCCGCCTGCATAGACCTACACCGGGGGACCAGATAGGGCTGCCCTTTATCAGCCTTGATATTTGCATTGGTAATGGAACCCCCATCATCGGGATTACACACCTGAGAACTCCAGAGGTTTCTCCCTTGGGCCCACAAACTAGTAATCTCCCTCTATGCCGATGACGGGATGCTCTTCATCCAAGACCCAGGTGAAAACCTGAATCCCGTCATGAGTGAAGTAATTAAGTTTGGTGCTGTCTCTGGCATAAACATTAATCACACTAAATCGGTTATATTCCCTCTAACACCAGGGAATTCGCAGACGACTACGGGTTCAATGGGAGAGCTCCCACGTGCGATATCTGGGGATCCTAATGTCCAAAAACTATCAAGATATATTTCGAGATAGGTATGAAAAAGTGATGGGATCGCTCCAGGAGAGAGTAAATAGATGGAAATCGCTCTCGCTAACACTATGGGGGAGGGCCTAGCTAGTTAAGATTGTAGTGCCTCCCAAGTTCCTCTACCTGTTCGCTAATATACCCCTCCTACTGACACAATATTTCCTAAAAAGAGCCAGGAGTTTACTTCTTGAAGTATTGTGGTTGGGCAAATCAGGAAAGGTAACCTACGCAACACTCATCCTACAGGTATCCAAAGGTGGCTTGGCACTCCCCGAGCTAGAGCGATACTAAAGGCACAATTTCTCAGTCACTTGTACACCACACATTTCATTAGACTGCATGTCCAAATAAAACGAGCCCTTGCGACCCTCAACCGACTGAGAGCAGTCATCATTGGTCCTCTTCCAGTGCCTCACACTACGATGAATGTAGTCCTTTCTACCTATGCAATCTGGAAAAGAATAGCACAGAAATGCGACATTCAAACCAGATTCTCACCTCTCCTACCAGTTAAGTTCTTACCAGGGATACCCCTAACTGCAGAAAAGGTTTTTCACCAATGGGCAGACAAACTACACATACACACTAGGAGACCTGTTCACCGGAGGAGACTTCATAACACCTCAGCCCCTAGACACACTTGTGTATATTAGGCTCCATTATACCCTCCAAGCATTTCTCTCTACGTTTCCACAACAACCACCCACATGGCAACTACATAATGTGATTCAGGCACAGGGTGAAGGCAGGCTGGACTCTGATAAATCCCTCTTGGCGGACACAGTGCCCACACGTGAAATCAAGATGGGTAGAATCTCTACAAGCCACGATACCAGACGATGACTGGACACATATCCTGCGGAAAACTCAAAAGGTAGTATTAAACACACGCTTTAAACAAATCCACTTTAACTACCTCCATCAAACTTACTATACTCCAGCCAAAAACTGCGCACAACGACCGGAGTCAATGGCATCATGTGAAAGATGTGCAGATTTCCTCCACCTGGCCTGGGACTGTCCTGCTATAGCCCAATTCTGGACACAAGTTCTTCAGACGACCACTGCAATAATCGGAGAGGATCTGTCGCCCATATCCACAGTGGCACTGCTCGGGATGACGAGACCCCTGATGCCCACAGTGAGGAAATTGGTGAGCGTTCTATTAGTACTAGCACGTAGGAGAATCGCTATGTCGTGGGGTCGAGGACCAGTTCCCACCTTGGCAAACTGGCTGAAAGATGTACTCTACTGTCAAGACGTGGAGACAGAGTTTATTAAGACATTACCCCTGCACGCACGTCCTCCGGACATTTGGGGACCATATGTTGCATATCTACTTTCCATCCACGATGACTCTGCATCACCAGCCCGAACTCAGCAATCTACTCAAGGAAGTGCTCACATCAACTCACTTACAGACAACGAGATTTGAACAAGGATACTCAACGAAGAGACAATAACCTTTAAGTGTTACTGGTGTGGACAGGTGGGAGGGATGGGGGGGTACTCTGGGGTGCAATTGTTGGCACACCCCGCCTGGGTGGCTGTCTTGTTTGTAGTTTAAAACACCAAAAATAAAGTTAAAAAAAAATAAATAAAAAAAAGATGCAAGTTCAAAGCGGTATAAAGGAACTCACTTATCTGCTGCGAGAGTAGCACTGTGAAAGGGGAGGGGGCCATTTCTAATATCTGTGAAATAGAATCCTCAATAAAACAAATCCATAAATACAGGGTCACCGGTAAGTATAATTAAACTTAGTGGTAGAACGAAATGCAGTAATGGGCCTTAAAAGCTTGTTTTTTCAGAAAACGTGTTAGTCTTTTGTGTGCAGAAAAAACCACTGTGGCTGGTGACTTAGTGCAGCGTCTGCGATCCCAGGCCAGTGCTGAAAGAAGTATACAATGGTTCTTTTTCCGGTGTTACAGATAAGAGCTCGCCAGTTTCGCGAATAACTAATGAATGCATGACCATTTTATAATTCAAAATCACTTGAAAAATACCATTTTATAATGTAGTCGAAAAGTACCACAGTGGTTCCAAAGTGACCCGTAGTACATTTTCTCTGGGAAAATGGTTAGTGTCCCCGATATGCAATATTTGTGTATACTGCATTGGACAGAGTGTTCTTATATGTAAATTCTAGACTTGTTTGTGAAACTCTACTGCAAGGTGCTGCAGCTCTACTACCTTGTGGCTTTGACATTGTGGAAGTAGACAGTTCCATCACGACCAAAAAACCAAATGATGTGGTCCTTTTGACAGAATGTCAGCGAAATGAAGTTCCAAATGAAAAGCAATCAAATTCGCAAATAATTGAAGATGAAAGTTGGAAAGCGGACTATAAACAATTCAATCTGCTTTGAAATGAACAGTTCAATAATCAAAAAGCGAAACAATCTGAGCTAATCCGAATTACAGTAAAAAACACATCAAATTCCACAAAAAAAAGGAAGCGAACAGAACCAAGTACCGCATAATGAGTGGAACTGGTTAGCAGCAACTTTAGCGAACAATAACCGAAGTTGATGCTTACTGAAGCCGAAAAATGTTAGCCTAGCCATTGGCTCGTGGAATACAAGAGGTTTTACCCATTTATATAACTTCAAAGAAAATTGTATTAATGAGATAGATATAATATGCCTGCAAGAAACTTGGTTGGATATCTGCCCAATTGCAGAGGATTATGAAATAGCACTTAACCCTGCTATTAAAGGGATAAAAGGACGCCCAAGCGCAGGCATTCTCACTCTTGTAAAAAAAAGCCTCTGGTTGCAGGCTGATGGATTATAACAACATATCCTATATTCAAGTTGTTACCATCAAAAGGAACATTAATGGTGACAATAAACATCTGACACTTTTTGTCATCAATTTATATTGGCATCATAGTAAAGCTGGAACATCGTCCTTTGTTGAACAAATTATTGATACAATTGGCGAATTAATGATCAAAGATACCAGTGCTGGCCTGATCATATGTGGAGATTGTAATCTGGATTTTATAGAAAGATGCAAGAATGATCTCTCAAGGAAACAGAATTTGATACAAAAATGGTCCGAAGAACTAACCTTAAGGAGAATCTCCGGGCTGAATGGTAACATCGAGGGAGACATACCTGCCAAACCAACCGGGCAAAGAAATGAACAGAACTCCATTTTGGATTACATTTTTGTATCTGAAAATGTATCATTCCGGATTCTAAATTTTGAAGTCTTTAACACACAAGTCAGTGATCATAATATGATCATAGCACATCTTGAAATGCCACAACAATTATCCTCAACAACATGGAATTGGAAAATAATTCCCAATAACAGTGGTAATAGATTAAAACTTAATTCACAACATGTGAATATATTGAAAAAAGATTATGAGAAACAAATGGACTTGTTGGGTGTAGATTATACTCCCCTGTTAGAACAGTATAAGATTTCTAGAAATCCAATTGGTATTCGGTCTCAAAAATACTCACATACTTATAAGCCTGAAACTGTCATGAGAAAGAGAGAAATGCGCAAGGCCCTGCAACAATTACAAAATGAGTCA
This sequence comes from Ambystoma mexicanum, assembly GCF_040938575.1. Lineage (NCBI taxonomy): Eukaryota > Metazoa > Chordata > Amphibia > Caudata > Ambystomatidae > Ambystoma > Ambystoma mexicanum. The sequence goes on from NC_090922.1 coordinate 1,545,874,288, forward strand.
TTTGGATGCCCTGAAGACGAGGAAAAAGATCAAACAAAACTATAAGAACTGGTTAATAGCACATCATGCCTTAACTGAACATGATGCTGAACAAATAATGAAGTCTATGAAAGAGAAAAACTCTGCAGATTTCTGTTATGTTATGTTATGTTATTTTGCATTTATATAGCGCCTTATATACCATTGGTATGGTCTGGTCAATTATTAATAACCAATCTGGAATACAGCCAGCATTGAATAAGAACATGGTCACTGAACAAAAATGGATTGAGCATTTTTCAAACCTGTTCTCAAAAAAGGGTAACACTCCTGACCCTTCATTACCTGTTCTCTCTTCTTGGGATATTCAGTTTGATCAGGTTGAAATTTTGTCAGACATCAAAAAACTTTTCAACTCTCGAGTACCTGCAAATGCCATGTTAAAATCTGACCCGGAAGCCTGGGCTGAGTTTTGTAAGGTCCTGTTTGATAAAATCGCTATGGAAGGTATCACCCCTGTGTCATGGAAAAAAGCCATTGTTGTCCCAATATTCAAAAAGGGCAATCAATCAAACCCAATTGATTATAGGCCTATTGCCTTGTTGGATGTATTAGGTAAGGTTTATGCAACACAACTCCAGCATAAACTGATGGATCGGCTAGTCTCAACCAATCATATTGACGCCAGACAAAGTGGATTTGTGAAGGGTGTTGGTTGTTGCCTAAACTTAATACAAATGGACATGATCATGAAAAAATCGAAAGTGTATCTTGCATTTGTTGACCTGTCTCATGCTTTTGATAGCATAGACAGAGAAACTCTTTGGACAAAATTAAAAAGCTGGAATTGTCCAAATAGCCTGTTACATGCCATCAAGGATTTGCATACCAATACTAAAATCTATATTCGGTTGGACGCAAGTGGCACTCTATCGGAACCCATTTGTACCTACTGTGGAGTCAAACAAGGGTGTCCTCTAGCGGCAATAATATTCAATGCTTTCATCTCTGACATTGGTGATGCACTTGGAAAAGCAAAAGGATTTGACCCGAAAATAATGGACACTGCTTTAAATGGGATCCTATATGCTGATGACCTAGTCCTAATGGACCGTACTTCCATTGGACTACAACGGAAACTACATGTGTTGGAACAATACGTCCAAGCTAACGGTTTACAGATAAATCCAAGTAAATCTGTCATTTTAACATTACAAAATCTGACTAAAGGTACATCCAAGAAATTCAACTGGTGCCTTGACGGTGAAATACTCCAACAGGTAAAACAGGTAAAATACCTGGGTATGTGGTTAAATTCCAACATAAATGATCATACTTGGGTCGAGAAAACAAAATCAAAATGTCGTCAATTAAGTGCCCAAGCTATGGCCTTAGACATAAAATATGGCAAGTTCTCACTGGTTCCAACTTTAAAGTTTTATAAACAAAAAGCGGTGCCTGCGATAATCTATGGTGCCGAAACTGCGTTTGGATGCCCTGCAAGTTTGTGGGATAATCTTGAAAACATCTTTTGGGGCAGAATTCTGGAAGTTGGTAGAGGATTGCCGGCAGTTGTATTAAGATATGATTGGGGCTGATTTCAATAAATGCAAAAGTTACATGGAACACTCTGTCAATCTTTCGCAAGATAATCCTGCCAAATGGTGCACCGCAAATGAAAATTCTACATAATTTGGCTGACAATCAAATACAATTTTTTCAGGCTGGATAAATCAATGTCATCAAATCCTAATGGATATAAAAAGTGATGTAATCACTTTGATGGAAAACCCAGATGCTGTAAAAAAAAAGTTATGGGAAATCGATTGGATCAGCACCTGCACAGACAGAGCCAAATATTCGCTCATGAAGAACGTTCCCCCAGAAGGAAAAGCCTACAATTCAATCTATAAATATCTCGAAAAATGTCCGGACAAACAGAAGAGAATCCTGCTTATGAAATTCAGGCTAAATCAATTTAAGACAAAAGAGGTAATTAGACGATGGACCAAATATGAGAAGCTGAACCCGAACTGTAGATTTTGTGACCATTTTGAAGAGAATATCAAACATCTGGTTTTAACTTGTGAAGCTTTCTCCACGAAAAGAATGACACTGTTTAATACAATTGTGGCAAATAAACCTCTTCATACCATGGAAGAATGGTGGGTGGAATGTTTTACAGAGGTCAATAATAAACTAACATACGTCTTGACATTTCTCCTTAAAAACATTGAAGATGACCTAGCCAAATCACATGAAAAAATTGACTTAAATACTGGCTAGTGATTTGTGATGTATTTTGCCTAATTCAGTGTTTATTTCTTTCTTTTATTACTTTTATTATTTTAATTGTTTATATTGTTTATATTCCGTACTTTGTTACATTCTGTCTTCTTTTGCCTATTGGTCAATTATATTTTTTTTATATATGAATAATTAAATGTGATGTCATTTTCTTTAAAGGTTTTTTTATAAACCAATAAAAAGAAATACAAAAATATATATATATATATATATAATTTGTGTAGCAGTACGTCCATGGTTCAAGGCTCTGGCGGTGACATGGTGGTAAGCGCTTCTAATGTGAACCAGGATGAGGTGACCAGTGTAGTAGATTAGTTCTGCTACTCGTTTCATAATTTCAATGAATTAACTTTGTCCTGTGGGAATTGAGGTTGGATTGTGACGTCACATGTTGTAATGGAGGGCGATGTGGGAAGGTCCGTGGACCCAATAATTGAACATAATATATGGTTTTCTGTATGGGTTGAAAGTGCGAACACCAATAAGCTTTGTGTGGGGAGATTATTTCATGTCGCACAATCACGAATGCAAATTACTTTGCATTGTATAAAAGTTCTAGTTTTAGGAGGGTTTCTTTGACGGCGCCTTTTCATGTAGTTCTGTTCCATGATCTGTTTGAATTTGCTGTCCTGGCTGTGTCTGGGGCCCTGAATAAAACTAGTTCTCCAGGATGGGGTCTGGCATGGATTCACATGCTCATGAATATTCCCCGTCGGGCTGGGAATCCTAGGTAAAGAAAAAAATTATTTTCACTTCTGTACTGTCTTTCTCGTAACAACCATAATGCCCCAGCCAATGACTGCCCTCTACCTAAGCCTCTCCTCTGGCAGCCATCTTCAGTTTTTACTGCACGTTCAAGTGTTGGGAGTCCTTGTGCGATAGTTCTCATGCTTTTACTGCATTTTGCAATTTTTCTAAGAGATTTGCTCTATTTTTTCAGCCAGTGGAGCCTCAAGCTCCTTCGATCTCCTTCGATCTACCTTCGGATTAGCGGGGCCCCGTTTTCAGATTCTTCAGCGCCCCTCAAGTTTCTTCTTGGAGGATTCCAGAAGCTTCAAGGCCTACACTGCGTGGACATGGCGGATGAGAAGGACTCGGCGCCCCTCTTCAAGGTTTGCCCGGGCTGCAACCTACGGAATGTCTTCTCGGACGACAGACATTCCCTGTGCCTTTACTGTCTACACTTTGGACCCGACGCACGTGGAGGATGACTGTGCGGCTTGTCGGGAGATGGTGGACCGATTGGCGCAAGCGTCTTAACGAGTGGCTGCAGGCCAAGGCCCCTGCAGTGGGTGAGTCCCGGCAGCATTCCTCCCCTGCCCAGAAAAAGAAAGGTGAGCTTTCTTCTAAGACCTTTGAGGGCGCCCGTCCCACACGGGCCCAACTTAAGGCTAAGCACTGCGAATCCCCTGCCACCGGTAGCGCCGTTGCGACGGACTCCTCGGCGGCCAGGGTGAGTACAGCGTCTCCAGTGCCTTCGACCACGAGCCAACGCTCAGGATCTTCGAAGAAGAGGAAGTCGGTCCATCCGGGCAAGCACTTGGAGGAGACCCAGACTGGCCCTGCAGAGAAGGCCAAGGGGGAGCGAGACACCGACCCTCCCCCTAAGGTGAATGCCACGGACTTGGCCAAGGCCGTGAAGGCCCAGGTGCACCACACGAAGGCCCAAGCTTCCATCGGAGTGGTGGCGTCCCTTGCGAAGGCTGCCGTGGTGGATCCACAGGGCACGGCCCCAAAGGAGAGAGTATCCCTGCCTGCCAGGAGGGAATACTCTTTCCAGCCAATCGAAAAGACGTCGGAGAAGTAGATGCTTATCATTTCACCGAATCTGTCACCCTTGGTGAGGGGGGGGGGCGGCATGGTAGTCCTCCAGGGCACGGACATCTCCTCAGAGGAGTAGTTCATCAACCTCCCGAACCTCCAAGAGGGACGATGTGTCAAGAGCAGGCCCTACGGGAGGGATCCTGACGAGGGCGACGACGAAGGTGACGAGGAGACAGACGAGGAGCAACAGGGCTTTGAGGACTTGGAGGAACAACCTAAGCCGCAAATACCCTCACCTCCGTCACCACCACCCCCACCTACACAACCACCTGGGGACATTCTCACAGTTCTGCATACTCTGTGTTCGAAATTCCAGACAAGGATGCCTCTTCCGCTGGCGGCCCCACCTGCGGTGCTGAGACCATTGAAGGAACCACCATCCACCATCCACCATCAGAAGCTAGAAGACAATCCAACTGGCTCTCCACAGTGGACAAAATCAAACTCAAGACAGCTTCTCTAACTTTCAAAAGTATTAACCATCTAGCACCCAAATACCTAGCCGCCAGATTCAACAGAAAAATCTCCACTAGACCCACTAGAGAAGCATACTCTAACCAGTTAGTGATCCCCACATTCAAACTAAGTACGGCCGGAGGAAATAGCTTCCCGGTCAAAGCTGCCCAGCTTTGGAACTCCCTCCCGCCCGGCCTGAGATCTACCCAATCCTACGCCCTTTTCAGATCCAACTGTATCAACTGGATCAAAGAAAATGACCGATAGTCCCGCCCTACACTAATATAACTACTGTCCTACAGTCGTACTATGTACATAACTAAATACTCTCTATCTTCCTACTGCATATTTCCTGTATATATTATGTTATATGTTTATATTATGCACAATGTATACTCTCCCTATTGTCCTGCATTATGTAATTTCTACTATGTATAACCACCATTTGTAAGCATGCGTAACCTGTAAAGTTTAAAGTATCCTTGAACAACGCGCCCGGTTACCCTCGGGTTTGGTGCGCGCTATAAATAATAAACAAACAAACAAGAGGCAAATTCACCTTTCGCCTACCTCTTCCCCCGAGGGATGAGACGGATCCTGACATGTCACCGATGGGCACTGGAACTGACTACGATGGCGGTTTGAGGGGATCTCCCTTCTCTGCCTGCCAGATCTTCACCGCCCGACGAGATGGGCTCGTTCCACGCCATGATCTCCAGGGCTTCGGAGCTATTCCAGCTCGAACCTGAGGAGAAGAAGAAAGAGGGTTTCTTATACCAGCACCGAGAGGCGAAGAGGAAGACCGTATTTCGATCCCGCTCTTGGACAACATTTGAGACGAGGGCTTGTCCCTCATGAAGAACCCTTCATCGGCTCTGGCGAAAAGGGACTGTGATGAGAAGAAATACTGGGTGCCGGACTCTGCGACCAAGTGCTTACGGTCCCAGCCATCTCTGGACTCTGTAGTTTCGGCGGCAGCCAAGAAGAAGACTTCGGGCTCCTCTTTGTCGGCGGCCTCCTCCCCCTCCCCGCCCCGGATGGTGAGGGGAAGAAGTTGGATGTCATGGGGCAAAGAGTTATCATGTCGGCAGCTACTACCATCAAGGCCGCTAACGCCCTCACCATCGTGGCGCATTACCATAGGGAACTTTGGTTCAAGATGGCCCGCCTCCTGGACTTCCTTCCCCACGTCAAGAGGGCTTAGGCGTTGGAGATCCTACAGGAAGGCGAGGTAGCTTCGGACCACGCCATCAGTGTCCACGGACATTTAGACAAGGGATTCCGCCAAATGGGCAACAGCGTTTGCCTTCGTCGGCAGGGCTGGCTGAGGGCCACTAATTTCTGCCAGGATGTTCGCTCGAGGGTGTTGGACATGCCCTTCGACGGGGGCAATTTGTTCAGAAAGACTGGACGAGTCTCTTCAGGCCATCAAGGCGGACACTTGACGGCTTGTGCCTTGGGCATGCTTCAGCAACGACTGCCGTCCTTTCGGACCTCTGGAGGAAAATCCCAAGGTTCTTGTAAAGGATTTGTAGGAGGTGCTTCGTCCTACCATCAACCCTCCCGCTCGTTGGCCCCGGAGATATACAGGGGCCGTGCCAAGTCTGGAGGTGGACCCCGCCAAGGCCCCCAAAGCAGTGCTTCAATGTCAAAACAGGATTGATCCGGCCGTGGAGTCGGGGGGGGCCACCCGTGCACCACGGTGGGAGACTGGCAGCTGAACTTAGTCAGCGTGTGGAAGACCATCTCCACCAACTGTTAGGGAGATTTCTCATTCTATGGCTAATTTCCCTTACCTATAGAGCCCCCCCCAGCAGCTTTCAACTACTAGCTGAAGACCCCTTCAGAGTCTCAGCTAGTGTGTCTTTAGTATCCCTAGGGTTGTGGGAACAACAGAATTCAGATGTGTATAATTCTATCCCTCCTAATACTAAAGAGTATTATAAAGACAGTGTCCTAGTAAATGGTCAGGAGACCCCTGCCATTAGAGACACTGGGGCCAGCATAACTGTGGTGGATGAATCCTTTTTCCAGGTAGAGGATGTTGCTAAGGCACCCAAACGCCTCACCAAGTTAGCTGGAGGGCCTGTGCAGCTACTTCCCCAATTACCAGCTCTCATCCAGTGCAATGAAATGACTGTGAGGATACCTGCTAGTGTGCAATCTAAAGTGCCTGGAAGGGTTCTTTTAGGGAATGACCTTAAGGAACTAGGGGTGGTGTCAAGTACTCCCAGACCCCCCAGCAAAAGATTGCAGGAGCTCAACAGACCTGCAAGGGAGAGGACCGTGAGGGGCTCTCCTGAGGAGATGATAGAAACATAAATCACTTCTACTCCACTGGAGTTAATAACTGCTATTTCAAAGCAACCAGAAGCAAAGGGGAAACCCAAGACTTCAAAGAAGAAACCAGCAGAAAGCACTCCAGTGCTTCCAACCAGGAAATCTCGTAGGTTGTCAAAAATTGCACCTGTGATTCCAACTCCAGCTGGGGCTGAGAGTGAGGTACAACCCTGTGTAGTTGAACTAGAGCCTGAGGACTCGGATCTAGTATAAGGCCAGGAACTCATTGGAGATCTTGACCCTGTGGACCATCCTGAGCTGCAGTCTTTACTGGCAGAAGGTGGCCCCAACAGGGCAGACTTCTTAGGGGACAGAGAGAATGTCCAACTCTGGAAGGTCTTTGCCACCAGGCAGCTTCTCAGCTTGGAGAGCAAGAGCCTAGGAAGTATAGGTTACACTGGGAAGATGGCCTCTTCTATAGTGAACCGACAGTCCATCCCTGGAGACTACAAGAGACTTGTAGTGCCCCAAGAAAACAGACTCCAATTCTTGCAACAAGCCCATGAGATCATGAGATACCTTTGGCTGGTCACTGAGTTTCAAGAAGACCAAGGAAAGGCTCTCTCTCTCTACTTTTATTGGCCTAAAATGGGGGCCGAAGTATTGCAAGAGTTGCCACATTTGCCAAACTTCTGGTAAAAGTGGCTCCAAGAACCTGGCAACTTTAGTGCCTCTCCCTGTGGTGGGAGTACCATTTGAGAGGGTAGGAATTGGTGGACCCCTTGATCCTCCAATATCATCAGGCAACAGGTTTATACTTGTTGTAGTAGACCATGCTACTAGATACCCTGAAGCAATTCCTTTGAGGACTGTTACAGCTCAGGCTGTGGCTAAGGCCTGCCTTAGTATTTTTTCCAGGGTTGGGTTTCCTAAGGAGGTAATATCTGACGGGGTCAAATTTTATGTCCCACTACATGAAGGCCATGTGGAAAAACTGGAGTTGCCTACAAGTCTTCAACAGCATATCACCCTCAGGCAAATGGGTTGGGAGAAAGGTTTAATAGAACCATGAAGAGCATGATAGGAGCTTTAGAGGATCCTCTTAAGAAAAAGTGCCTTTGCATATAGAGAAGTCCCTCAGGACGGAGTGGGTTACATTCCCTTTGAACATCTCTATGGCCATCTGGTCAGAGGTCCATTGGCCTTGAAAGCAGGTCAGGCTCTGGTGAAGCACTGGCATGACCAGAAGGCCAAAATGGTTGAGTTCGCTCAAGACCAGCTAGTTCTTGTTATGGTACCAACAAGGCAGAGGGCCTTGCAGGACAAATGGATGGAACCCTTCAAGATTGTGGGAAAATTGGAGAGGGTAACTATCTGGTGGACTTGAGCAATCCTAAGGAGGCTCCTACAGTCTTTCACACCAACCGTCTAAAAGATTATGTCTCGAGACTAGAACTGGGAGCTTTGCTTCTAGCGTCATCTCAAGAGGAGGAGTAGGAGGAGAGTGAACCTCTACCTGACCTCCCCAGAGGCAAACCTTTAGATGAGAAAGTAGGAGTTAATCTCTCTTCTAATCTGACACCTGAGCAACAGGAGGAGTGCAAACTCTGTTTTCTCTAGCACCAGGTTTGATCCCTTGGGGCCAGCATGATATCAATACTGGTGACTGTTTACCTGTCAAAAGCAGGGGTTACAGGATGTCAGAATGTAAGAACCCACATCAAAGGAGAAGTCAACAAGATGCTTGATCTTGGGGTAATGGAGCCATCTACTAGTCCATGGTCTAGCCCAGTTATGTTAGTACCAAAGGCAGGATCCAAGGAGTTGAGATTCTGTGTGGACTATAGAGCTCTAAATGCAGTCACTAAGACTGATGCCCATCCTTTGCCTAGGACAGATGAGCTGGTGGATAGACTTGGTTGAGCCAAATTCCTCAGCACATTTGATCTCCCGTCAGGCTGTTGGCAAATAGCTGTGACTGACCATGCCAAGGAGAAAACTGCGTTCTCAACCCTAGTTGGCCTATACCAGTTTAAGGTTATGCCTTTTGGACTAAAGTGTGCACCTGCTACATTCCAAAGGAGGGTTAATCAGGTTCTGAATGGGATGGAGGACTTCTGCATGGCATACTTGGATGACATTGCAGTGTTCAGCCCTACTTGGAAAGAAAATGTTGACCACTTAGAATATGTTTTGCAGGCTCTTGAACAGGCCCGTCAGACCATAAAGGCAAGCAAATGTCAAATTGGTCAGAGTAAAGTGGTCTACCTTGGGCATGAAGTAGGAGGAGGTGAAATAAGGCCTTTACTCGGCAAGATTGAAGCTGTGCAAAATTGGACAACCCCTTCTACTCAAACCCAAGTGACAGCCTTCCTAGGCCTCACTGGGTACTACAGGAATTTCATTGAGAACTATGGATCTATAGCTTCTCCTCTGAATGTAATCTCCTCTCCAAAATTCCCTAAAAAGGTCAAATGGAATGAAGAGTGCAATCAGGCCTTTGAAAGTCTGAAGAAAGCCCTTTGTCAAGCTCCAGTTCTCAGAGCTCCTGACTACCACCAACCCTTCATTCTTCAAACAGATGCTTCCAATATAGGTATAGGTGCAGTACTTGGTCAACTGGATGAGAAAGGTAGGGAGCACCCCATTTGCTTCATCGGTAGGGAACTGAAGGAATCTGAAACAAGGTGGGCAACTATTTGCCATTGTGTAGTCTTTGAAGAAGTTTAGACCATACTTGTATGAATCTACTTTCACTATTCAAACAGACCGCCAACCCTTGAGATGGTTAAGCAAATGAAAGGGGAAAACCCAAAACTGCTAAAATGGTCAATCTGCCTCCAAGGGTTTGATTTTACCATTGAGCACAGGTCACAATGTCACCACCAAAATGCTGATGTTCTCTCTAGGATGTTTCTAAGCGACTAGAGGTAAGCGACTCATCCAGGAGTGGATTAGATCCTCCTGTCCCTTAGTCTGGGTCGGGGGGGGGGGCGAGTGCTGGATTTGAAGGGTTTGTTTTTTTTCTCCTGCTAAGAGTGTGTCTTTTTCCCACTCTTAGGCATATTTGCTATGTGTGTTCTACGCTATTTGTTTGTGTTTAATGTCTATGGGGATTTTCTCACCCTCATAGGAACCATCTTTATACACATGCTACACAGCACCCTCAGTGCAGTGACACAGGGGTGTCATAGTGACCCCCAAACATAGACTCCATACCCTGGGACTGACTACTGTCTCCCAGGGAATGTAAAGTCTCCATTGACTTACTAGTTAATTTTTATGAACTAAACCAGTACACCCCATCTTACTATGGAGGTACTGGGAAGGGTTCATAGTTTTCCCCTGGTGTTGATTTTAGAGAGGGTACCGTACAGTCCCTCTCTCGTTTCTGGCTGGTGGCAGTGGTTACTACCAAAAATATTTGACCGCAAATATTTCCCTATGGGATTTTCCCATTGTTCGAGGCTACCACTTTTACTGACAGCCTGTAACATACCGCTGGTTTATTGTATTATTAACTTTACTCTGGTAGGTTTTATTTGCTAGAACTTTAATATCAATTCTTTCTCGTGTCTTTCTCAACTCCTAACCCAGGTCGGGGATCCTTTGTTCGTCCATGTCGCACTCTGCCCTGATAGGCTGGAGGGTCTCCCGCCAAGAAGATCACTCCACTGTGTGAGTGACAGCTAGGCTGAATGAATGGGGATCTTTTTGCATAAAAGCAGGGTCCTGAGGACTGGAAGAGCAAGATGTCGCCACTGGAACTAAGAAACCGAAGAGGAGAGAAGCCAAAGACATCTGCAACGACTGAACCACCGGTGAAGCCCTGCTGCAGCGTCTCACCACTTTTCTCCACACGACGAGAGAAGATCTTCATTTGCAAGAGCCTTCTTCCCTTGAGCTGGTGGGGCCAACCAGTTTGCCAATCGCCTTCCTGGACCTGCCCTGGTCGAATCGCCAGTACCCCGTACTCGGAGACCGGATAGCCAGGCACCCGTCCACCCAGACCGCGATTTAAAGGAGCGTACCTTTTATTGGTTGGGCAGCACCGCGGCTGGTTTCATCCCTGGGTAGTGCGGTAACTCGAACCTTCCTCCACAACGAGAGCCTCTCTTCCTCTGCTGGATCCCCCGAACTGCAGGAACTACCACGAACAACCACCACTGCAGGAGCCTCTTCATTTTAAGGTACATTGTTCCGCCAGGACGCCCTTTTCGCGTGGTAGTGCTAAAGTTGTTTTAAATCCTTTACCTACCTGTTGGGTTGGCCGCCCCTATCCTCTAACATTGTCTTTCACCTTCTGCATCCACCTTTACGAATCGTTAACCAAAGACTTGACTGCAGATACAAGAACATTTTGCTCCTGGGCCCTTTGCCCTGTACCACTGACTCTGGCACAGGCCTATTGACTCTGGCTGAATTTGTTAGAACTGCCCGCTCTAGATTGCTTCTCAACTAGAACTGTGTTGATGCACCTAATTCTTATAACCACCTTTTCCTTCCCACTTTTAAAGCTTGTGAAGTGCCATTTTGCTCGGTTAAGTAGTCTCTATGCTAAAGTACTGCCTTGATGAAACTTGTTCACAAACGTATGGGAAGTGTTGCTAGGGTGCGTAAGAAGATATTCCTGTATAACGTGTGCTTTCCCTTCCTTGTGAGAAATTGCTAGAGTGCCATTTGTTTGGTTTTCACTGTGCCATTTTGCTCAGTTTTCACTCTTGCTCAAACTTGTCTACAATTTAACTAGGGAGTTGTGTATACTTTTCTTGACTGATTTTAGCTTGCCTTATTGACTGTGATTAATGTGTTGAACTAGAAGTGTGTAAAATAAATATATAATTTTTAATACCAAACTTTGGTCAGCGTTTCCTTGTGCCATGGTACTGTAGCCCTATTGTGTAAACCCTGAATACTGCTCATCTCCCTCTTGAGATAAGTCGGACTGCTTAGCTACAGCTACCAACTAAATATTTGTGGTACAGACTGATACCAAAGGGGATTTATTGATCATACCTGTAGTCTTAATCTTCTGTAGTGCTCCCTAAGGGAACTGCTCAGGATTCTGCCTAACACCAACCGTTAGGTGCTGGACGCTCTCACCCACGGGCACAACCTAGAGTTCCAAGGGAAGTGTCCCCATATCCCACCAGTGGCCCGTCAGGAAAACCACGTGCCGCAGCTTCTGCTGGAGGTGCGGGCCATGCTAAAAAAGGGTGTGATCAAGCCCTTCCCAAAGAGGCTCCGGAGTGTACTCTCGTTTCTTCCTCGTCCATATTGGACCTCTGTCATCTGAACAAGTAGATAAAGTCTCAAAAGTTTTGAATGGTGACTCTTCAGCATGTGCTAGGACAGGTGGAAGAGGGAGATTTTCTATCGTCGCTGGACTTGGAAGATACCTATTTTCACATCCCCATACACAAGGGCCACCGCAAGTACCTACCAGTTCAAGGCCCTTCCCTTCGGATTGAAGTCGGCGCCAAGAGTGTTCACCAAGTGCCTGGTGCCGGTGGGGGCGCAGCTGCGTCTACGTGGGATCCACGAGTACCCTTATCTGGTCGACTAGCTCATCCAGGCAAGCTCAAAGGACATCGCCTTCGAACACACATCGAGGACCGTCCAACTCCTGACGGATCTGGGGTTCTCAGTGAACTATGCAAAGTCCTGCCTGAGTCTATCGCAGGACGCAAGGTTTGTGGGATGCTGACGGTGTCGTGCCTGGCGTCTCCGTCGGAGGTGAGGATAGCGGCCATCTTGGGCAAGGTACACCGGCTGTGCCATACAGCGCACAGCATGTGCAAATAAACACTAGCAAAGAAGCCCATCAATGTCCTAGAGTTGCCAGCAGTGTACAAGGCACTACAAGCTTTCCGGTAGGGAAGAATGTATTCCTTATCATGGACAGCGCAACCGCAATGTGTTACATCAACAAACAGGGGGGGACAGACTCTCTAAATGTATCCAGGCTGTCACAAAAAATCATGTCACAACACATTCCAGAGGAACACAACTGCCAAGCAGACACACTAAGCAGTAACACAGATCAACACTTGGAACACGAGTGGGAACTACATTTAGACATTGTAGATGACATTTTCCCCGCAATGAGGTCATCCAGAGATGGATATTGCCACAAGAAACTCAAAATGTCCCACTTACACCTCCAGGTTCCCCCAAAAGGGGTCTAAGGGGAGCAGCTGATTATGGATATTTGCATATGCTTTTTCCTCTGATGTCAAGAAGATGCATCATGAGCACTTGACAATGATCCTAGTTGCTGCAATGTTGGCATGTCAAAAATGGTACTCCCACCTACTCTGGGTGTCCATTGGCCAACCAATGAAGGTAAACTTCCCTTACATATCACAGAACCAAGGGCTAACCCTTCATCCACATCCTCAGACAACCACCTTCGGTCCTGAGGTCATAGAGTTCGGCCATCTTAATTTACCCAGCAGATGAATAAACATTTTAAAAGAAGCACGTAAATCATAAACTAGACACTGCTACTTTAACAAAAGCGCCACATGCCCGTAGGCCTCAGAGCGCACAAAGAAAGTGAACAAGATGGATGTTTGGGTGTTCAATTCAGGGGGTGATGGAGAACTACACCTGGTGACTCTTCAGCCTGGCTTGGGGTTGAACAGCTTTTGGTGCCTGAACGTCAAAACTTGTGCCACCAAATTTAACCAACTTGAGCCTTGTTTGAGACATTTTAAATTGTCCTGGGAGTGCAGTGTGCGGCCAGTCTGGTTCACTTTTATGCGATCTGTAAGATATTTGGGAGCAGCTGCCGTCCAGCATTTGGACAGGATCTTATGCTTTATCGGAAGCCGATGCAGGGCCCTTCTGGTGTCAGTGACATGATTTCATCTGGAGAGGCCATGGATTGCACAGACTGCGCCGTTCTGGGTGACTTGGAGAGTTTGAATGTTGACTTGAGATGTACCGACCAGCAGACTATTACAATAATCGAGCCTGGTGTTCACCTGGGTGAAGACCAGTAAGGAGATGCTGCTAGTCAAGCTGTAGGGACGTATGCGGTTAAGGAGCTTGGTCGTGTCTATCTACTTCAGTTGTTCGCCTCGGGTCTGGTCTTTAATTCCTGAAAAGTCCATTGAGCTGCACTTTCCGCATACGCATCAGAAAGCAAGGTTTCATGGTAGAGGATTCCAGTCGTGAAAGCCTTCATGGAAGGGGTCAAAAGACTGTCACACTATTATAAATCCACCCCCAGGATGGGATTTAAACATGGTTCTAAGTACGCTCATGGGTCACCCTTAGACGGCTATGCATAAGGCAAGCCTCAAAGATCTCACTTAAAAATTGCATTTCTTATATTTCTGATGTTTGTTAATCTGCGTAGAATCACATGCTGTGCATAGTCGATAGTCGACATCCAGTGGTCACTGCGGAGTATTGCATCCGTTTTTTCGAAAGTCGAAAAGGGGATGTCTGTAACACTATCTCTATAGTGACGTGTAGTGTACCCAAAATCCCTCACGCGTCGAGGTCCCTCATTGTTTTTTTCCGCCCAGAATACTGGTCTTCTTAAGCGGAGCTTGTAAGAGACCTTGCCATTTACTCGACCCTTGGTTGATTTGTCAGTTATTGTTAACATATCACCCCCGGCCACTTTCGACGGCCATTCAGCTTCCCCGCCGAGTCAAGATCTTTCCACGGTGGTGGTTTCGTGGGAGGTGATCCTATCGGCGCTGCTGAATACATGGCCCGGCCTCACCAGCCTTCACAGTAGGGAGAGTGGGGGTCAGGGTGAACATATTTGATTCTTCTAGAATGCCTTTCCTTTTCTCCCCCCTTTCCATCCGGGTTATCATCACTGGTTACGTCCTCGGCTATGGAGAGGACTCTTTTTAGATTTTGCCCACGTTGTAAGGGCACATTTGCGTGGAAGGACAAGCAGAAGCAGTGTAACCGTTGCTTACCCCTCGACCACAACGAGGCCGGGTGTGCAGCCTGTAAGCTCCTTCATCCAAAAACATTGAAGGAACGCAGGGTCAAAAGGTGGGCAGCCTACGGCTTGTCGAAGGCTGATTCCTCGCCGCGGCAGCCGCCGCCAAGTGTGACGAGGGGGATAGTGATAACACTACCTCCGTAACAGAGGTTGTTGACCTCTCATTGGAGCGCTCCCGCTCCATCGCGTCTGTCCCCGGCCCTGAAAAGCTTGGCTCCGGCCCTACTTATGGGGATGTACACCCCAGCGACGCCGACGCACACAGAAAAGTCACTAAACACACAACCCTCGGCCATTCGTCGAGTAAATCGAAGAAGGCCTCAGCGCCAACGGAGACACCGAATCAACCGGCTGCTTCCGCCGACCGTAAGGGCCGGCAGTCCTCCCCGCAGCCGCATGCCCGTCTAGTGACTGGGCCGTCTATAACTTAGGGCGCTACCACTAAAACCTCAGTCGAAATGCCTCGAAACAAGGCGCCTGTCGACGGTAACGTTCCGGCTCTGACAAACTATTCACAACCAGCCCTCAACGGAGATATTAGTCGTGGAAAGCATAGCTAGAATAGTCTCCAAAGACTCGCAGAAATGGCTGGTGAAGGAGTCACCAAAGCCCACTTGAAAGGTCAGGGAGACGCCGAAATCTACATAGGGTACGCTGGAACCTCCCCCCCACGCCCCCTCCCCTCTTCCCCCCCCCCGTCGAAGGAAAGATCCAGAGATACGTCCCTGGCGACAGGGGTATATCCTCCACTTTATGGGAAAGATCTTGACGCCTAGAGGCGGAGGAGCAAGCCTTTCTGCCACTAGACCGTTCTGGGTCATCCCAGTGGACTAAGGAAAGATTTGAATCATGTATGGACAGGCTAGATGGGTTTGTGTCCACTTCTGAACACATTTCACCTAAAAGGCCAAAAGAGGTGCTCCCTCAAGATCCTAGAGCCAAATTCCCAAGCCTTTTTGACCCACTTGAGGAAGAATTGGATACATATGACCTCGCTGAAGAGGATCCCAACTTTCAGGAAGAGGAAGAACTCTTAAATATTGAAGATTTACAAGACCCTGTATGGGACTTTGAGGAAGACCCCGAGGAAGTCCCCAGGGGCGTCAACAGACCCTGATATTTTTAGATCTGGCCTCTCCTCAGACCACGCCTGTCAGAGACCCTTCGCCTGCGGACGATCGACCCACATTTAATGCAATGCTACGCAAGGCGGCAGCACATTTTCAAATTGATACGGGGGAGACTACCCCAGAAGTTGATTTTGTTGAAAAAATAATCAAGGAAAAGCCACCTGCTAGCCAAGCCATACCCCTCCTCGCCTCAATCAAGAGACGCCTCGTTCCTTCTTTATCTACACCTGCATTAGTTAGAGGTGTCAATTCAAGAATCGAGAAGCTTTTTAGCCCCTCACCTTCTGATCCCTTATATATTGGGGGTCATCATACCAGATTCCCTGGTAGTAACCACCATGATAAAAAGGGCAGGGGTTCCGCCATCTACCAGCGAAGCACCTCCGGACAAAGAGGGGAAGAAACTCTATGCCTTAGTAAAGAGGATTACATCCTTGGCAGCTTTCGCCACGCGTATTGCCAACAATACAACTCGGTTGGCTAGTTACGCTGATGCCCAATGGGGATTGTTGCGCGAAGGCCTACAAGAAGTCCCTGTGCCCTTGTGAACCCGCTTATTAGCCACTGTGACATAAGGTATTTCTGTCCCTAGTCCACTGGGATGACCCAGAACAGTCTAGTGGCGGAAAGCCTTGCTCCTCCGCCTCTAGGCGTCAAGATCTCTCGCATAGAGTGGAGGATATACCTCCGTCGCCGGGGACGTATCTCTGGGTCTTCCCTTTGACGTGGGGGGGGGAGGTTCCGGCGTACCCTCTGTAGATTTCGGCGTCTCCCTGACCTTTTGAGCGGGCTTCGGTGACTCCTTCACCAGCCGCGTCTGCGAGTCTTTGGAGACTATTCTAGCTATACGTTCCACGACTAACTTCTCCGTTGAGGGATGGTCGTGAATAGTTTTCGGTAGAGCTGGAACGTTACCGTCGACGGGTGCCTTGTTTCGAGGCGTTTATCGGGTGAACCATAGCATCATCAAGAACACCTTAGATGCTGCAGAAACGGCTGGCCGTTCCCTAGTCCAGGGTGTACTCCTTAAGAGACATGCTTGGCTCAGAAACTTAGGTTTCAAGCCAGAAACACAGGCGTCCCTCATCAACAAACCCCTTGAAGACTCAAACTTGTTTGATAAGGTGGTTGATGATTCACTGGAAACAGCTAAAAAGGAACACGAACATTAAAAACCCTGGACCAAATCACGAGACCCCCCTAATAATTGCGGTTATGGCAACAGGTGCTTTTTTCGTGGCCAACGACAGACTCAACAACAATACACCTCAGCCAGCAACTGGTCCTCCCCTCAGGGAACCAGTGGACAGTATGCTCAAAGAGGACAACTTTGTGGCAAGGGAAGAGGTTGGGGCCCCAGTTCTAGAGGCCCCCTGGCTACCACCACCAAATGACCCGAAAGTTCGGATCCCCTCCCATGCATCTCCGGTCGGGGACCAGGTAACATCATTTCTGCAAGCATGGGAGGGAATTACTACAGACCGTTGGGTACTGTCAACAATAGCCCACGGTTACTGTATCAAATTCAGTTGGTCCCCAACATTCAGACCCCCAAGGGGAAGACGCCTATCACCAGAACACCTCTCCATCCTTCAAGAAGTCGAATTGCTACTGGAAAAGGGAGCCATAGAGGTTGTGCCTCTATCACAGGTAAAGGAGGGTATTTATTCAGTGTACGTACTTGTACCCAAAAAGGATCTAACCATGCCCCCTGTATTAGATCTGCACCCAGCGAACACATTTGTAAAACCACAAAAGTTTTGGATGGTGACTCTACAGGAAGTAAACCTTGCTCACACAGGAGGATTACATGGCAACACTGGACATGAAAGATGCATACTTTCATATTTCAATGTTGCCAGCGCCCAGGAAATATCTCAGGTTCATGATAGAATGAAAACACTATCAGTTCAAAGTGCTACCCTTTGGCATAGCCTCAGCACCAAAGGTATTCACGAAGGTACTGGCAGTGGCACACCTGCGCAGGTTGTCCATTGCAGTCTATCCTTACCTCGACGACTGGCTCATAACAGGGGATTCTTACGAAACCTGCTTCACGAACACCCAAAAGAATATAGACCTCCTGTTCCACCTGGGGTTCTCCATCAACGAAAAGATGTCCGGTCTAGACCGCAGCCAAGTCAAGCAATTCCTAGGGGCTCTAATTCGAACAAAGGACAGCCTCGTATTCCCCTCCAACGAGAGGGTCCAAAACATGCTGTTTCAGATCCCCCAATATGTAGCCGGTCAAAAGGTGACGGTACGCAAAGCCATGCGATTGCTAGGAATGATGGCGTAGTGTATTTATTTGGTCCCTCGCGCGCCTGCGCATGCACCCAATGCAAGAGTGGCTCAGCAGCCAGTGGTGTCTGGCCAGCGGACAATGGGACGATCTAGTGGTGGTCTCGCAAGCCTTGGTTCTCTCGCTGCGGTGGTGGTCGAAGGAAAACCTTGTGTTGGGGAAACCTTTCGCCACCCCCGCAGTGGAAGCCACTCTACCCACAGACGCATCCCTCACAGGATTGGGGGGCTCGCCTATGCCATCAGACTGCACACAGAGTTTGGACTCCAGTGTGGCGTCCAAACACATACACCTGCTGGAATTATTGGCGGTCTTCAAAGCACTGAAGGCTTTCCAGAAACGCTTACAAGGAAAGACTGTGCTGATTCTTACAGACACGACCACGGTCATGTATTACCTGAACAAGCAAGGGGGCACTCACTCTCCAGGACTCTCCAAGCTGTCTCAGAACATCTGGAAGTGGGCTCTCAAACACATGTTCCTGTTATCACAACATGTACCTGGGGAACTCAATCTTCTGGCAGTCGACTCAGCAGAGACTTCCCTCTACCAGCAGAGTACGAATGGCGATTACACGAAGACATCATCTCCAATGTTTTTGCAGAATGGGGCTTCCCAAAGATTGACCTGTTCGCAACTCTGGAAAACACACAATGCCAAGATTACGCCTCCAGGTACCCCCAGAACCGCTCCAAGGGGAACGGCCTCTGGATAAGATGGTCCAGGAAATTTGTCTACGATTTCCCCCTCCCCTCTTCTCAACAAGATGGTGCACAAGATGCACCAGGAACCAGTTGCCATGATACTGGTGGCCCCCATGTGGGCCCGCCAACCCTGGTTCGCTCATCAGATGGAGTTGTCACCATCTCCTCCAGTGAAACTGCCCTGCCCATACAACATGTTGTCACAGGACAAGGGCTGAACGCTGCATCCATGCCCACAGACCCTGAACTTGGCAGCCTGGCTCCTGAGGTCATTGCGTTTGGACATTTACAGCTCCCTCAGAGATGCATGGACATTCTCAGAGAGGCTAGGAAACCGAACACTCGTTACTGCTACTCTAGTAAGTGGAAACGGTTTGTCATCTGGTGTAACTCAAAGAGCATGAACCCCGTTGACTGCTCTCCCACTCATATTATTTTATACCTGACTCGCTGGACTCGGGGTTAGTCTTTAATTCTATTAAAGTTCACCTAGCTGCGTTCTCCGCCTACACTACGTCTCAACATATAAGGTGTCATGGTGGAAGGTTCCAGTTATGAAAGCCATCATGGAGGGAGTGAAAAGAATTCACCCTACTAGATCTAACCCAGTTCCCCGATGGGACCTAAACGTTGTGTTAACCAGGATAATTGCTCCCCCTTCGAACCAATGCATAAAGCAACCTTAAGGACCTCACTCTTAAGACTGCTTTCTTGATAGCTATCACCTCCATTAGGAGAGTGAGTGAACTACAAGTGCTCTCTATCTTAGATCCCTTTTCTAACAGTTCACAAAGAAAAGGGGTTCTATGCACACACCCTAGGTTTGCACCAAAATTAATTTCTAAGTTTCATGTCAACCAGTCTATAGAACTACCAACGTTCTTTCAAAATCCTCCAAACTTGGGGGGGGGGAGCCTACAGACACTAAATGTGCAGGGCAGTCATGTTTTATATGGAAAGAACTCGTCCACTAAGAAAGACTAATCGGTTCTTTGTCTCAGTGGCGGCAGGAAGAGAAGGGGATGCAGTCTCCAAATCCACTATCAAGCCTAGAGCACACACTACTCGAGGCACTGGGGCACCATAGCGTTCATTGCACATGTTCCCCTAGAGTCCATTTGCAAAGCAGCAACCTGGAGTTCTGTACACACCTTTACAAAACACTTTTGTCTAGATGCTCACTCTAGATATGATTCCCAGGTGGGACAAGCAGTACTAAGACACCTTTTTTCTACTGTTCCTTCTCACAACCCAACTCCAACTCCGGGTACTGCTCGCTAGTCTATTCACAGCATGTGATTCTAAGCAGATTAACAAACATCAGAAGACCTGCATTACTTACCGTAATAGCATTTCTGATGGTTGTATCTGCTTAGATTCACATGCGCCCTCCCTGCCTCCCGCTCGGGATGGAAGGAAAATAGACGTCTTATTACTTTCTCTCTTTTCTGTACTCACTCACGTTAGTCATAAGACTCCCTCATGGCGGAAAAAATACAGAGGGACCTCGATGCATGAGGGATTTTGGGTACACTACACATCACTATAGGGATAGTGTTACAGACACGCCTACGTCGATGTCCCCTTTTAGTTTTTTCGAAAAACAAGATGCAATACTCTGCCGTGACCACTGGATGTTGGACTATGCACAGCATGTGAATCTAAGCAGATGCAACCATCGGAAATGCCTTTACGGTAAGTAATGCATGTCATATAAATATATCACTTCCATGAGAAGGATAAGTGAGCCACAGGCTTTGTACATCACAGAACCTTTTTGTCACAGTACCTAAAAAACATGCTGGTGCTAGGAAAGCACCCACGTTTCGCTCTCAAGTTCATTTCCAAATTCCATATGAATTGATTGTACTTCCCCAGAAAACTGTGGAGAAAGGTTCCTCCATACACTAGATGTTAGAAGAGCCATTCAGGAAAATAGTTTTGTTCCCTTAGCTGCCCGGCATAGAAGGGGACTCTGTCTCAAAGGCAGCTCTTTATAAATGGATAGTACAATGAATACAGAAGCAACTACCATGTACACCTAGAGCACACTCTATACGTAGTGCAGTTGCCATATTGGCTCTCATTGCAAATGTCCCTTTGGAGGCAATCTGGAGAATAGCTACGTGGCCTTCAGTTCACACAACATTACTTTCTGGATACACAGGCAAGGAGTGAGTCTCAGGTGGAACAGACGGTGTTCTAACATGTTTTTGCCTAGGCGCCTAACAAGCCACCACCTTCTGGTACTGCTCGCTAGCCTATGCAATGCATGTCATTCTAAGCAAACGGAGAAGCCTCAGGAGACAAACCTGTACCTGTCTTTCTGATAGTGTCTGCTTAGATTCATATGTGCCCACCCTCCCTCATTCGGATTAGAAGGTACATGGACAACCTGTGCTTCCCTCACACCTTTTATCCTTTTACTACACACTTCATGCATTCACAGGGTCACAAATAAAACAATCTGACCTTGATGCGTGAAGGACCATGGGTTCAGTACACGTCGCAGTAGGGATAGTATTAAAAACACGCCTCGTTCATGTCCATTTTCCATTTAGAAATGGTACTCTGCACCAACCACTAGCTGTCGGCCTATGCACGGCATGAAAAACCAAGCAGATACAAGCATCAGAAAGATGATTACAGGGATGGAATATGTGTCATAACTCCACCTACACATTGCAAATTATACTACCAGTTTAGCGCACAGTCCAAACCCTGCAAGCCGGCATTAAACCTTCCTGCATGTGACTAGAAAAAAGCATTGAAATGTAGCAGGATGAGACTGCATGGTGTCCCCTTTTCGAATCCTACTTAATCACGCCTTAGCAGCCAGGCGCAGAATCATCACTCTCCAGTGAGCTGAAATAAATGCTCACCGACCATCCACTGCATTCAAAGAATCTGACAACCAACATCTCTGCAGACAAGTTGGTCCTAGAATAGTACAGTACCTTATCTGGTAACACGACAGTTACTCAAATGTGTAGGGTGCAAAGTTTCCTGTCTCTAGTTCGCGTGCACTTGATCACGCATCTCTAACTCCCGAATGGTCCCTCAAAGGTGCATTCCATTAACCCCAAAGAAGGGGGCCATGCGCCTAGTGAAGTACTCCTTAGTTCCTCTTTCCTCCCTTTCTAGGTGACCCTTTAAGCCGAAGCTATTGTCATTGAAATAGGAGCTTTGAATGAGGGTCTTGGTGCTTTTCAGTGGAGCTGACATTTGAGGAGGCGTACGCAGGGTATTTGGTGTGGTTTGGTTATGCTTCCCCTGCTCATACATTAAGTCATCCGAGTATAATCTTTTTAACATTTTGGGAGCTTGTCTTATTTAACTTTTGTATACAGGCGTTTATGATTGGGGATATTTTGAGGAGGATCTGCGCAGCAGGGTGGGCATGAGGGCAGGGCTGTTCCCCTAAGCCAAGCTTTAGGAAGATGGGGGGAGCTGTTGTGTGGACTTGCAGCGCGGGCTGAAAGGAAGACCCCACGTGTGCCTGGACCTCTGAAGACCCCACTTATCCGGCTGGCTTTTTAGTTCATGAAATAAGGTTGTGTTTGCAGTGCATGCCATCTCACAGCCACGGGTACCACCTTGTGAGCACTAGATCACGCTGTGTCCGGGCTGCGCGCACGCTCTTGTGGTCCTGTCGGCCTGTGCAATGCACGGAGGCAAACCCTTCCCACTAGATTGATTCTAATGGTGGGGGGTTATGCGGTGTACCGGTCTTTCTCACAGCAAAGCCTCATACATGCCTTGAGCTCCCCGGTCATGAATGGGTGCACGTCTGCAGAGAGCCTTATTGCAGGATCCTCTCACCATTTTTTTCAAATGGATGTTATGCATTCATATTTTCACGTTAAGGGTTGAGCTTTGATCTGGGCTGATGTAGGCTCAAACTGAATTGGTTTTCTGGATTGTGGACGTCTGTACCACGTGCCCACCAGCATCAGGCAATAATCGCTTAAACTATTCGGTTCTTATGCGCGTGCACAGCTCTGAGGGCCCGATTCTCATACAGGTGTTAAGTACCGAAAAGGACGTTAAAAGGCTTAACAACCTTTTCGGTACTTAAGACCTATTCTGAAGGTGGCGCATTCTTCCGAACGGAAGGAATGCGCCACTTTCGGAATACATGTGGCGGTTGCTAGGATGGGTTGGAAACCAACCGCCACAGTCGTAAACTGGCTTTTTGCAAGCCTATTCTTGTGGCACTCCTCCAGTTTAATATGTGTGCTAAACTAGTGCACATTTACGCTACTCTTTTGGTGTCGTTGAACTGGAGGAGTGCCACAAGAAGCCTTGTTTGGTGTAAATGAAAGTGTCCATACACCCGTGTTGTAAATGGACTCTTTCATGTACACCAAAGCAAGCAGCTTCAACGTTGCATCCTGCAACGTTAAAGCTGCTCGCTTTGGTGTAAATGAAAGTGTTCATATACACAGACGAGTGTATATGAACACTTTGCTATACACCACAGTAAGCAGCTTCAACATCCTGCAATGTTGAAGCTGCTCACTTTGGTGTATAGGAACTGTGTTCTCGGCAGCATTTTCCTTAAATAACGATTCCCTCGTTATTTAACGAAAATGCTGCCGAGATTCTGCAATCCGCCTGTTTCCATTAGAAACAGGCGGATTACAGCGAAAGCACTGTCGTGCTTTGCGAAGATGTCCAGGCCCACATGAGAATAGAAGTGGTGCCTGGGTGTCAAGAAATGGCTCAGTGAGTCGTGTTATTTAGCACGCTCACTGCGCCAAGATGAGAATGGGACCCTGAGCGATGAATGCGCCGTCTGTGTACCCGTCAGCCTTTCTAAGGGGCCAGTATGTTCCTGGGAGGAAGGTGAGCCAGGGAGGGAAGGCACACAAACCTCTTTGGAAGGCTGCGCCGTTTATGTGCAGGATTTGTTTTTTAGGTGCTGCCCATTAAAAACACGATGACGCAAATGCCCCATTCCATTCAGGACATGGGTGTCCAGTGTTTCAGTTTGAGCTGTTAAGTGCTACTTTAGTGCCAGGTGTAAGCTGAGGTGTACAGATAAACCTCAGGAGGGATGTGAGCAGAACACTTATAATGTGGGTGGTATTTGTTGTTTTAACCCACCCTTTAACTGTCCATTGTCGGGCTAATCCCTATGACCATTCAAACCCACTACCTTCCTGTCACTGGCCAAAACCTCCCCCAGATATATGTGAGCTAGCTTTTTTTGCACAATAACATCAAACGTTGTGCTGTTATGGGGATGCCATGATTATTTGTAAGCCGTGTTTAGTTTGGGCTATTAGATAGTGCTGAAAGCGCTACCTTTAAGCCAAAACTATGGTGATTAAAATAAGCACGTTAGCATAAGGTCTTGAAATATCAGATTTGAATGAGGGTCTGTAATGCTTTTCAATGGAAATGACATTTGAGGAGGGGTACAGACCGTGTATTTGATGTTTGCTTATGGATCACATGGCCATGCTAATCCCTATGGCCACTGCCACCCAGTTCTTGCCCCTCCTCGTCCAAATCACCACCCTGTGGGAACACTTCAGGCTAACCTTAATCCAACTTTACCATCAGACTTTGCACTGAAGGCCCTGACAGTGCCTATGCAGCTCTGTCTGCATAGACACAATGGCACCTCTACTATGCACCGATTAGTGTATCGACCTCTGTGCCCAAACAATATGATAACGCGTCTGACATCACAGCACCTGAACTATGAGGGGGTATGCAGGAACCAGTCCGAACCTCGCAGGATAGGAAACAGGCGAGCCTTTATTGAGATAAAGGTTAAGACACTTCTGGAAAGGCAACCTCGTTCTGCCAGTTCCCATCTTGTTTGTCCCAGCCATCATCCCTAGAACTATCTCTCTCCTCATGCTACCCTGCGCCTTCCACAAGCACCCCGCCTCACAGTGCATCCTCATCAGGCACTCTGCTACATCCAATCTAACAGTAGCCAGGTTCTGCTCTTACAGTTGGCATGATTATTAGGTTGTATACTAATTGACCTTTTCAAAATTGACTTCGGGAGAATTGACCTAATTTAGGTCAATTAGGACATATATGCGGGGGGAATCCACCCACCCAATCCCCTTATATCATTTATAATACAAAATCAACTCGATACATATATAAAATAATATAAAGGTCAATTGTGCAGAAGTTCAATTAGGACCACTATAATTAGGTCAATTGTGTAAAAGGTCAATTTGGGTAATTATTATGCTGGAACAAAGGCTCCAGGTGCCTCCCATCAGTATGAACAAGGAGTCACTGCAGAGAATGACTTAGAATCCCCAAACTATGACGACATCTATCAATCAAAATGCAAAGTATAGTAATGAGGGTCCACAGGATTGACCTGTTGCTTTCAGGCCAGGCTTGCACAGATACACATTTGCCTTTGGGATTTTAATGACTTGCATGCTTATAAATGAGAAGGAAGTATCATTAAATGAAACTTACTAAACCCTGTTCTTTTTTTTTTCTTTTAGGAAACGCTACACGTGATGTAAATATTCTAGACACAGGTATGTATGTCAAGCTTTCTTATTGGTTTGCAAGGGGCAAAGGCAGCCTTGTATCAGATTTCCAGAATAGCTGCCTAGCTCACTGCAGAGATGTATTTCTTTGTTTCTAGCACCAGTGAGCTATTTTGGAAGATCAAAGCCCATTGAGGATACAGCTGTAGGGACTGCTATACCTGGTTTTTGCCGGTTTATTCTATAGAGAGTGGGCGGTTCCCTTCACTAATATTACCCGGTCAAGTGTTTCTTACAGTTATATCTAACATCCCATTGACGTGTATACTCTTCACTTCTCCGGCAGTGACTGTACTACAGACTGAGGAGAGGAGGAGACTCCTGTAGAGGGACACATGTTAGCAATGCTTATGGGTGAGAGAAGGAAACTCCATGCTACAAAAACACACGCCTTCAATGAACTGGTTATCGCAGACATAGTTTTTGGGGTCACTGTTTTTCCATGGACCATTGCTTACGGAGAATCTCGACCACTGATGCGGTATTCCAACACTTGGAAACGACTTGTATGTCCAAGCCACAAATCGATAACATTGAGCTGATAACCTCAAAATATTGGGACTTTTCAGACATTTTCAGCAATACCTATGAGATAAAACTGCCACCACATCGAGAGTATGACTTTGCTATGAGCCACAGTTCCTTCCGAACACATGTACCGCCTCGCCTTGTGAGAACACCTAAGAACCAATCTCCCATACTACTGCATCCTTTCTCCTTTCCTCCATACTTGTGGGATAGGAACAGAGCACCCTTTTATTTTTATGGAAGGACAGCACGTGTATGGCTCTAGCTCCATCTTCCTGAGCCCCGTCCAGTGCATCGCCCTTCAGTTCTTTTCTCTGCACGGTTGGGGTTGGACGGACTAGCATCGTGGGTCATTTTCTTACCTGCTCTTGTCCTTCAATTTGTCTTCCTGCTGTGGTTCCTCCGTTTTCTTTTCTTCCGCCTATGCCGAAGCGTAAGGGCTTTACATAATGTGTCTCCGGTGGACATTAATACGTGGCGGCAGAACCTCACAATCTTTGCCTTGAGTGTCTAGGCCCCTATCATCGGTAGAACGCATGCGTCTATTGTGATTCCCTCTTGGTCCAGGCACTTGAAAGATGACTAGTCAGGCGGGAGGAGGTTTTCAACTGAGTTCCTCCCGGACACCTAAGGGAGTTCGAGGTATAAAGAAACTGGCTGGCCTTGAGCACCCCATCCTATTGACACCTTCCTGGGGTCATACAGCTCAGGGAGGAGGCGTCTGAGGTGCCTCATTCGGGGACTAAGCTAGATACCAGAATCTGTTCACCAGACCGACTCCACAGCAAACGCAAATTTCGGAGGAAGCATTTTTTTAGCCGTTTCCAAAACCTAATGTGTTCTGATAAAATGAATGCCTACTTCAAGGACTTCGTTTTGGAGGTTTTTCCCACGCCACAGGAACCAGTAGGGTCAGTGGAAGTTCTGCCTCCCCCACCTTCTCAAACACCCGTGGAGTGATCTCCTGAGCCAAAGGAGCTTGAGCCTATCTAACGTGCTCCACGCAGAGCACCTCCTGCTGAATGTCCCGCCAATAAGGATATGGCGGATGTGCACGAGGGAGAGTACTCGCCCTTGGTCGATTTGGGCTTTTCATGACAAGCCGATTGATCTTGTTTTATCTAGACATCCTGACACCAGAACCTCCTACCACAGACTACGATTCTACGATAAGACTACGATTCTACAAGAAGACAATTGATTCTCTTCTTGATAGTTTCCTGTATCATCGAAGCCCTCTCAGTGGAAGGCCTGCAGACGCCCGAAGGCATCCATGCACATCTAGTGCGGGGTGAAATGGCTTATGTGGCTTTCCAAAAGTAGGTTCCCTGGGAAACCATTGCAAAAGCATCCATTTGCGCCTCTCACTCAGCATTCTCTAAAAATTGTCTCGACCTTGGCTCTAGGTCTGACGCAGAGTTTGGCCAAGCGATCCTTAGCAACCTCTTTAACTAATGGAGTTTAATTCATCCAACCATTTCTATACATCAGTGCTGGGAATTCTCCCACAAGTATGGAAGAAAGAGGACGGGACATAGCAGTAAGAAAAAATGTTCTTACTATAGTGACTAACGAACCCCTAGTCCATAATCTCTGTTCCTCCTAATGCCCACCCACTGTCGCCTCTAAAAACATTCCCTTTAATTGCTATTCTGTCTACCGACTGTGGCGCTCTAAAGGGTAATACGCTGGGCAGTGCTCAGGAAGGCGGGGCTAGAGCCATACATGGGCTGGCCCTGCATAAAAATATAAAAAGAACAATGTTTTTGCATAAAAAAAGCAACCCTGTCCTGTCCAGAAGGACGTTATATCCCACAAGTATGCAGGAAAGGGGTCTATAGGAACTTTAGTTACTTTGGGGTCCAGATTAACTCGCTCTTTTTCTTTGTCCCTAAAAAAGGCACTCCAGAGCCTCAATCCTGCCTAGACTACAGAAAACTAAACAGGGCCACAGTGAAAGATAAGTATCCTCTGTCCCTTATTCATGACATATTGGAAGCAGTTAGTGGTGCCACCATTTTCATGAAACTAGAATTCCGTGGAGCGGACTACATTACACAGGATCGTAAAGGAGATGAATGGAAGACAGTTTGAATATCATGTGATGCCTTTCGGGTTGTTTAATGCTTCTTCTGTCTTCCATCATCTCATAGACCACATATTTGCAGACATCTTGTTTCATTCTTTTGTCTACTACCTGGACAACGTCCTCATTTAATTTGGCCCATTACAAGACCAAATACTACACGTTAAGGAAGTCTTAAACATAAATGACAACAACTCTTGGACAAACTGTTGAAGTGCCTTTTTGATGACGAAGTAAGCTCGAAAACATAATAACCACTGAGACGAGGAAGAACAGGGACTACCTAAGGGAGATCTAAGTACTGGAACGACGAGGAGGCATTGTGGCACAAGGAAGAGCAATGCTGAGAACTTGAATGAGCACTCTAGTCTTCTATATCCGCTTACAATAAAAACGAAAGATGGACTTACTATGTTGTCATGCCAGCCCCTGAGCAACAGCAGGCAAGCTGTGAGGTGTGGGAGCAGAGAGACGGAGACCGGGGAGCAGAAGAAGCCAGAAGGTGGCTCTCCAGGACTGGAGGTCCGTCTTTCCTTTGACCATGAGGCCAGGCAGAGGCAACAGTCCCATAAGGTGGACTGTGGGGTCCAAGAGCCATACTTGCATTGCCAGAGTTATGGGTCAAAGAAGCTGATGTGAGAAGCTGACGACCGTGGAGGAGGAACGGACGGCCAACTCCAGTCCCCAGTAGAGCCACCGCGCTGTGCAGGATCACCTAAAGGTAACGGGCGACAGTCTGACCTTCTGAGACAAAGGGAGGATAGCAGACCCAGTCAATACGCTGCAAGGGTCGTGAGGCACAGAAAGGGGCCGAAGAGGGTCTGGAACCTGAGAGAGGTTAAACCGGGTCTGGGACCCTGAAATGAGAATTATGAAGATTGGAGGGAATCTCCCTCTGACTGGTTTTCGGGAAAAACCACTCACCACGAGGGTAGGGTCGAGGACCCAGGAACGAGAGAACAACATGAGTCATCTTCCCCGTTATCACTAATTCATCAATTTTTACGAACTCCATCTCCTTACTTAGCTTGCCACCAGCTGCTACTATTTTTCCACCAGATTTTAATGCTAATATTTTGGTTTTAAACAATGCCTTCTTGAATGGCAACGCCCGCAGTTCTGTGAACTGTTTTGTAGTGAACGCCTGCTCTTTGTGCACGCCCAAGACTGTAACAGCCTTCTTGAGGACTATCATCCTGACCTTGTGTTTGTCTCAGAGACGTAGTTTCAGGAATATTTCGAGCCATCAGCAAATCAAAACTTACCTCTGAACTATTTATTTGCATTTTTAAAGTGATCACACAGCCCAGGGGCATCGAGGCACTGTTACAGGAATATGTCTCTTAGTTGCGTATTTATAACGTGCTTAATACCCGGATGTTTATAAGCGCAGACTCTGGGATCAAACCTGTGTTTCGAAGGGATTGTGTCCTCCGACGTATTCCTCATCTTAGATATCTCCTTCCAGCTCTGCTGGACTCGGAAAATTTTTTCTCTAGAGGGCGCTGCGCGTCGACGCCCTCCGAGTCGATGTCCTTCGACAGCCGTCGTATCGACGTCGACGTCATCCTGCCTATAAAGGCCGCGCGCAGCGTCCGTTGCTCAGTTCCGTTTTTCCGCGCTTACTCAGTGCCTCGGAATACCGTTGCTCAGTTCTTAGTCAGATTAATCCTATTTACCTCGAGTTATTCGATCCGTACTCCATGGCTTCCTCGTCGGAACCGACAACTCCTCGATCCGGCTTCAAGAAATGTCGAGATTGTGGGAAAAAGATGTCGTTGACCGATCCTCACAGAATTTGTCTGTGGTGTTTGGGAGCTGAACACCATTGTTCGGAATGCGAGGACTGTATGTCCATGACAGCTAAGGCCCTGAAGGAGCGTAGGGGGAAGCTGGAGAAAGGTAAGACTTTTAAAGCTTCTTCTTCGTCGACGAAGTCGAGACATTCGTCTCCTCGTCACCATTCGCGCTCCAGGTCTCGGAGTGGGTCTCATCACTCCTCGAGATCGAAGCACTCGAAGAGAGGACGTCGAAGATCCCCTTCTCCGTCTTCCTCTTCCTCTGTTTCGCCAAAAAGAATCCCTTGCCCCACGAAACATAGTTCCCGGGCTGAATGGGAGGAATTCCGAAAAAATATGATGAGCGTCTTCGAGAAAGCGGCCTCGACCCCCTCGAAGACTGCCGAAAGCGATGCTCTGGTCGAAAGACCCGAAGGTCAAAAACGCCGCGAGTCGCAGTACCCGGCGAAAGAAACCTCTCGAGCGCGTCTCGAACCCTCGTGCAGGACTATGACCTCCAAACCTTCCTCGTAGGTGCCGTCGACTAAGGTTCCGTCGAGGTCGGTGTCTTCGATGCCGTTGTCGAAGGGACCTTCGACACACGGGTCTGTCGACTCGACGCCAGCTTCGACACCGGCGTCGACGCCAAGAAAAGTCACGGTTACCACACATCCGGTGACTATCCCCAGGCCCTCGACGTCGATGGCTTCGATATTGTCGAGTAGAATTCCAATTCTGTCGAGGTCTTCGAGGCCTCCGCCTCTGTTTTCGACGCCACGCTCGAAGCCTTCGACGTCGGCGTCGACGACATCGACGTTTTTGAGGCCAATAATGACAAGTTCGGCACCCTCTGCCTTGGAAATGGGATTTACTCCCTTTATGAGTTCAGAACAATTGAGAACTATATCCTCAATTTTAGAAGAGGGTGATTTGTCTGAACAGGAAGACACATTTGAGTTACAGGGACCTGTAACCCCAGTTAGAGAGGAATTTTCCTCTGAAGAGCGCAGGATAAAGGATCTTCATGATTCTTTACATGAGGCAAGTGGGTTAGACACTTCCCCTGAGGTGGAGTTTGCTAAGCCAGACCCGGGGGAGCATGCTGAAACCCCCTACAGAGCCTTAATGGCCAGGATTACAGAGTTCATGGGGTGGTCTGCACCTTCTCAATCTTTCCAACAAGATGACCTCACGGATATTCTTGACAAAGGCCCACAGGAGGATCCTGTGGTGCCTTTTCATAAAGCTCTTCAGAGAAAGATCATGACAAACTGGGAAACCCCAGATGTAGTACCAGCAGTAAATAAAAAAACTGTCTACAAAGTACAGGGTTTCTTCTACAGACCCAGAGTTTTTGTCTAAACACCCATCCCCAGAAAGTCTGGTGGTACAGGCAGCATCCTCTACCGATGTCAAGACGGCTTATCCTACCGTCCCACAGGACAGGGACGTTAAAAAATATGATGCTATGGCAAAGAAAGTCTTTTCAGCATGAAGCATGGCGTTAAAATATGTTAATGCTACTTGCACCCTTGCTAGGTTCAGCCATACACTTTGGGAGTGTGCTTCTACAGCGGCTGACTGCATCCCGGAGGGAGAAGAAAGGGATGCGTTCCTGAATATTATACAGGACGGTAAAGACGCTATGTGCGAATCCCTCCAGACGGGCATTGATTCGGCTGACAGTATCAGCAGAGCAATGGCGGCAAGTACATCAACCAGGAGATTCGCTTGGTTGAGAAAGTCGGGTTTTGCCCCAGATTTTGAAGCCAGGCTCTTGAACATGCCATTCGATGGCTCTTCTTTGTTCGGGAAAAAGGCGGATGACAGTTTAGAGAAACTGCAAACTTCAAAAGCAGCAGCAAAATCCCTAGGAGCTGCAATCCGTCAGACTCCTTTTCGTCCCACAGGAACCTCTGCGAGGGGCAAGTCCTTTCGCTTCTACTCCGCATTCGGAAGAGGTAGAGGACGACTGGCTCAAAGGGGTCAAAGAAGAACTACCCAAGGTGGACGGGGTAGATATTCAAAAGCCGCAGCAACAGCAGGTGCCTCTTTACCATCGGCATCTGCATCAGCCGCCCCAAAACCACTCTGAGGACTTCCCTCACAGGACACCTGTAGGAGGCAGGTTGACTCAACATCTAGCGGTATGGCAGGCTATCACGTCAGATGCTTGGGCATTGGAAACAGTTGCCCAAGGTTACTGCCTGCCTTTCCTTCGTATACCTCAGTCATCCACCGGGGATCAGCTCTCAGAAAGCTCCAGATCCGCTCCTCTTGCAGGAAATTTGGGACCTGCTAGAGAAAGGTGCCATAGAACCGGTACCTGTAGCGGAGAGGAACAAGGGCTGATACTCCCCTTACTTTCTCATTCCAAAGAAAGACGGAGGGCTGAGACCCATATTGGACTTGCGAGAATTGAACAAATTCCTCAGAAAAGACAAATTCAAGATGGTCACTCTTTCTCAGATCCTCCAGGCCCTTCAGTTCCAGGACTGGTTGGTATCTCTGGACCTTCAGGACGCTTATTTCCATGTGCCTATCCATCTCAAACACAGGAAATACCTGAGGTTCGCAATTGGCAACTCTCACTATCAATTTCGAGTGCTGCCATTTGGGCTGACCGCCGCCCTGAGGGTCTTCACCAAGTTAATGTCGGTAGTGGCTGCAAGTCTAAGGAGGGAAGGGATTCACGTCTACCCCTACCTGGACGATTGGTTGATCAGGGCTGTTTCTCCGGAACAAGCTCAGATCCAGCTAAATCACGTGTGCCACTTCCTTCACAGACTGGGCTTCTCCCTCAATTTAAGGAAGTCACAAATGATACCATCGCAGAGACTCCAGTTCATAGGAGCGATCCTGGATACTTCCCTGGGAAAAGCCTCGCCACCAGAGGTGAGGGCTCAAGATATTCTACAGATGGTTACCAAGTTCCAGCATGCCCAACGTCTCCCAGCCTTCGACTTTTTGAGGTTGCTAGGCCTCATGGCATCCTGCATTTTCCTAGTGCCAGAGGCTCGCCTGAGAATGAGATCCCTCCAGTGGGCACTGAGGACTCAGTGGTCACAATTCTCAGGGAGAATGACAGATCTTCTTCAGGTTCCCGGCAGGGTGGCTCGAGACCTTCAGTGGTGGGCCTGTCTGTCATGATCTCTGCTTCCAAAAGGTCAGGGTTTTCCCAACTCCCTTGGAAGCAGATCCATAACCCAGGTTCCGAGTGCCAACCAGTCCCAATTGGGACCTTTTGGACCCAGTCCTGGCGCCAGTGGCACCAGGCTCATAAATATGCCCAGTCCCAGCGCTGGAAGCGCCGGGCTCATAATGCTTGGGTGGACTTACCTGCAGCAGACCATGCTGCTTACTTGCCTGCCAGTTGAGCCTCTGATCCTCTTCTGTTTGGAACTACTTTTCCTGTTGGGTGGGGCAGGAGCCACTCCCTAGATTCAGAACATTGGAACTCTTCTGGAAAGCAGGAACTCTTTTCTTACCTAGGCGTGGCTGTGGAGGGAGACACCTAAGCACTACAGGAGGCTATTTAAACCACACCCGATGGATGAATCTTGCTTTGCGTTATTCTGCATCATCTGCAGCAGAACGCTCATCGTGTCTTCTGCATCTGATCCTGGGCCTCAGGAAAAAGGCTTACCATCCTGAATCCAGTCTTCAGCAACACCTATAAAGACAAGAAAGAACAGGTTAGCATTACGGTCTTCAGTGACAGCTCTTCACTTACCTGGTCCATCGGCTGTCACCAACGCCTCGCGCTGCATTCCGGCATCTGAAAGACAAAGGCTTACCTACTCTTCGTGCGCTCCGGAGGTCTTCACACTGCATTCCGGCATCTGAAAGACAAAAGCTTACCAACTCTTCGCACGCTCCGGAGGCCTTTGGCGCTGCATCCCGCATCTGAAAGACAAAACAAGGTGCGTTTAAAGACATTGGGGAATTTTAATACTCACGTGCCATTACTCCTTTCCACATCTAACCCAGTGGGTATTCCGGCACCCTGCAGCCGCTCCGAACTTGTACCTGCAAAATAACAAGACAGTTAGAGCGCATCGTGAAGCAGGCAACAAGCGCTTACTTACGTGCTTCCAGGCGCTTCTATTCATCACACGGGCTCCATCTTCAACTCACTTCAGCCCGTCACCCGCCATCGCCGGAACCCTGCAAAACAAGAGACATCATTACTAAAGACTTTAAAGACATTAGAATTACTCGAAACTTACCGTTCGTGCAGTAAACGACGGACAGCAGTCCTCTGAAGTCAAGAGGCCTGCTCCCCTTATCCAGTGAAGAAACTGGTTACAGCACCCTGCCCCGAGGCAGATGGAGAGCACAGCGTTCACTTACCTAAGGTGAGAGCGTTAACCTTTGGGGTTCTACAGGAGAAGAGAAAGGGAAGAAGAGAGAGACATTCAATAACCCAGTTCCTTAATCCCATATTTTCTATCTGCAGACATCTTACCCTTCGAGTCAGACATACAGTGCACAGAGGTCCAGCCCAAAGAGCCAGCCGTGTGTTACACATCACCTTTGAAGATACGGTATACGCCCAGTCAAGACCGGCGCCTCTACGGGAATCAGGTGAGAGTTACAGAACGCAAAGCGTACCACAAAACTCCTGTCCAGGCGCTATGGAAACCTTGGATACCGACCAGCTAGCCTAGTTACTTGGGGAACTAAGGGCAGAAGTGCATGCAGCCCGTCAGGAAACGAACGCTCTAAGAAGGGAACTGATTATTTCCAAGGAGCGAACAGATGATCTCGCTAGACAATTGCTACAGTCACAAGCCGGACAGACCCCGTTACCCGCATCTGGGGGAAATCTTCCTTCTACATCCTCTATGAATCCAGTGCAGATCAACCTACCTGGGAATGTACCTCTGGCTCCGCCCGAACGATTTTCTGGTGACCCAAAGAGGTTTGCAGTATTTATCAATCAGTGCCGGTTGCATTTCTTATGCCGGCCAGCAGCCTTTCCAACTGATCAAGCTAAAGTAGCTTTCGTGCTTTCGTACCTTAGTGGCAATGCGGCAGACTGGTCGATCCCTCTAGTAAATCAAGATGATCCGGTCCTCCATGATTTTCAAGCTTTTCAGCTCAGTATGGAAAAACTGTTCGCAAGACATTCACAGGGGCAGGCCTTGGACAATGAGCTTCTTTCGTTGCGACAAGGTAATCAAGACCTTTTGGCTTATATTGCGTCTTTCAACAGACTGATAGTGGAAACTCAATGGCCTGAGGACAAAAGGATTACGCTGTTTTATAGAGGTCTACGTGGAGAGCTCAAAGATGTGTTAGCCCAAGTAGTGAATCCCCCACAAGATTGTTCGGACTATATAGACTTAGTCGTTCAAATAGATCACAGACTGCAGAACAGGAAGGCTGATCGTTCCAAGTTTGATGCTCGAGTATTTTCCAAACCGCCAACTCCTTCCAAAGGAGTAGACTCCGGGGAACCCATGCAAATAGGGGGTCTGAAAGGTCCTCTAACACAAAAGGAGCGGGAAAGGAGAAAACAGTTGCAATTATGCCTCTATTGCGGAAACTCAGGGCACTTTCTTCGAGACTGTCCGGTGAAACCTGCCAAGAAGGCAGTAGGAGCTGCAGTTACCAAAGTTACAAACTCTGAGCAGGGAAACGACCTCGCCCGACAAGAATAGAGGTCCTCTTGCCGAGCGTGAAAACCAGTTCCGTGACCTCGCATTTCGTGATACCTATAGTCCTCATTAGCCCTGATAATCCGGATCGATTACATGCAATTGAAGCTTACGTCGACAGCGGTGCCATCGGCAATTATGTGGATCATGAAATGGTTTTGAGGATGAATCTAACTCTTTGTCCCAAGGCTGTAAAGGACGTCATTACTACAGTGGATGGTACGGAGATAGCCTCCGGGCCAGTAACGCATACCACTCAAGAGGTGACGCTAGTAAGTCAAGATGGACACCATGAGAAGATCGTGTTCGATGTGATCAAGGCCCCTCAGTTTCAGATTATTCTAGGAATACCTTGGTTAGAGAAACACAATCCTCTGATCGATTGGCGAGCAAGAACGGTCCAGTTTCCAGAATGTGTCTCTACTTGTCACCCTCCACCTGGTGTTGCACTGGCAGCAATTTCTTCAGAGACTCCCCAGTTACCTCCCGAATACCTAGAATACCAAGATGTTTTCCGGAAGGATCAGGCTAACTCTCTACCTCCTCATAGGTCTTATGACTGCCAGATCGACCTGATACCTGGATCTACTCCTCCTTGTAGTAGAATTTATGCCCTCACCGAGCCTGAGAACCTTCACCTTCGACAATACCTGGATCAATACCTGGCAAATGGGTTTATTCGTCCTTCCAAGTCCCCTGCTTCTTCAGCTTTGTTCTTCGTTCCAAAAAAGGAAGGAGACCTTAGAACTTGTATAGAATATCGCTCACTGAACCAGATCACCGTTAAGAATAGATATCCGTTACCTTTGATCCCTGAACTCCTGGACCAAGTCAGAAAAGCATGCATATATACAAAGCTGGATCTTAGAGGAGCTTACCACTTGGTACGAGTAAAAGAGGGCGATGAATGGAAGACGGCCTTCCGCACCAAGTATGGGCTATTTGAATATCAGGTCATGCCCTTCGGACTTTGCAATGCCCCGGCCGCCTTTCAATATTTTATGAACGATGTCCTCAGAGAGCTCATAGATGTGTGTGTTGTTGTTTACATTGACGACATCCTCGTTTATTCTTCATCGGAATCTGAACATCAGAAACACGTGAAAATGGTCCTCGAAAGATTGCGTCAACACAAACTTTTCGCTAAGTTGGAAAAATGTGTTTTCAACGTGACTGAAGTTGAATTCTTGGGATTCATATTATCACCTGGCGGAGTGCGTATGGATTCAAAGACGGTCGATGCAGTTCTCAAATGGCCATCACCATCCTCCGTAAAAGGTGTGCAAAGCATGTTAGGCTTTGCTAACTTTTACCGCAGGTTTATCCCCGAATTCTCTCGAATAGTCCAGCCCATCACTGTCTTGTTAAAGAAAAACAAACGTTTTGAATGGTCTACCGAGGCGGAACAAGCTTTCCAGGATTTGAAGACTAAATTTATCTCTGCACCAATCTTAAAACACCCTCGCCCCGAACTCCCCTACATCGTGGAAACTGATGCTTCAAGCCTTGCCATGGGGGCAGTTCTATCACAAAAGGATCCGGTAACCAATCAGTTGCATCCCGTGGCATTTTGGTCCCGCAAATTCTCGCCTCCTGAAATCAATTACACGATTACTGACAGGGAACTTCTGGCTATCAAGTCTGCCTTTAAGGCTTGGCGGCATTATCTGCTGGGGGCCCGACATACCGTTACTGTGATTACGGATCACCGAAACCTGCAATATTTGAAAACCGCAAAAGCCCAATCCTCTAGACAACTCCGTTGGGCATTATTCTTTGCCGAGTTTGACTTCATAATTACCTATCGACCTGGTACAAAGAACGGTAAAGCTGATGCCCTTTCTCGGATGGGAGTGGAAGAACACTTGATCAACCCTAAACCTGTACCAATCATTCCCGAACTAAGAATTCTGGGTGTAATCGCCACAGATTCCATAGAGGAAGTTAAGGATAAAGCCAGGCAACTTGTAACTCCAGCAGACATACAGAATTGGCATCTGCAGGGAAAGGACTTTGCAGTAAAGGACAACTTATTGTATTTCCAAGAACGATTATACCTACCCAGCACAGATTTACAGAAAAAAGTAATCTCTTGTTATCACGATTCTTTAATGGAAGGACATCCCGGTATGGCCAAGACCTCAGAAAAGATCAAGCGCTACTTCTGGTGGCCGTCTTGGAAAAAAGATATCAGAGACTTTATAATGTCCTGTGGAGTATGCGCCCAAAACAAGAGTCAAAAGGAAAGACCAACAGGCCTCTTACGCCCTATTGACATCCCACCTCGCCCTTGGCATACGCTTTCTATGGACTTCATCACCGATCTACCTCCATGCTCCGGATACAATACGATTCTAGTAATCGTGGACTTATTCTCCAAGATGGCGCATTTCATTCCGCTCAAAGGCTTGCCAACAGCAGCAACTCTGGCCCGAGAATTTCTCGAAAACATCGTCCGACTGCACGGTTTTCCTTCGGTTCTAATTTCGGATCGAGGTAGTCAATTTATTTCTCATTTTTGGCGAAGTTGCTGTCGGTCGGCTCAAATTGATGTGAGACTATCGACCAGTCACCACCCTCAGACCGACGGACAAACCGAGAGGACCAATCAAACTCTGGAACAGTATTTACGCTGCATGCTGCAACAAACTGAAAAAACTTGGAAAGACATCCTTTGGATAGCCGAATATGCCTACAATAACTCTGTCCATTCGGGAACTGGGAAAACCCCGTTTTTTCTTTTGTACGGCAGTCACCCTCGAACCTCGGAGTTGGATCCCCTCCAAGATCTTGAAACACCAGCAGTAGACTACCTGCATTCTACAATCACCCAAGCCTTTAAGGAAGCTGTTTCTCACCTTCAAAGGGCTAAAGAACAATACAAGAAAGGAGCAGATCAACATCGGAAGGAAGCCCCTCAATATCAAGTAGGGGATCAAGTCTGGTTATCCACCAAATATCTACCTCTAAAAGGGCCACGCACATTCAACCCAAGATACCTTGGTCCCTATTCCATCACTACCATAGTAAACCCAGTAGCGGTCAAGTTGGACTTGCCCCCGCACATGAAGATACATCCGGTCTTCCACGTCTCTCTATTAAAACCCGTGCAACCTCAAACCCGACTAACTAAATCTCCAAAACCTATCCTAGTTGATGGAGAACTCGAGTTTGAAGTCAAAAGCATTCTGGACTCCAAGATCTCCAAATCTAAACTATTTTACCTAATTGACTGGAAAGGCTACGGCCCCCAAGAGAGATCCTGGGAACCTGCTGAATATGTCCACGCTCCTCGCCTAATCAAAAGATTTCACCGAACATTTCCTGACAAGCCAAAACCCCCGGAGAAGCCCGGTTTGGGAGGGGCCTTGAGGGGGGGTACTGTCATGATTGCTGCTTCCAAAAGGTCAGGGTTTTCCCAACTCCCTTGGAAGCAGATCCATAACCCAGGTTCCGAGTGCCAACCAGTCCCAATTGGGACCTTTTGGACCCAGTCCTGGCGCCAGTGGCATCAGGCTCATAAATATGCCCAGTCCCAGCGCTGGAAGCGCCGGGCTCATAATGCTTGGGTGGACTTACCTGCAGCAGACCATGCTGCTTACTTGCCTGCCAGTTGAGCCTCTGATCCTCTTCTGTTTGGAACTACTTTTCCTGTTGGGTGGGGCAGGAGCCACTCCCTAGATTCAGAACACTGGAACTCTTCTGGAAAGCAGGAACTCTTTTCTTACCTAGGCGTGGCTGTGGAAGGAGACACTTAAGCACTACAGGAGGCTATTTAAACCACACCCGATGGATGAATCTTGCTTTGCGTTATTCTGCATCCTCTGCAGCAGAACGCTCATCGTGTCTTCTGCATCTGATCCTGGGCCTAAGGAAAAAGGCTTACCATCCTGAATCCAGTCTTCAGCAACACCTATAAAGACAAGAAAGAACAGGTTAGCATTACGGTCTTCAGTGACAGCTCTTCACTTACCTGGTCCATCGGCTGTCACCAACGCCTCGCGCTGCATTCCGGCATCTGAAAGACAAAGGCTTACCTACTCTTCGTGCGCTCCGGAGGTCTTCACACTGCATTCCGGCATCTGAAAGACAAAAGCTTACCAACCGTTCGCACGCTCCGGAGGCCTTCGGCGCTGCATCCCGCATCTGAAAGACAAAACAAGGTGCGTTTAAAGACATTGGGGAATTTTAATACTCACGTGCCATTACTCCTTTCCACATCTAACCCAGTGGGTATTCCGGCACCCTGCAGCCGCTCCGAACTTGTACCTGCAAAATAACAAGACAGTTAGAGCGCATCGTGAAGCAGGCAACAAGCGCTTACTTACGTGCTTCCAGGCGCTTCTATTCATCACACGGGCTCCATCTTCAACTCACTTCAGCCCGTCATCCGCCATCGCCGGAACCCTGCAAAACAAGAGACATCATTACTAAAGACTTTAAAGACATTATAATTACTCGAAACTTACCGTTCGTGCAGTAAACGACGGACAGCAGTCCTCTGAAGTGAAGAGGCCTGCTCCCCTTATCCAGTGAAGAAACTGGTTACAGCACCCTGCCCCGAGGCAGATGGAGAGCACAGCGTTCACTTACCTAAGGTGAGAGCGTTAACCTTTGGGGTTCTACAGGAGAAGAGAAAGGGAAGAAGAGAGGGACATTCAATAACCCAGTTCCTTAATCCCATATTTTCTATCTGCAGACATCTTACCCTTCGAGTCAGACATACAGTGCACAGAGGTCCAGCCCAAAGAGCCAGCCGTGTGTTACACATCACCTTTGAAGATACGGTATACGCCCAGTCAAGACCGGCGCCTCTACGGGAATCAGGTGAGCGTTACACTGTCAGGAGAACATTCTGAAAGGAGAACAGTTTTGTCAACCCTGGCCGGAGATAACAGTAGTCACGGATGCCTCACTCACGGGGTGGGGAGCCCACGCCAACGACTTGACCATCAGCGGTCGTTGGTCTCCATCGGAGTCCAGACTACACATCAACCTGTTAGAGCTGAGAGCCATCAGACTTGCGCTGAAGGCGTTCCTGCCAGCTGTACAAGGGAAGAACGTCCTGATAATGACGGACAATACGGTGGCCATGCATTACCTCAACAAAAGAGGAGGCGTAGGATCACTACCCCTGTGCAGAGAGGCGATGCAGCTCTGGTTTTGGGCAATCCAGGAAGGAATCTCTCTATCGGCAGCTCACCTAGCCGGAGAGAAGAACTTGACAGCGGACGCTCTGAGCAGGCAGAACACAGTCTCCCATAAGTGGGAGCTAGCTCAGGAAGTCCTTCAAGAGATCTTCGCCCTTTGGGGAACCCCTCAGGTAGATCTGTTCGCCACCAGCCTAAACAGGAAATGCGACCTGTTCTGCTCAAGGGAATTTCCCCCGAGAGGAGCTCTGGGAGACGCGTTCATAGTGGACTTGGAGTTTCCGCTTCTGTACGCGTTCCCACCGGTCCCCGTCATTCCTCAAATGATCAGGAGGTTGAGAAGATTCCGGCGAACCATGATCCTAATTGCCCCGGATTGGGCCAGGAGAACGTGGTACCCGGACCTTCTAGACTTGTCCATCTGCCCTCCAATTCGACTTCCACTCAGAGAGAACCTACTCTCACAGAAGGGAGGTCAGGTTCTCCATCCAGACATCAAAACCCTCAACCTTCACGCTTGGCTTCTGAAAGGCTGCGGTACAAGGATTGGGACCTCCCTGATGATGTTATGGAGGTGTTGCTTTCGGCAAGGAGGCCAGCAACAAAGTCTTTATACCGCTGCCGTTGGAGCAGATTTTGCAGCTGGTGTAGAGAACAGAATATCAACCCTTTTTCATGTGGTACACCAATGGTTTTGTCCTTCCTACTATATTTGGCAAATTCAGGCCTTCAAGTTGGCACCATTAAGGGCTATCTCGCAGCGCTATCCATCTTTAAGCGTACTGCGGAAGAACCATCCTATTTCAAATTACCCTTGGCAATACAGTTTCTAAAGGGGTTAACCAATGTTTATCCCCCAAGACCATTCCAAGTTCCCCTATGGGATTTAAACTTAGTACTAACTTTCCTGATCGGTACACCTTTCGAACCTCTCCATTCTTGATTGTTAAGATTCCTTACCCTTAAAACTGTTTTTATTAATAGCACTTTCATCTGCTAGAAGGGTGAACGAATTACAAGCTCTTTCTTGTAAAACCCCTCATACTATATTTCACAAAGACAAAGTTGTCCTGCAAGTGAAGCCTAATTTCCTCCCAAAGGTGGTTTCTGAATTCCATATCACTCAGAAGATTACCCTACCATCTTTCTATCCTCCTCCTCACCCGGGGAAAGAGGAAGAGAGGTTACACAGGCTAGACCCTACATGGGCTTTAAGTTTTTACATTAGTAGACTAGCCAGGATAAGACAGGGAGACCAGCTGTTTGTAGGTTACACAGGTCACAAGCTGGGGTTACCAATAACTAAGCAGACCATTTCCAGATGGATCATTATAGCCATTCTGGAATGTTATAAACTGGCAGGGAAAGAGCCCCCTCAAAACCTTAGGGCTCATTCGACCAGAGGTATTGCAGCTTCATCGGCCCTCAAAAGAGGCGTGCCGGTTAAGGACATATGTGCGGCCGCTACATGGTCGTCTGTCCATACCTTTACACGTTTTTACAATCTGGATTCCTCCTCCAGTCAAGAGACTAGGTTTGGAAGGGCTGTACTGCATTCTATTCATCAATAGAAGACAGCGTGAAGTCAGTACTCCCTCCTCCGATAATACAATACTGCTATGGGAGCCTATCTAAGATGAGGAATACGTCGGAGGACACAATCCCTTCGAAGAACAAGTTACTTCTTACCTTGTAACGTTCTTTCGACGGGAGGTTCCTCCGACGTATTCCTCATCGACCCTCCCATCCATCCCCGCAGTTCTACTTCCCTTGTTGTTGCAGCTTACGCTCCTTCAGGGTGATTAGTTAGTCCAGAAAGTATTATTGTGGGCTACAAAACGGAACTGAGCAACGGACGCTGAGCGCGGCCTTTATAGGCAGGATGACGTCGATACGGCGGCTGTCGAAGGACATCGACTTGGAGGACGTCGACGCGCAGCGCCCTCTAGAGAGAAAATTTTCCGAGGCCAGCAGAGCTGGAAGGAGATATCTAAGATGAGGAATACGTCGGAGGAACATCCCGTCGAAAGAACGTTACAAGGTAAGAAGTAACTTGTTCTTCTTCGTGTCGTCTTGTTTCCAAGATGAGCACATTTCTGCTGAGCTATCCTCCCGGGACTATGAGATCCTACA
This sequence comes from Ambystoma mexicanum, assembly GCF_040938575.1. Classification (NCBI taxonomy): domain Eukaryota; kingdom Metazoa; phylum Chordata; class Amphibia; order Caudata; family Ambystomatidae; genus Ambystoma; species Ambystoma mexicanum. Next base: position 1,545,917,122 of record NC_090922.1, read on the forward strand.
CCGTGATCGCATAGCGTCCCTTCCTTGTAGGGGCCTGTCTGTTCTTTTTAATAGTAATTTTAAAGTTACCTCCCCTCCAATTACTTATTCTCTGAAAATGGAATGTATCCTTGTGTGCATTCTAGTTTCTGCCACTCTTATGTTATTTACTCTGTTGAGGTACCGCCGTCCCGGCTATGATCACGGTTTCTGTCTCGAGTTTACGGCGTTTGTGGCTGGCATATGGCACATTCCCTAACCTGATTGTAGTTGGGGATTTTAATCTCCCATCTAATCGCCATCTGGTCGCTCATTTCTTGGCAACAATGCTGGATCTTGGCCTACCTCAATTGGACACACATCCTACACTTCGAATGGATTATGTCCTCCCACATATTCCTCGTCTTATGATAATTATCCTTCCAGCTGCATCGGAAAGATTTTCGACAGGGGGTGCTGTTTGCCGTTGAGTCGATGTCCCTCGAGGGCCTCCGTTCGACTGACGACGTCGTCATCAGTATAAGTAGCATATGCAGCGCCTGTTGGCTACAGACCCGTTTTTTCCGAGCTAACGCTTTGAAGAATTATGGCGTTCTTCGTTTTTTCTGGTGAACTTCGATAGTTATTTTCGATCTACGAAAATGTCTTCCCCGTCTGCTCCATCAACGCCTATGACGGGCTTCAAGAAATGCCAAGACTGTGGATCGAAGATGTCGTTCACCGACCCCCACCACATATCTGTGGTTCCTTGGTATCTGTCACTGTACCTCGACTGAAACTCTTGTCAGGTGATGACCGAAAAGGCTCTAGGGGAGCATAGAGGTAAATTGGCGGTGGGGAGGTTGCCTTCGAAGTCTCCTGTGAAGAGCTCAAAGAGAAAGAAAGATGAGTTAAATGATTCTCCTCGATGAAAAAACATCGAAATGGTCTTGATCGAGAAGTCAATCACGCCATTCTTTGTCATCTTCTTTGAAGAAGGCCAAGAAACTGTCACTGGTCACCATCAACCTCTAGTGATTAATTGGCTGAGGTAACCAAATGTCCAACTAAGTTGGACTGCCCAGCAAAGTGGGATGTGTTTTGTAATGAAATGCTCAATCTTCGAGAATGCAGCCCGACCAACTCGAAGGACAAGCAGACAGATGGTCATGGAGACAACCAACCGATTCAGTGTGAAGATTAAGCTGGGAGATGGCCAGCTTTTCCAGGAGTCTGCCCAGGAAAGGAGTGATGGAGATTGGGCGGTAGTTGGCAGGGCATGAGGGGTCGGTTGAGCGTTTCTTAAGGGGGTGCACAAGGGAGTCCAGGGGGGAAGGGATGACTCCGGTGGCGAAATGAGTGGTTGCAGAAGTCAGCCAAAGCAGGAGCCAGGGTGTCGGTGTGGTCCTTGATGGTTTTAGAGGAATAAGAGAGAACCTGTTTTGACAAGACTTTCATAGATTGGGCTTGTCTAGAAACCTAGAAGGACAGGTCAGCTGAGAACAGGGCAAAGACAGAGAAGGAGGGAGGAGGGATGGCCACAGAAGGGCCAGAGGAAAAGCAGATAATAGAGGGAGGAGGAGGAGAGGAAGAGAGAGGATGTCTTGAGTTTTAGAGATGAAATTAGAAATAAGGGCAGTGCAGAGGGCCTGGGTGGGGACAGGAGTGGTAGAGGCTGCAGCAGGATTGGCCAGCTCCTTGCAGATTTTAAAGATTTCTGCCGAGTTGTTGGATGCCGCCGAGATGCGGGCTTGGATGAGGGCTCTCTTCTTGGTGTGGACAGAGCGCCGGTATTGCCATTGGAGCAGACGGCAGGCCAGTTTGTCAGAGGATGTACAGGAAGCACACCATTTCCTCTCAGCCACCCTGCACTTGGGTTTGAGGGTGACGAGGTCTGTGTCATACCAGGAGGTGTACTTGGCTTTGGGCTTCAAGCGTATCCTCATGACAGGGGCAAGAACATCAAGAGTATCAGACCTAGCAGAGCGGAGCATAAAAAGTGCTGTCTCAGGGTGTGAGTCAGCCGAAGCGGTAAGGTAGGGTGAGAAAGTGGCGGCGAAAGCCTCAATTGACACACACTTCATGGGTCGGATAACCGAGAAGGTAGGTGGAAGTGCTGGAGTTGACTTGGCCTGAGGGGTGGATAGAGTGAGCTGGAAGGAAAGGAGAAAGTGATCACTCCAATAGAGAGGAGTGGTGAGCGGGATAGAGGGGGGAAGGTCTAAAGAGATCAGAACATCCAGAGTGTGCCCTGCAGAGTGAGTCAGGCCGCAGGGGAGAATAGAAAGGGATAGTCGCAGAGGTCGCAAAAGAGTCCAGAGGAAGGACAGGAAGCATCCAGGTGGATGTTAAAGTGTCCAAGAAGGAGAAGTTGAGTGGTCGAGACCAGGAGGGAAGAGGAGAGGTCTGCCCACTCAGAGAGGAAGGAGGAGATCTGACCAGGTGGCCGATAGATGGTAGCAACGGTAAGGGAATGGCTAGGGGAGAGAGAGCCTGCAGACCAGGCATTTGAAAGAGGAGTAGGCCTGCGTAGGAATGACGGAGGCAGGAATCCACTCGGGGAAGATCAGGGCTACATCCACTCTGGAACGATTGGACCTGGGTGCGGAAGGATGCTATAGCCTTCAGGAAGGAGAGTGTCAAAGCCTGTGACATAGCTGGCCATGAACCATGTCTTGGTGAGACAGAGGACAACAAGGTCAAGTTCTTCAAGTTATCAGAGGAGTGTTTGACAGCTGAGCGAGAGTTTAGAATGGTAATATGGAGAAGGTTGCCACCCTTGAAAGACCTCCAGGGAGGGGTACAAATCAGAGGTACGCCTTGCTGAGATGTCAAAGAAGCCCGAGGGGGGGCAGAAGAGGAAGGAGGAGAGGGCAAGGTAGCCAAGGAGGAGACAGCAGGGGGAGGCAAGGAAGCCGTGGAGTGAAGAGAGGGGACAGGAGGAGAAAGAAGGAAATTGATGAGGCACTGGAAGCGTCTATCAAAGAGGAGAAGGTTGGCCTGAGGGCCTTGGACCAAGACGGTACCATTCAGGTTAACATTAATTATGATCTTAGAGGAGTGGTAGGAGGCTAGGAGGGCCTCTCACCTGGTGCCACCATTAATGGGAGAAGAAGAGAAAGGAGAAAGCACAGAGACCATAGGAAGTCTATAGGTTGGTGAGGGAATGACAAAGAGGATGTCGGTGAGGGTTTGCCTGGAGGAAGCACTTGTATAGGTGTCAGCGATGGGGAGGCCTGGTTTGGAGACTAGGAAGTCCTTTTTAAACTTCTTAAAAGATGTAGTGAGGTGAGCAGGATAGTCGATAGAGAAGCAGTTAGAAAAGATAGGAGAGACAGAGAGCACCATAGAGTAGGTAGGGAAAGGAGAGAAGAGAAGGGGGTAGGGGTATGGGTGGGGCGAACCCTTGGGAAGGACACAGGGATGGGGGCATGCAGACATGGCAAGGAGAGACGAGACAGAAGTAGACAAGTCAACAAAAATGACAGGAGCTCAGACAATAGTAGAAAAGTATGTTAGATGAATGCTTTGCTAAGAAGGCAACGCCAAAGACCGCACTACTTTCACAATGTGCTTTAAACACCTAGGTCGGAGAGTCCTGTATAGTGGGAGAAAGGCCTATGTTTCACAAGGCAATTTAAATACTGGAGAAAAACGCACCTAGGTCTGAGAGTTTGGTTTAGTTTCTTTATTTGTACTGCGCACAGAACCCTGAGGTAGCTGAGTGCCAAAAACTTAAGTGAATGTTAGACATATATCGACACTTAGAACAAACAACAATAAGTGCAGGTCGACCATGGTTACATGGTGGTCGTAAGTTGAGAAATTCAGTTACAATACCAGGCTGGTAGTATTGCAGCGAGGCATACAAAGAGATCAAACAGGAATGGTATTTTGAAGGCGGGTTAGCTGAAGTTAGCATTTCTTCCCGAAGAGCCCACTCTTTACTTTGGCTCTAAAGGTCCAGAATAAGGGTTCCATTATGAAGCTGAGGGTTAAAGCAATCCACTGTTTGGCGTGAACACAGGGAAACTCACTTCACCAGCTCTTTTTAGGTTGAATCTGGGAATGGTAAGGCAATGCGAGTACAGGGCTCTAGTCGGTCTAGCTGGTTGGTGTTTGTTGAATATGTCAGCCAGGTACTTAGGGGCAGAGTTTGTTAGGCATTTGTCGGTAATGACAAGCGTCCCAAAGAAGATGCTATCCTGTACTGGGAGCTAGTGGGTGTCCTGTCTGAAGCTAGTGATGTGGGTCGACCTAGGGATGCTCCATGCAGATCTTAAGGCATTGTTTTGATGGAACTGAAGTTTGGTTAGGTTCCGTTCAGAGGTGCCTAAGAATAGGGTGTTGCAATAGTCAATTTTGAACAACACTAGTGCCCTGGCTAATGTAATGCAGCTGCTGGGCGAAAGGAAGCACTTGCAGGCATTAATTAGCTTGTTAGTGTAGGCAGTTGTAGAAGCAGTGGCATTCACTTGCTTCTCTTGAGAGAGGGTGGCGTCTAGGTATACCCCAAGGTTTTTATTTCTTTGGCCACTTTGATCAGATTTCCATCAATGTTGATGGATGCATAGCACGGGTCTAATTTGTTGAGGTGTGTTTGGGAGCCGACGATCAGGAGCTCAGTCTTCTCGTCGTTGAGGCATAGGCTGTGGTCTGCCATGCACGCCTGGATTTCCAAGTATATCTCGTTAATCCATTTATAGTCATCCTCATAGCACACTGACAGCGTAATGAGAACCTGGGTGTCGTCAGCGTCATTCGTATAAGTGACATCCACGTTGTGAAGACGGTCAAAGAGTCCTGTATAGTGGGGAAAAAGGCGTAGGTTTCACAATGCAATTTAAATACTTTCACAATGCAATTTAAATACTGGAGAAAAACACACCTATGTGCATGGAACTACTCAAGGAGACATGCAAGCCTAAAACACAGCACTGATATCTCAACAAATGGAAACGCTTTGTGTTGTTGTGCAGAACACTGTCTCTCAATCCGAACGACTGTTCACCAACCAATATAGTCAACTGTCTCCTCTACCTACTTTACTCAGGATTAGTATTTAACTCACTCAAGGTACACCTAGCTTCTCTCTCCGTTTAGAGTACATCTCACCGTAAAATGTTGTGGTGGAAGGTGCCAGCAGTTGAGGCTTTCATGAGTGTGTGAAAGATACTGTACCCTCCAATCTCTAATTCTACTCCCAGCTGGGACCTCAATGTCGTACTCACAAGGCTCATGGGGGCCCCCTTCAAGCCTATGCACAAGCACAACCACTTACATACAAGGCATCTTTCCTTATAGCCGTTCCCTCAATCAAAAGGGTCGGTGAACTACAAGCTCTGTCTGTACAAGATCCCTTTGTAGTCCTACATAAAGACAAGGTGGTGCTGCGCACACATCCTAGATTTTCACCCAAGTACATATCAAAGTGTAAATCAAACTATAGAGCTGCCTGCGTTTTTGCAAAATCCAACAAACGCAGCAGAAAGTAGCCTTCATGCACTAGATGTACGCAGAGCTGTCATGGTCTACCTTCAAAAGACAGTCGATCAAAAAATCAGATCGCTTCTTTGTGTCTGTAGCTGCTGGCAGAGAGGGGGGATCCTATCTCTAAGGCAGTGATTTCTAAATGCATTGTCAACTGCATCAAACTCTGTTACTCTTGCCAAGAGAACGTTGCCCTTTAAGCCCAGAGCACACTCTACTCGAGGCACTGTGTCAACTGTAGCCTTCATAGCAAATGTGCCTCTAGAAGCTATTTGCAAAGCTGCTACTTGGAGCTCAGTACACACCTTCAACAAACACACATTCTAGGGGTAGTATACAGGTGACACAAGCAGTTCTGAAATATCTCTTTGCAGCGCTACCTTCTAACAACCCACCTCCTTCTAGTACTGCTCGCTAATCTATGCAAAGCATGTGATTCCAAGCAGATCCACAAGCCTCAAGAGATGCATTACTCACTGTAATCATATTTCTGATGCTTGTATCTACTTAGATTCACATGTACCCTCCTTTCCTCCCCTCTTGGAGTAGAAGGCGCCTGGGAAAGCATCATAGATCTTTAACTACCTACACTTCACGCTTACAACTTACACTCCCTCTTGTCAGAAACAAATAATCAGAGGGACCTTGACACATGAAGGATCATGGGTACAGAGTACATCAGACTCTGGATAGTACATTCACGCTGGTCGACGTCCCTTTTCGAACTTCGAAAACTTCATGCGCAATACTCTGCAACTTCCACTAGATGACAGCCTACGCAAAGCTTGTGAATCTAAGCAGATACAAGCATCAGAAATATGATTACAGTGAGTAATGGATCTCATACTTACACAATTCTTCTGTATCATAACAATATTTTGCCACCACAATTGAAAGTCCATTAAACACGTTAGTGGTCTTGCCACTTCTTCTTCACAACTTTCAACCACAATGCAGTACTTCAATTATTTCTTCCTGGTCCACTAACCTGCCAGGACTACCACTAAGAGTTCTGTATCATGGTATACCCGCCTGCCAGGACAGTAGCTCCTAAGACTATTACAAGTACTCTGTGGTGAGGTTTACTTCAAACCTTTGGAAAAGTCTTTTGAACAACATCAAAATTCACAACTTCCGCTGAGAAAACCTGAGACACATTGGTGCTGTTTGTTCCACTGTTGTATTTGCCACAGGCAATGCAGGTTATTTGCCTCTTCTCCTTGATGCTTTCTACCAGGAGGGGTTCTATCCTACCACTGTTTGTCTTCCCACTTTTCTCCAGCATGGGGTCTGGCATGGATTCACATGCTCATGAATATTCCCCGTCAGGCCGGGAATCCTCGGTATAGAAAAAAATCAGTATCAGTTTCGTTTCTGATCTGTCTTAGTAGTAACCAATCACTGGTCTCTGGGTCATACTGCCCCCAGCCAATGACTGCCCTCTCTCTAAGCCCCGCCTCCGCAGCCATCCTCAGATTTTTACCGCACGTTCAAGTGTTGGGAGTCCTCGTGTTGTAGTTCTCAAGCTTTTTCTGCGTTTTTGTGCTTTTTCAGGAGATTTTTCTCATTTTTCGGTTAAATGGAGCCTCATGCTCCACCGTTTCTACATCCGATCAACGGGGATCCGTTTCAGAGTTTTCTACACCCCTCAAGGGTGAAGATTTCGTCGAGTTACGCTTTTGGAGGATTCCAGAAGTTCCGAGGCCTACCCCGGACATGGCCCAGGAGAAAGGAAGCTCGACGCCCGGGAAGCTGTTCAGGACCTGCCCTGGATGCCAGCTTCAGAATGTTTTCAAGGAGGACGAGCATTCGTTATGCCTCTGTCTCCATGAGGACAAGACGCACAAGGAGAAGGACTGTGCGTTTTGTGGGAACATGTCGGAGCGGACCATGAAGGATCGCCACCTCCGTCTCGCCAACCGGCAACGGGGGCCCAACAAAAGACTAAGCACCGCGAGTCCGCGGGCACCGGGAGCGCCGAACGGTCGGGCTCCTTGGCTGCATCCTCCCCGGCGCCATCAACCACGAGCCAACGCTCTGGCTCGGGTAAGAGGAAATCCGAGAACCCGGCGAAGCTTCTGGAGAGGCCCTGGTCGATCTCGAAGATTCCGGCAGAGAGGGAGCGAGGCTCGGACCTTCCCCCCAAGGTGAAGGCCCTGGGCGTCCAGAAGGTGACGATGGCCTTAATTCACCCTGCTAAGACCTCGATTGAAGATGTTGCCGCGGCCCTGGCTCATCCTGTCGAGGCTACACCAGTGGAGGCGCCCTCAGGACCCAGAGTCTCCCTGCCACCGTGGAGGGAGTCGTCTTTCAGGCCCATTGAGAAGACCCCCACGAAGTCGTTGTTGGAAAAGGTGTGGGAGGGACTGGTGGCCATCATGGATACGGACACAACCTCTGAAGAAGAGCTCATCGAAGTCGTGGAAGAGGCCCAGCCCATCGGAAGGGATCCCAACTAGGGCGACGACGAGAGCGACGGTGTCGCCGACAAGGCTCCTCAAGAGCCCTCGCGCCCGTCGTTTCCGGCGCCGCAGGACACCTTGGCGGCCATTTTGTCAGCGATTCAGTCCTTATGCTCGGAGATAAGGACAACGTTGCCCCTTCCCCGACGGAGGTACCTGAGCCAGACCTGACGGGGGAACCGGAGCCAGGACCTTCGGAGAGTCCACCGCAGCCTGCTCTGCCTTCCCCCCGGTCTACTACCCACGGGGATGATACAGGCACGGACACGGCTACGACAGGTACAGATGACGACAGAGGCGATGACGGGACGTGTCCCCCGTCGCCCCCTGCTCGGGCGTCCCCGCCCGAAGAGATTGGATCCTTTCATGCCATGATTTCCAGGGCATCCGAGCTTTTTCAGCTCTGCCCAGAAGAAAAGAAGAAAGAAGGGTTCCTTTACCAACGGCGCGAGGCTAAAAGGAAGACGGTCCTCGCCGTACCGCTTCTTGATGACATCTGGGATGAGGGGCTCGCCCTCCTCAAGAACCCTGCCACGGCGCCGGCAAAGAGGGACCGGTACGAGAAGTACTGGGTCCCCGACGCTGCCCCCTTGTGCCTTCGGGCACAATCTACCCCGGATTTGGTCGTCTCGGCGGCGGCAAAGAAGAAAGCTGGGTGGGCATCGGCCTCAACATCAACTTCCCCGCCGGACGGCGAGGGCAGGAAGTTGGACACGATGGGACGACGGATCATCTCATCCGCAGCGACGACTATTAAGGCGGCCAAGCCCTCGCTATCGTAGCCCGCTACGACAGGGAGTTGTGGTCCAAAATCGCCCCTCTGTTAGACTTCCTTCCGGACGCCAAAAGGGCTGAGGCCCTTGAAATCCTACAGGGGGGGGAGATTGCTTCGGACCACGCCATCACGGTGGCAACAGACATCGCCGACACTGGTTTCCGTCAGTTGGGCAACGGTGTTTGCTTGAGACGACGAGGATGGCTCAAGGCCACGGTTTTCCACCAGGACGTACAAACCAAGGTTTTGGACATGCCCTTCGACGAGAACAACCTGTTTGGGAAGGCGGTTGATGAGTCCCTTCAGGCCATCAAGACAGACACAGACTGCCCGGGCACTGGGAGTGCTCCAACAACGACGGCCGTCCTTTCGGAGCTCCGGAGGCAGACAAGGTGCCTCCAAGGGATCCGGCAGTGGCTCCTCCACTTACCGCCAAGCGGCAAGATCTTCATCCCAGGAAGCCTACAGGGGACGCGGCAAGTCAGGTGGTGCCCGTCGTCGTTGACAAGGAGGTCAAGGAGGCAAGGCGGCCTCCAAACAAGATTGAACCGACCGTGCGGTCGGGGCCCCCGCCGAAGCACCCCGGTGGGAGGCCGGCTGGCGAGATTCATCAGCGTGTGGGAGTCCATCTCCACTGACCGTTGGGTGCTGGACGCCCTGGCCCAAGGGCACGCCCTCGAGTTTCAGAAGAAGTGCCCTCGCGTTCCACCCGTGGCCAGCAAGGAAAATCACGTCCTTCAACTACTGTTGGAAGTGAGGGCGATGCTCAAGAAGGGTGCCATCGAGCTCGTCCCAAAGAGGCTTCGGGGCTCCGGAGTTTACTCAAGGTACTTCCTCGTAAAAAAGAAGACCGGAGGATGGCGCCCCATCCTGGACCTACGACGACTGAACAAGTACATCAAGGCACAGAAGTTCCGTATGGTCACCCTCCAGCATATGCTGGGACAGCTGGAGGAGGGCGATTTCCTGTCGTTGTTGGACTTGGAGGATGCCTACTTCCACATCCCCATTCTAAAAAGACACCGAAAGTTTTTCAGGTTCGTGGTCCAAGGGCGGCACTACCAGTTCGAGGCCCTCCCGTTCGGATTGAAGTCGGCACCCAAGGTGTTCACCAAGTGCCTCACACCGGTGGCGGCGCGGCTGCGCCTACAGGGGATCCACGTCTACCCCTACCTGGATGACTGGCTCATCCGGGCAAGGACAAGGGAGCTCGCCGTGGAGCACACTGCGAAGACCGTCCAGCTGCTCACGGACCTGGGATACTCCATCAACTTTCCAAAATCCCACCTGGTTCCGTCGCAAGTCGCCCTGTTTCTGGGAGCCAAGCTCGACACAGTGGTGCGGCTGGCCTCGCCGTTGGAGGAAAGGACCAGGACCATTCTGGGCAAGGTGCAGCGTCTGCTGGCCACGGACATGGCCAGGGTAAGATCTATCAAGTCCCTCCTCGGGATGATGTCCTCCTGCATTTATCTGGTGCGCCTTTGCAGGCTTCGGATGAGACCCTTACAGGAGTTCCTCGATGCCCGCTGGATCCAGTCGACGGGCAGCTTCGAGGACAGGATCCCTCTCAATGAGACGTTCCTTCAGGCGATCCGGTGGTGGGGTACCCGCTCCCATCTGTCGGCGGGCACGAACTTTCAGACCCCAGCTCACCAGGTGACGGTGATGACGGACGCCTCCCTGGAAGTTGGGGAGAACACTCCGGAGATCTTCACGTGAGAGGCCTTTGGCTGCCGGAGGAGAAGTCTCTCCACATCAACATCTTGGAGCTCCTCGCGGTGTTCTGGGCCCTCAGGTCTTTTCTTCCGTCCCTCAAGGGCAAGGTGGTGAGGATCTTCACCGACAACACCACCACGATGTTCTACATCCGGAAGCAGGGTGGGACCAAGTCCCCGGCCCTATCCAAGGAAGCCCAAGATCTGTGGCATTGGGCCGTCGCCCAAGGGATGTTTCTGGTGCCTTTTCATCTGGAAGGAATAAAAAACACGATCGCCGACTCACTCAGCAGGGAGCTGCGCTCGTGCCACGAGTGGGAACTACGCCAGGATCAAGTGGATCGACTCTTCCGACGATGGGGCGAACCCCAAATCGATCTCTTCATGACGGCAACGAATTCCAAGTGCCGGAGGTTCGCCAGCAGGTTCCCCCAGCCGAGGAGCATGGGCGATGCTTTCTCGTTCCCCTGGGACGGCCTATTTCTTTATGCGTTACCTCCGCTGCCGTTGATGCTCCTGCTCATCAACCAGCTCAAGAGGTCCCGGTGCAGGATGATCCTCGTTGCACCGGCGTGGCCGAGACAGATCTGGATCCCGGACCTTCTGGACTTGTCAACGTCCCCACCAGTCAAGCTGCCGACGGACGCGGACCTTCTCTCCAGAGAAGGAGGCGCCATTCTTCACCACAACCCGGAGTCGCTGAACTTGCAGGCCTGGCTCCTGCAGCACTAGAGTTTGGAGGGTACGACATCCCGGATGACTGCAGGGAGGTTCTTGCAAAGGCCAGGGCATCCTCAACTCTCAAGTGCTACGGACATAAATGGAAGAGGTTCTCTGTCTGGTGCCTTGCACAGAAGATTAACCCCCTTCGGATTACGGCCTCTCGTACTGCCGTACCTACTGTCGCTGGCCAAAGCTGGACTGGCTCACGCCTCCATCAAAATACATCTGGCTGCAATCTCCCGATATACCAGGACGATGGGGCGGGCGTCCTTGTGGTCTCATCGCCTGGTGAAAGAATTCATGAAGGGACTATTCTGATCATTCCCGCTGGTGAAGGCTCCTGCCCCGGCGTGGGAGCTTAATGTGGTGCTGACCAAGCTCATGGTGCCCCATTCGAGCCTATGCATTCGGCTTTGAAGTTCCTGTCATGGAAGATAGCTTTCCTTGTGGCCATCACCTCCGCACAACGAGTGGGAGAGATCCAGGCCCTATCTTGCAAGCCTCCATATTTGACTTTTCATGACACGAGGGTGGTGCTGAGGACACACCCATCCTTTATGCCCAAGGTGCCATCGGACTTCCACCTCAACGAGCCCTTGGTGTTGCCAGTTTTCTTCCCGTCGCCTTCGTCGCCGTCCAAGAGGACTTTGCACTCGCTGGATGTAGTTAGAGCGCTGAAGTTCAACGTGGACCGCATGAAGAGTTTTCGGAAGACGTCACAGCTGTTTGTGAACTTTGGTACTGTGAATCAAGGGAAGGCTCTCTCAAAGACTTCCATTTCCAGATGGCTCTCCGGCTGCATCATGCACCGTCACCGGTTGGCAAACCGTCAGCTGCCCGGCCGTCCGAGAGCCCATTCAACCAGAGCGATCGCTGCTACCACGGTGTTCCTGTCTGGTGTGCCCCTGCTGGACATCTGCAGGGCTGCGACATGGAGGTCGAAGCACACCTTCACAAGATTCTACTGCGTCGATCGGGACTCCAGGGAGGAGTCCAGGGTCGGCCAAGCAGTGCTGCGCAACCTGTTCGCCTAAGGTGAGCCTTGGGAGGAGGTAAGAGATGCTTAATGTTGAGTTGTTGTTTTGCTTAATGTTGAGCCTGTTGCCACCTCCCATGGTTGTGCATGTGTGTACTGCTATGTATTCTCTTATTCATGAGCATGTGAATCCATGCCAGACCCCATGCTGGAGAAGGAACAAGTTACTTACCTGTAACTGTTGTTCTCCAGCATGGGTCTGGCATGGATTCACATGCGAACCCTCCCGCCTACCCCTCTGCGGCTCTTCACTTGGTCATACTGCCACTTTACGTGCTACCAAATTTGAGGATGGCTGCCAGAGGCGGGGATTAGGGAGAGGGCAGTCATTGGCTGGGGGCAGTGTGACCCAGAGACCAGTGATTGGTTACTACTAAGAAAGACAGATCAGAAACGAAACTGATACTCATTGTTTTCTATACCGAGGATTCCCGGCCTGACGACGGGGAATATTCATGAGCATGTGAATCCATGCCAGACCCATGCTGGAGAACAACAGTTACAGGTAAGTAACTTGTTCCTTACATCAAACAACTGCTGCCAATGTTTCTGTATTACACTGACCCCTCCTTGGAGTAGGATTGTTGATGTCTTCCTCAACTATTCTTACTGTGGCTATAATGGTTACAATTAGCTGACTTCAGTATTGCCCTCTCTTGGCTTTGGCAATGTGTGTTTCTATTTTGGTTTAATATTGCTTTTTCTCTGCTTTGACAATATTATTGGCTTGGATATTAGTAATTGTAACTTTTCCTTTCTTGACCTCTGTCAAAGATGTTATAACACAAATATGATTCTCTTTCATTAGTTCGGTATTCAAAATAATGAAAAATAGCAAGCAGTCGACTACATAGCGTTCAGGGATTACCTACTAATGGTAAACTTACCAGATTGCTTATATGTGCCCGCTTGATCCGCTGCAGCATCCACCTCTGTTTCTTCTGCTGCTTTCTGTATGACCGACGACTTAGGTTATTTTCATGTGGCTCGCGCCGATCAGGAAAGGAGCTCTTCTCACTCCTAAAGTGCTCTGGTGCTCGACGGTCACTAGAACAAGACTCAGTCAGGAGAGTCTCTCGCCACAAAACTGCACTTCCCACTGCGCAACCTCTGCACTTTCGATGTGCAAACACAAAGACCCTCTCAGAACCGGCATCCATTTGCTTCAGATACAGCCGCGATTCTGGGATCTTTGGGTTTTCCACTCCTGCTGCTGCAACTTCCTTTGCCTCTCCGCCTTCTTGTCCTAATGGACTGCACACTTTGACTCCACACTTTCCTTCTCCGCACACATCTGACATCTCTAAAAAGTCAAACTTCTTACTGCACCTTCTCAGAGGTACTCTGCCTTTCCTCTCCTTCCCTCCGAAGGTTACTGTGTCCCAAGCTCTGGTTCTCTCTAGGTTGTACTACTGTAACAGCCTCTTTCTAAATCTACCTGCCTCCCATCTCCGCCCTTTACAACTAATCCAGGACAGCACTGCAAGACTTGTCCTTGGCCTCAAGCCCTGGGATTGATTCTCTCCAGCTCTGAAATCCCTTAATTGGCTCCCAGTGGATGCAAGGATTACCTTCAAAACCCCTGCATTGTCCACAAGACTGTCTGGGGCCTGGGCCCAAAATACCTTCAACTATCCCTCTGTAAATACCGCCCCTCTCGAGCCCTTTGCTCCTCTACTTCTAACTCCCACAGGGTCAGTTGTTTTTCAAAGAAACGAGGTGGGGGTAGATCTTTCTACGGCTGGGGCCTCCCTTTGGAACAGCCTCCCTGCCACCCTGAAACTTGTGGAGCACCATCTCCGGTTCCGGAATCACTTCAAGACCTTCCGCTTCGCTTCTGCCTTTGCCCCTCTTCTACACCTGCTGATCTGTTTTCTCTCTCGGCTCCGTGCACCTGACCACCCTATGTCCTTCGGGCCCAGGTACCTGCTCACCCTGCCACCCTCCTGCATAGCCTCCGGGCCACCGGGTTTTGTATCTGTACCCATACAGCCCCCCACCCACTTCTCTTCTGCACTAATCACATATACACTATCTGCTTAACCTAGCACTTGCCACTTGCTGGCTCCACTACCACCTTTATTTATTTTACTTATTTATTCTGTTCTCTCCTCTGTTCCGCACTTTCCACCTCTCCCTCCTTCCATGCACTTTCCCCCTTTTAATTTTCCCATGCACTTGCACGTTCTCACTGTCACTGGGCCTTGTAAGATCATTGTTTTTGTTCTCCCCTGTTCCCCTCCCTTTGCATGGCTGCACTCTGAAACACCTGTATACGAGCGCGATATAAATAAAATAAAATGTCATTTAATTTCACCTGAGGGGGCCTTAAATTTGGAAAAGTCCTGCTCAGGTGTGGTCATTAGAATCACTAGACTGCGCTTTCCAGTTTTGGAACTCTGAGTCCCTCTTCCTCGTCGCAGTACTTGGAGCATTGTGGGACATGGAAGTCCCCAATGTTCTGGTTTCTATTTCAATTAAAAGCCTCAATTTGTACTTTATGTAATTTACTCTTTTTACTGAGCACATCTTTAGGGAAGGTTTTTAAAGGCAGTAAGGTGTTATTTTTGTTTTCAAACCCCAGACCTAAGGGATAATTATAATTATCCAACACTAAGGAGTTATTGCAGATATTCTTATGTATATTATTCCCAAATTGGTCATAATTTTTATTACTGACAAGTTGGATCATTTTAGGAAGAGCAACCTTATGTTGACTGCAAGGCATTAAATATTCTGGCCATTTGAAAAGTTCTTCTAAAGAAGATAAATCTGGAACTTTTCCTATTGGAATCATCCTATTCCCGCCCTTATCCTCCCAGGTGATCCTCCCAGCTAATACCACTTCCAGTGTTAGGAGCAGGTAGCGGCTGCCTTCCCCAGGCCACCTTGGAAGAGATTTCAGGTAGGGTTTCTGTGAGGATTCTGCAGGATTCATCACAGAAGGGAGAACACCAATTTCTTGACCTTGGCTAAGGGCTTACGTCTGGGTTTTACAAATGGACCATTTGGCCACTATAGAAGCAAGAGGTAAGCAATCAATTGCAAAGTTGAATATTAGACCCCTCTATGTGTGGGTTAACAAACCAGTCTATATAGTTCTCCAGACTCAGCTGTGGTCAGTGCTCTAGATAATGCACACTCTGGGCTTTTACATCTCAACGTTTTGCTGAGTTAGTTAAATACTGTTTACACTGACCTGTTGAAAAAAGGAGGTGGTCATAAAACAGCTGCTGGGGGAGAGAATATTCGCCAGCATTGGATCTTTCATGGATTCACATGCTGTGAATATTCCCCGCCGTCAGGCTGGGAACCTCGGCATTTAACTTTGCGTTTTCCTGTGGAAAACCTCGACATTTCAGTGGCCTATCAACATCCTTTTTGGGTGCTTTAGACCCCACCAATAGGACGTAGGGTATAAATAGCCCCGTCCCCGCAGCTTCCCTGCAGTTTTCAACCATCTCCAAAGTGTTGGGATCACCTCGTGTTCGTTGGTTTTTTTTGCACGTGCTTGTGCTAGGGTCTTTGCAATGTTTTCTGGTCCAAAGAAGTCTCTTCGGGCGCTGTGCGACTTGTGGGCTGAAGAAAGTGTATGAGAGGGACGGGCATATGGACTGCATCTATTGCCTTTAACCTCATCATTCTGCTGACTCTTGCGAGATTTGTATAGGGGTTTCTTGCAGAAGACCCTTAAGTACCACAATCAGTGGTTGGTTTGCTAGCTTAATGATGGCACATATGCCGCTTCTGAGTTGGGGTCGGTGAGGAGCTTGTCATCTGAGCAGCCTGTACAGGTGGTGGATCATCGCTGGGCGGCCTCGGCTGAGCCGCCGGCAAAGAAATCTCGGCCGGCTCCTGGGTCGGAGGTCGGAAAGAGTGGTGGTGCCTCTTCGAGTAAGCACCTGTCGAAGGGGGCTGTTTTGTCCAAACATGGTCGGTCGGACCATTCCCAGGGGTCTGGAAGTAGGCCCAAGAAGTCAAGCTCTGGAAAAGGGGCATCTCAGGAGAAGACCAAGGGTAGCTGAGAAAAAGACTTGTCGTCGAAGCGCTCCTCTTTGGGGGACCATCATCGGTCGTCCTCTAGCCGAAAGACCTCGAAGCACCGGTCCGGTGTGGCTAAGCCGACTGGTTCGCCTGGGAAATCTGCACCACAGGTGGCGGTTCTGACGACGTCCTCTGCCATCTACGGTACCGTCGTCGACGGTTGTGTCATCGGCTCCGGCGACAGGGTTTGATAAAGGCCCGATGCTGTTCTCATCGTCCAGACTGGATACTGAAGATTTGGTGCCGACAAGTGGCGCGTGGCAGGCGTCCGCCTTTGACTCGCTGATGTCGACGCCATTTTACATCAAGAGGCGGCTACTTTTTTTCAGTGTCGTCAGAGGTGGACGACGACCGGGAGCAGGTGTTGCATCCATCGGCCTTAGGGCTGCAGTGTGCTGGACCTTCGTCAGGGGCCGTGGGGGCTGGCCCGGCTAGTTACCCACAGGTGAACCCTCAGGCTATGTTGTTGCTCCAGGTTCTGTCCACGTTACAATCCTTGTTGGGCCAGCTGGATTCAAGGTTACCCCCTCTGCCTGTGGTGCCGGTGGGACCTGTCAGGGATGTGGCTGGTGTTCCTCCGCGTTCTTCGCTTATGGCGGGGTTGCCGGGGCCTCTGCCAGTAAGTTAAGAACGTCCTCATTCCTACCCTGAGGAGGGTGAGCTGCTGGAGTCCGAATCGGACAGTGTGCCTTGTGAGTCCATGTCTACTGGCTCTTCGTCGCCGACGAGGGATGCGACGTGGGATTCGGACGGGGAGGTGGAACAGCCCCGAAGTCCAGCACAACCATCCCCGCCCGATGTTGGGGCGTTCCACACCATGATAGCTAAGGCATGTGTGGAATTTGGTTTGACTCCTGAGGAAGAGCGTAACAAGTGCTTCCTGTTCGACCACATGGGCAAGAGACGGAAATCTATGTTCTCCATGCCGATCCTGGACCACGTGTGCCTGGAGGGCCTGCGCACAATGCAACATCCCTTCTCGGAGCCGGCTGTCAAGGGGAGGCTGGAGAAGAAGTTTAAGGCCCCGGACTCTACTCCAAAGTGCTTAGTGTTGCAACCCACTCCGTAGTCGGTGGTTTCGGCTGCGGCCAGTCGTAAAGCCCGGAGTCAGCACAAGTGTGTTACCCCTCTGGACAATGACGCCAGGAGACGGGATGCGTTCGGGAAGAAGGTTTAGGCTGTTGGGGCTACTCCCTGGCGATCATGGTGCCCTATGATCGTGAGATGTGGCATCGGCTGGCGCCTATCTTGGAACATCTGCTGGAGGAGCACCAGAAGTCTGCAATGCTTTTAGTGCGTGAAGGGGAGGAAGCTTCCAATCACAGTATTAATATAGCAGTCGACCTGGTGGAGTCCGGCTTTAAGCAGATTAACAACAGTGTTGTACTGCATCGCCAAGTCTGGCTTAAGTGCATGGACTTTCGCCCTGAGGTGCATTATAAGGTTCTAGACATGCCTTGTGAGGGGGAGCAGTTTGGAGAGAATTGATGAGGCCCTCAAAGGTATGAAGGAAGACACTGAGACTGCTAAGTCGTTGGGAGCTTTGCAGAGTGGGCGCTCCTTTTGTTCCTTTCGGCCTTTCCGAGGGGCTTCGGGAAATGCGTGGTTTACTTCCACCAGGGACCAAGGTTACGGTCGATCTGGGTATTCAGCCCAGGGTTGTAGGAGGTTGGCGCAGTCGGCACAAAAGAGTCTGGACTTTCAGGCCTTGAGGAAAAGAGGAGCACAGTCTTCCTCCTCTAAAGGGAGACAGGCTAAGCCACAACAAATACTGTCTTCAGGGAAACCTGCTGGGGGGCAGGGTGGCACTGCACATGGACGAGTGGTGCAAGATTACGTCGGACCGTTGAGTGTATGACACAGTGCATTTGGGCCACTCCCGGGAGTTCAAGTGCTCCCCGGTTTCCATTCCTCCAGTGTATACTGTACAACTTTATCTTCACATACTACGACAGGAGGTTGTACTTATGCTACAGAAAGGGGATATAGAATTGGTTCCGGTGGCTGAGAAAGGTCAAGGGGTTATCTCCCGCTATTTTGTGGTGAAGAAACCCAACGGCAAGTGGCGGCCCATTCTCAATCTTTGGGCGTTGAACAAGACTCTGCAACGCCTGAAGTTCAAGATGCTCACTCTTCAGGAAGTCATTCAGTCAGTAAAGCCGGACGAGTTTCTGGCGTCGTTGGACTTACAGTATGCATACTTACGCATTCCCATGCGTCGATGGCACCGCAAGTTCCTGCGGTTTGTCGTAGGAGATGATCATTACCAGTTTCGGGTACTCCTGCTTGGTTTAAAGTAGTCCTCCAGGACGTTAACAAAATGTTTGGCGCCAGTGGCGTCGTGGCTCCGACGGGAGGAGCATCACGTATACCCATACCTGGACGACTGGCTGGTGCGGGGTTCGTCGCCATGGAGAAGCGCAGGCAAGTCTCTGCGCTACAATGCAGCTGTTGCAATGGCTGGGCTTCGCCGTAAACTTCGAGAAGTCTTTTCTGTCGCCTTCCAGGGACTTGGTGTTTCTGGGGCATAGTTTGAGTCGTTGGGGACTTGTGATGCCTTCGGGCGAGAAGGTGATGAAGCTCCGGCAAAGGGCCGCCTAGTGGAAGATTGATGCAAGGGTGTCGGTCCGGACCTACATGTCACTGTTGGGGCCCATGGCGTCATGCATTCCGCTGGTGCCGAACTGTTGTCTCCACATGAGGCCAGTGCAGAAGTTCCTCGCGACCAGTGGGCTTGGAGTCGAGGCTCGTGGTCCGACAAGGTGGTGATGGATGACAGTCTGGTGGATGCTCTTCGATGGAGGCAGTGCTAAGAAAATCGGGTTCGGGGCATGCCGTTGCTGGAACCCAGTGCCAATTCACGATTGTGATGGATGCCTCTCAGATAGGATGAAGAGCGCATCTCAGTGGCTCACAGGCTCAAGGCCTCTGGTCTCGTGTGGAGTCTCGGTTCCAAATAAATGTGCCCTAGCTGAGAGCGGTAGATTGGGCCCTGAAATTGTTTCTGCCACGCATACGTGGGTCGGTGGTGAGGGTGTTGACAGGCATTACCACCACAATGTTTTATCTCAGGAAGCAGGGAGGCACGCATTCCAAGGTGCTGTCGAAAGAAGTGCAAGTTCTCCAGCATGGGGTCTGGCATGGATTCACATGCTCATGAATATTCCCCGTCGTCAGG
This sequence comes from Ambystoma mexicanum, assembly GCF_040938575.1. Classification (NCBI taxonomy): domain Eukaryota; kingdom Metazoa; phylum Chordata; class Amphibia; order Caudata; family Ambystomatidae; genus Ambystoma; species Ambystoma mexicanum. Next base: position 1,545,936,503 of record NC_090922.1, read on the forward strand.
CTGGGAATCCTCGGTAAAGAAAAAATCAGTATCAGTTTCGTTTCTGATCTGTCTTTCGTAGTAGTAACCAATCACTGATCTCTGCGTCATACTGACCACAGCCAATGACTGCCCTCTACCTAAGCCCCACTTCTGGCAGCCATCTTCAGATTTTTACCGCACATTCAAGTGTTGGGATCCTCGTGCTATTGTTCTCGAGCGTTAGTGCTTTTGTCACGTGTTTTCTCCGAAAAATTTCTCTTTTTTCGGTCAAAAGAGCCTCAAGCTCCACAGTTTCTTCATCCGATTAACGGGGACCCGTGTCGGATTTGTCTACGCCCCTCAAGGGTGAAGATTTCGTCGAGCCACGCTTTTGGAGGACTCCAGCAGTTTCTCAGGCCCATCTCGGACATGGCCCAGGAGAAGGGAAGCTTGACGCCCGGAAAGCTGTTCAGGGTCTGCCCTGGATGCCAGCTTCAGAATGTCTTTAAGGAGGACGAACACTCCCTTTGCCTTTACTGCCTACATGAGGACAAGACGCACATGGAGAAGGACTGTGCGTTTTGTGGCAATATGTCGGAGCGGACCATGAAGGACCGCCATCAACATCTCGCCAACTGGCTGGAAGGAAAGAGCCCGTCAGGTGAGAAGAAGAAGTCCGAGCGGTCTTCTAAGACCTTTGAGGGCGCCCCGGCGACGGGGGTCCAACAGAAGGCCAAGCACCGCGAGTCCGCTGGCACCGGGAGCGCCGAACGGTCGGGCTCTACGGGCGCCAGGCAGGGCGCATCCTCCCCGGCGCCATCAACCACGAGCCAACGCTCTGGCTCGGGTAAGAGGAAGGCCGAGCACCCGGTGAAGCTCCTGGAGAGACCCCGGTCGAGCTCGAAGGCCCCATCGGAGGGGGAGCGAGGCGGTGACCCGCCCCCCAAGGAGAAGGCTGTGAGCGCTCCTAAGGTGGTGAAAGCCTTAATCCACCCGGCCAAGGCCTCTATCGAGAAAGTCGCGCCGGCCCTGGCTCAGCCTGTGGAGGCTACACCAGTGGTGGCGACCTCGGGGCCCAGAGTCTTCCTGTCACCGCGGAGGGAGTCCTCTTTCATGCCCATCGACAGGACCCCCGTGAAACCTCTGACGGAGAAGAAAAAGGGGGGGCAGGAGGTCGTCGTGGATTCGGCCTCAACCCCTGAGGAGGAGCTGATCGAAGTCTTAAGCCACGGCCTTGGCGTGGAAGAAGACCAGCCTGTCGGGAGGGACCCCGACGTAGGAGACGACGAGAATGTCGAGGGTGCCGACGGGGCTCCTGACCGCCCGTCGGACTCCCTTCAACCAGTGCCGCAAGACAACTCGGCGGCCATTTTGTTGGCTATACAGTCCTCATGCTCGGAGATAAGGACGAGACTGCCACTACCACCAACGGAGGAACCGCTCCCGACGGGGACCCGGAGCCAGGCCCTTCTGGGAGCCCTCCCCCTAAGAGAAGAAGGATTCATCCTCCACCTCCTTTTCAGCCATTGCGCCCTGTTCAGCCCTCCTCCCCGTCCACGACACGTGGGGATGATACAGGGACTGACACGGCCGCGACGGGTACAGACGACGAGGTTTACGACGAGGATCTCCCGTCGTCACCTCCCACCCGGGCTTCCCCGCCCGACGAGATTGGATCGTTTCACTCCATGATCGCCAGGGCATCCGAGCTTTTCCAGCTCTGCCCAGAAGAGAAGAAGGAAGGTTTCCTTTATCAACGGTGCAAGGCCAAGAGGAAGACGGTCCTCGCTGTACCTCTACTAGACGATATTTGGGATGAGGGCCTCGCCCTCCTCAAGAACCCATCCACGACGCTGGCTAGAAGGGATTGGTACGAGAAGAAGTACCGGGTCCCGGACACGGCCCCCTTGTGCCTTCGGGCACAGCCGACCCCGGACTCGGTCGTCTCCGCGGCAGCCAGGAAGAAAGCGGGGGGGGGGGCGGCGCGGCCTCTACATCGACCTCCCCGCAGGACGTCGAGGGAAAGAAATTAGACACGATGGGACAGTCATCTCGTCGGCAGCGACGACGATTAAGGCAGCCAACGCCTTGGCTATCGTAGCCCGTTACGACAAGGAGTTGTGGTCCCTACTGGACTTCCTACCAGACGACAAGAGGGCGGAAGCCCTAGAGATCTTGCAGGAAGGAGAGGTGGCGTCGGACCACGCCATTACGATTGCGACGGACATCGCTGACACTGGATTTTGCCAGTTGGGCAACGGCGTGTGCCTTGGGCGGCGTGGATGGCTCAAGGCTACTGACTTCCGTCAGGACGTGCAGACCAGAGTCTTGGACATGCCGTTCGACGGAAACAACCTGTTTGGGAAAACAGTGGACGATTCCCTTCAAGCCATCAAGGCGGACACGGAGACGGCCTGGGCTCTTGGGGTTCTCTAGCAGCGGCGGCCGCCCTTTCGGAGTGGCGGAGGCAAACGGGGTGCCTCCAAAGGTTCCAGCGGCGGATTTTCCACCTACCGTCAAGCGGTCCGTTCGTCGTCACAGGAAGCTTACAGGGGACGAGGCAAGTCAGGCGGACCCCGCCGTCGTCGCCAAGGAGGACAAGGCGGCAAAGCCTCGTGGAAGCAGGACTGAACCGGCCGTGGGGTCTGGCCCCCACCGAAGCACCCCGGTCGGAGGCCGGCTGGCGAGCTTCGTCAGCGTGTGGGAGTCCATCTCCGACCGTTGGGTGCTGGACGCCCTAGCTCAGGGTCACGCGCTCGAGTTCTAAAGAGGTGCCCGCGCGTCCCCCCCTGTGGCCAGGAAAGAACATCACGTCCCTCAACTTCTCTTGGAGGTAAAGGCGATGCTCAAGGAGGGCGCCATCGAGCTCGTCCCAAAGAGACTTCGGGGCTCTGGAGTTTACTCAAGATACTTCCTCGTGAAGAAGACTGGAAGATGGCGTCCCATCCTGGACCTAAGATGATTGAACAAATTCATCAAGGCACAGAAGTTCCGGATGGTCACCCTCAAACACGTCCTGGGTCAACTGGAGGAGGGCGATTTCCTGTCGTTGTTGGATTTGGAGGATGCCTACTTCCATATTCCCATCCTAAAGGGACACCGAAAGTTTCTCAGGTTCGTGGTCCAAGGGCGTCACTACCAGTTCAAAGCACTTCCCTTCGGATTGAGGTCGGCACCCAGGGTGTTCACCAAGTGCCTCGCACCGGTGGCGGCGCAGCTGCGCCGAGAGGGGATCCACGTCTACTCCTACCTGGGCGACTGGCTCATCCGAGCAAAGACAAAGGAGCTCGCCGTGGAGCACACGGCAAGGACCGTCCAACTACTCACGGACCTGGGATTCTCCATAAACTACGCCAAGTCCCACCTGGTGCCTGCGCAAGACGCACTGTTTCTGGGAGCGAAGCTCGACAGTGTCGCTTCTGGCCTCTCCGTCGGAGGAAAGGACTAGGGCCATCTTGGGCAAGGTGCAGCGGATGCAGGCTGCGGACCCGGCCAGGATGAGGTCCATCAAGTCCATCCTCGGAATGATGTCTTCTTGCATTTATCTCATCCGCCTGTGCAGGCTCCGGAGGCGCCCGTTGCAGGAGTTCCTGGACGCGCGTTGGATCCAGACGACGGGCAGCTTCGAGGAGAGGATCACACTCGACGAGAGTTTCCGACGAGCGATCCGGTGGTGGGGCACCCGCGCGCATCTGACGGCGGGCATGGACTTCCAAACCCCCGGCCACCAGGAGACAGGACGAAGTAGGGCGGGACCAGATCCCCAGCCCTGTCCAAGGAGGCGCAGGATCTGTGGCATTGGGCCGTCGCCCAAGGGATGTTTCTGGTGCCGTTTCATCTGGCAGGGATAAAAAACACCATCGCCGACTCTCTCAGCAGAGAGCTGCGCTCGTGCCACGAGTGGGAACTACGACAGGATCTAGTGGACCGCATCTTCCGACGGTGGGGCACACACCAGATCGATCTGTTCGCGACGGCGACGAACTCCAAGTGCCAGAGGTTCGCCAGCAGGTTTCCCCAGCCGAGGAGCATGGGCGATGCTTTCTCGTTCCCCTGGGAGGGCCTGTTTCTATACGCGTTCCCTCCATTGCCATTGCTGATCCGGCTCATCAACCAGCTCAAGAGGTCAGGGTGCAGGATGATCCTCGTTGCACCTGCTTGGCCGAGGCAGATATGGTTCCCGGACCTTCTGGACTTGTCAGCGTCCCCGTCAATCAAGCTGCCAGTGGATGCGGATCTTCTCTCCAGGGAAGGAGGCGCCATCCTCCACCACGACCCGAAGTCGCTGAACATGCAGGCCTGGCTCCTGCAGCGTTAGAGTTTGGAGGATACGACATACCGGCCGACTGCAGAGAGGTTCTTGCAAAGGCCAGGGCGTCCTCAACTCTTAAATGCTATGGACACAAATGGAAGAGGTTCTCTGTCTGGTGCCACGCACAGAAGATTAACCCTCTACGGATTACGGCTCCCCAGGTACTGCCGTACCTTCTGACGCTGGCCAAGGCTGGCTGGCGCACGAGTCCATCAAGATTCATCTTGCTGCAATCTCCCGATACACCAGAACCACGGGGCGGACGTCTTTGTGGTCTCATCGTTTGGTGAAAGAATTCATGAAGGGACTGTTCAGATCGTTCCCGCCGGTGAAGGCTCCGGCCCCGGCGTGGGAGCTCAACGTGGTGCTGACCAAGCTCATGGGACCTCCGTTCGAGCCTCTGCACTCGGCTCCGTTGAAGGTCTTGTCATGGAAAACAGCGTTTCTTGTGGCCATCACCTCCGCACAACGGGTGGGAGAGTTCCAGGCCCTTTCCTGCAAGCCCCCGTACTTGACTTTTCACGACACAAGGGTAGTGCTCAGGACGCACCCCTCCTTCATGCCCAAGGTGCCATCGGACTTCCACCTCAACGAACCCTTGGTGTTGCCTGTTTTCTTCCCGTCGCCTTCGTCGCCGGCCGAAAGGACTTTGCACTCGCTGGATGTGGCTAGAGCGCTGAAGGTCTACGTGGACCGCACAAAGAGTTTTCGGAAGACGTCACAACTTTTTGTGATCTTTGGACCTGTCAATCAGGGGAAGGATCTCAAAGGCCTCCATTTCCAGATGGCTCTCCAGCTGTATCATGTACTGTCATCGGTTGGCAAACCGACCGCTGCCTGGCCGTCCGAGAGCCCATTCCACCAGAGCGATTGCAGCTACCACGGCGTTCCTATCTGGTGTGCCCTTGCTGGACATCTGCAGGGCTGCTACGTGGAGGTCGACGCACACCTTCACGAAATTCTACTGCTTCGATCGGGATTCCAGGGAGGAGTCCAGGATCGGCCAAGCAGTGCTGCGCAACCTGTTCACCTAAGGTGAGCCTGGTGAGGAGGTAAAAATTGCTTAATGTTGAGTTTGATGTAATGCTTAATGTTGAGCCTTTGCCACCTCCCGTGGTTGTGCATGTGTGTACTGCTATGTATTCTTTATTCATGAGCATGTGAATCCATGCCAGACCCCATGCTGGAGAAGGAACAAGTTACTTACCTGTAACTGTTGTTCTCCAGCATGGGTCTGGCATGGATTCACATGCGAACCCTCCCGCCTACCCCTCTGCGGCTCTTCACTTGGTCATACTGCCACTTCACGTGCTGCCAAATCTGAAGATGGCTGCCAGAGGCGGGGCTTAGGTAGAGGGCAGTCATTGGCTGTGGTCAGTATGACGCAGAGATCAGTGATTGGTTACTACTACGAAAGACAGATCAGAAACAAAACTGATACTGATTTTTTCTTTACCGAGGATTTCCAGCCTGACGGGGAATATTCATGAGCATGTGAATCCATGCCAGACCCATGCTGGAGAACAACAGTTACAGGTAAGTAACTTGTTCCATCTTTGGCATTGGGCTCTGCCGCACGACATTGGCATTGTGGCGTTTCATCTGCCGGGAGTGTTGAATGTGCAGGTGGATGCGCTCAGCAGGGATGTCGGCCAGCTCCACGAATGGCAGCTGAAGGAGCAACAGGTACCCATGATCTTCTAGAAATGGGGCCATCCTCCGTTGGATCTCTTCGCGACGAGGGAGAACAAACAGTGCCGGGAGTTCGCCAGAAGGTGGGCTCACCCCGAGTCTCTACGGGATGCGTTCTTGTTCCCGTGGACTGGCTGGTTCGCTTATGCATTTGCTCCGTTTCCGCTCATTTGACGGACTCTCCAGTGGATCCAGAGATACCCATGCCGTGTGATTCTGGTAGCTCCGTTCTGGGCCAGGCAGCCGTGGTTCTCAGATCTCCTTCATCTGTCCATCGCGTAGCCGATTCGGTTGGAAGCGACGCCAGACCTTCTGTCTCAGGACAAGGGCGCTGTGTGGCACCACTATCCGGGGTCTCAGCCTGACGGCTTGGCTCCTACTTCTGAGTTTGGCCTGCTAAGACTGTCCAGTGACTGTTGAGGAATTTTGGAGGTGGCGAGAGCACCGTCAACAAATGTCTCCTATGCATGCAAATAGAAAAGGTTTTGTGTGTGGTGTAAGGGCCAGCCGGGGGTGGACCCTTTGAACATTGCACCTGAGCAGGTTCTTCCCTACCTATAGCTGTTGGAGGAAAAGGGCCTGGCGCCATCATCTATAAAGATTCACTTGGCAGCGATTTCGAGATTTACTCTGAGGCGACATGCGGCTCCTCTATTTATTGATCGTCTGATCAAACATTTTAGGAAGGGGTTGTTCCGTACTTTTCCTGCAGTCAAGAAATTTCCTCCTGTGTGTAGCCTTAGTGTGGTTCTGTCGGGTCTGATGAGACCACAGTTTGAACCAATGTCAATGTAACGCTCACCTGATTCCCGTAGAGGCGCCGGTCTTGACTGGGCGAATACCGTATCTTCAAAGGTGATGTGTAACACACGGCTGGCTCTTTGGGCTGGACCTCTGTGCACTGTATGTCTGACTCGAAGGGTAAGATGTCTGCAGATAGAAAATATGGGATTAATGAACTGGGTTATTGAATGTCTCTCTCTTCTTCCCTTTCTCTTCTCCTGTAGAACCCCGAAGGTTAACGCTCTCACCTTAGGTAAGTGAACGCCGTGCTCTCCATCTGCCTCGGGGCAGGGTGCTGTAACCAGTTTCTTCACTGGATAAGGGGAGCAGGCCTCTTGACTTCAGAGGACTGCTGTCCGTCGTTTACTGCACGAACGGTAAGTTTCGAGTAATTCTAATGTCTTTAAAGTCTTTAGTAATGATGTCTCTTGTTTTGCAGGGTTCCGGCGATGGTGGATGACGGGCTGAAGTGAGTTGAAGATGGAGCCCGTGTGATGAATAGAAGCGCCTGGAAGCACGTAAGTAAGCGCTTGTTGCCTGCTTCACGATGCGCTCTAACTGTCTTTTTATTTTGCAGGTACAAGTTCGGAGCGGCTGCAGGGTGCCGGAATACCCACTGGGTTAGATGTGGAAAGGAGTAATGGCACGTGAGTATTAAAGTTCCCCAATGTCTTTAAACGCACCTTGTTTTGTCTTTCAGATGCGGGATGCAGCGCCGAAGGCCTCCGGAGAGTGCGAAGAGTTGGTAAGCTTTTCTTTCAGATGCCGGAATGCAGTGTGAAGACCTCCAGAGCGCACGAAGAGTAGGTAAGCCTTTGTCTTTCAGATGTCGGAATGCAGCGCGAGGCGTTGGTGACAGCCGATGGACCAGGTAAGTGAAGAGCTGTCACTGAAGACCGTAATGCTAACCTGTTCTTTCTTGTCTTTATAGGTGTTGCTGAAGACTGGATTCAGGATGGTAAGCCTTTTTCCTTAGGCCCAGGATCAGATGCAGAAGACACGATGAGCGTTCTGCTGCAGAGGATGCAGAATAACGCAAAGCAAGATTCATCCATAGGGTGTGATTTAAATAGCCTCCTGTAGTGCTTAGGTTTCTCCTTCCACAGCCACGCCTAGGTAAGAAAAGAGTTCCTGCTTTCCAGAAGAGTTCCAGTGTTCTGAACCTAGGGAGTGGCTCCTGCCCCACCCAACAGGAAAAGTAGTTCCAAACAGAAGAGGATCAGAGGCTCAACTGGCAGGCAAGTAAGCAGCATGGTCTGCTGCAGGTAAGTCCACCCAAGCATTATGAGCCCGGCGCTTCCAGCGCTGGGACTGGGCATATTTATGAGCCTGGTGCCACTGGCGCCAGGACTGGGTCCAAAAGGTCCCAATTGGGACTGGTTGGCACTCGGAACCTGGGTTATGGATCTGCTTCCAAGGGAGTTGGGAAAACCCTGACCTTTTGGAAGCAGAGATCATGACAGTACCCCCCCTCAAGGCCCCTCCTAAACCGGGCTTCTCCGGGGGTTTTGGCTTGTCAGGAAATGTTCGGTGAAATCTTTTGATTAGGCGAGGAGCGTGGACATATTCAGCAGGTTCCCAGGATCTCTCTTGGGGGCCGTAGCCTTTCCAGTCAATTAGGTAAAATAGTTTAGATTTGGAGATCTTGGAGTCCAGAATGCTTTTGACTTCAAACTCGAGTTCTCCATCAACTAGGATGGGTTTTGGAGATTTAGTTAGTCGGGTTTGAGGTTGCACGGGTTTTAATAGAGAGACGTGGAAGACCGGATGTATCTTCATGTGCGGGGGCAAGTCCAACTTGACCGCTACTGGGTTTACTATGGTAGTGATGGAATAGGGACCAAGGTATCTTGGGTTGAATGTGCGTGGCCCTTTTAGATTGAGATATTTGATGGATAACCAGACTTGATCCCCTACTTGATATTGAGGGGCTTCCTTCCGATGTTGATCTGCTCCTTTCTTGTATTGTTCTTTAGCCCTTTGAAGGTGAGAAACAGCTTCCTTAAAGGCTTGGGTGATTGTAGAATGCAGGTAGTCTACTGCTGGTGTTTCAAGATCTTGGAGGGGATCCAACTCCGAGGTTCGAGGGTGACTGCCGTACAAAAGAAAAAACGGGGTTTTCCCAGTTCCTGAATGGACAGAGTTATTGTAGGCATATTCGGCTATCCAAAGGATGTCTTTCCAAGTTTTTTCAGTTTGTTGCAGCATGCAGCGTAAATACTGTTCCAGAGTTTGATTGGTCCTCTCGGTTTGTCCGTCGGTCTGAGGGTGGTGACTGGTCGATAGTCTCACATCAATTTGAGCCGACCGACAGCAACTTCGCCAAAAATGAGAAATAAATTCACTACCTCGATCCGAAATTAGAACCGAAGGAAAACCGTGCAGTCGGACGATGTTTTCGAGAAATTCTCGGGCCAGAGTTGCTGCTGTTGGCAAGCCTTTGAGCGGAATGAAATGCGCCATCTTGGAGAATAAGTCCACGATTACTAGAATCGTATTGTATCCGGAGCATGGAGGTAGATCGGTGATGAAGTCCATAGAAAGCGTATGCCAAGGGCGAGGTGGGATGTCAATAGGGCGTAAGAGGCCTGCTGGTCTTTCCTTTTGACTCTTGTTTTGGGCGCATACTCCACAGGACATTATAAAGTCTCTGATATCTTTTTTCCAAGACGACCACCAGAAGTAGCGCTTGATCTTTTCTGAGGTCTTGGCTATACCGGGATGTCCTTCCAGTAAAGAATCGTGATAACAAGAGATTACTTTTTTCTGTAAATCTGTGCTGGGTAGGTATAATCGTTCTTGGAAATACAATAAGTTGTCCTTTACTGCAAAGTCCTTTCCCTGCAGATGCCAATTCTGTATGTCTGCTGGAGTTACAAGTTGCCTGGCTTTATCCTTAACTTCCTCTATGGATTGTGTGGCGATTACACCCAGAATTCTTTGTTCGGGAATGATTGGTACAGGTTTAGGGTTGGTCAAGTGTTCTTCCACTCCCATCCGAGAAAGGGCATCAGCTTTACCGTTTTTTGTACCAGGTCGATAGGTAATTATGAAGTCAAACTCGGCAAAGAATAATGCCCAACGGAGTTGTCTAGAGGATTGGGCTTTTGCGGTTTTCAAATATTGCAGGTTTCGGTGATCCGTAATCACAGTAACGGTGTGTCGGGCCCCCAGCAGATAATGCCGCCAAGCCTTAAAGGCAGACTTGATAGCCAGAAGTTCCTTGTCAGTAATCGTGTAATTGATTTCAGGAGGCGAGAATTTGCGGGACCAAAATGCCACGGGATGCAACTGATTGGTTACCGGGTCCTTTTGTAATAGAACTGCCCCCATGGCAAGGCTTGAAGCATCAGTTTCCACGATGTAGGGGAGTTCGGGGCGAGGGTGTTTTAAGATTGGTGCAGAGATAAATTTAGTCTTCAAATCCTGGAAAGCTTGTTCCGCCTCGGTAGACCATTCAAAACGTTTGTTTTTCTTTAACAAGGCAGTGATGGGCTGGACTATTCGAGAGAATTCGGGGATAAACCTGCGGTAAAAGTTAGCGAAGCCTAACATGCTTTGCACACCTTTTACGGAGGATGGTGATGGCCATTTGAGAACTGCATCGACCTTCTTTGAATCCATACGCACTCCGGCAGGTGATAATATGAATCCCAAGAATTCAACTTCAGTCACGTTGAAAACACATTTTTCCAACTTAGCGAAAAGTTTGTGTTGACGCAATCTTTCGAGGACCATTTTCACGTGTTTCCGATGTTCAGATTCCGATGAAGAATAAACGAGGATGTCGTCAATGTAAACAACAACACACACATCTATGAGCTCTCTGAGGACATCGTTCATAAAATATTGAAAGGCGGCCGGGGCATTGCAAAGTCCGAAGGGCATGACCTGATATTCAAATAGCCCATACTTGGTGCGGAAGGCCGTCTTCCATTCATCGCCCTCTTTTACTCGTACCAAGTGGTAAGCTCCTCTAAGATCCAGCTTTGTATATATGCATGCTTTTCTGACTTGGTCCAGGAGTTCAGGGATCAAAGGTAACGGATATATATTCTTAACGGTGATCTGGTTCAGGGAGCGATAATCTATACAAGTTCTAAGGTCTCCTTCCTTTTTTGGAACGAAGAACAAAGCTGAAGATGCAGGGGACTTGGAAGGACGAATAAACCCATTTGCCAGGTATTGATCCAGGTATTGTCGAAGGTGAAGGTTCTCGGGCTCGGTGAGGGCATAAATTCTACTACAAGGAGGAGTAGATCCAGGTATCAGGTCTATCTGGCAGTCATAAGACCTATGAGGAGGTAGGGAGTTAGCCTGATCCTTCCGGAAAACATCTTGGTATTCTAGGTATTCGGGAGGTAACTGAAGAAATATCTGCCAGTGCAACACCAGGTGGAGGGTGACAAGTAGAGACACATTCTGGAAACTGGACCGTTCTTGCTCGCCAATCGATCAGAGGATTGTGTTTCTCTAACCAAGGTATTCCTAGAATAATCTGAAACTGAGGGGCCTTGATCACATCGAACACGATCTTCTCATGGTGTCCATCTTGACTTACTAGCGTCACTTCTTGAGTGGTATGCGTTACTGGCCTGGAGGCTATCTCCGTACCATCCACCGTAGTAATGACGTCCTTTACAGCCTTGGGACAAAGAGTTAGATTCATCCTCAAAACCATTTCATGATCCACATAATTGCCGATGGCACCGCTGTCGACGTAAGCTTCAATTGCATGTAATCGATCTGGATTATCAGGGCTAATGAGGACCATAGGTATCACGAAATGCGAGGTCACGGAACTGGTTTTCACGCTCGGCAAGAGGACCTCTATTCTTTTCGGGCGAGGTAGTTTCCCTGCTCAGAGTTTGTAACTTTGGTAACTGCAGCTCCTACTGCCTTCTTGGCAGGTTTCACCGGACAGTCTCGAAGAAAGTGCCCTGAGTTTCCGCAATAGAGGCATAATTGCAACTGTTTTCTCCTTTCCCGCTCCTTTTGTGTTAGAGGACCTTTCAGACCCCCTATTTGCATGGGTTCCCCGGAGTCTACTCCTTTGGAAGGAGTTGGCGGTTTGGAAAATACTCGAGCATCAAACTTGGAACGATCGGCCTTCCTGTTCTGCAGTCTGTGATCTATTTGAACGACTAAGTCTATATAGTCCGAACAATCTTGTGGGGGATTCACTACTTGGGCTAACACATCTTTGAGCTCTCCACGTAGACCTCTATAAAACAGCGTAATCCTTTTGTCCTCAGGCCATTGAGTTTCCACTATCAGTCTGTTGAAAGACGCAATATAAGCCAAAAGGTCTTGATTACCTTGTCGCAACGAAAGAAGCTCATTGTCCAAGGCCTGCCCCTGTGAATGTCTTGCGAACAGTTTTTCCATACTGAGCTGAAAAGCTTGAAAATCATGGAGGACCGGATCATCTTGATTTACTAGAGGGATCGACCAGTCTGCCGCATTGCCACTAAGGTACGAAAGCACGAAAGCTACTTTAGCTTGATCAGTGGGAAAGGCTGCTGGCCGGCATAAGAAATGCAACCGGCACTGATTGATAAATACTGCAAACCTCTTTGGGTCACCAGAAAATCGTTCGGGCGGAGCCAGAGGTACATTCCCAGGTAGGTTGATCTGCACTGGATTCATAGAGGATGTAGAAGGAAGATTTCCCCCAGATGCGGGTAACGGGGTCTGTCCGGCTTGTGACTGTAGCAATTGTCTAGCGAGATCATCTGTTCGCTCCTAGGAAATAATCAGTTCCCTTCTTAGAGCGTTCGTTTCCTGACGGGCTGCATGCACTTCTGCCCTTAGTTCCCCAAGTAACTGGGCTAGTTGATCGGTATCCGAGGTTTCCATAGCGCCTGGACGGGAGTTTTGTGGTAGGCTTTGCGTTCTGTAACGCTCACCTGATTCCCGTAGAGGCGCCGGTCTTGACTGGGCGTATACCGTATCTTCAAAGGTGATGTGTAACACACGGCTGGCTCTTTGGGCTGGACCTCTGTGCACTGTATGTCTGACTCGAAGGGTAAGATGTCTGCAGATAGAAAATATGGGATTAATGAACTGGGTTATTGAATGTCTCTCTCTTCTTCCCTTTCTCTTCTCCTGTAGAACCCCGAAGGTTAACGCTCTCACCTTAGGTAAGTGAACGCCGTGCTCTCCATCTGCCTCGTGGCAGGGTGCTGTAACCAGTTTCTTCACTGGATAAGGGGAGCAGGCCTCTTGACTTCAGAGGACTGCTGTTCGTCGTTTACTGCACGAACGGTAAGTTTCGAGTAATTCTAATGTCTTTAAAGTCTTTAGTAATGATGTCTCTTGTTTTGCAGGGTTCCGGCGATGGTGGATGACGGGCTGAAGTGAGTTGAAGATGGAGCCCGTGTGATGAATAGAAGCGCCTGGAAGCACGTAAGTAAGCGCTTGTTGCCTGCTTCACGATGCGCTCTAACTGTCTTTTTATTTTGCAGGTACAAGTTCGGAGCGGCTGCAGGGTGCCGGAATACCCACTGGGTTAGATGTGGAAAGGAGTAATGGCACGTGAGTATTAAAGTTCCCCAATGTCTTTAAACGCACCTTGTTTTGTCTTTCAGATGCGGGATGCAGCGCCGAAGGCCTCCGGAGAGTGCGAAGAGTTGGTAAGCTTTTGTCTTTCAGATGCCGGAATGCAGTGTGAAGACCTCCGGAGCGCACGAAGAGTAGGTAAGCCTTTGTCTTTCAGATGTCGGAATGCAGCGCGAGGCGTTGGTGACAGCCGATGGACCAGGTAAGTGAAGAGCTGTCACTGAAGACCGTAATGCTAACCTGTTCTTTCTTGTCTTTATAGGTGTTGCTGAAGACTGGATTCAGGATGGTAAGCCTTTTTCCTTAGGCCCAGGATCAGATGCAGAAGACACGATGAGCGTTCTGCTGCAGAGGAAGCAGAATAACGCAAAGCAAGATTCATCCATCGGGTGTGGTTTAAATAGCCTCCTGTAGTGCTTAGGTGTCTCCTTCCACAGCCACGCCTAGGTAAGAAAAGAGTTCCTGCTTTCCAGAAGAGTTCCAGTGTTCTGAATCTAGGGAGTGGCTCCTGCCCCACCCAACAGGAAAAGTAGTTCCAAACAGAAGAGGATCAGAGGCTCAACTGGCAGGCAAGTAAGCAGCATGGTCTGCTGCAGGTAAGTCCACCCAAGCATTATGAGCCCGGCGCTTCCAGCGCTGGGACTGGGCATATTTATGAGCCTGGTGCCACTGGCGCCAGGACTGGGTCCAAAAGGTCCCAATTGGGACTGGTTGGCACTCGGAACCTGGGTTATGGATCTGCTTCCAAGGGAGTTGGGAAAACCCTGACCTTTTGGAAGCAGAGATCATGACAGTCAACGACTCCTTTGCAGTTGTTGTCCTGGAAGGTGGCATTTCTGGTGGCCATTACTTCAGCCAGAAGGATGGCTGAGTTGCAGGCGTTGGTTGTGGACCCTCCATATTTGCAGTTCTTGAAGGACAAGGTGGTGTTAGCTACTAATCCGCACTTTATCCCAAAGGTGCCAACAGCATTTCACAAACTCTCTTCAATTGTGTTGCCCTTGTGTTTTGCTTCAGCCTCCATGTCTGCAGAACGGACTCTGCATTTGCTGGACGTGAGGAGAGCATTGAAGTTTTATTTGCATCGTACTCTAGATTTCAGAAAATCTAGACCGCTGTTTATGGCTTATGGGCCGTCTGTCAAAGGACGGCCAATCTCCAAACAAGGACTTCTTCGTTGGGTGTCCTCTGCTATTTCGTTCTGCCACACTAAAGTTGGAAAGCCTTTGGGAAAGATTCTGAGGGCACATTCGACGAGGTCTACGGCTTCGCCGCCTTTTGGTTGGGGATTCCGCTGGTGGAGATTTGCCAGGCGGCCTCCTGGGGGTTGCTGCATACATTTACCCGGCATTACTGTCTGGAGCAGCATCATGGTGAGGATGTGCAGGTGGGACGGGCTGTCCTGCAACGCCTGTTTCAATAAGGTAGGTCCCGTAGCTTCTGGGTATTTGTTTGAGCTTGGTCACTGGATGGGCTCTTTGTCTCATGTATGTGATTCTGTTTCTGTATTGGTTTGCCTTTGTACTCCGCCATGCATGATTGATACTGCTATGTAATCTATTCACAGCATGTGAATCCATGAAAGATCCAATGCTGGCGAAGGGAGTAGTTTCTTACCTGTAACTCCATTTGTTAGTATCTTTCATGGATTCACATGCACCCGTCCCTGCAGGTAAACCTGATTTGGGTTTCCTCTACTTTGGGGGTTAGAATCTGAATGGAAGTGTGGGGCACAGGACTATTTATACCCTAAGTCCTATTGATGGGGTCTAAAGCACCCAAAAAGGATGTTGATAGGACACTGAAGTGTCTTAAGTTTTCTATAGGAAAACGCTAAGTTAAATGACCGACTGACGACGGGGAATATTCACAGCATGTGAATCCATGAAAGAAACCAACGCTGGAGAAATGGAGTTGCAGGTAAGAAACTACTCCCTTCCAGAAGCATACAAGGAAGAATATATGCAGGCAAAGCTCAAAGTCGAGGGTACCCCTGGGTGGCCGGAGTCCACCCACTTTTTTCAGAGGGTGGACTCATTCCCTGCAGCTAAAATGAGAAACTTTGAATGTCTTCTTTGCATATATGAATTAAAGCCGACCTCGGGGATCGAACCGCAGTTGTCAGTTTTGTAGGCCAGGCACTTCACCATTGCACTATATAACCTGATGAAAAATAACAAACTACTAAAGGTGCAATGTCCCATTGCCATTTGTCCTGTGCAATTTGGGCAGTTATGCAAAGCTGATTTAATGAAATGTGCATATTTCATCTTGATATGCACATTTCTGGCGACGTCACATCCCATTGCGTTTGTTTATTAGTCCCCCACTTTTATTTTTAGGACTTGACCCCTGCAGGAAGAGGCTGGGCAGACTGGTGTGAACCAAGATGCCCCCCCTTAAAGCCTCAGCGACATTGATCCCACCCCAGGAGAACCTTCAGGAAAAAAGCAGGAATTACTAATCAAAGGTTGGCTGTACCTTGCCTACCCACCTGCAGGTTGTTGACTGGAGAGACCACCACGGTAAGGAACTAAAGGGCAATTAAAAGCGCAGATTTAAATAGTCAGTCTCTCCATGTTTGGAGCAGCAGGAGGATGGTATTGGAAGAGAGCAAGGGAGCCTGGAGTGGATGTCAGGTATCTGATATTTGGCTGAATTTAACTGGTCAGATTCCATTTCACCCCATGTTAACCATGTAATTTACTTTGAAATGGGTGAGACCTCCACTCCCACTCACCTAGACTTTTACCCCTTTGGCTACATACCTAACCCAACACACCAGGTAAGTCTTTGTGGTAAAAAGAAGTACAAATAAAAGCAGAAGAATGTGATACAACCAGTTTGTTATTCGAACAAAGTGGTGAGTTCTGATACCGAAGCAGGAGAGTGGTTGAGCAGTGGGAAAGGTTAAAGGGGGATAGGGAATGAGGAGGGGCAGGTTTAGTGATCATGGCACTATATGCCTGAAAATTGAGCTGGGCACACACCTGCTTTAAGGTGAACACACCAATATATCCCTAGATGTGGCTGGAGGGAGAGGAATTGAATGAGGGTGGTGGGAGTTGAAGGTGGAATGTGGGGAGTTGAGTCCCCAGAGGGAGTGGTTGGAGGTATCTTGGATGAGTTGGGAAGATCTAGGCAAGAGGTGCAGGAGTTATTGGAGGAGGTTGGAAGTTTACAGGGAAAGGTTGTTGGATCAATATACAGGTGCACAGAGACTTCAGAGGTTGATGGTTAAGTTGAGAGTACATCAAGAAGGGGGTGGAGAAATTGTTAAAGGGGAAGGTAGGATGAGACGGGACAGGAGGTGCAGTTAAGGAGTTGGAATAACAGTTAAAGGTGAAAGATGGGGACATTAAGAGCGAGAGGGTGAAAGGCATTTGGGTCGGAGATGGGAATCAAGGAGGCTGTTGGACAGAGAAAGTAGCATGCAAGGAGCCTGTTGGAGGTGGTTGCAAGTGGGTAAGAGGTGGTGGTACAGCATTAGAAGGCAGAATCGCCAGGGTGCTGTTGCGCAGCAGACAACTGGAGTCATGAGATTTTGCTGCTCTGCTGTGGCTGCCATTATCGTGCCTTTTTACCCTGTTTCCCGGACAGCTAAATAATTTCCTTAGTGGAGCAAGCTTTCTGAAGGCTCGGGCTCCATAATGTTGAAACCCCTGTTGAAATCGCATCTCTTCCATGCCCCAAAGGAGGCATGGGCCTGGCTAGAGACCCAGGTCTTATCAGGATCAGATGCTCAACCGACAAATGGGAAGCAGCGACGTGAACAACCACAGATCCCCTGCCACACAACAACATCCAAACCCCAGAGCAATTGGCACAGACCGAGGCCCGATCTGAGACAGGGGGCAATGGCTGAAGATGCAGCTGTACCAGGAGCAACAGAGAGCTGACGGATAATGCTCTGAAATACTGGGCATAGGCGTCCACAGGACTGGAGTGTGTTTTGTAGTGGCTGTGCCAGAAGGACCCCTGTAGATGTTTTGTGTTGGACTCTGCACCTGTTGGTGCAATTTTGGGTGACAAGTGCTTCAAGTTGGGGGGAAGAATGGGGTGGGGGACTGGGAGATTCTGTGGTGGAATTTGGTAGGTTATTAGGTTTGGAGGGATACGAAGCGATATATCAGGATTGGCTGGATAGCAGTAAATTGCAGGGAAATCCGGAAATGCAGTGTAGCGGAGCGGGCTATTGGGAAACCGGTTGGGGAGGGCCCTCTGCTCAGGTACGCCCCACATGTATGTTTGCAGGACAATGGGCCAAGGGAAAAGCTCCATGTTGACATTGAATGTCAATGGGCTGGGCTCCAGCATTAAGCGCCGCCTGGTTCTCCAGTTTTTGAACAGGTGCTCCCCGGACATAGTGCTCCTGAACAATAATAAGGCTTACCACGCTGACTTCTTAAGGGGAGCGAGAGGGTGATGATTCTGATCTACAAGAGAATCCCCTTTCATCTCACAGAAGTTAAATCTGACCCCAGGGATAGATATTTATCAATCAAAGGGGAACTTTGGGGAGCCATATGGGGGGTTGGTGGCCGTCTATGCCATGCCCCACTCATGTTAGAACTTCTGAATGACCTGCAGGACCTGCTACTCCATAATTCGGCAGATACCTGGGTGATTGGGGGGACTACAATGAGATCATGGACCGGGGGAACAATTGCACACATCCCGGAAGCAGGAACCCAACCCTCACCACCAAGTTAAGATTGTTAACCACAGCACTAGGCCTGGTAGATACCTGGCGGCTGCTACACGAGTCAGAGACGGGCTATTCCTCCTTCTCAAATGCACATGGTTCCATGGCACGCATTGCCTACTTCTTTCTCCCGCAGGGGGACCTCACAGAGGGTTGTCGCCACCAGGTGCCTGGCCAGGGGGATCTCAGACCACTCTCCCCTTGTTATAGAACTTATTATTATTCATTATTTAATTTTGGTTTTAAGAAAAAAAACCTTTACAAAAAGCTATTACAACATGATAAAATATTACAACATAATAAGAACCTTCAAAGGGAAAATGAAAGTACATCAAATAAAATAAAAAAAATGACTTCGAATGGATTGCGTCCTCCAACGTATTCCTCATCTTAGATGTAGTCGTCCAAATTTTTTAGAAATTTTTTATCGCCAGAGGGTGCCGTGTGTCGATGTCGAGTCGAAGTCCCTCGAAGGCCTCCGTCGAGGGTGATGTCATTGGGTATACAAGAAGCACGCGCGGCACCCGTTGGCCTCAGTTCTGTTTTTCTGCAGTACGTGTTGCTTCGGAGACTCAGCGCACCTCGCTAGTTCTGTGACGCAGTTATTGTGAAGAAGATATTCGAGATGTCCTCATTGTCGACCCCGACTATCCCGCGTTCGGGATTCAAGAAATGTAAAACCTGTGGTTCCACAAGAAATGTAAAACCTGTGGTTCCAAAATGTCGATCATGGATCTGCATCAAGAACATCTGTGGTGCAGATCCGTTAAAATCCGGCGAAAACCATGACATGGAGGACTGTACGAAGTGTCCGGCAATGATGTGCAAGGCATTGGGAGAGAGGAAGGGAAAGCTACAGGTAGGTCGAAAACCCGACCGAAAAGTCTCAAGCCTCGAGATCCCATGAGGAGAAATATCCTCGACGCGAAAGGCGAAAACATAGGTCTAGGTCCCGAAGTGGTTCCCACCACTCTTTGTGTTTTACGAAAAAGACACCACCGGACCGCTTCCAACAAATCCCCCAAGAAAATGAAACGCCCCACAAAACATTCTTTCCCCGAAGAATGGGAAGCATTTAGAGTTAGAATGATGAGGTTTTTGAAAAGGCTAAGCCTTAGTCTGCGCCTTCTTCGGAAGCTGGCCGGGAGCATCACCGTTCCGACACTCGCGCGCCCTCGAGCCCGGGTGATAGAAGGAGGAAAGATCGGGAACCTTCCAGGACCCCGAGTGATAAAGATAGCTTGAGTTGAGTCGACCAATCGAGGTCATCGACGCCGTCCGGAACCCGACACACCTCGAAGGACGAGCCTTTGAAGAGCGTCTCGACGCCCTCGAAGCAAGCTCCATCGACGACTGCTGTTTCGTCAACGCCATCAACACCTTTGCCAACGTTGACCCCCGTAGCCCTCGGTGCCAAAAGTTTCAAAGGCTCCAGTTCAGCCAGAAACTGACAAAATAGCAAAAGAAAAAGCAAAGACTGCAAAACCTTTAGCCTCCACTGTAACAGCTCCTCCAGAAAAAATGTATAAACCTCTACCAAAGAAGGAATATTTTAAATCTTTGACTTCAATTTTTGAAGAACAAGAAAGGTCTAGGAGGAGGATGTTCCTTTTGGCCTAGAGTATAGTACCCCTAATGTCCCAGAATGTCTAATTTCTGAGGAAAGCAGAATGAGGGATTTAGTGGAAACCTTGCATAACGCAAGTGTGGTTGACACATCACCTGAGACAGAACTTGGCAGACCAGGGGAACATGCCAGTCCATCATACTGACAACTGATGACAAAGGCAGTGGATTATTTAGGATGGGCTAGACCACCAACTCAGTTCATCCAGGATGACCTGACTGACACATTGGATCTTGGCCCCACCGAAGATCCGATTTTACCCTTCCATGTAGCCTTACAAGATACGGTGGCCAAAAATTGGGAGACCCTGGACTCAATTCCTCCTGTGAATAAGTTCCTCACTTCGAAATAACGCCCTTCCAGTAGCGACCCCGGCTATCTGTCCAAACACCCTACTCCCGAGAGTCTGGTGGCCCAGGCAGCCACAGCTTCAAATAAGGTGGCGTACCCTTCCTTCCATCCCTCCGGATAGGGACGTCAAGCATGTGGATGGTTGGGCAAGCAAGGTAGTTTCAGCTGGGAGTATGGCATTAAAATCGGCCAACTCCACATGTGCCTTGGCAACATTTTTGTACACTCTGTTGTGGGAGTGCATTGCAATGGCGGCGGAGCACATACCAGAAGGGGAAGAAATGGAAGGATTCCTAGCCATCGTTAGAGATGGAAAGGAGGCCATGCAGTGATCCCTTCAGCCTGGATTGGACACTGCAGATAGCATGAGCAGGTCCATGGCCACTAGCACAGTGATACTGATTTGTGTGGTTGTGAAAGTCTGGTTTTGCACCAGACATGCAAAACTGTCTTTTGAACATGCCTTTTGACAGGTCTCACCTTTTCGGCAACAAGGCTGACGAGAGCCTTGCGAGGTTGCAGAACTCAAAAGCAGCAGCCAAATCTTTAGGAGCTGCTATTAGGCAACCTCAGCCTTTTCGTGCATCAGGGCAATCTTGGAGGGGACGATCCTATCGTTATTACTCCTCATATGGAAAGGCGAGAGGAATGGCCAGTCAAAGAGGCCAGAGAAAAACCACTTGTGGTGGATGAGGTAAACTTGCTAAGCCAGCCCCAGCTGCAGCCTCTTTACCATCAGCAGCTGCAGCAACCGCCACAAAACCACTTTGAGGACTTGCATCACAAGACACCTGTAGGAGGCAGACTGTCACAGGATCTGCAAGAATGGCGAGCCATTACTTAGGATGTTTGGGCTCTAGAAATGATAGCCCAAGGTTACTGCCTTCTTTTTCTAATGCAACCTCAAAGCAATCCACCGGGGAGACACTCTTTGAAGCATCCAGACCCGCTCCTACAGCAGGAAGTTTTAACCCTGCTAGAGAAAGGTGCTATAGAACCAGTACCTGTAGCATATTTTTGATCTCCAAAAAGGATGGAGGACTGAGATCCATCTTGGATTTAAGAGGCTTGAACAAGCTCCTCAGGAAGGACAAGTTCAAGATGGTTACTCTTTCTCAGATCCTTCAGGCCCTTCAACTTCAGGATTGGTTGGTGTCATTGGACCTTCAGGGTGCTTATTTTCATGTGCCGATTCATCTCAAGCACAGAAAATACCTGAGGTTTGCGGTTGGCGACTCGCATTATCAGTTTCAAGTCCTCCCATTCAGGTTGACCTCTGCCCGAGGGTCTTCACTAAATTGATGGTAGTGGTGGAAGTGCACCTCATGAGAGGGGGGCTTCACGTTTACTCCTACCTGGACGATTGGTTGATCAGGGCGCGTTCTGCCGAGCAAGCCCTGAATCATCTGCCACTTCCTCCACAGACTGGGCTTCTCCCTCAATTTCCAGAAGTCACAAATGACACCTTCCCAACAGCTCCAGTACATAGGGGCTGTGTTAGACACATCCTTGGGAAAGAGCTTGCCTCCCAAGTCGCGGGCTCAAGACATTCTTCAGAGGATTTCCAAATTCCAAAATGCCCAAAATCTCCAGGCCTACGACTTCGAGGTTGCTTGGCCTCATGGCATCCTGCATTTTCCTAGTGCCAGAAGCATGCCCGAGGATGAGATCTCTTCAATGGGCTCTAAAGACTCAATGGTCCTAATTCTCAGGACAAATGACGGATCTCCTTCAGATTCTGAACAAGGTTCGGCAGGATCTTCTGTGGTGGAATTGCACAGAGAACATCCTAAAAGGAGAACATTTTTTGGCAACCATGGCCGGAGATTACAGTAGTGACGGACGCCTCACTCATGGGGTGGGGCGCTCATGCCAACGACCTGACAATCAGCGGTCGTTGGTCTCCATCGGAGTCCAAACTACATATCAACCTTTTAGAGCTGAGAGCAACCAGACTAGTACTAAAGGCTTTTCTGCCTTCTGTCAAGGGATAAGATGTCACGATAATGACGGACAACACAGTGGCCAGGCATTACCTAAACAAAAGAGGAGGTGTAGGGTCACTACCTCTGTGCAGAGAGGCAATGCGGCTCTGGTATTGGGCAATTCAGGAAGGAATCTCCTTATCGGCAGTTCATCTAGCCTGGGAGGAGAATGTGACGGCGGACGCACTGAGCAGGCACAGTACTGTGTCGCATGAGTGAGAACTAGCTCGGGAAGTCCTCCAGGAGATCTTCACCCTCTGGGGAACCCCTCAAGTATAGACCTCTTTGCGACCGGAATCAACCAGAAGTGCGAAAGGTATTGCTCAAGGGAATTTCCCCAGAGAAGAGCCCTAGGGGACGCGTTTGTGGTGGAGTGGAACTTCCCACTGCTATACGCATTCCTCAAGTCATCAGTAGGTTAAGACGGTTAAAAAACCACATGATCCTAATTGCCCCGGATTTACTGGGTACCACCAGGAGAATGTGGTACCCGGACCTTCTAGGTATGTCCATCTGCCCCGCGTTACGTCTTCCTCAGAGAGGACTTTCTCTCACAAAAGGAGGGCCAGGTTCTCCATCCAGAGGTCAGCACTCTCAACCTTCATGCTTGGTATCAGAAAGGCTGAGATGCAAGGATTGGGATTTTCCGGATGACGTCATGGAGGTGTTGCTTTCGGCGAGAAGGCCAGCAACAACATCTTTGTACTGTTGCTGCTGCTAGAAGTTTTGCAATTGGTGCAGGGAAAAGAATGTTGATCCTTTTCTGTGTCCTATTCCAGAAGTATTATCCTTCCTCTTATCATTGGCACGTAGAGGTCTCAATGTTGGGACCATTAAAGGTTATCTTGGTTATCTTGCAGCGCTTTTCATCTTCAAGCTATCTTCGGAAGAATGTTCCTATTTTAAAATTCCTTTGATAGTACAATTCTTAAAGGGACTCACCAATGTGTTTCCTCCTTCTTTCCAAGTCCCAGTTGTGGACCTTAATCTGGTTCTAAAGTTTTTGATGTGTGCCCCTTTTGAACCTTTGCACACATGCCATTTAAGATTACTAGCGTTGAAAACCGTTTTCTTGGTTGCTTTAGCATCTGCATGAAGAGTAAGTGAGTTGCAGGACCCGAGAAGAGCTCTAAGCTTTTACATTTCTAGGCTCTCCAAGCTTGGAGTGGAAAATCAACTTTTCATTGGCTACACCGGAAGGAATTTGGGTCAGTCGGTGTCAAAACAAACCCGATCACGTTGGATTGTGCTTTGCATTTCAGAATGCTACAGATTTGCGGCCAAAGACCCACCAGAAGGCTTCAGGGCCCATTCAACCTGAGGCATAGCATCTTCGACAGCCCTTCAAAGAGGTGTTCCCATCAAATCTATTTGTGAAGCAGCGACTTGGTCTTCGCTGCACACTTTTTCGAAATTCTATAATCTGGAGGCTTCCCACTCTGAAGAGCTTGCTTTTGGTAAAGCACTGCTGTATTCAGCTACATAATATTAAAAATCTACTCCCTTCTCCAAAGAACTTTTACACTGCTTTGGGAGTCGTATCTAATATGAGGAATACGTTAGAGGACACACTCCATTTGAGGAACAAGTTACTTACCAACTGGTAACGTTCTTTCGACTGGAGGATGATCCCAACGTATTCCACATCGCCCTCCCATCCTACCCTTCTGTACATTTTCTGGTGTTATTACCACTTCAACTCTTGCAAGGCCGACACCTGGCTACCTACACTATCTCTACAGCAGAGCAAGAGGGGAAAACAGAACTGAGGCCAACGGGCGCCGTGCGTGCTACTTGTATACCCAATGATGTCACCCTCAACAGCGGCCTTCGAGGGATTTCGACTCGACGACATTGACGCACGGCGCCCTCTGCTGAGAAAAAAATTCTGAAGCAGCTAAAGCTGGACGAATACATCTAAGATGAGGAATATGTTGGAGGAACATTCAGTCGAAAGAACGTTACCAGTTAGTAAGTAGCTTGTTCATCTCTTTCCACTAAAATTAACGATCAACAATAATGCCAATTTCAGAATTTAAAACATGCTAAAATCCACAGAATTGCATCCATTTTGTGCTTTCCTAAAACAGAAGTAAGAAGAGCAAGATCAATGTATTCTAATAGGGTCTTAAATGAAACATTTCACAAATGTGTATATATAATTATTCCCGAAAGAATCAGACTAATTTACCGACAACCTGATAGTAGGAATCAAAAATCACGCATTTTCCTCCAGCGGATAAGGCCATTGTTCTTAATTCTTATTCCTTCTATTGTCTTACTTTGTATCACTAACAAGGTCTATAGGAGCAACTTCGACCAGCTAGTCGAGATTTTTAATTATTTTATGGTGTCCCCCAACTAGCTTATACATTATCCGAGGGGTACTAACTATAAGCAATTTCACATTTGATTCTGATATGGTTCCCTCAAGAATCCCAATGGACGTAAACCGTTATATAGTTGCTATACCACATTTTTCCTCTAAGAATCTTACAATAGGTCAACCCACACCAGAAGCAATGTGGAGGTTGACCACATACTACTTAGGGGACCCAGAAGTAATGGAAGGACTGGAACAGAAGACCTCTGAGTAGTTCACTGAGAGCGAGGGATCCGTAGACAGCCCAGTCAGGCTCTGGGAGGGTTTCAAGGCAGTGTTACGGGGGAAGGAAATTTCACTCATGGTCAGGCTCTGGGAGGGTTTCAAGGCAGTGTTACGGGGGAAGGAAATTTCACTCATGGCAGCCGCATGAAAGAAACACACTTGTGAAGTAGAGGAGGCAGAAACATGTGCGCTGCAACAGGATGAAGGGTTCCTCTCTTCCGACTCCCAGACCTCAAGGGAGGCCCTGGTCACGGCGCTGGAGGCTCTAAGAAATGTAGCTTTGGACAACACAAGGCAGGCACACTGGGCAATGCAGAGCCAAATCTGTGAATCTGGGGACAGGGCAGGGAAGAAGGTGGCTTGGCTGGAGCGGAGAGAAGGGGCGAAGGGCCAGGTACGAGCGATACAGGTCTCAAAGGATACAATGGTGACAGAAGATGGGGAAATCTCTGGGGCATTTGCATCCTTTTATATGGAGCCAATGGCCCAAGAGTTCATTAGTTCCACAAACCTCCCCTGCCTAACAGTGCACCAGAAAGCTGGGTTAGAGGTGGACATCACAGAACCAGAACTGGCATCTGTGCTCCTACAGCTACAGTCAGGAAAAACGCTGGGGCCCAATGGCTTCCCCGCCGAGATCTGGAAGCGACTTGGAGACAAGGTCACAGGACGCATGTACCGTCTTTTTCAAGCAGTGCGAAGCTGATGGAGGTCCTCACACCAGATCTGAGGAAGGCATGCATAGTGGTCCTGCCGAAAGCAGGGAAGCCCCCCGAACGGTGCGGCCGATTTTTGCTGATTAATGGCAAGGCCAAAGTGCTGGCACAGGTTTTGGGCAACCGCCTGTTAGGTGTCATGGAATCTGTAAGACACCCGGACCAGTGCGGTTTCATGTCCACCCAATCCACACAAATGTATATCAGTAGAGCACAAATGGCGATAGACCAGATAACACAGCTACAAACACAGGCAGCACTCCTGGCCATTGATTTCATAAAAGCTTTCGATTCAGTGAGATGGGTGGTGCTTTGGAAAATCATGGGACGCCTGGGGTTCGGAGAGGGCATCCTCTAATGGATTTGCCTGTTGTACGCAGCCCCAGAGGCTTCGGTCAAAGTTAATGGGGTACTGTTGGAGGGGTTTACCCTTGAACGTGGCCCAAGGCAGTTGTTCCCCCGTTGTTCATCTTGGCCATTGAGCCATTGGCGATCAGACTCTGTGATGACACGGGCTGGGTAGTCTTCAGCTGGCGTTGGGGGTGGGGTGGTGACACGGTCTCATTATACGCAGGCAATCTCTTGGTTTATATGGGAGAACTGGCGACATACTGTTAAGCGGTCATTAATGTACTTGAAGAATATCAGGCCTATAGTGGGGTCAAAGGGAACCAGCTGAAATCCGTACTCTTCCTGCTTGAGTGGGGAGCGGGGGCCATCCACCCTGGACCGCCCCTTCCTAGTCTTGGTCTCAGGATTTAAATACTTGGGCAGACATCTGAGTCCTTCCCGGGAGAACTATATCCGACTCAATCTCACTCTGCTAATAGACCGATTCTCATCCGACGTGGCCCACTGGCAAACGCTCCCACGCTCACTGATGGGTAAGGCAGTGCTCTTTAGGATGCTGGCTCCCCCCAGATTCCTGTATGTATTGCAAAGCGCCCCTGTGGCAATTCCCAGAGCTACTTTTCACACAATTGAGAACTCCCTGAGGGGGCTACTGTGGGGGGGATGCATCCACGCCTAGCACTTAAGACAATCCAACGCTCAGTGTGTGAGGGTGGTCTGCAGATCCCCAACCTCCGGTGGTATTATTGGGCTGCACAAATGGGCATGGTCATGACTTGGCTACATGGGGACCCGACACTCCCGCACTTGGTAACAGAAAGAGGGGGGATGAGGGAAGCCACCCAAACAGATATGGGGATGGAACAGTAGACGCGGCCCTCCTCCGAATGATCAAGCATACCAGACAGGCATGGAAGGAAGAACACCAAGATTTGGGCTGGGGTAGGAGGCCTACCCTAGATCAACCTCTCTGGAACAATAGGCTTCTCCCAGATCTCAAGAAAATGCAACATTTCAAACAATGGGAATACCGGGGCGTGAGGCGCCTCGCCAATGTGGTGCAGGAGGGGGCGCTCCTCCCCTTCACGAAATTACAGGGTTTGTTTAGGATCCCATTTTCCGGCCCTGGAAGAGATACCCACGTGCTCACCATTAGAAGCAAATGTCTTTTCAGAGTGCATAGTCGGGAAGGCCACTTCAACGCCATATCCCGTACTGACGGCCTTTGGTTCTCCCAAACTAGCCGGACCCGGGGGCAAATGGGAGAGTGATGTGGGGAAGTTGAACCAGAGGAGAGTCTCGAAGCGCTTATGCGTGATTCAGTACATAATACTCCACTGGGTGTATTCATACACGTCACTGGTGCGATGGGGGACACTAAACTGCTTGCGATCCGACAGCACGTTCGTCACCACTGTATGGGAATGGATACGGGTACAAGGGTTATGGGAGAAATGTATACAGAAACTGTCGGCAATGGCAGGGACAGTGGTCCCCCCACAAACCTAAAATGGCTATACCGGGAATCTGGGGGGAGACTGGGTTTACCAGATATGAAAAAAATGTCTATCCACTGCTTTGGGATCAGCAAAGAAAATCATAGCCATGATATGGGGCTCGGCGGATCAGCCAAAGGACTGCCAAAATGGAAATTCCAAAGGATATGGAGCGGTTGGGCTAGGGAGGGGGAGGGGTAGCTCACGGCATGCTACATGCGGCAGACATCTCCCGCAAATGCCATCTTTTCAGAGTTGCACAAGACTTCCAAATGTATGAGACTGTTGAATCACTGCAAATACAGACATGTGTTTTGTTTGTGTATTGTAACGTTATTAAAAAACAGTGCAGAGTGTTTTTTTTAAAAAAGACGGTCGTTATTTCATAGTGAGGTGGCGGAAGATTGTTGGAAGCCGGGAGGAAGGAAGGTGTAAGAAAGTGATGGCAGGTAGCTGAATACAAAGGGTAGTACCAAAGCAGTGCCAAGAAGGGTGGAAAGGATAAGAGAGGATGTAGATGTGAGGTTTGGACATTTGTGTTCGAAGAGGAGGACGACAGAAGTGGGACAAAGTGCCTGAGAATGTGTGCCCTTGAGCGGGCAGGGTATCGTATTGCAAGAAGGTGAGCGCACGAACTACAAAGCCATCTTCTGACGGATAGGTAAGGGTGTGCTTAGAGAAGAAAGGTGGGATGCTAGCTGTTAGGGTGGGACCTGTAGACCACTTCCCTTTCCCTACTGAATCTGAACCCTCTGCCCTAAGAAGCCCTCCATCGCTGGCGAGGAGCCAGAAGGGAGTGGCCCCCCCACCCCATCACAAGAGATTTGGACTGGACAACCGGCCCTACCGGGAACCAGGTAGTGAACCTACAGATCTGAGCACAGTAGGGATGGTGGACCTCCCCAAGAAAGCCTGCACTTGATTGCACTTTTGGAGTTGAAAGGAGTGGGTGGAAAACCTTCGCCATGGTGGGGCCCCCATTGAAACCCTGCTGCATTATTGTTCTTTCTTTCCTGTGTTCAGGAGGGATTTTATTCTGTTGCGATTTAAATAAAATCCTTGAAATACATTGTTTGTGCCCCCTCTTTCTGTTATCTTTGGTGGTCGCCCAGCACATCTACTGGTCTTCTTGATATAACAGTCGACTCTTTTGCCTTGATAAAGACCTAGGAGGGTTGAAACACGTGTCGGCTGGAAATAGAATGTGAAATCATGTGTTTTGTGACATAATTACCACTGTCTGAAGATTGGCTTCACGTGCTACATTTGTGATAATGGTTCTTGCACAATGTTCTTGTTTAAACGTAACTTGGGACGGAAGGCCGCCCCCTCCATTGAGGTCCACCCACTTTAGTATTGATGAGCACAGCGGTCCTATATGCCCTGAACCTGACTTTCATACCATCAGACTTTATGAAAAGGCATTTTTGTCTGGGAAAATGTTCCATAAATGGAACGTGATAAGGTTTTTAGCGAAATGGCGAGGACATTCCCTTGAGGGTCCCTTCGAAGTTTACAAAAGGAGCGTCTTGCCTGGTGCACTCTCGCGGAGGAAGCCTCCTAGGCTCTCTGGCTCAGCACCACTGAAAGGCATTAGATGTAAGTTGGGACTCACCTGCTTACAACACTTTGGCAAATGTGTTGTACATTCTGTGTAAAGAACACGCGAGTCTGAACCTGTACGCTGTAAGCGTCCAATATGCTAGCATGCAGCTTAAAATCCATGTAACTAAGTCGCCATCTCTGTTCCAGCGCCTCGATGCCCCCGGGCTGCATGTGCGCTCTGTGAATGTAAAGGCACAGGATACACATCGTTCGTGCTGCTCGTTGGCGGACTTTCTTGCAGGAGCTTCGCCTGGCTATCCCTCTGGGAAACGAAGGGCTTCACCCTGACTTTCTGGCGCATCATTTAGAGGGGCGCTAGGCACCTTTTATGACTGAGGGAATGGTCACTGAGAACCCTGTGAACAGGTGTTGAGACCTTGTAATCAGAGCCCTAGACGGTGCCTTCTATCGGGTGTCGCCAGTCTTCCCTGTAACGAGCATGTGTGGTGGGCATGTTCCCGGCGGCCCCTCTGGGGGTAGCAGGTGCTGTTCCTGTAAATGCGAAATAGAATCAGCCAGGCACGTCCTTTATTATCGGGCTACCTGGGCCATGCCTATACTGCCAGATCTGAAGTTATTGCTGGTGCTGCATACTATACTCGGGAAAGTCACCATGGCGGCATAAAGGGGCGCATTTTATTATTCTATTGCATGTGTTTCTTCTTTCTCTGGTTGTTGTTTATTTCTGAGCCTTGTTTTTTTCTTTCAAAAGGTTTTTGTTTTATTAACCATCAGCATGTATTAAAAAAAAGACATGTTCATTTGTTTCTCAATGGCATTCGCCCCGTCTGCTGTGCATTGATTTCACACTGTGTCTTTTCCGCCTTACAGCTGTCAGCAAGGAAAGCCATCCTCTGGACCACCTGCTGCTGTGCCTGCTATTATTCCATTATATGTATCGCCTCTTTTATGTTGTTTAACAATGATGCATTTACATTCTCTGCTGTTTTTATACGTTTTCCTTGTGACGGTCGAAAAGAGTGTTTTGACTTTCAGGCCGTCTGCGGTATAGTGACTCCTTGCCCGCGTGCTATGTTGGCCCTGTGCCTTGAAGACCGCCTTCAGTGGTGTAGAGTGTTCTTCTGAATGATTCCATTTCTGGCATCATTCATGTGGAATGTTATACTTATTATTCAATTACATGTTTGCCTTCCATGTTCATGTGCAAGACGCACATGTACCTGTGAGGCAAAAAAGCTGCAGGATGGGGCTTTCTCTTCATGCACCCTTCTGGCTGTAATTGCTAACAATGGACTTTTTATGTTTTTAAAATAATGATAGGCCTTTTGGGGTCCCGCATGTACGTATTTGTGAAAGTCATCAATGTTGATTTCATATTCATAGTTGGCATATTTGTATCAATTATAAACGCCCTTTTTGCATCTGCTGCATTAAAGGTGAAGTGGCATAAATGTTTACTTTTGTAAATGTTTCATGACTTGGAGAAATGCAAGAGCACAGGTACTGACAAACTACAGAGTTGGATCGTTTGTGCAAATGGCCAATTAAATGTTTTCTGAGCCCCCCACACCTCCTCACGTCCTGCAGTGCCTGGACCTCCAGGACTGGCTGCTATACCCAGAGTTCCAGGATCCCTACTTCCATACACATCCATCCAAGTACCTTATGTTTCTTCAGCTTCAGGACTGGCTGCTACACCTAGAGTCCCAGGATCCCTACTTCTATACACATCCATCCAATTTCTTATGTTTCATCACCTTCAGGACTGGCTGCTATACTAGCCTTCCAGGATCCCTACTTACAAATACATCCATCTTAGTACCTTATATTTCAACACCTTCAAGACTGGCTGCTATACCTAGAGTTCCAGGATCCCTACTTCCATACACATATCCATCCAAGTACCTTATGGTTCTTCACCTTCAGGACTGGCTGCTACACCTAGAGTCCCAGGATCCATACTTCCATACAAGTACCTTATGTTTCATCACCTTCAGGACTGGCTGCTACACCTAGAGTCCCAGGATCCCTACTTCCATACACATCCATCCAATTTCTTATGTTTCATCACCTTCAGGACTGGCTGCTACACCTAGAGTCCCAGGATCCCTACTTCCATACAAGTACCTTATGTTTCATCACCTTCAGGACTGGCTGCTACACCTAGAGTCCCAGGATCCCTACTTCCATACACATCCATCCAATTTCTTATGTTTCATCACCTTCAGGACTGGCTGCTACACCTAGAGTCCCAGGATCCCTACTTCCATACAAGTACCTTATGTTTCATCACCTTCAGGACTGGCTGCTACACCTAGAGTCCCAGGATCCCTACTTCCATACACATCCATCCAATTTCTTATGTTTCATCACCTTCAGGACTGGCTGCTACACCTAGAGTCCCAGGATCCCTACTTCCATACAAGTACCTTATGTTTCATCACCTTCAGGACTGGCTGCTACACCTAGAGTCCCAGGATCCCTACTTCCATACAAGTACCTTATGTTTCATCACCTTCAGGACTGGCTGCTACACCTAGAGCCCCAGGATCCCTACTTCCATACACATCCATCCAATTTCTTATGTTTCATCACCTTCAGGACTGGCTGCTACACCTAGAGTCCCAGGAACCCTACTTCCATACAAGTACCTTATGTTTCATCACCTTCAGGACTGGCTGCTACACCTAGAGTCCCAGGATCCCTACTTCCATACAAGTACCTTATGTTTCATCACCTTCAGGACTGGCTGCTACACCTAGAGTCCCAGGATCCCTACTTCCATACACATCCATCCAATTTCTTATGTTTCATCACCTTCAGGACTGGCTGCTACACCTAGAGTCCCAGGATCCCTACTTCCATACAAGTACCTTATGTTTCATCACCTTCAGGACTGGCTGCTACACCTAGAGTCCCAGGATCCCTACTTCCATACAAGTACCTTATGTTTCATCACCTTCAGGACTGGCTGCTACACCTAGAGTCCCAGGATCCCTACTTCCATACAAGTACCTTATGTTTCATCACCTTCAGGACTGGCTGCTACACCTAGAGTCCCAGGATCCCTACTTCCATACACATCCATCCAATTTCTTATGTTTCATCACCTTCAGGACTGGCTGCTACACCTAGAGTCCCAGGATCCCTACTTCCATACAAGTACCTTATGTTTCATCACCTTCAGGACTGGCTGCTACACCTAGAGTCCCAGGATCCCTACTTCCATACAAGTACCTTATGTTTCATCACCTTCAGGACTGGCTGCTACACCTAGAGTCCCAGGATCCCTACTTCCATACACATCCATCCAATTTCTTATGTTTCATCTCCTTCAGGACTGGCTGCTACACTAGCGTTCCAGGATCCCTACTTCCAAACCCATACATCCAAGTACCTTATGTTTCATCACCTTCAGGACTGGCTGCTACACCTAGAGTCCCAGGATCCCTACTTCCATACAAGTACCTTATGTTTCATCACCTTCAGGACTGGCTGCTACACCTAGAGTCCCAGGATCCCTACTTCCATACACATCCATCCAATTTCTTATGTTTCATCTCCTTCAGGACTGGCTGCTAAACTAGCGTTCCAGGATCCCTACTTCCAAACCCATACATCCAAGTACCTTATGTTTCATCTCCTTCAGGACTGGCTGCTAAACTAGCGTTCCAGGATCCCTACTTCCATACACATATCCATTCAAGTACCTTATGGTTCTTCACCTTCAGGACTGGCTGCTATACCTAGAGTTCCAGGATCCCTACTTCCATACACATATCCATCCAAGTACCTTATGGTTCTTCACCTTCAGGACTGGCTGCTACACCTAGAGTTCCAGGATCCCTACTTCCATACACATATCCATTCAAGTACCTTATGTTTCATCACCTTCAGGACTGGCTGCTACACCTAGAGTCCCAGGATCCATACTTCCATACAAGTACCTTATGTTTCATCACCTTCAGGACTGGCTGCTACACCTAGAGTCCCAGGATCCCTACTTCCATACAAGTACCTTATGTTTCATCACCTTCAGGACTGGCTGCTACACCTAGAGTCCCAGGATCCCTACTTCCATACACATCCATCCAATTTCTTATGTTTCATCTCCTTCAGGACTGGCTGCTAAACTAGCGTTCCAGGATCCCTACTTCCAAACCCATACATCCAAGTACCTTATGTTTCATCTCCTTCAGGACTGGCTGCTAAACTAGCGTTCCAGGATCCCTACTTACAAATACATCCATCTTAGTACCTTATATTTCAACACCTTCAGGACTGGCTGCTATACCTAGAGTTCCAGGATCCCTACTTCCATACACATATCCATCCAAGTGCCTTATGTTTCATCGCCTTCAGGACTGGCTGCTACAGGATATACAGGTGTATACAGTGTGAATTAAGAGATTGAATGACTTAATTACAGGGTACATATGTGCAAGATAATCATAGGGAATATACAAGAATATCTGATAAGTTGCAGAATACAGTTATGTACAATGTGAATTAGATGGTCGTGAGGCACCCAGGTCATTACAGTGTAAGTTACATGATCAAGTAGCATAGTAACAGGGTGAGCTCTGTACATCCGACGTGCAGTTCAAGCACATAATGGGTTAATCAGAGAACAGCGAGGTGGGCATTCAAATGAGGGTGTCAGAGGTGTCAAGAAAAAGGAAATGGTCTGGGTGATTAGATCTCATTTGCTCTTAGCCAGTTAGTTAGATTCTGTCTGAATTTAGCGAACGGCTGGGGTTCTCTAATGCCATGGGGTAGGGAGTTCCACAATTGCGCCGCCTTAACTGGGAAGCTGTGTCCTCCTGTAGTTGAAAGTCTGAAGCACGGAACTTGGAGGCAGTTCGTGTTGGCTGATTTTGTCGGTCTGGACAAAGTTTCTTTACACAATCTGTCCGTGAGGTAAGGCGGTGCATTATTGTTGAGGCACTTATGAGTAAGGGAGGCGATCTTAAATTGGATTTTATCAAAAGTGGATAGCCATTTGTAATCTCTTCTTATAGTGGAGATATGCTAATTTCTGTTAATCCTAAGAGCTGCTCTCAAGGCATTGTTCTGGAGAACCTGAATTTTATGGATGGTATGTTTATTCACTCTGATGTAAAGTCCATTACAGTAATCCAATTTGGAAAGTATGAGGGCTCTGGCGAGTGTAAGGCAACTGTCTGTGGAAAGGAATTGTTTACTAGCTCTAATGAGTTTGCATGTGTATGCAGTAGAAGAGGCTAATGAATTAACTTCTTTAGAGAAGTTCAGGGTGGCGTCTAGGTAGAAGCCTAGGGTCTTCACCTCTTTGGCTACTTTTATGATATTGCCATCGATAGTGAAGTTAGCATAATCGGGGCTGAGTTTGGATATGTAAGTTGGAGTGCCTATTATAATAAGCTCAGTTTTGTCGTCGTTCAGGCATAAACCATGTGTGGCCATCCATGCCTCAACGATGCTGTAGATTATATTCACTAGAGCCAGATCCACGGCGGAATCTCCTGAAAGCCGAAGGAGCATCTCGGTATCGTCTGCGTAATTTGTGTAGGTGATGCCCAGATGATCCATTTCGTCGAAGAGGGGCTTAGTGAATACATTGTAAAGTGTGGGTGACACACAGGATCCCTGTGGTACGCCAAACGTTATAGGAATCGGGTCAGCTGAGGCCGATGGAGAGAAGACACTCATGGTCCGGTTACTCGGAGGACTTGATCCAAGTTATAGCCTCCTTAGAGAAATGCGCTGCAGAGTCTAGGTGGCTACATAAGACTGAATAGTCAATCAAGTCGAATGCAGCCGAAAGGTCTAAAAGGAGGAGTAGGGCTGCTTGTCCATTATCTCTGCGCTCATCTATTTGGGCCTTGAGATCAATTAAAGCCGTCTCAGTCCCATGTTCTGGTCGGAACCCCGATTGACGGGTTCCGAGTAGGCGATTGGATTCTAGGAATTTCTGTATTCGCATATAGGCCACTTTATCTAAAATATTTAGGAGAAATGGCACAGTCGCGATAGGCCTGAAGTTTGTGGGGATGGCCAGGTCAAGGGTTTGCTTCTTTAGTAATGGCAGTAACCAGGATTCTTTCAGATTGTTCGGTACGGTGCCAGTGGTGAAGGAGGAATTGATGAGTTTGGTTATAAAGGGTGATAATTCTCCCGCTGCATCCTTAATAAGTTGTGCTGGGCATTGATCGCCTTTGCAGTTGGACGGTTTTAGTCCCAGTATGACCTTTTCCACCTCAATGGTCGATATTTTAGAGAAGCGTGAATTTTGTTTTGTTTTGTATGTGAAGGTAGAGCTTTCTTGACATACAAAACCTTCACATACAAAACAAAAGCGTGAATTTTGTTTTGTATGTGAAGGTAGAGCTTTCTTGAGGGCAATTTTAGTTTGTAAGTTGGCGACTTTGTTCGTAAGGGCATGTTGGATGCTGGAGCACCACTTTTTGTCCTTGGTACAATTTTCTTGTGGTACAATAGGTGTTCCCAATTCTTTCAAGATACTGAACAATTCTTTGACACTATATTTAGAATGAGAGATTCTGTTATTGTAAGTTTCCTGTTTGGCTAATAGAATGCCTTTCTTGTATTGGGAAGAGGCCTTAGTTAGGATGAGTTTATTTTCGGCTGATGGAGAGTCTCCAAGCATTTTCAAGTTTTCTTTTGAGTAGCCTGAGATTTTTTAAATGAGGAGTAAACCAAGAGTTAAGGTGTTTTTTAGGTTTGTTGTTCCTTAATTTGAGTGGACTGAGTTCATAGCTTCATTGTACTGTGCGACTAGAGAATTTGGATCCATGTTATCTGGAACCGAGTTAAGTTTGGGTATTATCAATTTTTCAGCTGTCATGAGTGTTTTATTCCTCGTGAGCACAGGTGGGGCAAGCGAGGACTGGGCAGTGGCAAGGTTAGTTGTCAATGTAAGTAATATTAAATGGTGGTCAATCCAAATCTGAGGTACAATATCTGTAATGTTTACTTCGCAGTTCTGCTCTGCTAACCAGTCGAGAATTCGACCTTTGTTATGCGTGGGTAAGTTAACTTTCTGGGAGAATCCCAACACTTTCAAAGTCGGAGCGATAACAGTTGAATCGATATCCTTAGTGTCATTGTATCCTAAATTAAAGTCATCTAGCACTAGCGTTTGGGAGGTATTTTTTAAGTTATTGGACAGGGTCGTAGAAATGTCTGGGCCCTGGTGGTCTGTAGATGAGAAAGATGTTTAGTGTTTGTGAGTTAGCAGTAGCGATTTTGACCGTGAGGCATTCACAGGATTTCATGGAAGAGATAGTGACAACTCTCATGTCTAGGCGGGTCGACAGTAATCAATTTACATTTTGTGCCATTCTATTGCTTCGTTGAGCCCTCTTTTTATCACTTTGTCTGAAAAATGAGTCTCGGGTCGGTTTCTAGTAATAGCAATAGAATGGCACAAAATGTAAATTGATTACTCTGTCGACCTGAATAGCCATTAGCAAACTGTACTTACCCATTAGGTATTCACTGTAGGGACTCAAACTACGAATTAAGATCCTTACTAACAGCTGAATCCGTACGATGGTTTCTAGCTTTCCCCAGAACCGATCCTTAAAAATAGAGCCACCTAGAAGTCCTTTAAGATATACACTAGAACAATTGGTACTATTTGAGATAATTGAATCTACTTGGACATACTTAAACAATATGGCTTCACCCACGCGGCCAGATGTCTAGATTAAATTACTACTTTAAAATTTGTGATGATATTAATGAATATCCATGACCAGAAGAAAGCTACTCTGATGTTAGGATAATGTTTAGATCACTTTCTGGCCACACAGTTGAAATTGCGCTTTACTATCGTGATTAGAATAAACAACATCAATAGACACTGAAAAAGGACTCGTAATCCTATATAACACCCCTCACTCAAGATGGTGACGGTTACTTACTTCGAAACGGCATCTAGAGGTTCGTACGATCGGACCAAACTGAGTTGAACGCACAGAGACAAATGGAATAAGGTAATACTACCTCCCTCTCTGGATTCCAGAACTCTTAATAGGAATTATACCTGTACCGCGTCACGAGATGTCGATTAATTAGGTTGACCCTGTATTACTAAGAACTAACAGTCATCATCGGTGTCATTCGACTGTCTCTTCCAAAACCCCTTCATGGCTTTCAAATTCGACTTTATTTAAGAAGACAGAATTATGAAAAGCAACTAACGCTCTTCTGTCGCTCGGGCAATTACATGATGACAATAAGGTGAGCCCATATACTATGGTGACAGTTACATACCTATGAGAAGTCAATAAAGCCTGTTTCACAAATAGTAATCTCAGCACTAATTTCTTTAGACGTAACCGAGCGCTCCCCACCGTTCAGACTACTTGGACAACACGGAAGGACTGATTACTACAGAACCCCTGTCTAACTAATGTCTAAGTCCTAGAGAACCCCTCTCAATAAGAGGTAAGTCACTATTGATTTCACTACATGCGTTAAGAGAGATCAAGCCAGTCTATACTGACAGTATATACTAATTATTGCAAACTAAACTTGCAGGTCCCAATAGACGTATTGAATAGCTCACTACGGACCAAGAGGACTATAGCCTGCTTTACACAGGAACTCTCCTCCCAAAGAACCACTCGCCCCCAACAAGACTAGGTAATTATCTAACCTAGCCAAGTCTGATAAATTATATTTATCCATAAGATTCAATAAGCACTTAAAGCCTAGATCTTTTTTTATAGCTTCTTGTTATCAACAGCTACAGCAAGAAGACTCAAGTTTCGATATTGAATACTGGCAACAGGAACTACCAACTCAAGAGATATGCAATGATAGAACGCTTTAACATTGTTGTCAAAGTTGTTGTTTTTTTAGAATATGACACTACTCCTGAAGAAAGTTCGGTAGAATGTTGAGAGAAATGAAACATGTCGAGTTCCCCATCTAGAATTAACACTAGACTGACGATATAGAAACCCCAACATAGGTCCCATGAACAGTGCAGGACAGCAATTGCTCCTTGTGCTGATCATTGAATCAACTACCCGTCAACTAGACAGATGCCACCAGATTGTGTTAAAGTGTCATGACAAACTTGTCTGTTGTTTTAAACAACGTATGATTGTTTTATGTAAAGCGAAAGGGATTGGCCCATCGCTTTTTTAAGCTATTGTGTTTTTTCATAGAAATGATTATTAAAAAATGATTGACAAGCTATTTTTACAGCCCAAATTTAATGAATGTCGACTGTAAGTTGTTGATAAGAGCTAACTACCTCCTATGTCTAATATCATTGCTTCCCCGATAAAAGATAGAGCTACTACCAAGGTAGTAAAAATTGGGTTTCCCCCTTTTATAGTATATGAATGCATTCCAAAGTCAGCAACATATTTCACAGTGGTGGAGTTGAAAAATGCATTTTATTCGGTAACACTGGATCCAGAATCACAATACCTAACAGCATTTACCTTGGGGGGAAGAAGGGAGGGTAGAAGTGGGCATTGACGTTTGTCCCAGGGATACTGTGAGAGCCCAAGTATCTTTAACAGGATACTACATGAAAATCTTGGAAACTTTGACACAAAACGCACCATCATTCAGTACGTAGATGATCTGCTGATTTTTGGAGAGAACGAGGAAGAGTGTAGAAATGACTCAATAATATTTCTTGCCTTGCTAGCTCACAAGGGGTACAAAGTAGACAAACAGAAATTGCAGTACTGCCTAACTGAAGTATTATATTTAGGATAACTGATATCAAAAGATGGTAAGAGAATCATACCAGACAGAGCCGAAGCAGTGCATGCAATAAGTTTGCCCAGTACAGTAAAACAAATGCAGATATGTCTGGGCATGTGCAATTATTGCCGAGCATGGATACTGGACTACACAGTATACACAAAACCTCTGCTGCATGCACAAAGAGGCACAGAGAGAAAACGCCACATTAACATGGAGCCCATAAATGAGAGCAGCTTTTGACCCACACAAACATTTGATTTCAACAGCACCAGTTCTAACAACCCCTGATTATGACCGTGAATTCGACCTGTTTTCACACACTGACAACACAGAGAGCGACAGCATATGTGATTATTCTGTCCAGTTCAAACATACACATAGTGCGGTGCAAAACAGTGAACCAGGCAACATTTCTCACAGAGGCATGCACTATAGAAGATATGCAAAACCATGACTGTGCCACGTACAAAGGGGAAGAAGATGACATGCCCAAAGCAAATGAAAATGCCCTAGAAGAAGGGGAGGTGTATTTTGTAGATGGGTCAGCATCAATTTGTCCAGACACTGGAGAAAAGCATGTAGGGGCAGCAGTGGTACGATTGGAGGATGGAGAGTATGAAGTAATAGTGCAAAAGCGATTACCCATGCACTTTTCAGCCCAGGCACCAGAACTAGTAGCACTAATCGAAGGTATGCACGCAGCAAAAGGGTGGGCAGTAACCATATACACAGCTTCAGCTTACATGACCACAACAGTACATGGGGGGGGGTCATGATGGGAAAGAAGAGCGTTCAGGAGAGCAGATGGGTCCCCAATACGACATGCCGAGTTCCTAAAGGAGCTCATAGAAGCCTAAACAGAACCGACAATGGTGGCTCTGGCTAAGTGCTAGGCCCACACAAACAATAATGACGTCATCTCTTTGGAAAACGCAGCAGCGGACACAGCGCCACAGAAGCAGCCTACCTAGGAAAGGAGGTACAATGGGAATTCATAATGAAAGGAAATGTGGAGGAAGAGAAACTTGATAGTTATAACTCAATGTCAGTATCACAATTAATTGACTTGCAAAATCAGGCTCCACCTGAGGAACAGGAGTTATGGACAAAAAGAGGGTGCACCCAGTCATCCACTGATGGCAACATTGTACAGGAAGGTAGTAATGCCTATGGAATTATTAGAAATACCATTCAAGCAGTTACACTTTCGCGCACGTACACAGCAAAGCAACACATAGCAGCAGATATACAGGAAAATTGGATTGCGCCCAGGGTGCAGGAACACGTAGCAAAACTAACGATACAATGTACAGCATGTCAAACATACAATTCAGGAATGACTTAAGAACATTGAGAGGAACATTGCCCCGCCCCCATCGGACCATTCCGTGAACTGCATATTGATTATGCAGTCATGGGAGAAAGGTGTAATGGAGTGGTGGTCTGCCCCTTCTCGCATTGGGAGGAAGCAGGACCCTGCGCCCATCCGGGTGCGACATGCGTGGCGTAATCTTTAGTGAGAGAGGTGTTTACCGGGGTATTTGTGACGTCATACGTTCGGAAAATGGGATGCTTTTTGTAAATGACTTCAAGGCAGTGACTGCATTATTGGGTATTACTCACAAACTATGTTCGATTTACCACCCGTAAGCTAACGGAATTGTGGAAAAAAATCAATGGCCTCCTTAAAAGCAGGTTTTCAAAATGATGCCACACCCTAAAGAAAAACTGGGTGTACTGCTTGTCGTTGGCTCTATTTGAGCTGAGAAACCAGCCTAGTAAAGACCACCACTTGTCACCCCATGAGATAGTGAGAGGGAGAGCGCATGCATACCCCAATATCTCCTTTAAGGAGAGTATCAGACTCACACAGAACAGCTACAATACTGGGTGAGGAGTTCCAGGATTACCTAAAGAAATTAACTAGAGCGGCAAGAATGATAGCAAAGCAAATAGCTCCGCCCTTTACCTGAGAAAATGATAGTGACACAGTAACACTGGCGAGATACAGCCCAAATATATAACTAATGCCAGGGGAAACAGTTTATGTAGGAAGTTTTGTGCGATGATGGAATGCTTCACGGTTTCATGGACCGTATGAGATAATCTATTGCACACCCACTGTGGTAAAAGTAAAAGGGCTGAAATACTGGATTCATCTATCGGACGTGCAAAAAGCACAGGATAGCATCATACAGGAAGATGAACGGTGTGGTGAGGAGAGAACAACACAAACGTAGCATTCATGGACAAACAGATAAAGTGCTAGATGACAAACAGGAGTATTAAAAAAAGGAGCTATGAAAATAAAAACTACGCGCACAAAACAAATGATTGTATATAAATAATATTGATTGCCGTTGGATGCCACGCACACATGGTTCTAAGTAAAATAACTTGCTCTCTCTCACGCTCGTTCTTTCTCTCTCTATCCTTTCTCTATATATCAAGAATGAGTGTATATAGTCACTATGTTCTGAAATTAATTCATTAAAAATGAAATGTAATGTATAATTCAAAGTAAAACAGTGTGTGCTTAACCCAATTATATCTTACTCTGTAGGTTCAGAAATCGCAGAAAAGGGGGCCCTCAAAACCAGCGATTCTACGATAGATAGTAATAGGAGAAATGTTAGCAGTACTAGAATGTATTAATTTGAGTGTGGACTGTGCTTTTCTGCAATATTATTCTTTACGCTATTGTTTGGTCTAACACTCTATAGGTTCATATCCTTTATGAGGAGGATTGGAACCGGGGAATTACCAGACGGTAATCTCCCCACTCTGAGCGCCGCATGGCTGGAGGACGCCATCTTCCCCTGCCGGGTAGTGAGGTATGTGCTCGATTTCCCCCCTCCATCCATTTAACTGGTTTTTTGCTCCTCTTCGGGAGTGGACGAGCTGAAACCTCTTCTGTCTCCAGTGCATTTGCTCCCGATCTGCCACAGGTTGCCATGGAAAGGACTACACGTAGTCCTTTTCCTTTCCATGGCAGCCATGTTTTTGTTTCCTTTTTCCTTTTTTTTGAATGCCCACCATGGAAAGCGAGAAGGGATTACATGTAGTCTATTCTCCCTTACCGTGTCGGTCATTTTGTTTACTTTTTTTTTAATTGTTTTCAATGTCCAGCATGGAAAGGGAAACTGACTGTTTTCCCTGCCATGGTGGCCATTTTTTTTTTAAAATTAATGTTCTGAAGTGCCTTCACTTGGGCCTGTAACTATGGGCCCCGGGGCATTACCTGAAGTGCTAATGCCCCCCACTGCTCGGGGCTTATTGCTTAAATGTTGCCCTCATTATGTACAATGCAGAATGGACTGTTCCGTCGTCTCCCAAGACAAAAGATATAGAGTCAGTGAAACGGACCAAGAGCGAGAGACAA
Source organism: Ambystoma mexicanum (assembly GCF_040938575.1). Classification (NCBI taxonomy): domain Eukaryota; kingdom Metazoa; phylum Chordata; class Amphibia; order Caudata; family Ambystomatidae; genus Ambystoma; species Ambystoma mexicanum. The sequence goes on from NC_090922.1 coordinate 1,545,978,337, forward strand.
GGAGAGAGGCACACAAGCCTGTGGAGCCGCGATGCAGGAGGGTACCTCAACCTCAGAGGAAGAGTCAGGAAGCACTTCCACACAGACGGTATGGAACACAGAGGGAGAAAGCCAATGGAACGCTGCCCCCCGTGGCCAGGCCTGGAGCTGGTGAAGCTCGGCCACGCCAACAAGAAAGACGAAGCAACCGCTCAAAGCATGGTCAGCCAGTGCAGGTTGGAGCCGATGCCAAATCCCACACAGGATCACAAAATATGGGGGAATGCCACCATAGCAATCTAGGTATGCAATGTGTTCAGGGAACCGTGAGTGGAGTGGGCAGACCTGCAGATACCCCATGCCGGGTCAAGAAGGCGAACAGCTGACACATCAAATAACCTAAAACTTGGGGAGGCCCCATGTATTCCAAGCTGGGGTGAGAAGTCAAATAGCCCTAGAGGAGCTAAAAGACTGAACAGCCCAAGCAGGGCTGAGAACAGAAATCCCAAGAGGGAGTGTACAACCAGAGACACCAGGGATGGGTAGGAGACAAAAGGGTTACAGAAGCCCTTTGCAAGGACTTTTTCTTTACTGAAAGTTAACACATAAAAGCATGCCGGTGGGGGCAACAGACACCAATTATTCTTTTGCTTTGCGGGCAGGAAGTCACAAGGAAACCTACTGAGTTGTTTTGTCAGAAATGTGAATCAGGCAAATGGCCCAGAGACATTGGCTGGTGGCAAGTCTGGAATCCTGCTTAGGGCAAGATGCACTTCCCTAAACTTGGATAGTCCAAGGTGAGTCAGAAACCAGACAATTGGGCAAAGTGATATTGTGTTGGATTGCATTGGTTATCCTTTACAGTGGTAGGACCATAATCAGGCTTGATTAGGTTTTCTAAATGGCAGATAGACATTGCGCTGTACGACCCTTTTTCTTTTCTTAGCATAGCGACCCGAGTCATAGGGCTAGGGTTTTGGTAATAAAGGTACTGTGTTAAACCACAATGAGCTGTCTGTATTCAGACTCTGATTTACCACAAGTGGTGTCAGAAGAGGGACGAAAACCACCTGATAGAAGATTGGGACAAATACTAGCGAGACAAGATATACGTCTACCCGAAAGGGCCACCCCCCAATCAATTGGCTTTCGCGTCTTTAGCCTGAAAGACACTGACATACCCAGCTAAGAGAGAAGGCTGGTTTCTACAGGTCTGGCCATCCTCTTGCCCAAGGCAGCTACTTGAGATTGGCTGCAAAATCAGGACTGGAAATGTTGCCAGGCTGTAGCAGCCGGGGTCATAGATAAAGACTATAGGGAAGAAGTCCAGATCTTAGTACACAATGCAGGGACTCGACCATATACTGTAAAGAAAGGGGAACCCATGGTACATGCCAAAAATGTCTGACCCCATTTGTTCGCATAGGTATATGTGGGGGGGGGGGGGTAAAGCTAATAGAAAATGTATAGGCGTAAAGTGGGGAGGGCGTGGGGGGTCTCCCCCCACATATATAAATATATGCGTCTGTCTGGGAAATACAGAGAAGAATGGGACTTACTGGCATCGGCTTGTTATTCCCAGCGCCCATTGAAGAGTGGTGCTGTAGATGACTCATTCTGACCTACCGGCCAAACACCAGGGTGTGGCCAAAACCCAGGACCAAGTCCGGAGCCCAGCATACACGCTGATGTTAAGATATATGTGTACACCTGTGGGTTTGACAAAGGACTTCAGCCACTCCAGTTCCTAGAGCACCACCATAGTCACTCCCTATCATTGAGGTTCCATTCCATAGGTTTGGAATTAATAAAGGGTGGCCCCTTGAACCAACCAGGCTTAGAAATAAATACAATAGGCACTATGCCACCTGCTATGCGTGTTGGCTATACGGCTATCTATTAAAATAACTGTTAACTGGCACATATCCAGCTTATGTGGATTGAACTTTGTTTTTTGTACACACCACATTATTATATATATGATAAGTCATTTATAACGCGCCTGTGGACAAGTGTTTCTAGACGCGACAAGACAAGGAAGGGAGGACAGAGGGAGGGCAAGACAACAATCTTACTAGGTTTTGTGTCATGCAAGGGCGGGAGGTAAAGGGGTGAAGTGCCAGGGGTGTGCAGGTAGCTGATAAGTGCTGCTAGTAAGTGGCTCAAAAGTGCAGAGAATCGGGGGACTGTAGGGTTGCAGATACAGACCCGTAGGTGCAACAGAGGCCCGGAGGCAGTGCAAAGGCAACTGGACAAGCAGGATCCTGAACTCAAAGTTCAGTCCGTGCCAGGTGATCAGTGTGTGGAACAGTCGGGGACATCAGCAAGGCAGTGGGAGAGAGAAAGCAGAAGCAAAAAGGAAGGTCTTGAGTTGTTTCCGGAACTGGAGGTGGTCCTGCTCAAGTTTGAGAGAGGCAGGGAGGCTGTTCCAGAGGGAGGCCCCAGCAGAGGAAAGAGATCTAACCCCACTCTCTGTCTGGAGAAGGGCTTGACCCTCAGAGAGTTGGAGGTGGATGAGCGCAGAGCTCGAGTAGGAAGTTGCTTAGGAAAGAAACGTTGGAGGTATAGTGGTCCCTGGCCCCAGGAAGCCTTGTGGATGATGCAAACGGTCTTGAACTTGATCCTTGCAGCCACAGGGAGCCAGTGGAGTGATTTCAGTGCTGGAGAGATACGATCCCTGGGCTTGAGGCCAAGGACAAGTCTTGTGGTCCTGTTCTGGATAAGTTGTAAATGGCAAAGTGTAAAGGCAGGTAGATTTAAAAAGAGGCTGTTAAAGTGGTCCAGCCTAGAGAAAACCAGGTCTCTGGAGACAGTGAGTTTCAGGGGCAAAGTGAGAAAAGGAAAAATACTTCCAAGGAGGTGCAGCTGATCGTGTGACTTCGTAGAGACATCAGAAATGTGAGGAGGGAAGGAGAGGGTGGAGTCAACGATGACACCAAGGTTCCTAGCATCACTGGAAGGTAGAGTGCCCAGGTTAGGCAGCCAGAGTGAGAGAGGAAAGGAGGGAGCAGTTGTCCCAATGAGTAGGATCTCAGTCTTACTGGCATTACGACAGAGATCGTTGGAGGCACACCATTCCTGAGTTGCGGACATGCATTTAATAGTGGTATTTAATAGGGGAATAGCACTTTGGTCACACGAAGGATAGTTATAAACTAAAGAATGCCCAGCCTATCAACATTTTCTCGACCCATCTCACTTCGAGGTGGCGTCAGGATGCAGTCCCACACAGACAGCGTGAATATGGAAGAGAAAGAAAGCCCATGGAATGCTGCCCCGTGCAGCCTGGACTGGAGGTAGAGAAGCTCGGAGCCACTGACACGCGAAGAGACGTAATCGCGTGAACCATGGTCAACTGTTGCAGGTTGGAACCAAAGCTAAAGCCCCTTGAGGAACCAAAGGGCATCACCAAAGCCCACACAGCAACGCCGAAGGTGGAGAAGAACCAAAACCAAGCTGCCGTCTCCCCCCGAGGGACGACCCCATAGCAATCCAGGTATGCGGCATGTAGAGTGAACCGGGAGGAGGGCGGCCAGACCAGCAGAAATCCCAAGCCAGAGTGAGAGGGTGAACAGCCAAGACGGGGCTGAAGCATCAGATAACCCAAACCGGGGTGAGGCCCCATATATCCCAAGCCGTGACGAGAACACATCTGGCCCACAAGGAGCTGAATCATCAGATAACCCAAATAGGTGCGAGACCCCTGAAACTCCATGTCCAAGGGTGGATGAAATGACAAACAGCCCAAGAGTGGCTGAAACATCAGAAACCCCAGCCCGGGGTGTTTCCCTATATACCCCGTGCCAGGGAATTGATACTGATATTTTATTTCTATCGCGCTCGTACACAAGTACGAGCGGGAAGAAGACAAATATCCCACAAGGGGCCAAAACATGGGATAAGCCAAATAGGGGCAGGGCCATAGAAAACCCAAGCCGGGGTGAGAAGTCAAACAGCCCAAGAGGGACTAAAAGACCAAACAGCCCAAGTATGGCTTGAAGAACTGCAACACCAAGAGACAAGGAATTTGCAAGGACTTTTCTTTACTGAACATTAAACCAGAATAGCAGGTCAAAGGGCCTAGAGACTGATTATTCTTTTGCATCCCGGGCGGGAAGTCCCAATGGAACTTATTGAATGGTTTTGTTGGAACTGTGAATTGGGCAAATGACCCAGAGACATTAGCTGGTGATAGGTCTGGAGGTTCTATGTAATATCATCGATAGTCTTTTTTATGACGGGTGTTTTTACAAAAACATTTTGCCGAAAAAAGTAATTGAAATTTGTTTTATTTTTTGTTTTCGGGTGGGGTTTCCTCACCTAAGCCCCTCCTCCTGCACCTAATTCTTACTGTTCATGATCCCCCAACCCTTTATCTGCCCTTTCCCACCACCCCAAAAATTTTGACAAGTTTTTTGGTAATAACTCCTGTCGAAAAAAATGACCGTCGATGAAACAATGTTGTATCAGTCTGGAATCCTGATTAGGGCAAGACCTCCTTCCCTAATCCTGGACAGTGAAGGGTGGGCCAGAAACTAGTCAGGGATATACCAATTGGACAAAAGGCCTTACATGAATTTGTGTCTGGTTGCGTTTTATCCTTTGCAGTGGTAGGACCAGAATCAGGCTAAATTTGGGTTTCTAGCTTGTGGACAGACTGTGTTGTACAACATCCTGGCGTGCCCCTTTATATTATATGGCATTTGTAACGCGCCTATACACAAGTGTTTCAAGGTGCGACGAGGCAGGGAGGGGGAACAAGGGGAAGACAGACAACGATCCTACTAGGCCAGGTGTCATTTAGATCGCGCAAGTGCAGGGGCAGGGGGAAGGGAAAAAGTACAAGGGGAAGGGGGAGAGGGGGAAGTGCAGGGTAAGCAGAATAAAAATAAATAATAGGGCCAGCTGGTGGCAAGTGCAAGGTAAGTGCAGACAAGTGCTGGGAAGGGGGGGGGGGCTGTAGGGATACAGAGAAAGTCCCACAGTGCAGGGGTTGCCAGGCAGGCAGTGCAAGTGGAGAGTGGCTGGGCCAATGACCGAGGTCGGTGAGAGTGGCCCAGTTGCAGATTCAGTGCAGTTTCAGTGAAGAATTTAGCAGGGGAGAGAGAAAGCAGAAGCAAAGAGGAAGGTTTTGAGGTGCTTCCGGAACTGGAGATGGTTCTCAAGTTTCAGGGAGGCGGGAAGGCTGTTCCAGAGGGAGGCCCCTGCCGCGGAGAGAGATCTACCCCCAGCTCGTTGCTTCGAGAAGCGACTGACCCTGAGGGAGTTGGAGACGGATGAGCGAAGGGCTCAGGAAGGAAGATATTTAGGAAGAGAGAGTTGAAGGTATTTAGGTCCCAGTCCCCAGAAGGCCTTGTGGACAATGCAGAGGGTTTTGAACTTAATCCTCGCAGCCACAGGGCGCCAGTGTAGAGATTTGAGTCCTGGAGAGATACGGTCCCTGGGCTTGAGGCCAAGGACAAGTCTCGCAATCCTGTTCTGGATGAGTTGCAGAGGGCGGAGAGTGGAGGCAGGCAGATTAAGATAGAGGCTGTTACAGTAGTCCAGCTTTGAGAGAACCAGGGCTCAGGAGACAGTGAGCTTCTGGGGGAAGGAGAAGAAGGGAAGAATACCTCTAAGGAGGTGCAGCTGGTAGTGTGACTTCTTAGAGATGTCAGATATATGAGGCGAGAAGGAGAGTGTGGAGTCGAAGATGACCCTGAGGTTTTTTGCCTTGCAGGTAGGAGCAGGAAGAGGGCCAAGAGAGGCTGGCCAGAGAGCTGCAGGGAAGGAGGGAGTGGGTGTGCCGATGAGTAGAATCTTGGTCTTACTGGCATTAAGGCAGAGGTCATTGGCGGAACACCATTCCTGGATAGCAGACAGACAGTCAGAGATGAGGGAAGGAGAGGAGGAGGCCGAGGGTAGCCTGAAAATGAGCTGGGTATCGTCCGCATAGCATTGAAAGTTGGGGCAGAGAGCGGCGATGCGGTGGGCAAGGAGTGCCAGATACTGGTTGAACAGCCAGGGAGAGAGATTAGATCCCTGGGGGACACCACAGGTAGAGAAAAAGATGTCAGAGAGGAAGGAACCCAGTTGGACCTGGGAGGGTCGATTGGAAAGGAAAGAGGTCAGCCACGCCAGAGCCTGACCAGTGATACCCAGGTTATCACGGAGACGGTTGAGCAGGATGGCATGGTTGACAGTGTCAAAAGCAGAAGAGAGATCGAGCAGAATGAGAACACACGGAGTGTTGGAGTCGAGGTTCGAGAGCAGGTCCTCACGGATGTTCAGGAGAGCAGTTTCCGTGCTTCTGGCAGCTCTGAAGCCAGATTGATGGTCATGAAGACTACCAACAGATTCAGCATGGAGGTTAAGCTGGGAGATGGCCAGTTTCTCCAGGAGCTTGCCCAGGAAGGGAGTGATGGAGATTGGGCGATAGTTAGCCGGGCAGGAGGGGTCGGAAGAGGGTTTCTTAAGAAGAGGGTGCACAAGGGAGTGCTTAAGGGGGGATGGGAAGACTCCAGAGGCGAAGGAGTGCTTGCAAAAGTCAGCCAGGGCAGGAGCCAGGGAGTCGATGTGGTCCTTGATAGTTTTGGAGGAACGGGGTAAACCTGTTTAGACAAGACTTTCATAGATCGGACTTGTCTGGAAACCTCATCAGCAGAGAAAAGGGGAAAGGCAGATAAGGAGAGAGGAGGGGGGTGGCTGCAGATGGGCCGGAGGAAGAGCCGGGAAGAGAGGGAGGGAGGTGATAGGAGGAGAGTGAGGACAGGATGTCCTGAGTTTTAGAGATGAAGTGAGAGGCCAGTGCAGTGCAGAGGGCCTGGGAGGGGACAGGAGAGGTAGAGACTGCAGCAGGGTTGGCAAGCTCCTTGCAGATTTTAAAGAGTTTGGCCGAATTGTTAGATGCCGCAGAGATGCGGGCTTGGATAAGGGCTCTCTTCTTGGTGAGAACAGAGAGACGGTATTGCCTTTGGAGCAGGCGGCAGGCCAGTTTGTCAGAGGATGAACATGAAGCACGCCATTTCCTCTCTGCCACCCTGCACTTGCGTTTTAGGGTGACGAGATCCGAGTCATACCAGGAGTTACATTTGGCTTTGGGCTTCAGGCGGATTCTCATGACAGGGGCAAGGATATCAAGAGTATCAGATATAGCAGAGTGGAGCGTGGAGAGGGCTGTGTCAGGGTGGGAGTCAGCCAAAGTGGGGGGGGGGGCGAGAAGGTGGCAGCGAAAGCCTCAACTGACACGCGCTTCATGGGTCAGCAGACCGAGAAGGTGGGTGGCAGTGATGAGGGTGGCTTTGCCTGTGGGGTAGGGAGGGTGAGGTGGGAGGATAGGAGAAAGTGATCACTCCAGGAGAGAGGGACGAAGGTCAGAAGAGATCAGAGCATCAAGAGTGTGCCCTGCAGAATGAGTAGGCCCAGACGGGAGAATAGAGAGTGAGAGAGTCGCAGAGGTCACAAAAGAGTCCAGAGGGGGGACAGGAGGCATCCAGGTGGATGTTGAAGTCACCAAGAAAGAGGAGTTGTGTGGTTGAGGACAGGAGTGAGGAGGAGAGGTCAGCCCACTCAGAGAGGAAGGAGGAAATTTGGCCAGGTGGCCGATAAATAGTAGCCACGGTAAGGGAATGGCTAGGAGAGAGAGAGTCGGCAGACAAGACATTCAAAAGAGGAGTAGGTCTGCGTAGGAGTGACAATGGTAGGAATCCACTCAGGGAAGATAAGGGCCACACCCCCACCTGAACGGTTGGGCCTGGGCACGGAGAGGATCTTGTAACCGTCAGGTAGGAGTGTGTCAAAGCTGGTGACAGAGCTGGCCGTGAACCATGTCTCAGTGAGACCGAGGATGTCGAGGTCCAGTTCCTCAAGAAGGCGGCAGATATCAGAGGAATGTTTGGTGGCCGAGCGGGAGTTAAGAGTGGCAATGTGGAGAAGGTTGCCATCCTTGAAGGACTTCCAGGGAGGGGTACAGATCAGAGGTACGCCCTGCGGAGGTGAAGAAGAAGGAGGTGAAGAAGCAGCAAGAGAGGGGGCAGGGAGGGAGGGTAGAGGCAAGGTAGCCGAGGACAGAGGAGGGGGGACAGCAAGAGAGGAAAGGAATTGATGAGGCGTGGGAAGCGTCTATCAAAGAGGTGAAGGTTGGGTTGAGGGCCTTGGACCAAGACGGTCCCATTAGAGTAGACAATAATGGCCTTAGAGGAGTGGAAGGAGGCCAAGAGGACATCCCAACGGGTGCCACCATTAATGGGAGAAGAGGAGAAAGGAGAGCGCACAGAGACCATATGAAGGGTCCATAGGTCAGGCGAAGGCACGAAAAAGAGGATGTCAGTGAGAGTTTCCTTGGAGGGGGCACTACTGTAGGTGTCAGCGATAGGGAGACCTGGGTTGGAGACCAGGATGTCCTTTTTAAACTTTTTCCTACCAGATTTAGTGAGGAGAGCAGGATAGTCAATAGAGAAGCAGTTAGAGAAGATAGGCGAGATAGAGAGCACCATGGAATAGGAGGGAGTGGGGGGAAGACAGACGAGACGAGAGCATGCGGACAGGAAGTGAGCAGCAAGCCCAAGTTTACCACATTTCAGAAAACAGTAAATCGTATTAGGTACCCAGTGGGGAGGCCACCTAAGTTTGAGAATCCTGCGAGGGGAGAAAAACCCTAGTTTATCACATTTCAGAAACAACAGTAAATGCGTATTAGGTACCCAGTGGAGAGGCCACCTAAGTTTGAGAATCCTGCGAGGGGAGAAAAACACTAGTTTACCACATTTCAGAAACAACAGTAAATGCGTATTAGGTTCCCAGTGGAGAGGCCACCTAAGTTTGAGAATCCTGCGAGGGGAGAAAAATCCTAGTTTACCACATTTCAGAAACAACAGTAAATGCGTATTAGGTACCCAGTGGAGAGGCCACCTAAGTTTGAGAATCCTGCGAGGGGAGAAAAACCCTAGTTTACCACATTTCAGAAACAACAGTAAATGCGTATTAGGTACCCAGTGGAGAGGCCACCTAAGTTTGAGAATCCTGCGAGGGGAGAAAAATCCTAGTTTACCACATTTCAGAAACAACAGTAAATGCGTATTAGGTACCCAGTGGAGAGGCCACCTAAGTTTGAGAATCCTGCGAGGGGAGAAAAACCCTAGTTTACCACATTTCAGAAACAACAGTAAATGCGTATTAGGTACCCAGTGGAGAGGCCACTGGGTACCTTTCTCCTTTCTTTTCTTTCTTAGCATAGGGACCCAAGGCATAGGGCTACTGTAGGGTTTTGGAAATACAAAAATCTATTGAGTTAAACCACAAAATCACAATGGGCCTCATTGAAACGGCAGGCTGCAACCGGACTCGTAGTGAATCACCGCCTCCGTGATTGCCGGAATCACCGGAGCATTACAACCCTGGTGACCCGGTAATTCCGGAGGCGGAATTCCGTTCATCCCCATTCCCATGAAGTCCCATAGGACTCCATGGGATGGGGACAATGGAAACATGGGTCCTGTCTATGATGGAGCCGGTGTTTCCATTTCCGTCTGCAGGCGGGTGGCGTTACTCCCGACAGGTCAGACCTGGTGGGAGTGACACATCCCACCTGCAGAACTCGTAATCTGCCGGTCCGGAAACAACGGTGGTGGCAGGCTTGTAATGAGGCCCAATGAGTTGTCCATCGACTGACTCTGACTTGCTACAAACAGTAATGTGGGTACTTGTGCTATATTGTGCACTGGAAAACATGTATTTCAAATATATGAAAACACATTGGAAGTTATTTTCTTCCGAAAAGGAAATTGCAAAGAGGGACCAACAGCTCACCCATGTAATTTTAAACATTTGCACTATGAACTGGAAGAGAATGTATAAAAAAAAAGCAGTTGAAATCACCTGCACGCCCTCCTTCTTCCTTTCGCAGTGCACATTCATGCTATAGTGCTGGCCTTTTACACGTAGCCGGTGACATTTACAATGGATTCTTATGGAATGCACCTGCTTTTTGCTGGTGTAAAACGCAAGTGATTTTGATAGGAACCCACAGCATTTATGCCACCATGAAAATAAATGTCATGCTGGCATAAATGCGGTGTATTAGTATGGCAGGGAGGACAGGGGTGGCAGAAATGGATATTCGGTTCCGTGCCCTCTCTCTGCCACAGAAATTAATGAAAACCTGGTATGGAGTAAAAATCGAGTGCAAAATGTTTACACATACATTTTAACATGGTTTTACTCTGCGCCATTATAATAATTGTTTCAGCTGGGTTAAATTTCTGGATTGTAACAGCAGTGCCAAAAATGCTTGTTATTCCATTTTATTCTTAAAATATATGAATACTGGTTAAGAACTGCTGCCTGAAACACTGTAAATATATAATACTTTTCAAAACTGTCATTTAACAGAAATGTGTTTTAAAAGCAATTCACATTTCACACAGCACACGTCATCACGTACTTCAGATTTGTATTTGATTGGACATTTGTATGGCGCATAAACACAGGTGTTTCCAGGTGCCAGATGTGTTATGCAAATTGTTGAAATATGAAAGGAACTGAGCCACAGAAAGTGATGAGCTACAACCGCTATTGTCTCTTATATCCTGACTAAGTTGAATCATTAATGCATGTTATTTTAATCTCCAAGCAGAGATTTGGAAGGAGATCTTTATCCTCAGCAGGGGCCTCCCTCTGGAACAACCTCCCTGCCAACATCTGTCGTGAGCCTGATCTCCTTTAATTCTGAAAACTCCTTAAGACATTCCTTTTCTCCTCTTCCTTCTCTCTCCCTATACCCTGCTAACCGCTCTCTGTGCTCTATCCCGCTCTCCCTCCTTTTCCACACAGCATGCCGACTGGCCGCCAGGTGTACCTCAGAGTCTCACAGGTCCCTGGCACCCTGAGAAGTCCTCCCACACTTGGCTCTGGGCCTGCACTTGCTGCATCCCTACTGCACTTGGTCAATGGCCCATGAGAGTGGCATCTCTCTGCACTTAACCCAGTTTCTGACTGACTGGGCACACTTGGCCTTCCTCCCTGCACTTGTTCTGCCCCCCCACCCCTCTCCTGTACTGTCTGTGCACTTTGAACATTCTGAACCCACCATGCGTTGAAGATCCTCTATCTTCCCAGTCTCCCCTCCTTGCATGGTGGCGCCTCAATGCACTTGGAAAAACAAACACCTGAATGACTGTTGTTTTTTTCCCTTGTTCCCTCCCCCCTTGAGCGCTTTGAAACACTTGGTTTGTGTAAAGGCGCTTTACAAATATACCATACCATACCATACACATTCCAGGTAGACAGGTGTGCATTCTATATAATCTGTGTCCAGCCCACATCTATCGCAAGGTGCATTGTACACATTGCAGGTAGCCAGGTATGCATTCTATATGTATATGTGTCCTGGCCACATCTACCCCAGGGTGCATTGTACAAATTGCCGGTAGACAGGTGTGCATTCTATAAGAATATGTAGCCTGTCCACATCTACCCGGGGGTGCATTGCACACATTGCAGGTAGACAGGTATGCATTGTATAGGGCTATGTATCCTGTCCACGTCTATCCCAGGGTGCAGTGTGCACATTGCCAATAGATGGGTGTGCATTCTATAAGGATGTACACATTGCAGGTAGACAGGTATACTTTGTAGAGGGCTATGTATCCTGCCAAGGGTGACTTTGTTGTTTAACTGAGTGGTCTCTGGGACATCTCACTTTTCTGCTTCTTGAAGGATCTTCAGTTTGTCTTTACATGCTATTGATTTCACGTGTCCCTGTTAAGCTGGATTCTCCTTGGCTTTTTCTTTATTCTCAGGACTTCTTGTTACACCTTTTAGAGATGCTTCGAGCAACACCACACCTGCTCTGCATGTGACAATTCTTTATTTATATTATGTGTTTCCAAGAGAGTGCGATTGTATTTTGTGGTCCTACATCAGCTTTTCAGCGGTGGTGCCTTTTGCCCATTAATAATTACTTTTGCTGTGCAATATTTAGGCCATGTTATGCTTTTAGAAATTCAACTAATAAATAATTGTACCATTCATCTCCTGGTGCCGAGTTCGGAAAGTTGCTGCGATTGTATCCCATTTATTAAATTTTTTGTCTCCAGTGTGGACCATGAAATGGCTTCTCAGGTTTGAGGAACAACGGAAGCTTTTCGTGCACTTTGTGCACTTGTAGGGCTTCTCTCCAGCGTGGATCATGAGATGGAGTCTCAGGGTTGAGGATGAACTGAAGCTTTTCTTGCACTCTGTGCACTTGTAGGGCCTCTCTCCAGTGTGGATCATGAGATGTCTTTTCAGGGTTGAGGATTGACTGAAGATTTTCTTGCATTCTGTACACTTGTAGGGCTTCTCGCCAGTGTGGATCATGAGATGGCTTCTCATGTGTGAGGAACCATGGAAGCTTTTCTTGCACTCTGTGCACGTGTAGGGCTTGTCTCCAGTGTGGATCATGAGATGGCTTCTCAGGTTTGAGGATTGACTGAAGCTTTTCTTGCACTCTGTACACTTGTAGGGCCTCTCGCCAGTGTGGATCATGAGATGGCGTCTAAGGGATGAGGATTGGCTGAAGCTTTTCTTGCACTCTGTGCACTTGTAGGGCTTCTCCCCAGTATGGATCCTTTGATGGCTGCTCAGAGCTGAGGGGTCACAGAAGTTTTTTTTGCACTCTGTGCACTTGTAGGGCTTTTCCCCAGTATGAATCCTTTGATGGCTAATCAGAGCTGAGGGTTCACTGAAGCTTTTCTTACACTCTGTGCACTTGTAGGGCTTCTCTCCAGTGTGCATCATGAGATGGCTTCTCAGGTGTGAAGAGCCACTGAAGCTTTTTTTGCACTCTGTACACTTGTAGGGCTTCTCTCCAGTGTGGATCATGAGATGGTTACTTAGGTGTGAGGATGAACTGAAGCGTGTCTTGCACTCTGTGCACTTGTAGGGCTTTTCCCCAGTATGGGTCCTCTGATGGATTCTCAGAGTTGAGGAACGACTGAAGCTTTTCTTGCATTCTGTGCACTTGTAGGGCTTTACCCCAGTATGGATCCTCTGATGGTTGCTCAGCGCTGAGGAGTCCCTGAAGCTTTTCTTGCACTCTGTACACTTGTAGGGCTTCTCTCCAGTGTGGATCATGAGATGGCTTCTCAGGATTGAGGATGAACTGAAGCTTTTCCTGCACTCAGTGCACTTGAAGGGCTTCTCTCCAGTGTGGATCATGAGATGGCTTCTCAGGGTTGAGGATGAACTGAAGTTTTTCTTGCACTCTGTGCACTTGTAGAGCTTCTCTCCAGTGTGGATCATGAGATGGCTTCTCAGGGTTGAGGATGAACTGAAGTTTTTCTTGCACTCTGTGCAATGGTAGGTATTTTCCCCAGTATGGATCCTTTGATGACTGTTCAGAGTTTGGATCTCTGTGAAACTTTTCTTACACTCTGTAAAGGGTTTCTCAGCCATGTGTGATTAATTATTTAATCTTTTACTATGCGCTTGACACTAGTGACCAGTCTCTAAGCGTGAGGCCAGGATTCAAACCTTTGATGCTCTGTGTTTTCTTGCTTCCAAGACCAACATGTTGCCCTGAGCTATCCTCTTACGTGTTTGATTGAACTGGACAAGTGAGGGAAGAACATCCCATAAACTCTGCAGGAAACTGCCTTCCACTATGTATGGATCCTTATGAGATGTGCCAGGCATCGGGCTCTCCCATGGGGATGGCACTTTCATTAAAGGTTCTGTGGAATGGCACAGCCCATCTTCTGTAGCATATCTCATCGCCTCATGTTCATTTCCAAACCCTCGGTTTCAGTGATGGCTCTACTCCCTGTTGAAAGAAGCAAAGGTTTCAGATATTATTTTATGTCATTGTACAGGACAGTGCACAGAATTGTTACCAGTATTCTATTCCTACTCTTCCAAATCACAGGACTTTACATACAATACAAATACTCCTACTATTCTCAAAAATGTTCTTATTTTCCAGTGTATTCCCCTGCCATTGTCACCCGGCTTGTGAGACTCTCTAACTCCCATGAAAGACGCTGTATGAAAGCAAGGATGGGACACAATCTGTCCTTCAGGGTAGGAGAGGTGGGTGTAAATACTGTGAAGAGGAAGATTAGATCTAGAAGTAGTGAAGATTATGGTAAGTAATCAGATCACTACCTCCACATCCATCATCTTTATCGCTGTCCCTGACAAGGTCTTCTGGACTGCAATCTCGAAGGCCCTCCTAAGGAAACCACTTTGGAAGCAGCCTTAGGGTCTGGTTGATGCTCAGTGAGTAGTTGTCCATTGATTGTAATTTGTTTTTAGAATGTTTCATGTGCTCCTGTGGAGGGGTTTTTTCAATCGTTTTTTGACCAGTTTCTGCTATTCTGGTGGGTTTCTCTTGTGTTTCTGTAGATCTCAACCTGTTTTTCTGAGCTGGCCTGCATCTGGAGTGTGCCGTCCCTGAGGTGTAGTCCTTTGTTTGTTTCTGGCTTTCTCCCAGTCCCCGCCCTCCCCCCCTTGCAATTGGTTAGTATAGTCAGGTGTGTCTCTGCCTTGCTCCTGGGAGCTATTTCCACTTGCCTTCTAGACTTTGTTCTATTTCTCTGCCGCACCTGTGTGACCTCTCCCCTGCCCTTGTCCATGATTGGCTGTCTCCCTCCAGGAGGCAGGCTCTTAGCCACACCCCCTAAGGCAGCCCCTATGGCTAAGGACCTCAAGGCAAAGAACAGCTCCCAAAGAAGCAGCTCCAGACCCGTGTTTGCCCATGTTCGCCTGAGAAGCCAGGAGCCAGCAGTCAACCAGCAGCAACTGAAAAGATAAGTGTGGTCTTGTTGGGGAGTAAAGCAATCACTGTATTCCAAAAAGCCTTGCCTCTCCTATTAACTACACAAGATAAGCATACCAAAATCAGCCCAAAACTTGCAATAATTGCACCAATCACACACACCTGTGACATCTTCTGAGAATACCAGAGGGAATCCAGACAAAGTTAAATGCCCTTCATATTTTGAAGCCTAGGCCTTTCCCCCGCTGTCTAGGAATCTCAAACGTAGGTGTGTTTATATCTGTCATTCTGTGAAAACTACGCCTTTCTCCCACTATCTAGGAATCTCAAACGTAGATTTGTTTATATCTGCCATTATGTGAGAAGTAGGCCTTTCTCACACTGTCGAGGAGCCTCACCCTCTTCACCCCAGAATCAGAAGGGAAAGAGTAGGAAACATAGGTGGCAGAAACAGGAAGCCCAGGGAGGGACATACAATCCCCTGCCTAACCATCCCCAACTGGTGGGCGTAGGGAGGACATTCTGGACTTCTCATGCACACAGAACACCAAGTCTACAGAGGAATTTCAGAGTATGCAGGGACCCCCCACTAGTAGTCAAGTGAGCGACCCATAACCTTCCTAACCTAACTATCTCTAACCCTAGGGCTGGGGGGGGCGGGACACCTCCATGACCGATGTTCACATACCACTAGACTTCTACAGAAGAAAATTACAACACCGCAACATACCTACCGACTAGGATGCCAAACAATATCAAAGCATACAGGATGGTCATAGATGCCGACCACAGAAACCAAAGCAAAGAGGTAAGAAAAAAAACAACCCTGCTAACCCAATACTAAACCCTCATTTTTCCAAAAACTCTTCTCCTACAGAAACTCAGACAACCACATCTCTGCACAGCAAACCGCACGTACGTCACCACACTGCAACATACAAACACAGAACCATGCACAACAGCACATGGAAATTGCTCAGACTCGAAAATCGCACCTAAACTCAGCGAACGGTGCAAACCGAACATCATATCTCACTTTCCAATTGCCACTGCACCCTACCAACCGCTCCCGCAGCCTCCCTGTTTCACACCGTCCTTTTTCAGATCCGACAGTTCGCCAGAGGACCACTCTGGTGGTGATAGTGCGCGGTGCAAGTAACCTTTAACATTAACAATGAAGGTTTATGGTTTAAGGTTTTTATTAATATAGAAATATCCACATGGCTTTGTATATACAACGAGATACAACCATAAATACATTATTAAAATTAATACAAAAACAAAAGCATATTTCCCAACAGGTAATTAAAATGGATGGAATCCATAAAATACAATCAATACAGCTTATAATTTGTCAAAGAAGTCTTAAAAGAGCTTAAATAACACTCAGCTAAAAACAATTTAGGAGTTTAAAAATGTCAACGCATTTCCAATAAAATTTTACTGTGTAAAAGATCAAGTTATGATCGTTGCCGTCAATAAATTTAGACCAGAGACACATTTTGTCAGTGCATTCCAAGGAGTTATTATAAGATTCAATGTAGCTTTGCCTAATGGAGGCTAGGCTCTCACATTTGATTAACAAATGAGTTCGAGTTTACAGAACTAGTGTGCCACAGAGCCGGCAATGGCGTTCAGATCTAGCCTTGCCGTATGAGGCGCCTTTGGTTGCTAGTGCTTTACTAATATTACATTTCAATAGTACTTACTGGCGTATTATGGTGCTGTTGGGAAAGGCATCCGTATGAGAATGCATTACTTACCGTAAAAGCATTTCTGATGGTTGTATCTGCTTAGATTCACATGCTGTGCATAGGTCCGACATCCAGTGGTCACTGCGGAGTATTGCATTTTGTTTTTCGTAGTGGAAAAGGGGACGTCGACAAGGCGTGTCTGAAACACTATCCCTATAGTGACGTGCGTTGTACCCACAATCCCTCACGCGTCGAGGTCCCTCTGTTTGTATTTTTCTGCCCTGAGGGAGCCTTCTAGACGTGAGTGAGTACAGAAAAGAGAGAGATATATAAAGGAAGTCTATGTTCCTTCCATCCGAGCGGGGAGGAAGGGTGGGCGCATGTGAATCTAAGCAGATACAACCATCAGAAATGCTTTTACGGTAAGTAATGCATTCTCTTCTGATGTTTGTTAATCTGCTTAGAATCACATGCTGTGCATAGACTAGCGAGCAGAGCGGTGGGTTATGAGAAGGAACAGTAGAGAAAAGGTGTCGTAATACTGCCTGTCCCACCTGGGAGTCAGATCTAGAGTGTGTATCTAGACAGTAGTGTTTTGTAAAGGTGTGCACAGAACTCCAGGTAGCCGCTTTGCAGATGGACTCAAGGGGAACATTTGCAATGAATGCTATGGATGCCCCCGTGCCTCGAGTAGAGTGTGCTCTTGGCCTAAAGGGCAGTTCTCTCTTAGCAAGAGTATAGCAGAGAGTGATGCATTGAACAATCCATCTAGAAATAGTGGATTTTGAAACCGCATCTCCTTCTCTTCCTGCTGCCACCGAGACGAAGAACTGATTAGTCTTCCTCAGTGGTCTGGTTCTTTCCATGTAGAACATGACCGCTCTGCGTACATCTAGTGTGTGCAGAGTCCTTTCTCCCAAATTGGAAGGATTTTGAAAGAACGTTGGTAGTTCTATAGATTGGTTTACGTGGAATTTAGAAATAAATTTCGGAGCAAACCTAGGGTGAGTGCGTAGAACCACTTTATCTTTGTGAACTGTAACGAAGGGGTCTAGAATAGAAAGAGCCTGAAGTTCACTTACTCTCCTGATGGAGGTGATAGCTATTAAAAAAGCAGTCTTAAGCGTGAGGTGTTTAAGAGATGCTTTGTGCATGGGTTCGAATGGAGAGCCCATGAGTCTGGTAAGTACCACATTAAGGTCCCATCCGGGAGCTGGGTCAGCTATAGGGGGGTGTATTCTTTTTACTCCCTCCATGAAGGCCTTTATAACAGGGATCCTCCACCACGACACTTTGAGTTGGGAAGTGGTGTATGCAGAAAGTGCAGCTAGGTGGACTTTAATGGAGTTAAACACTAGACCTGAATCCAATAGGTGGGTCAGGTATAGGACCACATGTGTGGGAGAGCAGTCAATAGGGTTGATGCTTTTACTCCTGCACCAGATGACAAATCTTTTCCACTTGCTAGAATAGCAGTGGCGAGTGTTCGGTTTTCTGGCTTCCCTGAGGATGTCCATGCATCTTTGCGGGAGTTGTAGATGTCCGAACTCTATGATCTCAGGAGCCAAGCTGCTAAGTTCATGTTCTGGGGGCATGGATGCAGAGTCCTGCCTTTGTCCTGAGACAGCATGTTGTACGGGCAGGGGAGTTTTACTGGGGGGGATAGAGACATCTCCATCAAGTGAGCGAACCATGGTTGTCGTGCCCACATTGGGGCCACTAGTATCATGGTCACTTGTTCCTGGTGCATCTTGTGCACTACTCTGTTGAGAAGGGGAGTCGGGGGAAAAGCGTAAACAAATTTCCCTGACCATTGCATCGACAGACCGTTCCCCTTGGATTGGTTCTGGGGGTACCTGGAGGCGTAACTTAGGCATTGTGAGTTTTCCAGGGTTGCGAACAGGTCTATTTCTGGGAATCCCCATTGTGTGAAGACGTCGAAGACGATGTCTTCGTGCAGGCGCCATTCGTACTCTTCGGGCAGGGGGAAATCTCTGCTGAGACTGTCTGCCAGCAGATTGAGTTCCCCGGGTACATGTAGTGATAGTAGGAACATGTCTTGTTTGAGAGCCCACTTCCATATATTCTGGGCCAGCTTGGACAGGCCTGGAGAGTGGGTGCCCCCTTGCTTGTTGATGTAGTACATGGCTGTGGTGCTGTCTGTAAGGACCATTACTGTTTTGCCTTGTAGGTGTTCCTGGAAGGCTCTTAGCGCCTTGAACACAGCTAGTAGCTCCAGTAGATTTATGTGTTTGGATGCTACGTTCGGAGTCCACACTCCGTGAGCAGTCTGATGGGATAGGTGCGCCCCCCATCCTGTGAGGGATGCGTCTGTGGTTAGAGTGGCTTCCGCCGCGGGTGTGGCAAAGGGTTTCCCTTTTTCCATGTTTTCCTTTGTCCACCACCGTAGCGAGAGAACCAAGGCTTGCGAGACCACAACTAGATCCTCCCATAGTCCGCTGGCCTGACACCACTGGCTGTTGAGCCACTCTTGCATTGGGCGCATGCGCAGGCGCGCGTGAGGTACCAAATAAATACACGACGCCATCATTCCTAGCAAGCGCATTGCTTTGCGTACCGTCACCTCTCGACCGGTAACATATTGAGGGATTTGAAACAGCATGTTTTGGATCCTCTCTTTGGAGGGGAAGACGAGGCCGTCCTTTGTTTGAATTAGAGCCCCTAGGAATTGCTTGATTTGACTGGGGTCTAAACTAGACTTCTTTTCGTTGATGGAGAAGCCCAACTGGAACAAAAGGTCTACTGTCTTTTGGGTATTGGAGAAGCATGTTTCGTAAGAATCCCCTGTTATGAGCCAGTCGTCGAGGTAAGGGTAAACTGGGATGGACAACCTGCGCAGGTGGGCCGCTGCCACTGCCAGCACCTTCGTGAATACCCTTGGTGCTGATGCTATGCCGAAGGGTAGCACTTTGAACTGGTAGTGTTTGCCCTCTATCATGAACCTGAGGTATTTTCTGTGCGCTGGCAACATTAGAATATGAAAGTATGCATCTTTCATGTCCAATGTTGTCATGTAATCTCCCTGAGAAAGCAGTGGGATTACTTCCTGTAAGGTTACCATACGAAACTTTTGGGGTTTGATAAACTTGTTCGCTGGGCGCAGATCTAATACAGGGCGCATGGTTAGATCCTTTTTGGGTACAAGGAAGTACACTGAATAAATACCTTCCGTTACCTGAGATAGAGGCACGACCTCTATGGCTCCTTTTTCCAGCAGTTGTTGTACTTCTTGGAGAAGGATGGCAAGATGTTCCGGTGTCATGCGACGTCCCCTCGGGGGTCTGTAGGATGGGGAACTGTTGAATTCGATACAGTATCCGTGGGCTACGGTGGAAAGTATCCAACGGTCTGACGTTATCTCCTCCCATGCAGGAAGAAAGGATGTTATCCGGCCCCCGACCGGTGTTGCATGGGAGGGGACGCGAATCTTCGCGTCACTTGGAGTTGTTGGGCGCTTGGGAGCCTCTGGGGGTGGATCCCCGGCCTCTCCCCTTGCCCCGGCGTTGGCCTCTTTGGCTGTACTGCCCACTATTGGTCTGGTAATTGGTGGCAGGGTATTGTTGATGCTGACTTTGTTGTTGTTGTTGGCGTTGGCCACGAAAAAAGCGTTTGTTGCCATAGCCGCGTCTGGCAGTGGGCTTAGAGATTTGGTCAAGAGTCTTGATAGTATCGAACTCTTTTTTAGCCATCTCTAGAGCTTCATCCACCGCTTTTCCGAAGAGGTTAGAGTCTTCCACAGGTTTATTTATTAAAGACGCCTGTGTCTCCGGTTTAAACCCTGAGTTGCGCAGCCATACATGGCGTTTTAGGAGTATTCCCTGCACCAGGGAACGTCCCGCTGTTTCTGCCGCGTCCAGAGAGTTCTTTACAATGCTCTGGTTCACCTGGGTTCCTTCGCCAATAGTTGAAAGTAGGCGTGTACGTAAAGGCTCCGGTGCTTCCTCGGCGTCCTTGCGCAGTTTGGCCCACTGCGCGTCTGCATAGCTAGCAAGCAAAGAATTGTTGTTCGCAATTCTTGCTGAGAAGGCAGCCGAGGAAGTTACTCTTTTTGCAAGGGCATATAGCCTTTTGCCCTCCTTGTCAGGGGGTGTCTCACTGGTGGAAAGTGGTACCCCTGCCCTCTTTCTAGTATTAGATACTACTAGGGAATCCGGAATGGAAAGTCCCCTAATGTAGAGCGGGTCTGAGGGAGAAGGAGTGAAAAGTTTTTCAATTCTCTGATTGACTCCTCTGATCAATGCGGGAGTGGCCAGCGAAGGGATGATTCTTCTCTTCACTGAAGCTAGGAGGGGAATGGTTTGGCTGACCGGGGGTTTCTCTTTAATTACTCTTTCCACAAAGTCTAATTCTGGAGAGAGCTCCCCAGTGTCCAGTTCAAAATGTGCTGCTGCTCTGCGCAACAGTGCATTGAAAGTGGGCTGATCGTCAATTGGAGACGTGTTCCTAACCGGTGAATTGTCAGGAGGATTTAGGTTTAGGACATCAGTGTCTGAATATACTGATGGGGATTGCCAGGGGTGCGAAGGTCCTTCTTCAGTGTCTTCTCGGAAGCCTTCTTCTATAATGTCTGGCCTGTCTCCCAGACATTCCTCCTGGTTCTGTCCTCCTTCATCGTCCATGAAAACATCCTCCTCCTCCAAGTATTCTTCCTCCCCAGTGAGGTCGTATACGTTATGGAAGTCTGAGGCTGTGTCCACCTGGGGATCGACTAGCCTCGGATTTTTGGCCCTGGGGTCCTCCTGAGGCCCTTCTCTAGTCCTCTTGGGAGTTTGAGAGGTCTGGGTATTCATAAACCTTTCCATCCTCTCCATACAGAGGTGGAGTCTTTCCATGGTTTCATGGGGTACCCCAGAGCGGTCTGGCGGGGGAAAAATAGAGTCATCTAGCTGGAAATGGCTCGACCTCTCCCAAAGCGTCGAGGAAAGTGTCCCGTCGCCCTCCGAAAAACCTTCAGGTGTGCTGGGTGACCCCCCGACTGAAGGGGGTAGTCCCTGCCTTTCTTCGGGCTTTTTCGGCGTGTCTTTCGACTTATGCGTAGCGCTCGACGTGTTCTTCGGCGTACGCTTCTGGGCGTCGGCTACAGCGATCCTCGCCAAGCTTTCGGCGACTCGTTTGTCGGTGACTCGTTTGTCGGCGGAAGCTTGCGTTTTCGACGCTATGGGTGTCGAACGCTCTACGGCGGTATGCGCCTTCTGTTGATGCGCGCCGGCCGATGGTTTGGGGGCGGCGCCCTTATTTGCCGAAAGCCCAGTCGCTGGTCGCGGCTGCGGTTGCGAGAGGGGCTTCGAACCCGAACGGTCCGAGGAGGCCGCCGGTGGAACCTGCGTCTCCTTGGGCGCCGAAGCTCTTTTCGTCTTAGACGAAGAAGAGCCATGGGTTGTGTGCTTATGTGAGTCTTTGTGTGCGTCAGTGTCGCCGGGGTGTTCATCCCCATAAGCAGGGCGTGAGCCGAGCCCGTCGGGGCCGGGGACAGACGACGAAGCGCGCAAGCGCTCCTTAGAGGGGGTTTCGACTTCCGTAGCGGAGGTCGTGTTATCGCGTTCCTCGTCACTGTCGGTGGTAGCAGCGGCGGGTGAACCTTCGGCCTTCGACATCGCGTAGGCCGCCCACCTTTTAACCCTACGGTCTTTTAGAGTTTTAGGCTTAAGAAGCCGACAAGCCGCGCAACCTTCCTCCTTGTGATCGAGGGGCAAGCAGCGGTTACACCGTGAATGCTTGTCCTTCCAAGTGAATTTGCCTTTGCAAAGCGGGCAAAACCTAAAGGGTGTCCTCTCCATAGCCGAGGCAATAAATCGCGATAAGCACCCCAAGGGAAAGGAAGGGGAAAGGGAAAGGCATTCTCAGAAAAGACCCAGAGATGTCCCCCGACCCCACTCTCCCTACTGTATATGGCCTGCGAGGCCAGGCCACGTGTTCGGCAGCGCCGAAGGATTTCCTCCGCTCGACCCTCCGTCGAAGATTTTGCTCGGCGGAGAACAGCTTACAACTGCGTCGAGGGAGGGATTATCAATACTATGTGAAAAAACGACCAAAGGTCGAGGAGTTGCAATGTCTCTCGAGGAGCTCCGCGTGAAGGCGACCAGAAGCTGGGCGGAAAAAAACAATCTGAGGGACCTCGACGCGTGAGGGATTGTGGGTACAACGCACGTCACTATAGGGATAGTGTTTCAGACACGCCTTGTCGACGTCCCCTTTTCGACTACGAAAAACAAAATGCAATACTCCGCAGTGACCACTGGATGTCGGACCTATGCACAGCATGTGATTCTAAGCAGATTAACAAACATCAGAAATGACGGTTACAGCAAGCGGGCAGTTATGTATTCACAATAAGGGCCGCTGTGTCTTTTAGTATAAAGATTCATCAGGTTCTGATCATAACTGAACGGCTTCAACACAGTTTTGAACCTGGATTTAATCAGATAGGGATTACCTAGAAAGGAGGTATTTATGCAACCTATTTTCTATTTTGGAGTAAAGAGATATCATTGTACCTAGGGTCCCAAGTGCGTTACAATTTTCTAGACGAAGGAATGCAGCGAATGAAGTGTTATACCAAAGCCAAATGTTTGCACCCCCACACTTTCCAGGGAAAGAGGCAGACACTTCGTATCACACAGAAAATCACTGGGTTTGCAGCAACTAAAAGCCACTTTGAATGGGGTAGAATGGGACATGGATGTGTGAAAGCGGGATGGAATCCTGCCTTTTCATGCACTGCCTTATTCTGCAGTAGTGACCAGGTGATGGAGGATGGGCACAGAGCAGAGAGAAGACCTCCGCTATGCAGCGTAGGCATCGTGGAAGGGGCAGTGGCACCAATGCTTTCACACCATATCTGACGCTGCGGAGACCCAGGTACTGTGGTCACTCTCAATAGCCACCCTCTGCCTATGGGGCTGATTATGCTATAGTAATGCCGTTATGCCGTCTACCCCAGGTTAAGGGTACCTGCTCCTCTCTGACCCTGCCGCACTGTGCTTGCATTGAGAGGGAAATAGGTGGTTTCCTTCCTTAAGTCTTCATTTAGATGATAGACAGCACGTCTGGCATGAAGACACTGTGGATGTTGAGCACTCTGTGTTGCCTCTCTTTGTGGAACAATTACTGAGAGGTGCCGTGGTGGGTGCTGTCACTAGATAACTGACAAATACATGGCATCAATCCGTTTTAATACAGAGCAGAACTCGGGCAAGTGTGGAAATGAGATTTTAACGAGGTCCACAGGAGATGAAGGGAAGGAGAGGAATGAATGGATAGCAGAAGAGAGTTCCAGTGCTTGGGGGGCGAGAAGCGCCTAAAAGCAAAATCAAGAAAGGGCTCAAAGTGAATGAGCACAGATAGAAGGTGCAAATATTAGGAACGAGGAGCAAGTGAAGGAGAATAAAGAGTGACTAACGACTAACGAGGAAAGATAACATGGAGAAAAGAAATGAGTACATTTATAGACAAAGCAAAGAAAGTGAAAGAGACATTGATAGGTCCTGCAACCTCTAAGATAACCGACCTATGAACATACAGCACGAACTACAGAAACCTATGAGAGAGAAACTGAGAATCAGAATCAATAGATAGGTCCAGCATCCTCCAAGATAACCGACCTATAAACATACAGCATGAACTACAGAAACCTATGACAGTGACACTGAGAACAAGAGTCAATAGGGCATTGATAGGTGCTGCACCCTCCGAGATAACCGACCTACGAAGGTACACCACGAACTACAGAAACCTATGACAGACGCTGAGAATCAGAATCAATAGGGCATTGATAGGTCCTCCACACTCTGAGATAACCAACCTGCTCCCTCTGAGATAACCGACCTATGAACATACAGCACATACTACAGAAAACTATGACCGAGACCGCGAGAACCCAAATCAATAGGCCATTGATAGATCCTGCACACTCCGAGATAACCGACCTGCTCCCTCTGATATAACGGACCTATGAACATACAGCACGTACTACAGAAACCTTTTACAGAGACACTGAGAATCGGAATCAATAGGACATTGATGGGTCCTGCACCTTTCGAGATAATCGACCTATGAACATACAGACCTTTAGCTTGGGAGGATAGCTCAGGGGCAACGCGCTTGTCTTGAAAGCAATACAACACAGAGCACCACAGTTTCAATCCCCGGGTCTGCGCTTAGAAACCTCTGGGTATTAAGCACATTATAAATAACCAATTACGATTACAGTACTAACTACAGAAACCCATGATAGAGACACTGAGAACCATAACGAATAGGATATTCATAGGCCCTGCACCCTCTGAGATAACTGACCTATGAACATACGGCACAAACTTAGAAACCTATGACAGAGACACTGAGAACTAGAATCAAAGGTTCGGTGAAGAGTTCAGTCTGCCCCAGAACTCTGTTTAGTGCATATCGTGTGAGAGGGGCTGCAGCAACCTGTCTGTGGAAGAACTGAGCACTGCCCCTTTAACAACCAGAGCCTGCCTTTAAAAAATGTACTCGGGCGTGGAGTTCGGCAAAGAGTTCAGTCTGCCCCAGTCCGCCCTGGGACACCTACAGGCGTTATATGTCCCGCGCAGGAGCTTCAAGAGGGGCGGCTGGGGCAGCAAACTCAAATCTCCAAGGCCCGCAGACCAGTCACAAATCCTTGTTACACTGCCGAAAGCCAGTCAATGGTGCCTCGTCAGAGGTAAATCTATCGGCTTTATGTGATAAACCAAGTAACAATTCTGTGTCTTGCTCTACTGTGCGCTTTTGCGTCCAGTCGCTGGCCGACTTGACTTCACAAGTATTTGGGACTGCATATTCCACACAAAATAAAGATGGAAATAAAGATGAAAACCTTAGGCAGGCGTCATGTCCTGACATTGCCTCTAGCCTGCCTCACATTAGTGAATCGAATGTGCCTAATGTCCTGCCGCTTCCTTCACCCTCTGGTTATATTGATTCCAGTGACTTTGCAATGGCCTCACCATTTGAAATCACAGACTCCGACCTAATGACGCTGAATCTCCCATCTGAGGCAGACACCCCAAACGAGCTGAAAGGTCTGGATACAGACATTATTATTAATCTGCAAGACTCATGTGTCTCTCATGGCCAAATCGACAGGCAGAATGAAGGGACAAATGTAGCTGTCGACTAGGAAACGCCAAATGAAGGGATGCGGTCAGGTTGTGACATCACACGAGCACCACAGCCGTTGGTGCTGGTAGAACAAAGTGTGCCCGGTGAGCGCCAAAAATCGCCTGTAAGTGAACGTATAATGTCTACTGAAACTGCAGAATTTGCCGAAAGAGCAGTCGACGTAATAATAACAGGACACACAAACAAGCTGCCTACAAATTATCTACCTGAAACCCCACAAAGCCGTCATATCTTGGCTGCAGACATCACAGCACGGGAGGCTCGCTTAACAGAAAGACTAAAAGCCAACTTTCTGTTGATGAAAGACCGTCTAAATGACAGTTACATCAAGAAATACGCTAAAAATCAGGACACATCTCAGAAATGAAGTCGTTGGATGTCAATAAGCATTCACACTCAAGCACCCCGCTGAGAAAGGCTCTACTTCCCGTGCAAATGGAAGAATGTGGAGACAGCCATGGTTCGAAGTCGAAGGACAAAAGGTCACCTGTGGTAAACTCAAGTATTCCGGAATCCTTGAGTGAAAGTTTACCTTTTGGTGCCGCACCAAGATCAACGTTTGCGGCCCAAGATCAAACCTGTGGCGAGCAGGGCAGCAAGGGCTCTTTATCAACGGCCGCTGGCATCCAAATTCACAATAATGTCCTTGCCGCCACCTCAATCGCCCTTCTACCCTTCATGAAATGTACAAATCTTTAAATGATGCAGTACGTGACCAAATGTCCATTCTCACATCATTGAATATCAAGCTCTCAGCCCTGGATGCCTTTTCACAACACATATCCCAAACACTTGACCAGGAAGCAGAATCTTCTCAAAAATGGCAATCGCGGCTAAGTGAGGTTGCACATCAGGAAAACAGTGATAAATCTGACATGATTGAAGCAGTCATTGAGTGCACAAAATGGATGAGACACAAAAGTAAAGACAACGCAGAGACCAACGGGTGAGAAATGCTGTGTGCACACACAAAGGCTGGGGATGATGTACTGTTAAATCCCACGGGACCAGGAACCTCAAGATTTGACAAAGAAATTGTCCTTTGGGATTTTCAAAACTACATCAGCTCTCCAGCCATCAACGGGGACGTCATGCCATTCAAAACCTGGAGCAAAAAAAGCACAAACAACATCTTCTAATCAGAAACCACCAGCTAAAAGAGCGCGCACAAATGAATCAAAAAAATTCATCAGGAATCTTGCGACTCCTCCTCGCCCCAACATAGTTGTGCATGCTGGGAAAAACAAGCTGAAAAGTAAAACAACATCAAAAGATCTCGAACAAAATACTGAGCCACCAAAATGCTCTAAAAGAGTGAGAGAAAATTCAGAAGAGGTAGCGGAAATATCTTCTGACATCTCTATAGACACATGTGAATTCTCGACCTACTCAATTGACAATGAAGGTGAAGTCTCAAACGAGACCATTGACGAAAACGAATCTGCTCCTGGTATTCAAAGTAATGCTCGCCCTCTCAAGTTTGGAAAATCGAATTGAAGCAGAATCTTCTCAAAAATAGCAATCGCGGCTAAGTGATGTTGCACATCAGGAAAACAGTGATAAATCTGACATGATTGAAGCAGTCATTGAGTGCACAAAATGGATGAGACAAAGCGTAAAGACAACGCAGAGACCAACGGGTGAGAAATGCTTTGTGCACACAAAGGCTGGGGATGATGTACCGTTAAATCACTCAGAAAACTTGGTCCAGCCCACCTGCCACTCAGTGTCTGGTCTGACGAGGATACCTGAAATTAGTTCATCTGCTGTGGCTGTCTCCGCTAATATACTGAAAATTGTAGTGCCGGTACAGAAAACAAATTCGATGCCAGCCAACCCCACAGCTAAAAGTGGAAAAGCTCTATTTATAGCAGCTAGGAATGGAGTTGATGACAGCATCCCTAAATCTGCCGCATTGCAGCCTGATAACGATCAATCTGCGGCAAAGACAAATGCACAGTGCCCATGGGACCAGGAACCTCAAGATTTGACAAAGAAATTGTCCTTTGGGATTTTCAAAACTACATCAGCTCTCCAGCCATCAACGGGGAAGTCATCCCATTCAAAACCTGGAGCAAAAAAAGCACAAACAAAATCTTCTAATCAGAAACCAGCAGCTAAAAGAGCGCGCACAAATGAAGCAAAAGAATTCATCAGGAATCTTGCGACCCCTCCTCGCCCCGACATAGTTGTGCATGCTGGGAAAAACAAGCTGAAAAGTAAAACAACATCAAAAGATCTCAAACAAAATACTGAGCCACCAAAATGCTCTAAAACGGTGAGAGAAAATTCAGAAGAGGTAGAGGAAATATCCTCTGACGTCTCTATAGACACATGTGAATTCTCGACCTACTCAATTGACAATGAAGGTGAAGTCTCAAACGAGACCATTGACGAAAACGAGTCTGCTCCTGGTATTCAAAGTAATGCTCGCCCTCTCAAGTTTGGAAAATGGAATTGAAGTGAGAATCAAAGCGGCGCATCTTCACACAAACAAAACGCAGGGGCCCTCATTACAACTCAGGCGTTAAGGGTTTAACGGCGCCGTCGGCGCCGTTAACCCTTAACGCCTGATTACAAGTGTCCCTTTGCGGGTTGGTGTTTAACGCCTGCCTTTAGCAGGCGTTAAAAATCCAACCCGCAAAGGGACTTTGGAGCTAATTACGGCAGCGTAATTTACGGTGCTGTAATTAGCGCCTTCCCCATTCCCATTATGCCCTATGGGGGCAAAAATGGGAATGGGGAAGGGCAAATGGTGAATGGGGAATTACCGCCCCACTCACCTTGGAATGGGGCGGTAATTCCGCCATCCACCATGGCGGAATCGTAACCTTAGCGGCATGGACCATGGTGCTAATAGCACCATGGTCCTCCGCCAAGGTTGTAATGAGGGCCAGGGATTACTGTTGAGCCTCGAGTAGACAAATCCCATAACAATCCTCCTCAACAAAAGGCAACATCGCATGAATCCAGAAATAGTTTTATGGAGAAATTAAATCCAAAATAAACTATAACACAGTCTCTGAGGCACATGAGATGATCAGCGATCTGTGACCAGAAACCAAATAAAAAGTCTGATAGCGGTTTTTGGAGAGTGCAAATTGAGAATATTCTGAATGATCAAAGTGATGTTAACCTAAATAGATGAAACATACTGAAGTTACTGGACAGTATTCCATCACTCCCCTCTATAAGATCAGATGATGTAGCATTGGTGGAATACATGTCTGAAGATTGGTGTGATTGGGTAAAATTACATCTCAAATCAAAGTCAGCTGTGAAAACCTTGATGAACGCAAAGGTTGATTTGACGTTCTTTGGCTTCGATATTCTAGCTGTAGAGGTCCAAATCACAAAGCAAGACCAATCCTCAAATGGTTTAACTGCTCAAACATCAAATGAAAAAAGAAGAGAGGACTTATGGAAACACCTTTCATCAAAGCGACCCTCATTCGCAAATGGCCATCAAAAGTCCACACAGCTTTTACGCGAAGATGCAAATAAGAATTAGCAAAATGCGGATGGCAAGGAATTCCTTTATATGTTGAGGTCATGGAACACAACAGGCTTTGCACATCTGTTTCATGATCAATGGCAGCTTTCAAATCAAAATACCATAATTTGCCTTCAAGAAATGTGGCTCCGAGAAACCCCTGTTTGTGACGGTAACTGCCTTAATTGATGACTGCTTGTTTCTTTTGACGACCCAGAAATAATAATAATGTGTGGCGGTTTGAACTATTCCTGGTTTACCAGCTCATAGGAGAGGAAAAACATCAAGAGCTCAAATGGTGTTGCACAGACGATGGAATACTGGTCTAATGAATTAGCATTAAGAGCATGCTCGATGTTGAATGGTTGGACCAGAGGAGATATTCCAGCAGCGTCTACATGGCACCGAGGAGACAGCTCCAAAACCCTCGATTACGTTTGGGCATCAAGAAACTTACTGGTCAAAATCAAAAAACTCTTTATAACAAGGACTATTAAAAGTGACCACAACGCATTGTCCCTCTCTTGGTTGGGGCATGCTAAACTGCCCTGTGAAAGACACTTTGAAAATCTCACTATAAACAACCGTGCAAATAGAGTCCGTATTAACGCCACCCAGTTAAGCAAACTATCATCTGCCTTTGCCCATGCTAATGGCAATCTCGTAAATGTCAACTACACGCCACTGTTGCTTCAATTTTCAGTGGGAACTAGGATCTACAATGGAGATGCTATAAAACAAAAACATCCTTTCAGTCTCGCTGTTAGTGAGGCAAAAAATGCACTACGGAACGACTTAAGGCTCATGAAAAGATCTCAAATCGTAAACGTAAGCGCCCTGATGAAAGATCGACGTCTCTGATACCACAATTGGGTAAAATCTTTTAATATCATGCGTGACCAAGAATAAGCAGAAACAATGCTCCAATTAATCACTCAAAAAGACAGCAGACATATCTGGGAAATTATAAATACTGGCTCCCTAAAACACAACTATTGATGTCAAATGGAGTGAATGGTGCAAAATGGGTCGAGCACTTTACCTCAATATTGGATGATCGTAGATGTTCTTCAGTTCGTCTGCATTCCGTCAATGCAGCAAGTTGGAATGTTGTCTAATCACAAGAGGTCATCGAAGGGGCGATCCGCAATTTAAAGAACTCGGGGGCGGCTGGCCCAGAAGGTCAAGTTTCATCATGGCCCTCGTCCAAAGAATTGCCAACAGTAAGTCAGTGCCTGAGTCTTGGATAAGTGATGTCGTGGTGTCAATATTCAAGAGGGGTGATCGGTACGATCCTTCCAACTATTGCCAGATCGCCCTCCTTGATACTATAGGTAAGGTGCTTGAATCGTTTCTCCAGAAACGCCTTACGTGCCGGGCTGAAGAAGCTGGAGTGGTTGATGAAAGGCAATCCGGGTTTACAAAGGGCGTTGGTGTGGAGCTAAACTTGCTCCTTTTGAATATAACCAAATTGTACGCACTGAAGCAGCAAAGAAATCTGTCGCTTTTATAGATCTGCGACAGGCCTTTGACTGTATAAATTGTCAATTATGGTCAAAACTTCAAGCTTGGTGCTGTCCTAGTGATCTGTTGCAACCGCTAATAGCCTTACACACAAACACGTCTATTTGTGTTCGGTTAAACGCACAGGGTGATCTATCTGCAGAGATCCTGGCAAAAAGAGGGGTCAAGCAAGGCTGCCCATTAGCCGCTCTCTTGCTTAAACTGTTCATTTCTGATCTGCCATTTGTCCTAAAGGAGCCGAGGTTTTTTCCACCCACAATAAACGGCCATAAATTAAGTTGGGTCATTTATGCCGATGACATTGGGCTCCTAGATATGACCCAAATTGGTCTCCAAAGACTGCTCACAGCTTTCCAAAGATACTGCGAGACAAACGATCTACTAATCAACATCACAAAATAAAAGACAATGGCATTTGGCACTAATAACAACATGCGCAATAACAAATTTGTCTTGCGCTTAAACAATAAACCATTGGAGTCAACTAACAATATTAGATATTTAGGAATACTTCTCAACACTTCTGTCCGAGAGTGGGAGTGGACTCAAGACCTATTTGCTTGCATGACGATGTTTACCTTACAGGGAGCTAAATTGCATGCCTCTTATGGAAAGTTTACCCTAAATCCAGTCTTGACGTTCTATCTTCAAAAAGGGGTTCCAGCGATCTCATTTGGTAGCGAAGCAGGCTGGAATATCTTCTATAATACTTGGTCCAAATTGGAAGGTACGTTTTGGCGAAAGGTGCTGAAATTACCTTCAAACATCTCAATATCAGCCATTCGCTATGAGCTGTGTACAGAGTCGCTATATGGCACCGTCTTGTGGAACGCTATATCTGCCCTGCGCAAAATTCGACTCACAGCTGCGCAAGACCTTATGAGATATTAAATATAAAATCAAATCACCCAACTGCTGATTTGTTGAACTCCTGGAAAGCAAAATTGCTACTCATAATGAAAGAGGCTGGAGTATCGCTGGACCTGGTACTGCAAACACTGCATATTGCAACAACAACAAAAAAATGCGTCAATACAACTGGATTCTAAATGATGAGGCTCGAAAAAAACTAGCCACAACACAAGATCTTGGACACGTAATGCACAATCTTGACGTAATTCCAAAATACCTAAGTAAATTTCCTTCATGGCATCATTGAGACATGTTTCTAAGGCTGTGTCTCAATCTTTATAAGACAAAAGAGATGCTAAAGTTAAAGCCGGATCTGCTGGCCCTAGACAATCAATGTGACTTTTGCAAGAACTCAATAGAATCAATCAAAAATCTAGTGATCGAATGCACTGAGATTTGCGCCCAGCGCTCGCTGCATTTGTTGCACTTTGCTCCACAAAATGCGAACATGGAGGAGTGGTGGAGTACCTGATGGCAGGAACTAATACCCGCGTGAATTGTGCGGTAATCGACTTTATGGATGCCTTTCTGTCAATGGCCTTAGCAGGGGGATTACATGATGTCAAATGATGCCAGGGGATGCTCTCTTGTATCTTTTTCTGTGGATAAATACTTAATAAAAAATAAAAATAAAAAGAATCAAAAGGACATTAATCGGCGCTGCACCCTCCGAGATAACCGACCTACGAACATACAGCACAAGCTAAAGACATGTATGAAGGAGACAATGAGAACCAGAATCAATAGGACATTGATAGGTCCTACACCCTCTGAGATAACCGACATGCACCCTCCGAGATAACCGACTTATGAACATACAGCACAATCTACAGAAACCTATGACAAAGAAACTGAGAATCAGAATCCATAGGCCATTGATAGGTCCTGCACCCTCTGAGATAAGCAACCTACGAACATACAGTACTAACTACAGAGACCTCTGACAGAGGCCCTGAGAACCAGAATCCATAGGACATTCATATGTCTGAGAAAACCGACCTACAAACATACAGCACAAACTACAGACATTTATAAAAGAGACAATGAGAACCAGAATCAATAGGACATTGATATGATAGGTCCTGCACCCTCCGAGATAACCGGCCTATGAACATACAGCACAAAACTAGAAACCTATGACAGAGACACTGAGAACCAGAATCAACAGGACACTGATAGGTCCTGCACCCTCCAAGATAACCAACCTACGAACATCCAGCACGAACTACAGAAATCTATGACAGAGAAACTGAGAACCAGAATCAATAGGACATTGATAGGTCCAGCATCCTTCAAGATAACTGACCTACGAACAACAGAAACCTATGAGAGAGATTGAATAATAAATAATAATATAAATAAATAATATAATAAAATAAAGAACAATTCTTCCAAAAGAACATGAGTAATTTGTTTAATCAATCAATAGGACATTGATAGGTCATGCACCCTCCGAGATAACAGACCTATGAACATACAGACCTGTAGCTTGGGAGGATAGCTCAGGGGCAACGTGCTCGTCTTGGAAGCAAGACGACACAGAGCAACACAGTTTCGATCGCCGGGCCATTCTTAGACACTTCTGGGTATTTAGCACGTTATAAATAACCAATTACAATCACAGCTCCAACTACAGAAACCTATGACAGAGACACTGAGAACCAGAATCAACAGGACATTGATAAGCCCAGCACCCTCCGAGATAACCGACCTACGAACATAAAGCAGGAACTACAGAGATCTATGACAGAGTCACAGAGAACCAGAATCAACAGGAAACTGATAGGTCCTGCACCGTCCACGCTAACGACCTATGAATATACAGCACGAACTACAGAAACCTATGACAGAGACACAGAGAACCAGAATCAACAGGACATTGATAGGCCCTGCACTCTCCACGCTAATCACCTATGAACATACAACACGAACTACAGAAACCTATGACAGAGACACTGAGAACCAGAATCAACAGGACATTGATAGGTCCTGCACCCTTCGAACGATCTATGAACATACAGTACGAACTACAGAAACCTATGCAAGAGACTAAGAATCAGAATCAATAGGACGCTGATAGGTCCTGCACGCTCCAAAATAACCAACCTATGAACATACAGACCTTTAGCTTGGGAGGATAGCTCAGGGGTAACACGCTCGTCTTGGAAGCAAGATGACACAGAGCAACACAGTTTTGACACTGATAGGTCCTGCACCCTCTGAGATAACCAACCTATGAACATACAGCACGAACTACAGAAACCTAATACAGAGATACTGAGAACCCGAAGCAATAGGACATTGATAGGATCTGTACCCTCTGAGATAACCGACCTATGAACATACAGCACAAACTACAGAAACCTATGACGGAGACACTGAGAACCCGAATCAATAGGACATTGATAGGATCTGTACCTTCTGAGATAACCAACCTATGAACATACAGCAAGATCTACCGAAACCTATGAAAGTGACACTGAGAACCAGAAGCAACAGGATATTGATAGGTCCTGCACCCTCCGAGCTAACCGACCTAAGGACATAAAGCACAAACCTAGAAACCTATTACAGAGATACTGAGAACCAGATCAATAGGATATTGATAGGTATTGCACCCTCCGAGATAACTGACATGTGAACATACAGCATGAACTATAGAAACCTATGAGAGAGATTGAGAACCAGAATCAATAGGACATTGATAGGTCCTGCACCCTCCAAGATAGCCAACCAAAGAACATACAGCACGAGCTGCAGAAAACTATGAGAGAGATTGAGAACCTGAATCAATAGGGCATTGATAGGTCCAGCATCCTTCAAGATAACCGACCTATGAACATACAGCACGAACTACAGAAACCTAATACAGAGACACTGAGAACCAGATCAATAGGACATTGATAGGTCCTGCACCCTCCAAGATAACTATCCTACGAACATACAGTACAAAATACAGAAACCTATGCAAGAGACTGAGAATCAGAATCAATAGGACGCTGATAGGTCCTGTACGCTCCAAAATTACCATCCTTTGAACATACAGACCTTTAGCTTTGGAGGATAGCTCAGGGGCAACGTGCTCATCTTTGAAGCAATACAACACCGAGCAATACAGTTTTGATCGCTGGGCCATTCTTAGAAACCTCTGGATATTAAGCACGTTATAAATAACAAATTACAATACAGCTCCAACTACAGAAACCTATGACAGAGACACTGAGAACCAGAATCAACAGGACATTGATAGGTCTTGCTCCCACTGAGATGACTGACCTATGAACATACAGCGCGAACCACAGAAACCTATCAAAGTGACCCTGAGGACCAGAATCAACAGGATATTGATAGGTCCTGCACCCTCCATCGTTTTCACCATCCTTTCCCCTCACTCTCTGGCCGGCCTACCTTGACCCTCCTCCTACCCCCACCTGCAAGGCTAAGACCCTCGGGGTCATCTTTGACTCCACCCTTTCCTTCTCAGCCCACATCTCTGAGGTCTCTAAAAAGTCAAATTTCCGACTGCACCTCCTCAGAGGTACTCTGCCTTTCCTCTCCTTCCCCCAGAAGCTCATGGTATCCCAAGCCCTGGTTCTCTCTAGCTTGGACTATTTTAACAGCCTCTTTCTAAATCTACCTGCCTCTCCTCTCCGCCCTCTGCAACTAATCCAGAACAGGTCTGCGAGACGTGTCCTTGGCCTCAAGCCCTGGGATCGTATCTCTCCAGCTCTGAAACCTCTCCACTGGCTCCCAGTGGATGCAAGGATTAAATTCAAAACCCGCTGCATTGTCCACAAGGCTTTCTGGGGCATGGGTCCAAAATACCTTCAGCTATCCCTCTGCAAATACCTCCCCTCTCGAGCTCTTTGCTTCTCTACCTCCAACTCCCTCAGGGTCAGTCGTTTTTCAAAGAAACGAGCTGGGTGTAGGTCTCTGTCTTCGGCTGGGGCCTCCCTCTGGAACAGCCTTCCTGCCACTCTAAAACTTGAGGAGAACCATCTCCGTTTCCGGAAGCACCTCAAGACCTTCCTCTTTTCTTCTTGCTTCGCTCCCCCTCTCCCCTGCTGATCTGTTCTCTCTTGGCACTGTGCACCTGGACACCCTCTTTCCTTCGGGCCCAGGTACCTGCTCACCCTACCGCACTGCCTCCGAGCCACCCCTTGCACTGGGGTCTATCTGTACCCATACATCCCCCCCATTTCCTTCCTGCACTTATCAGACCTACCCTGTCTGCTGCCTTAAACCTAGCACTTGCACATTGCTGGCTGCGTTACCACTGTTTGTTGCCGTTATTATTTATTTATTGTTATTTATCTGTTTCTCCTCTGCTTCGCACTTTCCACTTCTCCACCTTCCATGCAGTTTTCCCCTCCCCCCTCTCCCATGCACTTGCGCGTTCTTAATGTTACTGGGCCTAGTAAGATCGCTGTTTTGTTCTCCCCTGTTCCCCTCCCTTGCCTTGTTGCGCTCTGAAACACTTGTGTACGATCGCGATAGAAATAAAATATCTATCAATATCAATCAACCATCCGAGATAACCGATTTAAGGACATACAGCACAAACTTAGAAACGTATTACAGAGACACAAAGAACCAGAATCAACAGGACATTGTTAGGTCCTGCACCCTCCGAGATAACCGACTTATGAACATACAACACAATCTA
Organism: Ambystoma mexicanum; assembly: GCF_040938575.1. Classification (NCBI taxonomy): domain Eukaryota; kingdom Metazoa; phylum Chordata; class Amphibia; order Caudata; family Ambystomatidae; genus Ambystoma; species Ambystoma mexicanum. The sequence continues at coordinate 1,546,014,498 of NC_090922.1, forward strand.
AAGAAACCTAGGACAAAGAAACTAAGAATCAGAATCAATAGTTCATTGATAGGTCCTGCACCCTCCGAGATAACCGACCTATGAACATAAAGCACAAACTACAGAAACCAATGACAGAGGCACTGAAAATCAGAATCAGGTCCTGCACCCTCTGAGATAACCGACCTATGAAGATACAGCACAAACGACAGACACCTATAAGAGAGACACTGAGAACCAGAATCAATAGGACATTGATAGGTCCTGCACCCTCCAAGATAACCGACCTATGAACATACAGCATGAGCTACAGAAACCTATCACAGAGACACTGAGAACCATAATCAATAGGACATTGATAGGTCCTGCACCCTCCGAGATAACCGACCTATGAACATGAGACACAAACTAAAGAAATGTATGACAGATACTGAGAACCAGAATCAAATGGACATTGATAGGTCATGCACCCTCCGAGATAACAGACCTATGAACATACCGTATGAACTACATAAAGCTGTGAAAGAAACTGAGAATCAGAATCAATAGTGCGCTGATAGATCCTGCCTGCTCCAAAATAACCGACCTATGAACATAGAGCACGAATTACAGAAACCTATGACAGAGACACTGAGAACCAGACTCAACAGGACACTGATAGGTCTGCACCCTCTGAGATAACCAAACTATGAACATATAGCACAAACTTAGAAACTTATGACAGAGACACAGAACCAGAATCAACAGGACATCGATAGGTCCTGCACCCTCCAAGCTAACCGACCTATGAACATACAGCACAAACTACAGAAACCTATGACAGAGACACAGAGAACCAGAATCAATAGGTGTTATGCTTGAACTAAAATGGCGCTGGTGTGCAGTGTATTCTGGGAGCGCTCGGAGCCATGATGGATATTTACTTCATGCTGCAGTGAAAAGCTGCACACATTTTGCTGAGTGTTAGATTCACGGTGCTGAGGAAAACATGCTTTCCAAACCTGGTATGCGGTCAAGGACATTTCTGCTGGGAAAGATAACTTTGTTATGGTTTGCTACTGTTCTCCGTGGAGCGTGTTTTTAGAGAAGGGAGGCACTCTGCTCCTTGAGGGTGGCTGTCGATTGACCCAGCTGCCAACCGACGGCTGCTCATCAACTGCGCAAGTGCCATTTCCAGAAGGTTCGAGAACTGCCACCCCTTTTCGGAGTGTGTATATGTGAGGAAACCCGGAGGTGGTCAGGTGAGACTTCAGCCGGAGGAGGACGCTTACATCCGACACGCCTGTGAGCTGTGGTGCTCTCGGCCTGGCTGTTCCCAGGGTCTTCCAGCCGCTTCTGGGCGAGATGAGGAATCCAGTTACGCTCACAGTGATGTATTTCCTTTTAAATTCTTTGCTTCTTCTGTGAGTTATTTCTATGTTATCACTGGTTGCTTCTAAACTTTGAATAAATAGCTGTATAAGTGCTGATTATCTTCTAAGAGTGTGTGGTTGCTAGTTATTGCGTCTTTCTGCGTTCAAAGTATTGGCTCTATAATTGCATTGGTGATTTATGTTTTTCCGTGCACTCTGGGGAGAGCAATACATTTTTGGCATCACAAAACAGGATACTTGTGATGAGTTGTTCCGAGTATTCAAGAATCTGTTTGAACATAGATAGGATTCGGTTGTCTTGAAAGTGAAGTTTTTGAGTAGTGCAGTTTTTTTTTCCTTTGCCGGTGTGTGCGTGCCTGTGGGAGTGATTGCAGTGTGGAGGTTTTGTTTTGTTTGCGATAATTAGTAGTTTGTTCAGGAAGAAGAGCGTTACCACTGGCGGTGACTGTTCTGATGTTGTTATTCCAGGCTGGACTAAGAGTCCATATGATAAGTTGGCCCAGGCGTGGGCATGTGGTGCAGGTCTAAGTGAAACATGGGATCAAGGATTGGGAGGTGCCGATCCGTCTGATGTAATGGCATGCTTGCAACAAGTTCCAGTAGAACGTGGCAGAGAATGTGCGGCATTAGGTAGGCGAGGTTGGGTTCTTTTGCATGCTTATAGGAAAATACATCAAATGAAGTTGGAAATGAAAAATGAGGTTTTGCAATTAGAAAGAGAGCTGGCTGCAGAAAGGCAGACTGCGTTAATGCAGCAGATTCAAATGAAACTGTTTAAAGATAAGGCTGACACATATCAGGCTGTGGCCGAGAGGGCAGCAGTCAGAGTAGCCCGGTATAAGTATAGGAAAAGACGGGGAGGGGTCAACAAAAGAAAGGTGGCAGCTGTAATCGCTACCGCAGGTGTGGACTGGGATCCGGATAAGTGGGATCGTGATATTTTTTATTCAACCAGTCTAGAAAGTAGTTCCGCAAATGAGTCTGACCCTAAAATGGAAGTGAAACAGAAAACAGTGGCTGCTAAGCCCGTTAGAAGACGGCAAGCCGGACCCCGCCCGCAGAATCCTGCTGGCGGAATGGTGGATTTAACCACGCTGGAGGATTACACACAGCAGGAGGTTGGGGAAATTATCACCCGTTTGAGGAAAAAATCAGGGGAAGCTTTATTGACATGGATGGTGAGATTACTAGATGGGGGTGCTGCAGGGTTGTTGGAAGATTCTACGGATTCACCACGTTTTTTACCCCTGTCAGTTGACACCAATGTACAGGAGGTCCTAAGGGCAGGACCGCCCCCTGACGCAAATGGTCAAGATACACAGGTGTCTTTGTTGCACCTGGTAGCCCAAGCATGTAACCGTAAATACCCCATTACCACAGATTGGCCTAGTGAAGAAACAAAGTGGTATACGTTGAGAGAAGCAATTCAAAAAGTCAGAGAGCATGCTATAAAAGAGGCTATTCACATAGATGCACCTGATCACATGGGAGCCGTGCCGCTCTCAGTTTCAACTCGAAACATGGTGATTAGAACCACGCCACCCGCATACAAAAGTTTCATTATGACTTTGCTCGTAGGTATGACGGGCAAAGCTACTGATGAGGTAGCGGATGCCATTCGGCAACTTGCAGATTGAGGGGAGTGGGATAAGAGTGATACCAAGCCACGGGAGAGAGAGGGGCGAAGTGAGAGAAGAACCGAAGGCAGGCGGCAAGATAGCAGAGACTCCCGAGTGTCCCGAAAAGACATGTTTTTAGCTTTGTTAAAAGATGGTGTGCCACAAGAAGAAATTGATGGCATTGACACCAGAGTAATGTTTGAATTATACATAAAATGAGGACTTGCAGCCAAAGAGCGCTATAAACAGGTTAAGAAACACGTAGTCACCACGCCACAGGAGGACACCTCACCTTCTGCTCCCCCTGCGGAAGAACAAGACGAAAAGTCTATGGGGACACCTTCCCCGTACCAGCCGACATATGCTGATTTGAGAAAGGTGGTGAGTGCAATGTTAGAGGCGGAGTCGAGTCACACATTCGAAGTTTCACTAGGGCTTCGGCTAAGCTCCGGCAGCGTCTGCCCGCATAAAAGTTGATAGGCGGCCTCATGTTGATGTTAAGATTTTTTGGGGGCCAGGAAATACACAAGGGGTGCGAGCATTGATAGACACTGGGGCAGAGGCCTCTTTGATTCATGGCAATTCAACACGATTTAAAGGCAAACAGTTTAGTATTACAGGTCTAGTGGGAAAGGAGACCGCCGCAGTACAAACGAAAGTGGAGATGAAAATAGGCAATTTGAATAGGCAGAAATACCAAGTGTTGATTGTCCCGATACCTGAATATATAATTGGCTTTGACATTTTGGAAGGGTTAACCTTCGGACTTGGCGGTAAAACGTACCAGTTTGGGGTGAGTGCATTGATCTGTACACCCATTACCGTAGGCAAATTGAAGATGCCCCCCGTGCAAGTGCCGGTGGCAACCAAGCAGGTAGCAATGAAACAATACCGCAATCCTGGGGGGCACAAGGACATTTCCGATACCATCAAAGAGTACGTGGAGGCGGGTGTATCACGCCCTATTACCACCGCATGGAACAATTCTCTCTGGCCTATTAAAAAGGGAGATGGGTCATGGAGGATGACGGTGGATTACCGGGAGTTGAATAAACACACTCCTCCCTTAGTGCCCGCAGTCTTAGATGCCATTACCTTGATTGAGAATGTCCAAAAGTTTGAGGGGACTTGGTATGCAGTGATCGATTTAGCCAATGCATTTTTCTCTGTACTAATTGCTGAAGAGAGTCAAGAGCAGTTTGCATTTTCGTGGAGTGGACGTCAGTACACTTTCACGACGCTACCTATGGGGTACATACATAGCCCGACTATCTGTCACCGGCTGGTGGCAGAGTACTTAGACAAAATACTGTGTAAACCTGACATACAAATCTCTCATTACATTGATGATATTTTGATTCAGGGCAAGGATGAGCACAGTGTGCAAAGCCAGTTAGATGTCATTATGGAAGGATTGAAGAAGGAAGGGTGGGAGATTAACCTGAGTAAAATTCAAAGTCCAGCTGAAACAGTGATATTCCTAGGGATTCAGTGGCATCATGGGCATCGAGAAATGGTGCCAAAAGCCTGACAGAAAATACTTGAATTCACCACTACAATGAACAAAAAGCAAGCTCGGCTGTTTGGGTTTTGGAGACAGCACATTCCCCATTTAGGGCAGATATTGGCCCCCCTCTACAAGGTGACACGAAAGAAATATGAGTTTCAGTGGGGGGGAAGAGCAACAGAAAGCCTTTGAGCTGGCGAAATACACTGTGAAGCAGGTGCTTGATTTATGGCCATTGAAGGAAGGCAAAGTGGAATTGAATGTGTCTGTACAAGACAATTATGCTAACTGGAGTGTTTGGCAGAAACAAGACAGGAAACGTGTGCCATTGGGGTTTTGGAGTTGTAAGTTGCCCGATGCTGGTAACTCATACACTCCGTTTGAGAAGCAATTGCTGGCGTGTTATTGGGCCCTTGTTGATACCGAGCAAATGACGGTGGGCCATGATGTATTAATGAGACCAGAAATACCAATCATGCAATGGGTACTGAGCTCTCCTAAAATGCATAGAATAGGACATGCTCAAGAAGCCAGCATAATTAAGTGGAAATGGTATATTCAAGACAGAGCCAAATCAGGAAAGGGTGGAGTGGCAAAACTACATGAGCAAGTAGCCAACATACCGCCCTCAGATTACATACCACCGGACGTGCCTGAAAAACGTGAGTCTCCTGTGAAATGGGGAGTACCTTACAGCGATTTGACCGTGGAGCAAACAGAGCATGGTTCAGCTCTATATGTGGGAACTGAGCGGTACCGGAAAGCAGTGTCGTACAATCCCAAAACAAAAAAGATGTTGACAACGTCAGGGAAAGGGAGGAGCAGTCAGTTTGCAGAGCTTTATGTCATGATGCCTACCTCCAAGGAGCCAGGTCCGACCCAGCAACCCCAGAGGCAGGCATCATTTCCCCCAGGGGAGTGCCAGCGGGCCCAAGCTGGGGCCCTTTGGACGCAGTCCTGGCGCCTTAGGCGCCAGGCTCATGTTGGACCTCTGTCCTGGCGCCTTAGGCGCCAGGCTCATAAAGCTAGACATGTGTTCAAGTGTTTTAATGTGCACTTACCTGATGCAGACCATGCTGCCACATGCAGGCCCTCTTGAGGCCTGAATGGAACTACTTTACCTGTGGGACTACATTCCACCCGGGTGTGGTCGGGGAAGGATACATACCTGATCGGAGGAAGGATACACACTTGGGACTTCTTCCAAAGCTATTTAAACCACACCCGAACAGCAACTCACGCTTCGCGTTGTTCTGCTCCTCGCAGCTGGACGCTCACCGTGTCAGCTCCTGCATCTGGACTTCAGCCACGCCTGTCAGCATCCTGGGTCACCTGCAAAGGGAGACAAGAGACCTTACCAGCTAAATCTGCACCACAGAGACATCACCGACGTTCCTGAAAGGGAAGACATTATTTTTAAAAGCACTTCGTTACGATCGCTGCAGCGCTGCATTTCACTCACCTTTCCTGGGCTCCTCCATCTTCAGCAGCGATCATCCGGATGCACAGCCACTTCCCAGAGCCTAGAGAAAAAGACAAGAATAAGAGGTGAGAGAAGGAAGGGAATAAGACTTACCTGTTGGGACATTCCCATTTCATTTCGGGTCTTTCCGCTTCCAGGCATTTTCTGGACCCCGGCCCCTATGGGGAAAAAAGACAAAGACATTGAATGAGACAAAGACAGTTCCCGAGCGCTCATCCAGAACTAACCTGCCATTTACTGGAACTGGAACTGCACGTTTCACTTCGGGTCGGCGCCATATCTCCGGCATTCCGAACACCGGCCCCTAAGGGGAAAAAAGACATAAGCATTAGCGCTTGCTGCAAAAAGACAATGAACATTATTATTAAGCTTGGACTTTTGAACTTGCAACAGAACTTTTACAGAGCCTTACCTGAATAGTCGAGCTTACCTGAACTCCCATCAATCCTCAATCCAGTGAAGTAACTGGGTTTCAACGCGCCCCTGCATCAGAAGCAGGATGGAGAGCTCATCCTTCCTGACCCTAAGGTGAGACTTCACGGGGAATCGTGGAAGGGTATCGTGGAGGGTTGGAAGAGAGTGGGAGGCTTGAGCATAACTCAGTCAGTAGGTAATACTCCCTTTTCACGCACAGGGGAATATACCTGCGAGCCGGAGAAGCCAGAGTAGAGGGCCCTTCCTGTCCATCTTCAGAGTCCTGCGCTTCACCATTGAAGAAGCATCAGCACTCGAAGCCAGACCTGCGCCTCCGTGGGAATCAAGTGAGCGTTACAGAACGCGAAGACTACCCACAATTTCCCACCCGGGCGCTATGGAGACTTCCGAGACTGACCAGCTGGCCCAGCTTTTGGGGGAATTACGGGCAGAGGTGCACTCAGCCCGCCAGGAGACTAACGCTCTCAAAAGAGAACTGATCTTATCCAAGGAAAGAACAGATGACCTAGCCAAAAGGTTATTACAGGCCCAGGCAGGGCACACTCCTTTACCTAATTCCGGAGACATTTCCACATCAATGGGTTTGAGTAACCCGGTACAAATTAATCTACCTGGACACATGCCTTTGGCCCCGCCTGAACGTTTTGCGGGGGATCCCAAGAAATATGCCGTCTTTATGAACCAATGTGGTTTACACTTTCTATGCAGACCCGGAGCCTTCCCTAACGACCATACCAAGGTAGCCTTTATACTATCTTACCTCAGTGGCAGTGCTGCCGATTGGTCTATTCCATTGGTAAATCAGGATGATCCCATTCTCCAGAATTTTCAGGGCTTCCAGGCCAGCATGGAAAGATTGTTCGCTCGACACTCTCAAGGACAGGCCCTTGATAACGAACTGCTATCTTTACGACAAGGTAATCAGGATCTTCTGTCCTACATAGCCACCTTTAACAGACTGGTTGTGGAAACTGGATGGCCAGAAAGCAAAAGGATCACATTGTTTCATCGAGGCCTGCGCGGAGAGCTTAAGGATGTTCTAGCTCAGATAGTAAACCCACCCCAGGTCGGCGCAGACTACATTGACTTGGTGGTTCAACTTGATCACAGACTTCAAAATAGAAAAGCAGATCGGTTCAAGTATGAAAACCAAGCACCGATCAAAACCCACGCTAACTCCAAGAGTACCGACGTATCTGAACCTATGCAAATCGGTGGTGTTAAAGGACCATTAACGCAGAAAGAACGAGAGAGAAGGCGGCAAATGCAACTTTGTCTGTATTGCGGGACTTCCGGTCACTTTCTTCGAAATTGTCCAGTTAAACCACTTAAGAAGGTGGTTGGAGCTACTGATAACGAATTAGTGACACCTGATTCTGGAAACGACCTAGCCCGGCAAGCGTAGGGGTCCGCTTGCCGAGCTTGAAAACTAACTCTTTGACCTCGCATTTTGTCATGCCAATGGTGCTCGTGGACCCAAAACAGCCTCAGCAGTTGCATGCTATAAAAGCATACATCGACAGTGGAGCTATTGGAAATTACATAGACCGTGAATTGGCTTCCAGGATTAAGCTTCCTCTCCGCCCAAAAGTAACCCAAGATGTCATTACTACAGTAGATGGAACCGAAATAGCCTCAGGGCCTGTAACGCATTCCTCTGTTGAAGTGACACTGGTGAGTCAGGATGGACATCGGGAAGCAATCGTGTTTGATGTGATAAAGGCCCCTCAATTTCAATTAATTCTTGGAATTCCTTGGTTAGAAACACATAATCCCAGAATTGACTGGCGAGCTAAGAAGATAAGTTTTCCTGATTGTGAACCAACTTGTTATCCAAGAAATCCAGCTATGGGTCTAGCCTCAGCAACTTCCACCCCTGTACAGCTACCGTCAGAATACCAAGAATTCCAAGACGTTTTTCAGAAAGAACAGGCTAACACGTTACCTCCCCATCGGTCTTATGATTGCCAAATCGATCTGGTACCCAATGCTCAACTACCTTGTAGTAGGATTTATGCTCTTACGGAACCTGAGAACCTGCATTTGCGTCAGTATTTAGATCAGTACCTAGCCAATGGTTTTATTCGCCCGTCCAAGTCTCCTGTCTCTTCAGCTCTGTTCTTCGTGCCGAAAAATGAAGGCGACCTTAGAACGTGTATAGACTATCGTGCCCTAAATCAAATAACGATTAAGAATCGTTATCCTCTGCCCTTGATCCCTGAGCTTATCGACCAGGTGAAAGACGCTTGTGTGTACACCAAGTTAGATCTTCGAGGAGCTTATCACCTGGTGCGCATAAAAGAAGGCGACGAATGGAAAACTGCATTCCGCACCAAGTTTGGGCTCTTCGAATATCAGGTGATGCCCTTCGGTTTGTGCAATGCACCTGCCGCCTTTCAGTACTTTATGAATGATGTTCTTCGGGAACTTATCGATGTCTGTGTCATTGTTTACATTGACGACATCCTGGTGTACTCTTCTTCAGAATCTGATCACAGAAAACATGTTAGGGCAGTTCTTGAGAAACTGCGCCAGCACAGACTATTTGCAAAACTCGAAAAATGCGTTTTTCATACCACAGAAGTTGAGTTTCTCGGATTCATCCTGACACCTCAAGGAGTCCGAATGGACTCGCGAAAGGTGGACGCCATCCTCAAATGGCCATCTCCAAGCTCGGTGAAGGGAGTTCAGAGCATGCTCGGCTTTGCCAATTTCTATCGAAGATTCATCCCGGAATTTTCCCGAACAGTCCAACCCATCACTGCTCTCCTAAAGAAAAACAAACGCTTCGAATGGACTATTGAGGCCGAACAAGCCTTCCAGGACCTGAAAACCAAATTCACCTCTGCACCTGTATTGAAGCACCCGCACCCAGATCTCCCGTACATAGTGGAAACCGATGCATCCAGTTCAGTCATGGGAGCTGTCCTGTCGCAAAGAGACCCAAAAACTAACCAACTACACCCAGTGGCCTTTTCGTCGAGAAAATGTACTCCTCCTGAAATCAACTACGCAATTACCGATAAAGAGTTACTGGCCATCAAATCTGCTTTCAAGGCTTGGCGTCACTACCTTCTCGGGGCAAGACACAACATCACCGTAATTACGGACCACAGAAACTTACAGTATTTAAAGACGGCCAAAGCTCAATCTTCACGACAACTCCGATGGGCTCTATTCTTTGCGGAATTTGATTTTGTAATTACCTATCGCCCTGGCTGCAAGAATGGAAAAGCGGACGCCTTATCCCGGATTGGCATGGAAGAACCTAATTCGAGCTTAGAACCTGTGCCCATCATACCTGAGCAAAGAATCTTAGGCTTAACTCCATTGCAAACTATTCAGGATATCCAAACGCAAGTAAAACAACTTCTAGACTCTTCAACCTTACTGGAATGGAGTCAAAAGGGTCCTCATTACACCGTTAAGGATGACTTACCCTACTTCCAGGAGCGGTTGTTTCTGCCAAGTAAAGAATTGCAAGAACTTGTTATTGCCCATCATCATGAATCTTTAATGGAAGGACACCCTGGTATCGCTAAAAGGGAGGAAAAAATCAAACGCCACTTCTGGTGGCCTTCTTGGAGAAAAGACATAAAGTCTTTTGTACTGTCTTGTGGAATTTGCGCCCAAAACAAGGCTCAAAAGAAAAGGCCAGCCGGCCTACTTCAACCCTTGGATATTCCACCGGCACCATGGCACACCCTGTCAATGGACTTTATAACAGATCTGCCTCCTTGTGCTGGTTACAACACAATCCTTGTAATTGTGGACCTATTCTCCAAAATGGCCCACTTTATCCCTTTAAAGGGTTTGCCTTCAGCTTCCACCTTGGCCAAGGAATTCCTGGAGAATATAGTTCGCATACATGGTTTCCCTTCCATATTAGTCTCGGATCGTGGAAGTCAATTTATCTCACATTTTTGGAAGAAGTGTTGCCAACTAGCACAAATAGATGTGCGGTTATCCACCAGCCACCACCCCCAGACCGACGGACAAACCGAGAGAACCAATCAGACTCTCGAGCAATATCTTGGACCTATGACCTAGATCCACCTCTGACCCTGGAAATGCCCGCAGTAAATCATCTGCATTCCACAATAACCCGAGCCTTCAAAGAAGCTGCAACTCATTTACAGCAAGCCAAGAAAAAGTATAAAGAAAACGCTGATTTGCACCGAAGTAAAACTCCTCCTTACCAAGTAGGAGACCAGGTATGGCTAGCAACTAAACATTTACCCCTCAAGGGCCCGCGTACCTTCAATCCCAGATTCATAGGACCTTATCCCATCAAAGCTATAATCAACCCAGTGGCCTTTAAACTGGATCTACCGTCCAACATGCGTATTCATCCAGTTTTTCATGCATCACTTTTGAAGCCAGTACAACCAGGAACCCGATTATCCAAGCCTCCAGATCCAGTTCAAATTGAGGGGAATTAGAATTCGAAGTTAAAGACATTTTAGACTCCAAGGTGGTAAAGTCGAAACTCTTCTATCTTGTTGACTGGAAGGGATATGGACCTCAGGAGAGATCGTGGGAGCCTAGTAACCATGTCCACGCACCTCGATTAGTACAAAGGTTTCACCGGAGATTTCCGAACAAGCCCAAACCCCCGGAGGGAAGAACCTTGGGAGGGACCTTGAGGGGGGGTACTGTCATGATGCCTACCTCCAAGGAGCCAGGTCCGACCCAGCAACCCCAGAGGCAGGCATTTTCCCCCAGGGGAGTGCCAGCGGGCCCAAGCTGGGGCCGATTGGACGCAGTCCTGGCGCCTTAGGCGCCAGGCTCATAAAGCTAGACATGTGTTCAAGTGTTTTAATGTGCACTTACCTGATGCAGACCATGCTGCCACATCCAGGCCCTCTTGAGGCCTGAATGGAACTACTTTACCTGTGGGACTACTTTCCACCCGGGTGTGGTCGGGGAAGGATACATACCTGATCGGAGGAAGGATACACACTTGGGACTTCTTCCAAAGCTATTTAAACCACACCCGATCAGCAACTCACGCTTCGCGTTGTTCTGCTCCTCGCAGCTGGACGCTCACCGTGTCAGCTCCTGCATCTGGACTTCAGCCACGCTTGTCAGCATCCTGGGTCACCTGCAAAGGGAGACAAGAGACCTTACCAGCTAAATCTGCACCACAGAGACATCACCGATGATCCTGAAAGGGAAGACATTATTTTTAAAAGCATTTCGTTACGATCGCTGCAGCGCTGCATTTCACTCACCTTTCCTGGGCTCCTCCATCTTCAGCAGCGATCATCCGGATACACAGCCACTTCCCAGAGCCTAGAGAAAAAGACAAGAATAAGAGGTGAGAGAAGGAAGGGAATAAGACTTACCTGTTGCGTCATTCCCATTTCATTTCGGGTCTTGCCGCTTCCAGGCATTTTCTGGACCCCGGCCCCTATGGGGAAAAAAGACAAAGACATTGAATGAGCGTATGCAAAGACAGTTCCCGAGCACTCATCCAGAACTAACCTGCCATTTACTGGAACTGGACGTTTCACTTCGGGTCGGCGCCATATCTCCGGCATTCCGAACCCCGGCCCCTAAGGGGAAAAAAGGCATAAGCATTAGCGCTTGCTGCAAAAAGACAATGAACATTATTATTAAGCTTGGACTTTTGAACTTGCAACAGAACTTTTACAGAGCCTTACCTGAATAGTCGAGCTTACCTGAACTCCCATCAATCCTCAATCCAGTGAAGTAACTGGGTTTCAACGCGCCCCTGCATCAGAAGCAGGATGGAGAGCTCGTCCTTCCTGACCCTAAGGTGAGACTTCACGGGGAATCGTGGAAGGGTATCGTGGAGGGTTGGAAGAGAGTGGGAGGCTTGAGCATAACTCAGTCAGTAGGTAATACTCCCTTTTCACGCACAGGGGAATATTCCTGCGAGCCGGAGAAGCCAGAGTAGAGGGCCCTTCCTGTCCATCTTCAGAATCCTGCGCTTCACCATTGAAGAAGCATCAGCACTCGAAGCCAGACCTGCGCCTCCGTGGGAATCAGGTGAGCGTTACACTTTATGCATTTTACCAGGCATTGAAACAAGAGACCCCTGGTCAATGTTATGTGTACACAGATTCATGGTCAGTGGCGAATGGATTGGCAGTATGGTTGCCAACTTGGCAAAAGAATGGGTGGAAGATTCATTCAAAAGAGTTGTGGGGAAAAGAACTGTGGCAAGATATTGCAGAAATGTTATTACAAAGTGAAGTCACTGTATATCATGTGGACGCGCATTGTGCCACAGACTCATTAGAACGTTGGTTTAATTCTGTTGCAGACGAACACACCAAGATTTCATCCGTGGATGCAAAGGCTCAGGAAGACGATTTGGAGGGTTTGGCCAAATGGGCCCATCAGAAACGTGGGCATCTTGGAGAAAAGGCTACTATCAGGTGGGCACAAGCTCGAGGAATCAGTCTTCCTTTAGAAGTAGTGAAAACGATAATTTTGCAATGTCCCGTGTGCCAACACCAACTGCGTAGACCTATCCCTCAGATTGTTTGAGGTACATTGCAAAGAGGAAAATTACCAGGTCAAAATTGGCAGATTGATTATATCGGTCCCATGCCAATCAGTAGAGGTTGTCAGTATGCATGCACTATTGTGGATACATACTCAGGATATTTGATGGTTTTGCCATGCAAACGTGCAACACAACTGAACACCATCAGGTTGTTAGATCAGATCATACTACATTATGGAGTGCCTTTGCAGATTCAAAGTGACAATGGGTCACATTTCAAAGGCAGATTAATCCAGGAGTATTGTCAGGAAAAGAGCATTGAGTGGTTGTATCACATACCTTATTATCCAGCTGCTTCAGGGTTAATTGAACAAATGGGTTATTGAAAGAACAGTTGCACAAATCTGGAGACAGCAATTTGGCAGGCTGGCGTGATCGTGTGTTTGATGCGGTGCAAGTATTAAACAATAGACCTGCTGTGAATAAGCATGAAACTCCTTTGATGCGATTAATGACTCCTACTTTACAGGTTCAACCCAATTCAGCCAGAGAAACACTATTGTAATGGGAAATTACTCCGGGTTCTTTAGCTCCGTATCAAGCAACTCCAGAGTCAGCAGGGGTAGACTTACATTCCCATGAAGAAATCAGATTAGACCCAAGATGTAATTGAAACAGGGATTGGAGTACAACTTCCCCCAGAGCATATGGGATGGATTGCCCCTAGATCTGACCTAGCATTGAAGGGAGTTCAAGTGTTGGGAGGGGTAATTGATGCTGATTACCAAGGCGAGATTAAAGTCATCCTAATGAATAGTGGGGACCAATTCTTATCAATCCACAAGGGTGATCGAGTGGCCCAATTGATCATTATTCCCGTTAAGTTTTCCATGATTAAGAAGGGGGAGCCTCCTACAGTGTTAACTACCCGTGGGGATCGCGGTTTTGGCTCTTCAGACAGTATGGTACCGGGTCCAAAGGTGTAGGTGGAAAAGCCAAGTGGCCCACCAGTGCCCGCAGATGTCATTACATCAGGCAAAGATCAATTAGTTTTAGTCATGGAGCCTGGTAGAAAGAAATGGCAATATGTGCCCACAGACAAGTGTTACCTGAGAGAGTGATGTGCAACACTGATATCTCTTTTCTGGGTTTGCCTTGTAGATCCTGTGTCTGGCTGGTGTAATTGTGGTACTAAATGGACTCCATTTGGGAGAGTTAAACAGCCTGCTGCTACCAACGAAAAATGTCACATCTGTGCCAGTGATCAAGGGGATACTGATAGTGATGAATAATGTTGTCCCAAAGCAGCCTTATGTCGATGCTGAAAAGCCAGCCAGACCGAAGACATGGATTCGTGAAATGCCGCAAACATGTCAAGAGCAAGTGAAAACAAACTTGATGCCAGTCATGCGAGAAGCATTTTCAGGACGGCGAAAACATTCTCCTATGATCACCCAGACGGAGAATATGTGGCTATATCTGGCACAACAGGTGCTCAACATATCGCACTTCTGTCTTACTGATGTGCCCAATGCTGAAACTTTATTGACTACGTGCTTAGTAGCAGTACTGACGCCTGTTCCGGTTTTAAAGCATATCTTCGGTGTCACACACAATGATTCTTTGGTTCAAGATTCTGATATTAGGCAATCTTTTTCCGTTTATGAGTACTGTAGGTTCTGCCAAGAAACCGATCGCAAATGGAGAAATTTGACACGTGTTATTACTTATAATATAACCCAAGGTGATGTATGCTATTTTATGACCTGCAATGCACAGGAAATTGGCAAATGCCAATAGATCGATTTAACCAAACAGCACAATCACACAATGTTTGAGAGACGACTGTGTTTGCGAGTGCCACGCACAGGCACCAGTGTAAATAATACTATGGGCCTCATTACGAGTCCGGCGGTAACTGCGGCGGTAAAAACACCTGGTTACCGCCGGACTCGTATCACCATTCCGCCTCCGTGATTCCCGGAATTACCGGGGCATTACAACCCCGGTTTTCCGGGAATCACGGAGGCGGAATGGTGTTTCTCCAGCATGGGGTCCGGCATGGATTCACATGCTCATGAATATTCCCCGTCGTCAGGCTGGGAATCCTCGGTAAAGAAAAAACCAGTATCAGTTTCGTTTCTGATCTGTCTTTCGTAGTAATAACCAATCACTGGTCTCTGCGTCATACTGACCACAGCCAATGACTGCCCTCTACCTAAGCACCGCCTCTGGCAGCCATCTTCAGATTTTTACCGCACGTTCATGTGTTGGGATCCTCGTGCTATTGCTCTCGAGCGTTAGTGCTATTTTTTCACATTTTTTCTCAAAAAACTTTGTTTTTTCGGTCAAAAGAGCCTCAAGCTCCACCGACTCTCCATCCGATCAACGGGGACCCGTGTCGGATTCGTCTGCGCCCCTCAAGGGTGAAGATCTCGTCGAGCTACGCTTTTGGAGGATTCCAGAAGTTTCTCAGGCCCGGACATGGCCCAGGAGAAGGGAAGCTCGACCCCCGGAAAGCTGTTCAGGATCTGCCCTGGATGCCAGTTGCAGAATGTCTTTAAGGAGGACGAACACTCCTTTTGTCTCTACTGCTTACATGAGGACAAGACGCACGTGGAGAAGGACTGTGCGTTTTGCGGCAATATGTCGGAGCGGACCGCCATCAGCGTCTCGCCAACTGGCTGGAAGGGAAGAGCCCGTCAGGCGAGAAGAAGAGGAAGAAATCCGAGCGGTCTTCTAAGACCTTTGAGGACGCCCCGGCGACGGGGGTCCAACACAAGGCCAAGCACCGCGAGTCCGCTGGCACCGGGAGCGCCGAACGGTCGGGCTCTACGGGCGCCAGGCAGGGCGCACCCTCCCCGGCACCTTCAGCCACGAGCCAACGCTCTGGGTCGGGTAAGAGGAAGGGCGAGCACCCGGCGAAGCTCCTGGAGAGGCCCCGGTCGAGCTCGAAGGCCCCATCGGAGGGGGAGCGAGGCAGTGTCCCCCCCCTCAAGGATAAGGCGGTGAGCGCACCTAAGGTGGTGAAGGCCTTAATCCATCCGGCCAAGCCCTCTATCGATACTGTCGCGGCGGCCCTGGCTCAGCCTGTGGAGGCTACACCAGTGGTGGCGACCTCGGGGCTCAGAGTCTCCCTGCCACCTCGGAGGGAGTCCTCTTTTGTGCCCATCGATAGGACCCCCGTGAAACCCCCGGCGGGGAAGAAAAAGGGGGGGTAGGGCGTTGTCGTAGATTCGGCCTCAACCTCAGAGGAAGAGCTGATTGAGGTCTTAAGCCACGGCCTTGGCGTGGAAGAAGACCGGCCCGTCGGGATGGATCCCGACGCAGGTGACAACGACATCGTCGAGGGTGCCGACAGGGCTCCTGATCGCCCGTCGGATTCCCCTCTGCCAGTGCCGCAAGACAACTCGGCGGCCATTTTGTTGGCTATACAGTCCTTATGTTCAGAGATAAGGACGAGACTACCGTTGCCGACGGAGGAACCTCTCCCGTCGGGGGATCCTGAACCGGGATCCTTCTGGTGCTCCCCTGCCCAAGAAAAGAAGGATTCACCCTCCACCTCCTTTTCAGCCGTCGCGCCCCGTCCAGCCCTCCTCCCCGTCCACCCGAGGGGATGATACGGGGACTGAAACGGCAGCGACGGGTCCGGACGACGAGGTATACGACGAGGATCTACCGTCGTCACCTCCCACCAGGGTTTCTCCGCCCGACGAGATTGGATCGTTCCACTCCATGATCGCCAGGGCATCCGAGCTTTTCCAACTCTGCCCTGAGGAGAAGAAAAAGGAAGGATTCCTTTATCAACGGCGCGAGGCCAAGAGGAAGACGGTCCTCGCGGTGCCTCTACTGGACGACATTTGGGATGAGGGCCTCGCCCTCCTCAAGAACCCTTCCACGACGCCAGCTAGAAAAGACCGGTACGAGAAGAAGTACCGGGTCCCGGACGCGGCCCCCCTGTGCCTCCGGGCGCAGCCTACCCCGGACTCCGTCGTCTCCGCGGCGGCCAGGAAGAAAGCGGGGGGGGTGCGGCCTCCACATCGACTTCCCCACCGGACGGCGAGGGAAAGAAATTGGACGCTATGGGACGCAGGGTCATCTCGTCGGCAGCGACGACGATTAAAGCGGCCAACGCCTTGGCTATCGTGGCCCGCTACGACAGGGAGTTATGGTACAAACTGGCTCCCCTGCTGGACTTCCTACCAGACGAAAAGAGGGCGTATGCCCTGGAGATCCTACAGGAAGGCGAGGTGGCGTCGGACCACGCCATCACTATTGCGACGGACATCGCCGACACTGGGTTTCGCCAGTTGGGCAACGGCGTGTGCCTTAGGCGGCGTGGATGGCTCAAGGCTACGGACTTCCGTCAAGACGTACAGACCAGAGTCCTGGACATGCCGTTCGATGGGAACAACCTGTTTGGGAAAACAGTGGACGATTCCCTTCAGGCCATTAAAGCGGACGCTGAGACGGCCCGGGCCCTTGGGGTTCTGCAGCAACGACGGACGCCCTTTCGGAGCAGCGGAGGCAACGGCGCCTCCAAAGGTTCCGGCGGCGGTTTCTCCACCTACCGTCAAGCGGCCCGCTCGTCGTCTCAGGAGGCCTACAGAGGACGAGGCAAGTCTGGCGGACCCCGCCGTCGTTGCCAAGGAGGTCAAGGCGGCAAAGCCTCGTCGAAACAGGATTGAACCGGCCGTGGGGTCGGGCCCCCACCGAAGCACCCCGGTGGGAGGCCGGCTGGCGAGCTTCGTCAGCGTGTGGGAGTCCATCTCCACCGACCTTTGGGTGCTGGACGCCTTAGCCCGGGGCCACGCGCTCGAGTTTCAAAGAAGGTGCCCGCGCGTCCCCCCGTGGCCAGGAAAGAGCTTCACGTCCCTCAGCTTCTCCTGGAGGTAAGGGCGATGCTCGGGAAGGGCGTCATCGAACTTGTCCCAAAGAGGCTTCGGGGCTCCGGAGTTTACTCGAGATACTTCCTTGTGAAGAAGAAGACGGGAGGATGGCGCCCCATCCTAGACCTGCGACGTCTGAACAAGTTCATCAAGGCGCAGAATTTCCGGATGGTCACCCTCCAGCACGTCCTGGGGCAGCTGGAGGAAGGAGACTTCCTGTCGTCGTTGGATTTGGAGGATGCCTACTTCCACATTCCCATCCTAAAGGGGCACTGAAAATTCCTCAGGTTTGTGGTCCAAGGGCGTCACTACCAGTTCAAAGCCCTCCCCTTCGGACTACGGTCGGCACCCAGGGTATTCACCAAGTGCCTTGCACCGGTGGCGGCGCAGCTGCGCCGCGAGGGGATCCACGTCTACCCCTACCTGGACGACTGGCTCATCCGAGCCAAGACGAGGGAGCTCGCCGTGGAGCACACGGCAAGGACCGTCCAACTTCTAACGGACCTGGGATTCTCCGTGAACTACGCCAAGTCCCACCTGGTACCCGCGCAAAACGCACTGTTTCTGGGAGCTCGACACAGTGTCCCTGCTGGCCTCCCCGTCGGAGGAAAGGACCAGGTCCATCCTGGGCAAGGTACAGCGGATGTTGGTTTCCGACGCGGCCAAGGTGAGGTCCATCAAGTCCCTCCTCGGAATGATGTCTTCTTGCATCTACCTCATTCCCATGTGCAGGCTCCGGATGCGCCCGTTGCAGGAGTTCCTGGACGCGCGCTGGATCCAAACGACGGGCGGCTTCGAGGAGAGGATCACACTCGACGAGAGTTTCCGCCGAGCGGTCCGGTGGTGGGGCACCCGCGCGCATCTGACCGCGGGCATGGACTTCCAGACCACCAGGAGACAGTGACCACGGATGCCTCCCTGGAAGGGTGGGGAGCGCACACCAAAAATCTGCACGCGAGAGGCCTCTGGCTCCCGACGGAGAAGTCCCTCCATATCAACGTCCTGGAGCTCCGTGCAGTGTTCTGGGCCCTCAGGTCCTTCCTTCCGTCCCTCAAGGGCAAGGTGGTGAGGATCTTCACCGACAACACCACCACCATGTTTTACATCAGGAAACAGGGCGGAACCAGGTCCCCAGCACTGTCCAAGGAGGCGCAGGACCTGTGGCATCGGGCAGTCGCCCAAAGGATGTTTCTGGTGCCGTTTCATCTGGCAGGGATAAAAAACACCATCGCCGACTCACTCAGCAGGGAGCTGCGCTCGTGCCACGAGTGGGAACTACGGCAGGATCTAGTGGATCGCCTCTTCCGACGGTGAGGCACACCCCAGATCGACCTGTTCGCGACGGCGACGAACTCCAAGTGCCGGAGGTTCGCCAGCAGGTTTCCCCAGGCGAGGAGCATGGGCGATGCTTTCTCGTTCCCCTGGGAGGGCCTGTTCCTCTACGCGTTCCCTCCTTTGCCACTGCTAATCCGGCTCGTCAACCAGCTCAAGAGGTCACGGTGCAGGATGATCCTCGTCGCACCTGCGTGGCCGAGGCAGATATGGTTCCCGGACCTTCTGGACTTCTCAGCGTCCCCGCCAATCAAGCTGCCGGTGGACGCGGATCTACTCTCCAGGGAAGGAGGCGCCATCCTCCACCACGACCCGAAATCGCTGAACTTGCAGGCCTGGCTCCTGCAGCGCTAGAGTTTGGAGGATACGACATACCGGCCGACTGCAGAGAGGTTCTTGCAAAGGCCAGGGCGTCCTCGACTCTTAAATGCTACGGACACAAATGGAAGAGGTTCTCTGTCTGGTGCCACGCACAGAAGATTAACCCTCTACGGATTACGGCTCCCCAGGTACTGCCGTACCTGCTGACGCTGGCCAAAGCTGGACTGGCACACGCGTCCATCAAGATTCATCTTGCTGCGATCTCCCGATACACCAGAACCACGGGCCGGACGTCCCTGTGGTCTCATCGTCTGGTGAAAGAGTTCATGAAGGGACTGTTCAGATCGTTCCCGCCGGTGAAGGCGCCGGCCCCGGCGTGGGAGCTCAACGTGGTGCTGACCAAGCTCATGGGACCTCCGTTCGAGCCTCTGCACTCGGCCCCGTTGAAGTTTCTGTCGTGGAAAACAGCGTTCCTTGTGGCCATCACCTCCGCACGACGGGTGGGAGAGATCCAGGCCCTTTCCTGCAAGGCCCCGTACTTGACTTTTCACGACACGAGGGTAGTGCTCAGGACGCACCCCTCCTTCATGCCCAAGGTACCGTCGGACTTCCATCTCAACGAACCCTTGGTGTTGCCTGTGTTCTTCCCGTCGCCTTCGTCGCCGGCTGAGAGGACTTTGCACTCGCTGGATGTGGCTAGAGCGCTGAAGTTCTACGTGGACCGCACGAAGTGTTTTCGGAAGACGTCACAACTCTTTGTGAACTTTGGACCTGTCAATCAGGGGAAGGCTCTCTCGAAGGCTTCCATTTCCAGATGGCTCTCCGGCTGTATCATGTACTGTCATCGGTTGGCAAACCGACCGCTGCCTGGCCGTCCGAGAGCCCATTCCACCAGAGCGATCGCAGCTACCACGGCGTTCCTTTCTGGTGTGCCCCTGCTGGACATATGCGGGGCTGCTACGTGGAGGTCGACGCACACCTTCACGAAATTCTGCTGCGTCGATCGGGATTCCAGGGAGGAGTCCAGGGTCGGCCAAGCAGTGCTGCGCAACCTGTTCGCCTGAGGTGAGCCTGGTGAGGAGGTAAGATGCTTAATGTTGAGTTTGATGTAATGCTTAATGTTGAGCCTTTGCCACCTCCCATGGTTGTGCATGTGTGTACTGCTATGTATTCTTTATTCATGAGCATGTGAATCCATGCCAGACCCCATGCTGGAGAAGGAACAAGTTACTTACCTGTAACTGTTGTTCTCCAGCATGGGTCTGGCATGGATTCACATGCGAACCCTCCCGCCTACCCCTCTGCGGCTCTTCACTTGGTCATACTGCCACTTCACGTGCTTCCAAATCTGAAGATGGCTGCCAGAGGCGGTGCTTAGGTAGAGGGCAGTCATTGGCTGTGGTCAGTATGACGCAGAGACCAGTGATTGGTTATTACTACGAAAGACAGATCAGAAACAAAACTGATACTGGTTTTTTCTTTACCGAGGATTCCCAGCCTGACGACGGGGAATATTCATGAGCATGTGAATCCATGCCAGACCCATGCTGGAGAACAACAGTTACAGGTAAGTAACTTGTTCCTAATCCCCATTCCCATTGAGTCCTATGGGACTCGATGGGAATGGGGATCATGGAAACACCGGCAGCATCTCGTAATGCTGCCGGTGTTTCCTCGTCCGCCTGCAGGCAG
The DNA here is from genome assembly GCF_040938575.1 of Ambystoma mexicanum. Classification (NCBI taxonomy): domain Eukaryota; kingdom Metazoa; phylum Chordata; class Amphibia; order Caudata; family Ambystomatidae; genus Ambystoma; species Ambystoma mexicanum. The sequence continues at coordinate 1,546,035,606 of NC_090922.1, forward strand.
GCGGTGTTAAACCCGCCATATCAGACCTGGCGGGAACATCACCTCCCGCCTGCAGGGGTCGGACTCAGGCGGTCCGGAAACAACGGTGGCGGCGGGTTTACCGCCACCGTTATTTCCGGACCGCCTGGGTCGTAATGAGGCCCTGTGTCTTGTAATCATACAGTGATAGCTGCCAGTCATTTGAATCATGTGAAACTTCCAACAGGATGGCTCATTTCATGTGGCAACATCATATACACTTATATTCCAGCTAATATTTCCGGAGGTCCATGTGCTTTAACTCCATTAGGACTAATGATGTTTCCTTTACACCCAGCGATAACTTGAGGTAAACGGTCAACTTTCGAATCTGTGGGTCTATCTCCTGATTGTGATTCACATGTACACTTGTTATCAGAAGCTGAGGTTCTAGCATTAACCCTTTCATTAGTGGGAGTTTGGGGTTTAGCTGCTGGGGGTTACAAATCTTTGATGACATTAGCATGTTTAGTAGTCAAAACTTAAACATACTTCTCAGGCATTAGAAGAATTACTCCTTGATAGTCAAGTTATTAGAAAAGCAACTTTGCAGAACAGAGCTGCTGTGGATTATCTATTGCTAAAGCATAATTTAGGGTGTAACGCTTTTGAAGGTATGTGTTGTTTCAATTTAAGTGACCATTCACGATCCATTGAAAGTCATATTCGAGGTTTGAGGGATCTCATTTCTCAAGTGTCTCAAGATCGTACTGGGAATTGGTGGGATTGGTTAATTTCATGGATACCTGATATTGGGGGTCACTACTTTACACTTTTGCTTGCATTTTCATTATAGTAGCTATCATAATAGATTGTTGTTGTTGTATTCAATGTATTCCCAATTTAGTTTTAACATTTCGTAGGTTTCAGAGACCGGCTCCTTTGCCACCGGGCTATGGAAGGTAAATATCCAAGGGTGGAATTGTTATGCTTGAACTGGTGCGCAGTGTTTTCTGGGAGCGCTTGGAGCCATGATGGATATTTACTTCATGCCGCAGTGAAAAGCTGCACACATTTTGCTGAGTGTTAGATTCACGGTGCTGTGGAAAACATGCTTTCCAAACCTGGTATGCGGTCAAGGACATTTCTGCTGGGAAAGCTCACTTTGTTATGGTTTGCTACTGTTCTCTGTGGAGCGTGTTTTTAGAGGAGGGAGGCACTCTGCTCCTTGAGGGTGGCTGTCGATTGACCCAGCTGGCAACCGACGTCTGCTCATCAACTGCGCAAGTGCCATTTCAAGAAGGTTCGAGAACTGCCAACCCTTTTCGGAGTGTGTATATATGCGGAAACCCGGAGGTGGTCAGGTGAGACTTCAGCCAGAGGAGGACGCTTACGTTCGGCACTCCTGTGAGCTGTGGTGCTCTCGGCCTGGCTGTTCCCGGGGTCTTCCAGCCGCTTCTGTGCGAGATGAGGAATCCAGTTACGCTCACGGTGATGTATTTCCTTTTAAATTCTTTGCTTCTACTGTGATTTATGTCTATATTATTTCTGTGAGTTATTTCTATGTTATGACTGGTTGCTTCTAAACTTTGAATAAATAGCCGTATAAGTGCTGATTATCTTCTAAGAGTGTGTGGTTGCGAGTTATTGCGTCTTTCTGCGTTCAAAGTATTAGCTCTATAATTGCATTGGTGATTTATGTTTTTCCGTGCATTCTGGGGAGAGCAATACAATAGGACATCGATGGGTCCTGCACCCTCCAAAATAACAAACCTATGAACATACAGCACAAACTTGGAAACCTATGACAGAGACACTGAGAACCAGAATCAACAGGACATTGATGGCACCTGCAACCTCTGAGATAACCAACCTAAGGACATACAGCACGCACTACAGAAACCTAATACAGAGACACTGACAACCAGAACAATAGGACATTGATAGGTCCTGCAACCTTCGAGATAACTGACCTATGAACATACAGCATGAACTGCAGAGACCTATGACGGAGGCTCTGAGAACCAGAATCAATAGGACATTGATAGGTCCTCCAAGATAACCGACCTACGAACAACAGAAACCTATGAGAGAGATTGAATAATAAATAATACTATAAATAAATAATATAATAAAATAAAGAATAATTCTTCCAAAAGAACATGAGTAATTTGTTCGCTCAATCAATAGGACATTGATAGGTCCAGCATCCTCCAAGATAACCGACCTATGAACATACAGAATGAGTTACAGAAATGTATGACAGATCCTGAGAACCAGAATCAAATGGACATTGATAGGTCATGCACCCTCCGAGATAACAGACCTATGAACATACAGACCTGTAGCTTGGGAGGATAGCTAACGGGCAACGTGCTTGTCTTGGAAGCAAGACGACACAGAGCAACACAGTTTCGATCGCAGGGCCATTCTTAGACACCACTGGGTATTAAGCATGTTATAAATAACCAATTACAATCACAGCTCCAACTACAGAAACCTAAGACAGAGACACTGAGAACAAGAATCAACAGGACATTGATAAGCCCAGCACCCTCCGAGATAACCGACCTACGAACATAAAGCACAAACTACAGAGACCTATGACAGAGTCACATAGAACCAGAATCAATAGGACAGTGATGGGTCCTGCACCCTCCGAGATAGCCAAACTATGAACATACAGCACAAACTTGGAAACTTATGACAGAGACATTGAGAACCAGAATTAATAGGACATTTATATGTCCTGCACCCTCCGAGATAACCGACCTATGAACATACAGCACGAACTTAGAGACTTATTACAGAGATACTGAGCACCAGAATCAACAGGACACTGATAGGTCCTGCACCCTCCAAGATAACCGACCTATGAACATACAGCACGATCTACAGAAACCTATGACAGCGACACTGAGAACCAGAATCAACAGGACACTGATAGGTCCTGGACCGTCCGCGCTAATGACCTATGAACATACAGTACGAACTACAGAAACCTATGATAGAGACACAGAGAACCAGAATCAACAGGACATTGATAGGCCCTGCACCCTCCGCTCACGACCTATGAACATACAACATGAACTACAGAAACCTAGACAGAGACACTGAGAACCAGAATCAACATGACATTGATAGGCCCTTGACCCTCCGAGAAAACCGACCTATGGATATACATTACGAACTATAGAAACCTATGACGGAGACACTGAGAACCAGAATCAATCGGACATTGATAGGTCCTGCTCCCACTGAGATAACCGACCTATGAACATACAGCGTGAACCACAGAAACCTATGACAGAGACACTGAGAAACAGAATCAACAGGATATTGATAGGTCCTGCACCCTCCAAGATAACCGACCTATGAACATACAGCATGAACTTAGAAACCTATCAAAGCGACCCTGAGGAGCAGAATCAACAGGATATTGATAGGTCCTACACCCTCCATCCTTTTCACCATCCTTTCCCCTCACTCTCTGGCCGGCTTCCCTTAGCCCCTCCCTACCCCCACCTGCGAGGCTAAGAACCTCGGGGTCATTTTTGACTCCACCCTTTACTTCTCCGCCCACATCTCTGAGGTCTCTAAAAAGTCAAATTTCCGACTGCACCTCCTCAGAGGTACTCTGCCTTTCCTCTCCTTCCCCCAGAAGCTCATGGTATCCCAAGCTCTGGTTCTTCCTAGCTTGGACTATTTTAACAGCCTCTTTCTAAATCTACCTACCTCTACTCTCCGCCCTCTTGAACTAATCCAGAACAGGACTGCAGTCCTTGGCCTCAAGCCCTGGGATTGTATCTCTCCAGCTCTGAAATCTCTCCACTGGCTCCCAGTGGATGCAAGGATTAAATTCAAAACCCTCTGCATTGTCCACAAGGCTTTGTGGGGCCTGGCTCCAAAATACCTCCAGCTATCCCTCCGCAAATACCTCCCCTCTCGAGCTCTTCGCTCCTCTACTTCCAACTCCCTCAGGGTCAGTCGTTTTTCAAAGAAACGGGCTGGGGGTAGATCTCTTTCTTCGGCTGGGGCCTCCCTCTGGAACAGCCTTCCTGCCACTCTAAAACTTGAGGAGAACCATCTCCGTTTCCGGAAGCACCTCAAGACCTTCCTCTTTTCTTTTGCCTTCGCTCCCCCTCTCCACTGCTGATCTGTTCTCTCTTGACACAGTGCACCTGGCCACCCTCTGTCCTTCGGGCCCAGGTACCTGCTCACCCTGCCACCCTACCAGACTGCCTCCGGGCCACCCCTTGCATTGTGGTCTGTATCTGTACCCATACAGCCCCCCCCTTTTTTTCCTGCACTTATCAGACCTACCCTGTCTGCTGCCTTAAACCTAGCACTTGCAAATTGCTGGCTGCATTACCACTGTTTGTTGCCTTTATTCTTTATTTGTTATTTATCTGTTTCTCCTCTGCTTCGCACTTTCCACTTCTCCCCCCTTCCATGCACTTTTCCCCTCCCCCATGCACTTGCGCGTTCTCAATGTCACTGGTCCTAGTAAGATCGCTGTTTTGTTCTCCCCTGTTCCCCTCCCTTGCCTTGTTGTGCTCTGAAACACTTGTGTACGAGCGCGATAGAAATAAAATATCAATTATTAATTAATTTCGCATTTATATAGCGCTACGAACGCTCAGGTATCTGAGCGCCGCTTTTTAGTAGCCACGGTGTGTGGTGCTCATGTATTGACCTCGGAAGGATGAAAGGCTGAGTTTGGCCCTGCACGTCAAAGGGAGCACTCTATTCGCTGTGCCACTTGACCAGTGAATGAATATCAATCAACCCTCCGAGATACCCGATTTAAGGACTTACAGCACAAACATAGAAACGTATTACAGAGACACAAAGAACCAGAATCAACAGGACATTGTTAGGTCGTGCACCCTCCGAGATAACCGACCTATGAACATAACGCACAAACTACAGAAACCAATGACAGAGGCACTGAAAATCAGAATCAGGTCCTGCACCCTCTGATATAACCGACCTACGAAGATACAGTACAAACGACAGACACCTATAAGAGAGACACTGAGAACCAGAATCAATAGAACATTGATAGGTCCTGCACCCTCCAAGTTAACCGACCTATGAACATACAGCATGAGCTACAGAAACCTATGAGTGATACACTGAGAACTAGAATTAACAGGATACTGATAGGTCTGCACCCTCTGAGATAACCAACCTATGAACATAAAGCACAAACTAAAGAAATGTATGACAGATACTGAGAACCAGAATCAAATGGACATTGATAGGTCATGCACCCTCCGAGATAACAGACCTATGAACATACCCTAGGAACTACAGAAAGTTATGAAAGAGACAGAGAATCAGAATCAATAGTACGCTGATAGGTCCTGCATGCTCCAAAATAACCGACCTAGGAACATACAGACATGTAGCTTGGGAGGATTGCTCAGGAGCAACGTGCTCGTCTTGGAAGCAAGACGACACAGAGCAACACAGTTTCGATCGCCGGGCCATTCTTAGACACCTCTGGGTATTAAGCACGTTATAAATAACCAATTACAATCACAGCTCCAACTACAGAAACCTATGACAGAGACACTGAGAACAAGAATCAACAAGACATTGATAAGCCCAGCACCCTCCGAGATAACCGACCTACGAACATATAGCACAAACTAGAGAAACCTATGAGAGAGACACTGAGAACCAGACTCAACAGGACACTGATAGGTCTGCACCCTCTGAGATAACTGACATCTGAACATACAGCACAAACCTAGAAACTAATGACAGAGACACTGAGAACCAGAATCAACAGGACATTGATAGATCCTGCACCCTCCAAGATAAAAAACCTATGAACATACAGCACAAACTTGGAAACCTATGACAGAGACACTGAGAACCAGAATATACAGGACATTGATGGCCCCTGCACCCTCTGAGATAACCAACCTAAGGACATACAGCACGCACTACAGAAACCTAATACAGAGAAACTGAGAACCAGAACAATAGGACATTGATAGGTCTTGCAACCTTCGAGATAACCGATCTATGAACATGCAGCATGAACTGCAGAGAACTATGACGGAGGCACTGAGAACCAGAATCAGTAGGACATTGATAGGTCCAGCATCCTCCAAGATAACCGACCTATGAACATACAACACGGACTACAGAAAAGTATGACAGAAACTGAGAACCAGAATCAAATGGACATTGATAGGTCATGCACTCTCCGAGATAACAGACCTATGAACATAACGCAAGAACTACAGAAAGCTATGAAAGAGACTGAGAATCAGAATCAATAGTACGGTGATACGTCCTGCATGTTCCAAAATAACCGACCTATGAACATACAGACCTGTAGCTTGGGAGGATAGCTCAGGGGCAACGCGCTCGTCTTTGAAGCAAGACGACACATAGGGACACAGTTTCGATTGGCCGGCCATTCTTAGACACCTCTGGGTATTAAGCACCTTATAAATAACCAATTACAATCACAGCTCCAACTACAGAAACCTATTACAGAGACACTAAGAACCAGAATCAACAGGACATTGATAAGCCCAGCACCCTCCGAGATAACCGACCTACGAACATATAGCACAAACTACAGAAACCTATGACAGAGACACTGAGAACCAGAATCAATAGGACAGTGATGGGTCCTGTACCCTCCAAGATAACAAACCTATAAACATACAGCACAAACTTGGAAACCTATGACAGAGACACTGAGAACCAGAATCAACAGGACATTGATGGCCCCTGCACCCTCTGAGATAACCAATCTAAGGACATACAGCACGCACTACAGAAACCTAATACAGAGACACTGAGAACCAGAACAATAGGGACATTGATAGGTCCTGCAACCTTCGAGATAACCGACCTATGAACATACAGCATGAACTACAGAGACCTATGACGGAGGATCTGAGAACCAGAATCAATAGGACATTCATAGGTCCAGCATCCTCCAAGATAACCGACCTACGTACAATAGAAACCTATGAGAGAGATTGAGAACCAAAATCAATAGGACATTGATATGTCCAGCATCCTCCAAGATAACCGACCTATGAACATACAGCACGAACTACAGAAACCTATGACAGAGACACTGGGAACCAGAATCCATGGGACATTGATATGTCTGAGAAAATTGACCTATGAACATACAGCACAAACTACAGACATTTATGAAAGAGACAATGAGAACCAGAATCAATAGGACATTGATAGGTCCTGCACCCTCCGGAATAACCGACCTAAGAACATACAGACCGAATTACAAAAACCTATGACAGAGACACTGAGAACCAGAATCAACAGGACATTGTTAGGTCCTGCAACCTCCGAGATACCCGACCTATGAACATACAGCATGAACTTAGAAACCTATACAGAGACACTGAGAATCAGAATCAATAGGCCATAGATAGGTCCTGCACCCTCCGAGATACCCGACCTATCAACATACAGCACGAACTATAGAAACCTATGAGAGAGAAACTGAGAATCAGAATCAATAGGACAGTGATGGGTCCTGTACCCTCCAAGATAACAAACCTTTCAACATACAGCAAGAACCTAGAAACCTATGATAGAGACACTGAGAACCAGAATCAACAGGACACTGATAGGTCGTGGAACATACAGCACAAACTACAGAAACATGACAGAGACACTGAGAACCGGAATCAATAGGACATTGATAGGTCCTGCACCCTCCGAGATAACCGACCTATGAACATACAGCACAAACTACAGAAACCAATGAGAGAGACACTGAGAACCGGAATCAATAGGACATTGATAGGTCCTGCACCCTCCGAGATAACCAACCTACGAACATACAGCACGAACTGCAGAAAGATATGACGGATACACTGAGAACCAGAATCAATAGGATATTGATAGGTCCTGCACTCTCCAAGATATCCAACCTATGAACATACAGCACAAACTTAGAAACCTATGAAAGCGACACTGAGAACCAGAATCAAAGGATATTGATAGGTCCTGCACCCTCCAAGCTAACCAACCTAAGGACATACAGCACAAACTTAGAAACCTATGAAAGCGACAGTGAGAACCAGAATCAAAGGATATTGATAGGTCCTGCACCCTCCAAGCTAACCAACCTATGAACATACAGCACCAACTACAGAAACCTATGAGAGTGACACTAAGAACCACAATCAGTTCCTGCACCCTCTGATATAACTGACCTAGGAAGATACAGCACAAACTATTGACACCTATAAGAGAGACACTGATAACAAGAATCAACAGGACATTGATAGGTCCTGCACCCTCGGAGCTAACAACCTCTGAACATACAGCATGAACTACAGAAAGCTATGACAGAGACACTGAGAACCAGAATCAACAGGACATTGATAGGCCCTTCACCCTCCTAGATAACCGACCTATGAACATACAGCACAAACTACAGAAACCTATGATGGAGACACTGAGAACCAGAATCAACAGGACACTGATAGGTCCTGCACCCACTGAGATAACCGACCTATGAACATACAGTGCGAACCACAGAAGCCTATGACGGAGACACTGAGAACCAGAATCAACAGGACAGTGATAGGTCCTGCACCCTCCAAGATAACCAACCTATGATCATACAGCACGCACTACAGAAACCTATGATGGAGACACTGAGAACCAGAATCAACAGGACACTGATAGGTCCTGCACCCACTGAGATAACCGACCTATGAACATACAGTGCGAACCACAGAAGCCTATGACGGAGACACTGAGAACCAGATCAATAGGACATTGATAGGTTCTGCAACCTCAGAGTTAACTACCTATGAATGAACATACAACACAAACTACAGAAACCTATGAGAGAGATTGAGAACCAGATTCAATAGGACATTAATAGGTCCAGCATCCTCCAAGATAACCGACCAATGAACAACAGAAACCTATGAGAGAGATTGGGAACCAGAATCAATAGGACATTGATAGGTCCAGCATCCTCCAAGATAACCGACCTATGAACATACAGCACGAACTACAGAAACCTATGACAGAGAAACTGAGAACCAGAATCAATGGGACATTGATATGTCTGAGAAAACCGACCTATGAACATACAGCACAAACTACAGACATTTATGAAAGAGACAATGAGAACTAGAATCAATAGGACATTGATAGGTCCTGAACCCTCCTAAATAACCGGCCTATGAACATACAGACCGAACTACAGAAACCTATGACAGAGACACTGAGAACCAGAATCAACAGGGCATTGATAGGTCCTGCACCCTCCAAGATAACCGACCTACGAACATACAGCACGAACTACAGACATTTATGAAAGAGACACTGAGAACCAGAATCAACAGGACATTGATAGGTCCTGCACCCTCCGAGCCAACTACCTATGAACATACAACACGAACTACAGAAACATATGAGAGGGATTAAGAACCAGAATCCATAGGACACTGATAGGTCCAGCATCCTCCAAGATAACCGACCTACGAACATACAGCACGAACTACAGACATTTATGAAAGAGACAATGAGAACTAGAGTCAAAAGGACATTGATAGGTCCTGCACCCTCCGAAATAACCGACCTATGAACATACAGACCGAACTACAGAAACCTATGACAGAGACACTGAGAACCAGAATAAACAGGGCATTGATAGGTCCTGCACCTTCCAAGATAACCGACCTACGAACATACAGCACGAACTACAGACATTTATGAAAGAGACAATGAGAACCAGAATCAAAAGGACATTGATAGGTCCAGCACCCTCCGTGATAACCGACCTATGAACATACAGCGCGAACCACAGAAACCTATGACGGAGACACTGAGAACCAGAATCAACAGGACATTGATAGGTCCTGCACCCTCCAAGATAACCGACCTATGATCATACAGCACAAACTACAGAAACCTATGAGAGAGATTGAGAAGCAGAATCAATAGGACATTGATAGGTCCAGCATTCTCCAAGATAACTGACCTGTGAACATACAGCACGAGCTACAGAAACCTATGACTGAGACAATGAGAACCAGAATCAACAGTACATTGATAGGTCCTGCACCCTCTGAAATAACTGACCTATGAACATACAGCACAAACTACACAAACCTATGAAAGAGACAATGAGAACCAGAATCAATAGGACATTGATAGGTCCTGCACCCTCTGAGATAATCGACCTATGAACATACAGACCGAATTACAAAAACCTATGACAGAGACACTGAGAACCAGAATCAACAGGACATTGTTAGGTCCTGCAACCTCCGAGATACCAGACCTATGAACATACAGCATGAACTTAGAAACCTATGACAGAGACACTGAGAATCAGAATCAATAGGCCATAGATAGGTCCTGCACCCTCCGAGATACCCGACCTATGAACATACAGCACGAACTACAGAAACCTATGAGAGAGAAACTGAGAATCAGAATCAATAGGGCATAGATAGGTCCTGCACCCTCCGAGATAACCGACCTTTCAACATACAGCAAGAACCTAGAAACCTATGACAGAGACACTGAGAACCAGAATCAACAGGACACTGATAGGTCGTGGAACATACAGCACAAACTACAGAAACCTGACAGAGACACTGAGAACCCAGAGCAATGGGACATTGATAGGTCCTGCACCCTCCGATATAACCGACCTATGAACATACAGCACAAACCTATGACGGAGATAGTGAGAACCGGAATCAATAGGACATTGATAGGTCCTGCACCCTCTGAGATAACCGACTTATGAACATACAGCACAAACTACAGAAACCAATGAGAGAGACACTGAGAACCGGAATCAATAGGACATTGATAGGTCCTGCACCCTCCGAGATAACCAACCTACGAACATACAGCACGAACTGCAGAAAGATATGACGGAGACACTGAGAACCAGAATCAATAGGATATTGATAGGTCCTGCACTCTCCAAGATATCCAACCTATGAACATACAGCACAAACTTAGAAACCTATGAAAGCGACACTGAGAACCAGAATCAAAGGATATTGATAGGTCCTGCACCCTCCAAGCTAACCAACCTAAGGACATACAGCACAAACTTAGAAACCTATGAAAGCGACAGTGAGAACCAGAATCAAAGGATATTGATAGGTCCTGCACCCTCCAAGCTAACCAACCTATGAACATACAGCACCAACTACAGAAACCTATGAGAGAGACACTAAGAACCACAATCAGTTCCTGCACCCTCTGATATAACTGACCTAGGAAGATAAAGCACAAACTATTGACACCTATAAGAGAGACACTGATAACAAGAATCAACAGGACATTGATAGGTCCTGCACCCTCGGAGCTAACAACCTATGAACATACAGCATGAACTACAGAAAGCTATGACAGAGACACTGAGAACCAGAATCAACAGGACATTGATAGGCCCTTCACCCTCCTAGATAACCGACCTATGAACATACAGCACAAACTACAGAAACCTATGATGGAGACACTGAGAACCAGAAGCAACAGGACACTGATAGGTCCTGCACCCACTGAGATAACCGACCTATGAACATACAGTGCGAACCACAGAAGCCTATGACGGAGACACTGAGAACCAGAAACAACAGGACAGTGATAGGTCCTGCACCCTCCAAGATAACCAACCTATGATCATACAGCACGAACTACAGAAACCTATGAGAGAGATTGAAAAGCAGAATCAATAGGACATTGATAGGTCCAGCATCCTCCAAGATAACCGACCGATGATCATACAGCACGCACTACAGAAACCAAATACATAGACACTGAGAACCAGATCAATAGGACATTGATAGGTTCTGCACCCTCAGAGTTAACTACCTATGAATGAACATACAACACAAACTACAGAAACCTATGAGAGAGATTGAGAACCAGAATCAATAGGACATTAATAGGTCCAGCATCCTCCAAGATAACCGAGCAATGAACAACAGAAACATATGAGAGAGATTGGGACCCAGAATCAATAGGACATTGATAGGTCCAGCATCCTCCAAGATAACCGACCTATGAACATACAGCACGAACTACAGAAACCTATGACAGAGAAACTGAGAACCAGAATCAATGGGACATTGATATGTCTGAGAAAACCGACCTATGAACATACAGCACAAACTACAGACATTTATGAAAGAGACAATGAGAACTAGAATCAATAGGACATTGATAGGTCCTGAACCCTCCGAAATAACCGACCTATGAACATACAGACCGAACTACAGAAATCTATGACAGAGACACTGAGAACCAGAATCAACAGGGCATTGATAGGTCCGGCACCCTCCAAGATAACCGACCTACGAACATACAGCATGAACTACAGACATTTATGAAAGAGACACTGAGAACCAGAATCAACAGGACATTGATAGGTCCTGCACCCTCCGAGCCAACTACCTATGAACATACAACACGAACTACAGTAACATATGAGAGGGATTAAGAACCAGAATCCATAGGACACTGATAGGTCCAGCATCCTCCAAGATAACCAACCTATGAACATCCAGCACAAACTACAGAAACCTATGACAGAGAAACTGAGAACGAGAATCAATGGGACATTGATATGTCTGAGAAAACCGACCTATGAACATACAGCACAAACTACAGACATTTATGAAAGAGACACTGAGAATCAGAATCAACAGGGCATTGATAGGTCCTGCACCCTCCAAGATAACCGACCTACGAACATACAGCACAAACTACAGACATTTATGAAAGAGACAATGAGAACCAGAATCAAAAGGACATTGATAGGTCCTGCACCCTCCGAGATAACCGACCTATGAACATACAGACCGAACTACAGAAACCTATGACAGAGACACTGAGAACCAGAATCAACAGGGCATTGATAGATCCTGCACCTTCCAAGATAACCGACCTACGAACATACAGCACGAACTACAGACAATTATGAAAGAGACAATGAGAACCAGAATCAAAAGGACATTGATAGGTCCAGCACCCTCCGTGATAACCGACCTATGAACATACAGCGCGAACCACAGAAACCTATGACGGAGACACTGAGAACCAGAATCAACAGGACATTGATAGGTCCTGCACCCTCCAAGATAACCGACCTATGATCATACAGCACAAACTACAGAAACCTATGAGAGAGATTGAGAAGCAGAATCAATAGGACATTGATAGGTCCAGCATTCTCCAAGATAACTGACCTGTGAACATACAGCACGAGCTACAGAAACCTATGACTGAGACAATGAGAACCAGAATCAACAGGACATTGATAGGTCCTGCACCCTCTGAGATAACCGACCTATGAACATACAGCACAAACTACACAAACCTATGACGGAGATAGTGAGAACCGGAATCAATAGGACATTGATAGGTCCTGCACCCTCCAAGGTAACCGGCCTATAAACAACAGCACGAGATACAGAAACCTATGACAGAGACACTGAGAACCGGAATCAATAGGACATTGATAGGTCCTACACCCTCCGAGATAACAAACCTACGAACATACAGCACGAACTACAGAAAGATATGACGGAGACACTGAGAACCAGAATCAATAGGACATTGATAGATCCTGCACTCGCTAAGATATCCAACCTATGAACATACAGCACCAACTACAGAAATCTATGACAGAGACACTGAAAATAAGAATCAGGCCCTGCACCCTCTGAGATAACCGACCTACGAAGATACAGCATAAACTACAGAAAGCAATGACAGAGACACTGAGAACCGGAATCAATAGGAAATTGATAGGTCCAGCATCCTCCAAGATAACCAACCTATGAACATACAGCACAAACTACAGACATTTATGAAAGAGACACTGAGAACCAGAATCAACAGGGCATTGATAGGTCCTGCACCCTCCAAGATAACCGACCTACGAACATACAGCACAAACTACAGACATTTATGAAAGAGACAATGAGAACCAGAATCAAAAGGACATTGATAGGTCCTGCACCCTCCGAGATAATCGACCTATGAACATACAGACCGAACTACAGAAACCTATGACAGAGACACTGAGAACCAGAACCAACAGGGCATTGATAGGTCCTGCACCTTCCAAGATAACCGATCTACGAACATGCAGCACGAACTACAGACATTTATGAAAGAGACAATGAGAACCGGAATCAAAAGGACATTGATAGGTCCTGCACCCTCCGTGATAACCGACCTTTGAACATACAGTGCGAACCACAGAAACCTATGACGGAGACACTGAGAACCAGAATCAACAGGGCATTGATAGGTAGTGCACCTTCCAAGATAACCGACCTACGAACATACAGCACGAACTACAGACATTTATGAAAGAGACAATGAGAACCGGAATCAAAAGGACATTGATAGGTCCTGCACCCTCCGTGATAACCGACCTTTGAACATACAGTGCGAACCACAGAAACCTATGACGAAGACACTGAGAACCAGAATCAACAGGACACTGATAGGTCCATCATCCTCCAAGATAACCCACCTACGAACAACCGAAACCTATGAGAGAGATTGAGAACCAGAACCAATAGGACATTGATAGGTCCAGCATCCTTCAAGATAACAGACTTATGAACATACAGCACGAACTACAGAAACCTATGACAGGGAAACTGAGAACCAGAATCAATGGGACATTGATATGTCTGAGAAAACCGACCTATGAACATACAGCACAAACTACAGAAACCTATGACAGAGACACTGAGAACCAGAATCAACAGGGCATTGATAGGTCCTGCACCCTCCAAGATAACCGACCTACGAACATACAGCACGAACTACAGGCATTTATGAGAGACACTGAGAACCAGAATCAACAGGACATTGATAGGTCCTGCACCCTCCAAGATAACCGGCCTATGATCATACAGCACAAACTACAGAAACCTATGAGAGAGATTGAGAAGCAGAATCAATAGGACATTGATAGGTCCAGCATTCTCCAAGATAACTGACCTGTGAACATACAGCACGAGCTACAGAAACCTATGACTGAGACAATGAGAACCAGAATCAACAGGACATTGATAGGTCTTGCACCCTCTGAGATAACCGACCTACGAACATACAGTACGAACTACAGAAACCTATGAAAGAGACTGAGAATCAGAATCAATAGGACGCTGATAGCTCCTGCACCCTCCAAGGTAACCGGCCTATAAATAACAGCACGAGATACAGAAACCTATGACAGAGACACTGAGAACCGGAATCAATAGGACATTGATAGGTCCTACACCCTCCGAGATAACCAACCTACGAACATACAGCACGAACTACAGAAAGATATGACAGAGACACTGAGAACCAGAATCAATAGGACATTGAGAGATCCTGCACTCGCTAAGATATCCAACCTATGAACATACAGCACAAACTTAGAAACCTATGAAAATGACACTGAGAACCAGAATCAAAGGATATTGATAGGTCCTGCACCCTCCAAGCTAACCAACCTAAGGACATACAGCACCAACTACAGAAAGCTATGACAGAGACACTGAAAATCAGAATCAGGCCCTGCACCCTCTGAGATAACCGACCTACGAAGATACAGCAGAAACTACAGAAAGCAATGACAGAGACACTGAGAACCGGAATCAATAGGACATTGATAGGTCCTGCACCCTCTGAGATAACTGACCTATGAACATACAGCACAAACCTAGAAACCTATGACAGAGACACTGAGAAACAGAATCAACAGGACATCGATAGGTCCTGCACCCTCCAAGCTAACCGACCTATCAACATACAGCACGAACTACAGAGACCTAGGACAGAGACACAGAAAACCAGAATCAACAGGACATTGATAAGGTCCTGCACCCTCCGAGTTAACGAACTATGAACATACAGAACGAACTACCGAAACCTATGAGAGAGATTGAGAACCAGAATCAATAGGACAGTGATAGGTCCAGCATCCTCCAGGATAACCAACCTATGAACATACAGCACAAACTACAGACATTTATGAAAGAGACACTGAGAACCAGAATCAACAGTGCATTGATAGGTCCTGCACCCTCCAAGATAACCGACCTACGAACATACAGCACGAACTACAGACATTTATGAAAGAGACAATGAGAACCAGAATCAAAAGGACATTGATAGGTCCTGCACCCTCCGAGATAACCGACCTATGAACATACAGACCGAACTACAGAAACCTATGACAGAGACACTGAGAACCAGAACCAACAGGGCATTGATAGGTCCTGCACCTTCCAAGATAACCGATCTACGAACATACAGCACGAACTACAGACATTTATGAAAGAGACAATGAGAACCGGAATCAAAAGGACATTGATAGGTCCTGCACCCTCCGTGATAACCGACCTTTGAACATACAGTGCGAACCACAGAAACCTATGACTGAGACACTGAGAACCAGAATCAACAGGACACTGATAGGTCCAGCATCCTCCAAGATAACCCACCTACGAACAACCAAAACCTATGAGAGAGATTGAGAACCAGAACCAATAGGACATTGATAGGTCCAGCATCCTCCAAGATAACAGACTTATGAACATACAGCACGAACTACAGAAACCTATGACAGGGAAACTGAGAACCAGAATCAATGGGACATTGATATGTCTGAGAAAACCGACCTATGAACATACAGCACAAACTACAGAAACCTATGACAGAGACACTGAGAACCAGAATCAACAGGGCATTGATAGGTCCTGCACCCTCCAAGATAACCGACCTACGAACATACAGCACGAACTACAGGCATTTATGAGAGACACTGAGAACCAGAATCAACAGGACATTGATAGGTCCTGCACCCTCCAAGATAACCGACCTATGATCATACAGCACAAACTACAGAAACCTATGAGAGAGATTGAGAAGCAGAATCAATAGGACATTGATAGGTCCAGCATTCTCCAAGATAACTAACCTGTGAACATACAGCACGCGCTACAGAAACCTATGACTGAGACAATGAGAACCAGAATCAACAGGACATTGATAGGTCCTGCACCCTCTGAGATAACCGACCTACGAACATACAGTACGAACTACAGAAACCTATGAAAGAGACTGAGAATCAGAATCAATAGGACGCTGATAGATCCTGCACCCTCCAAGGTAACCGGCCTATAAATAACAGCACGAGATACAGAAACCTATGACAGAGACACTGAGAACCCGGAATCAATAGGACATTGATAGGTCCTACACCCTCCGAGATAACCAACCTACGAACATACAGCACGAACTACAGAAAGATATGACGGAGACACTGAGAACCAGAATCAATAGGACATTGATAGATCCCGCACTCGCAAAGATATCCAACCTATGAACATACAGCACAAACTTAGAAACCTATGAAAATGACACTGAGAACCAGAATCAAAGGATATTGATAGGTCCTGCACCCTCCAAGCTAACCAACCTAAGGACATACAGCACCAACTACAGAAAGCTATGACAGAGACACTGAAAATCAGAATCAGGCCCTCCACCCTCTGAGATAACCGACCTACGAAGATACAGCAGAAACTACAGAAAGCAATGACAGAGACACTGAGAACCGGAATCAATAGGACATTGATAGATCCTGCACCCTCTGAGATAACTGACCTATGAACATACAGCACAAACCTAGAAACCTATGACAGAGACACTGAGAACCAGAATCAACAGGACATCGATAGGTCCTGCACCCTCCAAGCTAACCGACCTATGAACATACAGCACGAACTATAGAGACCTAGGACAGAGACACAGAAAACCAGAATCAACAGGACATTGATAGGTCCTGCACCCTCCGAGTTAACGAACTATGAACATACAGAACAAACTACCGAAACCTATGAGAGAGATTGAGAACCAGAATCAATAGGACATTGATAGGTCCAGCATCCTCCAAGATAACCAACCTATGAACATACAGCACAAACTACAGAAACCTATGACAGAGAAACTGAGAACCAGAATCAATGGGACATTGATATGTCTGAGAAAACCGACCTATGAACATACAGCACAAACTACAGACATTTATGAAAGAGACACTGAGAACCAGAATCAACAGGGCATTGATAGGTCCTTCACCCTCCAAGATAACTGACCTACGAACATACAGCACGAACTACAGACATTTATGAAAGAGACAATGAGAACCAGAATCAAAAGGACATTGATAGGTCCTGCACCCTCCGAGATAACCGACCTATGAACATACAGACAGAACTACAGAAACCTATGACAGAGACACTGAGAACCAGAATCAACAGGGGATTGATAGGTCCTGCACCTTCCAAGATAACCGACCTACGAACATACAGCACGAACTACAGACATTTATGAAAGAGACAATGAGAACCGGAATCAAAAGGACATTGATAGGTCCTGCACCCTCCGTGATAACCGACCTTTGAACATACAGTGCGAACCACAGAAACCTATGATGGAGACACTGAGAACCAGAATCAACAGGACATTGATAGGTCCTGCACCCTCCAAGATAACCAACCTATGATCATACAGCACAAACTACAGAAACCTATGAGAGAGATTGAGAAGCAGAATCAATAGGACATTGATAGGTCCAGCATTCTCCAAGATAACTGAACTGTGAACATACAGCACGAGCTACAGAAACCTATGACTGAGACAATGAGAACCAGAATCAACAGGACATTGATAGGTCCTGCACCCTCTGAGATAACCGACCTACGAACATACAGTACGAACTACAGAAAACTATGAAAGAGACTGAGAATCAGAATCAATAGGACGCTGATAGCTCCTGCACCCTCCAAGGTAACCGACCCATAAACAACAGCACGAGATACAGAAACCTATGACAAAGACACTGAGAACCGGAATCAATAGGACATTGATAGGTCCTACACCCTCCGAGATAACCAACCTACGAACATACAGCACGAACTACAGAAAGATATGACGGAGACACTGAGAACCAGAATCAATAGGACTTTGATAGGTCCTACACTCGCTAAGATATCCAACCTATGAACATACGGCACAAACTTAGAAACCTATAAATGTGACACTGAGAACCAGAATCAAAGGATATTGATAGGTCCTATACCCTCCAAGCTAACCAACCTAAGGACATACAGCACCAACTTAGAAACCTATGACAGAGACACTGAGAATTAGAATCAATAGTCTGTTGATAGGTCCTGCACCCTCCGAGATAACCGACATATGAACGTACAGCACCAACTACAGAAAGCTATGACAGAGACACTGAAAATCAGAATCAGGCCCTGCACCCTCTGAGATAACCGACCTACGAAGATACAGCAGAAACTACAGAAAGCAATGACAGAGACACTGAGAACCGGAATCAATAGGACATTGATAGGTCCTGCACACTCTGAGATAACTGACCTATGAACATAGAGCACAAACCTAGAAACCTATGACAGAGACACTGAGAACCAGAATCAACAGGACATCGATAGGTCCTGCACCCTCCAAGCTAACCAACCTATGAACATACAGCACGAACTACAGAGACGTAGGACAGAGACACAGAAAACCAGAATCAACAGGACATTGATAGGTCCTGCAACCTCCGAGTTAACGAACTATGAACATACAGAACGAACTACCGAAACCTATGAGAGAGATTGAGAACCAGAATCAATATGACATTGATAGGTCCAGCATCCTCCAAGATAACCAACCTATGAACCTACAGCACAAACTACAGAAACCTATGACAGAGAAACTGAGAACCAGAATCAATGGGACATTGATATGTCTGAGAAAACTGACCTATGAACATACAGCACAAACTACAGACATTTATGAAAGAAACACTGAGAACCAGAATCAACAGGGCATTGATAGGTCCTGCACCCTCCAAGATAACCGACCTACGAACATACAGCACGAACTACAGACATTTATGAAAGAGACAATGAGAACCAGAATCAAAAGGACATTGATAGGTCCTGCACCCTCCGAGATAACTGACCTATGAACATACAGACCAAACTACAGAAACCTATGACAGAGACACTGAGAACCAGAATCAACAGGGCATTGATAGGTCCTGCACCTTCCAAGATAACCGACCTACGAACTACAGACATTTATGAAAGAGACAATGAGAACCGGAATCAAAAGGACATTGATCGGTCCTGCACCCTCCGTGATAACCGACCTATGAACATACAGCACAAACTACAGAAACCTATGAGAGAGATTGAGAAGCAGAATCAATAGGACATTGATAGGTCCAGCATTCTCCAAGATAACTGACCTGTGAACATACAGCACGAGCTACAGAAACCTATGACTGAGACAATGAGAACCAGAATCAAAAGTACATTGATAGGTCCTGCACCCTCTGAGATAACCGACCTACGAACATCCAGTACGAACTACAGAAATCTATGGAAGAGACTGAGAAACAGAATCAATAGGGCGCTGATAGCTCCTGCACCCTCCAAGGTAACCGACCTATAAACAACAGCACAAGATACAGAAACCTATGACAGAGACACTGAGAACCGGAATCAATAGGACATTGATAGGTCCTACACCCTCCGAGATAACCAACCTACGAACATACAGCACGAACTACAGAAAGATATGACGGAGACACTGAGAACCAGAATCAATAGGACATTGATAGGTCCTGCACTCGCTAAGATATCCAACCTATGAACATACAGCACAAACTTAGAAACCTATGAAAGTGACACTGAGAACCAGAATCAAAGGATATTGATAGGTCCTGCACCCTCCGAGATAACCGACATATGAACATACAGCACCAACTACAGAAAGCTATGACAGAGGCACTGAAAATCAGAATCAGGCCCTGCACCCTCTGAGATAACCGACCTACAAAGATACAGCAGAAACTACCGAAAGCAATGACAGAGACACTGAGAACCGGAAACAATAGGACATTGATAGGTCCTGCACCCTCTGAGATAACTGACCTATGAACATAAAGCACGAACTACAGACATTTATGAAAGAGACAATGAGAACCGGAATCAAAAGGACATTGATAGGTCCTGCACCCTCCGTGATAACCGACCTTTGAACATACAGTGCGAACCACAGAAACCTATGACGGAGACACTGAGAACCAGAATCAACAGGGCATTGATAGGTCCTGCACCTTCCAAGATAACCGACCTACGAACATACAGCACGAACTACAGACATTTATGAAAGAGACAATGAAAACCGGAATCAAAAGGACATTGATAGGTCCTGCACCCTCCGTGATAACCGACCTTTGAACATACAGTGCGAACCACAGAAACCTATGACGGAGACACTGAGAACCAGAATCAACAGGACACTGATAGGTCCATCATCCTCCAAGATAACCCACCTACGAACAACCGAAACCTATGAGAGAGATTGAGAACCAGAACCAATAGGACATTGATAGGTCCAGCATCCTTCAAGATAACAGACTTATGAACATACAGCACGAACTACAGAAACCTCTGACAGGGAAACTGAGAACCAGAATCAATGGGACAGTGATGGGTCCTGCACCCTCCGAGATAGCCAACCTATGAACATACAGCAAAAACTTGGAAACTTATGACAGAGACATTGAGAACCAGAATGAATAGGACATTTATATGCCCTGCACCCTCCGAGATAACCGACCTATGAACATACAACACAAACTTAGAAACCTATGACAGAGACATAGGGACTGAGAACCAGAATCAATAGACATTGATAGACCAAGCACCCTCCGAGATAACCTACCTATGAACATACAGAA